>NC_140773.1:155926200-157258700 GCF_044657685.1 Stegodyphus dumicola
GTGCGATTACATCGAACTCGGTTTGCTGAAGAATATCTTGACGAACACGGTATGGAGCGGATGGAATAGCCAGCTCAATCTGCAGCCCTGAATATGATAGAGCATCTTTGGGACTGCCTTGAGAGACAAGTCGTTGCTTTAGGTCCTCCTCCAAGATCGTCAGATGAGCTTGAACAAGGATTACTCTGTGTCTGCTCGTTGCTTCCATTTCACAGACGGACAATTTAGCTGACATCATGGAATGCTGCTGCCGCCAATGTATTGCAGCTAGGGTAGGACACATTCTTTATTAGAACGCATTTTCGTAATGTTACCACCACATTTTTCCACAAAAAAGCTGTGATGTACTATTTCTCTAAGACTGGATTTCTCTGCCAAGAGTGCAATTTTTTGTTGTAATTCATATTTGTGTTGAACTTTAGAAACATTCTAAGTCTATTCATTAAAGAACTGTTTAGTGAAAATGTCCTCTAAATTTCTTGTTTCTATGTTGCTTCATTCTCAAATTAGGCACAAAAAAAAACAAGCAGCTCCTTAACTTTTGGAGGGCAGTGTAATTACTGAGTCACTCATGTAATAGGATTAATTATTTATAAACATCATGCCTTTACTTTCAATAATTCATTTCATAATTTGCTTAAGTGCAGATACCAACTTTGTATCGTAGAATAAATCTTTCACTGCAATTTTTGTTGTTAATCCTTCTAAAGGCTTTGCTCTAATAATAACTGAAAATTATGGACACTGCCAAATACAGTGAATGGAACCTTGAGATACGAACACCTCTATATACGAGAAATTCGAGATACGAGGAAAGTATGAGCGAAATATTTTACTCCTTGCTCGTTACTCGAATCAATGCTCTAAATACGAGCATTGACTCAAGTAACGAGCAATGAGCCAGGCTGTTGGTATGCGTGGCGCCATTTCCCGATCCGACTCGACTCGGGTAATCTCCTCGTCAAATCGCTCAGTATTCTTTGATCTCCATGTTTGTGCCCTTGTGAGTCAATTGTTTATTACATTTAACGCAAAAATAATTATTTCATGATGCTTTCCAAGAAGGTTGTTGCCTCAGATAGTACAGAAAGAAAGAAAAAAAAAAGGGGGAGGAGACCATGGCCTTTGATATTAAGAAAGAAATCATTGATAAACATAAGCGTGGTGTAAGAGTGATGGAATTGGCGAAGACTTACGGCCTTTCGACATCGACGATGTGCACTATTCTGATGAAGCAGGGAAAAATTAAGAAACTTAATGTAGCCAGAGGAGTTACCATTACTTCCAAGCACCGTCCAAAACTCCTAGATGTTGAGAAGCTGCTGTTGGTGTGGATTAACGAGGAGCAGTGTCGGTGTCGGAAGCTATCTTAAAGGTAAACTATGGTTACATCATTTACCAGTGTTATTTATTAGAAAAATTATATTTTGGGGAATGCGGAACGGATTAACTGGATTTCGATTATTTTTAATGGGGAAGTTTGTTTCTAGATTCGAGAAATTCGCTATACGAGGTCAATGCTGAAAAAAATTAAACTCGTGTCTGGAGGTTGCACTGTATAATGTTTAGCATCTGCTAGATGTGCTGGTGTTCCGCACCCACATCTTACATTTCTTCATAAGAATCACTGGAAATAAGATGGAAACTTTGCATGATTTGTTACTAACTGTACTATCAGGAAATTTGTTTTTATTCTTTTTAGAGGATACTTGTGGAAAGTATTCATGATTTAATCACCCTGCTCCTGCCTCATCCCATCTTTTTTTGCCATCTGATGCTGTTGTATCAGCAGCTTTATTCACTATTATACATGTATGTCTGAGTATCTAATAGAACGAATATTTATCTCCATATTTATTGTTTCTTGAAGAGCTTGAATAAGAAAATATGTTTTCTTCGTAGAAAGCAACGCCTTTAAAATGCTTTGGCTGTCTGTATAAATGCTCACATTTTGTGACTTATTGCTTTTAAGAAAGGCATTTAGCCATAAAATGGCTTGGTAAACTATGCTTGAACCATTTAGACTAAATTTTTACATATTATGACTTCTTTATCTTCTTAAGCTATAAATGCAGTCCAGTTTTACCTTGGATACTTGAAACACGCCATGCGAGATTGAGCTGGATGATTGCTCAATTTTGCGACATCTACTTCCACTATAGAACTTGGTATATTAAATTTATCTACAGTGCTGTCCACTTGAAAGTGAAAAAGATGGAATAACTTTAACTTTGATTCCTGTTCTGCTTAAATATCTAGCGGAAGTGCACTAAACAAGAGCCTTTAAAAGTAGCTGTTGGCGTAGCACAAAACGCTTTAGTTTACAAAACGCTTTAGTTAAAACGCTTTATATTATGTAGTAATATTATTCGTTGAATATGTAACAATTTATCTGTTGCTCTTACCGTGCTGCTGTAATGTTGTAAAATTAATCTTTCAACTGCTCTTAAATGCAATTCTTTCTATATTTTCCTTCTAAGTCCCCATTTGTGCGTCATAAGACGATTTAAATAGTTAACAATCGCATGAGTTCATTCTCACATTTCCGAAAGGTGGGGAATCTAGGTTAATTTTTTATCAAGAACGAACTCTAGATATTTTAATGCATCTTTATTTCGAATAGAGACATTCTTTTATCGTAATCTTAGTGAATTTTTTACTAGTTTTGAATTCTTAGGAAATGTTATCATTCTTGCTATTAAAACTATTCTCACTCCATTTTTCTACATTATCTAATGATTTCTTTCCTTTTTTAAGTCTGTTCGATTTCTACTGTTAACCAGAGAACAGGGGCTCCATTACCTAGCTGACATGATGTCTGCCTTACACGGATTAAAGCCCCTGCCTCTAGAAGCTATTTATTATAACTAAGCAGAATAAGTTTACAGTGGCATAAAAGGCCTTCAAGAACACAAGGACATAAGTAACATAGTCATTAATAAACCCTAAAGAAAGCATGTTACAAGTAGTACCTATAGCATTCAAACAATAAACCGAGTATACTTTCATAATTTGTACTGAAAATACGAAATACTTTCAAAACTGAGTCCAACTAATTTAAATAAAATATAATACATCCATTACATAAAACAAAATATAATACATCCATTACTGTATTATACACAATTAATTTCAATAAGATTCACAATATCAAGAAGAATCATTCAATTTAGAAAAATGCATAAAGATAAACTAAGACAATAATAAACTGCCAAATAAAATTTCTTCATATGAATTCAGAATTAAGAACCAATAACTTTGATAATTGAACAATATTATCATAAAATACACTGAACCTAAGATATTATTACAACACAAAACATAAATTTGGTTTAAAAACAAAACCACTCCAAGTAATATAAAAACTCTACATCAGGTTTGCTGGCAACGCTATAGAAATACAGTACAAGAATAACGCCAACATAAAGATATGAAAAATTTCAAATTCAAAAACCACATTTATTCAAAAATAATTCAAACATTCAAAAATAAGTCAAAGAAAATTATTATAAAATACTGCCTTAAATGCAAATTTTACGATAGAGAACACAAGTAAAACCAATCAAATTCACAAAAACAGGTCAACTATTCAATTCAGAAAAGTGCAAAAAGGTATACAAAATAATTATTCTAGATTAGGTTTGCTGGCATCGCTAAGACAAATGCAATACTAGAAAAATGCCGACATAAAATTTTACAGAATTTCAAAATCAAATACAAAATGCATTCAAGATTAAAGCAAAGAAAATTAATATAAAATAACTATCATGAATGCAAATTTTTATAAAAGAATGCACAATTAATGCCTATCAAATTCACCAAAGCGAATCAATTCAATTAAAAAAGAATGCATTAAAGTATGCAAAATAATTAAAATGTTCTGTTAAATTTAATTAACAATTGCAAAATTGAACAAAATAATCATGATATATATATGATTAAGAACGATTTCAGTACCATACAACAAATACTATGCGCGTCACAAATAAAACCGACCATTTGTACAATATAAGAAAGTAATAGGCTACAAGTAACGGTTACAATTTAAAAGAGCATAGATGCATTCAATGTCAGATACGTCTGTTCTACGTAAAACCATTTCTAATTTTAAATCAGTAACATAAGTAGTGGAAACAACAAAACTGAACAATAACAAGCAGCATCAAACACAATAAGTTAAACAATTACCATTATGCAGTAAAAATCCAACAGTCGCTGAAAGTCAATTACTCACTCCCAATAGAGATGATCTCAGCGAATTATTTACAGAAAAATTTAATTCCTGACAGAAAAGCATAATTTCCTTAAATTTCTTACTCTCACTAGAGTTCTTTAATATCAATTCAGCCCATTTTGGCCTGTGTTGATCTAAAAGTTTATTCAAGTGAAGTTTTTTAGTAAATGAACAGTGAAGTGTTCAGGGTCTCCCAACTCCCCGCAAGAACAAAGTTCAGTCGTACGTAGTCCAAATAGAAAGAGATATGTATTAAAAGGTCCATGACCAGTGAAAAATTGAGTATAAAAATTCGATGTGCTTCTTTGACTGAGAGAAACTTTTGGAAAGAAAGAGAAGACTCGTCTTCCTGTGGAGTCATTAGTCCATCTTTCCTGCCATTTCACAAGCAGTGCATTTAAAGTCTTGCTCTTCAAGTGTGAAAAAGGCAATTTCGTTGGATTTTCAATTCTGTTGATATCATTAGCAGCCCATTTAGCTAAAGTATCTGCTTCTCCGTTGCCCAGTATGCCAACATGAGCCGGCACCCAGGTAAGAAGTGGTCTTTCAGATGAATTAAATCTTAGCAATTTCTCTTGAATAACTTGTACAATCGGATTTCTATTCGTAATGTCTAAGATAGCCTGCAGACTAGATAATGAATCACTGAAGATCTTAGTCTTGCCCGATAGATTTCTTTTAACATAAGTGAGAGCAGCGTTTATCGCTAAAAGTTCTGCCTGAAAAACAGTATTTCTGTTATCAAGCCTTCGAGTCCATGTATATATCTTTTGAGTATTGTTAAATGCACAACCTGTTCCACGTTGTTTTAGAACCATCTGTAAATAGAGCAATGTCATTAGCTACTGGAGCCGTATAGTATAAATTGACTGCAGATTTGAGTTTTAAAGAGGCAGGATGGCCAAGATTAGATGGAACCCGTAGTTCATAATCATTTGCTAGGTGATGTTGGTTCCATAAATCCCCATTCAATCGTAATCGTAGGATCCGTCCTAAGAAAGAGTCTCTTTCAGCTTTTTTTTCAAATCTAATGGAGGTATACCCGCCAAAATCTGCAGTGAGGCTGTCGAGGTTGTTCTATAACCTTTTGGAAATAAGCAATAGCTGATGCCTCTGTATTGAATTCAGTAAGACACTCATAGTTTTGTTCGTATCAGAACCCCAAATGGAGACTCCGTACAAAAGAACTCTTTCAGTGATTGTTTTATACCACAGCCGCAAGATTTTTGGGGAAGTACCCCAATTAAGGCCCATAGTCTTTGTCATGCCATTCGTAAGAACGGCACATCTCTGTTTAAGATGTTTCACATGTGGAAACCAAGACAGCGTATTGCTGATAACAAAGCCTAAATATTTCAAGGTGTTTGCACATTTTATGGGCCTTCCATGGATTTTTATAGACAGATTTCGACGCATTTTTATTTTCCTACCGATAAACAACATAGTAGTTTTTTCTTCAGAAATTCTTAATTTATGCATTTCTGCCCACTCTACAAACTTATTAATCGCTTGTTGAGCTCTTACTTCAGTGTCCTTTACGCCTGAGATAATTAACAGAAAATCATCGGCATAAGCTTGCAGAGTTACTTGTTCAGTATTTTCAAACATACCAAAGGCCGTATTAGCGACTAAGTTCCACAGGGTTGGTCCTAAACAGGAACCCTGTGGACAGCCTCTTTGCAAATCTTTTATTAAAATTTAATTATCAAGGGTTAATTGAATTTTGCGTTGTTCAAAATAATTTCGAATTAAATTCAAAATTTCTACAGGGCAGTTTGCGCTATCCAATGCATCAATTATGTCAGGCCACCAGACCGTGTCAAATGCCCCACGTATATCAATGGAGATGATTAACGTGTGCCTGTTACCATCCCTGTTGCCTTCTACTGTGTTTAGCAGATTAAAAACTGCCATTTCAGTTGAAACCCCCTTTTTAAATCCAAATTGAAAGTCGCTGATCACTTTATTTTCAGTTAGAAAATAATTTAGTCTGTTCAATATTAATTTTTCAAAGAGTTTATTTAAAGAAGAAAGAAGACTCACTGGTCTATAAGAAGACAAAATAGCAGGATCTTTACCTTTTTGCCAAATAAAACTATTTCGGCAATTTTCATCTGCCGTGGAAATAAAGCCAATTTCCAACATGCTCGATATAAAGATAACAACAATTGGGGGAATTCTTTGAAAAGTATCTTTATGATAATATTATTAAGATCGTCTGGTCCGGGGGCCTTCTTAGATGGCAGAGAGCGAGTTGTATTTTCTAACTCTTCAAGCTCCAGCAGGGCAGAGTCACTTAAAGTAGAGTTCCAAGTTTGATTTTTAAATTTTTCTCGCATTACTTTATGTAAATTCATATCTTCAATCTCCAAATCCAATGGAAATAACTCATTTAAATTTTTTTTATATTTCTCTCCCAGAGAAGTACAGTCCGGAGCTACCTCTACTGGCAGCTGAAGAGGTCGAAATACTCTGTCCACTGCAATCTTTTAAGTGATGCCATAAGGATTTTCAATAGCTGCACAAAATGCCTTCCAAGATTCACTTTTTGTCTTTATAATCAATCGTTTAAAAATTGCTAGTACCTTCTTATAAGAAATTTTAAGTGAATGCCTTATATTGTCATCCCTTTCTTTTTGCATACGTCTCCTCAAAGCACGAACTTTGTTCCTTTTTATTGTGAGCGAGTCAGACCACCATGATGTAGAGGTTTTAATCCGTACTCTTTTCGACTTATAGGACGCTGTTGCTGCATCCATCAATGAGCCAATAAAAAAGTCGTAGTTATTTTCTAAATCCTCTCGAGAAGTATTAGATTCAAATAAATTTATAAACTGAGAAATTCGGGGACGAAGATTCTCAAGGAATTTTTCATGTCCACCATATGAAGTTTTAAATCTACGTTTCAAAATTATGTCTTCCGAGGTTCCAATTTCAAACAAAATAATTTAATTATCCCTAATAGACAAACCTGTCAACACCCTCCAATTTGTTATAGAAATTGCAAAAAAAGATGAAACTAATGTAATATCAGGCCAACCCTTGGCTCTGACAGTCAAGAATGTTGGCTCTGAATCGGAGGAATTAAGAACACACAGTCTGTTTTCGAGGATAAAATCAAGAACTTTAGCAGCCCTATGATCTTCTTGATTTCCACCCCAAAGAGGACTCATAGCATTAAAATCACCCGCAATACTGCCAACAATGACGATTTCTACTGCCAACAATGACGATGAAATTATTGCTATATGCTTCAAATGTGACATTGCCTAAGTCTACCATTAATGCAGTATTAGCAACAATGCTCCACAAAACTGGACTTAAATTAGATCCTTGAGGTGCACCTGTGTAATTTTTGAAGACATTGACACCATTTCTTTTGTAGATGCCTTTTCTGTTATGAAGAAAATAATGCTTCAATAAATTGTATAGATTTCCTGGATATTTAAGATCTTGGAGTGGAGGAATAGACCCACCCACCAAAGACTATTAAAGATGAACATCACATCTAGATAAATTACATAAGTGTGTCAATTTCGAGTATAACTATCATTGGTGAAGGTGTTTAGATATTCCGATGCATCTGCCGTTCCTTTATTTGGCATAAATCCAAATTGATACAGATGTAATAGTTAATTATTCAAGAGAAAATATGCTTCTTTGTACTAGCATTTTATCTAAAATTTTCCCAGGTAGAAAGAAGGCATATCGGTAAGAACTAGGATCTGATTTATCTTTTTCTTTTTGTGGAAAATAGCATTAAATTAGTGAGTTTCCATGACCCAAAACTTAAGGAAAGAGTTCCTGGTATTGTTGCGTACGTACGGGTTCGAAATAGACTGAACGCACAAGTCCCATAATAGGTTAATAAAATTTATTCTTATCAAAAGAAATATAACAGAACGCTGGAATTTTCCTCAGAGATATTCGTACAAGTGTTCACAATATCACACAGTATAATCAGTAATTATACTTCAAACTACTAAAAACGTTAAAATACAACGCAATGAAAAGCGTTATGTAAAGAGAAAGCTAATTCAGATATCTCAGCTCACGCGGAACTAAACAAATCGCAACTACAATAACTAAGCAATTAACAACTCTCTCTTTGGCCTTTTGTAGATTTCAATGGGTCGCGGGAGATCTTTCTAGTAATTTCTGATTTTCGAGATTTCTGGAAAGCAAAAAGAGTGTGCAATTATGGTTACAGATAACAAAGTGGTCAATTAATTTTATTCAATTTAAATACAAATTACCGAGATATCCATTTACTCTATGTTAAATGCACGTGCTCCTGTATTTTTAATTTCCGCCATAGCCTTTCTCTTAAAATTTGTCTTGCGCTGCACTGCACGAGGAAACACAACAATTTTATTTATAATTCTACTAAAACTAGCTATCTAAATACAAAATTCATAATACTATGTAAGTAAAGTTCTCTATTTGCCAGATAAAGTTCTTCAACTAATTCTAAAGTAATTTCATGGCTACCTTGAGCTCTACTTTTATTTGCCATTTTAAAAATACCTTTAATCTCATTATGTGCAAAGTAGAAATTTTGAGCGTTTTGAGTTGTAATGGTAGACTCAGCTTTTTCTCTTATCGAAGCATGTTCTGTAGTATCTGCCAACATATCATCTTGTGGAAAGCGACAGGAAATAATGTATCCCACTGTTTCTTGGGCATTCACTGTAAATGAACAATCTTATTTCTTTATTTGATAAAGCTGCAAAAAAGAGGTACATTCCCCTTTTACAAAGTTGTAGTAAGTGCCAAACGGCAACTTGGGAGAAACATTTTTCCCAAAAATTATTCTAAGAAATAGACTTGGCTTTATGAATATTACGCTTATATAGCGCTTCTTCTTTTTTGTAAAATGACGTGCAGTCTATTTCTCTCCAACCAATTTCCAAAAATCATGAAGGGTTACTGCATAATTTTCGTTTGCTGGTAAGGCTTGGGAAAAAGTCGTGTAAATAAAACTCTATAATGCCCACTCTGATATACAACAAGCTATGGATGGTTTCAATAGTTTAGGTGGAGAGTCAACCTGCATAACTGAAGAATCAGCGGTGAGGTGGCAAGCAAGAATATAGAAGCAGCAGAAAAATTTGTTGAAGAAATTTGTAGAATAATTAAAAAAGGCAGCTATTGCCTGAAACAGATATTTAATATGGATGAAACTGCACTTTGCTGGGGGGGACGAATGCCTGAAACGTCTTATATGCACAAAGAAGCTAATGCCATGCCCAGTTTCAAGCCTTTTAAAGACAGGATCATGTTGTTGTTGGCAGGGAATGCTGCTGTGTTCAAGTTAAAGCCTTCCTAATCTATCACTCCGAAAATCTACGTGCATTAAAGAATGTTAGTAAGAACAGTCTGCCTGTTTACTATTACGCAAAGAAAAGGGCATGGATGACGCAACTTTTATTTCGAGCTTGGTTTTTGAATTGCTTTATACCCTCAGTTCAGCATTGATGTTTGAAAAAGGGAGTTTCCTTTAAAATTATTCTCTTACTTGATAATGCTCCAAGCCACCCCCAACATCTTGACGAACTAGACTCAGATGTAAAACTAGTCTATCTTCCTAAAAACCTAACAGCTGTCCTAAATACAATGGACCAGGGCACTATACTGTTTTATTTACACGACTTTTTCCCAAGCCTTACCAGCAAACGAAAATTATGCAGTAACCCTTCATGATTTTTGGAAATTATGCAGCACTTTAACTTGCATTTAAAACATTAAATCGGCTTGTTATGAAATAACAGATAAGTGTACGCAAGGTATATGGAAAAAGTGAATAACAAGTTTCGTGAACACTATCGAATTTGACAGTCTTGAACACACTGTTGTAATTCAAGCAATTGCGGGCCTAGCCAATGTGCTTAATTTAAATGTTGAAATGGAAGACATTGCTGAATTAGTGACTTATGCGATGGGGAGATAAAAATGAGGGTTTAATAGAGTTCGAAGCGCTGCAACATTTAGAAGAGGAAAAAACTGAAGAAACTCAAAAGTAGTTCACGATACATGCGTTAGCTGGTGTGTTCTCCAAAATGAATGCAGCTGTGGTAAAACTTCAGGGCTGTGGATTCAAATACTGAACATTTTAATACAGTTGAACATGGATGCGTGAACATTTAAAGTGCTATAAAGAAATTTATCAGGGGGAAAAAAAAAAAGATGATAACAAAGCAAACCACACTTATGAGTTTCTTGTCAACTGATTCAGGACCCCCCCCCCACCCTTGAAGTTAACATTTTCTATTTTTATCGCTGCCATCTCCCTTACCCAGACCCTCTACAGTTTCAGATATCCAAATATAAATGATAATATGTACACTGCACAAAAAAAAGGGGGGGACAGTTCTTATATCTCTCGTTCTAGTGGGCCGATTGATGAAATTCAACCTGCGTTTTTAACGTCTCCAAAGCGCGACTTAAGATATGTATTAGATTTATATATAGCATTGTTTTAATACAGGCATTTTAACACAAAATCGTACTTTTTCTGAAATAACATGCCAATGTTTTTTCCATATTTCGATTCAACGACTCAAATTATATCAAACCGCCAAGTTTTGTAAAATTCGCAAGAGTAGTTTTTAAAAAATTAGCTTTCAAAATTTTAGCTCCTCAGTGTTAACTGAATTTGATATATATTTATTAAAATCTCTTTTTTTATTAAACTTAATTTATTCTTCCTTTCATATTTCGAAATTTAGGTTCATTCCAAATAAAATTCGCCTAATTTTTATGATTTATTTTTAAATTTATATTTTTAAATAATTTTTCGAAAACATTTTGAATTATAACCTATAAAAGTTTTGCCATCATCTTAAAGTAGCATCATCTAAGCATGCCCACAAAAAAAGTTAGTTTTTTTTATTCAAACTTCCGTTAGATATAAGCGAATTTACATTTTGACGTCTTTTGAATTTTCGCGTATTTATTAAGTGATACTAACAAAAATGCAGTTTACGCATTTTTTTAAAATCATTTGAAAGTATGAACGATGACTCCCCCCCCCCGCTCGTGGACAATAAAGAAAAAGGAAAGGAAAATAGGTTGCTATAAATTAAGAAGTTCGCCAAGTGAATTAGTCTTGATGCAACTGAAAAAAATTCGCCAAAGATAAATTTTTTAATTTCTCCATAAATTTCTCACCAAAAATTACAAAATTTAATATCTAGGCATAATTTGAGTCGTAGAATCGAAATATGGTAAAAAATTGGGTACTTTTCCGTTTCGCCGGCGCAAATCTCGCCAAGCAGAATTTAGTGGCGACAACGCAGAGTATAAACATAAAAAAAATGTTAACAAATGTTAGTTCTAATAAATTTTTATTTTGAAGGCATAAAAATTTTAATATCGTTAAAATGTTGTAAAAAGACAATAAATATAGACGATGAATTTGCAAAAAGACATTAATTTAAGAATTTACTATGCTTTCATGGTACAGCATCCTGATTCGCTGTTTCATATCACGTGACCCAAAGTGATTTCATCTCACGTAAACTACGCTATAAAAATATAATTCTCTCAGTAATTATCTAAATTAATTTCAAGTTAAATCTTAATTTGGAATACAAGTTTAAATGCAAGAATTATTTCAATTCGTACGAATAGCTTACTCAGAAATTACGTAAAACCACAGCGCTTTACTTCGCTAGTGCATTCTCATAGAATTGATGAATTCAACCCTTGACTTTGCCTTTTCTATATTTTTGCCTTCGAGTGAGCGGTGTGATTGCATCCTAATTGACTTAATTACAGCGAATGGCCTTATGGCACAAAATTGAACTATCTGGTAAAAATTTTATGTAATTGTATGCCAGTATCGAACGATATAATCAGTCTGATAAGGAATGGATGCGACTTGTTTTGAAATTGAAGCGTGAAAGGTTACCAGCGAGGATATTCCATTTGGCATCGGTTGTACCATTTTTGGCGACTTTATCGCTTGCGCCGGCAAAACGGAAAAGTACCAAAATTTGATATGTTATTCCAGACAAAGTCCGATTTTGTGTCAAATCATAATTCCTTCTATTCGCGGAAATATTTGGCCTGACTAGAATTGCCGGTTTGGCTTTAACTTATAACTCGAGTAAAGACGAAACACTTTCGTATTTACGTATTTTTATCAATTATTGTTCATTGAACGGGAGTTGGTTTGTTCCCCTTGAAAAGTCAACTAATTTCCGATCAATGACAATGATTACATGTTTTTAATTTTTCCTTTTACAATTGAAATTTTATTCTTCATGATGATTTAACTCCAATCCCCGTTAAAACATTATTAACATTTTGCTTTCAAATTACTTCAAAACATCTTTCAAAATATAACTTACCAGTATGGATTCACACTTTTAAAATAATTCTACTTTAATTAAACTTAGGAGATAATATAATCAATTAATCAATACTGTTTAGGAAATAAATTATTATGTTAGGACAAAGCTATAAATAAATCTAATATATAGCTATATATGTATATAGCTATAATATAACAAGCAAGGTAGTTAGTACAATACTGTATGACCAATTTGGTCTAGATAACATTTTGCGCAAAATGCTGCAAAATTAAGTAAATTAGAAATTGTAGTAAGCTCGCCTAAAAGTTACCAGGAGCTGTGGCTCCAAAAAGTTCAACACATTTTAAAAAACAATGTCATTGAAGGGTGATAAATTATGTTTACACGAGTAAAAGAAAATAAACACAGTAAAATACTAAGCGTTGGAAACTAGTAATGGCAAAAAATACAGTAAAATACCTATGGATGTGACACTTGAAAAATTAAAACATATGAAAATCAAACCAAGAAACAAGTTAAAACATAAAACAAACAAATCAGATAAAAATAGAAAGCGGAAAATGGTAAATTAGCTGAATTCGAGGTCCAATCTGGCTTTTCAAGGGAAATATCTAATTGAACGTCGAATCAAGCTAACTCCATTACGCGTTTCGCCGAAACAGACAATTGAAACTTTTTCGCTACAAAATTTTTAATTAGACAAAATATCTTGGAAAAGTTATTAGTCTCAATTCTCTGTTCCTATTTCCCGACGCGTCCGCACAAAATGACACATTAAGGTGTTAAAATATGTGAAAACTATTCCGATAACATCAAAAATCAAGACAAAAATAAAAATAAAAATAAATAGCGGTCTGCTATTAGTCCTAAATATACAATAACATAAGGGCTGGACCTGCTAGCTTAAAGATTTATACCTTTATAAAATTTAGAAATCTGTAATTATATTTAAATGAAAACAATCACAGTGGGTCTTGCTAAGACCAAGAAAAAAGTTGTAGTAAAAGAAACGGAAAAAACTGACTTGTGGCGATGCAGAGCTCTCCCTCTAAAAACAAACTGAAAAGGGGTTGTAATTCCCTTCTGTGGGCTTCAGCGTCATCCCACTCGTCCTGTGACGTAAGTAGGGGGGAGCGATGTCTTTTGGGCATCAGCCAATACGAAAAAGACTGTCCGTTAGCTGTAACTCGTCTCTAATTTTTGAAGGGGGTCGGAAAGCTCGGAAAAATGTGTAAAGATTTCAAAATGGCGTCAGTCAAGTTGTTGGAAGAAAAAACTGTTACTGAAAGTGAAAATGGCTAATTCAGCTAAAACTACTAAACTTGGCCACTAAAGTAAAAGGAAAAAAACAGTCATTTTGTTAATAAAAAGTCGTAATTCTTCAAGCTAGCGGGCGATCAAGCTACTATGAAAAACGAAAAGGCCCAATTTGTTAATAAATGTAGTAAAATTGGCCATCAAAGAAATTTAAAACTATTTAAATAATAGTATTAAAAGTATTGTGCCAAAATTTTTTGCAGGAAAGAAAATGTAGTAACAAGAATTATCTGTACATTTTTTACATTAGATTCTCTGAATCAGCCATCCACTTTATACCTTCCCATTGGGCTTTAAGCATAAAATATCACTATCTAACTCAAAAAATCTAAAAATAGGTAAGGCTAATGCCAGCTTTTTTTAAGGTATTTTTAATTATTTTATGAGGAATTAGGTTACTTTTCAATATAGTTACGAAGTATAGTATTTCTTCTTGTAGGTGTTTTGCAGTATTGGAGATTCTTTTTATTCTGAGTAGCTGTGAATAAATTGTGTTAAGAATGACTCTTTTGGAAATATTTGAATTCCAGTTGGTTAATTTTAGTGTGGAAAAATTAAATTCTCTTCTTTTGTCATAAACTTTTATAAAATTGTAATAAATAATATGTAAATCAAGGTAGACTACATTATGCTGCTCTGTATTTGTTTTATTTAGTTTTAAGCATGAAGGGTAGATATTAGCAACTTCTATTTTGTTGTAGTTATTAAATGCAATGACATCATCAATATATCTATAGATGTGTTGGTAAAATTTATGTTCTTCTGTACTGAGTGAACGGACAAAGGTCAATTCTTTTGTAAAAAGGAATAATTCACAGACAGAGCTTGAAAAATTACCACCCATGGGGATTCCCTGCACTTGTTTAAAGATGCTATTGTTAAATTGAATAAAATTATTGAAGAGCACACTGGAGAGGAAAAGCTGCCATTTTTCGTTGCTAATAATGGTAGAAATTTGCGGAAATAAATCTGGAAGAGCAAGTAAACTTGTAAATATTTCTTCAAGTGGTAGAGAAGTATAGAGGTTTTCGTAGCATTGGATATGGTCTATTTTAAGTGAATTTACAGTTTTAAGAACTAGTTCGTCACTAGAGATCATCCAGTTGTAATGCAGATCCTTAAAATCATAGTTAAGTCACGTATTATATGAAGTTTTTGTGCAAAAAGATAATCTATTTCTTTAAGATAACTTTTAGTACTATTAGCTATAAACCTGAATTTTATTGGAGACTTATGGAATTTTGGTAATGCATAGAGATTGGCAAACCTGTTGTTATATTTCTGGGGATGTATTTTAAGCCTTTTATGTAGTGCGTTAAATTTATTGAGAAGAATCTTAGTACTGCTAATGATTTTTTGGTAAGTGCAGGTGTTATTTAACTCTTTATGCAGAAGGTTGAAGTAAAATTGTTTTCAAATAACACTAAAATTGTTGCTGGCTTCGTCAATTTTCGTGATGTTAAAGTTATCTTGCAGTGTTTGAATAAGATCCTCTAGACGTTCTTTACTGTGTAAAGAGTTGAAAAAAGGTGACTTGAACAGGAAATGTTGAAATTCTTTAATTAGTGCAGCTTTCCATTCAAGAAAAGTTGTAGTAGGTAAATTGGATCTATTACTAGCTAATATGATAAATTTATCAAGATCATTATTGAATTGTTTGAGGCAAACGTGCTTATTAATACCGAAAGTAGGCCAAAATTTGGTGCCAAGTTGCATAAGGGTTCTTAATTCTATATCTTCAATGATATTAAGATCTCCAGTAATAACATGTTAGTGGAAAGGATCGACATATTTTTTGTAGACAGGCATTAGGCAATTACATTTGCTATTATCTTGTATAACGTGGTGGTTGATAACAAGTTGACCTAAGGTTTTTTCAAATTTAAAACAGGGCTTAATTTGAAGTGGTTGTTCAGGAAGCAAGGGTTGAAATTTTTTTAAAATGCTAGGTATTTTTAACTGATCGTAAGAAGGGTGTTTGAACTGAATAGTACAAAAAAGTTTTTTGTGAAAAAAATTACTATTCTTTAGTTTAAAATTGCAGAAGTCTATAATCGGATCCTTGACTATTTGGAAGCATTGAGAAGGTTGATTTATTATTTTAATCAGATTCCATAAAGTAGTATTCTTAAAGGTATGAAGAAGTTTTATGGCATTATTAGTGAATTCTTTATGTCCAAGGTAGGATTTAAGATTTTTAATAATTAATTTCAGATCTTGTGTTGAAATATATATATATAAACGCAATTTGAAAATATTCAATTGGCCTAGTAGAAGGGGAGATAAGAACTGCCCCCCTTGTTTTTTTCGTCTATTTTTGATTACTAAATTTGAAGTCTGTTGCATAAATTTTAGAATTTTATAACGTCCTTATATTCTCGGTGTAAGCTTCTTACTTATCGACCATTTTGCTAAACGACATAATCATCAGAACGGAACTCAGTCGTAAAGGAGTACTTGTATTAATGTCACTGTGATCGTAATTCAATTGATATTTGTAATTTTCATTCCAAAGTTTTAACGTAATATGAAAGGCATAAGAAAGGTATGTAGTTGTTGAAATCCCTTGGTGATTTCTTTGAATACTTTGCCTTGGGTAAAAACAAATTTTTCCCCTCTTAATTTAATTCACTATGCAATTCAGAATCTCATTACTCTTAACTTGCCTCGGTGATCCACATAAAATAATGTTGGAAACGAAAAATACCACCCCAAAATGTGCCACCCCCTGTAGTTAGGCCACTGATTCGAATATGTTTTATAAACAAGGTGATAAAAAGTAAATTGCCCGTTATGTGGAAAGCTAATTGTAAGGCCTTGGGCAACGAGGCAGTCTGTTACATAGTGCATCCGTACAGTCTTTCCCTAGATGTGAAGAATAAAAATTAGCCACTGAAGTGTTCCCCAAATGTGAAACCAATACATTAAATCAATTAGCAATGACGTATCTTAAGATAGATAATGCACCTGTTCATCCTTCAGAGTTGGCAGACAAGGTGATGGAAGAGTTAGATTTTTAACATGGTGAAGTTTCTACCTCCTAACACATCATTCTTCTAATAATGGATCAGCAAGCTATTTCAAAATTTTAAGGAGCTCTACAACAAAGCAGTTTTTAAGAGGTGTTTTCAGCTAACATCTGGCACAAAATACTCACAGCTTCTGAAAACATTTTAATACACTGCTGGCCATTAAAATTGCAACACTAGGAAGGAATGATCTGACGAACGTCAAAATCACATGAAAGGAAGAAGTTAGGATATGCAAATGATTAGTATTTCAGTGCATTTCAACGACACGGGAGAGAGAAACAACATCTGAAGCACTGCATAAAAGAAAGGTTGTGTAGTGGATTTCTGATTCGTAAAGTATTTTGCTCCGAATATCGCGTTATGCCTCGAATAAGAAGAGAAAATGCTTACCCGCAAGTTTCGAACTGAAACAAATTAGATAATAATAAATAGAGGCAGGATCGTTGCCTATCGAAAGTGTAGTTTATCGTTCTATGATATTGTCGGTCGCACACGTCAACATCCAATTACTGTCATGCGAATATGGAATCAATGACTAAAAATAAAATCCTTTTTCATAATGAGCTAATACAGTATAACCTTTATGTTCTTCATCAAATAGTCAATTGCAATATTCTTCAACAGTTTTAAATATAGTTTCTTTTCCATTAAAATCATAATTTATTACTAAATTAACTTTATGAGTACCTGTTTTTTGATCGATTTAAAAATCAGAAAACATATATTTTTCTATAAATCCTGATTTTTTACATGTATCACATTTATCTTTTTTCATTACTTTTGTCACATCTATATCTACAGTTTGTTATATCATATTCACACCATATACACCATCTTACTTTATTTTTAATACAACTATTTTCACACAATGCTCCTAAAGCTTTGCATTTTTCATATAACATTTATGATCTTTTGAAACCCAATTACTGCAATTTTTACAGTAAAATTCACCACATTGATGTTTATATGGAATTCTCTTTAATCTAGAAATACACTTACTGCATTTTGGACATTTCCATAACATATCACAGACTTTCTCTTTTTTGATTTCTAAAATGTTTTTCACCTTTAAAATATCTAAAACATTCATCACAATATATTTCTTCACCTTCACAATTATTACCTTTTACAAAACATCTGTTACATTTTAGAGGACATTTATGTATATTTTTCTTATTATAACTCACTTTACAATGATGACAATAATAATTTTTTCCTGTAACAGAAGTAACATTAAAGTGATTTCTATTTTTATAAATATATATACCTACAGGTCTATTTTCTCCATTATATAATATTTGATTAAAATTTTCTCTGCAAAATATAGTAATTTGAATATCTAAAAATTCTTCAAACTGTTTAACATCATCTAATTCGCATACATCTAAAGGAATATTACACATTTCATGTAGTTTGATACGTAATGTTTCTTGTAATAATCTTCCTTTTTTAATATATGTAATATCATTTTTAGTTAATTTCTTACATTTTAATTTTTCACATAAGTGATCCAGATTCTGAATACTTAGAGCTGTTACTATAAATCTAGCTAAACAAATATTATCATTATTTTTAATCTGACAGATACTTGTTTTATTAGATATATCTTCTTCTTTCAATAGTTTTAAATAAGCACCTCCTTCTGATAATTCCTGTATAGTAAATTGAAATAAACATTCTGTTATATCCAGTTCTTTATATTCGATTCTATAATTCAAAACATCTAAATATGTTTCAAATGCATCCCGAGTAGACATCATAGGAGGATGAAAGAGTTCATTAAGCAAAGGACTTTTAACAATAATATCGACTTTACCTCTTATTTTTCCGATTTCTTCTAAATAAATCTTTTAAAATACCATAATATTGTACACGCATTAAATAATTTAATGCTACGACCCTATAATACTTCTTCTAAACACCATATTTTTCTATATATTTATGATAATAATTTATAATTTTATAATCTGGTTTAAAAAAGTTTTTTAGATTATAATCTTTTAAGTT
The DNA here is from genome assembly GCF_044657685.1 of Stegodyphus dumicola. NCBI lineage: Eukaryota > Metazoa > Arthropoda > Arachnida > Araneae > Eresidae > Stegodyphus > Stegodyphus dumicola. Next base: position 155,945,109 of record NC_140773.1, read on the forward strand.
TTTTTTACTATCTCTAGGTTCGAATTTATTAGTACTTTTATTAAATTTCAAATTGTACGAACCTAATATTTTTTTAATTTTATTTCTTTTTTTAGGATGTTTGATGAATTTTTTTTGTAGTCTTTTGATAAATAACTCATCAGGATAAAAAATTCCTCTTAAATTATTAGGACGGGATTCTTCCTGTGATGTTTTTGGTTTAAAATCTTTTATTTTATTGTCATACTTTAAATTAACAGTCGAAATTTTCTTAATTTTACTACGTTTTTTAGGTTTCTCAATAAATTCTTTCTTTTTTTTTTTTTTTTAATTTAACTAATTGTTACATCAAAATTTAATAAATCAACTAAAACATACTTATCTCCTGTTTTTCTTACATGTTTAGTCAATATTTTTATTAATTCATCCTTTCTGGTGCCTTTAGGCTGTTTGATATTAAGTTCTTTCAAAATGGAATGAATTTGGTTGGCCTTTGCATCCTTTAGTTGCTTCATTTATATAAGAAAAATTTTTAAAGCACTTTGACTTCAGGACATCTCCTGCTATGATAAAGACTTCTTAAATGCCTCTGAAAATGAGTTTTTGTATAGAATTTTCCCCACTTGCAAATTAACTTTTCATATTTATAACTTTTATCACAAGATTTGCAATAACTTTGTAATTTATTAATCTTATGATAAAATAAGTGGGTTTATTTTCTTTACAGTACAAACAATTCTTCTCCATTATTTGCTATTAAACTATTTTTTTCAATATTAAATAAATTAAACCTTTTTTTAAAAAGCAAGTGATAATTCACAACAATTTACTGTAGAATTTTCAACACGTCTTCGTTTTTCAAAAATTGCTTTACAGGAATTTAGTATGGAAGTTTCCTGGGATAACATCAGCGATTTTTATAAGAACAATATATTTAGTTATTGGAATGGAGACAAATAGAATAAAATTGTAATACCCGATGGATTTTACATATTAGAGAGATTGAACATTTGTATTCAATTTTTACTGTTTAGTAAAGAATTAAATGAAACAGAAAAAGAATTTCAAAAATATGCATTTCCTAATCAAATTGGAAAAATAAAAGAAAATTAATTTAGTATTAAATTAGCTGAAAATTATAAAATTGGTTTAACTGAAGGTAATTTCCATAAAGTATTGGGATTTGAACCAAAAATATATGAAGAAAAATGGCAAGAGCAGGTTCACTTCATGGAGACACTGAATACTTATCTGACGGTATTTATGTTCATTGTAGTATAGTCGAAGGTATGCAAATAATCATTCTACAAATGTTATTTATATGTTCGTAAATACTCATTGGCCGGGCATTAAAATTGTTCAAAAATTTGATAAACTCATCTTTTATAAAGTTAATAATTCCAATACAGGAGTTTCGAGAATTAAAATGAGTATAACAGATGAACAAAGAAATTTACTAGATTTAAAAAATAAGAAAGTTAAATGTAAATTTATTGGAATTGATAAAAGTGAAAATTACTTAGAAAAAAGGTATTGTTTACTTCAGAGAACTGTCAGTAAAATTACTTGAGTAAATTACTCAAGTAAAATTACTTGAGTAAATTTTATTTTTACTTGAGTAAATTTCTTATTAATAATGGATTTGAATCAATTAGAAAAAGAACATGAAAAAAAAAAAAAAAAAAAAAAAAAACTTAGACAGGAATTAAAGCAAAAGATTGGAAAAAGATTAAATAAAGAAATTAGAAAAAAATAGAGATGGTCAATTGAGAGAAAAATTAGGAGTTCAAAAAGTATTGCAAGAATTTCATAAACCTGTTACTAAAAAGATAGAAAAATATGAAAAATCAAATAAAGAAACTGTAAAAAATATTCAAGATGCTTTACGAAAAATATCCTTTCCTTCTTTAGAATCATCAAGACCTGACATTGAATATGATTTAGGAAATTTATTTCAAGAAATAGCTACAACAGGTACACAAACTAAGCTTGTGGGAGATAATATATTAGATTCTTTTATTGATACAGGTTTTGATTATAAAAAAAAAAAAAAAAAAACTTATTAAAGACATTTGATTAAAATTACCTAGTGAATTTTTAAATGAAAATAAAGAAACATTAGAAGATGCAATAAAACAAGCAAAAATTATGAAAAAAGAAAAAACTCAAGTAATAGCAACACCTGGGTCAGCTATTACGAGAACAGAAGATCCACATATCAAAGAAACGCATAAAGAGATAAAAGCAATAGTGAACACATTTCCAGTCATTGGGATTTATACATGAAAAAATTATATAATGTTCTTGATTGGCTAAACTCTAAAGAGAAAATGATGGAGAAAGGTTTAGATAATTTAGATATTTTACCAGATTTAACAGATAAAATACCTTCTATCAGCTCAATACCTAAAAAAATATTTAATCAAATAGTTTTATTGTTAATTATGTTATTAAAAATGGTACTATATCTGAAACAGATGTAAAGCAATATTTTAATAAGTTTTTTGTCCTAATAAATGAGTAATTATATAAAAACGAAAGTACATTTGAGTGATGGACAGATTAATAAATTGAAATCTGCAAGAGATGAAATAACTTTACAGATTGATCAAACTAAAACTCTTAAATTATGATTTATATTTAATAAAAACATAAATCAATCAATTTAATAATGGTAAAAGAATTAAGTAAAACACAACTTAAATCAAGTAAAAAATGTAAAGAAGGCGGTTCATTATTACTTGATATTTTAAAACGAATTAAACAACCGATTTTAAATGAACTTATGAAATATATAAATATGTCTAATCTACTTGAAATATTAAAAACATTTAAATTTGGATCTGGAATCTTTCATATACAAAAATTAAAAACTCAGGTTTAGAAAAAAATGGAAGCTTATTACCATCTTTCAATACTTTAGATAAATTAAAGAAAGAACAACCTGAGGTTTTGGAGTTTTTTTTACCATTTTTAATACCTATTTTAATGTCTTTAGGTTTAGGAGCTTGGGGAACTAAAAAAAATGTTAGATATAATTTCAGGACATGGAGTTTCTCAGCCTTTTGAATATCATTATGGCTATGGCGTGAATAAAAAAAAGTGGAAAATTATCAGATCAAACGATTTATGAAAATATGAAAAACAAAAAAGGATTTAGTGGGGTTAATACATCCGATTCATTACCTGAAAAAATTAAAGAAATTGAGAATGGAGTTATTAATTTGGATGTTTCAAAAGGCCTGGGTACATATTGGGTTTGTTATTATAATGATCCAAAATATGAATTTATAGAATATTTTGATCCATTTGGGGAATATATATACAACAATATAAGATTGGAAAGAGATTACATTTCTAAAAATATAAAAAATTTTCTTATTAAATCGAATAAAAAACACATATTGGTAATAATGATAGTTTTTTACAAAAACTGACATCTGTAAAATGTGGATTATTTTGTATGAAATATGTCAGAGAAAGAAATAAAGGGAAATAACCTCAAAAAGTATTATATTTATTTACACAAAAACCTAGTAATTATAATGAAAAATTTGTTCTAGGAAAGTAGATTTTTTTCGTTTATAATAAATGGTAAATAAAAAAATTATACATATTTTTAAAGACATAAATGAAAAAGGTATTATAGGTGTTATTAAAGGAGGAGATCTTCTTGGATATGTCGAAGATAAATTGAATCCTCCTGAAATGCATATACCTGGCTATCAATATTGTGGACCTTATATAAGATATAAACGAGTTGATAAAGTGTGTAAAAAATGTGATTTTGCTTATAGTGAAACAAGATATAAAAATGAAAGACATGTAGCGAATCGTAAATTTTTAGAAGATTTAAATAATATTCCTGATCCAACATTAGGAGAAAGAATAGCTATAGGTGTCATTAAACCAATTATGAAAGCTAAATTGAAATTTGGATTAGGATTGGAAGATCTTAAGATTTATTGTGTTAAGTGTAAAGAGAAAACAGAGACTAAAAATTATCATGAAGTGACCTCTAAAAATGGAAGATTAATGGGAAAAAGAAATTGCGTAAAATGTGAAAGTAAAAAGAAAGTTTTTTTAGGAAAAAGGACTTAAAGATCCTTGAGTCAATGTATTATAATCTTGAAACAGGTTATTGTGGAATTGATGAATTGAAAAGATGAACAAAGATGTTGAAGAATTTTTACATACACAAGATTAACATACATGACATAAACCTGTTATTCGTAAATTTAAAAGAAAAAAGTTTATGTTCTAAATAGCAATACTCAATTTGATGATGCATGACATAAACCTGTTATTCGTAAATTTAAAAGAAAAAGAGTTTATGTTCCAAATAGTAATAATCAATTTGATGCTGATTTGTTACTTGTTAAAAATTATAGTAAATATAATGATGGAACCAAATATTTACTAACCATTATAGATGCATTTAATAAATATGCGTGGGTTTTTCCTACAAAATGAAAAACATCCGAAGAAGTAGTAGAAGGTTTTAAAAAAGTTTTTAAAGAAAGAGTACCAAAATTTATTTTGACAGATGAGAGTACTGAATTTACAGGAAAATGTACTCAAAAACTATTTATAGATTATAACATAAAATGGTTTACAACCAAAAATAAAGAAATCAAGTCGGCCGTAGCAGAAAGTTTTAATAAAAGTATCAGACGAAAAATTGTTAAATATTTATACCCAAATAATACAAATAGATATTTAGAGGTATTACCCAAATTAGTTAAAAAAATTATAACAATTCATATCATAGATATATAAAAATGATACCTCTCGAAGCCAGTAAACCTGAAAATGAAATAAAAGTTTATTACAATTTATATGTCGATCCATTGCATGAAACTGCTAGAAGACCTAAATATAAAATACGAGATCATTTCAGAATATCGAAATTTAAAACAATTTTTTCTAAAGATCCAACTTTTACAGAACAGATTTTTATTACATCGAATATTATAAAATCAAAAATACATCCATATGTATACAGTTATAGAATAAAAGACTTGAATGGTGAAAAAATTGAAGGAATATTTTATGAAATTGAAATGGTCAAATATAATAAAAAAGATGATGTTTACAAGATTGAAAAAATATTAAAAAAGAAAGGAAATAAATATTTAGTAAAATGGTTAGGATATCCTGATGAATTTAACAGTTGGGTAAATAAACAAGATCTTTTATCTCTAAATAAATGAATGAATATTGATTATATACAGAAGTAAAAAAATAAAAAATTTTATATTAACTGAATAATAACAACAAATCAAATTGCACAAAATTGGATAAAATATTATCTAAAACAAAAGGATCAGGATTTAAAAAATTACTGAAGTTTTATTCTTAATAAATGGAAAATTATCATGACTTGACAAAAAACTTTTATCATTATGATGATAATATAGAGAATAAAGAACTGACAGTATTAGAAAAAAGGAAATGCAGAGTATAATAAAGTTAGTAAGTATGAATTTTTTATACAAAATAAAGCAAGAATATTACTTTCAGAGTCTTATATTCAAATAAAATTTTAAATTCTAAAGAATAACGGTAATTCTATAGGTAATGATAATGTTACAGCAAACTGCGAATTAGGTTTATTTACTCGTAAAAAACTGACAATAGGTGGTAAAGCCATTGAACATACTAGTGAATACGTTTCTATTATACAACAAGTTATAAGACTTGGTGAATATACACCTGATTATACAACAATACAGCCCACTGATATGTTTTTTTTTCCTTTTTTTTTCCTTTTTTTTTTAAATACGAGTGATCATCCTAATCGAGTAAAATACATCATTAAAGAAGATGGATCCGTAACAGCCCAAATGGCCATCACTGAAATAACTAATAAATTAAAAGTTGAAAAAAAATGAAAACTATAACAAAGGATTTAATGAAAGATGAAAAATGACAAAAGATAGTCAATCCGTTACAATGTGGTTACCAGTAGATCAAATTTTTGATTTTCTAAGATATTTCAGGAAAGCAATAACAGGTTTCCTAATAAAAATAGAATTTGATAGAGAAAAAAAATAATGCGAATAGGATATATACGGAAGTTGCTAATCCTGATTATAAATTAGAAATTTATTTATCTCTCATTTTAGCTCATGTTAAGTTTAAAAACAATGCAGAAATATTATATAAGCAATTACTGTTAGCCCATCAACCTATAGATATTCATTGGAATCAATATGTCACTCATAAGTCTTATGTCATTGAAAATGCACAATTTGGATCATATCCTATACACATTACATAGAATGAAGTTTTAACATTATATGTTGCTCCCCAATATATAGACAGAAATGAAAATTATAAAAAAAAATAATATGGTATTTGATCATTTAGATATGACCTAGTGTTGGGTTACGATAAATTCAAAAGTCATACCATCTGAAAAATATAACATGGAATTTTTTAATAAAGAATGGAATAAACCGTATGAAGCTTTTTTTAGAAATTACGAATAATAGAAACAAAGAAACAGGATGTGTGATAGATAATTTATCATATGGTAAATTATATCCTATTATCGTTTTTGATCTATCCCATCATGAAAACTATACAACTGTAGGAAACTTAACACTAAATTTTCATTATAAATTAACACACGTAACTGCTAAAAACTATATATTTTATTTTATTGTTGAAGAAAAAAAGAAAACCCAATTATATATGAAAAAGCAAAAAGTTATATTAATTGATAGTATAGAATAGTTTTTTAACTCTAATAAATGATTGCTATTTATCCACCTTTTGATGATAAAAGAAAGGCAGGCCCACCTGGTCCCCCTTGAGAAGGTTTTAAATTAACTGATGATAGAAATTATGATATGGATAATAAAATTTTAAAAAATTGTAAAAATCCTATAGATGATCAGGATGTTATTACAAAAATGTATGTTTTGCGTGCATTGGCAAATTTAAGAGAAATTGTTGATTTAAATAAATATAATCTTGATGACAGTTTTCTAAATTTAGTTAATGAAACAGCCGATAAAATACAATCATTAGATCAAAGTATTAGAAAAGAAATGGATAATTATTTACATTCAAAAGATGGCCATGTTTTTGATGCAAAAGATAAAAGAATTTGTAACGTTAAAGATCCGATAAATGGTAAAAATGTAGTTAATAAAAGATATTTAGAAAATAATGCAATAACATTATTATCAAATGAGAAATATAAAACAAATAATAAAATTATAACAAATGTAGCTAATCTTGTTAATGATATGGATGCAGTTAATAAAAAAATATGTAGATAAAGCTATATATGTTGAATCTGAAAATAAATTAGATGAGCATGGCACTGTAATATTTTAAAATGTTAAAAGTGATTATTGTACAGAAGATTTAAACTTTAAAATGGATTTGAACATAATAGTCACTTTATTTTTAAATGCTAAGGGTTATAGAGCAACAGAATTATTGTTTTATATAGCTGATGGTACTACAAAGAGGGGAAGGCCAAAAATATATAGGACAGAGCAAAATGTTGTGGATCAAGCTGCTATTGGTCCTTCATTTTTTTTTTAAATTGGAAAAAAGATGAAGTATTAACAATACTCTTACTAGATTTTGGAGGTATATTGGAAATTGAAAATATTTTATTAAAAATAGAAATTATATGAATAAATAAATGATAAAAAATTAAAGATTATACAGAACCAGAAGAATTACCTGATGCTAATCAACATCCATAATTACCTCAACATCCATTCAGATTATTTATAGAAGGCCCATCCGGATGTAGTAAAACAATTATTAATGGTTTTGAAAAGCCAAAAGATTTAAGATTAGATTTTGATGCATTATACATATGCACAAAACATATAAATGAACTCAAATATTCTAAATTACAAGAAACATATACTTTCTTTGAAGATTTGGAAAGAGATTATATTCTTAAAGCTGTAAAAAAAAAAAAAAAAAAAGATTAAAGAAAGAAATATTAAATTTTTATGATAAATATAAAAAAGAAGTGTTATTTTCATCAGATTTAAATTAATTTATAACAGTTGATGATTTAGATCCCTCACGTAAAAATCTTGTTGTTTATGATGATTGCGTAACAGAAAAAAAATCAATAAGATAAGATATTGAAGATATGTTTATTAGAGAAAGAGAGAAAAATGCCTCTATTATTTACATATACCACAACTTTTATTTATCTCCTATCACTATTAGGAAAAATTGTAATTATTTTATTTTTTAATACACAATCTAAAAAAATTCAGCAAATAATAAGAGACGTTGATGGCTATAAAAAAATATCAAAAGATAAACATGTCATTATTAATCGGTATATATATTTTAAGTGTTTCCTGTTTATCAGCATTTGTTTTTATACCTCTTGCAGCCTTAAGTGTAGTAATTACTGAATTCCTTGAAATTAAAGGAGAATACAAACAATGTTATATTTTTTATAAGCATTATTATCTAGATCAATTACAGAAGAAGAAGTTTATCAAGGAAAACAAGATTTTGTAACTACTTTAAAATATCCAAAGAATTTTTATCCCTAATAAGTGCAGGAATTCTTCAAATAATTGAAGAAAGTAACAATATTTCAAATGACGTTATAAACAATTATTAAATTCTTGATTTTACATGATCACAATCTGAGCAGAGGTAATGGATACAAATTTTTTGACTTTTTAAATGCCTGTTCCTGACAATTAAACGGATATAAATATATTCATAAATCCTAAGAATTTCAGCCTAATAAATGGATGTTAACTGGGGTGAAGTTTCTAAAAACACAGGTTTAAGTGAAGATTTAATTAGAAATTTTGAAAATGCAGTCGATTGGCAATTGATATCTAGATATCAAAGATTATCAGAACCTTTCATTAGTGAATATAGAGATAGAGAGTAAGATATATTAGTAGAGCTGATATATCAGAAATTAAGTAATATATTTATGATTATGCATAAAAATGAAATTAAATCGGATATAATATCTAGATCTCAACAATTGTCTGAAATATTTATTTTAGATAATGAAAATAAAGTAAATTGGGATAACATATCAGAATATCAGACATTAAGTAATAATTTTATTTTACAAAATTATAAAAAATAAAATATATAATTAGAAATGTCATATGTTTTAATTCAAAAAGGGTTTAAAATAGGCATTTCTAGATATCAAAAACTATCAGAAAATACTGTAGAAGAATTAAAAGGTATAGTTGATTGGGATGAAATCATGAAGTATCAAAGTCTGACTGAAAACTTTTTAAATAAACACGAAGATAAGGTTGATTGGTGTAAACCTGAATTATATAAACAATTACCTGAAAATTTTATCGAAAGACATAGAGAATTCATATTAAATTATTAGCCCATATGTGTGCAACTCTTAATAGAAATTATGTATGATAATTTTCCATGATTTTATTGCTTTTTTCTGAAATTTTAATATTTCTTTGCCTCATTTGAATTTTTTTTTTTTAATTTGGGTCTTGAAAAAATGTATAAATAACTTGATTTTTTAATTATTTTTATTATTTTTTGTTCTTTTTTATGTAGTTTGTCTTTTTTTTTATTAAAATTAATGAAAATTTTGCCTGAGTTTTTCCAGGTTTTTAAAAAAACGAGAACATGTGAAATAAAATGAAGAATTTCCGAAAATGTGAAAAAACGCTATGTTTATGTGAAAATGTCATATGCTTTAATTCAAAAAGGGTTTAAAATAGGCATCCTATGTCCTACACTATGGTGGCCCATAGTATAGGACATAGGCTGCTCTTCAGGTAAGGTAGATAAGGGATCCTCATTTGCTCGTCCAGGGACCGTCACTGATCCATGTTTATATGCAAGGGTTTTTATTATTATTTTTTTGTAATATTATGTGATTTTTCTCAAAGGTTTATTTACTTATATATGATAATTACACTGATATATAATAATTACAATATTTACTTATCTTTATCATAAAATATGATTGTAGGCAAATGGTAATAAGAATATTACAATTAACTTATGTAGTAATTCTTGAATACCTTGTAAAGTTTGGCCGATGCTATTTGCACCACTGGTGCCTTTAGCCGCTTAAGCTACTCACACCAACATTAACCACTCATGCGCATTGAGTTGTCAGATCCGTCAATTGAACCCCATCGAAAGGAACGGATTCTACGTACGCGAACTGTTGTAGTGAATCTTTTTTTTAAAAAAAGGCGGGTTTCCACCTTAGTGTAGTTTTAAGCGTTGGCGACTTTCAAAAGTTTTGAAAGGAAAATGGGTTCCTTTTCTTATAAAAAGAAGGAACATATTTCCTTTTATTAAAATATATATAAAAAAGGGCAGATTTTTATGTTGGCAATGATTATCCCTTTCTTAAACGGTTTGAATAGTTTAAATGACTGATTTGGGGGGGGACAAAATCTTGTTTACATTTTTTGTACTTCTTAGAATACATTTAGCTTTAAAGATGTGTTTTGCCCAATCAAGACTTTAATTCATTCCTCTTTGAAAAATTTCATCCGATAAAATATACTAAAAGTTAGACAGAGGATTTCTTTGTAGAAAATTTAGACATGAAATAAGTTAAAAGCGATTATATCAACTATTAAATGAATTATACTGTATGCCTGCTCATTTTTTTTTATGGAAATACTTGGCATTTTCAGGATACAAAAAGTGCTTCAAAGAAATTTGAAATATTAGTACAAACACATTAATCAATTATTCTACTCTTTTTTGTTTTCCAGAAATTGCTAGAACTATCTCGTGCTGCCGAATTAAAAATCTATAAAAAGCCAGAGACAGAACACCTCAGTTCAGATTTACAAAGGGTGTGTTAGGAACTCAAATAGTATCCAAAAAGCCATGAAAGAAGCAGGAACTCATAATAAATTCCAACTAAAAGCGTCTGAATTCCCCACCCTTTCAAATACAAATGAACAAACCAACTCTAACAACACAGCATGGCCCAGCAAGAAAAATCAGGATACAGAAAATGAAAATGAAATGTCCATTTTTACATGGATAAAAACCCACCTGAAGATAGAAACTTAAGAATGTACAGACATTTAAGAATGCAAAGTTAATGATGAGCAAACTTGAAGTTGGCATCGCTGCCCTTGATTATTTTTCAAGTATTGATTTGAAATTCTAGTTTAAAAAAACTACAATTCCCCAACTGCAACTTAGACTCATCTAATCTTCATCTTGAAATATTCAACCTGCAACTTGATGACTGTGCATAGTTTTTATTTAATAAAGATTTTACTCTCTTTTTGGACTTTGTGTATTTTTGTGTAATTGTGCTTCGTACACTAACCGCTCAGCGCATTGGTTCTCTCAAACCTCGCCTACAAGTTCAAGTATTTCATTTTTAACATTAAAAATTGTGTGTAAATAGTGCAATCTGTCTTTTTTCTCACTGCTTTGGACTATGGACTAATGAAAAACACAAAAATGTATTTCATTATAAGCTAACTTTAGTTTTACTTAATTCATGAGCTTTCATTATTATTTTTTGCCTTGTGCGACGATGTACAAGTGTAGATCTTTAATTATTTAAACCTAGTAAATGTCTAAATGGTTATAATTTTCAGTGTACTGGTAAAAACTCCTAGTACTTGAGGCCGGAAATAAAGATACGATACAAGATACAAGATCTCTCAGTTTAGTTGCTTAGTTACTGTTTTGCGAGATGTTTAGTTAGCTGCTGTTATTATTGTTGATCGGATTAGCTTTCTCTGCACAGTGGATTGCGTTCTTTTTAACATTTTAGTAGCTTAAAGTATAGCTACTGATTATATTGCGTGATATTGTACAAATATCTTTGAGGGAAAATGTTCTGTTATATTTCTTTCGATAAGAATAAATTTGATTAACCTTTTATCGGACTTGCGCATTCAATCTGTTATGAACCCGTATGTGCGCAACACGTTTTAGGTGTCAGAAGTGGGATTGAATGCCAATAACAAAAGCAATGGAGGAGCAGTTAAGACTGTTGATGGCAGCCTTTGCTGCATTTAAAGAAGAAATGAAAGATTCCGTTAAAGTAGAGATGAAGGCTGTTAAAATAGCGATGAAAACTGTTCAGGAAATGATGGAAGCTAGTCAAGAATCAGTTAAAAAAGAGATGAAAGCCTATCAAGTATCACTTAAAGGAGAGATTGAAGCAGGTCAAGAAATTGAAAGAGAAATTACCTGCATAATACAAAACAAATCTGAAGATATGGAAAACAGAAAAGATGTGGTAGAAAATAAAGTTGGAAAAATTGAAGAAAAAGTTTCTTCTGTCAAAAAACAAATAGAAGAGAGAGTTTCTGCCGTGGAACAACAAATCGATTACAGAGTTTGTTCTGTGAAAGAACAAACAGAAGAGAGAGTTTCTGCTGTAGAACAACAAACTGATGGCAGGGTTTCTGCATTTGCCAAAGAAGTTAATAACCTGAAATTCGTAGCGGTAGCGGCGAGCAATTCTGCTGGTTTTAAATTTTTATCCATGCCTGAAATTATTCACATATGATGGGAAGACATCTTGGCAAGTGTATAAGACACAATTTTCTATAGTGGCAGAAGCGAATGGATAGATTACCCAAACTAAGGCCTGTCATATCACCGCTTCTCTGAGAACAAATATCCTTCAAATTCTCTCCGAAAAGAAAAGGCCGAAGCTCTGTCCGGCGCACTGGTAAAAGGTTTCGAAGCTCTGTCCGGCACACTGGAGCTGCGCTTGAAGCAAGCAAACTGGGGAGAAGTGTTTAAAAGACTACATGTTTCAATTAAAATCTCATCAACAAAAGCCCCGGAAACTCTCCAGGAACTAGCTATGGATGTTTAAAGGCTGTCTCATCTCACCTTTTTGGAGTGCCCGACAGAAACATGAGAAATCCTGTCTCTGCAATACTTCATCGATGGCATCCAGGATCCTGAAATACAGAAAGCTCTGTGCATGGAGAATGTCAAGGACTCAAAAAGCGCTCTAGTGTATGGTTTGAAATTCGAGGCAGCCCAGCAAGCAACTCATAGAGACTGATACCCAATAAGAACTGTTAAGTCCACGAGCCAGTGCAGCAAGCAATGTCTCATTTAGAAGATTTATCCAGACAAGTCAATGCTTTGATACGGAATAGGAGTGAGAAGGAACTGAAGTGCTGGAAATGTTGTACTGAAGGCCATGTTTGAAGAAACTGTAGAACACCACAGAGCACGAAAATTAACACAGACGATATAAACAGACAAGTCAGTACTTTGAGACGGAATAGGAGTGACAAGAAACCAAAGTCCTGTTATGAGAAAGCAAAAGAAAAGAAGGGGGAAAAAAGAAAACTAGTAGCCATAGGATATTTTTATGGCAAAGGATTTCATTTTTCAAACAATGACATCTAGCCCCTTCTCTACTGTTTTCTATCTACACCATAAAATTTCCTTCCTACAGATATGGTAACATTTAATTAAATATTCCTGTTTAATATTCAGTTAATATTGCATAAATTTTAGATTTAATTAATCTGATTTATTTCGTACTATGACTTTAATATAAATGAATACAAAGTACTCTTTTATAAGCAATCATTTTATTGGGTCTGGGAATAAATACATTCATTTCACTCTTAATTCAGGTCATTTCGGTTTATAACATTTCGGATGATTAACTACTTTCAGAAACGAATTAAGCTAATAAACCAAGGTTTCACTGTACCTTAAAACTGAGTTTAGGGCAAAAAATACCATGATTTGTCTATAAAAAAACTAGAGAATACAAGAAATAAATAAAAGAAAAAAAAAAAAAAAAAAGAAAGTATACAAAAATGGTGACGTTGCTTAACTGAAGGATTACTAAGAGCATGGTTTCCAGAATTTGGCACATTCTGAAAATTTAGCAACTTCTTCTAAGGTAGTTTCACTAATATATAAGTGCTTAAGAGCTGGTGTGGTAACCATTACTCTTGCTAGAAGGGGAAAAGATTTTTTTTTTAAATCTAGGTCTATCAATATGACAGCTGAATCTACTAATGACCAAACCAAAGAGAGTGGCTAGTTTTTCAGTATGTGAACTGAATAGTTTACAAAAAAAAAAAAAAAAAAAAAGTTAAAGAGTAACATATATACCTTGTTTAAAAATGTTTTAATAAAATGAGCAACTTCAGATTCAGGTGATAATTCAACCACTGGAATACTCAAATCTTGATTTTCAAAATGCTATTAAAGAAAACTATAAATAAAGATAACAGTTTACATAATAATATGCACAGTTAATATAAGTATATATACTTATCAAACATTTAGAATTCTTATGCTTTCAAAAAGTACATAATTAAGTAATGTGGAAAATCATAATTAAAACAGCTATAGTGAAACGTTCTAGAAATAACCACCCAAGATTGCGGATGTTCACTTTTGTAAAGATAGTCAAATTAGAGATGCAACTTTCAATAATAATGTTTATATATGTTCCAGGTATAAAAACTGAATAAAATTTTTAATTATGTGCCAAATAATGTAGTTTGTCTATACTCAGTTTTACTTGGCATGCCAGTCTCTCCTAAATACTCATCGTCAAAGCTATGAGGTATTTGTCAAGTCATTCGTATTGACATTCACTGTAAGTTTCACTGTATAACAATTGCTTCAAAAACAGATATGTACAGTTTTAATAATAATGTTACGAATTTTATAAATATGTAAATAATTAGAGGGAAATTACATGTAAAATTGTAATACCTCACATATATTATAACATGAAATGCCACAAAAATGCAAAACTCTGCCGCAAAAATAATGCTTATAGGGACAAGTCCATTTAACACTGAGGCAGTGGCATAGCTAGGATTCCAGTGCCCGGGGACAACTAAAGAATTTGCGCCCCCTTCTGTGTGCCAAGAGTGAAAAACATTTCAATAAAAAATTTTGTAGCATCAATTTGGCGCCACCTGGATGTTGCGCCCGGGGACAGATGTCCTCCTTTGCCCCATCCTAGCTACGCCACTGCACTGAGGTAAATGGCTATCTCACCAAGGTGGAGAGATAGTGCCAAGATGGCGATGGTTTTAGCGACTTATTTTTGTCACCAAATTTGGAGGAAAATTGCCAAACTGGGTGACATTTTGGTTCAATCCCTGTATAACCTAGTAACTGGTCTGATTACTATATGTAACTGTATTCAGCCTTATATAAAACTGTAACTGTATATGTATATGTCTTCCCCCAATTACAAGAAATCAAAGGTGCTGAAAATTTCTTGCCTATGGGAAAAAACTATGTAAGACCAGAGAGAGCATCAGATCTCAATTTTTAGTTTGGAGTATTCAGAAATCTCTGCACGAGCTTCAATCTTTAGATGCGCTTTGCATTGTGTTAGCATTCTTAGCAGTTTGTAGTGGTATCTACTGATTGTACTGTGTGATACTGAGAGAACCTGTAGCAGTACTTTTGTGAAATCTTTAGAAATGCACAATCTTTAGAAAATGCCTACACAGCCAGCCTGTTCGCAGGATTCGAACTTCGGACGAAATTACCAGTGTTCAGTGACTTTACCGATCAGCCATTAGTGAGCTAAAGATGAAGGAGTACAATACATACACCAAATCATAGACACTATCACAGTACCAGCAAGAATAGAATTATTTCTGGGATCCATAGTTGAAAACAGAAATTTTCGGTACAGCATAGCGGAAAATCCTAAGAATTATAACAGCCCGAAAGGAGAACTAGTAGACTCCGCACTCTTTCACCTATCGAGAACCATCATCCCAGTGAGAGTTGCCAATATAAATGACGAGGCAAAAGTCATTAGGAAAGGCAAAATGATTGCAGCGTGTATTCCAGTGACTTGCATTAACGGAACCAGCAGTCCTCCAGTCTCTGTGTCTTTGGAGAGCCTAACATCAGAGTTATTGCAGAATGCATAAGTAAGCGATGAAGACAGAATTGCTGCAGAACGCATCATTCAAAAATTTCGTGATGTTTTCTCTCGTACAGTTTTTGATGTAGAAAGAACAAGACTAGTACAGCATAAAATTTATACGGGGGATCATTCACCAGTCAAGAGATATCCAAGATGTCTACCAAGTACTAACCAGGAAAAGATAGGAAAACTTGTAAAGGACACACAAGAAAGCAACATTATCAAGCTTTCAGTACATCCTTGGGACTCTACTATCCTCCTCATCAGAAAGAAGGGTGGTTCAACTAGATTTCGCACAGACTACTCTGCTTGCGACATCATGAAGAAAGACAGCTATCTTTTCCCAAAAATGATGACATTTTGGACACTCTTTCTGATAGCAAGTGGTTTTCAACACTTAATTTAAAGTGTGAATATTAGCAGCTAGAGATACACCCTGATGACGGAGAAAAGACAATTTTTACTATTGAACAAGGATATTAGCAGTTCAGAGTGATGCCATTTAGATCACATTATTTGGCGGCAACATTCGAATTCCTCATGGAGACCCCGTTGAAAGGTCTTTCCTATTAAGTATGTCTGATACACCTTTATGACATCATCATCGACAAGAAAATTTTGGAGATCATTCAGAAAATATTAGGAGAGTACTTCAGAAATTGAATGTAAAGTTAAGTCCTACTAAATGTAAATTTTTAAGAATGGAAATAACTTACCTCAGACATGTCACCTCAACTGAACATGTGTGAACTCCATAAACACTTAATGAATACAGAAGAAGTGTCGGCAGCTAAACATAGGAGATGCCCCAAAAATAATCTATTACCTAAGAAGTTTCTCGGAGATTTGCGAAAGAATTTTCTTCCATCGCAAGACTCCTTCACAAACTGACAAAAAGCAAGCAAAAGTTCTTGAGGACAAAAGGATGTGCGAAGCTGCATTTAACAAACTTTAACAAAAGGCGGCGGGGGGTGTTACACACGTCCGTAGCATACTTTAACTGCATGTGCCCCTGGGTAGTGCTAAACATGCAGCAGCTTTCTCTTGTTTTGCTGCATGCTCGAAAGAGTCTAGGCAGGCGTAATAAAAAAAATTAACAAATCGAAAGAGGCTTTAACATCTGTAATAATCCTAACAAATCTTTATCTCTACAAAGCGTGATGATCTGAGCAATGAGAGTGCTGGTGCTATTTTGTCCCAAGAAATAAACGGTCAAGAACTTGGCATGACATACTGGAGCAAGTGAAACCGGAAAGGAATAACTGTGTCACCAGCAAAGCGTTGCTGGCAACAGTTAAAGGAGTAGAACATTTCCACCATTACCTCTATGGCAGAAAATTATTGCTCTGCACAGATCATGCATCTTTGTCCTAGCTCTAAAATTTCAAGAATCCCAAAGACTAAATGGCCAGATGGATACAGAGGCTTCAGGAATATGACATCATTACTGTAATCAGAAAGGACTATCACACGGAAATGCCAAAGCCCAGTCTAAAGGACCCTGCCCGGAAAGCTGCCACTATTGTTTCAGGGTCGAACCAAAATACAAGCTACTTAATCCGGTCGCATGACAGGCTACAACTCTGATCGAGACCCATGGATTGACGAAGTCAAGTAAGACCATTTGGAAGACGGGTGACATTAAACCTATAACTCACTTAATCTTCAAATAGGAAACCTACCTGGCAAGACATTTTGTTCTATAGTTCTATGACAAAACAATATTGGGATCTGTGGGATTTACTCAATATACGAAATGAAAAACCATCAATGTTCCAATCTGCACGAAATGAGATTTCATTCGAATTAATCAAAGAGTGTATGGCAATGTTCGAAAGATATGGAATCAGTAGAAATCTAAGCAGCCAACTGGTTTGCAGCAAGTAGATTGCTATCAGATTCCTCTACTACTAGTCTAAGGAAATGATATTAATAAAAATTCGCATGGAAGAAATCAACATAGCTGGAAAAAACTTATAAGAGACTGATGAAAGTCTGTTCTTGAAAAGAAAAATTAATGTTGACCACGTTGTGCTGCCTTAATGGATTTTCGCCAGTATTTGCAGGAAAAATAAAAATATTTTTCTTATTGCAATGCCTGACTGAAAAGCCAAAACTTTGTTAAGGTGGTCTACTACAGCAGCATTACAATACTAAAAATTTGTTTACACGCAGAATCGCTAATTAAGAAACTATGTTGCGTGAAATTTGGCAGAAATATAAAGCAATAGGTCAGTTTTGGAATCAAAATGTTAGAATCAGGTTTGGAATGAAATTTACTTAAATATTATATTTAAAAAAAAATTAGTTTGAAATACGTAATTTTAATGTGTAGTTTGGAAAGCCATCAATAGATGGCGCTACGAGTTAAAATTTAGCATTGTAATCTTATTTCTGCAAAAATTCACAAAGTAATTGATTTTGATATCAGTTATAAATCATATTTTTTTCTAAATAATATTTAGAAGCGTTTCATATATTCCTTTATACACAGTTTTCACTAAACAGTGTCAGCTGTCAGCGGAATGACGTATTTACGGCAACCCTATTGCATTGCTATTCCGCACTCGTTTTGTTTACATTTATTTGTACTGTGGTCAGTTAGCAAAAAATATGCGAAAATATCAAGGACGACCGAAAAAACATCCTGGTGTTAATAAAAGATCCAGAATTCAGCGAAAACGTCGAGCTCAAGAAAAAAATATGAAATTAAATTCCCGAGAAGTGGAAGATTCCGAACAAGCGGATGTTTTCGAAAGGTGAGAAATAATTTATTCTTTATATCGACTACCTCGTGTTTATGATTTCGTAGTAAGTTAATTCCGAAGTAAAATATGCGTATTTTTTTTATTGAAGCTCAGAAATTATTGATACAACTGCATCTGTGTCAAAGAAGAATCATTGCCCGGATGATTTTTTTTTACAATGTAAGGGTTTTTTTTTTTTTTTTTTGTATGTGTATGTTTGTGTGTGTGTGTATGAGGGGATGCTAATAATTGTTCAATTCTGTTATAACAATTTATTCCTCCATTCACACTAAATTGTTGGGAAATATTGAAAGGGTAAATTCCAATTCACAAGGAATTGCTGAAATAATTCAATCTTTTCAAAAGTATGAGCATGTTCTTGCGATCTAAATTGAATTCACCATCATTACATGGTATTATTGGAAATTTTATAGTCATATGTTTGCTACGAAATACTTCAGTTACCTATGGTATATTTTTACAGGTGTATGCACATTTCATTCATGTGCTCGCTGTTCAACTTGCTTTTTTTTATTATGTCATTTACTTGGATGTTAAAACTTTCTGGTACTTTTCCGTTTTGCCGGCGCAAGCGATAAATTCGCCAATAATGGTACAACCGATGCCAAACGGAATATTCTCGCTGGTAACCTTTTACGCCTCATTTTCAAAACAAGTCGCAGCTTTTTCTTATCAGATTGATTGTTTCTTTCAATACTGGCATACTGTAATTACATAGAATTTTTATCAGATAGTTCAGTTTTATATCTAAGGCCATTTTCGGAAATTAAGTCAATTAGGATGCAATCACAGCTCTTACGCGAAGCCGAAAATATAGAAAAGGTAAAGTCAAGGGTTAAATTCATCAATTCTAATAAGGATACATTAGCGAAGTAAAGCACTGCAGTTTTACATAATTTCTGAGTAAGCTATTCGTACGCATTGAAATATTTCTTGCATTTAAACTTGTGTTCGAAATTAAGATTTAACTTGAAATTAATGTAGATAATTACTGAGAGCATTAGATTTTTGTAGAGTAGTTTACGGGAGATGAGATCGCTTGGGGTCACGTGATATGAACCGGCGAATTAGGATGTTGAACCATGAAAGCATAGTAAATTCTGTCATTAATGTCTTTTTACAAATTTATTGTCTTTATTTATTGGCTTTTTATAAACATTTAAGCGATATTAAAATGTTTATGCCTTCAAAAAAAGAAGTCTTAGAACTAAAATTTTTTAAATATTTTTTATGTGTATACTGTATGTTGTCGCCAATAAAGTCTGCTTGGCGAGATTTGCGCCGGCGAAACGGAAAAGTACCAACTTTCTTTTAGCGTTGGAACATTTTATGATCATTTAGTAAAATTTATATATAAATATATATTATTGCTTGTTTATTTATGGTTCTGTGTATTTGTCATGTATGCATGTTGTGAAGTGTAGTTTTTGAAAAATATGTCACAAATGGTAAATTCCACCAAACGCTGAATTGGATTGATATTGGGATGCAGGTAATTAGAAAATATCTGCCGTGTATTTTGAGCGTAAACCATACTATTGCCAAGAATGGGACCAATACGCTCAGGCTTGCTTAGCCTTTTTGCCATTGTCCAAATTGAATTATCTCTAGTAGAAAAGGAGTGAATGATTTCTCTGTATAACAATAAAATATCTGTCTGATAAAAAATCTACCAATAAGAAACTTTTCATATGTTATGTGACAGACTTTCTGCAAACAGAAGTCCTTAGCTCTGTTCTTGTACATGTTTTTTAATTGTGGTTCAGATGTGTACTTCTCAAAGGAATTCTTCTCATAGGAAGATTGTCTGAACATTTAAAAACTATATTCTGCTTTTAGGGGCCTAATATTTTAGGCCCCTAAAATTAATATTGAAATTTCTAAAATCTTGAAAAATATGTCATCTGGATTCCGTGCAAAAAATATAATCCCTTTTTCATTTCTGCATTTGCAATTCCTGCATTTTCTTTATTCCTACATTTTTTAACTGGAAGGAATTTCATTCGCAGAGCCCTCTAATTTATTCTTACAAATCATGTAGTAATGTACCATTTTAGATAGATATAAATAACACATTTTGTAATTTTTCTAAACTGTGGTTATACAGCATGATATAATAGCTACACAAGTATACAGCAATATCTGTCGCACTGTCTGAGATGGGTGGTAGTCATACATGGCTTAATGCTTAAATTTGTTATGTGTTATTTATTTATTCATGTTTTTTTTTTTTTTTTTTTTTTTTTAATTATGTTATAGCAGTTTATTTCTTTCATTCTTAGGTCTGGAAGTGAAAAATTTGACTTTTCTACGCCAGAAGTTACAGCTAATGTTCCTAAGACAAACCAGGCTTTCTTGAGGTAAGTTGGTTTATTTCTAAAATAGATATTAGCTGTGCATGATATTGAAACTCTTACAGTTACTTAATTATGGTTAACTAATTATGTATTAATTTAGAAGTCAAGCAACCAAAATCAGCGTTATATTTTCAAATAGTGAATATTTCAAAATATGATGCTGATTTTGGTTGCTTGACTTCTAAATTAATACTTGATCAGCGTGTTATTGTATCTTAATTAAACTAATTATGGTTCTTTTCTTCTCAGTTCTGATCTGGACATTTCAGTTATTGACTCTGACGTAGAAGGTAGAAATACAAGCTCTCTTTTGGGGTAAATATGTATTTCTCTATGCCAAAATTAAAATGTCATCATATATGTTTTTCTTTTATGGTGTTACATTATGTTGTTTACATACTGATAGCTATTAAAACTGTTAAATATAATATTGTAGCTATCAAAAAGAGGGGGATGAATTTGATTTGTACCAAATTTGGACGTTTTGCATGAAAGAACTTCAAAATAAAAGATTTTTTTAAAAATATATTCATTGAAATCAGTGAAATTTTCAGACGGGACGCAGAAGCAAATGAAAATATTTTGGGATTCGATTCTTTTGATGGGAGCCTCATCAATAAGCCTACTATCTTTTTTAAATATTGCTTCTTTTTCATTGTTTTCATGATGTTTTATGTTCCCTTCATGAAAGAGATTTTTAATAATTTAAATTTTGTTAATAAAATATAACAAAATGAAATCTGTGATTATGTGCCTATTATTTTTTCCATATATATTTATTTGAGGAAAGCCAAAAATTTCCTTTTACAGAATTTTTAAGAAAAATATAAGGATAAAATTTTTTAAATAATTCTGATTACTACCTTTGCTTTTCTCTCGTAATGTGCCTCAAGTTAGACAACAAATTTAAGTCATGTGATCTTTTTTTCCCAAGTTTTTTTTTTAGGCTTAGGAGTATAAATTGCTTATCACCACAAGATATTGCATCTTCTTAGTATGCCATCCTAAGGCTCCGTTCAGATGATGGTATAAATGTCATAGACGCATAATCATAAGGCATAAAATGTGGGAGTTCCATTCACACCTGCGAGAGAGGGTCTAAGCCATAGCCAATTAGAGAAGCTAAATTTGTGCATGCATGTATGTGTCTACAGCTTTCTCTCTTAATAGGTTTCATGTATATGCTCTGATTGGCCGACTCTTATATCAAGTCGGCACAAAGTTGAAAACTTCAAGCTTAATGCCCAAATTAGTTTTTGTGACATAGCAAGGTTGCTACGAAGCGTTGTTAGTTGGGAATTATGACATTTATACAACGACGCAGACGCATATGCGCAGTCGTAAAGGTCTTGAGGCACGTGTAAACGCCTATGCGCATGCGTCAACGCGGCGCATGCGCAGAATGATTTTAGCTTTGAGGTCCGGATTATAGATCATTCCGGATTATGGGTGTCCGAATTAACGACTTTTGACTGTATTTATCTTTTATAAGTCTTGTGTTTATTTTTTTGTTTACTGCATTTCTTCTAAATAAAAACTTTATATTTGAGTTTTCTGGGTATGAATAAGTATTTTTGTTTAGCTTTATTGTATCAGTACAAACATTGTATTTTGAAATCTCTGTATTTGAATTTGTAGAATTTTTGTTATAAACTACATATATTTTGTAAATATTGTTTAATAATAAAGAGTTTGGTGAGGTGAATAAACATATGAAGGCAGAATTATTCCAAATTAATCTGGCCAACGTTAATTATTGAAAATTCTAACTTGAATTTTCCGTTTAGCCATTTGGCTTCTCAGTGATACCTCTGAAGACCGTTCCTTCCATGTATTGCTGTAAACTGCGCTTGCAGTGAAGTATTGTGGTTTTACTCCTATGTAACATGAATGCCAGCCATTTCTGTGAGGAAGATCTCAAAATCACTACTTCTGTTGAAAGACTGGAGTATAAAGGGTCTAACTTATTCTTATGTTGTGGTACTATGGTATAAATCAAGTGTGATGTGTATATTAGTTTTCTCTTAGGATATCCTCTGCGAAGATACTGCTTCTGCAAAAAAGGTAATTCTACTAACTTTTTCAATTATCCATCTGCTGTTTCAGATTGAAACCAATTTCCTGCATCTGATTGATGTTTTTTGATTTATTTCTCATGCAATTCTGATCTGACATCATCTTCTAAATATTAGTAGATATATATCTGCATTAGTGATAATCAGCTGTGAGCACATAGTGCATCATCTGCAACTCATTTGGGTATAAACTATGCTAGTGATTATAATGTCCTTGCTTTTTCCCATATGCCATATGTTGCATGAAATTTTGTTATATGAATCTAGCTTATAATAGTGCATAGCAAAATTTTATAATTTAGCAGAGGGCACTGAGCAGCAGAATTTAGAGGCAAAAAAATGTGCAGAACTTACGAAGGCATCAGCCAGCAGAATTTAGGATATGCAGAGATTGCATTGAGTGGCAATAGTGCCATATGTTACATTTGCTATCTGCATTATTAATTTGTGAAACAATTTCAGCTGTTTGAAAATCCATTTTTTCTGTTAGAAATTTGTATTTCTTGCAATTTCTTTTTTTGGGGGGGGGGTATGTGATGTACTCTGTTGTCGAGAATATGGTGTTAAAAATATTTTATCATATTTTTTTTCCAGATGTAAATTTTGTGCATGATTTGGCTTTCATTGAGACGTCTCTGGGTAAGGAGTTACTAAGGAAGAGAAACTTACATGCAGTGTCAAATGTATAAGGAATATAAAAGATGCTGTATATTAGTATAAGTTTGAATAACCATAATAAAAAAATTTCTTGAAAATTGTGTTTTTTCTGCGAGTTATTAAAATTGGAAATAATTAATTACAATATTTATGAAAATTTTCGAAAATAAAAATACAAGTAGTATTTAAAAAGTACTGCAAAACTCATTTTTAAGTAGAAAAGTTATTCTCAGATGAAATCCTTTCGATTATGCAAAGGGACTATTTTAGTATTTGAAAGGCTCATTTGAACTCAACAACTGAAACTAACGTATCCCCAGTTCATTGATACCAACCATTTTGTTGGTATCAATGAACCCACTACTTTCTAAAAGCATTTCTGTCAATTACTAAGGGCTAATGAACAGGTGTTGAATTCTCAAGATGAATGTTGCCGAAACAGAAAAAAATTTACTTCAGAACATTTTGCAGTAGCTCAAACAAAGTCACGGACCTGATCTATACTGTAGTCAGGGAGAAATTATTCCCCTTCCTTTTCTTTCAAAAGCTGAGTTTCCACAACGCACAACGGGAGGCCGTTGCTAAAAGCTGTGGAACCAGTTTTATAGCTATTTTTAGCAACTTGTGAGCTGTTTTTCAGATAACACAGTAAATCTCGGGGAGGGGGGATTTGAAATTAATTTAGGTACAGCAAAATTGTAAAATTCAGCGAAGCATCAAGCAATAAAATTTTAGAATTTTGGGGGAAGGGCACTTGACAACAGAATTTATTGCATACAAAGTCAGCAAAATGCATAGCGCCGTACCTGATTCCTGATACAGCAGTATTCATTATTAATAGCAAACTTGTTTGAGGATAAGTTCGAAAAAATGTTTTCTAGTTGTTACCTAAAATCGGTAAACAATAATCTTTGAAAGATTATTCGATTATATCGCTACTAATACGGTAAAAATTTGAATAGCAATCAGAAGCCGTATCTCTAGGGTCTTCACGTCACGATTTATTTTTATTTGTTCGAATATGATATTTAGATCTCTCTTCCTACAAGTATGTATCTTCGTACGTATAAAGTATCAAAAATAATAAAAGTAATTAATAAATTTTCTCTAGTTGCCCTGAAAACTACATCTGAATATAAAGATAAGAAAGACATCAGTAAATTGCTGTTATTTGCTGATCATAATGGTAATCAACCGAACGTGATCACATATACCGTCTTCAAAACTTTGATTTTTATCAAGATTCATATAAATACTAGGTTTTTGTTAGTCACGTAACTAGGCATCTTAAATTTAAGATGACAGATGAAATAACACTAGTTCTGAATTAGCTCACTCAGGAAGTGAAATTTTCTCCTTCCCGTCAATATAGCATATTTATAGCTTCCAGTTATGGCGATCACTAACTAAATATGTTATGGATTAGAAGCCTATTGCACTCCATAAGTTTTTCTTTATTTGCTTTATGTGCATGCATGCTTGGTTGAGGAAGAAATTAAAAAGCCCCCCCCTTTTTTTTTACTTAGATTATTCGAATGACTACGCCAGACATTTATTTGTTGAACTGTAATTATAATTTGGAACGTGGTGCTAGAGCCGTTGGAGCCGAACCGAACGCCAGTTTGTTTAGAATTATAGAGTTTGATTACGCATAGACTCCAACTACTACGGATTCTCCGTAGTTTCTACGGAAATTCATGAAAATCTACGAGCTACGAAAAGTATGGAAAAAACTACGGATTTTACAGAAACAAGAGCAGGAGAACCAGTACGCAAAACGGAACCAACTAATTCATCCGATGATTGGCTGAATACTCGTGTTATCATATATCACGTGTTGAGTGCGTTCCTAGTTTTGAAGAATTAGCCAATCGTAGATCAGTAACTCCAACCGTTAACGACTTATCAATAGTTCCACCCAATTGTCTGTCTCCCAGGTTCCTCGCTGATGCGTGTTTAGGCTGCATTCGGCTGCATTGTGTAGTTTACGGCGAGAGCTTAGCGTGTGTCTTGTGAACTGTGAATCAGGTGAAAGATTTTTAATCATAATGCTGCCTCGAACGAAGAAGCCAAAATTATCAAAGCAGAAGTTTAAAGATTCATATTCTTCAGAATTTCCATGCATTAAAGCGTCCGAAATTTCTGTGAATCACGCACACTGCAGTGTATGCAACAAAGACTTCTCAGTTGCTCATGGCGGAAAAGATGACTGTAAACGGCATGTGTTTTCTCAAAAGCATATAGAACTTGGCACCGTAAAATCTAAAGAAATAACAAATTTCTTAATAAAAGATGATGAAACAGATCCTATAAAAACCGAATGCTATTTTGTTCGTTTTTTAACCCTCTGAGCTTTATGACCGGGTTTAGGCGGTCAAGACGGCCTACCTCGAAAGCGTTACGGACACTTCTAGGCGGTCACTGAAAAAGTGTTCGAAAGCGTTACTGACGGTTCTAGGCGGTCAGTGGTGAAGACCTCGAAAGCGTTATGACCGCCTTAAAGCGGCCGTGCAGATGTCTCCTGCCCCCCTTATTTCTGGAACCCTGAAGATCTCTAAATGACAGTTCTCAGTAGGAGGCAAAGAGGATTGCTCTTTTTCGTTTTAGACCGATATGTTTAATCGCCAAGAAAACGCTCGAGCATGTAGTGGTTTATAAACAACAAACAAACGTGGACATTCTTCGCGAAATAAAAAAGTAGCATGTAAGCATGTTTTTTCAATACTCTCTTTAAACAGATAACATTTTCATAAAATATCCTTTAGTTTTTAAATTGAATGTTCAGAAATATGCGAAATGCTCTGAATTCAATTAAAAAATAGCATTAGGAAATATTTAAAATAATTAAATAATTAAAAATTAAAAAATAGCATTAGGAAATTTAAAAAAAATTTACTTATGGATATATAGATACATAATTAAAACCGACAAGTTATAAGTTTTAATTATTCGAGCGAAACGAATAGCGCATTTAATTTAATACTGCATTTAATATGAATTATATATAATTACATGTAAAGAATAACATAATTAAGCAATAATTCAAATAAAAATTAGCCATAACAGTAATTTATAATAAGCGTATTTTGAACGGGTTTATGAAGCATAATCTAATTTGATAGTAAAAATAATAATGGCGAATTATTTATTCATTTTGGAACAATATTCGTGGCTTATACTGGTTTGATGAAGTTCTGTTCAAATTCATTTCAAATATTCCAAATCTTTTTATGTACATTGATTTCAATGCGACTTTTATTAGAAAAAATTTCAATGAGTTTGATTTTCTTACATAATTGCAATTACATTGTTCAACGCAAAATAACTACAAGCAGAAAGGCAAAGGTGTGTTAAAATTTCTGTATTTTGCTATATAAATTATTAAAATAACTAACCTACAGCCTAACAACTGAATGTCCGAAATATAACCCGCAACTTTTCTAAAAGTAACAAATTTCAGTTAAAAAAAATCGCAGTAAATAAATAAAACGAAATACTATTAAGAAAAGAAGCACGAAAATTTATTTATTTATTTTTTTTTTTATATTTATTTACTTTATTTTTAGTTCAATTTGCCCTGAAGGACTTTTAATTTCGCTTTGGCATTTTTCATTGAAAACTATAAACGGCGAATCACTTTTCAAATTGTTACCACTAAATATTATCGCTCTGTATTATACTTAAATTAAATATTGAAGAATCTGCATGAATGTACGCATGTTTCCCGCATTGTGATAAAACAACGGTACCTAGAGCTATCAAAATTTAAATAACGTAATCTTCCATACAATATGGGCATGTGGAAGCCCTAATTTGAATTTGAAATTTGTTTTATTATCGATTTCATATTTTATAACACGTCAACGAATTTTGGATTAAAAAAACTATACGATTTCAAAGCGAGTAATTCAACACCGTACGAAAAAAAATCCTCTTTTTATCTCCAGCGCGAGAGACTCTAAGATACGGTCATTTTAAAATAATTTTGAGATATTGCTGTTGAACTGAACTTTATGGTTTGAGTACGTAGAACATGATATTTAATGAGGTAACACACAAAACGTTAAAAACGCTCCTTAGTTTAAAATCTGAAACCTTTCATATTTTTATTTATTAGTCCAAAGGGACGTATTAGTATTTAAAACAATAGTCCGTGAGAGACTATTGTTTTAAATACTAATACAGTTTTCGTTTTTGCGATTTTGCGTTTAATCACTAGAAACGGCGAATCACTTTTCAGACTGTTGCCACCAAATGTTATTAGTCCCGCATTACATTTGAAGTAATTAAATAATGAAAATCTGCGTAAATGTATGTATATTTCTCGCATTGTGATAAAAAAAAGGTTTGAAAAAAAAACCATCCAAGTTTGAATGACGTAATCCTCCTACGAATATGGGCATGTGGAAGACCAAATTTGAAATTTGGAATTTGTTTTATTATCTATTTCATATTTCGTGAAACTTTAACGACTTTTTGAGTAACAAACTCAAAGATTTCAAAGCAAAAAAAAATTTTGTAAATATTACGCTGATTTTTGTTGTTTGTCTTCTGAATTACTAGTCATAAGTCCCAAATATAAAATTTCAACATTTTATGTTAAGTTATGCGACATACGTACGTGTAAACGTCATGATGGAACTATTCAAAATGGAAATTTCCTTTGAAATATGAAAATCGAAATGTTTCGCGATTACAATACTTTATTTATTTCTCACAAGTCAAAAGTGTCATAAATAACTAACTACTAATAAATTTATGATGCAATCTAAAGAATTATTTAAATCTAACACTTTAAACTGGAATAAACTTATAATATTTGAAAATTAAATATAAACATAATACTAAAATAAGTTGCGAATAATTTGTATTCGAAAAATTGGAACACGAGAGAAAAAAATTCTCACAAATTTCCTTTGTATATTAAAAAGTATTTCCTCAGAAAATAAGTATAAAAAATGCAAGATTAATTTTTCACCATTATCGAAGAAATTCCTTAAAGAAACTGAAAATTTAAAGCATTTTACATAGTTTCTCTTACTGATGTATATTAACTAACTTTCTGTATTCGGCATACATCTTGATTTAAGGTACGAGTAATATACAGCATATGTGTAAGTGTGCAAATTATAAAGTAGTCAAATAGGAGATAAAATACTATTTTAGCAACCAGTCTCGTGACGAAGATACCATAGAGAGAAAAACTAATTTCACTCGCTAAATTCAACGGAGGGGAGAATTAGCTTAATTATATCCACATGGTAAGGGGGGGCCAGCTTTTGAAGCAGTTTGAGTAAAAATGCTTGCCGCTTTTGCGACAGTCCTGGTAAGAAAACACGATTATTTTTAAGTCGTTTCCTGAAAAAACCCGTAACGCTCGGGGGGTTAATTGAACATAATCTACCGCTTTCTGTTTCGGATCATTCCAAAGAGCTTTTCAAAGCAATGTTTCCGGATTCTGCCATAGCAAAAAAATTTAGCTGCGGTCATACCAAAACTGCTGCTATTGTGAAAACGCTTGCAGAAAATACTGTTGCTGATATTATAAAATCAGTGTGCAGTACATCATTTTCTCTAAGTACTGATGGAAGTAATGATAACAATGATAACAAACTGTACCCATTGGTTATAACATACTACAGTAAAGAAAAGGGAGTGATAATTACTTCATTGATTTCTATTTTAGAATGCACGAATAATACACGGTAAAAAAAAAGTTCGCTCTTTACAGGCAAAAGTTTTGTTACAGAAATCAAAAAGTTACAGAAGAATTTCCTGTAATGGTAACAGGTTGAAAGGAAACGGTAGCGGTAACAGCTGATTTGCTTGTAGCATTACAGATAATGTTTCAGTAGCCGCGCGGAAGAATCACGTGACTGACTGGAAATTAGCCAATCAGGAGAAAAGTGTTTGAAAGCTAGTTGTAGAAAAAAACATGGCTGAATGCATGTTGGTTGTATAGCGCAATTAAGTAAGAAAATGTTTACAATTACTGCTTGAAATATTTTTCGTTCATTTTATGCAGATTATTCTCATGCACTTTGCACTGTTATATGTAGTGAGTAAGTATTTAAACGTGTAAGCTTTGCGATTAATTAATATCAGTGTTCGTAATGTCTAATGAGTTGAAAGAGTGCAAAATATTTATTCCAAATGCAGATCTAATAGTAGTATTTTGTCATTGTACATCCGATAAATTACGCCTTAAATTGCCCGTATTATTATTTAAAACTAATTATTCCAAAATTTAATCACTGTTTGTGGTATTTAATTGAAATGGTAATGTGGTTGTTGAAAACAAAACTAATCATGTTAGCGTTCTTTTCCAATCGTCTGACCAAAGAACGTTTGACATCTTTTTCCCGGCAGGCCTTGCGAGAAACGTTTATATAAACATTTAGAATTCTGAATGTAATGTATATATTTTTTGCTTACTAGGTTTAGTTTATTCTTTTTCTAGGATTATCTAATTAGTTATACCTGGTTTATAATTCAGTCTAATATGTTTATGTACGAGTGTGTTATGAAGTAAAATTACAAAAACTTGAACAACGCGGTCGAGAATCTCGTTTATTCCTTTAGTGTAATAATATTTTCTTCAGTGGTATTAATTTCTTACGAAAATATTATAATTCCAAAATGAAGTAATTATATTGATTAAAAATATGCTGTATCATACTTTTCGTAATGTTTTGTTTTACTAACTAGATGCAACTTAATTATTCCATATATTTTAATATACCAATATCAACAGGGGAAAAATGGAAATGACCTAAAATATTTTTCTAACAATTCGTTAAACTAATTATAAAACAAAACTAAAATTTTGTGCATTATTTCCAAACATATCATTTCATTAATATTTTATAAATGACAACATATATTATATTGTATATGTAACTACCATTGCATACTTATAAGTTTTTAAACATTTAATGTAGAATTTATGTTGATTTTATTTTGCCCAGTTTTAATACAGTTTTGAAGTATGATAGTCTTGTTACTAGGATAGCATGAATCTGCTAATACAAGTTTAATACATTTCTTGACAAATGTTTCTCTTATTCATGTAATATAATATATAAATCATAAAATAAGTTTTCTTAAAAATAAATTATTATTGTTTATTGGAATTTAAAACAATTCTGTATCTGTATATTGTATTAAAAATAAAATAATGAAGAATTTTTAATGAAGCACTGATTTTAGCATTAACAATGTAAATATATATATATATATATATATATACACACATGAATAAATGGAAATGCAAGCTACTTTTCCTTACA
The DNA here is from genome assembly GCF_044657685.1 of Stegodyphus dumicola. Classification (NCBI taxonomy): domain Eukaryota; kingdom Metazoa; phylum Arthropoda; class Arachnida; order Araneae; family Eresidae; genus Stegodyphus; species Stegodyphus dumicola. Next base: position 155,976,132 of record NC_140773.1, read on the forward strand.
AAACCGCCCATGAATATATACTTCCCTTTAGGCTGATAGCCTTTGCATGCTTTGCCATATTCTATCAATCCAAATGATGCAAATATGCAGAAAATTTTACTTTCTTTGAAAGTTAATACCGGAAATAAAATTCAGTGCATTTGTAAACTACATTAGTTCTCTTATAGCTTGGCATTTAATTGCCCAATGATTTACTAGTCCAAACTAAGGCAGAATTCAGATATCGTTCAAATAAAAGAAAATTAATAAGGTCTGATTTTTAGACGTATATATGAAGATTTATTTTTTTTAATATTATTTTAAGTCAACCAAATTAATTTCAAATTTAAGTAAGTATTCATGCCTTTCAGTAGCATTATTTTTGATATCTTAAATTAAATAACTGAATGCAATATTTCTTGTTAATAAAAGAAAAGCAATGTTATGAAAGACTAGCGAAGTGGATTTGCAAGTTCTAATTACGAAAGGTCCCATGCTTTAAGGGGTCATTTTTAAAAATACTTAATTAAAAAAATATTTAATGTAAAACTTCCAAACTTCACACATGTGGAATATTAATTCTATATATTTTATCTCATTCTTATTTTATTAATTAATTTCATAGCATTTCGTGTGACACTAGTAGTAATTATTAATTAAATTTTATGCTGTTTCTGATCTATGTTTTGATTTTGTTATTAATTAAGTTAGTTTACATAAGATTTAAAATTATGTAAGGTACAAAAACCTTCTGCATCTATTAATATATGCTGAAGTGAATGAAATTATGCCAGTGAAATTTTTTAAAATCAAAAACAAATTTCTGTGGAAAATTAAAGTTATAAATTCTAAATGCAAACAACGGAGTGAATTTGAAAGTTATCAAAAAAGCTAAAGTGTTAGTCATTTTTTCAGTTTTGCAGAAGAATTTTTATACTTTGCAGAATGGGAATATTATGTTTGGTTTTGTTAGTATTAATTATTACAACTGAATTATTGCAACTTACATTGCAACACGTAATTTAGCTTAAAATTTATTTGAACTTAATTTTCTAATTTATTTTGATCATGTATATTTCATGTGTTATTAATTAAGTTAGTCTTTGAAATGAACTTAATTCTCATCCTATTTATTTACACAATTTTTTTTAAGAAGAAAAAGTCACATTTGTCTTGCTTAGTTGCACACGAAGATACATGTCTATATACAGAGAGAGAAAGAGGAGTTATGTTTACTTGCAGACTTTTTTCCTCCTTTTATATTATAGTATGAAATTCAAGGGGGAAATTAAGCAATCAATTTAATTTTGAAGGATGTGATTACAATAAGATCATAACCAATCAAAAATATTCATGAATGAACTACTGGTAACTATCATAGTATTATTATTTAAAAGAAACCTACATTCCAATAAGAACGCTTAGTAACATAACCATTTAAGTTATCTGATAAAAGTAATTTTCATTCCTACTTCCCTATACCTTGAATTTCACTCTTAGTATTGCCCACTGCTACTCCCTAGACCTCAAAGCATTTAATGCATCTGGAACTGCAATTTGTGTCTTCTTCTACAGCATGCAAGTTATCACCGTTTAGTTTGTACTGCCACGAGCAATGATCTTCAGAATTACCGTATTGCGTAGCATATTCCACCCCACCCAGCTTTAGAACCAGATTCTGAAAATTAAAAAAATATTTACATAATTTTCCCCCTTTTAATGCATTCAGAAAATGAATATCCCAAGATTTTAAAATGGATCAACATAATGATTGTTTTCGTCATACTAACAAAGGCAAACTTTTGCACACTTAAGGCCCCGTTGAATCTTTCTCTTCTAACTGTTGAATATTATGTCAGCCTAATACAAACAATGATCTATGATAGTGAAAGCAAATACCAACTGCCATTCACTGTGCAATTTTGCCATATCAGCTGAATGTTCACCCTAGCAAGCATCGGACCACAACCTTCTCTAATTATTTATGTATGATCTGAGGCCTAAGGATTTGCAAGAACAACAATGAGAATGACAGAAGTTCAAATTATAAAGAAGAATTGAGATAACTTATTAGATGTTGCAATTATGTGTATTCTTATTAAAATAGAGATTTCTTTTAAATAAATAATATTGTGATAGTAGTAGTTTATCCATGATTACTTTTCATTTGCTATATTCCTGTGACTGTGTCCTTTGGAAATTAAATTATTCGTTTAGTTTTTCCCTCTTAAGTTTCGGAAGATAAAATTAGTAAATATAAGTGGGAATATGGCATCAAGAGCATTAGATATCCCCATTTTCTTGAAGCTGTTCACTATTATTGTTTCATCAATGATAGGCCATGCACCCAAAATCCACTAGCAAATCAGTTAGTAAGATGAAAATGACCACTATGCGGACAAAACATTTAGGGTAACTTGTTTTGTGAGCGCCTTAAGGAAGACAAACATTACCTAAATCTTTAAAACATATTCAGAATCCTGGGCTAAAAGAAAGCTAGGGGGGAATGTTGTCCGAGTCCCAGTGATTCCTTTGAACGAATATGTAATATTGTTTTAGAAATTTAAGGTAATAAATATAATATTTTTCGAATGCTAAAACAGTTCGAGAAATTTATTCAAATTCTGAATTCTGAATATAAGTATACTGTATATTATATTTAATAACTATGGTGGCTTCATTTATGAAAATATTTGAATATTGGCTGTTTTTGTACAATGAACCTTCTCTAAGCTAGCTATACGTGATTCCTGAAAATTTTGATCTTTAAATGATAGTGGGCATCCTAGAGAAGTATGTTTACTAATTAGTTATTTTATGAGGAATGCTGGTTAAATTTAAAAAGTGATTGACTGAGGTAGCTTGTCGTAATGAGACGGTTCACTGTAATCCAATTTTTTAAAGAATTTAAGCTGTTCTTAATTAATTAAGATATTATAAAGAAATATGATTAAAAGTGTTATATAAACACATGTTTAAAACATCTATTAAAATAATTTTTATAAGCTTTTTAAGAGCATGATTATGATTTTAAAAGAAATGTTTTTTTCTTTATTTAGGAGATATGATTTACAAAGAGGGGAAAAACCATTCATTTTTTCCAAGCTGTCGAAACGAATTTTTATGAAATGTTTATTAAATTATATTATGTTATTTTTTAATTAATTCTTTTTTTCAGGTTTTATGTAAAGTTTATGAATTAAGTAATAAATTATTTTTACTTCTGTATTTTAATTAGCATATTATTTGCTTCATAGTGTTTCACAATAAAATTATAATTTCAATAAACTTTTTAATTAACATGCTGTAATATAGAGAGAGCATAAAGTTTGTTTTCTGTTGTCACATGTTTATTTCACAATTTTGTATGCGAATCTTGAAATTTATAATAACTAAAAATACTTTTTTAGTATCAATTTTGAAATGGTAAATATTAAGCTTAGATTTATTACATATTATGTTTGTAAAAAATTATAGGTAAAATTAAAATGCATTAAATTTTAAGCTAAACTGAAGTATTAATTTTAGAAATAAATTTCTTAAAGGCATAATTGTATTAAGAATTTTAAGGGAAACAAGGCTTTAAAAATTAAGGTCAGTTGGCAAAGTTTTATGCTTATTCAAAAAGCATGACATTAGATTTTTAATGAAAGACTTCTATCTGTTAGGCCCACCAGCGGCCGAGCGGTAAAGTCGCTGAACACTGGTAGTTCGGTCCGAGGTTCGAATCCCGCGAACGGGCTGGCTGCATGGGTATTTTCGTGGTTTTCCCCATGTGTAACGTGTATACGAGCCAGTTTCCCTTAGAAAGTCCTCCACGAAGGCATCCCTCCCCTTAGGCAGATAGCCCTAGGGAGCTTTGCCATAATTAAATACACACACATCTATCTGTTAATTCAAAGGAAATTATTTGAAGGTAAGTAAAAAAGTTATGCATTATTTCAAACAATAGCAGACTGTTGACAAACACTGAGTGCAGATAAGAATAAAAAGATTAGTTAGACGTTGTAATTCAAGCGTATGAACAAAATTTGAATTCCTTGTAGTAACAAAATGAAGTTCATTGCTATGTTGAATTCTTTAATTTACTGAAAATGTCATTTTTTAGAAGGAGAGAATATATTTTTGAAATATGAAGAACAGCTGTTCTGAGTTCTTCATAGAAATATTTCACAAAATGTCTTTTACTGTAATAATATGATCATATCAACATGCAACACGTTTACTCATATAAGTTAAATCTAAAGCAACATGTGTCTATTTTAGCTAAAATTACTAAAAAGAAAGTTCTAGAACATATCTTATTAACTGACACTAAAACATGCAAATAAAACATACTATTTTTTTCAGCTATTTTACGGGACAAATATAAGGAGTAGCATATCAATTTGAACTTTTAAATTAATCAAAATGATAATATGAAAGGCCTTTCAATAATATCAGACATAAGTTTCTCTTCATAAAACAAAAGTACTCTGCAACAGACTAATGTTACTTTTTGAAAAAAGAACATTGCTGTTGAAAGCACATCTTTTAAATTAATGCTATTCTGAGGTCAAATTGACTAATTTAAAAAGCCAAACTATTATACTTCACTTGCATATATCTGTATAATGATATACACATGCAGATATTGTTTTACTCAAAACATCTTGATTTCAATATATTTTATTATAATAAGCATCATTTTAGACAAAAAAAATCTATTACTTTTATAGACATATCCTTTAGTATTATCTATGAAAAATATATTCTACACACATAATTACTTAATGGGATATTAGAAGGAAATAATCTGAAACCTTTACAGATACAACCATTGGAATTTTACGTAAGAAAAGTATGTTCTACTCACATAATAACTTGCTATAATAATACAAGCAAATAACCTGTAACGGTTACAGATATATTGAGATTTTACATGAGAAAAACATGTTTTTTTTACATAATTATTTGCTGTAATATTACACGCAAATAATCTGTAACCATTACAGATATATCGTTTGGGATTTTACATGAGAAAAACATGTTCTTTTTACATAATTATTTGCTGTAATATTACACGCAAATAATCTGTAACCATTACAGATATATCGTTTGGGAATTTACATGAGAAAAATATGTTCTACTTACATAACTATATGCTGTGATATTACAAGAAAAAGATCTGTAACCATTACAAGCAAAAAAAACTCTTGTAATGTTACAACGAAAACACCTGTTTCTGTTACTCAAATAACCCATGGCATCCCAGCTTCCATGAGTTTTCCTAGTAACCTTACAGATTTTTTTTTACAGTGTACAGGAGAAGGTATTTTTAATTGTATAAATGAAAACTTTAAAAACAAAGGTTTAGAATGGAAAAATTGCTTATCATTTTCTTTAGATAATGCTAGTAATATGATTGGAAAGTTTAAAGGTGTAGCATCATTTATCAAAATGCATCAACCAAGTATAATCACCCGAGGTTGTCCGTGCCACCTCTTGCATATAGCTGCAAAAAAAGCTACTGAAAAATTAATTGGCTCAGAAATTGAAATGTTGATAATAGATATATATTTTTACTTGGAGAAAAGTTCGAAACGGAAGCATAGCTTCAAAGTTGCTCAACAAATTTTGGGACAGAATGCAAAATCTCATAAAATTTTGAAATATTGCAGTACAAGATGGTTGTCTCTTTTAGAATCTATAACAAGGATTTTGGAACAGTGGGATGCTGTGATAAATTTTTTTGGAGATAAACCAGATAACAGTGAGAATGAAGGAAAGAGATTGCAAAACATTAAAAAAATTTTACAGTCACCGACCACCAAATTGTACTTGTTATTTTTGAAAAATACTTTGCCTTTGTTCATAACAGTAAATATTAATTTGCAACAACAAGCTCCTTATATACATAAATTGAGAAGAGAACTTTTTGAACTTTTAATAAATTTATTTGTTAGATTCGTAAAACCATCAGTAATTTCTAAAGAAAATGAAGATGTTACTCTAACGTCTATTCCATTTCAGAAGTATAGTAAACAAAAAGAAAATGAAAATTTAGTGATTGGTGCGGAAACAAGACTATATTTAAAAAATGCCAAGTTGAATGAAAGTGAAGTGAAATCATTTTTCAATTCTGTGCGAGCTTTTTTTGTAACTGCATGTTCATATATAATTGATAAATTTCCACTGAGTGATCCATTTCTAAAACATGCTGAAGTTGCTGACATCAACTTGAGAACTGAAGTCTCATTTTCATCTGTTCTTTACTTGATGAATACTTTTCCATCCATTATTGATGAAAAATGTCTTAATCAAGTAGAAATTGAATTTTCCATGTATCAAGTAGATGATTTGAAAGAAATTGTAGATTTGCGTATTGATATAGCATGGGGAGAAATTGCCAAATTAAAAAATATGAATGGGTGTATTAAATACAAAGTATTGCCTTCTGTAATGCTTGCTGTCTTAATAATACCTCATTCAAATGCAGCTTGCGAAAGAATTTTTTCTATTGTTAAAAAAAATCAGACGAAATTTCGACCAAATTTAGGTCTTAAAACTCTTGAAGCAGTTTTGATTGAAAAAATAAATATGCAGGCAAATGAAGAACTGTGTTATAAAAAAACATTCTCAAAATCAGAACTTAAGCTTGCTAAGCATGCTACATATAAATCTTTGCATTCATAAATTATGCGTATTTTGTTTAATACTTATATGTATCATTCTTGGTTATTTAAATTTTATTTCCCTGTAGAAATCATATCCAGAATAAAGATATGATTTATAGCTTCTGATTTTTTCTATGATTAGTAGTGATTTGAAGTACTTTTTATTAGTGAATGCTTGAGGAGTTAAAAGAAAATTTCTAATTAAATGTGCATATAATTTACAAGGTATATTTTTAATTATTCAGTTTTATATGTATATGGATTTTAAATGTAATAAAATTGATTACAATTAATTATTAATTTAAAATTAATGAATGGTTAATTACAACATACGCTACGCGCACATTTTCAAAGTTGTAAAAATGTCGTTCGCGCGTTGACTACTGACAAGGTTTGCTGAAGGTTGCAGTCTATGATTACGCCAAAGCAGGTGAATTTGGAAAACACCAAAATCAGTCATGCATCCAACTCGTTCATCGAGGCTTGAACTCCGGATGAACTACCAGTGTTCGGCGGCTCGCTTGCTAGAATTTAGGGAGGAACTGATTGTTAGAATTGCGTTAGGCTCTTTGAATGTAGCAAAGCCACGAGGGTTACCTTCTTAAGATGGCAGGCTTTCGTGGAGGAATTTTCTGAAGGCTTAGATTAGGTTATTATGGCAAAGCACAGTAGGATGCCTTCATGTTGAACTTTCTTAGAGAAATTGGCTCCCCATACACGTTACACATGGAGAAAATTATGAAAACGTCCATGCAGCCGGCCCGTTAACCTTGATTCGAATCCACGTCGGAACTACCAGTGTTCAGCGATTTAATTCCTCTACCGCGAGAGGGCCTAATTGTTGAAGGGAACTGGCTTGTATTCATGTTACACACGGTGAAAACAAACAATGCAATCAGCTGATTTGTCTGGCATCGAACACAAACCAGTTCGAACTTCCAGTATTCATTAGTCTTAACCACTCGGCCACTGGTGTCGTGTGGTAGGAGCCACAGATAATGTAGTGAGTAGCAAAAATCCCTCATAGTGGCCCTGGTTACTAGTAAGATTGTAAGTATATTGGTAATCATGCAATTTACAGCAAGGAAATTTCGGAACTTAATTGCAAAGTCAAATGCCACACTCCGATAAACGTGGTATATGTAGAGATGGAAAAATTTATTATTTAAAATACTTGTATTTATTAGTAAACATTTTATAAAATTTATTCTTAATTTAGCGTTTAAGAATTCTAAGAGAGTTATCTGAGTATTTTTTCTTCCTCTGGTAATCCAATAAAATTGAGTAAATTTATGTTCTGTAATATCTTTGCGTGTTATATACATAGTTTTTTTTTTTTTCGTTCAAAGTTAGACAAGTTTACACAAACAATACAAGTCGAAAAGGGAGCTGGTCTGCGCCCGGTAAGCCTGTCGGCAGCGTCGCAAAGCGTAATTTGACTAACGAAAAGATCATGCTTTGGATCTGGTGATATTGCCATGGTATTATCCATAAAAATGGTTGGTGTTGGTGTATTTAATTATGGCAAAGCACACTAGGGCTATCTGCCTAAGGGGAGGGATGCCTTCGTGGAGGACTTTCTAAGGGAAACTGGCTCGTATACACGTTACCCATGGGGAAACCCACGAAAACGCCCATGCAGCCAGCCCATTCACGGGATTCGAACCTCGGACCGAACTACCAGTGTTCAGCGACTTTACCGCTTCGGCCGCTGGTGGGCCCCATAAAAATGAATCTCTCCATTAGTCGCACTATGCATCACATAAATGTCAGCTGTGCGCCGCATGAGCTGACTCAAGCAGATAAGGTCAGACGTGTTCGAGCCTGTACTATTCTTCTCGAATATCAACGCAAAATTAAAGTTCTGGACCAGATAGTCACTTGTGTTGAAAAATAAATTTATTTTAACAACATAGGCCAAAAATTTAGTTGATCTGCACCCGTGAATCTGTCGGCAGCATCGTAAAGCGTAATTTGACTAACAAAAAGATCATTCTTTTGTATTTGGTGGGATTACCGTGGTATTAATCACAAATAGTATATGGAAAAAGGTAAAACCATTGACAGTAAAGGATACAACGAGATGCTAGTGCATGTTGACACTGCTATCAAGGAAAAGAGTAGAATTAATTGAGTTCCGGCGCAGAAAGGTAACGTTCCATCAAGATAATACCATACGTGTCTGCATTCACCGGCTGGCGTCTGTACGGACTCGAAAGGGATCTTTCACCACACCCACTATATAACCCCGACATCGCACGTTCGGACTTCTACCTTTTTTTCACACTTGCAGCTACATCTTGTTGGTCCTATCTTCACTTCTGCACAAGACGTCCGAAATGAGGTTGACCTGTGTTTGGACTCGGGCCACCAAGTTTCTGAGCCGAAGGTTTTGAAAAACTACCAAAACATTGGCAGAAAAGCATAGATTTTTGGTAGTGATTACTACCCGCACTAAAGGTACTGACTGCTTTTTTTTTTCCCTAACTTTATGAAGAACGTTCGTGTTTAAAATTTTCGTTACAACCATTAAATTCTGTAATTTATGAATTCCTTCCCACTTATGTATTTATCAGCTGTACTTTATGAACCTGATATTCCTACAATTATCAGCTGTACTTTATAAATCTGATATGTAGAAACGCAATTTGATTTTATGCATTTCAGTATCAAGTGAAATCTTTAAACTAGTCGTTCATTATAACACTTTATGTTGTTTTCATTCAAAGCTGAACTCAGATAATGTGCCGACTTTAGCGCTCGTCCGCTAGAATTTAGAGAGGAACTGAGTGCTAGAATTGGGTTAGGCTCTTTGAATATAGCAAAGCCACGAGGTGGCAGATAACAGATGCCTTCATGGAGGAAGTTTCTGAAGGCTTAGTTTAGTTTATAGCAAAGCTCCTCATACACGTTACACATGGGGAAGATTATGAAAACGCCCATGTAGCCAGCCCGTTCGCCTTGATTCAAACCCAGGTCGGAACTACCAGTGTTCAGCGATTTAACCGCTCGGGCGCGGGTGAGCCTAATTGCTGAAGGAAACTGGCTCGTATTCATATTGCACAACAGGAAAACAAACCATGCAGCCAGCTGGTTCGCCTGGGATCGAACCGAAACCAGGTCTAACTTCCAGTAATCAATATTCTTAGTCACTTGCAGCGCGTGGCAGAAGTGAGAGCCACAGATATTGTAGTGAGCAGCAAAAACCTCTGATACTGGCCCTGGTTACTAGTAGGATTATATATTGGTAATCATCCAATCTACAGCAATGAAATTTCGGAGCATAATTGTGAAGTTAAATACGATACTCCGATAAACGTGATAAAGATGGAAAAATTTTTAAAAAAAGGAAACTTACTATGCAAATACATGTATTCATTAGCAAACATTTTATAAAATTTATTCTTAATTTAGCGTTTATGAATTCTCAGAGAATTATCTCATCAGATTATTTTTTTCTCCTCTGGTAATCCAATATAATTGAGTAAATTTATGTGCTGTTAATATCTTTGCCTGTTATGTACATAGTTTTTTTTTTCGTTTAAAGTTAGATAAAACTGAACGTACGTTACACTGAAATTACTTTGTCTAGAAAGTAAGTCGCTTGGATAGAAACAGATGTGGGGTTTCATTTTTAGAAGACATGAGATCATTTTCTGTAAAGTAATGTTATAAAATTTTGAATTTGAAATAATCTTACTTCGTTTTTAGTAGCGCAGAATGATAAAGATTTAATGAGAATATAGGAAAGCATCTTTTTAGAAATGCTGTTATAATTCTGCTATTTTATTTTTTTATGGTAGGTCAAGGAAAAAGGCAGGCTGTTAAATACGGTAACAGCACACTGCTCTGTTTCATATATAGCGAATCCGCTCTGAAATGAGGCACGAAGCAGTAAAGTAGCTGAACACCAGTAGCTCGGTCCGACTAGCTGCGCTTTCGTGGTTTTACCCTGTGTAACATGTATAGGAGTCAATTCCCCTTAATTTCAATTAGACTTTTGAAATAAAAGTCTTCCACGAAGGCATCCTTTTCCTTAGGCAGCTAGATCGTACCGGTGTTTATGTTATCAACAGTACTGGTTATTTTCAAAAATGATCATCCTAGAAAGGTGATTGCCAAAAGTATTCACTTCGCTTATTTATACGTTATGCATGAATATACTCTTTTTAGTCAATCTAACATATATAAATTACTAATGCTTAAAACAAATTCAATTTTCAATATTCTGTTTCCTATTTGTTCCTGTTCAATGAAACAAATTCATTCACAGCAAATCCAAATGCGTCGCTACAGGAAGATGATAAACCAGCTCAGTACGTAATTACAGTTGCATCCGGAAAAGAGTACATATACATATAAATATATAATATATATATATACGATATACAATATATATATATATAAATATTATCGTTTTTGGGGATGTATCTATAATATGTATCATTTTACTTTAGTAAAATATAATATTCAATTTTGTAATTTAGGAATTTCTTCCCCCTTATCATGTATTATCAGCTTGTACTTTACCCCTTCAATTATCAGCTGTATTTTATAAACCTGAAACATAGAAACGCAATTTGATTTTATGCATTTCAGTATCAAGGGAAATCTTGAAACTGATAGTTCATTATAACACTTTATGTAGTTTTCATTCAAAGCGGATCTCAGATAATGTGCCGTGTACTAGAAAAATTTGATAATGATTTATCCACTTTTGAAATAAAAAAAATAATAGTTAGGAGTGTTATACGATTTTATAATACAAGTAAAAAATATATATAAAGCTCTGGAAAGTGCTAACACATATTTATGGAATATTATGGATGGTAATTTATGAAATATTATGGATGGATAAGTAAATGGAATATTATGTGCATGCTATATATGTATACACATATCATCAAGTATAAATTCATTTATATATAATTTTTATGTCGCGATGAAATTACCGAAATGCTTAAAAATCCAGTTATTTTTAAAAACTGTTTTCTTCCGCAGAATAACGGCAAATTATGAAACATTACGTAACATTGAAAAGCGTGATGAACAAATTTTGCGAAAAGAAATAGCGACTGCTGCACGTATCTCACAGATATCTTTCATTCAACACAAAAGTGGAAAAGTTCTATTCCTGTTCAAAACATACCCTGCAGTCTGAGTCACAGACAGAAGAAATGACAGCAAGTCCTTTTGTTCAACTGAGGGGATGTGTTTAAGTGTTTTATGGCTTACTCACTTTCCCGCCAAACGAGTACAGAGAAAGGGAAGCGTCGTTGCCATAGTAACCGGGCTGTAGGTAGTCTTACAGATCTGAGTCTTTATCGCTCAACGTTCGTAGCGTCATCTGTTATTGACAATCGACATGAGAAAGGGGTATTAAACGCTCTTAAGGAACAAACAATTTATTCTGACTCCCGGGTCCTCTATAAAACAGAAGTCCAAAAAACCAGTTTTTAGCTTTCCAAAATGAACCACAAATTTGGTTTTGTAGATCCACATGCTAGAGTTCATATGCATGCATGTGGCAGCAGAAAGTTGTAGCTCAGGGTAAAAAAGCCTTTGAAGCTATTTTAGAAGCAATTTCCGAGTATTTTCTACTCAAAAGAAGAAAAACTTGTTGCATCAAATTACTGCTGAAGTTAGCTCATCTTCCTCCTTTAACACATAAGTACCGAAAACTTGATATTAATTTCATTCTCTTCAAGAAGGCTTTTTAATGGTGTAGGAGGTGCTGGCTCTTTGTTAGCATGTGCGTTGATAAGACTTTTGTGACCTTTGCGTGTAGTTTGACTCGAACTGCAGTGATTTTGCCTCGTGTTAAACCTGCAAAATGTCCTTTTTTAGGACACTGGACTGTGTGGAAGATGAGTAAAGCGACTATGCGGAATTCTGAACTGCTTATAAAATCGCAGCCTGTTATCTGGGCTAGGAGAAATAAATTCTTAAAATCTCCTCAGATGAAAAAGAAATCAGGATTTCATGTGAAACCTAAGAAAAGCTTTCTGATTCTGAGAAGAAACAGGACTTTTCCTAATTGGATACTATGAAAATATTCTTGGCATTAGGGAATTAATATGGATTCATGGTGTGGATAATACGGTTGGAGACGTTAGGTAATAACAGAATTTCATCTAACTGGAAGAAAGTTAAATTGACGCTGAAAAAACCTTGAGCAGATGACGTGTGTGCATAACATAAAGAATGATGAATGGACGATCCCTCGTCAACCTGCTAATAGCCAATGGAGGCTGTGCAGGAAAACCACTTTCAAAGCTTGGATAACCTGACTTGAACCAGTGACTGTAAACAAAAAATAGGAAGGAGGAAAATTATTGCTGATACCACTGGATCAGAACGCAACAGAGTGGCTCCAAATTCATGAGATCTTTCGTAAAACATGAAAATACTTTAAAGCAAACATGAAAAACCAATAAATTTTTGTGCATGTGAAAACTCTGCCAGATTTGCGGAAGATGACTAAAATCCTGAAAGATAAAAACATCTTGTTTAACACTTATCAGTTGAAGACTGAAAAGCATCTCATGACTTGAAGAGCAGTTTTGAAGTATTTACCTGCATCGGTAAGGGAGCATTTCCAGCATCGGTAAACTAAGAAGCAATCTTTTGGGATCTGGAGAAAAAGAAACTTTTTCACAATTAAGATGAAACAATTCGCGAGAACTAAAAATGGAACTGCTGAGAAACTAAACATATTTTTGCTCGAACTGCAGGGGAATACAGAATACAGTGGGTGAAGCAATTTCCAGCTAAACAGCATGTTTAGTCTGAATATGTGGACTATAAATTACTCTCCCAAGAAGAAGTGAACCCAATGTTTTCAATGTCAGAAGTGGGGTCATACCTAGCGCTTACGTAAATCTGCGTTCAGATGGCGGAGTAAAGAGCATAGAGGCATAGTCATAAGGGCATAAAATACGGGAGTTCCGTTCACACCTGCGAGACGGGGGTCTAAGCTGTGGCCAATGAGAGAAATTAAATTTGCGCATGCGTGGATGTGTCGACACCTTTCAAGGGCTATTTTCCAGCGTGATTGATTTCCCGTGCTCACTCTGCTTAATTTCGTTATTTTGTGTCATGCCCTTTTCAGCTCACCACAAAGTTTTACTGGTTCAACAGAATGCTCTTTTATCTGCCCTTCTTACAAGCCAAGAGACAACGGAAGAAGGTAAAAAAAGAAAAAGAACGAAATGGTCTAGAGATATTTTTTTGGGAAGACCATTACTTGGTTGGCACATATTTCTGTGCAAAGCAGTATGGAATATTTCTGCATTGTACTGTTGTACTCTCTATACTATAAACATGCACATGCATATTTATATATATAAAACCTTCTTCAATTTTTATATATAATTTCTCTTAGGAGAAATACAATATTCTAAATATGCCTAATTAAAAAAAAATCTTGAGGATAAGTGACAGATATCCCGTATATAATATTTTTCCATTTTGCAGGTGTGAAAGCAGTTAAGCGGAAAACAGTACTTACCATACATTATTTTTTTTTAATTTTCAATTTAATTTTTTTACCTGTTGTTTTAAGGATATTTCACTACATTTTTTCCTTCTTGGAATTCGTAAGAGCATTTTCTCAAAAGATTAATCTTTTATTACTTATACAAAGCTTACACCATTGAATTGACTATTGTGACTATTCTTAAATTGTGACTATTCAAAAGGAACATGTTTCTGTGCTTAGAACTCCTTATTCACTGTCACTGTCGATCACTACAGTAGTTGGCTGCACTACCAGTATCAATTATCACTAGTACTAGTATCCCACAACTTGTCACCATAAGCAGCAACCACAACTAGTACAATACTATGAAACGTTCACCCAAACAATGTATTTTATGCTCAATCATTAAATACATTTTGCTGTGTTGCCAGCTGTTTGTATACATCTATTTCTAATAATTTTCATGTATAAGCTGCACCCCTGAATTTCATATGCTTTTTCTGAAAAAAAAAAGGGGGGTTACACTCGAGAGACTACAGTACATAGTAAACACTAACTTTCAGAAATTTTTGTGGATAATTCTGCAAACTGATATGTTTACATCATAAGAGTTATTCAAATTAAACTGTGCTCTGCTGTGAGATGTCATAGATGTAAGTTTCATCCACGTCTGTTGTCAGAAGTAATTACTTTTAATGATTTTTCATTTGCTGACTGATTATGACAATTCTTTACTCACTGGCAGACATGCATATTAAAGCACCAAAAAGAGTTTAATTTCAACATATACTGTCATTTCTATTTATGACTAATATCTCAAAAGTAATTTCACATTGACAAATTTTAGGTACCCAAGTCTCCAAATACAACGAAATTATAGACATTCATACCTTATTCAGAAATTTCTACAAGAGAAATAGGATGAATTTAATGATCAAAATATATGCATATTTATATATATAAAACCTTCTTCAATTTTTATATATAATTTCTCTTAGGAGAAATACGATATTCTAAATATGCCTAATTAAAAAAAAAATCTTGAGGATAAGTGACAGATATCCCGTATATAATATTTTTCCATTTAGCAGGTGTGAAAGCAGTTAAGCGGAAAACAGTACTTACCATACATTATTTTTTTTTAATTTTCAATTTAATTTTTTTACCTGTTGTTTTAAGGATATTTCACTACATTTTTTCCTTCTTGGAATTCGTAAGAGCATTTTCTCAAAAGATTAATCTTTTATTACTTATACAAAGCTTACACCATTGAATTGACTATTGTGACTATTCTTAAATTGTGACTATTCAAAAGGAACATGTTTCTGTGCTTAGAACTCCTTATTCACTGTCACTGTCGATCACTACAGTAGTTGGCTGCACTACCAGTATCAATTATCACTAGTACTAGTATCACACAACTTGTCACCATAAGCAGCAACCACAACTAGTACAATACTATGAAACGTTCACCCAAACAATGTATTTTATGCTCAATCATTAAATACATTTTGCTGTGTTGCCAGCTGTTTGTATACATCTATTTCTAATAATTTTCATGTATAAGCTGCACCCCTGAATTTCATATGCTTTTTCTGAAAAAAAAAAGGGGGGTTACACTCGAGAGACTACAGTACATAGTAAACACTAACTTTCAGAAATTTTTGTGGATAATTCTGCAAACTGATATGTTTACATCATAAGAGTTATTCAAATTAAACTGTGCTCTGCTGTGAGATGTCATAGATGTAAGTTTCATCCACGTCTGTTGTCAGAAGTAATTACTTTTAATGATTTTTCATTTGCTGACTGATTATGACAATTCTTTACTCACTGGCAGACATGCATATTAAAGCACCAAAAAGAGTTTAATTTCAACATATACTGTCATTTCTATTTATGACTAATATCTCAAAAGTAATTTCACATTGACAAATTTTAGGTACCCAAGTCTCCAAATACAACGAAATTATAGACATTCATACCTTATTCAGAAATTTCTACAAGAGAAATAGGATGAATTTAATGATCAAAATATATGCATATTTATATATATAAAACCTTCTTCAATTTTTATATATAATTTCTCTTAGGAGAAATACGATATTCTAAATATGCCTAATTAAAAAAAAAATCTTGAGGATAAGTGACAGATATCCCGTATATAATATTTTTCCATTTAGCAGGTGTGAAAGCAGTTAAGCGGAAAACAGTACTTACCATACATTATTTTTTTTTAATTTTCAATTTAATTTTTTTACCTGTTGTTTTAAGGATATTTCACTACATTTTTTCCTTCTTGGAATTCGTAAGAGCATTTTCTCAAAAGATTAATCTTTTATTACTTATACAAAGCTTACACCATTGAATTGACTATTGTGACTATTCTTAAATTGTGACTATTCAAAAGGAACATGTTTCTGTGCTTAGAACTCCTTATTCACTGTCACTGTCGATCACTACAGTAGTTGGCTGCACTACCAGTATCAATTATCACTAGTACTAGTATCACACAACTTGTCACCATAAGCAGCAACCACAACTAGTACAATACTATGAAACGTTCACCCAAACAATGTATTTTATGCTCAATCATTAAATACATTTTGCTGTGTTGCCAGCTGTTTGTATACATCTATTTCTAATAATTTTCATGTATAAGCTGCACTCCTGAATTTCATATGCTTTTTCTGAAAAAAAAAGGGGGTTACACTCGAGAGACTACAGTACATAGTAAACACTAACTTTCAGAAATTTTTGTGGATAATTCTGCAAACTGATATGTTTACATCATAAGAGTTATTCAAATTAAACTGTGCTCTGCTGTGAGATGTCATAGATGTAAGTTTCATCCACGTCTGTTGTCAGAAGTAATTACTTTTAATGATTTTTCATTTGCTGACTGATTATGACAATTCTTTACTCACTGGCAGACATGCATATTAAAGCACCAAAAAGAGTTTAATTTCAACATATACTGTCATTTCTATTTATGACTAATATCTCAAAAGTAATTTCACATTGACAAATTTTAGGTACCCAAGTCTTCAAATACAACGAAATTATAGACATTCATACCTTATTCAGAAATTTCTACAAGAGAAATAGGATGAATTTAATGATCAAAATTCCATTCAAATGATAGTAATAAAGAGTGGATAATAATAACAAATACTATTCATTAAATTATAGTCCATGTTATGAAGTATGTGTGCTATTCAGTTTCATTAAAAGTAAATTCTTTTCAAGGAGAACGTAATTAAAAAAACAGAACAGAACATCAGCACAAGACAAAACTGTCCAGACTGTTGCCTGTTGTTTTAAGGATATTTCACTACATTTTTTCCTTCTTGGAATTCATAACAGCATTTTCTCAAAAGATTAATCTTTTATTACTTATACAAAGCTTACACCATTGAATTGACTATTGTGACTATTCTTAAATAAGTGAAAATATTTTATTCTTTTTTTTTTTACAGCAATATTTTTACTGTTAAAAAAAACAGCAGATTCTTGATATTGATTTGATGTTTTAGTACAATTTATTCATGAAGTTTGTTAGGAAAGAAAATCACCATTTGAAGCAAATAGCAATACAATATTTCCAGCTTTTTCAATAAATTTATTCCTAAATACAAAAATAATTAAACAGGAAGAAAATGATAGTAATAATTTATGCAAAAATAATAGACAGAAAGAAAGTAATAATAATAATTTACACAGAAAAAATAAAATTTTTGCAAGCATGCATTTTTTAAAGATTTTCATAATAAAATGAAACATAATGGATGGAATCAATCATCTACAGGATCATACATAGCATGCCTGATCCTGAGCTTAACTTTCGCTTTACAAGTTTCATGCATATTTTGATTTATTGTGAAAACTCATTAAAAAATGCATGTCATCATCGTAGATTTCTCGCGAGATCAAGTTATTATTTTGTTCAGACACAATTACAACTCATTCGGATACGATGTGCTCCATATTATAAAAAATGTTGCCATCAATGTGACAGTGAAATCGTCTAAAGAAAGCCGCTTCATTTTACCTTCGCTCTGATTGGGTGGTGCTTATCCCAAACTCGGCGTAAAGTTGAAAACTTGGAACTTGTGCCACGAGCCTTAAACCAGATTATGTGACACAGCACAGACTGGTTTCCTTGGCAACGCAGCTCGGCTTTTACCCCTTATGCCCCGTCTGAACACAGCCTAACAGGCCTGAACACTGCTGCAAGAGTGGTCAAGGATATAGAAATAGAATTTGCTTGAAAAAAACAGAAGAGAAACTGTCCTGCATTTTCTGTGGTGAGGAGCATGCAAGCAGTTATCATGGGTGTAGCACCTACAAAAATAAGTTTGAAAGGAGGAAAACTTCTGAAAGTCTGCTGATTTTGTTCCTAAAATGAAAGAATTTCCAGTCTTAAGTAAAAAAGAAGAAACTACCAAAAAGGTGCAAAGGGGTCCTCTGCATAGTGAGAAATCAAAGGGAAATATAGTTCCTCCTCTGGACATTTCGAACGAAGACTTTAAGGGGCTACATGATGATAAAACTCAAACGTTTCTGGAGAAAATTATTCATCATATCAGCAAGATTAGGGAAGCTAAGTCCCTAGCTAAAAAACTGCAAGCAGGATTCCAAGCTACCATGATGATTATCGAGTTTGCAGAAAGCACAGATTAAACTTTGTTGCTACTTCTACCTTCATTTACCAGAGTAAGTGTTCTTCTTTACATGGCATTTTCATAGCTTCTTGAAAGTTGAATTTTTCGGCTTTGTTCTTGCAGGATTCTTAGAACTTCTGTGCAAATTATTCATTTCTTATTATTAAGCCCTTTTATGCAAGTTATTTTCTAGCAATAATTTGTAACTTTTAATCTTTGTTCTACAAGGGGTAGGCCCTCATACCCAAGCATCCTGGTGCTCAAGTGCTGTTTACACTGAATCAAAATTGATTATCTAATGCATTTTGTTTGTGAATATATTTATTTTCACTCACACATTTCTGAGGCAAAGTCTGAACAGCTAAAATTCTGCAATATGTATTTTTATAATGCATAAAAAAATGAGAAGTTTTGTTTCAGACATTTAAAATAAATTATAACTCTATTCTAATCACCTTATAAAAAGCATTACACCTGCAAATGCCTAGTGTTAAATTATTAAGAATAGAAATGCAACTTACATAATTAATGCAATTATAAAATTAAGTTCATTATTAAGTTCAATCTGCCATATTTCTTTTACATCCTCTTATTACCTTATTAACCACATTAATGCAAACTGTTTATTACCATTATGTAAATGTGAAAAGTAGTTTTTAACATTAGGATTTTGAAATTAAGATGAAAATTTCAATACATAGTGCTAAGATTAATGCTAAAATTATGCAGTATTCTATATGGTATTTTGTATTTGAAATACTCAGCTAGACTGTGGAAATTATAATGATTCAAACTTATAAATCTTGGTACTTTTCTGTTATAGAAACCAGGTTCAGAAATGTATGAATATACATGTTTGTATACATACATACACACCACACATACATATAGAAGCATACATACATTTCTGACTCCAGACCCGATAACAGAAAAGTACCTAAATCTTTTATTATAAAACTAAAGTGGCAAATTCATCTAGTAAATTTCTTCATCTTTAAAAACTAGTAAAATGCTTTACACTTAAGGAATACTTTACTATTAGCAAGAATATATCCAAGATTGATATCAAAATGTAATTCAAAAGTAACCATTATTGATAAGATTATAACAGTTAAAATAATTGAAAGGTAAATGTAGCTGGGCAAAGCTGATTGAGAAGCAAGAAGTGTGATAAAAGAAGCATTTAATTTTATTGCATTTTTAAAATTGCTGAATTTTATATGCTTGGATTTTAGTAAGTTTGAAAATTACTCTTCAGATTTATTTCACATTATTCAAGAATAAATACTTTGAAGATACTTACATTTTTTAAAACAAAAAATACAGATATAAGAATAGTTATTAATAAAGATATGGAATTTTAATCAAATAGCTTGGCACAACTTTTAAACAAAAAAAAAAAAAAAAAAAATATTTCTCACTTTCAAACATTCATCTGTTCTGTCTCTCATTATGATTATTCAGGCAGTAGCTTAATTACACTCGATAGTTGATGTCTGTATCAGCTAGATGATAAAAAAGCAGAAAACTTAAAAATTTTTACACATAGTGAATTAAATTACAAGCATTACACATTAAAATACAAAACCTCATTAAAGAAAAAGTGGTAAAAATATATTTATTTAAATTGGCGATTTTTGGCAGTACATGGACATTGAGTTTGTGCAATTCTTTGACTTCTTCTTTTAGTGTACAAAGCCAAAATAACAAGTCAAGGAACTGCACGAACTCGGTATCCATGCATACATTGACCTGTTTTCACTTAACATCAGAGAATTGCAGAAACTTGGCATTGCACACTGACTTGACTCTGTCCACCTATACATCAATCTATTTTCACTTAAACTGCAAAAGCACCCAATTCTACACTAAAGCCAAACAAAAAATATATAATCTCAATAAACTGCAATTTACATCACACAATGAAATAACATAAAAAAGCACTATGCACTACTATCGCATCTCTGCACTACATAAAGAAATGTCCACTTACCTTATTTAAAAATTTCTGTGTCTTCTGTCTGTGGCACACATGATTCCTTAACAGCATTCAAAAACTTTCCTCAAAACATGTTCCATTTCTAATGGAATGCTTTATACGATGACCATTTGAACCTTTCTTGCGACAAACCCATTCAATCTTTATGATTAAGCCATCTTTATGATTTTTATGTTCAACCATATGCATTTCCTTCATACAAACAGGACACACATAATTATGTTCTTCTTGAATTACATCCAACAGTTTTCTTTTCTTCTGCCCTCAACCACTTAAAAAAAAAAAAAAAAAAAAAAAAAAAAACTCTTTCGTTCTATTCCACCAAACACACACTTTGCCATTGGCAGTCATTTTATGATGCAAAGCACACAATATGTGACGTACTTCCTAACTGCCATCCAACAAACATTTTCCCATCAGTCAAATTCACCACAATCATGCAACCAATTACATAATAATAGAGTTTCCATAACATTCAACTACTCAGGTTACTGTAAATGAAACAACTTGTCGATAATCTAATGGGCACCCTTAAATATAGGCTAACTGGGAAAGTAACTCAAATGGGATTCTTTTTTTTTTCTACATTTAATAGGTTTATGTTCGACACAGAACCCATTTTACTGGGAATAAAAAATAATCAACAGTTCTTATGATTAATATACAGTCAAATAATAATTTCTTGGAACTAAAGATAAAATTTATTATTCCCAAATTTTTTGTTAAAGTGTTAGACATTAAAGTAAACTTTGTAAATATGAAATGAAACAAAAATTATGCATAACCTCTGTATACTAGTTTCATTAAAGTGAATAAATAAAAGACATTTCATATATAAGGGAAAACCTCAGAATTAAAAAAAAATTAAATAATCATTTTTACAGATAGAAAGATATGATACAGTCAAAAGTCGTTAATCCGGACTCGTCGGGACTTCGGCGACTCAGGATTATCGATTTTTCCGGATTAGAGATCATCAGTTTAAATCTGGTAAGATGGCATGCAGAAATTATAAAATTAAAAATATGAAACCGTAATTTATGAAATAAAAACAATTATGATCTAAAGGATATCAAAATTTACAGGGAAAAAAAAAAAAAAAGCTTAATATTTGTTTACTTTATTAAACATTTCTTTCAATGTAAGTGGTTTAAGTTGCTTTGTTTTATGTGATAATACTTTCTCTTTATTTCTATAAACAGACATAATTTCTTCTTCAGTTACAAAGTTCCGCTGTTCAAGTCCTACAATTACTGTGTCGAGAATACCGACTAATTTGTCAATCGAAAATTTTTTCGTTTTCAATAACCTCCGAGTCACTTTCTTCTTTATCGGAAGCGAATTATAATGAGGAGGAATTTGATTTAAATCATATCAAAGATGGAGCACATCGAGATGAAATACTACATTTAGTAAAGAATTATAAGCCAAATAAAATAAAAACATCTGCCCTGAAGATAACGATAGTGCTGACAGATTAACTTTCAATTCATTGCGTGCCGCAGCATTTCGGCGTCCCCCCCTCCGAGCTGCAGAGCAGCATGAAATTGATAAACAGATTTCGAAATGGTTTGAGAAACAAAGGATATACCTTTATCCATTTTTAACAGCAATTCCACTTTTTGTTTAATGGACTCCTAAACATATTTTCGCTTTGTAGATCCTTTACATATTAGTAAATATATATCGGAAATTCTATTTGACATAATCGAAAGTTCAAGCTTACTTTTATAAAATAGCTCTAACAGTCTGCAAAAAATAATAAGCCGGATCCAATTGAAAGATTAAGGAACAACGCAATCTGCAACATTACCTGAGTTAGATAATTTTAGCTTAGCTTATACCGTCCGTTATGCATTAAACGCACAAGCGTAAACGTATTTTGCGCATGCACACATGCATATTCGCAGCCGTAAAAGTCTTACTTTAGTCTTACTACAGTCAACACGACGCATGCGCGTTGACTGTTAGAGCGTTGACTGTTAGAGCGACTGTTAGAGCGAAAGTTTGTAGCTTTGAGGTCCGGATTATGGGTGTCCGAATTAATGACTTTTGACTGTATTTAAGTCATTCCTGATTTTAAAATTCCCTCTCAAGATGCCTTTATCAATATTTTGAATGCCCTTAACCATTCCAAATACTATTTTATGGTTTACCAAGAAAAGTATGTAGTGTTTAGAACAAAATAAACATTTATACATGTGATCTATCCTTCCTTTTTGGACCACTGATCAAAAACTAACGTAAGTCTGTGAAATTCAGTATATCCCCCCCAACAGCATCTCTTTCATAGGTTCTCAGCAGGGAAATAATATTACACTGCACACATTTTTTTTTTTTTTTTTTGACAGAGGAATTATCCATAATGTTAAGAATGTAATATAATTTCAGGTTAGTCTATACTTTAGGGTGTCCCTTGGATTATCACAAAGTTATTTCATTTATGGTAACCTGAGTAGTTGAATGTTACGGAAATCCTATTATAATGCAATCGGTTGCGGTGAATTTGACTGATGGGAAAATATTTGTAAGGGTCTATTTCTGCATTGGATGTCAGTTAGGAAGTACATTGCTTATTTTGTGCTGTACAGCATAAAATGACTGTATGTGATGAGATTAATCTGAAGTTTCTATAGGATTTGAAATAAAAGGGGAAAAAAACATTAATTGACTAGTGTGTAAATGAACGTTTACTTAGTAGTCATTATAAGTGTCCTGTTTATACGAAGGAAATGCATACGGTCGAACGTAAAGATCGTTCAGATGGCTTTGAATGGGTTTGTCACAAAGTTTCATGCACAAAATGCCTCCGGCAGTACGGAGGATATTTCTTACTCTTATTTTTGTGAATTTACATGGTGATGGTGGTATGCATATTCTAGTTAAGATAATTTTACAAAGTTTTTTAATGCAGTTAAGAAATTTTGTGCGCGAGAGACTGAAGACATAGAAATTTCTAAATATGGTAAGGAGATATTTCCATTTTATAGTACATATATGCAATAAATTTCATTGCATGATTTAAAATGCAGTTTACTGAGTTTCGATTGGCTACAAATTTTGTTAATTTTTGGTGACGGGTAACTTTGTTTTAATATTAAACGTCATATTAATATTATACGTCATAATTCTCCTAATTTTTTTTAAAGTACAGATAGATAAATTTGTACATGGACAAAGTCAAGGGAGTGCACAATGAAGATGTTGTGCGATTCTCTGATGCTTGTTAAGTGAAAATCGTTGGATTTGTACATGGACACAGAATTTGTGCAATTCTCTGAATTTTTATTTTGTTTTTTTGCAGCCGCCATCTTGAAATTGTGCCTTTCTGGACATCGTAAAAAACCGCCAATTCTCGCCAAGGGGCACCCTTAAATATAATTTTTACCTAATTTCATTCAAGAATCTTAAGTTATATTCATCTCAAAGAGAAGGCCGAGTTTAAATGCTGTTATTTAAGATTTTATTTCTATACTGCTTGACACTGACTGGCCTTTAATTTTTTTTATAGTGGGTCACATTTGTTTTCAGACACTTGTGTTTTTCAGTTTTATTTACAAATGTCAATTACTAAATATTAGCAAAATGGCTTATTTCCTTCCCACACACACATATACTGCTGATCATCTAGTTTAAAACCTGCTTTTTTTGAAAGAAGCCTTTCAAAATATTTTTGATAAAACAAAAATGTATTCAAAAAAATTTTTAAATGAACAACCTCGCAGGTGAAAATCAGCTTTAACCTACACTTTTGGCACAATTTTTAAAATCATGCTAAAGGTCATGCCAGATTCGCCCACATACATTATATTATTTTAAGAAATAAGGATGTGGATTAAAGCACATTTCACCCAAACTCTCATAAGTATTTGGTCATTTTAAACGAACAGATTATATTTAATAAAAACAGAAAAATAATCGGACATTCAATATTTTGTTTGATATCCTTTGACTGAAATGATGCTTTCCATGAACCTGCCATGGATTCAATTAATTTTTTTGTGTAAGAATTTCCATTTGCTCTTCCTACGTAAGAATTGTTTTCAGTAGAACTTTCGAAGAAATATCACATTTTCTTATTTTGTTCAATTCCTTTCTTGCATGTTTAAAAGGATTTAAGTTCAGAGAATATTTAGGAATTTTAGTAATTTCAGGACACCTTTTATGTTAATCAAAAGTGGATGTTTATGGCTGTATTTTTAGAATCATTATTTTTTTTACCGAATTTGAATGTATTTAGCATTCCAAATTTTCTTGCAAATGCTTTCGGGTTACCATTAAGAATATTTATATACTTATACTAATCCATATTATTTTTGATTAACACTAAATTTCTTATTTTATAAGCAGCGAGGCATCCTTATCTTTACTTGAACTTACATGGGGGTATAGTTTAAGTTTTAACTTTAAGCTTTCTCCCCCCCTCAATGCATAACAATATGTAATAGGATTGTCACATTCTTCTTAAGTCAGCTTTTACCATACATTAATTCATCTATCTGCCACAAATACACTAAATTTTGACTTTTCTGCAAATATAACACATGGGCGTAGCCAGCTCAAACTGCTGGAAGGGGGGAGGTTACAACTCCTATGGCTATACTGTTCTACCTATTACAGCATCTTCAAGTATATAGGAATTATTATGTGATGAATATATTGTGTTAATGGCAGTTATATTAATATAAATAATAATTATATTATGAATCTTATTAATAAAATATTAATAATTATGGATATATTGCATTTCGTTATTGTATTTATAATTATTACCTACAATCATACTAAATGCAAAACTCAATATTTCTGTTTTTAAATTAATTAAACATTATTATTAAAATATTAAAAGAATTATGAAATTCATTTTATTTTGGTTACATAACACAACTAGTATAAAAAAATATAAGATAAATATATAAAATCCATATTTCTGTTGTATATAAAGATATTGAATTAAATACATCATTTAATCTGGACATGAAATTAAATTGCAAATAAAAATTAAAAAAAAAAGAAAAAGAAGGCAAACATTTTTCTGGCCTTTCATTTTGGTTCGGCATTTAAAATATACCCGAATTCCACTTTCCCTGTCTGTAAACTGGCAAATATGTATATCAATAATTTTGTCAATTAATATTCCTTTAGTATAATTAATGTTCCTTAATATCAAGGAATTTCTGCACTCTTCCGTCTTAGTACCTCTATTATAATTTTCTAACCGTTTCAAAGCACCTGCGGAACGTAAACATTCACAAGATATTATCAGCAATGTAGCTGCTATGTGCAAAAGCACATTAGTATTTGGTAAAAAGATTTTATTCGAAGCTTTTAAAAACAAAACTGGTGTGCCTGGGAACTTTTCTTTGGGAATAGACATAAAATGCCATTGGCAATGTTTCGTCTCTTCTTTTAGAAGTTTCGGAGAGGGTAAATCACCTTCTAAGGCATTTCTCCCATCTTCTTAGCATGCCTTCGTGGTGTAATGATCAGCATGCTCGAAGCATATTCAAGAGGACAGTGATTCGAGTCCCGGTGAGGGCATGGCTCATATTTTATCTCTCCTGCTTTAAAAAAATACCTAATGTCTCTATAGTAGCTCCTGAACTAAAAGGTGGTGAATAATGATTCTTCACTACCAGGATTTGGCGACTAGGGTCCCCAAAACCTCAGTCACCCTTTAAAAGGAGGAGTATATAAGGTATTTCTCCTGCCTTCTAAGCAAGCCCTCGCGGTGTAGTGGTCAGCACGCTCGACGCGAATTCAAGAGGTCCGTGGTCCGAGTCCCGGCGAGGGCATTGCTCCTTTTTCACATGAGTCTTGCATAAAAAAAACCCTAATGACTCTACAATCTTCAACTCATTTACACGATCAGCGCAAACTGATGGCTGTATACAAAACAGGGATGATGCAGTCTTTTCTAAACTTGAAAATCGAGATTTTAAATGGAAATTGAGATGGTCAAGTAAAGGTATTGCTAAAATAGTTTTATAATAATTAACTCTTTCGCATCGAGAGAGGGCAAAATCTCAATTCCCCAAACATCGAAAACGCCCATATCTAAGCATTTCTCCTGGAATGCCTTTCCTTTCCCCATGACAAGTTGAATATTACAGCGCTAACAATAGCCTGACTTAAGTAAAGCGAGAACTTCTTTCTTCGACGCTTTGACACTGTGTGAAGTTCCCCTTGGGACGGGATTGCAACTTCAGGCATCAAAAGCTAAACACTGACAGTAAACAAAGGAAACAAGGAAGCTACTTTTAATAGCTTCAAAAGAATGATTGACATGTGATTTAACAACACCTGAAAGCAATGAGTAATGCAGTAACGTGATGGGGAAAAGCACTAGGTAGGAAATTATTCAGGCGTTTCGGGCGTCCAGCCGATGTCTGAATGTTTGGGCGTTTGGGGCGACTTCGATGCGAAAGAGTTAAACACAGAATCACAATGAGCATTATATCGATAGATTTGCTTTAGAATGATGTGTGGCAGGTAATTAAAAATTGAAAAATTTTATCACTTATCAAAATTTTCAGTTTCGATAAATACAGTTAAACACACAATGGCACATACCGCATGCAATTTTGAATGCATTAAAAATTAATTTTATTATTATAATTATATCTATTATTATAATATCTATAATTGCATAATAGTCTGAATTTTCAAATGGGGGGATATTGCATTTCCCACAACAGAAATGCTTCTGGTAGAAAATGTTCATTAGAAAATGTACAAGTGTTTGGAGAAAAGAAACTCAACTTTTTTGCACCTTTTCCTAATTTATGCTTTCTTTTTTCAGGGCGTCCCATATTAAGTGATTTGCATTAACCATATTAAGTTAAAGCATTATTTCTGGTAACACAACACATAGCAAAATTTGCAGGAAAAATATAGACTTTAGATCTGATCTGTTACTTTTCGCTTTCGCATGAACAAATTGACCGGATCCCTCATAGTTTATTCCCAAGGGCTGATTGAACCTCGTATAGTGATTCCCGCAATTTAGTAAAATGCTTCGGTTCTATTCGTCAACACGCCTAGCTTGTAGGAATCCTCACTGTGTAATTCTAAGTTGCTGTTAGAAGTGAAGAACCTTAAAAACTGATAAGCGAATAACAGCTTGAGTTCGGGTGACAGGAAGCAACAAGATAGAAGGGAAAAATAACCCTTTGTTATTCCAACTAAAGTTTAACAAAACTCCATCTTGGAGTAGCACAATAAAGCTGATACTTGGGCTTGAACTTAAGAAACTAAGAATTAAACTAAACTAATATTAACTAAAGAGATATAGCCGAAGCTATCAAGATTCTAACAGAGTTGGCCTATTAACATTAATAGACAGCGAAGTTATCAAAGGCCTAAAGTACGGACGAGTGTAATAATAGCTTACGAGAGAGTAGCCTAAAAAGACGGATGCATGCTAGCCAGAATATCTGGTATCTCTCTCACTAAGACCGAAGAACTTTGTGGTTAAATACTGCTCTTCCTCATTATGTATTCAGAAGTGATTCTAAAACTACGTTCTGGCCAGAAGTGGTAAGTTGAAGTTAAGAATTGATAGGAAAGGAAGTTTAACTCAAAATTTAACTGTTAATAAAATTAATATAATCCTTACAAGCTTTAAAACTGAAAAAAAAAAAAAAAAAAAAAAAAAAAAAAAAAAAAAAAAGCAGTTTTAAGAGTTTTGCAAAAATCGATGTTCTACACTATAGAATTAAAAAATTAATAACTATTGTTTTAAAATTTTAGGCCATGAATCTAATTATTTAATGTAAATGAACCATACTTTCACATTCCCTTCCAGGATAACTGTGATACCCTTTAATATTAATATTTAATTTTTTTATGTTATTTCTCTGTTTTGCATTATGATCTAAATGTAAAATGCATTTGTTTTTGATAAATATGTTAGAACTATAGTGTAGAACATTGATTTTTGCAAAATAAAGCCCATGCCAATAAAATTATTTCCCTTGAATAGGGATGTTGTTGATTCATGGTTTTGGCTTGATGTTGACGATGGATATGATCTTACATCAAATTTTTATCATTATAATTAGTATTTCATATATGCTTGCTACTGTTTGTTGAAATCAGTACGGAAAAGTATACAAAGGTTATCTGTCTATGGGAAAGGATGCCATCCCATTTGTGAAGGACTGGGAAACAGGATTGTATTTACCTTATACACAAGAAAAACAATAAAAGCTCTGATATTCTAACCTATGTCGCTATGCTCTGATATTCTAACTATTCCCTGATATTCTAACCTATGTCGAACTAGCACTGTTCAGCAATCTTATACATTTTACACAGTATGCATTTACACACTTATACATTTACACACTAATGGGCTACGTACATTTTTCATTCTATTTCAATTCTCTTGTTTTATACTTCCTTTTAATCAGTATTTATCTGATTATTTCTCCCAAATGCAGCTGCACTAAAAATAAATCTGAAAGCTTTCAGATTTTATATTATGCCCAAAGGGGCGTGGTTTTTTTTTTTATGTTTTGTGTGTTACCTTTATTTAATAAATATCATGTTCTTAGCACTTAAACCATAAAATTCAATTCAACAGCAATACCCCAAATAAAGTAAAAAAGAGCATACCTTTCGAATTTCCGATGCACAATCTCTCGCACTGGAAATAATTACCCACCCACCCCCCCCCTTCGGTACAGTGCTGCCATTGCTCATTTTGAAATGGATGAGTTTGTTAATCAAAAATTCTTTAAAGTTTTACAAAACAAGAAATAGATAATAAAACAAATTCCAAATTTGGGCTTCTAGATGCTCATATTCCAGTGACTACGTTATTCAAAATTTGATGCCTCTACGTATTGTTGTGTTTTCACAATGCGGCAAACATGCATACATTCATTCAGATTCTTCATGATTTAATTTCTTTTAAATATAATGAAGGGCTGTAATGTTTGCTGGCAACAGTTTGAAAAGTGAAACGATGTTTATACTAAACAAACGCAAAATACCAAAAATGAAATTAATAGCCCTTCTGGGAAATTTGCCCCTTTGGGCTAATAATAAAATAAAATAAATTACTTGACAGTGAATGACCTATCTGCATATTTAACAGCTACCCTATTAAATCATTTTAAATAACAATAATTTAAATTGCTAGATGACTAATAAAATCAAATTCATTGCACTGAATTCAACAAAGTTGACATGCTCTCTACATTATTCCAAAAAAAAGTTTAAAATGTATGCTATACTTCTTGACTTAACTGAATTTCGAAATTAATGTAAAAAACAATCTCTCAAAATAATTTTACTAGCTTTCCTTCCCTCTTTTGTTCAATAATTAGATATTATTATATTATATTTAGATAATAAGTAGCAAATCTCAAAATGAAATACCCTAACTTATCACTTTCTTTTTTGGTAAATACTTATTTTCTTTTGGTCCGAAATGAAAGGGCTTTTGATTCTTTAGTGACATAAGCTTAATAGCTAGAGGGAAAGTGGGACCGGATACGGAGGGCTATTCAAAACTGTAAAAGAACAAAAGCTTTACGACTTGAAAGTGTCACCTAACCTTCGAAGCATTTTCCCGCCGCTTGTTTGAAGAAGGTTGACTTTTCCAGATCTTACTTCTAAATTGAATATCAGAGACTGTTTCAGGATTGTTTTTCTAGTTTTCTTGTTGATAAAGAATTTTCTTCTTGCTGATGACTTACTGTATCTATATGCTCTAAATGATTCGTTTAAAAGCTTCAGAGTTAACTTTACTTCAAACTGTTCTTCTAAATCTATTGAATTCTGTGCAATTCCTTGGTGTTAGCTTGAAATATGATTCAAACTTCTTAGCATTTTCAATGGTTCTATGAAATTTGCATTCAGAGATAGTTGAATAGGTAAAAGTATATTTACGGGTACCCCTTGGCAAAAATTGGCAATTTTGGGTGGTACATGGATACCGAGTTTTTGCAATTCTTTGTCTTGCTATTTTTTCTTAGTGTAGCAGCGATTTTTGGCGCTGCTACACAAAGCCAAAATAAGAAGACAAAAAATTGCACAAACTTGGTATTCATGTACACATCACCCTATTTTCACTTAAAAAAAATCCCAGAATTGCACAAACTTAGCATTGTGACCTCCCTTGACTTTATCCATGTACACATCAACTTATTTTCACTTAAAAAAAAAAACAACAGAGAATTGCACAAACTAGGCATTGCGCACTCCCTTTGTCCATGTACACATCAAATTATATTCACTTAAAAAGTCAAAGAAGCGGCCAACAAAAAAATATATATAATCTCAACAAACTACATTTTGAATCAAAAAATGAAATAACATAAAGAAGGAAATTCATTTTTGCACTACACAAAGGAAATATCCACTTACCTTATTTACAAATTAATACGTCTTCAGTGAAACAAAAACTTCCTAAAATTATTTGAACTAGAATCTGTATACTGATGCCGCCACATAAATTCACAAAATAAGAGTCGAAAATATCCTCTGTAGCGCCGCATCGTCTGACCATACCTTCCTATAAACAGGGCACTTAATAATGGCTACTAAGTAAACCTTCATTTACGAACCAGTCAAGTAATGATCTTTTCAAATCGTACAGAAACTTAAAATTAATCTTACCACATTCAGCTATTTTATCATCTAACCCAGAAAACAAGCAGAGTACTTCCTAACCAACACACACGACAAGCCCCTACAAATTCACAGCAATTATGCAATAGATTATGTCATAATAGGATTTCCATAACACTCAATCAGTGGCGTAGCGAGCATAACTTTCGCCTGGGGCAAAATACCTTTTTAGCGACCACCCTCCAAAAAAAACAGTAATATTATGTATAGAACATATTCAGAATAAGAAAATAATGCAAATAATAATAAAATGGTGAATCTGCCATAAAATACTCTAAAATATATTGTTCCATTATTTTCTTCCTTCACGTTTGTACGAGGTTCGTGTAGATTTAGAGTGAATAACGATGACAGCACTTGATGGAATATCGAAACACACTTTATTTACCAATATTAATCAGGACAGCTCCAAAACACTTTTACAGTTGTCAAAGATCTACTAAAAACACACTGAAACAATCAGCGGCACACCCTTAACAATGTCAGGCAATAACGGTGGAGACAGCTTCACTGCAAAGCACCAGAGTACAGTTTCCGACTCTGCTCGGTCGTTCTCGGAACTCCACGTACTCTCGAGGCTCTCCACGCTACAGCTCGCGATGCACTCGACTACATACAGAGCACGGCTCCCGACTCTTCGGTTCAGTCGTTCCTGGAGCACAACACATTCTCTTGACAATGCACTAGCCGCAATAGACTAAAATATTCTTTCGGTGCACTCGACAACCCACTTGGCACTCTCTGACCGACTGTCAACTCGATCAACTCCCACAGAATAACTGACTTGATACTGACGAGACACACTAACTGTCTGCGGACCAGCAGGGTTTATCAAACTTTCAGCTTGTGTTCGAGAACATTCTGGGCTAAACCGGTAAGAATTTGTTCCAGAAGCTTCTCCATCCGTCCATGGTATATCGCCAATTTTGTCACCAATTGGGCGATTTCTTGCCAAATGTGGCAACCCTGCCTTCCCTCACCCTTTTTATGACAACCCTAAACTGCTTTGCAGGGAAGCCGTCTTACTGTGCCTGTACATTTTGTAACAATATTATTAAGAATAGTCACTACCTAACTACACTAGCATTGGATTCGGAAATGTCGGCGGAGAAAGCAGACATACGATGATCTAGAATTAGTTAAAAAGGTATTATCTATTTTACATATTTGTATAATTGTTTTTAAAAAGGTACAATTTTTAAATAATTAAAAGTTTAATATATATTATAGATAAGTAGATATATTTATTAATAATAATATAATAATACATTAATACAATTAATTACTATGTACACATTTTTCTTGCCATTGGATGAAGCAAATTTATCAATTACTTCATCATAGTCGATTATTTCAAATTTTTCTCTTTCCACATTTAAAAATGCTAGATGACTTAGGGAATCTTGTCCCATAGTTGATTACAAATATGTCAAAATTTATTTTAATTTTCTGAACAAAAGTTCATAGCTAGAATTTGATAATGAAATATTAAGGAATACTTGAAATGCATATCTTAGGTTTGGAAAAACATTTTCTCCGTAGATCTGTAATAGAGTTTTAGATTTAGTGTCTTTTCTACTGCGGAGTAACATTTTGCAGTCACATTCCCTGCTCAAATCAATTAGGGGATATTATTATGGCATAAAATAACCATATAATTGACAACCTTTTTAACAAAAGGAAATAGAAGAGATTATAAAGGAAAATTATAACGTTTATGAAGTTGGGAATGTGCAAATTTAGTCTGTGATGATGAAAACTGCGTTTTAGATAAGGAGTAAAGAGCAACGTACAGCATTCCTTTTGTAGAAGGAGATTAAAAACAATTGACACGCTTTGAATGCTTTGGAGCAGTGAATATACGATGTTTCAGCAAGATGATGGAACTACTCTGATATGCGCCCTCAAGTCGCCAAATTTCTCGCCAAATATTTTTTTGTGAGAAACTCCACGCTGCCATATTACTATCTAAATTTTTTGTCTACCTTTTAAACTTTTAGCCTAAAATGTCTCCAAAAACGCGGTTTTCGCACATGCAAAAACTACGTTTTGAACACACAATTCAGCTAAAAATCCGAAACAAAAATTAAAAATTTAGATAGCAAAAACGTAAAGTTTCTAACCAAAAATATTTGACAAGAATCCATGTACACAGCGACATGTTTTAACTTAAAAAAACATCTACGAATTGCACAATGTAGGCAACAAACGAATCTACAAACTACGCAGACCTCGCTTTAATAAATTAACATAACAACAATAAATTTCAAAGAATATCATGTACACAGCATCCTGTTTAAACTTAAAAAAAATTCTACGAATTGCACAATTTAGGCAAGAGAGGAATCTATGATCTACGCACTTCTCGCTTTAATAAAATAACATAACAACAATAAATTTCATATAATACCATGTACACAGCGTTCCGTTGTTCTGTTTCAACTTTAAAAAACATCTACGAATTGTACAGTCTAGACACTAAACAACAAAATAAACTAAAATAAATTTCAAACTATTTAAAAAAACAACAATAACGACAGAAATTCATACTAAAGAACTAATGAACATAACATTCTACAAAATAAGAACAAGGATAAAATGAAATGCACTTACCATGAATTAATGCGTTTTCGAATAGCAGAAATATAAATTTCATACCGCCTTTAACATGCTGCCACGTAATCACTATCGTATTTACATGACAGCCAGACACACTATCCAGAAAATTTATACTATAGTTCACAAATAAATAAAATCACAAATCCCTACTTCTATCATGCACTGCCATTAAAAATAATCTCCCAGACCCTCTTTCCACACTTCCAAATACCCACTACCCCTCAACAGGAAAGCCACAATCATATTTCCTTTTGCCGAACTTCAATTCAACAACTACCATTTTATCTTTCTCTCCCATCTTCTCAGACACAGAGGCGAACCAACGAGCTCCAGCGAAAGATTTTTCAACGTCAACAGGGTTGCCATAGAACACGCAATCGTGCCAAAAACCAGCGCAGAACACATATCGCCACATTTGGTGAAATTAGGGCGTATATTAGAGTTGTACCAAGATGACTAATCGGAAGCCAGGAAGGCCATCAGTCGTTTACAGGAGAGTCAAACACAATCCATTCTAGCGGAAGATTTAAAAGTTTCCCAAAACGTCATTTCCAGATTATGGAATTGGTTTTTGGAAACTGGATATGTTTGAGAAATTCGGAACAATGTTGTGTTATCGTTTTAAAACAAAAAGCGGAAGCTATACGTGCATTAAGTTTTAAAAAAAAATAAAACTATATCTCTATTTTTAGAGAAATAAAGTGGTCAGAAGATTTTGCGGTTGATCTTTACAATATGGTAACTGGTAGTTTGGCGACATTTTGGAGGCGATAAAGGTTACTACCTGGCACTTTGGTAATAATGTGAGCAGTACTCAGTTCCGATTACACATTATTTTGCGTGAGGGAAATGAGAGATCATGGGATATGTCGTGATATTAATGAACGAATTACGGTTCTTTAATCGGAAAAGGGGGGAAATCTGGAAAAAATCTAGAAATTTTGTATTTGGCTTTATTCTGTGTTGTGTGAAACATTGTTCGTGAATTTTTGGATCCCATGGCCGGAACTAAAGTGAATTCGAAATGGGTATTTATGTATGTATTAATTTAGTGTATGTGCTCATTTATATTTTAAGTAGTGTTTTTGAATTTAATTATATTTTAATTAAATGATAGTTATTTTGTGAATTTTATGTTTATAGGAATTTGGTATACGTTTTAGTTGAAGTAAACGTGCATGGAAATAATATAAATATCTGACATACATGTTCTTTTTACCAGGTTTAAAGATTGAGAAAATTGTCATGTATTTTCGTGAAATTTTTCTAATTTATGAGAAAAAAGCAGTGTACATGGATATAGTGAAGAGTGTGCGCAATGGCATTTTTGTGCAATTCTGGGATGTTTTTTTAAGTAAAAATAAGTCGGCGTGTACATGGTTTAGTGATATTTTAATTAAATGATAGTTATTTTGTGAATTTTATGTTTGTAGGAATTTGGTATACGTTTAAGTTGAAGTAAACGTGCATGGAAATAATTTAAATATTTGATACTAAGTATTTGTAATGCTTGCGGTATGAATTCGTTGGTGACATGTATAATGTAATAGATGATTTAGAGGTAAAAGTTTTTGGATATTTTATTTATTTTATATGTGGAAATGTTCATATTTGGAAAGGGTAAATACTTTTCCGCGATCAGGTAATTTCATATATGTTCTTTTTACCGGGTTTAAAGATTGAGAAAATTGTCATGTATTTTCGTGAAATTTTTCTAATTTATGAGAAAAAAGCAGTGTCCATGGATATAGTGAAGAGTGTGCGCAATGCCATTTTTGTGCAATTCTGGGATGTTTTTTTAAGTAAAAATAAATCGTCGTGTACATGGTTTATGCGTATGTGTTATTTTGAAAAACGCGTAAGGAGTATGGTATTGTGCACTTTTCCCAATTTTGCAGTGAATATTTGTCATGATTAAGCAGTTTTGTTAGATAAAATTTCTAGCATAAGTGTAATTCGGCTAGTAGATTGTTGGAAGAAGTGTTCAGTAGATAAAAAGAAAAGAAACATGTCTTTACTTCGTGAAGACAAAATGGCGGAGGGAAAAAAAAATAGAGGGTTGCTGTAGGAGAGTTGGTCGCCAAATTTTCGCCAAAAAAAAACGCCAAGTTACCATAATGTAAAGATCAACCGATTTTGTATGCGAAGATATTTGGTTGATGTACTGCAAACATTTTATTACACATTTTATTAGACAAATCGAGAAAATAAATAATTAATTAGATTGCAATAATTATTAATTTTAAATTTATTTTCCAGAAATCGATCAAAATAAAAACTGAAATCTTCCGGAAAATATTGTTTGGAGACAATTTGGCGCCCCTCTGAGAGCGGTGCCCGGGGCATCATACAACCCTTGCCGTCCTCTCGCTACACCACTGTACTCAACTACTCAGGCCACCATCAATAAAAAACCAGTTAGCGATAAATGAAACAACTTCATAATAATACAAGGGATACCTTTCTCTTTACTGTAACCATTGAACATTATAAATTTTTTGCATATTTTGAATACTCTTTAATGAAAAGATGAATTATTGAATTTCAAACAGAACTGATTGTTACTATGTAGCATCCTGCCCTGTTCGCTTGAGATACAGAAACATTACAATATTTAGCTTAACAGCAATAATTTCCAAATGCAGATGATAATTCTTGCGATATGTTTTCATTTTAAAGAAAAATTACATCAAGAAACATCATCGGTTGATCTTTACATTATGGTAACTTGGCGATTTTTTGGCGAAAATTTAGCAACCAACTCTCCTACAGCAACCCTCTATTTTTTTTCCCCGCCGCCATTTTGTCTTCTCGAAGTAAAGACATGTTTCTTTTCTTTTTATCTACTGAACACTTCTTCCAACAATCTACTAGCCGAATTACACTTATGCCAGAAATTTTATCAAACAAAACTGCTTAATCATGACAAATATTCACTGCAAAATTGGGAAAAAGTGCACAATACTTTACACGTTTTTCAAAATAACACATACACATAAACCATGTACACGTCGACTTATTTTTACTTAAAAAAACATCCCAGAATTGCACAAAAATGGCATTGCGCACACTCTTCACTATATCCATGTACACTGCTTTTTTCTCATGAATTAGAAAAATTTCACAAAAATACATGACAATTTTCTCAATCTTTAAACCCGGTAAAAAGAACATATATGAAATTACCTGATCGCGAAAAAGTATTTACCCTTTCCAAATATGAACATTTCCACATATAAAATAAATAAAATATCCAAAAACTTTTACCTCTAAATCATCTATTATATTATAAACGTCACCAACGAATTCATACCGCAACCATTACAAATACTTAGTGTCAGATATTTAAATTATTTCCATGCACGTTTACTTCAACTAAAACGTATACCAAATTCCTACAAACATAAAATTCACAAAATAACTATCATTTCATTAAAATATAATTAAATTCAAAAACACTACTTAAAATATAAATGAGCACATACATTAAATTAATAAAAATTACCTTACAATCCTAATTACTTTAAACTAAATCATTGCTAATAACAATTTTCCCAATAATACCAAATTTCTTTCCACCTTACATTTAGAACAATGCATAAAAATAATATCCTCAAATAATTAAAAATACTAACTTACCTAATCTTCTTCAGAATCTTGATTACGTGTCCGATAAACTTTTCTTCTTTCTCTTTCAGGATCTTTAAAATCATACTTATATTTCACAGCAAGGTACCAGGTAAAATAAATAACTTAATAAAACATCTTTATTTCTATCTCGCACAACCTTAAACAAACATTTATTACTACCCTTTTCAATACCACTAAATACCCATTTCGAATTCACTTTAGTTACGGCCATGGGATCCAAAAATTAACCAACACTGTTTCACACAACACAGAATAAAGCCAAATACAAAATTTCCAGATTTTTTCCCGATTTCCCCCCTTTTCCGATTAAAGAACCGTAATTCGTCCATTAATATCACATGACATATCCCATGATCTCTCATTTCCCTCACACAAAATAACGCATAATCAAAACTGAGTACTGCTCACATTATTACCAAAGTCCCAGGTAGTAACCTTTATCGCCTCCAAAATGTCGCCAAACTACCAGTTACCATATTGTAAAGATCAAACACATCATCTACCAAAACATCTAAAAAAAAATCTGGAGCCCACGAATTATTATTATTATGCGAGTTATTGATAATCCCTTTTTAAAAAATTATTGCAATGACTATTTTGATGATATTCACTTTACAACAAGCAAAGTTTAAAATATAGAATAAACAGCCTGCTAGAAAGAATTTCGAAGTCTGCATTTCAGTATTTAGTACGATATGTACGCAAATTAATTTTAAAAATACCCAGATTAGTGTTTGTTTCCAGTCGCTTGATTACAAACAAACGTGAGCTATTGTAAATGCTAAATTATTTTCACACTCAGACAATACCTGCACAGTGGGATGAAAGCTGCCCACATGGTATTGTGGTTAGGTGAGCCTTCTGCAATACTGACGGGCTCAAGTTCGAATCCCGGAGAATACATGGATGTTTGTAAATGTACAGTGTTTTAGCGGCATGGGAGCACATTAAATACATGGAGGGCCAAAAGTCCTCTTGAGAGGTTGGTGGTAGGGAAAGAGGGGTGGGAGACCCTTAGATCGTCTCCCTCAGGTGCTCTTCGTCAAAATTGGGGTGGAACTGAGCGAAGTCGTTTTGTCA
This sequence comes from Stegodyphus dumicola, assembly GCF_044657685.1. Taxonomy (NCBI): domain Eukaryota; kingdom Metazoa; phylum Arthropoda; class Arachnida; order Araneae; family Eresidae; genus Stegodyphus; species Stegodyphus dumicola. The sequence continues at coordinate 156,014,901 of NC_140773.1, forward strand.
CCTATATGATGCTCAAGACTCTTACCAATGACAGGTTCTCCTTGCCCTGATGAATTCCATACGCTTGTTCTGATGTTACTATCAGACAAGTAAGGTAAGTCACAACTTTCATGTTTAGAAAATCCCAATTTGTCAAATAAGAATAGTTAAAGCGAATTCTAACTTGCATATGAACAGGGCTCACACGCAATTTATAGTTCTAAATTAGCTAACTTAAAAAAAAGATATATGCTTTCAAATATTTGAAAATAGAAACTTGGATCATTTATTTAATGGGGATAAAATGTAAATTAAAACTTTCATCTTCTTTAACTTTCGCCAGTTTCGTTTACAAAACGTAAAAAAAAAAAAAAAAAAAAAAAAAAAAAAAAAAAAAAATATTCATTACATAAAGAAAATCGTTAAATTCGAATTCGTAAGTCCAGATTAGACTTTGGTAGATAAATTTAAAAATGTTATTACTAACCTTCTTATTTTACTTTTAAAGTTCTTATATGACTTATTATTTATAAGTTCAGTTTTTTTCTTGCTGAAATTCTATTATTTTCATTTGTGAGTGATACAATATGACACTTCGTAACAAAATTCTTTACGAAACAGTAATATCCATTTAAATTTGAGTAAATAAACCAGCCATTCAAACTTCGTTCCATCTTAAAGTTGCCAGATATATCATTTTGCAACACAGGTACTGAATATATCACGGTGGCAAAGACCTTGTCATGGAAATGAGAATAAAAAGAATACACCTCAATGTCTGTATGTATTTATGTGATAATTTAGAGGTTTGCAGTCGTGGTACGTTGATTGAATTTAGCAAAGAGCTGACTGGAGAAGATGACACCAATCCACTTTTTAGTATTGGCCGAGAAAACTGCTGCATTGATATGACAGGAGGGAAAATCACAACTCGCTTGATTTTTATTTTGAACAGGAAAAATTCTTCATAAATAAATATTTGTTTCACTTGTACAACATTAGGAATGTTAAACTCAACCCCCAATTTCTATATACGCAGCTTTTATTTTAGATACTAGAGAAAGAAGCTGACCAAGGACCAAGGAAGGTTTCAATTAGGAGGTTCCTAGGCTTAATGGCTTTATCACCACATTATCAAAGATTAATTATTATCGCCAAAAAAAGCGTATCGCAAAGAGGTAAATTTAGTGTCGAATTATTAAAAATAAACAAATGGTAAACTGCTGTCCACAGTGCAAAAAGATAAAAACACTGAAGGACTTAATTTAATAATTTTAATAACGAAAAAGGGCCAGAATTGATTTTAAAGGGTTACATCATGAATTTTGGAAAGATTCTATTTCCTTGATCAGTAGTCATGTGGTGTAACAACACGAGAAAGGAACCACTCGCAAAAGGTTATCCAGGCAAGGCCAACTAGTAGATATCTAGTTGGCTTTGATCCAGGTCGCAAGTGATTCGGATCGGGCGAGGGAGAGGTAGAGGAACTCGTTAGGGAAGTTAGATTTAAAGAGACAGGGCCAGATCTGAATCTGAGGAGAAACTGAATTGATAAATAATTAAGTAGCTTGAGAAAGAAGCTGTAGATCAAGGATCAAGGAAGGGTTCAATTACGAGGCTCATGGGCTTAATGCCTTTATCCCCACATAATCAAAGATTAAATAATTATCATCAAAAAGAGGGTTCGGTAAAGAGGTAAAATTTTGTATCGAATTGTCAAAATAACAAAAGGTAAACTGCCTTCCACTGTGAAAAAAAGGTAAAAACACTGAAACACTTGAACTGCTCACAAACTAAAAAAAACCTTATACAGTCAAAAGTCGTTAATTCGGACACCCATAATCCGGAATGATCTATATCGCCTCACGGGATCTAGGTTGTTTCTTCTTTGGCTTTCGCCTCGCAAAAGCGTCGCCTTAACTGCACTGCTGCAACCTTCGCTGGATAAAACAGGTCGTATTTTATTCTTTCTTCTGATTTTCTTTATTCACCGTGCTGATAAGGGTACCTTCGGGTACGGCCTTTAGTAAGGCCTTTTTCCAACTTATTTGCCTCACATGATTAATCAATATGACACAACTGTAACTAATAATAACATAAACATGGAAAATTCACCTCCAAACTTCGAAAATCCTCACATGAGACATCTCAATGATGAACCCAACGTTCTCCAAATATTAAGTCACAAAATTACGTTATCCAATGACGTCAAAACTACCAGATCCTTGGTGGAAGATATCCAAGATATCCGTAACGACCCAAATGTGATTATGTCCGCTAGTGATCAAAAAGAACTAAACTTTCTCCTTGAAAAAGCCATCTGTTGGGAATGGCATCACTACGCCAGCGAATAAAAAGCCAGATAGAGACTGACGTCATGGGACGCCAGAGAAAAAGGAACAGTTCTGGTTTAGTTAGTTAAGCACGATGTTTGCATGATGTGGCTAGATAGATATTGTAGCAAGATAAATATTTTATATTCTTTTAACTTGTCTTTATGTGTAAATAAATCTTTTTGCTTAAGTTTAAATGAAGTACTCCATTTATGACAAGATAGCTGTTAATTCATCGGGTAGATGATTTACGAATCCCTTCTGAGCTAGCCATTGTTCAAACGTAACGCCTTACGTAAGATATCACCATCAATCAACTGCGTACGCAGGAAAACGAGATGGCCAAAGCAAAAATAAACGAATTACAAACCTCTAACGAAAAGCTCGCTAAACAATTTGAAGAGATCAAAAACTACTGCGACATACTTCAATCCACTAGTGCTTTCAAAGAACAAAGAAAAAGAAAATTGCGCCATAAACAAACGGATTCTGACTCCGATGAGGAGCCTTCTCTCAAAACCAGCAATCGATATAAACAATTAGAGAACCAAATAGACGACATGCATTTGGACAACGAAGATGAATCAGCCACACAGCTCACTACCACCCCCAAAAGACCAACCAAACAAAAGTGACACCATTCCCGCAAATAGAAAACCAAACTCCAGCCCCAAAACAAGCAGAATTGATAAAGTGCCAATTATTGTTGTAGATGACGTACCAAAAGCGGATGAATTCTTAAAAAACTTAAACAAGCAAACCAGAAAAGAGATAACTGGCACCTTAAAAGGTCGCCGCCTTGAAATACAGCCTGCAGACTCTGACTCACATCGATTCATTCGCAAAATAGTCGAAGAAACAAAGCTTAAAGCCCACACCTACTTATTGCCCGAAGATAAAGTTTTAAAAGTCATAATAAGAAGCTTACCCATCACCACAGATCCCCAAACCATCACTCAAGAACTTCTTGACAAAGGATTTAAGGTTAACTTTATTACACTATTAAGAAACAGAAAAGAAAATAAACCAATGCCGCTTTTCTTAGTACATATACCAAAATCAAAAGAAAATAAGGAAATGTTCAAAATCAAACGCATAGGTTATATGAACGTAACAATAGAAACATTACGCAAGAAACCTGGCCCTCCACAATGCTATAGACGCCAGGGATTTTTTCACAGTTCCCTGCTTGAGACTGGAGTTATGACCTATGACTTGACCTGCCAGAGACTGGGTATGCGTCCGTTGCGGAGGCAATCACAAACCTATAGAATGCACCCGTAGCCGCGACCAGCTAGCCATATGTTATCACTGCAAAGGTCCTCACCCAGCCAACTTCTCAAATTGCCCGGCCAGACCAAAAAACAAACAAGTTCAGTTCCAGCCCAGTCCTCCACCAGCAACCAATCCCTGGACTAACAGAAGACAAGACTTTCCTCCGCTGACATCAAACAGTAACGAAAATATCGCTCAAACCTCCATTCAAAACGAAATTCTAAGAGAAGAAACTACCAACACCACAGAATCCTCCCTGTCAGACCTCTTTGACTTCTCTTCGCTAAAAACAATCTGGACAATAGTGATACAAGGACTCAAAAACATTAAAACCAAGAAATCACCTCTTGATAAAATAATCGCAGTAGTCGAAATTATTGAAAAAATAGGAAATAATCTTTAATGCTAATAAATTCAAGAACAGATTCAACATAAAAATCCTTTCTTGGAACGCTAACGGTCTTTACCATAAAAAAGATAAATTATCCAATCTCATTATTGAAATTAAACCTGAAGTAATACTCATACAAGAGACTCACCTTATAGCAGCACTCAAAGTACTTTATGCTAATTATAACACCTACCGTACGGATCGTGAAACAGGAAGAGGCGATGGCATCATCACATTTGTTAATAGGAGCATAAAACACGCTCAGATTCCTAATCCCAGCACCACTTTCGAAAGTAACACAATAGAAATTGTAATAGAACATAAAAAATTCAAAATTTCGAATATATACATCCCACCAAATAATAATCCCAGCGAACAAGAATTGATTCACCTCCTTAATTCTAATACTTCTACCATTGTCGGAGGGGACTTCAACGCCAAACACCCCTGCTGGAACCGAGGACCTGCTAACAAAAAAGGAAATGACATATTTAAACTCATTCAATCAAATAATTATAACATTCATGCTCCAGACGAGCCCATCCATTACGGGTACAATAGCGCCACCACAATTGACTTCTTCATCTCAAATAACATTACTAACAGATGCAATATCTCTGTAATTTCAGCCCTGTCTTCCGACCACAACCCCATTGTATTTGAAATCCCCATTAATAAATACCTCCCCTCACTTGACAGAAGTATAGGAGTTACAAATTGGATCAAATACTCTGAAATTCTAAATAACTCCATACAAGGTAACCCATGCATCAACAATACAGAAGATTTAGAACACGAAGTCACAAAATTTACCAACAGCATCAATTCTGCTTTAAAGGAAGCCACCAATACTTTTTATGTGAACAAGCCTTTCCTTCCCCTGCCTGCCGATATAAAAAATGGGATTAAAGAGAAAAACCGGATCCATAAAAGATGGCAAACCACCAGGGATCCACAACTCAAACACGAACTAAACTCTATGCAAAAAGAAATCAACAGAAGAATCAAGAACTTCAAAAACTAAAAATGGACCAATTTCCTAAATAACCTAGCTATAGAGGACAATTCCCTAATTGACATTTCCCGTAAATTCAAGAAACCTTATAATCTTATTCCACCTATCCATGGATCTAGTGGAACTTCATATACAGAAGAAAGCAAAGCTTAATCTTTTGCGGACTATATGGAAGATACATTCACTCTTAATCCCACTCCGTACGACAATAACCATATTGAACGGGTTAACCAGGTGGTCAATAATACCCCTGCTCCGTAGAATTTCACTTTCCTGACTACCCCAACAATCGTTGCCAACACCATCAGCGCCTTACAAACGAAGAAAGCCCCAGGGCATGATGGCATCTCGACCAAAGCACTGAAGCATCTTCCGATCAACGCTCTTACCTGCCTAACTAAGATAATAAACAACATTATAAAATTCGCTCATTTTCCTAACTCATGGAAGCAAGCTATAATAATTGTTTTTGCTAAACCGCAACAAAATCCAGCTCTCCCACAGAACTATCGCCCTATCAGTTTACTTAGCCACCTGTCTAAAGTTACTGAGAAAATCCTACTTTTCCATATCCAAAAAATTCACCCTTCCATGAATTTTCTCACAGAAGATCAATTCGGTTTTCGTAATCATCATAGCACTTGCCACCAACTTCTTAGAGTTATCAACATTATCACTGAAGGCTACAACTGCCAGGTTCCGACCGATGCTATATTTCTCGATATCGCGAAAGCTTTTGACAGGGTATGGCATCTAGGCCTTATTTACAAACTAATCACTCTTAATTTTTCAGATCATTTTATTCGCTTAATAGCCTCTTTTCTCAGCAACAGAAAATTCAGAATCAAAATCGGTACTGCTTACTCTACCGCCAGAGTAATCAATGCTGGTGTCCCACAGGGGTCGGCACTTTCGCCGTACCTTTTTAATATTTATACACAAGACATCCCTAAAGACCCTTCTGTTCATCTTGCACTCTTTGCCGATGATACCGCCATACTTATTAAAGCCTGCACAGTTATCGCCGTAACAAACCAACTCCAAAGCTATCTCATAAAACTGGAAAAATGGCTTACCTTTTGGAGGATTAAAATTAACACTGATAAAACTAAGGCAATAATTTTCCGTAAAGGAAACATGAAACACTATCCTCCCCCCTGAAATATTTGACGAAGAAATTAATTTTATATCGAATTAATTCAAACAAATTATTCTATATCGCTCCATACTGCGCCCAGCCCTCCTTTATGCATCACCGATCTGGGGACATGCCGCTAAAACCAATATTAATATTAAACAATTACAAATTTTACAAAATAAAATTCTACGAGAAATTATCAATGCTCCTTGGTATATTCCCAACATCTATATTTACAGAGACCTTCGAATCGAACTTATTCAAGAGTATATTAAACGATTAGCGGTCAACTTCTTTTATTCAGTACAAACCCACAGTAATAGCCTTATTAGCACTCTCAGACACTCCCCGCGTCCCAGAGAAAAACATCGCTATCCTGGTGACGTCTTTCCCACATAAGAATTAAAACCTTAATTGACTCATTCACGCCAAACTAACTCTGCGGTTTTACCACCCGCGGCTACATCTTATAACAACACTGAACTTGACACCCCCCCTTTTTTCGCAGCCACTAGTGCAGACCTCACTCTCTTTCATTCGCCTCCCACATTCCTTTCACCCTTCTCTTTTTCCTCCCACCCGATATTTATCAGAAGTCGAGTAAAAAGATGTTTCTACATCTTGACAGAGAATAAAATACGATCTGTGTGTGTGTGTGTGGAATGATCTATAATTCGGACCTTAAAGCTTCAAACTTTCTGCGCATGCGTCTCTTTGACGCATGCGCGTAAGACCTTTACGGCTGCGAATATGCGTGTGCGCATGCGCAAAATACGTTTACGCATTCGCGTTTAATGTATAACGGACGGTATAAGCTAAGCTAAAATTATCTAATTCAGTTAATGTTGCAGATTGCGTTGTTCCTTAATCTTCGAACTAGATCCGGCTTATTATTTTTTGCAGACTGTTAGAGCAATTTTATAAAAGTAAGCTTGAACTTTCGATTATGTCAAATAGAATTTCCGATATATATTTACTAATATGTAAAGGATCTACAAAGCGAAAGTATGTTTCGAAGTCCATTAAACAAAAGTGGAATTGCTGCAAAAAATGACCTAACCATTCCGAAATCTGTTTATCAATTTCACGCTGATCTGCGGCGGGGGGGGGGAGAAATGCCGCGGCATGCAATGAATTGATCTGTCAGCACTATCCTTATCTTCAGGGCAGATGTTTACCTTTTATTTGGCTTATAATTCCTTACTAAATGTAGTATTTCATCTCGATGTATTCCGTCTTTGATATGATTTAAATCAAATTCCTAGTCATTATAATTTGCTTCCGATAGTGAAGAAAGTGACACAGAGGTTATTGAAAACGAAAAAAAATTCGATTGACAAATTAGTCGGTATTCTCGACACAGCAATTATAGGACTTGAACAGCGGAACTTTGTAACTGAACAAGAAATTATGTCTGTTTATAGAATTAAAGAGAAAGTATTATCACATAAAACGAAGCAACTTAAACAACTTACATTGAAAGAAATGTTTAATAAAGGAAACAAATATTAAGCTTTTTTTTTTTTTTTTTTTTTTTTTTGTAAATTTTGATATCCTTTAGATCATAATTGTTCTTTATTTCATAAATTACGGTTTCATATTTTTAATTTTATAATTTCTGCATGCCATCTTACCAGATTTAAACTGATGATCTATGATCCGGAAAAATCGATAATCCGGAATTGCCGAAGTCTCTACGAGTTCGGATTAACGACTTTTGACTGTATGTATACCACATGACATCCTTGTACGGAATATTAAAATATACGCTTTTTTCCTGCATTTCACTTAAACTTATTTCCTCGAATTTTCATTACAGATATATTTTTCATTCAATTAATTCATTTCTCATTTCCCAGCAAGGAAAAAATACATAAAAACTCAAAATATTTTTATAAAAAAATATTAAAGATATAGAAAAACATAAAACACCAAATACAGTTAAAACAACTAAATTTTTTTTTTCAATTTAAACTACTGTTTCTTCAGAACAAGATAAAATTTCATTAATTTTATTTATTTCAGGTCTGACTAGGTGTTAATACCACTGAATGCTGGTAATTCTACCCGGGGTTCGATTCCAAGCACACGGGCTAATCACATGGTTGGTTTTCATGACTTTCCTCATGTGTAATGGGAATAAGAGGCAGTTTCCATTAAAATGTCCTCCACGATGATACTCAGATAGCTCTTTTGTTATTTGCCATATTCAGATAACCTAACATTAAATCAGAGCTGGATAATATTTATAATAAATGAAAAAAATGATTTCCTCAAACCTAAAAATTTGATACAGAAACATCAGTTAATTAAAAATAAAGTTATGTATATAAAAAATACAGCGTACGTACGTATAATAAGTGAGTTCTCGCACATATACAGGGTGTTTATAAAGTCCCGGACCCATTTTGATGTTTAATAACTTATAAAATAATAAAGATATAAACAAACTTATGGCATTTATTGATGGAATTATTTGTATATTTTCCTTTTCAGGTTTAAATATCTTTCTTTACTTTTGCAAATATCGTCTACGCGTGTGGTTAATTTCAGATAATTTCATTTTCCAGTCTAAATATCTGTACTTTTCTAAATATCATCTGCTTATTAATTGCATTTTTGTCTCTTTTGTTTATGGCAACTATTGCAATGTTATGTTTACTTTTATGTGTTTGTTTTACCAGCGCCGGATTTAGCATTTTTTTTAGGCGGGGCAAAAACTTTGCCGCCCTTACCCATCTTTCTTTAAGTTTCTGTAACAAATTTTAGTTTTTTTTTAAGTAAACATAGAAATAGATAGTTTTCGAGATAAAATGTAAAATCCATTTTATAGTGATAAATTCTTTATGTGCCATTTTTGTTCTAAAAGAAACATACGTAACAAATGGTTTAATTTCTTTACTTATGGCAAAGCATAAGAGAGCTACCTGCCTAAGAGAGAAGATGTCTTCGCTGAGGTCTTTCTAAGAGTAATTGGCTCATATGCAAGTTACGCATGAGCGAAATGGCGGAAACACCCATGCAGCCAGCTAATTCGCTTGATTCTAACCCCCGACCGAACTACTAGTGTTCAGACTTTACATCTCAGCCGCTGGTGACCAAATATACATACCAAAAGTTACATAATTAAAAACCCGTGCGACCCCTCTTAATGCAGTTACTTCTCCAGTGCACTGAAATAATCAAATTTACATTTTCCCTGAAATGAGGATTTTTTTCAATATTTGCAACAATACCTACTCACAGTAATAAATGGTGTTAATAAAAAACGATTCAGCACTAAATACTAAAATAGTTTAGCACAGCACAAAAATGGAAATCAGACATTACTAAATAATAAAAAATTTCATTTAAACAAATATAAGCAAATTACAAATCACTAATAGAATGAATTGAATAATTTTGAACCAATTTCTCGATACTAACAGTAACTTTAACCTAGCAAGTTAAATATTCATTTCACAATAACGCCTTCATGTAGCCTACTCAAGAACTCTATTATCGTCCTCACAAAGCCCGATAACATAATAAATATTTACATATTCTCGCAAAAGACTATTTTTGTACTGTAATAATCATTTTCTCTGAAATACGTAATTTTGCAATATTTGCAACAATAACTAGCCAGACCAAGGATGTAACAAAGAAAGGAGGGGCCAACCCAGCACTGCGAGTTAAGCACTGCTCCGAGGGCTTCGGTCTCCAGATGGAGTGTTTTTTGTTTACATTCAGAACCTCCCTTGACAGCGCAGTGATAGTATTTCGACACACGATACTTCCATACAAATCGAAAAACGGGACACTTCCGCATAAAAGAAACATTCACTGTGTGATTGATAATAGCAATTTGTATAGTTATGCTTATACAAAAGGTTACGCTTAAAGAAGATTTTAGGAAAAGTGTTGCGTTTAAAGAATGAAAAAATACCTTATTGTACCTTTAAAATTATATACGTCTTTCGATACACTTGATTATGCACTCGTAAAAAAAATCTTTAGTTACAAACAATAGATTACATAAGTTAGGACAGTAGGTGAGCTGATTAATAACGCAACTAAGTTTCATTAGCTATACATACCAACAATACGGGCTACTGCTGAAAGGAAAAGGTTAGTATTTGTACTCTGAAAGATAATTAATTTCTTTCAAGGATTTTACTACTTTCGGTAAATTCGTTAGAAGGGCTTTGACAGCCACATATTTTGACGACCATCTCGTCTGGATGCTTTTTTTTGAGTTGGTTTTTGGAAATCTTTTCGTATTATCCCATCCAATAGTGAATCCGGCAGAAAAGCTAAATATCTTCTGGATAATTCCAAAGAAGTTAACTGCTTCGGGGCAAGACGAGGCAGAAAGCACACAGACAAGATTCAAAGAGTGAGCCAAACATCGCACATATTCAGCCAGCTTACTCATTTCTGTAATCCTGATTTGTACTCCAGGATCTAATATGGCCGGTAACTACAGGTCATGTTAGATCCGTTATCCTCAAATTGACCACGACATTGTCAATATCCAAACCATCAAGTATCAGTTTTTCCACAATCCGTTGAGAAATACATTCTCCTGTCTTTCCACCAATTTCTATGAAATGACTAATGCTCTCCTTTATTTCACACACATCACCACATATTTTTTTACGTATTGAATCACCTGGTTCATTTGTTCTGTATGCGACACATCTGGAATGCAATCGAACATTATTGTATAATATTTGGCTTCTTTAATATACTTTAAAATGCTATTGCGAACTGTTTTCTTCATTAAATCAGTAATTTCATTTTGAAGGACACTTTGTGAGCAGACTCCCAAGGATTTCATCAGATCCACGTAAAGAAAGACAGTTTGTTGAAAGATACGTAAGTAACTTGAAAAAAAGTTTTCCCTGTCGACTGTGGTCAGAGTTGTGTATGAAAGTCAAAAAATAGAATGAGACATTAAAGATATGACATACCTTTATGTTATTATTTTCGTACGAGTACGTTGAGACATTTGTCACATCGCTTGATAAGCTTCAAAAAGTCCTCCAAGAAAAATTCACGCTTTGCATATGGAAGAAGCGTTGAACGGCTATGGGCTAAAGGCGACACAGCAGGAAAACGCGCAAGTCACCGATACACCATTGGGTAGAGGTCGCTGCAAATCAAGCAGATGGCGCTGTTGCAGTGCCTGCGCAAAGCGGAGACCAGCCTCTCATTTCAGCCCCGATAGGTATGGAGAGAAGGTGCGTTTTGAATTCGTGGTCAAAGGAGGAAGTGAGAGCGGTTATCCGCTATGAATGGGCACGTGGAGTATCAGGAACAGAAATTCATAACCGCCTCGTGGAAGTCTATGGGCCAGGTGTGATGTCGAAGCAAATGGTGCGGAGATGGTGTCGCACATTCAGTGATAGACGTCAGCAAGTGGAGGACATACCGAGAGCTGGACGGACGCCCACGGCCACTACAGATGCAAATGTCAGGAAGGTGGATGACATGATTAGAGCGAGCCGGCGTATCACCATCGATTAAGTAGTGGAAGAACTTGGAATCTCACATGAGCGAGAATAATATCTTCCATTTGAATTTCAGTATTTATTCGATTGATTTCTCGAAGAATATTAGCCCAAATTGTCAGGCTGATAATAAATTCAAAACTTTTTACAACATGTAGCAGATGTTCAGCTTCGTACTTTGATAGATAATTAATTTTGAAATAGTAATATAGTACTTTGAAAGATAATTAATTTCTTTCAAGGATTTTACTACTTCCGGTAAATTCGTTAGAAGGGCTTTGACAGCCACATATTTTGACGACCATCTCGTCTGGATGCTTCCTTTTGAGTTGGTTTTTGGAAATCTTTTGAGTTGGTTTTTGAAAACATCATCCACGACATTCTTCGATACAGAAAAGTGTCAGCACGATGGGTGCCCCGACAATTGACCTCGACACACAAGGAACAACACATGGGGGGTCAGCCTGGAACATCTCGTGCGTTACCATGAAGATGGCAATGACTTTCTGTTTCGGATTGTGACGGGGGATGAAACGTGGGTGCACCATTTCACGCCAGAATCGAAGGCCGCATCTATGGAGTGGAAACATCCGCCATCACCTGTCCGAAAGAAGTTCAACACAACTCCCTCTGCAGGTAAAGTGCTCCTCACAGTTTTCTGGGACGCCAAAGGAGTTTTGTTGCTGGACTTTTTGGAGGTTGGAACCATCAATGCTACGCGTTACTGTGACACCCTGTCGAAATTGAAAGAGCGATTCGGAAAAAGCGGCCTGGCCTTCTCACATCTGGCGTTCTGCTGTTGGATGACAATGCCAGACCACATTCGGCGACGGCAACGCAAAACCATATTGCAACTCTTGGTTGGAAGCGCCTACACCATCCGCCATACAGTCCTGATCTCGCACCAAGCGACTTCCATCTGTTTCCGGCTTTGAAGAAAAATCTCGGGGGAAGGCGCTTTGGAAGCAATACTGAAGTGAAACAAGCCGTTCAACGCTTCTTCCATATGCAAAGCCCTGATTTTTTCCTAGAGGGCTTTTTGAAGCTTATCAAGCGATATGACAAATGTCTCAATGTACTTGGTACCTATGTGGAAAAATAAAGGTATGTCATATCTTTAATGTCTCATTCTAATTTTTGACTTTCATACACAACTCTGACCACAGTCGACAGGGGAAACTAATTTTTCAACTTACCCTCGTACAATACAGCATCAGTACTCACTTGTAGAATCTTTCCCTTTTTCTTCCTCTGTGTGAATTAGTCTCTTAATGTCATGATGTCTTGACACTATTTCATTTGTTGTAGCAAAATTTTCCACTTAATCATGCACTCTCTGTGGGATTTCAGATATTTCATGCTCAGTTAACCTTTCTGAAGCTTTTTTCCAATTAGTGAATTATGTAGTACACAATGCTGATGTAACGGCAGTGGCATGTTTCTGACAAATCTCACAGGTTTTACAAAAATTGTATTTTTAGATTTAGAATAAATAATTTAAGATCTTTTAAGCCTTTCATTATTTGCTAATGATCTGTGCGACAATGAAGATGTCAAATGTCTTCCAACACGTTCAGTGTACCTAAGGTCTACGCTGTCTGGATATTTTTCAGCTAATAATACAGCTTGACTGCTAAGAAAAATCGTTGCTGATCGTTAATTTTTTCTGTGATTGGCCAACTACCTGGATCCGACAAATCAAAGGATTTTAAGTCTTCGTTCTGCTGCCCACACTCACCTAAATGAGAAAATACTTTATATCCTAATTTAATGTGCTCTAGATGTTAGTTTGGGGTCTATAAAGAAAGTTGTTCTCTCAGTTTCTGAAATGAAGTCTGTTTGAGGATGATAGATGAAGATTCTTCATCTTAGTAATGCAAATTACAAGAAATACCAATATCGTTTAGAATCTCGGCACCATCGGAAGTTGCGGTTTCCGTGAAGCCATCTTTCATTTTAGCTGCAATTTGTTTTCTCTGTTCGGTCCTATTTTTTGCTCTGGTTCTATATTCTGCCCCTGAGAGTTTTTTCCTAGACCCTCTCATGATTTCTTGCACCCTAAATAATATACAGTATAACTTGTCTTAAAAGAAAAGCTAAAAATTGACGTAATTACATTCAACAGTCTTAGGGCCGCGTCACGGACGCGCGTGCTAACTAAATGGTTGCGTTTTGCTAAATATTGAGGAATATTGGAAGCAAGCATATTAAAGGTAATGAGAGAACAAAAAAAAAAAAAAAAAAAAAAAAAAAAAAAAAAAAAAAAAAAACCCTCCAAACTAAAAAATTTCAAAAAAAAAAAAAAAAAACTCTAAAAACTAGAAAAATAATAAATCCATTTTTAAAACCTAAGTTGCCGACTGGCTGCAAAAAAAATCAAAATGCCTTACTTCATTTCTGTTGTATATTCTCGACGTACATTAATTTGAATTATCTCAGTGGTCCAAGGTTAATTTGTATTGAGTGTTAGGACTGAGTTACAATTTACAGTGCTTCGCCATTTATTTCGCAAAAGGCGTTGGTATAAAAACAAGGCGCTTCTATGCTATCGTTCTGTTTTTCATTTGAATATTCCCGCCAGAAGAGAGGATAGCAGAGGGACTCTAGGCAAAGAAGTTCAAGGGAAAGATATATAGATTCTTTGCTTTAGGCGTCACTTACAGGGACCAAAGACCAAGGCGTTTACGGAGTACCTTTGTAATAAAATGGCATGTTGGGTTGGCAGAGGGACAGGGTAATTTGACTTTTTCAGTGACACCTGGAGTCTCTCTATTGTCCTCTCTCTGATCTTATCTTTAGAGCCGTGTTCGGCTGTACTTAGCTTACTTTTAAAACTGTTTGCTCCATTAAAAGGTTTCGAGTAATTAATTATAAATATTCTTAAAAGAGGTTTTAAACCTGTGTTTAAAACTACTACTGTTGCATCAAAATTTGACAACATTCGAAATACAATTCAGCGCCACTTTTGAATTTGCCGCCTGGGGCACAGACCCCAGCTTGCCCCCTCCTAGATCCGGGACTGTGTTCTACTACTTTTGTATGTGATGTTTTATTCGACCGGATGTTAAGGAGAATGCATACACCACAACACATGCTTGGTACCTGGCGTGAAATTGAATATCGACTTGATATTCTCCGTGCGACGAAAGGGGCACACGTGGAAGTTCATTGACAATGGTCATGAAACTTTTTGAGTCTATCTAACCATTTATGTTATTAATTTTAATCTATCTTTATTATTTTATGAGTTATTAAACATCAAAATGGGTCCGGGACGTTATAAACACCCTGTATTTCGCTACATGTCTTGAATTTAATCCTAATAAAAAAGATTGCGAATCCTTAGGGTTTTAAGCGAAGCTGAATTAGTAATGCATGCCAACCGTACCTCAGCAGACGAGTTTAATAATTGAGTTGAATTTATCTATACATTACGGGGTTTCACGCTTTTATCTAACATCTAGATGTATCAGGTTCAGTGTTCCGCCTTACTTGCTTTGGGAACATGCAAAGACCTGACTCGGAACAGGGAGCTTACTAAAGCTATGTTCAATAAATGTCGGAAGTAGACAAGATACACAGGAAGGGTATACGAAACCCTTTATTTTTCACTCTTTACAATAATTTCCGGACTTCGGAATACAGAGACCAACCACTTGTGGTCTGAACGTAATAATATAAAAATATTAACTAAACTCTAACTTACTTTGGAATAACAAACAAGGGCCTACGTGGAAGATTGGCCGTATATTAACAGGAAGCCGTATGTAGTACAGAGAACTGTTAACACTACAATACGTTTAAAATTATTAAGAGGATTAAACCTCTGGCCTGGAAGGCAACCAGTAACCGAGTAAAAACTGCTAAGACAAGCGGCCTGCTTCTACTAACTCCTTCCTCTCTCTTGCTTGGCAAAAAGCCACAACTTAAGTACTTGGCGTTCGCCAGACAAATTTGCATAAATAAGTTAAAGCTTTTAATTCTGGCCGGAAGTAGAAAATAAGAAGTGATAGTAAAGATTTAAATAAAATAAACGTTAGTAAAACTTAAGATCCTTACAGATGTATAGGAATCTCGTGAACAGATAAGCGAATAATCGCTCGAGTTCGAGAACAGAGACGTAAAACTCAAGAAAGGTTAATTACCCTTTATTATTCAAAGTAAGTAAGTACTGTCGGCTCCTTTCTCAGAACAAAGCCTGCTCTTGGGCTTGAACTCAAAGTAATCAGAAATAAAACTTAACTAATGCTTAACTAAAAAGATACAGCTGAAGCTATCATAATTCTAAGTAGTTGGACCCTAAATATTAAATAAGCTGGCGAAGCTATCAAGGATCTGAAATACGGCCGAGCGTAGTAATAGCTTAGAGAGAGATGTAGCCAAAATGCGAACGTCCAACTAGTCAAAAACTCCTCTTACAGCTCTTACTCATTTGCATTAAACTCAATTCTAAAAACACATTCTGGTAGGAAATTCTAAGATGAAATTAGGAAGGACAGAAAAGTAGCTTAAACTAAAGATAACTGTTAAAAACTTAGGATAAAACTTGTATCTTTCCCCATCAGAATTTAACTACTCGACGAATAAGGTCTCACAATGACCTTGTTTAAGAGTGTAAATTCCTCAAAACTTCTTAAACTTGAATGTTAAATTTCTAGAACTCTGCATTGTTCAATCAATTTTATAATTGAACGTTTCTGTTTAGGGCCAACTTTACACGAGATCTAAAGCTAGACTAAAACTAAGAAAAATAATGTACGAATTTTACAGTTTGCTTGGGTGCAAACATCTGCTTCCTCTTGTTATTAGTCTGGTCCTTTTCACATTATCTGGATGGAAAGCGTATAAGTTCTGCCTTTTACTAAAAATTTCCATTTCCCCCACGAATACAGTTTATCAGATTTCTTTGGCTCTCAAACAGCTTTCATTCATACATACATTCTTTTGCAAAAAATTCGAAGTTCCATGAAGGAAAAGGTTGTTTTTTGATGAAATTGAATATGTATATAGCTCATACACAGATAATAAAATGATTAAAATGTCAAGGTCATAGTACCTGTTCACTGCTCATAATCATCCATTGAGTGTTCAAATAAAAAAGTTGGTCGAACCGCCCCTGGCGACAAAGCATGCTTAAATTCGTCGAGGCAAAGAGTGGTAAAGGTTCCTAATATCATCCTGAGACACATTCTGCCAGGAATTCATCAATTGTCGCTCCAGATCTGCGATATTTTGTGGTGCCCGAATCTGGCGGCCTACCATATCCCAGACATTCTCGATTGATGAAAGGTGTGGTGACCTTGCTGGCCAAGGTAGAGCATCAACCGTACGGAGACAGTACAGAGATATGCGAGCGGTATGTGGCCTGGCATTATCTTGTTGGAAAATGACCCCAGGATGACATGCCATGAAGGGTAATGCAATCGGCCGCAGGATGGTATCAACATATCGTTGAGCTGTTATAAAGATGTATGGAGGATGAATAAATGATGATGTACCAAAGATGACCTGCTATCATAAGAAATAGCGCCCCCCACCATCACACCAGGGGTAATGGCTGTATGCCTTTGTGAAACAAAGGCTGATTGGGATCGCTCTCCCCGTCCTCTCCAGACATGAACACGGTGATCATCTGCTTCAAGAGTGAAGCGAGATTCATCGCTGAACACTATACGATGCCAGTCTGATGGCAGCCATGATAATAGGCTGCGAAACCATTCCAGACGACTCCGCCGATAAAGTGGAGTCAAAGGCAAACGTCTTAAAGGATTATCTGAGCGTAACCCCGCCTCAGACAAGTGCCGTGAGATGGTAGACGGTACCACGGGAGGTATAAGCGTGGCTGTAGTGCGTTGAATACTTGACAATGATACCGTTGGGGCGGTTTGGGCCTGGCAAACAATCTCCTGTCTTGCCTCGCATTTGTGCTCTTTGGCCTTCCTTTCGCCTTCATTTCGTCGGCAATTTCCTTATAGGAACCATTTTTTGCCAACATTTTTGCACAGCAGTGTCTGCAAGCTGCAGGTAGCAGCCTATTGTTCGATATGATCACCCAGTTTCACGCAACCCTACAATGGGACCACGTTCGAAGTCGTTTAGTTGTCTGTAAAGTCTTCGATATCGACGTAGTGGCATCTTTAGTTGCTTCTTTACTGAGTTACACCGGGAGCAACAAAGAAAAGATAAATTTTCCGCTTCTGTAATAGAAATGCGAGCTATGATCGCAATACCTGTTCATTTGCCTTGAAACTTTGATCATTTGCATGTTCGATCAAGATGTTTTTGCATACCAAATTTTGTCACGATCGCAAAAGTCCTTTTTGGTGCTTCGATTATTTTGCAAAAGAGTGTTATAGAAGATAATTATAAACTAAATTCTCGCAAACTTGCGAATTCAAACGTGTTGCTTTAAACAGCATTTAGCAACTTTAAAGAACTTGACATAAGTGGAACTTTTAATGCAAAATAAGAAAACAAAGAAAGTTTTCACTTATCTTTTTGGTTTCTAAACGCCTCCATTCTGATATGCCAAAACTGCTCAAAAGTAGTGTATCCTAAGTACTGAAGTTTCTCCTTCTTGGCTGGCTAGTACCCCCTGTCGGAGTCTCCTTCGTCTTCCCGTCGGAGCTGGCTAGTCTTTCCCTTTGTCAATGAAACGCGCTGATTTCCTGATCGGCTGAAGTTCTGGAGGTCCGGTCTTCTCTTTACCTCCTGGGGGCCACTTCGTTGCTGAAGATCTATAAACCTCCTCTTGGCCTTTCTTGTTTGTTGGAAAGGCACCGCTACTGCGTCGGCTGTCCTCTTTCCTTTGGCGATTCTTCGCTCTGAAGCTCCTCTGACCTCACTTGGAGTAGTTGTCGCCGAGTAACGCAGGGTCTCTGCCGAAACCTCTTTCATTTGAATCCGGAATCCGTTGCCGTGCCACTCGTTTTACTGGAATCCCGTTCTTTACCTCTTCTCCGCAAGTACAGGTGTTGGTTGTGGGGCAACTTTCCTTACCGGCTTTTCCGTGGTTTTTCTTTTCTTTTTTTTTCGCTGAGCCTGGACCTTGTGGCAGTTGCATTCGTTTGGCCGGTCTTTCTTCCCTACTTTCGGCTTGTTTCCTTTTTACTGTTGGGAGGCTCTAGCTCGGTGTTTGACTCACTGGGGTTCTTGGCATGCTTCCAGGATCCTGCAATAAATCTTTTAAAACTTGGAAGTCAGTACATCTATAATAAGGCTTTATTTGATAAATATTAGCAATTATTTGCTGGCCATTTACAGCCTTTATATAAAATATCATATATTTAATCCTTCCGATGATGTACGGCCCTTCAAACCTGGGCTAAAACTTGACAACTCTATTTTCCGGTGCAGACAATAATGTTTGATTTTTAATACTTTTTGACCGACAGTATATTCTACATCCCGTGTATTTCTATTGTAGTATAACTCTGTTTCTGCCTTGCTACATCGGAATTTTTAATCGATTCCATTAATAATTTCTTGGATTAATTTAGAAGTCCAACAACAAAAATCAGCGTTATATTTGCAAATTTTCACAGAGCTAGTTTCGATGGTTTTACCGAACTGTGATCCTCAGCTGTCAAAGAACAAATGGCAGCTGAGGATCATGATTCGGTAAAACCATCGAAATAGTCCTGTGGAAATTTGCAAATATATCGCTGATTTTTGTTGTTGGATTTCTAAATCTTGTTTGGCGTGTTATTTTATCTCAATTTCTTGGATATCCTTCAATTTAAATTCTTGCCTTTGCTGCACATAAACAAACAAACAAAAAAAAAAAAAAAAAAAAAAGAAAAAAAAGAAAAAAAGAGTTTGTCTAAGGGAATTAAAATTTTTCTCCCTAAAAAAATTCTGCAGGTGTTTTTTGTGTAATATCGTGCTTCGCTGTTCTCAAAGCAAAATCTAAATCATTGACACTGTCCCGGCGGTCATGATCCCGGAATAATTTTTACAATATTCTTATTTAACCGTTACGCAATATTCGATTGCTGTCTATACGGTACCATTTTCAGATGGCATGTGCCAAGTCCTGTGCAAAGATTTTTAAATAAGTTACTCACAAATTTTTTACCATTACCCGATACTGCTTTCACTGGGGCCCCGTATTTTAAAATATTACTTGTTTAGAAACGAATATGCTACTATTTCTGATGATGCTCTTTTAAGAGGAATTACTTCCACCCACTTTGAGAATTGATTCACGATGGGTAACAGATATCTATTTTCATTTATTTTTGTTCTAGGGTAAGAACCGAGCAAACCTATGCCAACCAATTCATTTAAGAAAGTGGTTTTTGTGTTATTTAAGTACGCGTCCGGGTTGAAATTGACATCGTTCATTAGTTGACACAAGTGACACGACCTGACATACGCCGTAACCACCCCCTGTAATTGAGGGAAATAAACCGCTTCGCGGACCCTTCGCAAAGTTTTTCTAATACCTAAATGACCCGATGGCGAATCAAGTAGCTCCTATAAAATATTTAAGCGTAGGGCTCGCTGGTATCACTGGCCGATATTCTTGATTATCGTTAGTTATTTTCGTGTAAAATAGTAATCTAACGATACTCTTATAATGGGCCGCCCTATCGCGAATAGTCGTTAAATCCACATGCTCAAAATGTTCGGGGTCTTTAAGATACGCATAAATATCCTTGAATTCTGGGTCCGTTTTTAATTCCGAAATTACAGTTTCATGGGACTCAAATACTTTAGAAGTTAGCATCGCACATTTAATTGTATTTCTTTCTTCGTCAATCTTAATTCTTGATAGGGCATCGGCAACTATATTTTCCTTCCCCAGAGTATGTTTCATGATTCTATTAAACTCTTGCAGTTTTAATGTCCAACGTACAAGCCGGGCAGAAAGATTTTTCCCCGAATACAAGCGACCAACTGCCAGATGGTCTGAGTATACTGCTATCGAGTCGCTTCCGAAATAAACGCGGAATTTTGCCCCGCTAGTAAGACAGCGAGAGTTTCTCTTTCGGTTGCGGTGTAATTCCTCTGAGTCTGATTTAAAGTTTTGTTGGAAAAGGCTATTGGCTGCCCATTTTTGGAAAGAAGTGCGCCAATTGCGTAATCTGATGCAATTTCTAAGTTTTGGTCCCCTTCCGGGAATAGAAGAACTGGGGCATTTATTAGGGTGTGTTTTAACTCTTCAAACGCCCTGCTCCCCTCAGCTTTCAGCGTGAATCTAGTTTTTTTCGTTTAAGAATCAACAAGGGTTCAACTATCTTCGCAAAATCCTTGATAAATACTCTATAATAGGAACGCATGCCCGAAAAGGAAGGTAATTTCTTGGCAGTGTTTGGAGGTGGATAACTCTTAATCGCTAATACTTTGGAATTATCAGTCTCGATACCTTTTTCTGAGATTTTATAACCAAGCTACTGGCTTCATTTAACTATGTGAGAACTTCCTCCAAATGTTTAATGTGTTCACCTATCGTTTCGTTAGTGACTATAATGTCATCTAGGTAAATTATTGTACTTTTCCCTAAGACTGGCCTTAAAACAATGTCCATGACTTTTTGAAATGTAATCAGAGCTCCACTTAAGCCAAACGGCATTCTCAAAAAGGCATACACGCCTGATTTCGTAATAAAAGCTGTCTTCTCGACATCCTCGGGTTTCATTGCGATCTGAAATAGCCTGATGTCAGGTCTAGTGTAATCATATACATTATTACGTAATTAATCAACTACTGTTTACGCAGGTTCTATTTATATTGATTTAAAAAACAAGAAGAAAATTCATTTACCTGTTCTGATTTGTTGAATCTGACGTGATGTTTCAGCTGGCAATCTTCTTTACAGAAAAACCACAATTGAATTTCTTGACATCACATTTTATTTACATAAAACATTCAAAAGGAAAAATTCATATTTAAATATATTTTCTTATACAGTAATTGATATTGCCTCTCTTTTTCTTTTATGGCTGTACGAAACAATTTATCCGTCTATCACACGAATTCGAAACCGAACTATCTACTATTTACAAAAAAGAATTAATAAAAACAAGGTTTTAATTTCTTTCACAAATGGAACTCCTGGCTCCCTCTAGCGGGAGAAAGCCACTTTAGATGAACATTTAACCTACTCCCACCTTAAATTTATGGTGGAAGCCAGAAATTAAACATTAAAATTAAATTTACATCATTACCCAAAAATAATAGAATGAAATAAAACTAATATTTAAAGATATTTATAATATTAACTAATATTATATTTTTAAGCTATTTTCAAGCCAAAAAAAGTTAAAGTTCTAAAATTGAGTTGTGAAAAGTGTTCATACAGTTCATCAGCTGGATTACTGGGTCATCGTTCTTAGATATCTCCAAATGGCAAAGTTTACGAATCGGTCGTACAAAAGTTCCTGAAGAGGATTTTACCTCTGCCACACGTGTACAACCATCTCTACTTGGAAACAATTTTGTGACTTTGCCTATTGGCCAGTTAAGTCTCTTTTAGTTGTCTAGTTCAATTAGTACTACATCACCCGTCTGGATCACTTGAGCCTTTTCTCTTGATTTTTGAACGAGATTTGCTAAATATTCTTTTCGAAATCTATTTCTCAGTTTATCTTTGATATTTTGGCATTTCCGGTATCTTTTTCGAAGTTTCTGGAAATTAATTTTCTCTAGATCAGGTATCCCAATTTCTTGGATGTCTTGAATAAAAGATGATGGAGTCAAAGGAATAAATTTATCAGATTCTTCTGAAATATATTTAAGAGGTCGATTATTCATTACAGCCTCAACTTCACATAATATCGTTGAAAGGTCTTCAAAATTGAGTGATGATCTACCAAGTGTTCTTAGAAGAAGATTTTTTACACTGCGAATGAGCCGTTCCCACCATCCACCCCACCACGCAGCTGTTGGAGGAATGAACTTCCATTTAATGGGAGCTAGGTCTTCAGAATTTTCTATTTGACTCCAATTTAAAGATTTCAAAAGGTTGGTGGTACCCCTGAAGTTAGTTCCGTTGTCGCTGTAGCTTGTTGAAATTCTTCCCCTTCTCGCTATAAATCTCTTGAGGGCATAGATGAAACCTTCTGTTGACAAATTAGTCACTAATTCCAAGTGTACGGTGCGATACACAGCGCATGCGAAAATGACAATCCATACCTTGGTTTTGTTCTTTAGAAAGAGAGGACCACATAAATCAATGCCCACGACTTAAAACTTTCGAGTCTCTGACTCGGTCAAATGGAAGATGAATAGGCGGAGTGACAAAAGGTTTTGAAGTAAATATTTTGCATCTCATGCATTTTGATAATTCACTTCGGATGTTAGGCTTTGCAGAAATAATCCAAAAATTTTTTCGCAGGATAGAACCAACAGTCTGGAGACCAGCATGGCAGTTCTTTAAATGGCAGTCTCGTATTAAACAATTTACTATGTGATGTTTTGATGGCAACAAAATTGGATATTTGAACGAAAATTCGTCATCACGTTCTAACAACTTGGTTTTCACTCGTATTATGTTATTTTGATCTTTCACAACAACAAGACCTTTGACAATATCTGAGACATTACCAAAATTTTCTAACTAAATTCTTGACTAAAGGAACTTCTCTGCCTCTTTCTTTTCTTCGATCGAAAGCTCAGATGGGAAAAAACAATTTCTATTTCTACATTTGGATATGAATCTTTTCATCCAACAAATACTATTTACAAATCTTCAAAATTTCGAAATTCTCTCATAATTCATGAATTGACCTACTTTTGTACAGGTAAATAATGATATTGCAGTTTTCTTTCTGACATAACTAAATCTTCATTAGGAACCTGTTCCAATTATTTTTTTCGTCTTTTAACCATTTTGTTCCCTCCCACCATCTCGTCTAGATAAGATGTCTTGGACTACAACCACGAGATGGCAGGTCCGCCGGATTTAGATTACCTGGGACAAGTTACCATTGGTATGATTCTGCGAGTTTCCATATTTCTCTGATTCTGTTACCCACAAAAGTACCCCATTGGTCATTTCTTCGTATCCATGCTATAACCGTTGAAGAGTCCGTTCAGTAATAAACTGGTATTGTAAGGACATCCAGAGCCTCACGAATATAGTTTGATAATCTGGCTCCCAAAACACAATCAAGAAGTTCTAGACGCGGGATTGTTAAAGTCTTTTTTGGCGCAAGTCGAGATTTTGTTCCTAGAAGCTGTACCGAAATCCTATTATTATCTTCACAGCGCAGGAAAATTACTGTTGCATATGCATTCTGACTCGCGTCGCAAAAAACATGTATAGACCATTTTTCTTTATTTCCGTAACCTATGCGTCTGTTTACCTTCAAGTTAGATAATTGTTTCAATTCACTATACCATTTCTGAAAGTTCTTTTGGATCTTCTCTGGAAGCGGGGAATCCCATTCTGACTTAGTTGACCAGGCCTCCTGAATCATTAGCTTGGCTGGCAACAATCCTGGGATGAGAAAACCGATGGGATCGTAAATACCTTGTGCTATAGACAATATCTTCCGTTTAGTAGGATTTTCTGTTTCAGCGTCGAATTTATTGCAGATCATTAAACAATCCTCCTTTCTATCCCATTTAATCCCCAAAACCGAAACTGGAGTTGTAAGATCTTCTTTAAACAATCTTCTGTTCTCAGTTGACAACTTTTCTATTTCTTCTACCGGACCGAACTGCCCTAATCTCAAATCCATCTTAGCTTCAGCCATAATTTCAGTTGACTTTGGAAAAAATTCTTCTAATTCGGATGCACTGTCTACGGAGGTTACGCAGTTGTCAATATAGAAGGACTTCAAGAGTTTGTCAGTAACTATTTTGAGTTGCTTTGGATACTTGTTCATGGTATCTCATAACCGCGCTGAGTAAAAAAGGGCTACAAGTAGCTCCCAATAACACTCTGTTATGTTGATAGACTTTAATTTTATTTTTCTTCTCCCACCATAAAAATCGCAAAAATCGGCGATCTTCTTCCTTAACTTCAATTTGGAGGAAAGCTCTTCTGATGTCGGATACAACAGCATAGCCTTTTCTCGGAATCTCAATAATGTAGCGGGAATTTCTTCTATCAAGTTTGGTCCTTTGAAGAGACAGTCATTTAGGGATGGTGCTCTTCCAACTTTGCATGAGGCGTCAAAAACTGGTCTGATAGACGTAGTAGCACTCTCTGGCTTAATAACTGGATGGTGACACAAGTAATGGCTTCCTACTTCTTCTAGTTCCTTTTTTGAGACTTCCTGTATTACATTCTCTTTTTGCCATTCTTTAAAGACTAGATCATAATCTTCAAATTTACTTAACTTCTTCAGTCTTCTTGTAGTGCTGAACAACCTTCTTTCTGCTTCATTTCTATTTGAAGGAATGTTTGGGTTAATACAAGTCCATGGAAGACCAACACGGTAACGCCCGTCTTCACTTCTCGTAAGTTCTTTGAGGAACAAATCATGGGCTAGCTCTTCTTCTTCCTTTTTAGACAACGTTTCAGCGGGATCATTAATTCCTATTGTTTCTAGCTGCCATAAATCTGGAATGCTAAGTTCTCTCAGAGATAAATTAGTCATCAACGTTTAGCTGTACCACTATTCACGTAACCTTGGGATGGATTCTCTAACTCACCGCAAATTGTCCATCCAAGTTTTGTCTGAATTGCCGTTAGACCGTTGTTCAGCTGCTTGATTCGTCCTGTTAGGATTTGGCCATAAACATCACTACCAATTAAAATTTCTATTTCAGGACACCCAATACCAATATCTGACATCCATAATCTATGTTTCTTAAGCTCTTCTAGAACAGACTCCTTTGGAATGCGTTGAATGTTTCCACATATCTTTTCTTGGTCAAGGAATTCGGTTGTGATAACTGATTTGTGACCATTATCCGGTGCACTTAATTTAACTTTATATTTATTATGAGGTTTAGCTTCTATTTCTGCACCTCCAAATACCATGTGGGTAATAGTTGCTGTAGCGAGAGGCTTAAGACCAAGTTCTTTCGCGGTGCTCTTTAAAATATAACTCCTTTGGGACCCACTGTCCAATAGTGCCCTAACCTTCTTAATATTCTTATTACCCTTAATTAGTATTTCTAATGTCATGAGAGCTATTTCTTTTGAACACTGCTGATTTTCAAGTGTGTTCTGGATATTCACTAGGGGTTTACTTTTATCACTAATTTCTTTCGTTTTACCTATCTCAGGACAGAAAAGCTCTGTACGAGATTTTGAGCAGACATGACAGCGTACAAAAACTTTGCACATTTTGACACGGTGGCCAAAGCGTAAACATTTCAGATAACAGTTCTTTTCCCTGACTTTCTTTATTTTTTCTTCCAGAGAGAACGATCTGGCGACTACGCAGTCCTTACTTTCATGCGACTTAACCACAGAACAAACACGGCATTTCTTTAGCAGCGAATAACCGCTGCAGTAGGGTACTTGTTATCCCTTTTCAGTATTTTCTCTTTTACTCTCTCTTTTGGGATAATATTTTCAAAGCCTGACCTGGCTAACTGTAATCTTTCTTCACCCGCTACCTCCCTCTTCAAAAAGTTCATTAACAACGTTAAACTCGACTTCGGAAAACTCACTTCACTATCAGAATCTTCCTTTCCCCTAATATTGCATCTCTGCCATGCTCGTAAAATATCATCAGGTAAGCAGGATTCTATCATGGGGTATAGCCAGGCTGAATTACTTTCTATATCAAGCCCCATGGATTTTAAAGACCTTAAATGTGCTTCTACCTTGGTAAATAAGTCACACAATGATAATCTGTCTTTACCCTTAGCTTGAATATTTGCTGTAATTAATTAAAAAATTCCCTGACATACACTTCGATAAGAATATCTTTGTCCCCATAACGGTCTTGAAAAGCTCTCAAAGCTTTTGAATAATTTTCTGAAGTTATCGGGTAACTTTCTAATAAATGCCTAGTACGAGTTCCAGGTTCTACAGCTTGTAGCAAATATTGGAACTTATCACAATCATCTAATTCTTTATCTTCATGTATCATCTTAAACTGTGCCCAAAATGGCAAATAATTAATTAACTGAGAATCAAAAGGTTTTATATTCAATTTAGGTAATTTATACCGCTTGACTTTACTTTACTTGAGAGTTACTACTGACATCAGAATTACTATAAACAGCGTCATTTGGAACTTTGTTTACATTTAGTAATTCACTAACTTTTCTTTCAATTGTGATGATTCATCAGAATATTCCTCACAGCTTATAACTTCGGTTTCTAAATGATCTTCAGTGGCATTACCCTTAATTAATAAATCTAGTAGCTCTGAATCATAAGATTTTAACTCAGCAGTTATCGTTTGTAACTTCACAATTTTATCTTTTAATACAGCTTTATCTGCTTGAGCATTTTTACTAATTTCGTTTTTTAGAACTTTAACCGTTCTAGTGAAAGCACTGTGTGCCGTTGCACGTTTTTTCTTTATCATATCAACATTCATTTTTACTTTAAACTCAAATATTTTATCTTAAATTTTAAAGTAATCCTTTTAACGTAATCTTATTTCCTCAATCCTTTATTGGAGTGTGAAGTGTCTGGTGTACAAATATAGAAAAATAACACTTCTCTGACTCCTATGGAACCAATATTTTATTCCTTACGATGTTATAGCTTCTTATTCATAATATTTATTTACATTTTACATGCACGTAGCATCGCGTGACAAAAACTCCGAGTTTGTTTACTTCGTTCTTCGCGGAGACTAGAAGGTGTTGCCATTCCGCTTTAACTAAACTTCATTAGAAACTTAACGGAACTGAAGCGACACTACACACCCCCTTCCTAGTGACAGCGATTATGGAAAATAGTCTTTAAAGTGACTGGGGAACTTCACATGTCTGCCGGTTCTAGTAGTCTTAGTTTCATGATGATTTTCTGAAGTTCCTTCAGTGTTCTTGAGTGAAGGTGTTTCCCAAAGTTCCGCTTTCTTGGAATGGGAGTTTTGAAAAGGAATATCAGAATTTTGCGCTAGGAAACATGGCTTTAGTCTGTCTATTGAAACTCTTTTAACTTTTCCTTGGATTTCAATATCGAAGTACTTATCCTTTCTTGCTCTTACAGGATACGGTCCAAGATAGACAGGCTGTAGCGACGAATTATTAATGTTGTTGTATAGGAATACGTGAGAACAGTTGGAAAGATGTTTAGAAACAAAGACTGTTCTATTTCCATGGGTGGTGGTAGAACTTGGCTTCATAGCTCTTATTATTTTCTGAAGGTTTTGAGAAAATTCAGACTGTTTCATATGAGATACTGTTGAAAAGAATTCACCAGGTAATGCTAAAGGAGTTCCGTATACAAGTTCTGCGGATGAGCAACCTAAGTCTTCCTTGATGGCAGATCTTATGCCTAATAGAACGAAAGGCAATGCTTCCAGCCATGATTTTGATTCGAGTAGATGACATTTGAGACTTGCTTTTAAAGTTCGGTGTTGTCTTTCGATCAGGCCATTTGCCTGTGGATGGTACGCAGTTGTAGTGTTTGTATGAAAACCAAGATTTAGATATTTTCCTAAAGCTTGAAAAAGTTGGCTATCAAATTGCTGACCTTGGTCAGATGTTATGCGATTCGGAATTCCAAAGCGTGAAAACCAAGTATAAATCAAAGCTTTAGCAATAGATTCTGCTGATTGATCTTCTAACGGTACCGCTTCGATCCATCGTGTATAACGATCGATGATGGTTAGAAGGTATTTGAATCCTTTGCAAGGAGGTAGCGGACCCACCAGATCTACGTTTAAATGCTGGAATCTGTGTGGAGGTACTTTGAATTCTCCCAAAGATGAATGTGTATGTCTGTGAACTTTAGATCTTTGGCAAGATAAACATGCTCTAGTCCATAGTTGGCAGTCTTTATTCATATTGGGCCATATGAAACGTCGTGTTATCAATTTTATCGTGGATCTTATTCCAGGATGAGATAAATTATGGATTGAAGAAAATATTTTCTGCCGAAACTTTGCAGGGATGTATGGTCGATTATAATTTGTAGAAGTATCACAGTAAATTTTCTTGTCGCTGTCCGGTATAGGGATCTGTAGGATTTTTAAGTTTGGGTTGTTTTTTAGTATCTCCAAGTCGTCATCTTCTTGACAGTCTACTATAGTTTGTAAGTCTATTGCAGATGGTACAGAAATGGTGTCTATGCGAGAGAGAGCATCAGCGACGGTATTTTCATGCCCTTGTATGAATCGGATATCGGTTGAGAACTGGCCAATATATGACAGTTGTCGAGCTTGTCGTGGGGAAGCTTTTTCCAAATTTTGTTGGAAGGCAAATGTTAGTGGTTTGTGATCCGTGTATATTGCAAAAGTTCGCCCTTCTAAGATGTATTTGAAATGTTTTACTGCTGTATAGATGGCTAAGAGTTCTCTGTCGTAGGCACTATATTTTTGTTGTGCTGATGTCAAATTTCGGGAAAAGAAACTTAAAGGTTGTTTTTCATTATTCACATTCTGATGTAAAACGGCTCCAATGGCAGTATCGGAAGCATCAGTTGTTAGCGATATTTCAGCCTTTTCGGATGGGTGAGTTAAGTTTGTGGCATGAATAAGTGCATCTTTTAAGATCTGGAAGGCGTTTCTTGTTTCTGCCGTCCAGGTTATTTCTTTTCTGCAGTTCTTTTTAATATCACTGAGCATTGTTGTTAAAGGTTGTTGTAGTTTTGCACAATTTGGTATGAATCTGTGATAAAAATTCACCATACCTAAAAATCGTCTTAAACTAGTAAATGACTTTGGTTCTGGGAAATTTTTGATGGCATCAACTTTCGTTGAGAGAGGTTTAAGTCCTTCAGCTGACACTTCGTATCCCAGGAATGCAAGTTTTGCTTGACCAAATTTACACTTTGCCGCATTAATACACAGGCCATATTCGTTTAGTCTCTCAAGGACTGCTCGTAGATGTTTTTGGTGAGTTTCTTCATCTGGGGAGGCTATTAGAATGTCATCCAAATAGCAAAACACGAATTCTAGTCCATTCAACACACTGTTCATGAAACGTTGGAACGTTTGGGCCGCATTTCGTAGGCCGAACGTCATGAATGGGAACTCGAATAAGCCAAAGGGAGTGAGAATGGCCGTTTTCGGTATATCTTCTTCGCGAACAGGAATTTGTTGGTACGCTCTAATGAGGTCTATGGATGAGAAAACTCTTTTTCCAGCTAAAATGGAACTGCAATCTGTTAAAAATGGTAGAGGGTATCTATCAGGAATCGTGACGTTGTTTAACGCTCGATAGTCTCCACAAGGTCTCCAATCACCTGATTTCTTCATAGCGAGATGTAGTGGGCTTGACCAGTTACTTTTGGATGGTCTGCATAAACCCATTTGGAGCATAAATTCAAACTCCTTTTTAGCCGCTTTAAGTTTCTCACCTGATAGTCTCCTGGCTTTAGCGAAAACTGGTGGACCTCTGGTTTCGATATAATGTTCGATGTTATGATTTTTAACTTTATTATTAACTACATTGAGTTTTAACAAATCCGGAAAATCGTTAATGATACGTTTATATGGATCATTTACGGCATTTAAAATCGGAATATTATTATTGTTATTTTGAAAACAAGGAGTTCCATTGGTTGTTAAGAATGTAGTACCATCAATCAACTTGCGATTTTTAGAATCTACCAAAAGGTTAAAATTTGCAAGAAAATCCATGCCTATTATCGGTTTGTTTACGTCCGCAATTACAAAAGGCCATGTGAATGATCGTCTGAGTCCAAGATCAAGCTTGTGTAATTTTTGGCCATATGTTTTAATTTTCGTACCATTTGCAGCAAAGAGTTCTAATTTTGAGATGTTTTTCTTATCTGCAGGCAAAGGAGGAATGACAGAAATTTCTGCCCCAGTATCTATTAAAAATTGGGTAGCCGATTCTTTGTCGCTGATGAAAAGACGACTCAGCTGCACCCCTTGTCCCTCCGTCGTCAATGAGAGACGGGGAGCTGGTTTTCCGGACTATTTGTCTGTGATGTTGATGAGTAGTTGCAGGGTTGTTTACACTTAAATGACTTATCACCGAATTTTTTATGATAGTAACAAATATCACTAGATCTGTTACCACTGTAACTCCTATCTCTTGATTTGGATCGGTTACGACAATAGGGACGACTATGACGTTGCTTGCTTAAAGCAGAAACTTGTAAGCTAAGTTCACTAACCTGTTTTTGTAAACTTTCAATCACTTCCGTTTTTACCGTTATGGATGATGCAGCAGCTATTTGGGGAGTAACAGGGTTTAATTCCCAAATCTTATCGGCCATTGTAGCCACTTTTGACAAATCTTCACTACTAACAGATATAATGCTACGCATATTAACGGGTAAACGTTGTAGCCACAATGTTTTTAGGAAAGTATCTGTTACTTTATCGCCAGCCAAATTACGCATCTCACATAGCAATTGAGATGGCTTTTTGTCACCCAGTTCTAACTCACTCAGTAATTTTTGGGTTTTTTGAGTCTCTGAATCAGCATATAATGAAATTAGTCTATTTTTAATTGCCTCATATTTATTATCTTGTGGTGGACTTAGCAGAATATCAGATACCTGTGACAAAATATCAGGTTCAATGGAACTTATAACATAATCATATTTTGTTTGATCTGCACTAATTTTTGCATTTCTAAATTGTGCTTCTAGTTGAATAAACCATATTTTAGGATCTGGCTTCCAAAAAGGAGGAACTTTAACGCTTACCTTGGCGACAGATGCAGTTGTTGCTTTAATTTCGGTTTCGTCTTCGTTAGCCATTGTAGAATTCGATCACGCCGGGATACACCAGTGAAGTGTCTGGTGTACAAATATAGAAAAATAACACTTCTCTGACTCCTATGGAACCAATATTTTATTCCTTACGATGTTATAGCTTCTTATTCATAATATTTATTTACATTTTACATGCACGTAGCATCGCGTGACAAAAACTCGGAGTTTGTTTACTTCGTTCTTCGCGGAGACTAGAAGGTGTTGCCATTCCGCTTTAACTAAACTTCATTAGAAACTTAACGGAACTGAAGCGACACTACAGAGTGGAACACATAAATTTGTTTTACGTTGAAATTACTTTTATTAAAAACATAAAACTTATAATATCTATTTTAAGCTGAAAATACTAAATATCTATTTCTCTTCAGCTTAAATATAAACATGCTTTCATTCAACAAAATGCATCTTCAGAAAGTAAACATATTTCAAGTACTTTCGTTTTCGAAAGCATAAATAACTAGTTCTTCTTTAGGACAACACGTCCTGATGGCGGACGTGAAAAACTTTATTATATTACGTAATTGATCAACTACTGTTGATCGAAGTTGTCAGAATGTACTGACGTATGCAGGTTTTATTTATATTGATTTAAAAAACAAGAAGAAAATTCATTTACCTGTTCTGATGCATTGTTGAATCTGACGCGATGTTTCAGCTGGCAGTCTTCTTTACAGAAAAAACACAATTGAATTTCTTGACATCACATTTTATTTACATAAGACATTCGAAAGGAAAATTTTATATTTAAATATATTTTCTTGTACAGCATCTCTTCTCCTCTTATGGGTGTACGAAACAAT
This sequence comes from Stegodyphus dumicola, assembly GCF_044657685.1. Classification (NCBI taxonomy): domain Eukaryota; kingdom Metazoa; phylum Arthropoda; class Arachnida; order Araneae; family Eresidae; genus Stegodyphus; species Stegodyphus dumicola. The sequence goes on from NC_140773.1 coordinate 156,047,110, forward strand.
TTATTCGTCCATCACACGGATTCGAAACAGAACTATCTACTGTTTACAAAAAAGAATTAATAAAAACAAGGTTTTAATTTCTTTCACAAATGGAACTCCCGGCTCCCTCTAGCGGGAGAAAGCCATTTTAGATGAACATTTAACATACGTAGTAGAATGGATTTTTCTTATAATTTCATCAACTATCGGGAGGAGATACGTGGGATATTGCGTTATGCTATTTAACTTGTGGTAATCAACCGCAAATCTCCATGAGTTTGGGACTGAGGGCGGTAGTCCGTTTTTCTTTCTGCACAAGACTCGCATAGGGGCTAGCACTTGGTACTATAATTTTGTTATCTAGCATTTTCTTGATATGCTCTTCAAGAATATCTTCCTTCACGCGGTCATACCTGTAAGGCTTAGACCGGACTGGAGTTCACGGGTTACCACTTGGCAGAAACCGGATTTTTCACTAAAGTTTCTTACCAGTCTTTCGACTTTCTTCCTGTTGTCTTTTTCGAGATGATTGAGGTCCACCTCCGGCGTCGCCCCTTCATCGGTGTCCATGTGCACCTGAAAAGTGGAATTCTTGAAATTAAGCTTTGCGCTAGCGGCGCATAAGAAATCGACCCTTAAAATAACTGAAGTTAACAAATACTTTACTACCAAAAAATTAAATTTCTGAATCTCGTTTTTTATTTGAACGTGCAGCCTCACTTTACCCATACAGACACATTGCTTTCCTTGGGCAAGCATTACCCATTGTCCCGTTGTTTTAAACTAACTATAGCGATGAAAATGTATTGTTACGAATTTGGTATTTAAAAAGCTAATGTTAATTCAATTACAAATTAAATGGTTTTAATTGTTTTGTTGTAGGAGTACAGATAGAAATATCCTGCTAGGTAGGTTTTCTGTTACGAATTTGGTATTTAAAAAGCTAATGTTAGTTCAATTATAAATTAAATGGTTTTAAGTCACGCGCTGCACTGCGCGAGACATAAAACCATTTAATTTATAATTGAACTAACATTAGCTTTTTAAATACCAAATTCGTAACAGTATTTTTAAAGAATTCCTTCGACAGGAGGTTGCACTCCCTGCTAAAAATGCCCCGTAGAAACCCATAAAATTTTTTACGGGGAATTGGCCTACGGGTACCCGTACAGCTCTGTGGGTACCCGTAGGCCAAATCCCCGTAAAAACCCACAGACAGAAACCCGTACAACTGTACGGGTACCCGTAGGCCAAATCCCCGTAAAAACCCATAGAAAGAAACCCGTACGGTTGTACAGGTACCCGTAGGCCAAATCCCCGTAAAAACCCATAGAAAGAAACCCGTACGGTTGTACGGGTACCCGTAGGCCAAATCCCCGTAAAAACCCATAGAAAGAAATCCGTACGTTTGTACGGGTACCCATAGGCCAAATACCCGTAAAAACCCATAAAAAGAAACCTGTACGTTTGTACGGGTACCCATAGGCCGAATACCCGTAAAAACCCATAGAAAGAAACATGCACGGCTGTATAGGTACCTCTAGGCGAAATACCCGTAAAAAACCTGTAAACGGAAACCCGTACGACTGTACGGTTACGAGTAGGTCAAATCTCTGTAGAACTGTAGGCACTATAAACAAAATCCCAGTAAAAACCCATAGCCAAAAATCAAAACTTTATATGCATATCCATTGGCCAAATTTCCATTAAAAAAATGGATATTCCGTAGGTCTATGCCTTGTAAAAACCAGTAAACAAAAGCATGTACACGTATACAGGCACCCATACGCCAAATCCTGTAAAAACCACTACACAAAAATCCACAGACCAATAAAGGTACCTCTTGGAAAAATCGCTGCACAAAACCCATAAACAGAACCAATAGCATTATACCATAGTGGAGTATCCATACATAGAATCGTACATAGAACGGGTATCCATATACAGAATCCCTATAAAAAACAATACACAAAAATAGAACTGTAAATCAAGTTTCCATAAAAACATAAACCAGCAGAAGTACATAATTAGCACTGATCAAATGTACAGAACTAAATTGCGGAGATAGCATGTAAAGTAATTTTAAATAAAACTCAGTGCGAATAAATAAAAATTTTAAAATATCTAGAAGCCTACGAGCCCGTCCTTCTTAATGCACGTCAATATCTATAAACATATTACAAAATATTTGTATAAATTCTCTTTACAAAATTTTAAACTACCTTTATATAATTCTGAAAATAAAATGAATAGAAAGATAATAACCAAAGTCATGATTCACAACCATCGAATGATATATGTACATATATATATATGTAAGAAAAATAAGGAATATGCAAAAGATTAAATTAGCAGCGTAAAATTAATTTTCCTTCTCTATTCTAAAAACAGTAATCTTTCTGCACTGCATCATTTGGAGATTAATTCATGTCATATGACTCTTACATAATTTGATGTTGTAAAAGAAACTAAAACTCATACAGCCAATAGTAATTTTACAGCAGTATTAACTATCAAAGACGAGTAAAAATGCATCGAGAACGAAAATTAACTCGGTCTGAATTAAGATTTCACCCTTAACGTAACGCATTTGCTTTTTACGCTTTGTATTAGCTGGGTTGCAGTCTGTCTGCTCCTTGTTTCTTACTACACATTTATCAAAAATGTTAATTTTTGGAATAGGCATAAATTGCCAACTTGTTTGTGGCTGCAACATATTTGCTGAAAGAAAAGTTGAATTAAATCTACCTCGACTGCCAAATTTCTTATTCATTGTGGATTGGAGTTTCAACATCTCTAAGCCATCAAAATTCTTGCTGTTCATTACGGATTCAGCTGCTTGTATTTGACTACAGAATCTATTACATATATATATAATATCATTTCATTTGATGGTTGCGAATCATTACTTTGACTGTATATATATTATTGATTTCATTATAAATATATACATATAGTACTGTACCTCACTGCATATATTTGTATTTCAGTTCTTTAATTGGGAAATTAAACAATTGTATTTAATCACATCAGCTTGTTTAACAATTTGATACCTAATGAGAAATGTATTGCCAAAGGATGGTACTTTCTAGCATCTGCTTAAATTTTAAGTTACCTACAATGCACTAAACCAAATTAAAAAACAAAACTAGAAGAAACCCAAATTTTCAGGAAGAGAAACATTATTAACAAGCAAGCAAAAAGAATACGGGACTTGCAAATTAGAAACTTAACACAGAGTTCAAATTTAGCATACTTGCTATCCCCTTAAAGCTCGCTTACCGATGATAGTAACACGCTGCAGCTTATTATGACATGCATACACATAGATGTTTTGCGTGGAAGAAAGGATGAATCCAAGAATATAATGTAGTGAAGAAATAATAATATACAAATACTGTGTCGACCCCTTATTACAATACTTTGAATGTTACCTGTATCTCTCAAAAGATAAATGAAACATGAAGATAACATATAATAAACTTAATAGTACCCAAAATACAATAAATTATATTGTAACAAAATGAATTTAAAAAAATTTACAAGTTTCAACAAATACCAATTCTCAACGCACAGTTCAGGAATTAAGAAAATATCTCATAGCGTATAATGTTTTATTTCGTATCTCACTTTTCTTCTTTTTTTCTTTTTTTTCACTACTAAAATTATGTGAAAATTTAGATGATCATAGTAGCTTACATTGTTTTTTCTTTTTGGTCTATTTTTCTTTATAAGTATGACACTAGAACCACATTTTTACATTAAATATTTTGTGCTATTTTGTTAAAACACATATAATCATTTTTATGCATACTTTAATTTTCATTATTATTAGTTTGATGAAGAAAATTTGAAATGTGTTTTTCCTAAATTGCTTTTGAAATAGAAGTAGATTTGTGAATAAGATTTATGTAATATTAAATGTACTAGTCTTGGGAGTATAAAAAGTGAATTATTTATTTGAAAAAAATTACATTTAGTTGAAACCTCATATAGTGGTTATTTTCTTAAATGACCACCTCTGATAATGGCACATTTGTCAGGACAATAATTAAATAACAGGACTTAAAAATCATTCATAGTTTTGTCAGGCTACAGGAAACTCGCATTATCTCGAATTGTGGAGTTGATTGTTTTAGGAACGTTTTGCTGTATAATCAATTGGTGTAGTAATTTTTACGTGGGTATGAATTTTGCAGAAGTAATTGAAAGTTTTTACGAGACATTTAAAACCAAAGCTTTTCGGATCATGAGTCTTATAAGGGTACTGTTATAGCATTGCTTTCAAATATAGTTAGAGTAATATTTAAACATTTATTTTCGGAATCACTTCCACAGGGAATCCGGTTGTTCTCTGCGGATGAAAACCCATATAAATAAATCTTCTGTACAGCCTTATACAAATGCAGTTAAACTTACTGTCGTTACAATTAAGCGAATATAGCCACATTTGTTTACAAAAAGTTATTATTGCTAAATACTGCACTATATCAATTTCATTTAGCATTGTAATTTCAGGAAATGCTCAGCATGAGGTATTTTTATATTATGTAATCTACTGTCAAAAACAATAGCTACCTTTTCAGTACTTTAAATTTTACTATTGAGAATTTTTATGGTTCCAAATAATATTTCTATACATTATTTCAAGTATTCTTTCTACAATAGAAATCTAAATAACTTGCACGTAAAACACTGACTCAAATTTATTCCAATAATGCATCGCTTTAATTAAATTTATGTTCCTTTGAGATGATATATGAAAAACCTTGTGTAATAATAAATTATTATAATAAATATGTGTAATAATAAATTAATATATATAGGTAAATGGTATTTTTATATATTTTTTCGGGTAATGTGCAGAATCGCGCACTTATTTATTTGGCACTTTATACAAAAGTAAAAGGAATTGGATTTTTGTCAATTTTCTTTTGACTTTTTAAGTGAAAATAGGTTGATGTGTACATGAATAAAGTCAAAGGAGTGCACAATGGCATTTTTGTGCAATTCTGAGATGTTTTTTTAAGTGAAAATAGGTCGATGTGTACATGGATACTGAGTATGTGCAATTCTTAAAAACACGCCAAGCAGTGGGCGATCATCTTGTCATTTGTAAAAAAGGTTAAAATCATTTCTCCTAGTAATTTACTCATGGTTTCTTTTGATGTAAAACTTTTACCCTGTTTGAAGGTAATAAAGATGATTTAAATAAAGTTCTTTCAACAATGAATTCTATTGATCCTGCTATTCAGTTCACTTTTGAACTTGAGACTTGCAATTCTCTTCCGTTTCTCGACATTCTGGTCACACGTAACACATCCAACTTCAGTACTACAGTTTACCGTAAACCTTCCATCGGTTTGCTTTCCACCACACTTTAAATCATGTCATCCGACTAAACAAAAGTTAACTTCATTTTATTCCTATGTTTTCCGTGCTCTTCAAGTTTGCTCCTCCAAACTAGCCCTTGATGAAGAACTAAATTATTTAAAAGCAATAGCTATTTACAGGGGCTTTTCACCCAACATTATTAATCAAGCAGTTAAAAAATTCTCATCTCAACACACTAAAAGCCACACTCTTATTTTAGGAGATTGTAAAAATTCTGTTGTCATTCCCTTCTTTCCATCAATTAGCTATAAAGTTGCACATATTTTGCAGAAATTTAACCTTCGGGTTGTTTATTCTCCCATCAATAAAATTCGGACTTCTATACTCAAGGACCCCATTCCGGATATGAATTCCTGGGGTATTTATAGGATTCCTTGCCAGTGTGGTTCAATTTACATTGGCCAAACTAAGAGAGCCTTAAAATTTCGCGTCAAAGAACATGAGGCATATGTTAGAAAAAAGGAAACACAGAAGTCTTCTGTTGCTCAACATTGTTGGTCCGAAAATCCCACTTTCAATTTTTCTGCTGCTAAAATTATTCAAAAAACATCTTCCATTGGAGAACTGGATTTTCTAGAGGCATTTCACATTCATAAAAATCTTTCTGTTCTAGTTAACGATCCTAATTCCAATCCAAATTTGCCTTCGGCTTTTAGAGAAATCATGTTTTAGTTCTGGTTTCGCCAACAAATGGCACCACTTGCTTATTCTTGTCCAGGCTTTCTTATCTTATCTAATCATTATTTCCTATCTTGTTCATTTGCGGTTTTGCAGCTGAAGATGGTGGTTCGGTAAAACCATCGAAACTAGTCCTGTGAAAATTTTGTAAATATAACGCTGATTTTTGTTGTTTGAATTCTGAATTAGTATTTATTCGGCGTGTTATTGTGTCTTAATTATATACATATAATTTAAGGATTTCATATTAACCAAAAACTGTATCTGTAAAACATTTTTTCAGTATTATTAACTTCAATCTTAAGAATTTTAGTTCGCGTTATTATTTTATTCATAAGTACCGAATCAAAACCAATTAATTATTTATATGGCATCAGAAGATTAACCAAAAAGCAGCGACCACAATATATTTGTAATTTTGTAAACGGTCCGTGGAGGTAAAAAGGTTGAAAGCCATTTGAGTTAAGACTATTTCTCAGATACTTCGCATACATGTAACATAGCATTTGAAATGCAATATATTTACATTACATAGTCATTGATGTAACAAATATGTGTCTTTCTACTCCTATGCGTTTAAAAAAAAAAAAAAAAAAAAAAAAAAAAGGTGTTATTTAGTTTACAGTTTATCGTTCAAAAATCCATTTTCACTGTACAAAATTGCATTCATTCAAAGAATTCAATTTGTTTTCTTATTTTCCTCTCTTTAAAATTAAATGCAGAGAAGTTAGATGTTTAAACGAACCCAATATTTTCCCACGTCTCTGATGCCGGCAGTCATCATCCCCTCCTGTTTAGGATCGTAATTTATGACTTGACCGCATATGATCAGCATTCATTGCACCAGTCGAACCAGGGAAATCCGCCCTTGCTGTAGACCCAGTTAATCTAAATTATACGGATTAATCAGCCTACAGTTAACACTGTCTTTTTGTTACCACACTGAATCGCGCTAACTATTTCTATACTCAGTTTCCTGAATAAACAAATTATCATCTCTTTGTAAAATTGCCTACGAAAGTTCAATAACTTAGATCTTACTTTAAGACATGTAATATTGCAAGCTCCTCAGTTCTACATGATATCAAATAGTAAGTAGAGTATAAAAGCTCCTAAAAACATTAAATATTTAATATTTTTATTGCAAATACTAAAAGCATTTTAGAAATCACAAATTTAAAATGCATGAACAAAATTGCGATTTTTATGCAAACTATGAAATCATGTATATTTTTTTATATGTATAAATATAAACATTCCACCATGGGATTAAAGAATTGCTGAACAAAATGCAGTGGTGAGATTTTTCTTTTTTTCAAATCATGTGAATTTTTTTCAAATCATGTGAATCATGTGTTTCAAATCATGATTCAAAAATCATGTGCACTGTCTTCTGGGATAGGAAAGGCGTTTTGCTTACTGAATTTCTTCCCAGAGGTGAAACCATTAATGCGGCACGATATTGTGAGACTTTAACAAAACTAAGGCGTGCCATTCAAAACAAACGAAGAGGAATGCTCAGTAAAGGAATTGTGTTGCTCCATGACAATGCTCGGCCCCATACTGCTGGTGTCACTCAATCGTTAATTCGACAGTTTCATTGGGAGCAGTTCGATCACCCGCCGTACAGCCCGGACTTGGCGCCGTCCGACTATCACTTGTTCCTGCACATAAAGCGCGAGCTTGGTGGCAAGCGCTTTGGATCTGACGATGACACGAAAAATGCTGTGGAGTCGTGGTTATCGAAACTGGCGGGTAGTTTCTTTGACGATGTTATACAAAAACTGGTCACCCGCTATGACAAGTGTTTGATCATTGGCGGAAACTATGTTAAAAAATAGTTTAAGACATGTATTTTCATGTAAAAATAAAATTGGATTCGAAAAAAATGTTTTACTATTTTTTTTTTTTTTTTCAAAACGGTACTTAGTTTCCGAATACGCCTCGTAATTCCTTTCTTCTAGGTAAATTTTTGAAAAAACTTCTTAACATAATAATTTAAATTTATTTATAATTTATACATCAGTGTTCCAAACACATAGTAATTTTGTTATAAAAGATTTCATGCTAAGCTTTTTTAAAATTTAACTATTAATTTCTGCAAACATTTGCATGATTACTTTAATTAACAAAAAATATTTTAACACACTTTGATATGGAATAATCTTTTGCACGCCAGTGAGCTCTATTAAATTTTCCTGTCTAGTTCAGACATCTTGACTATTATTGATGAAATTTATAAAAAATATAATTGGTATGCTTTATAATTATTTAATTTATGATATTATTATAATTAATGAAATATGCTTGTAATGCTAATGTGTATGTTTACCAATACATTTTACTTTCTTTGTTAGATCTCGCATTTATTACTGTTATTCAAGTAATTAGCCTGCTTATTAGATATTTTTTTACTTGTTCTTGTGATATGTAATTCTATCTCTTTATTTTATTTTCCTCTTGGCTACAATTGGCTTCGAAATGTTAAATTGTAACCCTGTAGGCAACAGGGGGAAGAAATTTTGATCGGCGCAGTTGGACTATAGCAGGACCCGGGGAAATTTTCATTTGCGCAGTTGGAGTACACCCCTAAATATCAACTGCAGCTCTGCACATGATGTAGTAAACAATGATTTAATATCTATGAATAATTTCCAGAGAACTGATCTGTCAGCATAAGCGATAGATCCTATAAATTGCAACCCATTTTCCCAGTGTTTTAAAGCAGACTGGATTATAATTTATAAGGCTATTGCTAAAAAAGATTGTAAATGATAAAGCATGCAACAGAAACACTTATCTTCTGGAGTAAACATAAAAACTCAAAGCCCTCTGGCAAGGAAATCATACGGACTTTCTCATGAAGCATAAAAGTTCCTACTGTACTATCATACGCACAGGCAAAGATAGCACGCATTTACAGCAGATAAAGAAAAACTGAAAACTTTTTCTTATAACATAATCGACATAGCCAAAGTTTTGTTGAACCTTGACAACAAATGTCCTCTCAGTGCAGATGCAACAAAAGGAACAGTACAAAATTAACTCTGGCTTGGAGGTGCAATTATTAAATCAATGGTCCCCTTAATGAGGCTTAGTGAAGTCAAAAGTTCCCTTTCTGAAGATAAAGATACGACGATCGGAATTAAAAAATAACTTAAAATCATCTCTTTCCTACGAAAAGGGAACAAATGCAAGAAATATTTAAATCTGTAGAATTTTATGGAAATGTTATATAGCCATTACTATCATCATCTTAAAGATATTAATATTAAAGGTATACGGTTTTTAGGTCTTACTTTTTTTGGGGGGAGAAGGGTCATATCAAATTCATATGACAGTTTTCTAAACACGTGTTCTTTAATAAGAAAATTAAAACTTATAAAAATCCTATAAGATGATAGAATTAAAAGAATAAATTCAGCATAGAAACTAACTCTAACTAATAAGAATGAAACTGATAAAAATAATAAGAATGAAATTAATAAAAAGAATAAGAATAACTTAACTAAGAAAGAATGAAAGAGATTTAATATTACAAGATATATTCCCATTAATTCTGATATGCATAACATATAATGGAAATTAAAATAAGGAATAAGAATGAAAAAAAAAAAAAAAAAAAAATCAACAACCCTTTTTACTGCCATATTTACTTCTTTAGCTTTTTAGTGCAATTCTGAAAAAATTTTAACATTTCAATTCAAATCATTTTAATATTTGATAGGAAAATTTAATTTCAGATTTGTATACAGTCTTCTTGTGTGCTTTGGGAGCATAAACTCTAGACCCTGCTGAATGACGAGGTAGCGAATTCTCACAATGTCAGCGAAATGGCTTGAAGGAACAGATGACTGCAGACGAAGGTTATAACAACTTTTTTATTTAACTAAATGGAACAGAACATACACTCACTCGGTGCTTACAAATTAACCACCGCTTGTGGCTAAGTAAATTGCACATAAAATAGTACGTACTTTACACATAAAATAGTACGTACAATGAATTAACTTTTAGCTAACGACTGGCTTCTACTCAATTTAAATCGGCTGCACACAGCAGAGCTGAGCCTAGAATAGCAATATAATCTAAAATAAGCGGCTAGCACTCAAATATTCTGGTACACAGCTACTTTTAAACATGCGGCAAAAACTCGGAACTAACACTCCTACCACGAAATCTTAAATTCTGCTACTTAAATACTATTTCTGAACGCTTTCAGATATGCATAACGTCATTTAAATTAGCATTCTGGCAGGAATTTGAAATCAGAAGTGAACGGAAAGTTTCGTAAAATAAAAAGCAATTGGTTAAAATAAAATAAGGTCTTTACAACATATACATTTAATTTCATATTATTTTGGAACAACAAGAGAAATATAATAAAATCTGCTTAATATGATAATTCATGGTTGAAGATAATTCTCAGAAGGTGATGTGCTTAAAAAACATGACTATAAATATGTTAAATATTATTATTTTATTATGGTTTCAGAATACACAACAGAGTTCAAGATCTGGACTCGTCGGGACTTTTCTGATTCTGGATCATCAGTTAAATCCGTAAATATATATAAATTATCTGTATACATATATGTATAAATTATAAAATTAAAAATATTAAATATTCTTTTATGAAAAAATGAAGCATTTATGACCTTGGAATCAAAATTTACTCGCCCCCCAAAGGAGGTGAGGCAGCCTATTATTTATTCATTTACTTTATTAAACATTTTATTCAATGTAAATTGTTTAAGTTGCTATGTTTTTTGGTGCTGAGACTTTCTCTTACTTTTATAGACAGACATAATTTCTTGTTGTTATACAGTTCCATCGTTCAAGTCCTATAATTGCCGGGTCGAGAATTCTCATGAAATTGTCAATTAATTTTTTTTTCCTCTCAACAACCTCTCTTTCACATTTATCAATATTGGTAGCAACTTTTTTCTGGATTTAGAACCATACTTAGATTTCTATGCTCATTAGTTGATTGATTGTTGAGGCATTATCATAGTAATGTAAAACATCTGTTACATGTCATTTATTACTACATCTCTACATTTCTTCACAAAGTCCATTAATTGGAAATTTTTGCTTTTTTATCTGCGATATCTGAAAACCTTCAAATTTCAAATTCATAAAGCTTAGAAAGCAAGAGACTGGAGACTAAAGATACGTTGTACTGCTAAAGTTTTCCCTGTATCTGTGCGCTGTGGAAGTTAAACCTGAATTAATTTAGTTATTTATGTCACTTAACTCTATTTCCCACATATGCTTAACAGCTGGTCTGAATCCCATAATTAGATTCCCACATATACTTAAGGCTTATCTGCATTACAAATTAGGTATTCTTAAGTCAAACAGAATTAAATGTAATCTTTTGGCCTGTGAATATGATTCACAATTTTTTGGGAGGGCAAATCGAAATAAATTTCTGTTTGTCAACACATTCAGCACTTCGCAACGTAGTTGACTGAAGCCTGTAATCGTCGTCAGGCGTAATGTCAACGTAAAATGTTAGAGTGCTATTCGGCATTTATGAAATCATTTTATAAATTGCTGCATGAGTCATCTCTCAAGCTGCTATGATTTAACAGTCATATGGTGATGAAGGCAAAAATAATAAAAAAAATGATTCACCAGCCTGGGAACAGCGTTTTTTCAACATAGATGTATTTCATTCAGTTGCCAAAGTGAACTTTAAAGTCAAGATCCTCCTCATGTTTTATTACGAAAAATTTTTTATTATGAATGTGTGAAGCATTAAACATATTCTAAATGAGGTGCTAATTTCAAAATCAAAATCTTTTTTCTTTTTTACAAAATATTTCTGCGGTAAGAAATCTGTATATTAGATCATTCCGGCTATTGGACGTTCAGATTTCAGACTTTAAACTGTAACCTTTATCAGATGAGAACTTGCGGAAAGCGATTTTTCGTATATGCGTTATCTTAACTGCCTCCATTTAATTTGCCCAACGCGAGAATTTCAATTATACGCAGTACACTGCAGAATGTCGGCCGCTTTGTGAAAGTCCACTTTAGTAGCTGGTTTGAAAATTCATTCATTAAAAGCGAAACATTGCTTAAAACAGCAAAACCTGAATTCTAAAGTTCTAATTCTGGATAATGCTCTGGGATATGGTGCTTAAGTCCTCAATGCATACAAATGCAGGGGGTTTATTTTTTTCATCGAACACCATTTCCTTGGATCACAGAACCAATGGATCAAGGAACTAGAAACAATGAAATCCTATTATGTCAGGCAATGTTTACATCTTTGCAAATAAAGCTAGGTGAAATATAACATGACACACCAATTATATTTTGGAAAGAACTCAACATAAGACACTGCATATGATGAAACTTGCATAGAAACAAGTGAACAACGATGAATGTTTGCTGGCTTCAGCTTCGACCGGATGTTGTCAATTGATTTAAACGATTTCCATATATTGAAAATGAAGTCAAAGAAATCGTACATACCGCAAAAGCAATGGGAGACGAAGAATTTTCAGAGATGTAAGAAGAAATCAAATAGTTGCGAATGAGAATCGTGAAATGAAAATCTGGACGACTTTAGAACATTAGTAAACGGTGAAGATAAAGAGCCTTTAGCGTACAAGAAGTTAAACGAATTAACAAAAAAAAAAAAAAAAAAAAAAAAAAAAAGGGGGGGGGGTAAAGGAAGTGTCCGATTTTGTAATGGAGATTGACCGAAATGAAGAAAGCAACAGATATTTTATGAGAGGTATCGGAACACTTTGCACACCTTAACATGAAATGCTTAATGAGTTGCATACACACTGTGCTAAGCAAAAATCACCATCTTATTAAAAATTAACTGTATTATGTGCCTACTTATTAAGCAGTAATAAAAATCCCTTGAATTGGCATTTACTTAATTTCCCTCTTTCATTTACTATAATATTTAAGTTTGTGTAAATTATACAAAATTTCTTAATCTCAATTATACCTAACCTAGAATAGAAGAGAAACACACAATGCGACAATCAAAATCGCAATAACAACCTTGTATTTGGCGTACATATATTACAACACTAAATGATTTAGAGGGCAGCTAAAGGTCCCTCCTCATCAGGAGAACGAAATTACTAGAAAGGGGAAAAAAGAAGAAAAATAGAGCATCGGCAAAAGAGTATCAGAAACACGTGGTTGTAACCAGATTTTTACCGCCTACTTTTACTGAGCAAGGCTATCTGATCAAACATATAACACATAGACTAAAACGCAAAAAAATCAGCGAAATAAAAAAATAGGGAGCGACGGACAACTGCACCTTCACGCACCAAGTCTGAACTTTGAATAAAGGGTCTCTTTATACGCTAAATACAAGGTCGTTATTGCGATTTTGATTATTACTTCTGGAATGAAATTTTGCTATAAGTGCAGTATATTAATGATGTAACCCCCCCCCTTTGTGCAAGGGTTTACTGTAATGACTTTGAGACTAAGTCATAATTTTAGTACCTTGGTTACCATGAAAGGTTCCACTGCATTTGTTAATCAAGCTTGGCCAAAAAAATTGCTAATTTTTAGAATGGAAAGATAAGAATGATTATAGTAAATAAGTAAAAAATTAATGCTTAATTTTTTTAATCAAAAGAACATATTTAACAAGAAATTCAGTTTTGGAAGGGCTTGTATTTCATATGAGTGCATGGTTTAACTACTTCAGATGAACATTTAAACCTAAACTATTTTGCTCATTTTTTCTGACATAATCAACTACATGGATTTGAAAGCTGAAGTATGTATACTAGAAATAGGCCTAATCAGTTTAATATAACTACTTTTAATATCCTATGACAAATATAAGAAAATAAAATGCACTGATTATCATATATTGCATTATATGAAATTATCACAGATACAGTAATTTAACTTTGATTCTAAGTACAGTGTTAGAAATGAATATGGCTGCATCAAAATTACCTGGAATCTGAAAGAAAACACACCCAGTTTTGGTTGTGTCTCATTAATTGAAGCAAGATTAATAAATATACTATATGAATTACACAAAATGCATTTAAAATATGTAAAAAATAAAGCAAGGACAGATTAAAAATGGATCACAGCTAAATTTTTTTAACATTAAATTTAGTTTAAATACAGCATATGCTATCTTTCCTCATATGACATTTATGATAACAATATTTAAAGTGTATTTTTAAGTCACCTACCCTTAGTAAATTCTCCATCAGATATTTCAACATAATTTGAATTTGAATCTGAATAAAATTGATATTCATTAGAAGTTTAAAAGACATAAGCTAAATAACTTTTAATGGAAATCTAAATTTTTTATAGATCTTAATGATCTATAAAAATCTATGGATGATGACTAAGATTATCCTCAAAGGTAGCATAGGAGTAAAATTTTAGTAAAGCAAATGATAAACTGTGTGTAAAGAAATTATACAGGTAATACATGCCTACTGAAAAGACACATTCAAAATTTACACATACATGCTACAATGATTGTGCAGAAATCACCATATCATAAGCATTTATGTTTCCAGATAATTTTGGTTTTCTGGAGAGGTAGTTATTTTAGAGAAGATGAAAATTAGTTCCTCAGAAATACTGGTCATTTTCAGAGGTTAGATCTTAGAAAGGCGATAGTTTTGAAAGGCATTATGATACTGTATATGCTCGTATAATGTCTGCACCCCAACCTTACAAATAAAATTTATGTAAAAAAAAGTAACCCGCACAATGTCCGCTTCCCAAAAACTAAAGAATTTCTTACTTTAATATATATTTTTTTTAACATCACCTTTTCCCCTTCAGTGAATAACTTTAGTCAATAAACACCTTTAAAGAAAGAATATGCATTTGTTTTGTCTTTGGTTGGCACCAGATGGAAAGCAGACTTTTTTTTTTTTTTTTTTTTTGCATTCTGGTGCAGTTGTTATTCAATGTAGTGAGTTTGTAAATTATAGGTAGCTATTAGACAAATTTAAAAACTTGGCTGTTTGAAATGAAATTTACACCCAAAATTACTCATGAGAAAAGGCATGACATTTGAACGAACCAGGTAATGTCCGCACCTGCATTGATGTAATTTTAGTAAAAAAAGTGCGGACATTATGTGAGCGTATACAGTATTAATTTTTCTTCCAAACAAAAATAATCATCATTATAAAAAACTCACAAAGTTCACAAGACCTAGGAACCTAACAGCGCTGCGCATAATCAAATTATCTATATGGAAGCAATAATATACTGACAGTAAGGGATTTTAAAACAAAGATCTTGAAGGTGCCATATTTAGAATTTAAAACTTGCAGATGGTATATGATCCTCATGGATAGTGAGAGTTGTGTTGCATCATGGTCATTTCTATGGATTTTGAAACAGTGCATGCATTGCTATAAAATAACCATTTCTATGAATATTGAACTGTATTTCTCCCCCCTTAACTGAATCTTTCTGATTTTGGGGAACACAACGTAGCTTTCCCCCAGTCTTGGTCTTTGAAGTCCAAACATCCTGGTACCTTATTACATTAGTAAGAAACTACTGTTATTGAAACTGCTGATCTTTCAATGGCTAATATGCTAGGATAATAACAAAGAATGGAGATAATTTCATTTCTACCACAATTTAAATGTTAAACTGATTACTATCTATTTGACATTAATTATTTATTTGAACTGCTTATTCATTTAATATTAAAAATTCTGAAAAATGCTAATTTCCGCCCTCATTTTGGTGAGTGGCAATAGTCTCGCACCACGGAGAAAAAAATCTGCTTTATTTCGAGAAGTTCTGCCACTGCTTACTTTCAAATCATTGAGTTTATAAATAAAAAATTTTTAAGTTTTACAAAATATAAAATAAAAATAGCATTGCCAAAGATCACAATTTATGTGGGATGTCATTTCGACTATTCCCATCTTTGTACATTTTTAATCAACCGAGATATTAATTAAAAACTCTGAAACCACTAATTTTTGCACTCATTTTTCCGGGTGGCAACAGTCTCATGCATTGGCGATAAAAATGCTTTATTTTGAAAAGTGTTGCTATTGCTCGCTTTCAAATCATAGAGTTTGTTAATGAAAAATTTGTAAGTTCTACAAAATATAAATAAATATAATATAAATGTCAGCATTTTAACTAAAAAGCTGCTGCTGGCAACTTTTTTGTTTCAAGTTAGTATAACTAACACGATATATTACTGCCATGTTAATTCTTTTATTAATATTGAGAAAATGTTGCTATATTACATTAAATTTAAATCACATCGTCATACTTATTAACTTGAAGTGTCAAAAGTTTTTGTTTCCGGGTTCGGCAAAAAAAAAAAAAAAAAAAAAAAATTATTAATTGGTTGTTGCTTGGAGAGAATGAACTAATTTCTTTCATACTGAAATGTTTTCATACATTTCCTTTTCAGGGGTACACAGAACTTACAAATTTTGCTTTGGCTGCAATCCGCTCATTTGGCGAGTTACTCACTAGTTTCTATTTAAAATTACTCACTATGATGGACAATTTAAAGTAAAAAAGGGAGCTCCTTCAATAGTTATTTGCATTAAAATGTTAAACTATTTTGCATCAGTTCAGCATAATATTATTGAGCTGTAATAATAGATATATTTATTTTATTGTACTTTTACAGTTTCAAAAATTAAATTTATTCCGAACGTTAAAACTGAAATATTTGAGGAATGTTTCTGTATTTAGGACAGTACTTAATAGAAGGCACAGTAAATGGTTAAAAAGGTGAACATCTGAAAAACAGCTCATTTCACAGAATTATTTTATGTGATCTTCAGCTATTAGAAATTGTTAAACTATTAAGAATGCAAAATGTACCCTACATCCCAGGGAACAAATTCCTTAAAACTGACAAACATGAACTACATTTATTGTAACTGTCTTAACTATTTTATTTCTTATTGGGAAACAATCACAATAAAAGTCATTTTCATTGTTGAATGGATTTAGCTTCCCACGGACATATGCTGTCCGTGGGAACATTAGAACTCACATTCATTCTGGTGAAGCAGGTGGGTATAAAATGAAGATATCTCAGCTACAAAGTGATGGTTATGATTACAGAAATATAGAAAAGCATATAAGGCTACCTGCTTAAGGGGAAGGATGCTTTTCATACACTTTTAAAGGAAAACTGGCTCATATTCATACAATAAAATGAAATGTCTCAAAAATTAATGCTTGCACATGTTTCAATACAATAAAAATCAATGAGTCTAACTATGAGATATTTGCAGGATTACAATAAAGTAATGATTGTTGGGAAACTTAGGCATTAAAGCATAAATATAGTAGATGAAATGAGTAAGAAAATTTGGCCTAATAAATTTATACATCGAGTTGCCCATAAATTAAAAAAAAAAAAAAAAAAAAAAAAAAAAAAAAAAAAAGAATAATATGTGATAAATGTTAAAAAACATACAGCCTCTTAGTCAATGAAAAACACTGAACATTGAAAGAACTTAGTGCAATGACAGAAAAAAATTACTTGTCAGCAAAATAATAAAAAGGTAACAATAATCATCTTATGAGAATGCAAAATGGTTATGGCAAATAGATGTTACTGGCTTAACATATAAAACAGTGGTTTCTGAAATATTTAGAACAGTTATGTATTACTGACATTTTATTATGAATATTTAGAACAGTTATGTATTACTGACATTTTATTATGAATATTTAGAACAGTTATGTATTACTGACATTTTATTATGAATTAGGTGCATCATTAGATCTATTTATACTTAAAAAAATACCAGAAAATCAGATATTTCTACATATGTACTCATATTTGATATTATCAAGTGCTCACTACGGGTTTAAAGGACTGGTAACATACAAAAGAAATAAATAAACTGATTACTAAAATTTATATTTATAGGCTGATATATCTTCTTTACTAATTAATATTATAACATCAAAATGAAATCACTGATAAAATATTTTTATTTCAACTATTTATTCATTTAAACCAATTCCATAAAAAGTTTATTTTTTGCATAACTCAAAACCCTAAACTTTGGAACTTAATATATTGAATTGTTAATGATCACTGATTAAATTCTATTTGGTCCTTTCAAAAATGAAGGAAAGAATTAAAATCTACAAACTACAATGTTAACAGGATTACACAAATTTACTGTACACCAGGAAAGCCTTTATCGTATATAAAATCTTGTATTATATGCTCAGAATAAGTATTTTTTAGATACTTTTGTGAAATTCATAGAAGTATAAACTCTTAAAATAATGAAAAAAATCTTGAAGGGTTAAGATTTTAACATTCGCCCAAAAGGGCTCTTTTAAAATTTAATATAGTTTATCAGCAGATATTATAAACAAAGATGGTTCAGGTGGAATAACAAAGTATTTTATAAGATACAGTACAAAGTCCGTAATCCGGAATGATTTATAATCCGGACCTCAAAGCCACAAACTTTTTTTTGTTATGCTTTACGCATGCGCGTAATGTGTTTATGCATGCGCGTAGTGTGTTTACGCATGCGCGTTTAATATATAATGGACGGTATAAGCTACGCTAAAATTGTCTTTACTGATTTTAAGGCATTTCAGTTAATGTTGCAGACTGCGCTATTCCTTAATCTTCTAATTGGATCCGGCTTATTATTTTTTGCAGAATGTTAGAGCAATTTTATAAAAATTAAGCTTGAACTTTCGATTATGTCAAAAAGAGTTTCCAATTCTGGAGCTGCCAAAAAATCTACAAAGCGAAAGCATGTTTCGATGTCCATCAAACAAAAAGTGGAATTGCTGCAAAAATTGATAAAGGCATATCCATCTCAAAATTATGCGAGGAGTATGGCATTGGACGGACAAGAAAAAAGAAAAACCAACTTCTTGAATTTTTTGTGGAAGCGTCTTAAACTTACATTGAAAGAAATGCTTAATAAAGTAAACAAATAAATATTAAGGGTTTTTTTTTTAAATGTTGATACCCTTTAGATCATAATCGTTCTTTATTTCATAAATTAAGATTTCATATTTTTAATTGTACAATTTCTGCACGCCATCTTAACAGAATTAAATTGATGATCTATAATTCAGAAAAAGCCCTAATCCGGAATCGCCGAAGTCCCGATGAGTCCGAATTACGGACTTTCTACTGTACTAGATAAATAGATTTAGACTAACATAGGAACATTATATGTGTATCTTCTGCATATTTTGAAAAAAAAAAAAAAAAAAAAAAACGTAATTTTATAAAGTAAAACTATCAGGTTCAATGTTTCTTCTAACCTTCTTCGGAAACATACAATGACCTGACTAGGAACAGAGAGCTTACTAAAGCTATGTTCACTAATTGTAGTAAGTAGACAGGATACAGACGAAGGGTATACAAGACCCTTTATTTTTCTTTATATACAATGACTTCCGTACTTCGGAATACAATGACCCTCCACTCGGGGTCTAACGTAAAAGGTATAAAAATAAAACTAAACTCTAATTTAACTTTAGAATAAGATTGGCCTTATAATAACAGGAAGCGTATGTAGCACAGAGACTGTGAACATTACAATACGTTTAATTTATCAAGAGGATTAAAACCTCTGGCCTGGAAGGCAAATAGCAACTGCGTAACTTCTAAGGTAAGCGGCCTGCTTCGAACTCACTGCTTCCTCTCTCCTGCTTGGCAAAAAGGCCACACTTAAATACTTGGCGTTCGCCAGACAACTTTGCATAAAATCCTTCACGCTTATAATTCTGGCCGGAAGTAGAAAATAAGAAGTGATAGTAAAGATTTAAAATAAAATAAAAGTTAGTAAAACTTAAGATCCTTACATACTTCCCGCCAGAGTTAATTTGTTTGAAACTGAGGTCTAAAACGACCTTGTTGAAAACTTTTAGCTCTAAAAACTAACGCGAGGCCAACCTTTTACAATCATAACTTAGCTAGAAACTAGAAAATTTAAAAGAAAGAAATTTGTTACAATAGCAGCTCCCGGGATATACAACAATCTTTTTTTTTTTTTTCATCTGTACTGCATCTAAACAGGAGCTTTATTCAATTCTGGTTCCTTCCAGAGATCTGGAAGGAAAACTAGTTTCATGAAATGTTACAGAATGACATTGCAATTAACATATAGAATATACTTCTCTTAACATTCTTATTTCATTCATGAGTATTTTAATTATCTCTCCCCGTGCTCTCTGACATGTGTTGTAAAAGAACACCAAACACGTATGTGTTTCTGTCTACGTGTGCCACACTTCCTCCTACAATGAAAACACTAACGTGTTAAAATTCAACATACGAGACCTCTTAACACACCCTACTTTCAACTCTAAACCCTGAGGTACTATTCTGAAAGTGGCTAACTCTAAAGTGTAGCGTCAGAGAGCCTAACTACATCATTCAACCTTTAACACATATTCACCATGATTTAATCTTTACAGTCACACGAATAACAAATTTTTAACATTACTTTCACTTTTACCATATCACGGTATTTCTTAACATTCAAAATAACAGTTCACATGTATACAAGAACATATCAACATGCCGTTAATTTTACACATTTGAAAACATACATTAGTAGTACATTGTTAACTTCTATTCTTTTCAAAGCAAGTGCCAATTCTTTCTACATTGAAATAATACTACATTTCAAAAAGTCTTTCAGACTAAAACTTCTTTCTTGCTAGAATGTTTTAAATAAAATTTATACAATAACTTTTTACAATATTTAAGTCTTTATACAACGCTATTATACATCAACTTTAGTTTTACGCGCGAGTAATTGAAAAACATAATAAGAAAATCGGTCACAACTCATTTCTCGCCCTTTTGGCGATAAAGGTAGACCTCGCATGAGGTAAAACTTCTTGAAATCTGCCACTTGCAGTAAGAATGAAAGATTAACTTAAGTTTGTAAAGTAACATAAAATTTTACTTATCTTTGTAATATTCAGACATCCTTTTCTGGGCCCAATCTTTAAAGGTGCTGCAGACCGTAGCTTGGTTGATCCTCCTTCTTGTACGGGCTCGCCCTTCAGTGCTTTCCTCTGGAAGCTTCCGTTTTTCACCACTACGGCCACCCTTGAACATCTTCCTTCTGTCCTCTGCTTGTGGTCTTGGCCGCTTGAAGGCAGCTGGTCTTGGTGGAACCGGGAAACTTCTGTCGTGATCCTGCTTGGACCTCGTTGTTGGCCGTTCAAATTTTTCTTGTACTTTTTCCTCCGCCGCTGATGGCCCTTCCGCAGTTCGGCGACTTTTGCTGCGGAGAGTTCTGTCGGATGAGTCAATCTTCCGTTTCACAGCCGGGTTATAGTTGCCGTCCTTTCTCCCGGTCCTTTCCACATACGTCGTCCTTCTCCCTTCTTCATTCTGGGGGTGTTCGTGCACTCTGTTTTCTGGACGGTGGAACGGCTTCTTTTTCTTTTTACCTTCAGTTTTTCCGCGGGGCAATTTTCTTTTCACTTGCTTCTGTCTCTCATTGGCTTGCCCTTGTACTTGTCGTTTTCCCACCTCTGGAACTTGTACCTGCGGTGTCTGCCGTACCGGATCCTGCAAAAGATCTGAAAAGATTTTCATTTTATTACGATCGAAGTAGCGTTTACTTTGATCAATATTTGCGGAACAGGTTTCACCATTTCTTGCCTTTAACACTACAACAGCGTGAGTTATTTTTTCTATAACATATGGTCCTTCAAAGCGTGGAAAAAATTTGGCAGTTTTATCTTCTGGTGCTGAAGAAAGTGAATGCTTGATTTTTAAAACTTCATCCCCTACTTTATAAGTTACTCCCCGTCGTTTCAGATCATAGTATAACTTCTGTTTTCTTTGTGCTACTTCTGTTTTCTTTTTTGCTTCTTTTATTAGTTTTTCTATATCACCCATTTTAAATTCTGGGGCTCTTTGTTGCACATAAAATAGTTTGTCTAACGGTGTTATAACCTTTCTGCCTAGAAATAACTCAGCAGGAGTTTTGCCCGTTGTATCATGTTTTGCGGTCCTAAGGGCGAAAGCAAATTCATTGACATAGTTATCCCAGCTTTTATGAAAATTTTTAACATAATTACGGATAATTTTCACTATATTTCTGTTGACCCGTTCCGCTATATTTGATTGCGGCCGATACGGGACCATTTTTAAATGACGTATGCCCAGTTTTTGGCACATGTCTTCAAATATATTACTTACAAATTGAGGACCATTACCGATATAACTTTTAGGGGCGCCCCGTATTTTAAAATATATTTATTTAAAATAGAATCAGTAACTAATTTCGCGGAGGCTCGTTTTAAGGGAACAATTTCGGTCCATTTACTAAAATGATCAACCATAACAAGGAGATAGCGACTTTTGTTTAACTGACTTTTTGGGAAAGGGCCCAATAAATCGATGCCGATTATTTCATTTGGAAATTCGGATTTAATACTATTTAGAAACCCGGCCGGGCGGAAATTAATATAATTAACGGCTTGACATGTTGGGCAGGACTGGACATATGCCCTTGTTAACTTTTGCAGTTCAGGAAAGTAGACTGCCTCGCGTACGCGTTGGATAGTTTTTCGAATACCAGCATGAGAAGCCAAAGGGCTGTCATGGAGCTCTTGCAGGATATTTAATCTAAGACTAGCTGGGATAACAGGTCGAAATTCGTTGTTGGAATTCGTAGTTTTTGTATAAAATAATAGACCATCTATTAGTTCGTAATGGGCCGCCCTATTTCTTATCGCCACAATATCTTGGTGGCTAAAATTTTCAGGATCCTTCAAATACTCATAAATACTTCCAAACTCAGGATCCTTACCCAGTTCGGTTATTACAGTTTCTCGGGAATTTATTGTACACGCTGTCAGCATTGCAACTTTTACGGTATTACCCTGTTCGTCTAATTTAATTCGTGATAGGGCATCTGCTACGATATTTTCCTTTCCGGGGGTATGCTTGATTACCAGATTATATTCTTGCAGCTTGAGTGCCCATCTTATTAACCTTGGGAATAAATTTTTCCCTGAGTACAATCTAGTTACCGCCGCATGATCAGAATATACTGTTATCGGCGCCTTTCCAAAATAGACTCGGAACTTTTGCACTGCTAACAGAACTGCAAGTGCCTCTCTCTCGGTCGCGGAATAGTTTCTTTGTGTTTGATTTAAAGTTCGGCTAAAAAATGCCACGGGCTGCTGATTTTGCGAAAGTACCGCTCCTACCGCATAATCCGAAGCATCCGCTGAAATTTCTAAATTTTCATCCTTTTCAGGAAATTTCAACACAGGGGCTTGCGTTAATGCTTGTTTTAATTTTTCGAAAGCACTATTGGCTTCAGCCGTCCACGAGAATCTTGCCTTTTTCCTTTTTAATTTTAACAATGGCTCAGCGATAGCCGCAAAATCTTTTATAAAGGACCTATAATATGAACAAAGTCCTAGAAAAGAAGAGAGCTTCTTTGCCGTGTTTGGAGTCGGATACTTTTGTACAGCGATTATTTTTGATTCATCTGTCTCGATCCCTTTTTGCGATATTTTGTAACCTAAATATTTTAATTCAGGGGCTGCAAATTTGCACTTTTCGACATTAACTTTTAGACCGGCCTCATTTAATAAAGAAAACACCTGTCTTAAATCCTGTATATGTTGGTCGAGATTATCACTAGTAATAATGATATCGTCTAAATAGATAAATGTGGACTTTCCAAGAACAGGTCTTAACACAATGTCCATGCATCGCTGAAATGTTGCTGGGGCGCCTGAAAGGCCAAACGGCATACGCAAAAATGCATAAGTGCCAGACTTGGTTATAAAAGCAGTCTTAGGCACGTCCTCAGGCCTAACCCCTATTTGAAAATAACCAGTCGTTAAGTCTAAAGTCGTCATAAATTTGGTTGATTTTATGTTCCTTAAAATTTCTTCTATGATCGGTAACGGATATACCGGATATTTCGTTATGGAATTTAATTTACGGTAATCAATAGCGAATCTCCACCTTTTTGGATGCTCCAAAGGATAATCATTATTTTTCTTACATAAAACCACCGGACTAGCATAACTACTTGAGATAGGCGTTATGATCTTTTTACGTAGCATATCGGTAATATGCCATTCTATAATTTTTTCCTTATTCTTATCATACCGGTATGGTTTTTGACGAACCGGCAATGCATCTCCGGTGTCAATACTATGGTTAGTAACCTGAGTAAATCCTGGAATATCACTAAATAAGGAAGCAAATTCACTTACCACTTGTCGGATTCTATCTTGCTCGTCATTAGGCAGGTGGTCAAGATTTAACCTTGGCGGTTCAACCTTTTCTACACGCACTGGTTTCATCGTCAGCTTAAGGGACGCTGCATTAAAATCCAGTGTAGCTTGTGCGTCTGAAAGAAAGTCTATTCCTAGGATTAAATTTGCTTGCAAATTCTTTACTATAAAAAACATCACCTTTACTTGTTCGTCCTTGATACGGATGTACAAAGGTACTTTACCTACGCACTTACATTGTTCTCCTTGCGCCGCTAATACTGTTGTATTATCCGCATTATATATGCGGTATTTGCGAAAATACTTTCTAAAAAAGACTTCTGCCACACAGGAACACTGCGCGCCGGTATCCAGGAGTGGGGTGGCCGGGATATTATTTACCAAGACTTCAATCTTCGGAAGAGTTAAATTTTTCACCATTACTGTATTTAACTTGTAGGAAGAGGGGTTTTCGTGGCCTTCAGATTTCCGCACCCTCTCGTCAGCAGAAATCCGTTTTAGTTTAAATTATTTTTCCTTTCGGTGCTTTCCTTCTTTCTCCACTGGCCTTGAGACTTTTTTCCTGGGTTGCTATTGAACTGTCGACGTTCGCCGGCTGTTTTTGAATGCTCGGGTTTCCATGCCCACTGATTCGCTTTTTCTCCGTAGCCATGTGCTTGAGTTTGCTGTAGTCTTGGCGTACCAAATTGGTTTCGCTGTTGATATTGGCGTCTTCTTTCGACGTCCGCCGTTCTTCTACTTTCAAACTGCATTGCTAGCTCAAGTAACTTTTCCAGTGTAGTCGGATTTCGTAATTCAATAAAGTCTTGCACTTGGGGTAGTAACCTCGGCAAAATCACTTGAATTATTTCAGGATCCAGACGGTTTCCATACAAGAGCTTGAAAACGTGAATTTTTCTTAAAATAAAGCTCGAGAGGTTTTCCATTCTTTGTTGATATATACTGAAAAGTTCTGTTTCTAATTTCGCACGATCCCTTACAACAGGGAAGGCTTTTAGTAGGGCAGTCTTGAAATTTTCGTAAGTATAGGTGGGACTTCCTGCTTGACCCAAGAGACTTCTGCCGATACATTTGAACCAGTTAAGCGCTTGGCCCCTCAAAGCGCTGGTAGCTAAGGTAACTTTTTGAAACTCGTGCACGGGGTAGAGCATGAAGTGGTCATCCAATTTTTCCAAAAAACTGGTTACCTGTGAGTTTCCATTAAACGTTGCTTCTGGTTTCATCGAAGCGCGCATGGTCTGGACGATGTACCCAAATCCTTCCAGAGCGGCAGCTGGCATTTCTGGATTCTGAGCCGTTTCTGCAGGCAGCACAGGTTCTTCTTGAAATTCGGCCATGGTTATTCTTCGTCGGGCGCCACTATGAGGTTCAATGTTTCTTCTAACCTTCTTCGGAAACATACAATGACCTGACTAGGAACAGAGAGCTTACTAAAGCTATGTTCACTAATTGTAGTAAGTAGACAGGATACAGACGAAGGGTATACAAGACCCTTTATTTTTCTTTATATACAATGACTTCCGTACTTCGGAATACAATGACCCTCCACTCGGGGTCTAACGTAAAAGGTATAAAAATAAAACTAAACTCTAATTTAACTTTAGAATAAGATTGGCCTTATAATAACAGGAAGCGTATGTAGCACAGAGACTGTGAACACTACAATACGTTTAATTTATCAAGAGGATTAAAACCTCTGGCCTGGAAGGCAAATAGCAACTGCGTAACTTCTAAGGTAAGCGGCCTGCTTCGAACTCACTGCTTCCTCTCTCCTGCTTGGCAAAAAGGCCACACTTAAATACTTGGCGTTCGCCAGACAACTTTGCATAAAATCCTTCACGCTTATAATTCTGGCCGGAAGTAGAAAATAAGAAGTGATAGTAAAGATTTAAAATAAAATAAACGTTAGTAAAACTTAAGATCCTTACAAAACAACTATATTAAGAACTCCATCTGCAGCTTTTAAATAGCTTAGTTTGCTCATTAATAGCGCATCCTAAAATATTCGCATTCTATATAATTTTTTGATTAACCCTTTGAAATTTCCAGTGATTTTTTAATCCTTACATATTTTAGAATTAAGTTCATTCATATACTTGAACAAATATCTTAAAAATAAATAAAACACCAAAGTTAATAAATTGGTTTAACATGAAAAGGTTTTTTTTTTTTAACTATAAAAAATCCCTAATGAGAACTGCAAGGACTGCAATAATAATTAATTGGTAAAAAAGTTTCATGTGATCTACCTCCACAGAAGATCAAAATATGCTGGAACTGTGGGCTGTCATCTTAAGTTGCACAGTTTCCCACCTTTAAATACACTATATGATACAAACATAACAGATTAATTTCATGATTTACAGAATATTTATTTCTATTTTTTATTTTTGTTTTAAACAGAAAAACAAATACGTGAAAACAAACATACTGTTACACATTATTTTTGTGAGATTCTATAGCACTGCTTTATTTCTTCAGAGAATATCTGTGATATATATTCCATTTCTACTGCCTCTAAAAACAGCCCCCCCTTTTTTTTAAATACTGCTATTTATGCTAAGTAAAAAAAAAAAAAAAAATTAAGCACAGAAATAGAAAATAATTTGCAAATTCTTAAGTTGGATAACACTGCACAGCTTTAAATTAGATAAGATAATTAATATTTACTAAATTTCAAAATCAGAATTTAATTAAAGCTTTGTTATGGAAATTTAGCTATTGAATTTCGTTTAGGTATAATAATAAAAATTTCACTTCACATTAATAAAAAATTAACAAAAATAAATTATAAACTCAAATTTAAAACACAGATGGCTTAAACACACACACACACACACACACACAAAAAAAAAAAAAAAAAAAAAAAAAAAAAACATTATTATATTTAAAAAGATTGGACAACGTAACTTTATTCACAGTTCTTTTTGCCCAAATGCCAAATAAGTAACATTGTATATATGAATGAACTCTTTAAAAGTTCAAGCACCAATTCATTACACTTATGTTCTCTTTCTAATTGTATTATGACGAAAAATATTTACATAGTATATTATCACAATCTATTCTATATACCATAACAATTTATGTATCATAAGAGCATCAAAAACTATTTGATTTACTTGAACAAAAAAATAAATGTTTACAGAATATCTTGCCCAAAACTATCAAACTAGTATATTTTCTAACAATATCAGAAATGCAGTAAACAGCATGCGATATTATGCAATATATATATAGTAAATGTATGCAAATTTCTAGTTCAGCATTATTTCAGATATACTTACAATTATTTCTAACTATTTACTACTATATTCTAATATCCTATAAAAATTTGAGACTAGCTCCATTTTAACAGTAAAAAATTAAAAATAAGTTTATATTTTTAAATATCTGATCACATATAGGTCATACATTCTTTTTTTTCCAATAAAGAAAAAAATTAACTTAATGAAAACAGTAAATACCAAACATGAAAATATCATATACATTATTTACAACATATTATAACATTATGTCTCCTATTTTTATAAAATCTTGCATTTTAAAAGCAAAACAATTCTGGTACTTTCCCATTGGTAAACAGCTCGAAAAGGGTTTGATGCCAAACAGTAAAATGCTTCGTATATTGTTTCCGTTTAAAATCAAAAGACATCAAAAGCCATTATGAAAATTGCAAATACAGTCAAAAGTCGTTAATTCGGACACCCATAATTCGGAATGATCTATAATCCGGACCTCAAAACTAAAAACTTTCTGCGCATGCGCCGCGTTGACACATGCGCATAGGCGTTTACGCGTGCGCGTAAGACCTCTTACGACTGCGCATATGAGTGTGCGCAAGTGCAGAATACGTTTTCGCGTGCGCGTTTTATGTATAATAGACGTATAAGCTAAAATTATCTAATTATCTATTTCAGTTAATGTTGATGATTGCGTTGTTCCTTAATTTTCGAATTGGATCCGGCTTATTATTTTTTGCAGACTGTAAGAGCAATTTTATAAAAGTAAGCTTAAACTTTCGATTATATCAAATAGAATTTCCGATATATATTTGTTAATATGTAAAGGATCTAAAGCGAAAGTATGTTTTGAAATCCGAAATCTGTTTATCAATTTCACGCTGCTCGGCGGGGGGGATCGCCGCGGCGGGCGCGTAATGAATAGGAAGTTGATCTGTCAACACTATCCTTATCTTCAGCGCAGATGTTTTTATTTTATTTGGCTTATAATTCCTTATCAAATGTAGTATTTCATCTCGATATGCTCTGTCTTTGATATGATTTAAAACAAGTTCCTCATCATTATAATTCGCTTTCGATAGCGAAGAAAGTGACAGAGGTTATTGAAAACGAAAAAATTTCGATTGACAAATTAATCGGTGTTCTAGACACAGCAATTATAGGACTTGAACAGCGGAACTTTGTAATTGAACAAGAAATTATGTCTGTTTAATAGAATTAAAGAGAAAGTATTATCACATGAAACGAAGCAAAACTTAAACAACTTACATTGAAAGAAATGTTTAATAAAGTAAACAAATAAATATTAAGCTTTTTCTTTTTGCAAATTTTGATACCCTTTAGATCATAATTGTTCTTTTTTTCATAAATTACGGTTTCATATTTTTAATTTTAGAATTTCTGCATGCCATCTTACGAGATTTAAACTGATGATCTATAATCCGGAAAAATCGATAATCCGGAATCGCCGAAGTCCCGACGAGTCCGGATTAACGACTTTTGACTGTATTTAATCTAGATGTACTTCGTCTTTGATATGATTTAAATCAAATTCCTCGTCATTATAAATATCACGAATACAAATCAAATAGTTTTCTGGTTGCAATTTTCTAATTTCGGCTATGCGTAAGGTATGCTTTATGCATGCGCGCGTTGAAAGAAATATTTAATAAAGTAAACAAATAAATATTAAGCTTCTTTTTTTTGTAAATTTCGATACCCTTTAGATCATAATTGCTCATTATTTTATAAATTACGATTTCATATTTTTAATTTTATAATTTCTGCATGCCATCTTACCAGATTTAAACTGATGATCTATAATCCGGAAAAATCGATAATCCGGAATCGCCGAAGTCCCGACGAGTCCGGATTAAAGACTTTTGACTGTATTGCTTTTAATTTGGTTTATGATTTTGCTTTTTAAATAGTGAAACAAGCAAAACCATAAGTATAAATAATGTTAAAATGCATAAGTTTTTACAACAATGAATGCATGCTAAATGATTGAATATATGCATTTTAAATTACATACATTTAGAGGCTAAATGATTGAATATATAGATTTAAATTACATACATAATACATTTAGGGTAGCTGATACGTATTTGAATATAAAGACCGATATACTTAAATTTAATAAATACAACTCATAGTGAAATACAACTGTATGGTTAAATTTGACTGAATATAATGAAAATAAGTATCTCTAACTTTTATATTATTTTTTACTTGCAACAATCCTGGGCTTTCCATAACAGATGTAAAAAACAATAATTATTAAGTAAACCATTTGACTTTCTGGAGTGGTGTTACTATGAGAAAGTATCCAAACTCTGCATACAGACCAACATAATGTAACTGAATATATAAATAAATTATTTTAATATGTATTTCTTAAACACAATAATTTTCATAATTTATATTTTTTCCCCAGAGCTTAAGATATAGATAAGAGTGTTTGAAGTTTATAGTATACAAGTTCAAAAGCACAGATTTAGAAAGCATGAAAAAATATATACAAGGATATAAAATTAGGCTAAAATAATTTAACTGCTTGTGTTCCCATATGTTTAAGGCTGCTGATAATCAAAGGCAAACATAGCTGAGACAATAAGTACTCTGCATAAATGTTTATTTATTAAGTCTGAAATGCATCTTTTCCCAGAGATCACTTTTCCATTAAGTGTTTTTTGCTGCAACTTCATTATAAGAAGGAGGTGGTTCATTCCAAACTAAGCGATCATCTCCTACAATATCTTCATATGATGGTGGAGCATCTTCATTTCTCTCTGTAGATCTTTCATTTGCAGATGGACTAGCCCGAGCAAAAAAATCTGTTGTGTTAGAGGAATGAATACCTATCAGGCTATGACTCTCTATTAAAAATACATCAGGCAAGGAGCCTGTGACATGCCGATTTGCTCTCAAATTACTGCGTGTGTAAGATACAGCTGGCAATGGTACAGTGCGACTTGTATTCAACCTGTAGCATCTCTCACGTGAACCACCGAGACCAATATTTTGTTGCTGGCGAGAGTTAGTTCGATTTCTCATCTTCGAAAATACACGCGATGACAATAATATCACAATAAATGCAGCACCTCCAAAGAAAGTTCTTTTAATATTTTCATGGCATATGCTGCAACCAGCATACCTATTGATACTTGCACAGTCACACCGTCCAACACAACGGCATTTGTGGTGATTGTCTGCAAGTCGACTGCATTGTTCATCAATTTCACAAACGTCACCTTCTCTTTCTAAGATTTTATAACAGCGTTTGTGGTATGCAAGTAAATTACGAGAACCAATGTAATGAGTTCCATTGATACATTTGCAGATACCATCAGTACACACTGAATTAGAATCATATCCAATACAGTCTTCAGAAAGTGTACAAAAGTAACCAAATTTCACTTTTTTTCTGCAAACTGCCAATTCTGGTTGAGAGTGAGGAATATAACTATAATAATCATAAGGGCAAGAGCATATGCCTCCCATGCATAAAGCAATTGAAGGGCATTCATTAAATGTTGAACATTTCTCTCCTAAATTTTTTCGGGATGCTCTTTTTCGCACTTTCAAGCTTAGAGGTTCTTTTGTTGTTTTTACAACATTTACCGTAGAAAGACCTGAAAAATAAAGCACTAGAATTAGAAAAAAAATAAAAGAATAGTTTATAACTATTCCATTGAGATGAACTAAAAGAAAAATGCAATGTTAGCCACCACAATGAATAAACTGTATTTATAAAGATAAAATAAATTCACAATTTATTTATCAGTTAATATTTTTGTTTGAAAAATATCAACAACAAATCTTAAGGTTCGCCAGAAAGAACATTGCATTAAAATTCAAAGCTAATTTCTAACTTATGCGATATAAAATAAATTATTTTCATTAATTTTTAACAAATTAAGAAAACTATTTATTCACTTCTTCCACAAAAGGTGTCTTTTAAGTTGTAAGGATCTTAAGTTTTACTAACGTTTATTTTATTTTAAATCTTTACTATCACTTCTTATTTTCTACTTCCGGCCAGAATTATAAGCGTGAAGGAGTTTATGCAAAGTTGTCTGGCGAACGCCAAGTATTTAAGTGTGGCCTTTTTGCCAAGCAGAAGAGAGGAAGCCGTGAGTTCGAAGCAGGCCGCTTACCTTAGAAGTTACGCAGTTGCTACTTTGCCTTCCAGGCCAGAGGTTTTAATCCTCTTGATAAATTAAACGTATTGTAGTGTTCACAGTCTCTGTGCTACATACGCTTTCTGTTATTATAAGGCCAATCTTATTCTAAAGTTAAATTAGAGTTTAGTTTTATTTTGATATCTTTTAAGTTAGACCCCGAGTGGAGGGTCATTGTATTCCGAAGTACGGAAGTCATTGTATATAAAGAAAAAAATAAAGGGTTTTGTATACCCTTCGTCTGTATCCTGTCCACTTACTACAATTAGTGAACATAGCTTTAGTAAGCTCTCTGTTCTAGTCAGGTCATTGTATGTTTCCGAAGAAAGTTAGAAGAAACATTGAACCTGATAGTGGCGCCCGACGAAGAATAACCATGGCCGAGTTTCAAGAAGAACCTGTGCTGCCTGCAGAAACAGCTCAGAATCCAGAAATGCCAGCTGCCGCCCTGGAAGGATTTGGGTATATTGTCCAGACCATGCGCGCTTCGATAAAACCAGAAGCAACGTTTAATGGAAACTCACAGGTAACCAGTTTTTTGGAAAAATTGGATGACCACTTCATGCTCTACCCCGTGCACGAGTTTCAAAAAGTTACCTTAGCTACCAGCGCTTTGAGGGGCCAAGCGCTTAACTGGTTCAAATGTATCGGCAGAAGTCTCTTGGGTCAAGCAGGAAGTCCCACCTATACCTACGAAAATTTCAAGACTGCCCTACTAAAAGCCTTCCCTGTTGTAAGGGATCGTGCGAAATTAGAAACAGAACTTTTCAGTATATATCAACAAAGAATGGAAAACCTCTCCAGGTTTATTTTAAGAAAAATTCACGTTTTCAAGCTCTTGTATGGA
Source organism: Stegodyphus dumicola (assembly GCF_044657685.1). NCBI lineage: Eukaryota > Metazoa > Arthropoda > Arachnida > Araneae > Eresidae > Stegodyphus > Stegodyphus dumicola. Next base: position 156,079,689 of record NC_140773.1, read on the forward strand.
AACCGTCCGGATCCTGAAATAATTCAAGTGATTTTGCCGAGGTTACTACCCCAAGTGCAAGACTTTATTGAATTGAGAAATCCGACTACACTGGAAAAATTATTTGAGCTAGCAATCCAGTTTGAAAGTAGAAGAACGGCGGACGTCGAAAGAAGACGCCAATATCAACAGCGAAACCAATTTGGTACGCCAAGACTACAGCAAACTCAAGCACATGGCTACGGAGAAAAAGCGAATCAGTGGGCAAGGAAACCCGAGCATTCAAAAACAGCCGGCGAACGTCGACAGTTCAATAGCAACCCAGGAAAAAAGTCTCAAGGCCAGTGGAGAAAGAAGGAAAGCACCGAAAGAAAAAATAATTTAAACTAAAACGGATTTCTGCTGACGAGAGGGTGCGGAAATCCGAAGGCCACGAAAACCCCTCTTCCTACAAGTTAAATACAGTAATGGTGAAAAATTTAACTCTTCCGAAGATTGAAGTCTTGGTAAATAATATCCCGGCCACCGCACTCCTGGATACCGGCGCGCAGTGTTCCTGTGTGGCAGAAGTCTTTTTTAGAAAGTATTTTCGCAAATACCGCATATATAATGCGGATAATACAACAGTATTAGCGGCGCAAGGAGAACAATGTAAGTGCGTAGGTAAAGTACCTTTGTACATCCGTATCAAGGACGAACAAGTAAAGGTGATGTTTTTTATAGTAAAGAATTTGCAAGCACACTTAATACTAGGAATAGACTTTCTTTCAGACGCACAAGCTACACTGGATTTTAATGAAGCGTCTCTTAAGCTGACGATGAAGCCAGTGCGTGTAGAAAAGGTTGAACCGCCAAGGGTAAATCTCGACCACCTGCCTAATGACGAGCAAGATAGAATCCGACAAGTGGTAAGTGAATTTGCTTCCTTATTTAGTGATATTCCAGGATTTACCCAGGTTACTAACCATAGTATTGACACCGGAGATGCATTGCCGGTTCGTCAAAAACCATACCGGTATGATAAGAATAAGGAAAAAATTATAGAATGGCATATTACCGATATGCTACGTAAAAAGATCGTAACGCCTATCTCAAGTAGTTATGCTAGTCCGGTGGTTTTATGTAAGAAAAATAATGATTATCCTTTGGAGCATCCAAAAAGGTGGAGATTCGCTATTGATTACCGTAAATTAAATTCCATAACGAAATATCCGGTATATCCGTTACCGATTATAGAAGAAATTTTAAGGAACATAAAATCAACCAAATTTATGACAACTTTAGACTTAACGAATGGTTATTTTCAAATAGGGATCAGGCCTGAGGACGTGCCTAAGACTGCTTTTATAACCAAGTCTGGCACTTATGCATTTTTGCGAATGCCGTTTGGCCTTTCAGGCGCCCCAGCAACATTTCAGCGATGCATGGACATTGTGTTAAGACCTGTTCTCGGAAAGTCCACATTTATCTATTTAGACGATATCATTATTACTAGTGATAATCTAGACCAACATGTACAGGATTTAAGACAGGTGTTTTCTTTATTAAATGAGGCCGGTCTAAAAGTTAATGTCGAAAAATGCAAATTTGCAGCCCCTGAATTAAAATATTTAGGTTACAAAATATCGCAAAAAGGGATCGAGACAGATGAATCAAAAATAATCGCTGTACAAAAGTATCCGACTCCAAACACGGCAAAGAAGCTCTCTTCTTTTCTAGGACTTTGTTCATATTATAGGTCCTTTATAAAAGATTTTGCGGCTATCGCTGAGCCATTGTTAAAATTAAAAAGGAAAAAGGCAAGATTCTCGTGGACGGCCGAAGCCAATAGTGCTTTCGAAAAATTAAAACAAGCATTAACGCAAGCCCCTGTGTTGAAATTTCCTGAAAAGGATGAAAATTTAGAAATTTCAGCGGATGCTTCGGATTATGCGGTAGGAGCGGTACTTTCGCAAAATCAGCAGCCAGTAGCATTTTTTAGCCGAACTTTAAATCAAACACAAAGAAACTATTCCGCGACCGAGAGAGAGGCACTTGCAGTTCTGTTAGCAGTGCAAAAGTTCCGAGTCTATTTTGGAAAGGCGCCGATAACAGTATATTCTGATCATGCGGCGGTAACTAGATTGTACTCTGGAAAAAATTTATCCCCAAGGTTAATAAGATGGGCACTCAAGCTGCAAGAATATAATCTGGTAATCAAGCATACCCCCGGAAAGGAAAATATCGTAGCAGATGCCCTGTCACGAATTAAATTAGACGAACAGGGTAATACCGTAAAAGTTGCAATGCTGACAGCGTGTACAATAAATTCCCGAGAAACTGTAATAACCGAACTGGGTAAGGATCCTGAGTTTGGAAGTATTTATGAGTATTTGAAGGATCCTGAAAATTTTAGCCACCAAGATATTGTGGCGATAAGAAATAGGGCGGCCCATTACGAACTAATAGATGGTCTATTATTTTATACAAAAACTACGAATTCCAACAACGAATTTCGACCTGTTATCCCAGCTAGTCTTAGATTAAATATCCTGCAAAAGCTCCATGACAGCCCTTTAGCTTCTCATGCTGGTATTCGAAAAACTACTCAACGCGTACGCGAGGCAGTTTATTTTCCTGAACTGCAAAAGTTAACAAGGGCGTATGTCCAGTCCTGCCCAACATGTCAAGCCGTTAATTATATTAATTTCCGCCCGGCCGGGTTTCTAAATAGTATTAAATCCGAATTTCCAAATGAAATAATCGGTATCGATTTATTGGGCCCTTTCCCAAAAAGTCAGTTAAACAAAAGTCGCTATCTCCTTGTTATAGTTGATCATTTTAGTAAATGGACCGAAATTGTTCCCTTAAAACGAGCCTCCGCGAAATTAGTTACCGATTCTATTTTAAATAAATATATTTTAAAATACGGGGCGCCCCTAAAAGTTATATCGGATAATGGTCCTCAATTTGTAAGTAATATATTTGAAGACATGTGCCAAAAACTGGGCATACGTCATTTAAAAATGGTCCCGTATCGGCCGCAATCAAATATAGCGGAACGGGTCAACAGAAATATAGTGAAAATTATCCGTAGTTATGTTAAAAATTTTCATAAAAGCTGGGATAACTATGTCAATGAATTTGCTTTCGCCCTTAGGACCGCAAAACATGATACAACGGGCAAAACTCCTGCTGAGTTATTTCTAGGCAGAAAGATTATAACACCGTTAGATAAATTATTTTATGTGCAACAAAGAGCCCCAGAATTTAAAATGGGTGATATAGAAAAACTAATTAAGGAAGCAAAGAAGAATACGGAAGTAGCACAAAGAAAACAGAAGCTCTATTATGATTTGAAACGACGGGGAGTAACTTATAAAGTAGGGGATGAAGTACTAAAAATTAAGCATTCACTTTCTTCAGCACCAGAAGATAAAACTGCCAAATTTTTCCCACGCTTTGAAGGACCATATGTTATAGAAAAAATAACTCACGCTGTTGTAGTATTAAAGGCAAGAAATGGCGAAACCTGTTCCGCAAACATTGACCAGATAAAACCATTCTATGACCGTAATAAAATGCAAATCTTTTCAGATCTTTTGCAGGATCCGGTACGGCAGACACCGCAGGTACAAGTTCCAGAGGTGGGAAAACGACAAGTACAAGGGCAAGCCAATGAGAGACAGAAGCAAGTGAAAAGAAAATTGCCCCGCGGAAAAATTGAAGGTACAAAGAAAAAGAAGTCGTTCCACCGTCCAAAAAACAGAGTTCACGAACACCCCCAGAATGAAGAAGGGAGAAGGACGACGTATGTGGAAAAGACCGGGAGAAAGGACGGCAACTATAACCCGGCTGTGAAACGGAAGATTGACTCATCCGACAGAACTCTCCGCAGCAAAAGTCGCCGAACTGCGGAAGGGCCATCAGCGGCGGAGGAAAAAGTACAAGAAAAATTTGAACGGCCAACAACGAGGTCCAAGCAGGATCACGACAGAAGTTTCCCGGTTCCACCAAGACCAGCTGCCTTCAAGCGGCCAAGACCACAAGCAGAGGACAGAAGGAAGATGTTCAAGGGTGGCCGTAGTGGTGAAAAACGGAAGCTTCCAGAGGAAAGCACTGAAGGGCGAGCCCGTACAAGAAGGAGGATCAACCAAGCTACGGTCTGCAGCACCTTTAAAGATTGGGCCCAGAAAAGGATGTCTGAATATTACAAAGATAAGTAAAATTTTATGTTACTTTACAAACTTAAGTTAATCTTTCATTCTTACTGCAAGTGGCAGATTTCAAGAAGTTTTACCTCATGCGAGGTCTACCTTTATCGCCAAAAGGGCGAGAAATGAGTTGTGACCGATTTTCTTATTATGTTTTTCAATTACTCGCGCGTAAAACTAAAGTTGATGTATAATAGCGTTGTATAAAGACTTAAATATTGTAAAAAGTTATTGTATAAATTTTATTTAAAACATTCTAACAAGAAAGAAGTTTTAGTCTGAAAGACTTTTTGAAATGTAGTATTATTTCAATGTAGAAAGAATTGGCACTTGCTTTGAAAAGAATAGAAGTTAACAATGTACTACTAATGTATGTTTTCAAATGTGTAAAATTAACGGCATCTTGATATGTTCTTGTATACATGTGAACTGTTATTTTGAATGTTTAGAAATACCGTGATATGGTAAAAGTGAAAGTAATGTTAAAAAATTTGTTATTCGTGTGACTGTAAAGATTAAATCATGCTGAATATGTGTTAAAGGTTGAATGATGTAGTTAGGCTCTCTGACGCTACACTTTAGAGTTAGCCACTTTCAGAATAGTACCTCAGGGTCTAGAGTTGAAATTAGGGTGTGTTAAGAGGTCTCGTATGTTGAATTTTAACACGTTAGTGTTTTGATTGTAGGGGGAAGTGTTGAACACATAGACAGAAACACATTCGTGTTTGGTGTTCTTTTACAACACATGTCAGAGAGCACGGGGAGAGATAATTAAAATAGTCATGAATGAAATAAGAATGTTAAGAAAAGTATATTCTATATGTTATTTGCAATGTCATTCTGTAACATTTCATTAAACTAGTTTTCCTTCCAGATCTCTGGAAGGAACCAGAATTGAATAAAGCTCCTGTTTTGATGCAGTACAGATGAAAAAGAAAAAAGATTGTTGTATATTCCGGGAGCTGCTATTGTAACAAATTTCTTTCTTTTAAAATTTTCTAGTTTCTAGCTAAGTTATGTTTGTAAAAGTTTGGCCTCGCGTTAGTTTCTAGAGCTAAAAGTTTTCAACAAGGTCGTTTTAGACCTCAGTTTCAAACTAATTAACTCTGGCGGGAAGTATGTAAGGATCTTAAGTTTTACTAATGTTTATTTTATTTTAAATCTTTACTATCACTTCTTATTTTCTACTTCCGGCCAGAATTATAAGCGTGAAGGAGTTTATGCAAAGTTGTCTGGCGAACGCCAAGTATTTAAGTGTGGCCTTTTTGCCAAGCAGAAGAGAGGAAGCCGTGAGTTCGAAGCAGGCCGCTTACCTTAGAAGTTACGCAGTTGCTACTTTGCCTTCCAGGCCAGAGGTTTTAATCCTCTTGATAAATTAAACGTATTGTAGTGTTCACAGTCTCTGTGCTACATACGCTTTCTGTTATTATAAGGCCAATCTTATTCTAAAGTTAAATTAGAGTTTAGTTTTATTTTGATATCTTTTAAGTTAGACCCCGAGTGGAGGGTCATTGTATTCCGAAGTACGGAAGTCATTGTATATAAAGAAAAAAATAAAGGGTTTTGTATACCCTTCGTCTGTATCCTGTCCACTTACTACAATTAGTGAACATAGCTTTAGTAAGCTCTCTGTTCTAGTCAGGTCATTGTATGTTTCCGAAGAAAGTTAGAAGAAACATTGAACCTGATAAAGTAACATGCCTAAATAACAGAAAATTAAATTTCAGCCAATGAACCTGCTTGAGCACTTTTCAAATTTACACAAGGAATATTAAATTTTGTGCAGTTTTTAATTTTATTTCCGACTTTTTAAGATTTATTTATACAATATTTTTGCATATATTATTATTTACACATCTTTTCTATAAACATTTTCTCTTTCTGCAGTGCTATGAAAAAGTTATTTATTTATTTATCTGTCAAATGCCAGTTACACTGGCCGTTAGGCCATTAAACTCCTTGCTTGCCAATAACGCTGAAATCTACAAGAAAAAATTGTCAGTGCTTCACACTCATCCAAATGTTCCACCATCATTAGCTGTCCACTATTACATAAAACACACAACGGTGAATCAACTAGTCCAATGCGAAATAAATGATTCTGTAGACAGTCATGTCACGTCAATAGTCTAAAAGATGCAACCGCAACTGTTCGCGGGTGGTCAGGAACAAAAGCTGGGTTTGATGAGAGAACACTCCAAGGCTTGCCCTTGCAAGCCCGAGTGGCAAAATCTCTAAAAGTCTTTTGATATGTTAGCGATGTCAGAAGCTTAACAGAATGGAGGCTTGCACTCATTTTTGGCTTTTGAAGAGCCGTAGCCCCCCTTTTCACAAGCATATCAGCCATCTCATTCCCATAAATACCGCAGTATGAAGGTACCCATTGAAAAGATATCTTGTGGGAAAGTTCTTTTATGACTTCCTGACACTGTTGAACACATATGTTCGTACACTCTTGGTAAGAGAAGATGTCCTGTATTGCTGAAGTCGAATCAGACAGTACAACAGCCCTCCTGAATGAGCTCTGTCTTAATGATAATTGTTGGAGAGCTACATGAATGGCTTTCAGTTCTCCAAAATATCCAATGAAATCCGAGAGAGTAAAAAATATCCGATGTTTGACCACATGCATTTCCTTTCTACAAACAGGACACTTAATAATGGCTACTAAGTAAACCTTCTTTTTACACACCAGTCAATTAATGCCTTTTACCCTTTCGTTCCAAATCGTACAGAAACTTCAAATTAATCTTACCACATTCAGCCATTTTACCGTGTGAACCACAAAATAACAACGTACTTATCCAATACACATAAGCCCTTACCTAAAATCCGACATACACTTTCCAAATTTTTTCTCATGATTCAAATTCACCGCAACCAATTACATTGCAATAGGGTTTCCATAGCATTCAACTACTCAAGTTGCCATGAGACAAGAACATAAATGAAACAACAACTTAGCAACAATCCAAGGGGCACTAATGACCATATAATCTTTTGATTAGCAGCTTTTTCCCTATTCATGCATTAACTCTTTATTTTTCAACTACGCTGCAGGTGCACAAAATCAAAATGAAGTGATGTGGCTTGTTCTGTATTTTCAATCGATGAACAATGTTCAGCACAGTTCAGAATAGAAAAATGTAGCATGATACAAAATCTCATAATTTTTACTTTCAACCCTAACTTACATTTGATGCACTAAAGCCGAGTTTTCATGGAGCAATATCTATATTGAAAATGCTGTATATAATTAATAGTATCTTTTATATTTTAGTTTTTGACGAATAATTTGATACTCAAAGTATGAATAGAAACTGATTTAACTGTGAGGCATTCAAAGGTGTTCTTTTATGGTTAGCAAGCCTTGCAGGCCTTTTCACATGCCTGCCATTCATAAAGAGATTATTAATGGCCAAAAGGCTAAAATCACAAAGCAGTATTCCTTTTCTACTTGACTGAATCAGTTTCTCTTAAAATATGCTCCTCCAGAACACTTCTTCCCCGAAATGCATAATCCTCATGTGTTTTTTTCATTTGTTTAATGAAAAAAAAAAAAAAAAAAGATGAGGATTCTTTGCCTATACAGAGGGATGACTTTGAAAAAAGCATCTCGAGGAAAACAGACTCGTACTTACATAATACTTGGGAAAATACACATAAATACCTATGCAAAAGCATGCTCACCAGAACTCGAACTTGAACTACTCAAGACCAAAGTTGATTTCAGAACTGTTTTGTTCAATATTTTCTACAACTCCATGTACTCATGGTAAGCTTTGAAGCATAACACTGGGCAACAATTTGCAACACAATTTCAGGATTCGTACACATTTCTGCATACGGAAATTTAGTACTTTTAAGGACCATTAATGAAAAAAAAATTAAGGGCCTATGAGCAAATGGGAACTGATTAAATTCAATTAAAAATATTATATCTATGCCTGAACGTGAGTAGGATGCATTATTATTAAACATAACTTAATTAACATAATTATTAATACGTTTGAGAATAAAATTAATTTTATGAAATTTATCAAGTAGCATTAAATATTTTACACTTATAATAACTGGACATATTTGAAAGAAGATAAGTGACATTTTAGTTACATTTTATTAACAGTTAGACATTTTTTTTTTTTAATGTCTCATTTTGTCACATACTTGCTCAGTCTAGAGGTTTAGTAAATAGCAAGTAGATTTTATGTCAAGCAGCATAGGTTAAAATAAGCATTAAAATCATAATCAGCATGATTCATAACAAAAGAGGCAAGCAGGAGTATTGCCTATAGAGAAACCTGCTGATCAGAACAAACCTGAAAGGCCTGATGTAAACACAGTTAAGCAAGTTTTGAAAGTTAGCTGACCTCTGTCTGACATAGTTAGTGTCGTAGCTTCGTGTAGAGTTCCAGGGGTTGTAACTCAGTTAATATACTTTAAGGTTAAGCCACTAAAGCATTAGCGGTGATAAGTTGTTTTGCATTAAGTCTCACTAGATGCAAAGAATAAGTTTCACATGAATTTTTATATTTTTGTGTTTTACCTTGTGACCACGGTAAAGGTTAACACATTGAGCCCGGTGCCGAATTTGCTGTCCTTTCCGTTTGGCCAGCAGCGAGCGATCAAGCGGTGCAATATTGCAGACTTAAATTATTCATAAATTATACAAAAAGGAAGGAGACGCACATACAGTCCGAAAGTATTACTCGAAATGTTATGATGACAATTCAAAACTATTTGGATGCAAGATAGCCAAAAATGTTTCCAAAATAGTTGTTTCGTATTGTAATATGTGTAAAGCTAAGCCGTAATTTTGTTTAGAATGTTTCAATAAATTTCATTAAAACTACATTTGATCACATTTCAGTGAGACTATACTTATTTTTTAACTTTAATACTGAAGGTCTCGCGGACCGACGCCATCCAAACAAAAATTCCAGTGCCGGTCCCCAGGGACCGACACCGAGCTCAGTGTGTTAACGAAAGGCAATAACTTGCTTTAATATAGAGAGATAATTTTTAAGGAAATGCATTTAGTTATAATTAAACTAGGTATTAGATAACCTTAGTCATTATGGATTTGCATGGCCACTATTAAATTAAATTTATATTTTAATAATATTTGATAAAAAAACCCTATAATATCACAATCTCATAAAATTTCACAGTTTAAAATACATGCAATTTATGACATTGATTATTTAAACAATATTAGGATAATTACACATTAAAAGCTACAAGACATAAAATTCAACAAAATAATTATGCGTCTTTTTAATTTGAAGGCCTGCCCAGACATTTTGGCTAATTTATATCGATTTCCTTCTTCTTACGCATGTTTTCTAACAATTAGAAATTTGTCTCAATATGCAAAACAATGTTTTCATTAGTTTCTGCATGTTTTATCTCCTAACTGCCAACCTCTCCACAATGTACTACCTATGAGGGTTTACTTGATCTGGTAAAAGTTAAATAGTCCGACTCGCCTCCTGACCGACGAGAAACAAATTATCACTATGTCTGAAAGTAACTATAAATCAGATAATAAATTTAAATAAAGGTTTAAATAAGCTTCTTATTTAAAAAGAACTTGGAACATATACGCATGTTCTTATGCTAACAAAATAAAATACAGTTTGTGGTGATATAATTAAATAAGAAGAGTGAAATTCAAACTAAAAATATGGTGTGTAGTGTATTTAATTATGGCAAAGCACACTAGGGCTATCTGCCTAAGGGGAGGGATGCCTTCGTGGAGGACTTTCTAAGGGAAACTGGCTCGTATACACGTTACACATGGGGAAAACCACGAAAACGCCCATGCAGCCAGCCCGTTCGCGGGATTCGAACCTCGGACCGAACTACCAGTGTTCAGCGACTTTACCGCTCGGCCGCTGGTGGGCCCTAAAAATATGCATTAGTGGTCAAAAACTATACAATTTAATTTCAATTTAATCTGGTTCAGTAACTCTATAGTCATAATAAACTCAAATGTCAGCAGCAGTAATGGAAAGACTAAATGTCAGCAGCAGTAATGGAAAGACTAATAATTACAAATCATCAGAACTGACAAGAACTAATGCAGGGAGCATGCGGAGTTCAGAAACACTCGTCTTACACTCAAAAAAACTCAGTTTAAAAACTGTCTAAGTGATTTGCATTCTGATGAGGAAATACAAATGGGAAATTATAGTAAAGACTGAAACTGTAAACAACTGGGTAATTTACATAACTGTACATATCTTTGAAGAATAATTTTCTTTCCCTTTACATATTTAGTTTCTTTTTTCAACACGTTTTCTTTTCGCTTTAAATTTTTTAGATTTAATTAAAGACTTCTGTTATTCTAAAAGATTAAATGCATTTAGAATGTATGGAAAAAGCTGCTAATTGTATTTCTTTAGTAATATGAACATTCAGAAGGAATATGAAATATATATGATAAGGTCTGGTCATAGAGCTGGTGTGGCATAATTTTTAGAATTTAGGGACGCAGTGAGCCAAAAAATCTAGAAATGGCAAAACTTTTAGAATTTAGAGCAAGCATTGAAAGCAGAATTTAGGATCCACAGAGACTGCATCAGGTGGCAAAATGCCTAGCGCCAGCTCTGTAATTGATGCATTAAGACATATTAGATGAATCCTTTGAATTGTCAGTTTTCAATTTCTTTATTAATAAAAAAATTCCTTTCTATAATGCTTGTCCATACGATAAGATTAGAAGTACTTTTGACATTTTCCATGCTTGTATCTAGTGAAAAGTAGAGAAAATAAAGGGAAGATAAAAATGTTAAGAAAGCGATTCTAGAATCAGAAGAGGAGACATTTTTCATTTTATCACATTTTTCTGGAATCTTTTAGAATCGTGGGTCTATAAATTTGCCTTGAAATCTTTCTAAATGTTTCAAGCTTCAAAGTCTAAAATCCTAAAGAAAAATTACCAATTCTGTAACAGCAAAAATCCAGAAATGTTTTTAGAAAAAATCGGAGGAAAAAAGTGTGAAATTAATTTTATAGAAAAAACTGATGTGTATTCTGAGAATTCTGATCATTCTGAGAAATGGAAAAAATTCTTACCATGAAAAAATTAAAAAGACATTTTTAATTAATTATACAGCTATTTTGCTTTAGTTAAAAACTGTTTCGTAAACTGTGCTTTATAGCATTATTCCTTGCTTATTTTTCAAATTCAAAAAAATTGTATAATATGTGGCCAAAATGGAACATTAGAATACAACAATGAAAAATAAAAATGCTTTATTTTAATGTTATTTCTTAAATACAATTCCAATATATTACCATTATTTTAATGACATTTATCAATGTTCTAAAAAAATCGTGAAAAAATTCCCAGATCTTGGAATTAAAAATTTTCTATAGAAACCGATCTTAAAATCGCCAAGTTTAGAACCGTTTAATAAAAGAATTCACATCCCTAAAAGCGGAAAGTTGTTTGGGAGCTCTTCATTACAAAAAATGAAATAATTTTGAAATGCTTATGTTTCACTTCTTGCTCAGAAACTCGAGTATTCCACCATTAATTATATTACAAACAGGAACAAATTATAACTCATGAACGATTCACAAAATAGTCATATTTGTCAGTGAACCGCGAAAAATATTCCTGCAAAATGCTAATTCACACCCAAAATGGCAGTCGTAAAAACAGACAGAAATTTCACATAATTAAAATTAAGGACCTTCTGCCGATTTTGGCCAAAATAAGAACTTTTAAAAACCAAAAATCGATTAAAAAACTTAAGGACTCTTAAGGACCGTACGAACCCTGAACCTTGAGTTTCAATTTTGAGCTGTTAGTAAAAATCCTTTCCTTATTTCAATATAATGGATATTGAACCTTGTAGGAAGAACAAAGCTAAATTTTCAGAATGAACAAAATACCTTTATTTGAATTTTAAAACAGAACCAAATAATAATAATAATAATAATAATAATAATAATAATAAATAAATGCTGCAGCTCTTAACTATCAAAATTTTAAACTCTTAACTACTACAGTTAAAACTCTTACAACTATTCAAATACTACAATCTTAAACTCTCTAAACAAAATATATAAAAATCTTCCGAATCCTCTTCTTGTTGCCACCCCGTAAAATGCAAGTTCTTGTCCTATTATTTATATTTCACGTTCTCTTTAAGTCACGATCTTCACAAGTCATGATCTTTATAAGTCACGATCTTTACAAGTCATGATCTTTACAAGTCACGATCTTGACACTGTTTTAGAGGTAAACAGGCATGCTAATTTAAAAATTGTAGTTAGTTTTCTACCACATCAAGTTTTTTTCTCTCCACCTTATGTGAATGTGACCACTCTCTGTGGCATCGAGTGTAAATCATAGGAAGTACTACTGCTCTCCTACAGGCTGACATAAACCCTCTGATTGGTGCCAGGTGAATGACACCACAGGAGACCAGCAGTAGGTGTATACTTGTCTAGACTAGTTCAGTAACACCCAAGATACTGTAGTGATACGTTACGTGCCGTTCTGATATATAGTTGCCATTCCAAAGTGGAGTCCAAGTTTTTGTTTGTATATAACATTAGTAGTGTTTAGTTTTTATTTATAGGTAAACTGAAACCTTTCCTTATGTCTTCCTCCATTAGTCTGCATCGAAAGTGCTTAAACAGGCCAGATTAATTTTGTATTTTACTATTCTCAGTCAAAGAAATATCAACACAGTTGTCAACAAGCCTATTTATGTAATGTGAAAATTGGTATCAAGATAAATCATGGGACCTTTACAAAGTGTGCAAACAATGTGCCGAGAGTTTCTAGATATAGATGAAGGGAACACAATCTAAATTTTATTTGGTATGCCTATGATTCTGCGAGAAACCAAAGATTACTATCCTTGTTTAACATCAGCTTTATGTCCACTGCCTTACTCAGCTGAATTCCCAGTGCCAGTTTTCAAAGAATTCCTCTTTGGAAATACAGCTATATGATTCTAGTGAATATTAAACTGAGCCCAATCGTGAAGATTTTGAAATTGAAGATGTTTCAGTTTGTAAGGGATTTAAATAGCATGAGTTGAATAATTTAGCACAAGATTTGGGGCTATCCAAAAAGCTTCAGAGCCATTAGCATCAAGACAGCCTTAAAAAAAACTTGCTTGTACACTAATAGATCATGGTAGACTAATTTCGATCATGAGAAGGTGCGTTTCTGCAATACTTTCAAAATGATGATGGATTTGTGCATATCCACAAAATACATGTTTTAATTGAAGAGTTGAAAATTTCAGCCTATAACGCAACTTAGGTAAAAGTATATTTTAGGGTATCCCTTGGCGACACTTGTCAATTTTTAGCGGTACATGGCTACCGAGTTTGTGCAATTCTTTGACTTGCATAACGGCGATTTTTACGCCAAAAATTGGCACTACACAAAGCCAAAACAACAAGACAAAGAATTGCACAAACTCGGTACCCATGTACACATCAACCTATTTTCACTTAAAAAAAAAATTCCCCTAATTGCATAAAAATGGCATTGCGCACTCCCTTGACTTTATCCATGTACACGTTCTATTTTCACTTTAAAAAAATCCAAGAATTGCACAAACTTGCATTGCGCATTTCCTTCACTTTGTCCATGTACACATATCGATATATTTTCACTTAAAAAGTTAAAGGAGCACCCAATTCTACTATACAGGCAAACAAAAATACATAATCTCAATAAACTACATTTTAAACCAAACAATAAAATAACATAAAAAAAGAAAAACATGTTATACATTTAAGCACTACAAAAAGCAAATATCCACTTACCCTATTTAGAAGTTCCTTCATTTTTAGCTTGTGGTACACAAAATTCCCTAAGAGCATCCAAAAACTTCCTAAAATTATCTGAACTCGAATTCGTATATCGGCATCGCCACATCTGAACCTTTCTTCCTACGAACCCATTCAAATCCATCTAAACGGTTTTTACGTTTGACTAGATGCATTTCCTACAAACAGGACACTTAATAATGGCTACTAAGTAAACCTTCTTTTTACACACCAATCAATTAATGCTTGTTTTCCCTTTCGTTCCAAATCGTACAGAAACTTCAAATTAATCTTACTACATTCAGCCATTCTACCGTCTAAACAATAAAACTAACACACACCACAAAAGCGCTTACAAAACGTCCCATGATTCAAAATTTCCCAGAATCATGCACCCGATTATGTCACAATAGGGTTTCCATAACATTCAACTACTCAGGCTACTATAAATGAAACAACAAGATTGCCATAATATAAGGGTTACCTTAAAGTCTACTCTAACCCGCAACGTATTCTTAATATGGCGAATGTTCATCGATAGCTCAAAGCAGAGCTTAAAGTGTATCCTCCTTCTAAATTTATTTGATGCAGTCCTAATAGGCCATTCAGTTTGTTTGTGTGAATAATATGAAGATACAAAAAGAGTCACTGATTTATTGCAATATCACATGCACCAAGAAATCATCTGTACTGACCTTAAAATGGTCTGAGTTAGAGTAGACTGTAGCATACCCCTTGTATTATCGAGAAGTTGTGATTTCATTTATCGCCAAGTTGTTGTTTCATTTATGGTAACTATTGAATGTTATGGAAATCCTATTATGACGTAATCGGTTACATGATTGAGGTAAATTTTGAATTATGGGATTTGTAAGGACTTGGGGTGTGTGTTGGATAGGAAGTCCATTGTTTGTCTCGTTGTTTAGACGATAGAATGGCTGAATGTAGTAAGATTAATTTGAATTTTCTGTAAAAAAGAGGAAAAGAGCATTAATTGACTGGTGTGTAAATGAAGGCTTACTTAGTAGCCATTATAAGTGTCCTGTAGAAAGGAAATGTGTCTGGTCGAATATAAAGATCGTTGAAATGGCTTTGTCAAAAGAAAGGTTCAGATGGTCACTATGTCAAGCGTTCAATAATGGGAGCTCGTATTAACAATAGTGAAGGTATGTGGAGTGTGATTAGAAAGGGATTTTTGCAAGAAGTGTCATTGACAGTCCGGAAACTACGGAGGATATTTTTGACTCTTATTTTTGTGAATTTATGTGGCGACGCCGATAAACGGATTCGAGTTCAAATAATTTTAGGAAGTTTTTGGATGCTGTTAAGGAATTTTGTGTGCCACATACTGAAGACTAAGAAATTTCTGAATAAGGTAAGTGGATGTTTGTTTTATGTACTGCTTAGATGCTTAAGAGGTTTTCTTTTTTTATGTTATTTTATCGTTTGGTTGAAAATGTAGTTTATTGAGATTATGTATTTTTTGTTTGCCCCTACTGCAGAATTGGGTGCTTCTTTGACTTTTTAAGAGAAAATATTTCGATGTGTACAGGGACAAGGGAGTGCGCTATGCCACATTTGTGCAATTCTCCGATTTCTTTTAAGTGAAAATGGGTCGACATGTGCATGGATAAAGTCAAGGAAGTGCGCAATGCTTAGTTTGTGCAATTCTGTGATGATTTTTAAGTAAAAATAGGTCAATGTATACATAGATACGAAATATGTGCAATTCTTTGACTTGTTATTTTGTCTTTGTGTAGCCAAAATAACAAGTCAAAAAGAACCAAAAAGTAGGCAAAAAGAACTACGCAAACTCAGTATCCATGTAACCGCGAAAAAACGTCAATTTTCGCCAACAGGGGTACTGTAAATATACTTTTACCATAGTCTGCTTTCTCCTCGGCCAGCAACGTGGATACATCTAGTATCCCTGTTTTTTGTGTAAGTGGAAGAGCAGAGCTCATGAAAAGTACTACGTGCAGACAAACTGGCAGCTAAGATATGACCTGAAACCTGGTGATCCACACATTCTACATCAGCCACTTGTCGATGAGAAAAACATTATATTTCCACCTTGAGTTATAAAAATGTATTTCGTTAAAGAACTCATAATGAACTCGTTGTTAAAGCTTTGTGAACTGAGGAGACTGTTTTAAGTATCTCATTATGGTATTTCCTAGTCTGTCATTTGAAAAGATAATGGCCGATGAGTTTGATGGTCCAAAGATTTAGCAGCTCCTTAAAGATAAACATTTCATCAGAGCAATGACAAAACTTCAAAAAGAAGGCTTGGTTGGCATTCAAACACATTGTCGAAGACTCTTTTGGAAATACACGAGCACAGAATTGCAGCGAATTTGTCCAGCAACATTTTGGAATGCTTCCTAATGCTTCATTGCATTGTTAGAATCAAAATGCATTTTTTACATAGCCATCTTGATAACTTCCTGAAAAATCTTCGTGTACTCAGGGATGAGCATGGTGAGCAATTTCAGCAAGATTTGAAGGTTATGGAGGCATGGTACCAAGATAGATGTACATATGTTAGCTGACTATTGTTGCAGAATCAAGTTAGAATGTCCACAGATTAAACACTCCAGAAAGACACATAAATGAAAATGTTTACCTTTGCATAGTAGTTATTTATTTTATCTAGCCAGTCATTTTATGTTACACAGCTTTACTAGAATCGGTCGCGGACACTTAGCCGATGGAACACTTAACCGACAGGGACACTTAGCCAACATGAACACTTAGCCGACACGAACATTTAGCCGACAGAACACTTAGCCGACAGGACATTTAACCGGCACGGACACTTATCCGACATGGACACTTAGCCAACAGGTCATTTAACTGACAAGACACTTAGCCGACACGGACAGTTAGCCTACAGGACATTTAGCCAACACGGACAGTTAGCCTACAGGATATTTAGCCGACACGGACAGTTAGCCGACAGGACATTTAGCAGACAGAATATTTGGCCGACACAGAGAGTTAGCTGTCCAACATTTGGCTACGGGACACTTAACTGTCAACGCATTTAGTCAACAGGACACTAAGCCGACAGTGACGTTTAGCTAACATGTACCCAATAATTATTCAAACTTACTATCAATTACAAAATTTCTCGACTTCTCCACAAATTCAATATTTGAGTTATTTTTTCACTATCAGTAAAATTCATTTTTCGATTCTTAAAGATCTCATATGTTCTTTTAATAATTGTGTTAATTTAGCATTGTTTGATATTTATTGTGGCATGGTGTGTTATATATGTAACTGTAACTGTATCTATTATTATCTTTAATCATAACTATAATATAGAACAGTTGATGAGCAATGTATAATAAACGATGTTTGTGTACATCTTATAATCATCACTGAGCACATACCATACATATATATATATAAAACAACACATGGCGCAGTCGAGTGGATCCTAGATTAAAAAAGAAAATCTTTTTTGAAGAACCATGCAGCGTAGGTAAAGATATTCTAAACAAAAACATGATGGGAAGTTGTTTACAGTGAAATCGAAACTTCTATGTCTGGTAAGTGTGTTGTTTATTTTTATTTGAAATGGCTAAAAATACGTATATATAAACTATTTTTTAAATTAAATATGGATGAATTAAAGCCACCAAGTAATCTAAATTTCGAAGGTAATTTAAGCGAAAATTGGAAGAAATGGAAACAAAAATTCCAAATTTATATGTTAGCGACTGGTGGTATTACTAAATCACCTGAAATTAAAGTAGCTATTTTATTATATATTATTGGTGAAGAAGCACTTGAAAAGTTTAATACTTTTAAATTTTTGCATACCGAAAGCAAACGAAAGTGTTGTTAGACATATATTTTTCTGTCGAACACAACATGGAGGTGAATCGTTTGATGATTTTTTAACCGATTTAAAGAAATTAAGTAGCAACTGTGGATTTGCAGAATTAAAAGATAGTTCAATAAGGGATAGAATAGTAAGTGGAATTCTAAATAAAAATCTCAAAGATAGGTTATTAACCCGCTACTTTTAGCGTGCGCTACTTTTAGCTACGCGAGAACGCGCGTCGGGCTCCGTAGACCCGAAACTTTATTTCTTAACACAACAAAAATAAAATTGCTTGTGTAATTGAAGGAAAATATTTAAATAATAAAGACAGAGTGTATAAAATGTAAAAATATACTTTTAATTTAATAAGTCTAATAAAATTGTATTTTAAACAAGTTTAAGACTGAAATTATTTATCATTAACAACAAAAATTAAACTGATTTCGAGCGCAAATGAAATTTAGTACTAATTTATGCAATATTAAATTTTTACAGCAATAATTTCAAAATAAAACTTACACTTCACATTGTTTTTGAAAATAATCGTGCTGTCTTTACCACAAACATTTTTATCGCACATAGCGCAGCAAATTTGTGATTTTCGGTCCGTTACACCAAAACTGTAAACATTTTTGCAATTTTCAACGAACTTTTCAAAGGCATATTTTTTTTTTCCAGGCATATATTTTTTTTCAAAGCCATTTTATTTATTTCCCTTCTAGAAAAGCGATATCTTATGTCATCAAATCTCAAACATCTCATTAGAAATAAAAAACGTTTGTTAGACATCGTTCGATGAAAAATGTCAAGCACTGTTCCGTCAGTCACCCGAAGGTCGAGAACATTTATGTGAGAAGCCTTGTGGAGTCCTTCAAAATAAAGAAGACCGATATATGCTCTGATTTCTTTAATATTTGTGGATCGAGCACCTCTCTATCTTTCAAATTTGACGGCGATGGATTCGATATAAATATTTGCACAATCTACTAGAACTTTTACTATTATTTTATCCATAAGCAGTTGCCAAGAATTCATAGGGAAGGACACAAATTTTGCTTCACAAACATTTCCGAGCAATTTTCTCACAATGTTGTGAGCAAAAGTTCTCACACCAAGTCTTGGTTCTTTTTTATTCCATTTTGTCACATTTTATTTGCCAAGATAACAATTCGCTGACGGGCACAAAATTACTTAATTCATTGCTAGATTCATCGCTTGAGTCTAATGCCTCTTCAGAATTCGATTGGAGATCACTAAAGTGTTCTTCACCAACTATTTCTTCATCCTCTTCATTAATTGTATCTTTATCAGTCGATACTTCGGCTAATAGTTTCTGTAGTCTTTTCATTTCATCGTCATAACTCAAATAGCAAGACCTTTTTGCAGCTGCCTGATCTCTTTCACAGTTTTAAATGACAATGCGAGCTCGGGCCTGGGAAGCCCGGTTACTCAGTTTCTGAGATAAGATGAAGGGTTAAATTTCGGAAATGCTTGTGAATGACAAGTACATGACCTTAAATGCAGCTACTGAGAAGGTCGAAAAATTTCACCAAAGGGAGAAATTTTTGTATTACGTTTTTATAACGACCGGGCCTCGCAGACCCGACGCGCGTTCTCGCGGGTTAACCTAAAGCTCCTATATACCAGGCTGAATCATCAGGCATTCGCGCTCCCAAGTGGGAGATTTAATGGCGGCTGTGTAGTTACGGTGAAACAATTTTTTGTGTTTTTTTTTTTTTTTTTTTTTTTTTTTTTTTGTGTAAAATGGGCGGATGTACAGCTATTAATTGTTCAAATCATTCACGGAAAGGTCATACATTGGTAAAATTTCCTAAAAATGAAGAAAGAAGAAAAATATGGGTAAAAATTGCCGAAGAGACAACTGGAAACCTGGTCCAGGCGCTGAACTTTGCTTAGTAAGTATAATGTTAATTACGCCTTCATTTAGAGTTTATATCTTCTCTGATGTTTATAATGTGCAAGTAAAGTGAAATTCTTGTGTACAATAACCTGAATATCTGCTAATTTCTGTAATAATAGCTATAATTAAATTAGTCTAGGGTTAATGTACCCGTCGCCAAACATCGCCAATGTAGATGTTTTGAATGTGGAAAAGAAATTTCTCTTCAAATATAAAGCGCGGATTTTGTTTGCCTGTGCTAATTGTGGAATTTATACTAATGTAACATGAAAATCATTAGCATATTGAAATTTATTAAAAAAATAAATAATAATTTGGAAAGTCAAGATAAAATCTGAATGTTTGCTAAAGATATATGTAACATTATACTATAGTCGCAATATCGTTGGAATGATATATAATTTTTTTCTTTATTTTATAATTACTATTGTTAAAAAGTTAGATGAGTTGTTTATGCACGGTGCCCACTACTGTTTCTTGGTTAAAATAACTTCCAGAATTTTGACATTGACATCTGAAGTCAATAGAATAAATTGAATAGTGTGAGACAAAATATATATAATCTGACTTCAATAATTGCAAGGATTGTGCAAGTTTATTTATAATCACAGTATTATACAATTTGGTAATGGAGTAAAGATTTAGAAATGAATGCAGAACATTCAAATTAGTATTTTCTTGTTTCTAATATATAGAAATATAGTCTATTTTCCAGTATAAAAGTTTTACTTAAAAGTATGGGAAAGCAGATTTGTTTCATGCATGATCTTTATAATACTGGTATGAAATGAATGAATTTTAATCTGTAAACAATTTTTTGTTAATATTGAAATGCGTTTCATTGGGTACATTTTTAGGCACTTGTGGATCATGTCAGACAACATGCAATAGAAAAAAGATGTCCGTGTGCATAAATTTTCCCATTGTGTTACTTCGTTTTATCTAAATTTCAAGGATAATTCTTTTCATTTTTATATGGCATGTTATCAGTATAAAGGCTAGTGAAAATAAATTGGTATGTGTATTTGTTTTTGAAGTGTAATGCTTAAATGAAAAGATGGTGTGTGTTTCTTCATTTAAACAAAATTTCAAGGATAGTATTTTTCAGTGTTTGTTATTTCTCAATGTAAAGGGTAACAAGGGGGAAAAAAAACTGGTATGGTATATCTGTTTTTTAAGCATGATAATTTTATTTATTTCTTTAGTAATGCACATATATATATAGAGAAGGTGTTTGGTCCAACTGAAGTTATAATAAATCTAATTTTACTAGATCTCTCCCTCCCCTCAGGTGTAGAAAATTTTCAAAAGCAGAAAGTTTATTTGCAGAATTAATTCATTTCTGATAAACTTATTATCATTAATTTTTTATATAACATGTTATTAAGTTACACATTTGACTACTGTGTAATAAAATCGTATTTAGGGCAAAAAATTTACTATAATTTTGCATCTGGTGACTAATATCATATGCTTCTAAGAATATAATTTTTGTATTTCAGGAACATGAAACTGTTATTTTGATATACTTAAATAATAAAAGTGTGTATCTGAATCAATTAATGGATACAAATATTTTACAGTTATTTTTAGAAGATATTTGCCATATCGCTTCTAATAATTCATAAAGTATGTTAAAATATAGGTAAATAATTTGGTGCAGAATTCAAATTTAGGGTTTAAAATATAGTGAATCATAAGACTAAATGATTTTTATTGTCATGATTTGCCTGGGCTTAAGAATGTACTTTTCGCCCGGTGGAAATTGTCATCAAACTGTCCTGAACAGGCTTTTTGTTGATAATAACTTCCAGGCTTATCAGTACCTCCTTTTGAGTGGAGGGTATGCAAATATAGTGCCCAATTTAAATTACATTGTGATTGTAATAATATTGTGGTATTAAATAAGTGATTATAATTACAATTTAGGTAATTGCATTGTAATTATATTACATTGTATCTGTGAACTCTTAATTTCATTACTTTATGCAATTATGTTGTAAGTGCATAATCTAATTGCAATAATATAATCTATTCGCAATTACAAAATAATTATAAATGCAGTTACATCTTAAATAGAGGCCATTTTAATACTTTTAAATTTTTGCAAGATAACTTCCCATTAAGGTTCATTTGGAGGAAACTATGCAAATACTAAAAAAGAAGTTATGCAATTTACATATTTTGTACTGTACTTTCTTGTTATAATGCTGTTCAATATATCTTCAATACTTTTGTAAATTTAACACCATTCTTTGCAATCACTGTGGTGCTTTAAAAAGAAGTTTCTTAGTTATGCTTTCTAATAAGAATGGGTTTAAAATTAAGTATTATGTATAATAACTAGCAGTTAAAAAAACTTGACTGCATGAAAATGCTGTTGCTCTGTAAAATAAAAAATAAGCTTTCTTTTATGCTTTGAAATGAATTACATGTGGTTAAGTCGTCCTTTTACAATTTAAGAATGTGGTTAACACACATTCTTAAATTGGACAGGTTTTATCTAAATTATTAGTATAAAATATATAAACTATGAATTATTTTGTAACATAACTCAAATTACAAAATTCATTCTATATACGTTCAAAGTTATTATCTTTTATGGAATAACTGTTTTTTAATTTAGGTAAAAATTGGATTTTTAGAAGTATTACAAATACAATGCAACACAAAGGTGATCTGATTGAAGAGGAAGGACTTTTTATTACGGTTTCTAGTTCGTATTTATATTACATTTGATGAAAAGCATCCAAAACACAGAATGCTATACTTTCTTCTTCCATATATGTTATGAAATATTTCACACATTTAAAAGAAAGTGTTTCTTCAGAATCTTGCGCAATTATTTCCATATACCTCAGACTTAAATGACAACATATTCTTAAGTTATTTTTTTAGTATGAATTTACAGTGTTTTTATGGAAATTTTTGTTAAAATGTCATTAAGATAAATTTATTTGCACACTCTACGCTTTAACTATTTCCCCATTTGACACTATTGAAAGTTTTTATTCATATCTTATTTATTTTAGTCTGCTAACGAAACTGAAACATCTAAAGAATAAGTTATTTTGAATATATTTACAAAATATACGCGAAATTTTTATTTAAGTGAAAACGTCTATATACTATTCGAGAATTAATAAATTATCCGAAAAGATTATATGCGCTGAATGCCGCGCGTCTATAAAATAAATCTTTAAAAAAACAGCAGACATTCAGCCAGCGTGTGCGATAAACGCGCCAAAATTGGCAGCGCGTTCACTCTTTCGCCAAGAGAGAAAAGTTGGTGATTCAGCCTGGTTTAGAGGAGCCTTAGGTTAACCCCTTCGCGCCGGGTAGCGCAAACGCGCGCTTATCGCGGAGGCCGGCAGTGTCTTACGCGTGCGTCTGTCCAGAGCCGGGGGCTTTTTTGTTATTAAGCCTAAATCCATGAAATTTCCGAAGTATTAATGCATTGTTTAATAATGCTCTATAGAGTATTAAAACGGCTTATGCTTTATAGATATTTTTATATATACTTTAATTACCTTATTTCTTGTTTAAATGCATATTTTACACATTTTATTTTCATTACTCACCATTTTATGACTTTTAACATTATACATCTGAAAACTAAATATATTACTTAAAATTATCTTTTCGTATGAAAAATTTGAAAACAGGGATCTACACACAGTCCTACGTTATATTCCTTGCACTCGTAATAACTCATTTGCCGTTTTGGAGGATTTTTCCGGGAATGTGAACAAACGAAGCATCATCGTCTCATTTTCTTATCAGTCTCTTCTGAACAAAGTTTTGGAAAATGTCTTAATCTTTCAGGATCAGTATCAGAATTTCAGAATCAGTACCTGAAATATTTTGCATCATTTCTGCTATTTCATGCTCTGTTAAACATTTTCGATGCTTCGACATTGCAACGGTAAAAACAGAAAGAATTCATGTCTAACAAGATCTGATTATTTTCTAAAAACTGAACTGCAAACCGAAATACCCAACGCTTTAGCGAAAATAAAACTTCTCTACTTACAATAAACAACTACCACGTGCGAATTTAAAGAGACGTCATAAATCACACCATTCGGAAACATTTATTTCCCCTTCTGTTTATATAATCAAAAACACGAGTATGTGAGTCATGCTTCTCTCATTTTGAGTAGAAGGTCTATTGTACATGTATCTGAAACCATATGGACATACAGTGCCATCTTGTGGCAGAAATCATAGTTTTTAAAACGTTTCAGGACACTGGCACAATACGTGACAGTCGGGGCTGAACGGGAAAACGCTCTGGCACGCCTGTGTGTCGGCCGGGAAGTGAGTGTGTTCGTTGTTGGCACGTAGACGTGACAGTCGGCGCGAAGGGGTTAAGCGAAGATCAGTTAACATTGGAGAAATGTATTAAAATGTGTAAAGCTTCTGAATTAGCAGAACTTCAGCTGAAAACTTTAACTGAAGAAAATAAAATAGAAGTGATCAAATGTACAGTAGAAGTCCGATAATCCGGCACGTTCGGGACCGGCTCGGTGCCGGACTACCGAAAATTCCGGTCTATCGGGCGGTAATTATAAGAACAATTAGGTTAATAATTAAACTAAAAATACAGCATGCAAATACATACAACAAAGTTTATTTTACATTTCATATAATGTATGTACACGTACTGTAAAACATATTTCACTTAGATTTAAAAAAGTCACGAATGTCTTTTTGTTTTCTTGACTTTTGGCGTTTAGTATAAAATTTATTTCTAATGATATGGAAGTCAATAATTTCTGAAGCACTGTAGCTAGTACTAGCCTCGGCAGAAGAGATAAACTTATTTAGTGATTCTGCAGCTTCTGCCCAGCTGATTTTTTCCCTTTTCTTCCGTTTCGGCATCTGAGTCATTTTCTTCAAGATTTTGAGTAGGCTGAGGGTTTACTACAATGTTGATAATGTCCTCATCGGTTAGTTCTTGTTCAACAGGCTCATTCTCGTCGATTAAAAGCCACTCCTCTACTTCATCTTCAGGCAGGTTTTTCAAGGGATTGTCAGTACTTCTAACGACATCCAAAACTTTGGTCAGAGCATCTTGATGGTTTTCTTCCTCATCAGTCTGTAGAGTTAGGTCAGATGCAGGGTTTGCAGCTGGCCAAAGTTTTCTCCAGCATTTTTGGAGTGTTGTATTCTTTACCTGGTTCCAAGACTGTGCAATAGCATAGACGGCATCTTTTACTGTAAACTTTTTTTGAAAATCAGTCACGTCACAGTCGGCATTTAACAGGCCTTGAATAAAAGACCTTCTATAAAAGCATTTAAAATTTTGAATAACCCCTTGGTCCATGGGTTGAATCAAAGATGTTACGTTAAGTGGGAGCAGAGTAGCAACAATATTTCCAGAAACTAACTCATCTACTGGCGGATGGGCTTTGCAATTGTCCAAAAGAAGGATGGCTTTAGTATCTTCTGGTAGACCAAGGCTCTTTTGAAGGATTCCTTGACCTCAGGCACAAAGTGGTGAAAAAACCAGTCTTTAAAGAGGGCGGCAGTTATCCACGCATTTGATTGAGCATCGTATTGGACAGGCAAGTGTGTAACATTCTTAAAAGCCCTGGGTTTTGCAGATTTACCTATCACAAAAGGGGTCACTCGGTGGTTTCCAGACGCATTAGCACATAGCAAAACGGTTAATCTGTCTTTGTTTTTTTTTTTAAACTCTTGGCTGCTTTTTCTCCTCCCCCAGCTAGTGTAGATGTTGGTAAACATCGCCACAATAGCCCTGTTTCATCAGCATTGTAAATCTGTTCAGGTGTTAAATCATTATCAGCCACGATTTTCTCAAACTCGTCTTTGTATTTTTCTGCAGAGTTTTGGTTTGTTGAAAGGGTTTCTCCAGTTACATCAAGTCTTCGAATTCCATGCCGAAACTTAGTTTCTGAGCCAACCATCAGAATAATTACATTCACTTTCTACATTCACTTTCAGCAACTCCTAAATCTTGGCCGAATTTCTTTGCCTTTTCAACAATCATTGGCCCTGTTACCGGCTTTCCTTCAGAACGTACTGCACTAAACCATTTGAACAATACACTATCTAGCTGTTCCAGTTTTGGTTTTTTTAATGTTTGTCTAGAAGCCAATTTTTCAGTTGTTACCGATTGAGAAGCAAACTTCATTAGTTCATCTTTTTGTTTTTTAATGTCATAAATAGTTGATGAGCCAATATTAAACTCATTCATTAAAACATTTCTATTCTCGCCTTTTTCTAACCGTTTGATGATTTCTAGTTTCTGATTGAGAGTCAGTGTTACGTGTTTTCGTTTCTCTCCTTTTGAATTAGAAGGCTTAGGTTTTGGAAACATGGTCACTGTACAGTTAGAACGAAAATCACGTTTTTTATAAACAGTTTCAAAAGTTACGTTTACTGCGATGTGAAAGGACACAAAACAACAACGCACAAAAAAATGGCGAAGACGCTTCGTGATTGATTAAGGGAGCTGCACTGCACCTGAATTTGTTGTGACAGCTGAGACTAGCCGGCCGCTAATTGTTTCCGAACAATACCGAGCGCTTCCGGATGATCTCGAACTACCCCGAAAACTTCCGAATAGCTCTCGAGCGGTTTTATTTGCTTTAAAGGCACACTTTTGGAGAAAACCAAAATTTTTACAATTTTCCGAAGCGATGCCGGACTATCGGGCATTCCGGAATGTTGGATGCCGGACTAATGGACTTCTACTGTAATAAATTTCGACCTTCAGAGGAAAAAAAATCAGCCTTGTCAGAAAAACTATCATGTTAAACAAAAGCAACGAAGTACTAATTCTTCTTCCAACTATCAAGGAAATAAGTACAATAATCCAAAACCATGTAGAAAATGTGGAACTTTTCATAAGTTATACAATTGTTCTGCTTATAATAAGATTTGCTTGTACTGTAAAAAGAAAAATCCCTTTTCTAAAATGTGCACTTACAAAAATGTTAATGTTGTGCAGTGGCGTAGCGACAGGGGGGCAAAGGGGTGCATGATGCCCCGGGCGCCGCTCGTAGAGGGGCGCCAAATGGTCTCCAAACAAGATTTTCCGGAAAATTTCCGTTTTTATTTTGTTCGATTTCTGGAAAATATATTTAAATTTAATAACTATTGTAATATAATTAATCATTTATTTTCTTGATTTGTCTCATAAAATGTGTAATAAAATGTTTGCAGTACATCAACCAAACGTTCTTTCTGACCATTTTATTTCTCCAAAATAGAGATATATTTTTATTTTTTTAAACGAAATGCACGCATATCTCTCGCTTTTTATTTTAAAACGATAACACGACCTTCTCCCGAATTTCTCAAACATATCTAGTTTCCAAAATCCAATTCCATAATCTGGAAATGACATTTTTGGAAAATCCTAACGCTTCCGCTATAATGGATTGCATTTGACTCTCCTGTAAACGACTGATGGCCTTCTAGTCTACTGATTCTACTAAGTGATCGGACTGACTGCTGCAAACAGTCAACTCTTGTCAATTGTTTTTAATCTCCTACTACAAAAGGAATGCTGCAGGTCGCTTTTCACTCCTTATCTTAAACTCATAGTTTTCGACGTCACAGACTAAATTTGCATATTCCCAACTTTTTAAACGTTATAATTTCCCTTTATAATCTCTTCTATTGCCTTTTGTTCAAAAAGGTTATCGATTATATGGTTTTCATACCGAACCCACAATATCCCCTAATTGTTTTGAGCAGTGAATGTTACTTCATGACGTTACTCCGCAGTAGAAAAGAAACGGAACCTAAAATTCCACTACAGATATATAGAGAAAATGTTTTCCAAACCTAAGAGTCGCACTTTAAATACTACTTACTATTTCGTTATCGAATGCTAGCTATGAACGTTCGTTCAGCAAATTAAAATAAATTTTCACATATTTACAATCAACGATGGGCCAAGATCCCCTAAGTCATCTAGCATTTTTAAGTGTGGAAAGAGAAAAATTTGAAAGGATGGACTTTGATGAAGTAAATGATAAATTTGCTTCATCCAAGGTAAGAAAAATGTATACATAGTAATTAATTGTATTCATGTATTATATTATTATTAATAAATATAAGTGCTCGACCATGTCAAGGTGCACGTGATTGAAGCGAGATGAGAGCAAATTAAAATTTTTAAGTTGGCTGGTGGTGTGTCTGACAATTTTAGATCTTTGGCACTTTAAGCACAAACGTGTCCGGTTGGCTATGTCCTTTTGCGTGCTAGGCCATACGAAACGTTGCTGTGTCAGTTTCCTCGAAGCCTTGATGCCAGGATGTGACAGACGATGTAACTGACTAAAAATGGCATGGCGAAACCTGGAGGGAACATAAAGTCGAAATCTTGAATCTTAAACATCATAATAAAGTGATTTTCCAGGTGACAGCTGCATAGGCTGCAAGTTGAGATCGGTGGAAGATTTGCTTTTCAAGAGGGTTTGTAGTTCTGAATCCCGGTGTTGTTCATCCGCAAGGGCAGCAAAGTTTATTGGCGAAGGAACGGCTAGTTGTTCAATACGAGACAAGGTGTCTGCAACAATATTCTGCGAACCCTCAATATAACGGATATCTTTTGATATATATTGCTCGTAGCATAAGTCGAAAATATTTGACAGCTTCATAAATTCCTAATAATTCGCGATCGTGAGTGCTGTATCTGGTTTGTGCTGGTAACAGTTTTTTAGAAAAATATGAAAGTAGTCTCCATAATTCTTGATCTTTCTGTTGTAAAACTGCTCCTATACCTGCTGTAGATGCATCATCGTGTAGAGACATTAGGTTATTTTTTGAAAGCAGAAGATATGAAAAATATGCAACGGCCTTCGCCGGGAATCGAACCGCGGACCTCTGGAGTACCGGCCCAGCGTGCAGAACCACTACACCACAAAGGCGCGCTAGGAAAGCGGGAGAAATACCTTATAAACGTAGAGTGATAACTGTTTAGATGCGGAAGGATACTGCAAATTTGGTGCCGAAATTAAATCATTTTTGCATATTTGGAACGCTTCGCGAGATTCTGTGGTCCAGGTTATAACACGTTTATCGTTTTTCTTGCTTCCAACCGAAAAAGAATTTAGAGGTGCTTGTATGGTCGCTGCATGAGGTAAGAAACCTCGATAAAAATTGAGCGTGGCAAGTTTCTTAAGTCCTTCACTGAAGATGGTTCGGGTATATCGTGGATAGCGGTGACTCTATCTGGAAGGGGTCGAACGCCATGAGCGGAAATTTCATGACCAAGAAAGGATACTCTTGGTAGGCCAAAAACGCATTTGGAAGGATTAAGACTGACATCGTACCTTTGAAAACGTTCAAAAACTGTTCTCAAATGTGATAGGTGTTCTTGCTCTGAAGAGGAGGTGATTAAGACGTCATCAAAATAAGGTACACAAAAGTCGAGGCAGATTAACACCTGATTCATGAAGCGTTGAAACGTTTGAGCAGCATTGCAGCAGTTTTTGGAATATCAGCTGGGTTAACGGGCACTTAGTGATACGCCCGCTCAAGATCAAGGGTTGTAAAAATAGCTTTTCCGTCTGAAACTTGCATACAGTCTTGAATGTGCGAGACTGGGTAACGATCAGGAATTGTAGCTGCATTTAACCGACGATAATGGCCACACGGGCGCCAGTTACCATTTAGCTTCCGAACTAGATGGAGCGGACTGGCCCATTAACTTTCTGAAGGACGGCAAATTCCCTGTTCCATCATGTATTGAAATTCCTCTTTGGCGGCTTTAAGCTTGTCCGGAGGTAAGCGTCTTAGTTTAGCTGCAATTGGAGGTTATGTAGTTTCAATATAATGTAGTACATCGTGTTTGGATTCGGAACTACCCATAACTGGGCGCGTGTTTGTAGAGAATTCTCTGAGAAGTTGACGCCATGGGGAGTTACCCGAAATCAGTTTAATGCTCAAATCTTGACTATTGTGAATTACTCCCGGATAAGTTAAGTTGGTTGTAGAATCTATCAAACGGCGATTCTTAAGATCGACAAGCAAAGAAAATTTTTGAAAAACGTCAGCGCCACTAATAGGACTTGAAATGAATGGCCATTGGATGTTGCGGCGCAATCCTAAATCAACAGATATCAGGCGTTCACCAAAAGTTTGAATAGGAGTTCCATTTTCTACATAAAGTTATAGCTTGGTAAGGCCCTTTTGTTCGTGAAAATGTGGTGGAACGACAGAAACATCGGTCTCGGTGTCTACAAGAAACCTTAAGCCCGAATTCTTTTCGATGACGAAAAGGCGTGCAAAATTCCGGCCGCTGTCTTTCACAACTTCGAGCAACGGCCCTTCTCGTTTCCCTGATCGTTATAACGACACAGTGGGTGGCATTTGTTTGCCTTGTTTCCAAATTTGTGGTGGTAAAAACAAATAGCCGTGTTATGAATACCCGGCTTTCATAACGTTTCCTCAGTGGGCTACGATGTGTATTTCGACCACGGGATGTGGAGCGGTTGCGCTGAAAAGGTTCAGCTTGGATGGCTACAATCTGAGCAACCTGTTTGAACCAATCATCAATTTGAGCCTGTAACGCCACAGTACCTGGACCAGGAGCCTGCACTGCGTGTATTTGCGCTGGAATGGCCAACTTGTGAATTTTATCAGCGATTTCGGGAAGATTTTTAAATGGCTCCCTACTGGCCGCTAAAATGGTTTGCATGTTAGATGGGAGTCTATGTATCCATAATGTTTTAAGAATGTTATCCGTTAGGTTACCGGTGCCTAAGTCTGACATTTTAGACAGCAATTGAGAAGGCCTCCTATCACCCAATCGTAAATCGTGCAACAACTGCTTGATTCTGTCTATGATTCTTCACAAACAGAAATTAATATTTTTTAAAGACTTGTGTTTGTCCGTCGCCGGTGAATTCAAAATTATTTCACGAGCTGATTGCAGTACCTCTGATTCTAACACGGAGATCGCTGTATAAAATTGAGTTTTGTCGGCAATAATGTGACTTAATTGCGCATCCAATTGAATGAACCATAACGATGGGTCTCGGCGACAAAAAGGTGATGGCTTAACTGCCACTCGCGCCAATTGTGAAGCAGCATCGTTGTCAACCACTTTATATCAATCAAATACGCACAATAATAATATGTATAGAAAAATAATCAACATGTTTATAGTGACACAGTTTCTTGATACTTGAAATCAGAGAAATTGGCGGCTCAAATGCTGTAGACGATACATATATCCACTGAAATTATGACAGAAATATGTTGACTCACCGGAATGCGGCACAACGCTTTAAATGACAGGTGAAATGTCTTACTTGCATCTCATCACACTGGATAACTTACTGCTGCTCAGAATTTTGACATATGAATTCCATATTCGTGCAACATTGAAGGTTGCTATTCGTAATAAGTACGTGTCACCAATTATGATAGTACAATTTTTTGAGACAGATCATTAAATAATTATAACAATTGAATAGAATAAATATTATTTTGTTCTTTGTTGCTATGGGTTATCAGACTGGCAGAGTTGAGTTGTAGTAGGCAAGTTGCTACATATCTATTTATCTATAATGTATATTAAACTTTTAATTGTTTAAAACCTGCACTTTTTAAAAACACTTATAACACCTTTTGAACTAATTCTAGATCATCGTATGTCTGATTTTTCCGCCGACACAGATGCATTTCCGAATCCATGGATAGTGTAGTTAGGTAGTGACTATTCTTAATATATTTTTGAGTATTTTATGGCAGATTCAGCATTTTATTATTATTTGCATTATTTTCTTATTACGAATATATTCTATACATTATATTACTGAAATTTTTTATTGTGGGGGGGCGCCAAAAAGGTATTTTGCCCCGGGCGCCAGTCTTGCTTGCTACGCCACTGATGTTGTGCAGAATAATTTAGAGCATGAGTTGCATAATAATGGTAATGAATATATTTTAGGGTCAGTAGAAGATACAAATCCATTTTCTAAAAATAAAACAGAATAGTTTGAAAAACTAAAAGTAAACATATATAAATATTTATTTGTTAAGTTGGATACTGGAACTCAGTGTAATGTGCTACCATTGCCTAAATTTAAACAATTAAATTTAAGAGATAAATGTTTGACTAAATCAAAAGTCACTTTAAATAATTACAATGGTACTACAATTGATGTAGTCGGAAAATGTAAATTATTATATGAAACATCGAAAAGGGACAAGGATGAAGTAGAATTTCAAGTCGTAACACGTGATAAAACTGTTCCAGCTATTTTAGGTTTATCGACATTGCAAAAATTAAACCTAATACAAAGGATTTGTACAATAAATCCTGATTCCAATGAAAAGTTACCAGAATCTTTAAAAGGATATCAAGATTTGTTTAAAAGAACTGGGAATTTAACTGGATATACATATCATATTAAATTAAAACCAGGAGCTGTTGGTAAAATAGAACCCTGTAGGAAAATTCCACTTAGCTTATTAAATCCATTAAAAAAGGAATTAGCAAGAATCGAAAAAGATAGTATCTTAACCAAAATATACTGAGAGAACATTATCACATACCAACCTTTGAAGAAATTTCATCTCAAATGACAAATGCAAAGGTCTTTGGTATTTTAGACGCAAACAAAGCATTTTCGCAAATTAAACTGTCAGATTCAAGTTGTGAATTTACTACATTTAACAATCCGTTTGGTAGATATTGTTTTTTGAGGTTGCCATATGGACTTAGTTCATCACCAGAAGTTTTCCACAGAAGTTTTTCTGAAATTTTTAGTGATTTAGAAGGAGTTCAAATATATATAGATGACTTATTAGTTTGGGGTAAAGATAAAAAAGAACATGATTTAAGATTAAAGAAGTTGTTGGACCGAGACAGGGAAAAGAATGTTAAATTGAATTTAAATAAATGTAAATTTCGGCTGAATGAAGTGAAATATATGGGACATATATTTTCTAAAGATGGTTTAAAACCAGATGAAGACAAAATTATAGCTATTCTAGATATAAAACCACCAAAAAATGTGAAAGAATTAGAAACTTTTCTAGGAATGATTACATATGTTTCTAGATTTATACCTAATGTATCAGAATTGACATCATGTTTAAGAGATTTGTTGAAAAAACAAGTTATCTGGAACTGGAATGCAACACATGAAAAAGCATTTAGAAGACTGAAAGATGTCTTGGTAAATAAACCAGTTTTACAGTATTATGATATAAACATGCTAGTAGTTTTATCTGTAGATGCATCTCAAGAAGGACTAGGAGTAGTCTTACTGCAGAATAATTTACCAGTAACATATGCATCTAAGGCATTAACAAATACACAGAAGAATTATGCTCAAATTGAAAAGGAAACTTTAGCTATTGTAATTGCGTGTGAAAAATTTCACTAGTATATATTTGGAAAATATATTACTGTGGAAAGTGACCATAAACCACTGGAATCAATTTTTAAAAAGCCATTAAATAAATGCCCTGTAAGATTACAAAGAATGCGTATAAGATTACAGCCATACCAGTTTGAGATAAAATATAAACCAGGAAAAGAACTTTTTATAGTGGATGCCTTATCAAGATCATTCACTGATAAAGGGTCTGATTTCTTTGAAGGAGACATAGAAGCTGATGTTGGATTGGTTGTAGAATGTATATCAATGTCTAATGGTAAAATGGAAGTTTTTCAACTGGAAACAAAAAGAGATGAAGAACTACAAATTTTAAGAAAATAAATTAAAACTGGATGGCCAGATGAAAAATATATGGTTCCAGAATTGGCAAAACCATATTTTAACTTCAGATAGAAGAACTATCAGAAACAAATGGATTAATATTAAAAAATTCCTGTGTTGTTATACCAAGAAGTTTACAAAAAGATATATTAAGCAGAATTCATTATGGTCATTTAGGAGTAGTAAAATACAAGATTAAAGCAAGAGAAATATTATATTGGCCAAGAATGTTGAAAGAAATTGAAGATTTGGTACTGAATTCTCAAACATGTTTAAGTTTACAAAAAACTAATACTAAAGAAACAATGACATCTAAAAAGAAATATCTAATGGTCCATGGGAAGTATTGGGAACAGATCTCTTTTACTTTCAAGGAAAGGATTATATAGTGGTTATAGATTATTTTAGCAAATATGTTAAATTGGATATTTGGAAGATCTGTCAAGTGTAGCAGTGATAAAGCAATTGAAATCAATTTTTGCAAGACATGGTATTCCGAAAATAGTATATTTGGATAATGGTCCACAATATAATTGCAGGAAATTTAAAGATTTTGCAAGAAGATGGAATTTTGAAACCAGAACTTCAAGTCCAAATTACCCACAATCTAATGGAATGATTGAAAGACATATTCAAACTGTGAAGCGAATGTTAGAAAAAGCTGTAGTTGACAATAAGGATCCATATTTAGTATTAATGGAATATCGTAACTCTCCTATTTCATATGAAATGAAGTCACCTGCAGAATTGATGTTTGGAAGAAAAGTAAATGGATTGATGCCTATAAAAGAGAATTTTGTCCAAGCTAAATGATATGAAGACCATAAGCAACATTTACTGAAGAGACAAACCTTACAAAAATGTTATTATGATAGGAATGCAAGACCGTTAAAATCACTGTAGATAGGAGATCATGTTTACAAAAAAGAGAAAGGGAAAAAACTAAATGAAAGAGGGAAAATTATAGAAGAAGCAAAGACCACGTTCATATAGGATTATTAGAACAGATGGAAGAATTGTAGAAAGGAACAGAAGAGACCTTCTTAAAGGAAATAATTAGAAAGAGTTTGCAATACAAAACAACTATGAGAATGAAGTTATAGATGAACCCGAGATACCTGAGAATAGCAAGAGCACTACAAATTTAGATGTGCCTGTAAGTCCTTCAAAACCTAACAGAAGTGTTGCGTCACCAAATAGTGAAAGAGGTATAGTATCATCAAATTTTTCAAATGGACATAACTACGTTACTCGATCTGGTAGGACTGTCAAGAAACCTTATTATTTAAAAGAATAGGTTTAATTTTACTATTATTATTATTTTTGATAAAAAATCTGATGTATACACCACATGACTTCCTTGTACGGAACATTAAATTATACCCATTTTTCCTTGCATTTTATTTAAACTTATTAGATTGAATTAAACCTACTTCGCCGACAGCGCATAAACCACAATAGAATAAATGCATTCTTTAAAATGCATTTTGTTTACCATAGCGACACTCTGGCGCTAGGTTTACTTAACAGTATTATATTTCATTCATATTATATATAACTCAGAATGCACAAAATGTATATCATTTAAAGAATTATCTAATCGTTGCCACATGTTCTATTCAAATACTATAATAAAGCTAGAACTATGTATAAAAGAAAACAAAACAAAAAAAAAAAGTTTTTCACAGACAATTGAGTATTTCTCATTCACTTAATTCAGTTCTCACTTCACGAGAAGGCAAAAATACATAAAAACTCAAAATATCTATATTCAAAATTACGAAGTAAATCTCCGCTTATTTCCTCGAAAACATTCCAGAAAGAATTAAGCATGATTTAATTGGCAATAATAAATGAATGCGTTATCTTTGTTGTTGCGAAGCTAAGTTTCTCTAGATTGGCAACAAATCCACTAGTCTCCTGTTTCAAATGTAAACATCAATGGCCGCCATTAAAAACAGGCTTAGCGGCAACTTTAAAATTGCTGATAATTCTAAAAATATTGCACACAGATTTACTAACGGCATAAAATCCTTAACCGGAAGATAAAAACAACATAATTCAATCATTTTTAAAGCAAAAAATGTATAATTTACAAACATATAAGAGTAAAGAAACTGAGATCACTGAGCCGGGTAATAGAGTGGATATATATATAAATATATTTATATAAGTTTGGTGCGGCCGATTGCAACCAAAATACGAGGTGCACATCTACATGCTATAGCAGTCCTATATACAAAATTTTAACATTCTGAGGCTACTCGTTTTTAGTTATGCGAGATACGTACGTACGCACGTACGTACATATGTTCGTACAGACGCCACGAAAAATTCTCTTCAGAATTAATTTTAAAGCAGTTTTATAATTTTTTTGAAGGAAACGAGTCTTTTATTCTGTCCTTACGTACAGATATGACGCAAAAACATCGTTAAATTGCATTCGATAGCGGTCAAAATGGATATTTTCGTTGAAATATGCTGCCTGAAACTTTTCGCGATTACAATACTTCCTTTTTACTTCGTACAAGGAAGTAAAAAGGGAGATGTTATATATGTAACTGTATCTATTATTATCTTTACTCATAACTGTAATATAGAATAGTTGATGAGCAATGTATAATAAACAATGTTTGTGTACATCTTGTAATCATCACTGAGCACATACCCAACATATAGTATATATAAAAAACAACACATGGTGTATATTGGCCAAATTAAAAAAGTGCTGAAATTTCTTGTCAGGGAATATGAATTAAATTTCGAAAGGTAAAAAGAATTTTTTTAGCTAAGTACGGAGGTCACTTAATTAGATTTTAATATGATCTTCAAAAATTATCCGTAAAGCTTCTTCATTAATCAACTGGGTTTTTTTAGCACTTTTACATCATTAATAATTTTTCTTGTTTACTTAATGATATCAATTTTCCAATCTTGCTCCTCCAAATGCTTTCAAATTTCTAATACCTTTGCATTTCATTACTATTTTACTCATTGCATCAAGTTAAATTATATCCCTTACAAAATTGTTTGGCTCCTCCCACTAACGAAATATCCTTTCGCTGTCATGAAAAATCTGAATAATGCAATAAAAATTATTGTTATTCTTGAATTATACTTTTTCATATAAACATATATTGGTGAGGGTTAAATTAGCAAATATACTTTATTTTGTTATTAAAAACAATTAAAAAAGAGAATTTTTAAGACAAGCAAAGGTATAAATTATTTGTGACCTCTATAATTTGCAGTTCATGCCACCATTCTTGAGATAGAAATTCTGTAACCTTTTATTGACCACGCCTCTCGCTTAAAATACTTACTTAGGTTAATGCACTAAACACTACTTAGAAACAGCACTAAATTGGTGCATAATGTTTAATTTAGAAGTAAAATATTCTTTAAGGTTTTGTTATATTCATAAGTGAAGCTGCAGAAGGAGTGGGCCACAAACCAAGTCTGCAGCCATTTAACAGAAGTAGGTTTGGTTTATGTAATTATGGCAAAGCCAAAAGGCTACCTGGACAAAGGGAAGGAAGCCATTGTGGAGGACTTTCTAATGAAAACTGGCTCGTATACACGTTACACATGGGGAAAACCACGAAAACACACACACAGCCTGTCTGTTCGCGGGATTCAAAATTTGGACTGAACAGCCAGGGTTCATGACTTTAAATCTCGGCCTCTGCTGAGCCTAACAAAAATAGGGTAACTATTTTATTGGGTAGAGTAGACTTAGTACATAGTACAAGGTACCCCTTGTACTATAGCGAAGTATTTCTTTGATTTATCGCCAAGTTGTTGTTTCATTTATAGTAGCCCGAGTAGTTGAATGCTATGGAAACCCTATTGTGACGTAATCGGGTGCATGATTCTGGGAAATTTTGAATCATGGGATGTTTTGTAAGCATTTTTGTAGTGTGTGATGGTTTGATTCTTTAGACTGTAGAATGGCCGAATATAGTAAGATTAATTTGAATTTTCTGTACCATTTGGACCGAAAGGGGAAAAGAGCTTTAATTGACTGGTGTGTAAATGAAAGTTTACTTAGTAGCCATTATAAATGTCCTGTATGTAGGAAGGGTATGCGTCTAGTCGAGCGTAAAAACCGTTTAGATGGATTTGAATGGGTTTGTAGGAAGAAAGGTTTAGATGGTCACTATGTGAAGCGTTCGATCAGAAAGAGTACCTGGTTTGAAAAAAAGTAATTTGAGTATGATTGATATTTTGATTTTTACGTGGCTCTGGGTGTACGAAGCAAACACGAAAATCATGGTAAGTGAATATTTGCTTTTGGTAGGTGCTTAAACGTATAACATGTTTTTCCTTTCTTATGTTATTTTATTGTTTGATTTAAAATTTATTTTATTGAGACTATGTATTTTTCGTTAGCTTATATTTTAGAATTTGGTGCTCCTTTGACTTTTTAAGTGAAAATATATCGATGTGTACATGGACAAAGTAAAGGAAGTGCGCAATGCAAGTTTGTGCAATTCTGGGATTTTTTTTAAAATGAAAATAGGTCGATGCGTACATGTATAAAGTTAAAAAAGTGCGCAATGCCATTTCTGCACAATTCGGGGAATGGATAAAGTCAAAGGAGTGAGCAATTCCATTTTTGTGCAATTCGGGGATTTTTTTTTAAGTGAAAATAAGTCGATGTGTACATGGATAACGAGTTTGTGCAATTGTTTGTCTTGTTATTTTGGCTTTGTGTAGCGGTGATGTTTGGCGGAAAAATCGCCGCTTTGCAAGCCAAAATAACGAGTCAAAGAATTGCACAAAATTGGTATATATGTACTACCAAAAATCACCAAGTTTCACCAAAGGGTACCCTAAATTATGCTTTTACCATTTCATTTAATATATAATGAGTCTCTTCCAATGAAAATTGCCTTTTTAGGCTAGAACTTTAAATATGCATGCAGAAAAATGGGCACCAAAAATTTTCCCAAAACCATGTAGCTAAACCGAAAACGAGAAGGACTGAAAGAGGAAAAAAAAATTAAATTAATGAACAATAAAATTAAAATTTATACATTTTAACAAATATTGCAAAAAGTTATATTTTATAAGAACAACATTAATATAAGATATTTAAACATTAAAATAAGTAAGTATTTTAAGTAACCATTAACCTAAGTTAAGTATTTTAAATGAAAATTAACCTAAGTAAGTATTTTAAGTGAGAGGAGTGGTCAATAAAATGTTACAAAATTTCTATCTCAAGAATGGGGGCATGAACAGCAAATTATAGAGGTCACAAAAAATGTATACCCTTGCTGTCTTAAAAATTCACTTTTTTAAATTGTTTTTAATAACAATACTTACCGTACTTAGCTTAAAAAAATTTCTTTTTTCTTTTCGAAATTTAATTCATATTCCCTGACGAGAAATTTCAGCCCTTTTTCAATTTGGCCAATATACACCAAACAGCACGATACATATCAGACAATGCTAAATTACACAAGAATTTAAAGCACATATTAGACCTTTAAGAATAAAAGAAATGAATTTTACTGATAGATGAAAAAAATAATTTAAATATTGAACTTATGGATAAGTCGAGAAATTTTATAACTGATAGTAAGTTTAAATAATTATTGGGTACGTGTCAGCTAAGCGTCACTGTCAGCTTAGTGTCCTGTTGACTAAATGTCTTGACAGTTAAATGTCCCGTAGCTAAACGTCCTGACGGTAACTTTTTGTGTTGGCTAAGTGTTCTTGTCGACTAACTGTCTGTGTCGGTTAAATGTCCTATCCGCTAAGTGCCCTTGTCGGTTAACTGTCCGTGTCAGCTAAATGTCCTTGTCGACTAACCATCCGTGTCGGCTAAATGTCCTGTCGATTAACTGTCCCGCCAGCTAAGTGTCGTGGACCCTACTAGAATGCTAATTTTAGATTGTACATAATAAAATGAGTTAGAAAGAGATTGTATTTGGTTAGTATGTATTTTAGGATGTCTCTTGGATTATTATTGCCAAATTGTTGTTTCATGTATGGTAACCTGAGTAGTTGAATGTTATGGAAATCTTATTATCATGTGATTGGTTGCATTATTGTGGTGAATTTGACTAATGGGAAAATATTTATAAAAGCTTATTTCTGCGCTGGATGTCAGTTAGGAAGTACGTTGCTTATTGTTTGCTGTACACCACAAAATGGCTGTATGTGATGAGATTAATGTGAAATTTCTGTACAAGTTGGAATGAAAGGGGGGAAAAAAGCATTAATTGATTGGTGTGTAAATGAAGGTTAATGTAGTAGTAGTCATCATAAGTGCACTGTTTATATGAAGGAAATACATACGGTCGAATGTAAAGATTATTCAGATGGCTTTGAATGGGTTTGTCACAAGAAAGTTTCATGCATAAAATGCTTCCGGCAGTACGGAGGATATTTCTTACTCTTATTTTTGAGAATTTGCATATTCTAGTTTAGATAATTTAAGTTTTTTAATGCTGTTAAGAAATTTTGTGTGAGGCAGACTGAAGACACAGAAATTTCTAAATATGATTAGGAGATATTTCCTTTTTGTAGTACATATATGCGATAAATTTCATTGTGCGATTTAAAATGCAGTTTACTGAGCTTCGATTGGCTACAAATTTTGTTCAGTTTTGGTGATATGTAACTTTGTTTTAATATTATATGACATCATAATTCTCCTGATATTTTTAAAGTGAAAATAGATCGACTTGTACATGGACAAGGTCAAAGGAGTGTGCAATGCTGAGTTTGTGGAATTCTCTGATTTTTTTTTAAGTGAAAATAGATTGATGTGTACAAGGACACCAAGTTTGTGCAATTCTTTGATTTGTTATTTTGGTTTTATGTAGCAGCCATCTTGAAATTATACCTTGCTGGCCAATCGACAAAAATTTCCAAAGGGCACCCTTAAATATATTTTTAACCTAGTATTTAAAAGAAAATTTTAAGCTGCTTAGACAGAGAAATGTTTTTTCCAGCTGAAGGTCATGTTACTAGTTAAATTTCTACAATAGCAGTCTACCTTCGTTGTTGCTTTATTTTTGCCAATAATGCTTGCCATGCCAGTATAGATTTGAGACAACTTGCGCGTTAAGCATTTCTGTGTAGCCTTTTGGCTAATTAAGATTTAACTTAGTTTTAATTTGAAATTCCTTACTTCTGAGGTACATCATAAATGCTGGCTGTTTTTGTAAACACAAAAGCATCTTTTGATCAATTATTTGAACTAGAGGCTAATCTTTGGAATATGGTAACAGGTAGTTTGGCGACATTTTGGAGGCGATAAAGGTTACTACCTAGGACTTTGGGAATAATGTGAGAAGTACTCAGTTCTGATTACGCATTATTTTGCGCGAGGGAAATGAGAGATCATGAGATATGTCATGTGACATTAATGGACGAATTACAGTTCTTTAATCAGAAAAGGGGGTAAAATTAGAAAAATATCTGTAGTACTATATTATTTTGTATTAAGCTTCATTGTGTGTTGTGTGAAAGAGTGTTGATTAATTTTTGAATTGCATGGCGCTATCTAAAGTGAATTGTAAATTTGGCTGATCTTTGGAATATGATAACAGGCAGTTTGGCGACATTTTGGAGGCGATAAAGGTTACTACCTAGGACTTTGGGAATAATGTGAAAAGTACTCAGTTCCGATTCCGCATTATTTTGTGTGAGGGAAATGAGAGATCATGAGATATGTCATGTGACATTAATGGACGAATCACTGTTCTTTAATCGGAAAAGGGTGTAAATTTGTAAAAATATCTGCTGTACAGCATTAGTTTCATTTTATGTTCTGTGAAACAGTGTTGTTTAACATTTGGATCCCAGGGCCCTATATAAAGTAAATCCCAAATTTTTATTCTGTTTATGTGCAATTGAAAAGAATTGCTTAATTGTGGATAAGTATGAATGTCCAACATGTGGGTATGAAATAAGATTGTGTGTAAGGAAGGATATTACAGATAAGTTTGAATGGCGGTGCAAGAAATCTGGTGAAAATGGACATTTTGTGATTCGCCATGCACTCAAGATTTTGTAGAAGATTAGGTAAGTTAGTATTTTTAATTATTTGAGGATATTATTTTTATGCATTGTTTTAAATGTAAGGAGTAAATAAATTAATATGGTATCATTGGAAAATTGTTATTAACAATGATTTAGTTTAAAGTAATTAGGATTGTCAGCTAATTTTTATTAATTTAATGTATGTGCTTATTTATATTTTAAGTAGTGTTTTTTAATTTAATTATATTTTAATTTAATGATCGTGATTTTGAGAGTTATATGTTTGTAGGAATTTGGTATATGTTTCAGTGGAAGTAAACGTGCAAGGCAATAATTTAAGTATTTGACACTAAGTCTTTGGAACCATTTTTAATGTTTGCATTAGAAATTGGTAGGTGAGGTTATAATAAATAATTTAGAGGGAAAAGTTTTTGGATATTTTATTTATTTTATATGTGTAAATGTTCATCCTTGGAAAGGGTATATAATTTTTCGCGATCAGGTAATTTCATGTAGGTCCTTTTTACCGAATTTAAAGATTCACAAAATTTTCATGCATTTTCGTGAAATTTTTCGAATTTATGAGAAAAAAGCAGTGTACATGGATATAGTGAAGAGTGTGCGCAATGTCATTTTTGTGCAATTCTGGGATTTTTTTTAAGTAAAAATAAGTCGACGTGTACATGGTTTAATTATATTTTAATTAAATGATAGTTATTTTGTGAATTATATGTTTGTAGCAATTTGGTAAACGTTTCAGTGGAAGTAAACATGCATGGAAATAATTTAAGTATTTGAGACTAAGTATTTGTAACCATTTTTAATGTTTTGTTATAGATTCGTTGGTGACGTTTATAATAGATAATTTAGAGGTAAAAGTTTTTTGATATTTTATTTATTTTATACGTGCAGAAGTTCATCTTTGGAAAGGGTATACAGTCAAAAGTCGTTAATTCGGACCTCAAAGCTAAAAACTTTCTGCGCATGCGCCGCGTTGACACATGCGCATAGGCGTTTACGCGTGCACGTAAGACCTTTACTACTGCGCATATGTGTGTGCTCAAGCGCAGAATACGTTTTCGCGTGCGCGTTTTATGTATAACGGACGGTATATGCTAAAATTATCTATTTCAGTTAATGTTGATGATTGTGTTGTTCCTTAATCTTCAAATTATTTCCGGCTTATTATTTTTTGCAGACTGTAAGAGCAATTTTATAAAAGTAAACTTGAACATTCGATTATGTCAAATAGAATTTCCAATACTGGAGCTCCCAAAGGATCTACGAAACGAAAGTATGTTCCGATGTCCATCAAACAAAAAGTGGAATTGCTGCAAAAAATGGATAAAGACATGAAGAAGGTGACAGAGAGGTTAGTGAAAACGAAAAAATTTCGATTGACAAGTTAGTCGGTATTCTCGGCACAGCAATTACGGTACTTGAACAGCGGAACTTTGTAACTGAACAAGAAATTATGTCTGTTTATAGAATTAAAGAGAAAGTATTATCTCATAAAACGAAGCAACTTAAACAACTTACATTCAAAGAAATGTTTAATAAAGTAAAAAAATAAATATTAAGCTTTTTTTTCTAAATTTTGATATCCTTTAGATCATAATTGTTCTTTATTTCATAAATTACGGTTTCATATTTTTAATTTTAAAATTTCTGCATGCCATCTTACGAGATTTAAACTGGTGATCTATAATCCGGAATCGCCGAAGTACCGACGAGTCCGGATTAACGACTTTTGACTGTATACTTTTTCGCGATCAGGTAATTTCATATATGTGCTTTTTACCGAATTTAAAGATTCACAAAGTTTTCATGCATTTTCGTGAAATTTTTCTAATTTATGAGAAAAGAGCAGTGTACATGGATATAGTGAAGAGTGTGCGCAATGTCATTTTTGTGCAATTCTGGGATTTTTTTTTAAGTAAAAATAAGTCGACGTATACATGGTTTAATTATATTTTAATTAAATGATAGTTATTTTGTGAATTATGTTTGTAGCAATTTGGTATACGTTTGAGTGAAAGCAAACGTGCATGGAAATAATTTAAATATTTGACACAAAGTATTTGTAACCATTTTTAATGTTTTGTTATGAATTCGTTGGTGACGTTTATAATAGATAATTTAGAGGTAAAAGTTTTTGGATATTTTAATTATATTATACGTGGAAATGTTCATCCTTGGATACGGTATATAATTTTTCGCGATAAGGTAATTTCATATATGTGCTTTTTACCGAGTTTAAAGATTCACAAAATTTTCCTGCATTTTCGTGCAAATTTTTGTAATTTATGAGAAAATAGCAGTTTAGATGGATAAAGTCAAGAGTGTGCACAATGCCATTTTTGTGCAATTCTGGGATGTTTCTTTAAGTAAAAATAAGTCGACGTGTACATGGTTACTGTGTATGTGCGATTTTGAAAAACGCGGCAAGGAGTTTGCGATTCTGCACTTTTTCGCGATTTTGCAGTTAATATTTGTCATGATTAAGCAGTTTTGTTCCATAAAATTTCTAGCATAAGTGTAATTCGGATAGCAGATTGTTGGAAAGTGTTCAGTAAATAAAAAGAAAAGAAGCATGTCTTTACTGGCGGCGGAAAAAAAAAAAAAAAAAAAGAAATAGTGGGTTGCTGTAGCAGAGTTGGTCACCAAATTTTCGCCAAAAAATCGCCAAGTTACCATAATCCAAAGATTAACCGAACTAAACTCTTTTATTAAGGGTTACACCCTTCTTATATTTCTGTCATTTATCTAGACATAGAGAAAATTCACTATGTCTATAAAAGTCTTGACTTAGTGGATGCTACCTACTAAGGCTACTACTAGGCTGAGACTTTACACTGTAGCTCAGACAAGAATAAGGACCATGGTTCAAGAAAATAGCATATGTAGTCAAGTCTTTTTAACATTGCAAGCCCCACCTGTACTAGTTAAAGGGGAGAACAATGATTTTAAGTGTG
The DNA here is from genome assembly GCF_044657685.1 of Stegodyphus dumicola. NCBI lineage: Eukaryota > Metazoa > Arthropoda > Arachnida > Araneae > Eresidae > Stegodyphus > Stegodyphus dumicola. The sequence continues at coordinate 156,124,118 of NC_140773.1, forward strand.
TATTTCAGTACATGTCTCAAATCTGTCATCACCAACATAATTTTTCATATTTCAAATATAACCATTCCCCCCTTTTTTTTTCTATTTTGTATACAAATCTTTCTTTTAAAATAAAAATATTACAGTACAAATTATGAATTCTGCTTTAAAAAAAAACACCCATACAAAGACAGATAAAGAAAGACATTAACTCTCATTTTAAAATATCTACTATAAATTTATTAAAAAATCTGATATTCATGAACATCGAAGTCTTGCAAAATGCATTTTACTTATCGGAAGCACTTCCGTAGAGAACCCGGTAAATGTAAACATTGCCAACTTTGGCGATAATAGCTCAAACCTGGTAACCCAGCAGATTTATCCTATTCGCTTGTTCGAAGTTTGCAACCATTCCTCTTGCATTCACTTTATTGAATTATCCCTGTCGTTGTTCGCATTTGCAGATTTATATTATTCTTCCCTTATTTATTATTATTTTTTCTGAATTCTTTAACAAAGAATAGATAGAAATATTTTCGTAGATAGATGCCGTAGTAGTTCTTGGTTCGGTATGAAAGGAAGAAAATACGGCAGGAGGGGTGAATGCTAATTTGTAACACGGTTGTTTCACGTTGTGTTCCTAATTATTAACAGATGTAAGCATGCAGAACTATGAGGTTTCCAACCCCTAAAATAATTTGTTTTTGTAGGCCGCAAAAATATGCATGTACATTTTAAATAATTAAGTAATGCTTTTATTTTTATTATTGGTTATTGTCATCTAAAATTATGAGAATAAATCAAATTTTATGGCGTAAAATTTTAACAAGATAATATTTCTAACAGTAACCTTTCAAAGGGTGGCAGGTGTGACATAAATAGATGATTAAATTGAAATAAAAACTATGATTGATTATCTAAGATGACAGAATAGTTTGATGCATCACCATGGTCATCAAAATTAGCAAACCACTGCTGGTGTAAGGAATATATTGTTTTCTGTGTTAACTGGAATTTAAGACAAATTTTTTTTGTTTATCACGTTTAACCCGGTAATTTCAGTACATTAATACGAATTTATATTTTTTATTGAATTTAATACAAATTTATTTTCGTATATCACGTTTAACCGGTTAGTTTTACATCTACATGCTTATTATCTGTGAATTTTTACTACCATATGCTTAATATATTGTTTTGTCTGCAAACTTGAATTTACATGCACTAAAAATCACGTTTACGGCTCGGCTCATCATCGATGAACCGCGAGCTTGGCGAATAAAAATGCAACGGCGCCAACGGGTTCTTTCCCGAAGCGCCAACGGGTTCTCTGCGGATGAAAACCCTACTTATCTCATATTATAAGAATTCACGAAAAGTTACAGCATTAAATGAAATTCTACACATCAAATATCTATATTAACGCTGTAGGATTATGCTGTTCCAAAACACGTATTTAATAAAAAAAAGTAATTTTTTTCGTGAGTGAAGTTCCATCAGAATTTCGAACTCGGCAAAATTAAGAACAATTACAAAAATACTACAAAAACTTACCTAGCACGGTAGACAGTTTCATGTTTTCGTTCAATTTATTCAAAATTGATGATTTAGAAGTAACTATATCAGCCTTATAAAACTGAAAATTACAGAAAAAAATAAACATAAAACAGGTTGCATGATAACAGTACAGGTGCATTTTATTTCTTACACACAAAATTTTCAAAGCTATATTCGAGCATTTTAACAGAAAACAGCTCTCCCCAGGCTCAAAAATGGATAGGCCTTAAATCCGCTCATTAATATTCGTTCTTAACACAAAATCTATACCACCAAACCTTTTGAATAGGATACCAAAATTCAGATTTCTTAGGTATTCACACACACACAAAGTATAGACAGATGTATCTTTTTACATCTACTAAGTCTTTTTGCCCGCAAAGCGAAAAATCAACCTATGTAAGTTCAGGTGGTATTGGTTTCGGTACAAAGGGAAGTAGAAAGAGGAATATATTGTTGCGTGCGTACGGGTTCGTTATGAAATGAATGAACAAGTCCGATGAAAAATGAACAAAAATTTATTATTATCACAACAAAAATGCTTAAATTTTCTCAAATTATCATGCAGTATTACAATATCTCACAGTAGTTTTCTTTTAACTACTCAAATGTCAATAGAACGTAATTCAAAACAGCTAAAGAACGCTAATCCGCGAATTCGCTACAATCAACAACAGTAGTTTTCTAAACAACAACAAACTAAGCAACTACTAACTACAAACTGAGATGTTTTCCTCCTTTTATAAGATTTTAAAATCACGCGCTAGAATTTTCCAGCACTTTCTCGAAATCAAAAAGAGATATTTATTTATTTAACGCACGCGCTCTTGTATTTTTAATTTTTCCGGCTTAGCTTTCTTTTAATATTCGTCACGCGCTGCACTGCGCGAGAAATAAAACCATTTAATTTATAATTGAACTAACATTAGCTTTTTAAATAGCAAATTCGTAACACTGCCCCCTTCCGAAGGACTGCACGTCCCGGGCAGTACAATCCCTGGACAGGAAGCTAAACTTACAACTGTGGCATACATGCAACTGAGGCATAAACATTACAATATTAAACAACATGAACAATAAATGCAATAAGTAAAACAAATCAAATGCTATCAAATACAAATCAAACACTAAATGCAAATCAAATACTAAATACAAATCAAATCAAATACACATTTAAAAACAAAATGGACCATGGTCTTATACTATTTACAATTATTCACATTACGTACTATGGCCATTGTAATGAGCTAACCTGTCGTAATATCAGGTTTAGACTTTAGGTTTAGAGTTCGAAGACTTACGAATCCGAACCACGACGTCATTCGTGTTCAGCACTGTATATGGATCATCCGAAGGTGACTGTAATTCAGGCCTGACTCCTTTTCGTCGAATCGGGTTCCACAACCACACCTTGTCTCCTTTGTTGAATCTATGTCCAGTAGCTCTCGCGTTGTATCTGCTCTTGACATTCTCCGTCGCCAAGTTCACTCGCTTTCGTGCGAAACGGGGCATCACTTCAAAACGGGCCTGGACATCTTGGATGTGTTCCTCAGGCGATGAAGGCGCATCCGTACGGCGGTCACAAGGCAGACGAAGGTCTCGACCGAAGAGCATCTGGGCTGGAGAAGAGCTGGTAGTCTTGCGTTTCTTTTCGACCCTGGTATGATTTCGGCAGCTTCCCGAGCTCGATCTTTCGGACAAGGCGTCGACATTTCCAGGCGAGGATCCCTTCTTAGGATGGATAGTCATGTCTTTAGATCCTGAAAGCAATTTGTTGTTTTTCAAGTCTAAGGAAAAATTGTATTTCCTTAAAAAGTCCAATCCGAGTATGCATGGATCTGTAATATCCGCCACATATGCCGTGTGATGGTAGGCGGCACTTCCAAACGTGATGTTTACGTTTAACTTCCCAGTTATGTCGATCTTGTCACCAGACGCAGTCTGAAGGGTAACACAGGATGGCGTCCAAATAAGTTTATCTTTAAACTGTTCAGCTAAATCTTTCCTAATGATGGTAACATTAGCTCCTGTGTCAATGATCATACTGCAAGGAACTCCATCGATATTCCCATTGATGGACAGTCCGTTATTGTTGCCACTCACTGTATAAATTTTAAGAGCTTTAAAACAAGGTTTTTCACTATCTGGCAACCTCCGTTCCTCGATATGGTCACTAATTTGTTTGCTGCGTTGTTGCTGGGAAATGGTCTTATTTTCCGTACCTCGGGGTGTTCTGCAGTTTCTGCGTATGTGGCCTTCAACTCCGCAGTTCCAGCACTTTAGAATTAGTTTCTTTTCACTTCTGTTCCGTCTCAAGCCACTGACTTGTCTGGTAAAATCATCTGCTTTATATTCCGTACCCTGGGGTGTTCTGCAATTCCGCCTTAGGTGACCTTCACTACCACATCTCCAACACCTTAGAGCCACTTTCTTCTCGCTCCTACTCCGTATCAAATCTTCGACTTGTCTGGCTAAATCATCTAAACGAGCCATCAGTTGATCCACTGGCTCATGGACTCGCACAGCTCTAACTGGGTAGCGATCTCTACTAGTTGCTTGCTGGGCTGCCTCGAACTTCATGGCGTACAACAGAGCGCTTTTTAAATCTTTTACATCCGCCATTCGTAGAGCTTTCTGTATTTCAGTATCTCGGATGCCGTCGATAAAGTATTGCAAGGACAGGATTTCCCTTGTTTCTGTCGGGCATTCCGAAAAGGCGAGATGGGACAGCCTTTCAACATCCGCGGCGAGCTCCTGAAGTGTTCCGGTAGGCTTCTGTTGACGAGATTTTAATTGGAGCCTGCTGTAGTCTTTTAAACACTTCTCCCCAAAGCGCAACTCCAAGGCGCCGGACAGAGCTTCGAAATCTAACCTTTTGTTTTCGGGAAGAGTCTGAAGGATATCCGCTGCGTCGGCTCTTAGAGAAGCGGCGAGATGACAGGCCTTAGCTTGGGAATCCCATCCATTCGCATCCGCCACGATAGAAAATTGTGTCTTATACACCTGCCAGGAGGTCTTCCCATCATATGTGGATAGCTTCAGAGGTGGACGAGCAGGCATTGGTAAGAATTTAAAATCATCACTCCTGCTCCCTGCCGACGCTACGAATTTCTTTAAAGTATCCATTTCTTTGGCAACTGCAGAAACTCTCTCATCAATTTGTTCTTTTACAGAAGAAACTCTTTCTTCTATTTCTTCTTTCACCGAAGAAACCCTTTCTTCAATATGTCCAACTTTATTTTCAACTGCGTCAATTCTGCCTTCCATAGCTTCAAATTTATTTTCTATTATGCAAGTAATTTCTCTTTTCATTTCTTCTTGACCAGCTTGAACGGCTTTCATTTCGTCCTTAACGGATTCCTGGCCCAATTTCATTTCTTCCTTAACGGATTCCTGGCCCAATTTCATTTCTTCCTTAAATGATGCTTGGCCAGCTTCCATCTTTTCTTGGAATGCAGCAAAAGCACTAATGAGCTGTCTCAATTGTTCTTCCATCGCTCTTGTTATTGGCATTCAAATCCCACTTCTGACACCAAAAATTGTTGCGTGCGTACGGGTTCGTTATGAAATGAATGAACAAGTCCGATGAAAAATGAACAAAAATTTATTATTATCACAACAAAAATGCTTAAATTTTCTCAAATTATCATGCACTATTACAATATCTCACAGTAGTTTTCTTTTAACTACTCAAATGTCAATAGAACGTAATTCAAAACAGCTAAAGAACGCTAATCCGCGAATTCGCTACAATCAACAACAGTAGTTTTCTAAACAACAACAAACTAAGCAACTACTAACTACAAACTGAGATGTTTTCCTCCTTTTATAAGATTTTAAAATCACGCGCTAGAATTTTCCAGCACTTTCTCGAAATCAAAAAGAGATATTTATTTATTTAACGCACGCGCTCTTGTATTTTTAATTTTTCCGGCTTAGCTTTCTTTTAATATTCGTCACGCGCTGCACTGCGCGAGAAATAAAACCATTTAATTTATAATTGAACTAACATTAGCTTTTTAAATAGCAAATTCGTAACAATATTTTAGTAACCATACTGAACGGGTCAACCAGGTGCTCAATAACTTCCTTAATACCCTTGCTCCGTACCAAGGTCCGTAGAAAGAACAGGTTAGCTCACTTGGAATAAACAAACGAAAAGCCAGCGACTCGTTCGGCTGTGACGTCACTGAAGTTCGCTGTAGCATCTCCTAATAGTAGTTTCGTATTTCATTTTGAAATATTTTCTGTTTTTCATCGGAAAAGTAAAAATTCTAATATTTGAAGTTGAAACTTAACTACCTAAAATATTGTTTACTGTATAGAATAAGTTTTAATTACGAAAAGTTCCCTCAGTAATTTATTGTTTCACCAAAAATCTTCCAAACTTCCTCACAGAATTTGCTATTCAGGATTCAGCTGTTTATACTGTTACTCATTTTAGCTTCAACAGACTGAAAACCCACATTTCACAAAAAACTGGAAAATATGTAGTGTAGTCAGAGCTTAAATTGTGTCGGCTCCGGTACTTTTCAGTTCATGGGATAAATTCTAGCCGGAGCGCATCGGAGACCTACATAAGAAGGCTCCGGCACTTCTTTTATGTAATTAACGGAACTACAATTTCAGTAGAAATTTAATCTCAAAAATTTTATTTTTAGCAGCAATAAAATTATATTAAAAACCGCTTATTAAATGTTAATTTACCTCTTTACATTTTATTGAATTATTTTAATAAATAATAATCAATTATTAATTAATTGTTAGATAATAATTAATAAATATTAATTAACTAATTATTTATTAATTTGATAATAATTAACTATTTAATTTTTAAATGATAAATGATTTTAATAGTCATTTTATTTATTTATTTACTCTTGTTCCTCTTTACTAACGGTCTTCCATAGGGTTCCGGCACTTCTAATTTTAGAAATTAAGCCCTGTGTGAAGCGATATAGAAGAAATTCAAATTAAGAATATTTATTCTATAAAGCTGTACAAACTTGTCCCTAATGTTTGGAATCTAATTTGGCTGAAATTTAAATTAATTTTTTGCTAAAGCCTACTTTTGGTCCAATTGTTTCTGCAGTACTTGTTTCATTTAGAAATCTTAGTTTACTTGTGGCTTTTTTTTTTTTTTTTTCAGATGAACTCGCATGAGCTTTTCCTGTAATATATGATTAATTTTAATAGATTAAAAAAAAGAAATTGCATAAAATTATAAGTCGATAGATTCTAAAACTTGTTTGTAATTTCTTGATGTAAAGCAGCAACAAGAAACATAAACAAATGAACTATTCAAGCTATAATTGAAAGGAAGTGTAATACTTAATCAGCAGACTCTTTAAAATCAGCAGCTGCATTATGTAATTCTATATAAAAATTGAGACTTAATTTTGATTTAAATCTTAATTCTTTGAATTTTACATTTTAGCAAAAATAAAAAATAAAAATTTCCAAAAGTATTCAGATAGAAGATGTTAACCTTTTATATAAAAAATAAATAAAAGATATTAAAAGAATAGTTGCATATCCTCTATTATGTTTTGTTATTAATATTGTATATTTAGAATTTTATCTTTTAGGTTTCTATATTTATTTCACTTATGTATTGCTTAATTTATAAAAATAATTACGAAATGAAACATGTAGTCATTTTCTGGATTGTCATCCTCATTTTTTATTTCAGAGAAGTAAATCCTAGATATTAATAGGTGGTGTCGTGTGTGTGATTATGGCAAAACCTCGAGGGCTATGCGCCTGAAGGGAGGGATGCCTTCGTGGAGGACTTTCTAAGGGAAACTGGCTCGTATACTCGTTACACATGGGAAAACCACGAAAACGCCCATGGAGCCAGCCCCTTCGCAGGATTCGAACCTCGGACCGAACTACCAGTGCTTAGCGACTTCACCGCTCGGCCGCTGGTGGTCAGATATTAATAGGACTGAATGCTGTATGTGTTTGTTTTGGTATCAAAAAAGAAATATGTTTATATAATAACTTAAATATTACATTTCATTTAGCATATTCAGTTTAACCATTCTATGAATAAAAAAAAATTAGATTTATCAGTTTAGTTGTGGAAAAATATTATTCATACAAAGATAAATGTACTCATAAAAACATTATGCAGTTTATCTTAACGTCATTTGACTGTAATCGTACTTTCTTTGAACACATGGAAAAAGGGTGGATGTTTATTTAATATGATGACCTGTGTACAATATCCCCACCGATATAATGATTACATTCGTAGATACTAGCAAAATATAATTCTGCAGGTAAATTTATATAATTAAATGTAAAAGTCAAAATTGGTACTAAATTTTAAACACTACATTCAACAAAATCTTAGTAAATATGGATCTTAATTTTATAAATGAAATTTTGTATGAAATATATCATGGTAATGGAATGCTAATTTTAAAACTATAATAAAAAAAATATTTGCTTAAGTTATATTATTCATTCATAATACAAATCATAACAAATTATAAGTACAGATAGAAAATGAAATTTTATATTTTACAAGAATTTTAGCATATTTGTTTTTTAAACGTTTCTATATTCTTAAATCATACATTTCCTAAATTTTGATTGCATTTAAATGCATGCTGTGTATTACTCTGTTTTCAAATAATATGAAAGAAAAAAGACTTAATAATTAGAAAATTAATATTGCTGAAGGAACTGCTTTACTATCTTTGCAAAATTACTGTAACAAAATTATCCAAAACTGATAGCCTTAAGTATAATAATACAACTTAATTTGCTCGCCAAATGAATTGTGGACTTCTAATATGTTGCTTTCTGTACTCTGCGGTGTTGTTAGTCCTTCTTATTGCTTACATGTACCCCGTGTATTAATGATATTGTATTTCTGGCATGTACCATATTAACAGTACAATAGGCTTAAATTCTAAGTAATTGACAAGGCCCATCAGCTGAACACTGGTGATTTGACTTCAATTCCTGGAGAAAAGGCTGATTGCATGGCCATTATTCCATGTGTAAAACGAGTTAATTAATGCAGTGAGCTACATACACATAATTTAAAACTATTTAAGCATATTTATATGCATCTGTCACAATTCACAACAATATTCAAAACCGTTGGCATTTAAATACACCTAATAAATGCATAGAAGTTTCTATATATATTAATGAATAAATTAATTTAAGTAACCCGAAAATTCAAAATAACTTGCATCAAATCAGAAAACACTATAAGTTTCTATACCTATGAAATAATACATTTTTGTGATTATTTTTTATTTTGCCTGCATTATTGGTGTATAATGCAATTGCGCAGTGCGTACCAACCATTATACTACATAAATTTAATTATATTTGAGAGAAAAAAAAAAAACGGATGAGTTTCCACCACAGTCGCGCACAAGCTTACATTCAACTTAAATCAATGCAAAAATCAATGTTGATCTGAGGAGAGAAAACTTCAGTGACGTCACAGCCAATAGACAGCGAGAACGCAATTTTCGTTTGTTTACCCCAAGTGAGCTAACCTTTTCTTTTACGGACCTTGGCTCCGTACAACTTCACTTTTCTGACTACCCCAACAATCGTTGTCAACACCATCAGCGCCTTACAAACGAAGAAAGCTCCACGATGGCATCTCGACCAAAGCACTGAACACACACAGATCGTATTTTATTCTCGAGTGTCAAGATGCAGGCTTCTTCCGATCAACGCTTTTACCTGCCTAACTACATTATCAACAACATTATCAAATTCGCTCATTTTCCTAACTCATGGAAGAAAGCTATAATCATTGTTTCTGCTAAACCGCAACAAAATCCAACTCTCCCACAGAACTATCGCCCTATCGGTTTACTTAGCCATCTGTCTAAAGTTACTGAGAAAATCCTACTTTTCCACATCCAAAAAATTCACCCTTCCATGAATTTTCTCCCAGAAGTACAATTCGGTTTTCGTAATCATCATAGCACTTACCGCCAACTTCTTAGAGTTATCAACATTATCACTGAAGGATACAACTGCAAGCTTCCGACCGGTGCTATATTCCTCGATATCGCGAAAGCTTTTGACAGGGTATGGCATCGAGGCCTTATTTACAAACTAATCACTCTCAATTTTTCATATCATTTTATTCGTTTAATAGCCTCTTTTCTCAGCAACAGAACATTCAGAATCAAAGGGGTCTAGTCTGGACACCGGTCGAGATCGATATCGGAAAACCAGTCGGGATTCTCTTTCCACTCGATAGCAGAAGGGAGAGCGAGTCTGGCCCCTTCAAATTCCGTCGACAGAAATTGAAGTGGAAATTCCGTGCGGAAGTGACGTGTATTGCATAGCAACCAGTCTATCTCACCTCTACATTGCTCCAGGCTCAGGGGAAGGGGGTAGTTTGTTGTCAAAGGGGCTGTTTCGCACGTGCTTATTACTGAGGATGGCGGTAGAAAAAAAAATCGAGTTCGAGTAAATGGTGAAATTTTTCGAAAAAATACGCTCCTGGATTTAGTAAAGAGTATGGAAAAAGAAATGGGGAACGTTAATGGATATTTTAAAAGCAGAAAGAAATGGCCTTGTCAAAACTTCAGGTATGTGAAGAAACGTAAACATAATTTTACGTATGATCTTTTGCAAAATGGAAATTTTCTAAAAGGTTACATGTTTGTAAACTATTTGTTAACAGGAATTTTATGATTAAAATACATTATTTTGTCTGAAAAGGTTATGCAACAACGTCATAAGTCAAATCATTGAAATATAGCACCGCGTACGCGTGTTTAATATTCCCAATGAATTTGAATCAAAAAAAATTAATTTTTAGCAACCCATGATTATATCAATAATTTTATTTATTCAGGAATTATACCTATCACGTAGCTACAAATATACTGTGTATCGTAGATACCAATAAGCAGTGAGTAAAAACATAACAAAATTTTAACAAAAGTAATAGGAAGAAAAATAAAAAAAAATTAAATAACTATAGCTTAAATCATAAAACATATTATCTTGCGCGCACGCACACACACACACACACACACACACACACACACACATATATATATATATATATATTTTAACATGTGCAGTGAAAGGAAATTGCAATACATATTCCTATTTATAACCTTTTTAAATCGATCCCACCAGTGACCGGGTGGTAAAATCACTGAACACTGGTAGTTCGGTCCGAGGTCCAAATACTGCGAACGGGTTCGTTGCATTACCAACATATCTCTGATAACCAATATATCTGTCATTACCAACATATTTCTCGTAATTTCCAAAAGCATAAAGAATTAAGGCATGCAAAACCTGTTTTAAATAAATAACTGTATGTATATATAAATGTATTATAAATATATTAATATATGCAGTGAAAGGAAATTGTAGAACATATTCCTATTTATGCCCTTTTTAAGTCGATCCCACTAGTGGCCGAGCGGTAAAATCTCCGAACACTGGTAGTGCGGTCCGAGGTTCGACTCCCGCGAACGGACTGGACGCATGGGCGTCTTTACCCAATGTATCTGTCAACTTCCCGAAGCATAGAAGTTTAAGGCACAGAAAATCTGTTTTAAATATATAAATATATATATATATAAAACTGTATAAATATATTAACAAATGCAGTGAAAGAAATTGCATAACATATATATTTATACCCTTTTTAAATCGATTTCACCAGCGGCCGGTAAAATCGCTGAACACTAGAAGTTCCGTCAAAAGTTGGAATCCCGTGAACGGGCTGGTTGCATGGACGTTTTCGTGGTTTTCCCCAAGTGTTACGTGTATACGAGCTAGTTTTCCTTAGAATGTCCTCCACGAAGGCAACCCTCACTTTAGGCAGATAGCCCTCGAGGCTGTGCCGTAATTACAGTCGGTCACAAAAGAATTTAAACACCGGTACCCATTCAGAAAATTTACTTTTCCGTTGAAAAACAAACTGGTGGCTCGTGTCAATCTTGATTCGATCAGAACACCAAAAAATGGCTGACGTCCATCCTGGCTAGATGTCGAGAGAAAAAAAACCACGAGCTATCCGGGTGAGCAGAGAAAAAGAAACGCAAACGGTCGCTGCCGCCCGACTTGGTTGCCGAAAAGCGAAAAAGCAAAAGGGTCTTAAGAGTCTATCTCAGTTGGATGGGAAAAACAAAAGAATGGTTCATGTCAAATTCGGCTAGGTGTCGGAAAAATACAATACGACCTATCTGAGTGAGCTGGGAACAAAATGGCTGCTCAAGGGATCGAGGTTTGCGTGGAGAGGAAAAAAAATAAAACCCACAAACGGTCGCTACACCCCCGTCTTGGTTCGCGCAGAGAGAAAAAGAACAGAATCGTCTCATTCATCCATCTTAGATAGATGAGAAAAAAACAAAAGGATAGCCCACGTCAAATTTGGCTAGGTTTCGGAAAAAATACAACACGACCTATCTAAGTGAGCTGGGAAACAAAATGACTGCTCAAGTGATCCAGGTTTGCGCTCAGAGAAAAAACGCAAACGGTCGCTACGTCCCGTCTTGGTTATCGTCTCCCTCATCCATCTTAGTTGGATAAAAAAAGAACAAAAGGATAAATCATGTCAAATTCGGCTAGGTGTGGGAAAAAAATTACAATACGACCTATCTGAGTGAGCTGGGAAACAAAATAGTTGCTCAAGTGATCCAGGTTTCCGCTCAGAGGAAAAACTAAAAAAAAGTTTTATAGATAAGTGAGGAAGTGAAAGTGAAAGGGAAAAATCGAAATCGGATCGGCTGGGAAACAATTTTCAGAGCTCAGAAAAAAAAATCTGGCTGGCTAAGTAGAAAAAAAAAAAAAAAAAAAAAAAACTTTTTTTAATTTTATGAAGTGTTTAGACATCATAAAATTAACGACATACCCTTTTTGTTTAAAATGATGTCTCACTCTTTCTAAAACTAGATCATGACTCATCCTTTCTAAAAGAAGAATTCCAAGAAAAACAATGAGCTATGGTCTATTTTTAGAAAGGTGAGGCTTCATTTCAGAAAAAAGGGGGGAGATCGTTAATTTTTATTATTATTAATTAAAAAACTTTTTGTTAATTTTTATTATGTCTCAAAAAAAGTTTTTTTTTTTACAATTTAGCCAGCCAGAATTTTTTTCTGAGCTCTGAAAATTTTTTCCCAGCCGATCCGATTTCGATTTTTCACTTTCACTTTCACTTCCTCACTTATATATAAAAATATTCCACGTTTCTGTTCAGAACAGTGCTGGTTCTTGAAGACACAGCATGCTTTCTCTCTCTACCTCTACCTCATCTGGACGCAGGATATGCTTTCCCAAGAAAAAGAATTCTTTGGGAATGTTTTGCCATTTCTGAACTTTACACCAGATGCATATTTTCTTTTTTCATATTTCGAAGCCATTTATCAAAGAAGTGTAAGATGTCATGAATGGGACATGTTGAGGAATAAGCTAAACAATTTTTATAGTCTCTCTTAACCCTCCAGGCGGCAAGGCCGTATATATGCGTTCGAAAATAATGGCTCTCATAGCGGCAAGGCAGCATATATGCGTCCAAATATTTTGGTCCTCATGGCGGCAAGGCAGCATATATACGTAAACTTAAATTTTTGCCCGAAACGGCAAAGCAGCATATATACGGCCGGTCTCAGAGTGCCTCCCCTCTCTGCTTTTAATGTAAACTGACAGGTGATAATTTTTCTCTGCAGGAGGTAATTGAGGAGAGGAAACTATCTATTCGCTAGGGGCAAATGGGTTTTATCGTTAGGTTTTGAATAACAGCTCGGAATAAATAGCTCGTTCAAAACTTCCAGCTGTTCCAGCTGTTCTGTGCTTATACCAGCTATAGTAAACTTAAATGTTTATGTTTGTAAAGAGAATTTTCATTTTCCAGCCTAATTATTCTCCAAATTTTAGATGCAGTTTGGCAAAATGTAACTGGAATTAAAATTAAAATTGCAAGAAACTGCAACAATATTTTGAAATATGTGATTTCAATTATATTGCAATTGTAATTAGCTTCGCAATTACAATTAGAAAGTAAATACTTTTTAAATGCAACAATAATGTATGTAATTGCATTTTAATTCTTAAGTCTTACAATTACAATGCAATGATAATCACAAACATTATAATTATATAATCTAATTACAATTACAAATTTTATTGCATCTAATCACAACTACGGTAATATTAGCTAATTACAACGTAATTTTAACTGCAATTGCAGTAGGTAATTATAACTACGTAATTAGGAAAGTAATTGTCTCTGATAATTAGAATTACTTAACATAGTGAAATTATGATCATAATTGTAATTCTAAGTGTAGTATGCAATTGTAATAAAATTATGCAATTACTAAGTAGTTATAGTTAAAAAGTAGCTGTTTTTTTAATTACAATTACAATTTACGTAATTTCATTTAAATTACAATTACTCTATATTTGCGAAATCCAATTTCATATTCACTGCAACTGCAAACATATAATCTAATTACAATTACACTGTCATAGTAACTCCAGTAAGTAATTATAATAATGTAATTAAGATAGCAATTGTTTCTGATAAAAGCAGTTACGTAGCCCAGGAAAATCATGATCTTAATTGCACATGTAATTGCAGAATGCAATTGAAAACACGTAGTAATTGGAATAATATTATCCAATTATCTTGTAATTACAATGTAACAATTTTAATTATATATACAATTTACTCAAATGCATTTTAATTATAATTGAATTTTAATTGTGAAATCTAATTGAATAAACGGTATATAACTGTAATTATATAATCTAATAAAAATTACAATGCAATTGTAATGACCTCTTAATTAAAATTGCGCAGCAGATGATTGTAACTATTTAATCAGAAAAGCAATTGCCCCTTATTATTTCAGTGACATATGCTAAGGAAATCGTGATAATATTTGAAAATTACAGTCAATAATATTATATTCGAAATGTTTCTGCATTTTGGATAATGAGTTTTTAAATAATACAACGGGATAATCACCTATAAGAAAAATACTAATATTTTCTGTCATGTCTTCTGAATCATCTTATATATATTGTAGTTTGTGGTACCAGCATAAATTGGAGTTTATTTAAAGGAAATATTCTATATAGACCGAAATGCACATAACGTTAGTAAGCAAATATGTATGTTTATGATCTTCGATATACATGTGAACTTAAATTACAAGATTAAGGGAAAGCCAGCAAAGAGTTTATGCCAGTGCAAAGGGATGTTTTCGCAAAGGATTTGTTACGGGATGCTTGTCCAACCTATTGCTTTAGCTGGTAAAAAAGGATTCTGATCAGCAATCAGTATGCTTAATTACTGTGTGTATTAGACATTTTACTAAATCCATTTATTATGAATTACCGCCCAGACAGTAAAGCGGTTCGTGACTCTGGTTGCCGTACCGAAGAGCCTGGGTTCGAATCCCGGATAGGGCATGAATGTAATTTGTTCGTCCTCTTCATAGTTGGCAACGGTGGCCCACGTATTAGTTCCCTCCTTAATAACATGACCGGCCTTAGTAGTGATCAATGTCTATAAACGGGTACTCCCTGCCATTGGAAAAAAAAAAAAATTACGAATTGGTCTTTTATTCAACATAACACACATTTTCCATAAATAGTTAAAATGCATTATTCAGTTACAAGTGAAAGTACTTTCATGAACTATTTTCCATCATTGTTTCACGTAAGAACAAATAAAAGTACAATTTTCTTATGCACCTGTGATTGTCATATTATTTGGATTACGGTATAGACTGCAAAGATGCTTCTGTGGAGGACTTTCTAAGGGAAACTGGCTCATGTTCACATCCCCCGTTAATAAAAGCAGGAAAAGATCTTTATTTAATTGAATGCAACGAAACGTTTAAGAAGAATGATGTACTCATAGAGAACTTTCTAAAATAAAATGATTTATATTCATGTTACACATAAGGAAATCCACGGAGCTATCTAAACATTTAGATTGTTTGCCAAAATGGGCATCCGATTTGAACTTGTAGTATTCAAAAGACGACTTATTACTCTGCTGAGCGAAAAATCTAATTGCTTTTGAAGTTATATTGTAATTCGAACAATCATTGTTTATTATTATTATTATTTTCCCCAATGGCAGATTGGGAATAGTTACAGTGCAACACAGTCCATTAGTCTATACATGGCCAGAAGTTGCAGTCACTTTATTATAGAGGCATCTAATATGTGGGCCACCATCGCCTCCTATGAAAGGACGAACAGTTAAAGCCATGCCTTCTCCGGGATTCGAACTCAGGCCCTTCGGTATCGCAGTCAGGCTTCCCTAACCACTATACCATCTGGGCGGCACAATTACAATTATAACTGCATTAGTTGTAGTTTTAACTACAAAGTAACTACAATGAATTACCAGCTTTTCTCAGTCAATAACAGATAGCTTAAACTTTAAAGATAAATGGAAGGTCTTATAATTTGTCGAATGGCAATATTCTAAGAAAGTGTAGTCTCCAGGATGGTCGAAGTTTAATTACAGTCTTACATTTCGCATACTCGCAGCACTTGCCCAAAGTCTGTTCCAAGATTATTTCTGTTCACCTCATCCATTAATTTTGGAGACAGAATCATGTCTAGAGACATTTTTTTCTGAGGACAGTATTTTATATAATAGAAAAAAAATAATAATGCGTCTCCCTCAAGGTGCAGGAAACAACGAGTACTGATAAATTTAATTGAAATTACAATTACAGTTGTAGTTAATACAAATACAATGTTACTTTAACGGTTAGAATTACATTATAGTTCCTAATGGCAAAAATATCAAATGAGTTTTATAGATTAGTATACTTATCACTATTAAACTTTTAATACCGTTTTATTTTATTTAGCTTATCACAATATTGAGCTTTTTAACACCGTCGGTACTGAAAAAATGTTTTACTGCTGTCATGAAATGTATATTCGACAATAGTTTCTCATTGATGTTTTTCTTATATATTTTTCTTCATAATTCATAAATATTTGCAATGGAAATAATTCTGAGGCTTTTATAATACTTCTAAATTTTCATGAAATAAAGTTCCATTAAGGTTTACTTGAAGGAGACTCTCAATGCAAGCACTCGAAAAGAAGTTATGCTACATTTACATATTATGAAATGGTTGAATGTACAGTATTTACTTGTAACAGCGGTGCTCCAATATATCGCGTTTTCTGAAAGAATGCATATGTTGCCTAAAATCGAATTTAAATCACTATAATCAGAATAATTGGCTGAAGTATTAAATTGTAATTTTTACAGCATCAATCGAATTAGTGGATTTTATTCAAGATAAAAATGTGTTGATATTGACAAGCTATATTTTGTACTATAATGAATGCTAGCTAGTAGCTATATGAATATAATGAATGTACTATAATGAATGCTACCTAGTAGCTACTCTAGCTAATAGCTAGAGTAAAACTCAGGATATGGTAACATTAAATAAATAAATAAATAAAATTTTTTAAAAAAAAGAAGAAGCAGAAAACGAAAGCGAAAAGGAACTGAATACATTCGGAAAGAGAAGGCTTACTATATGGTGAAACATTAGAAACGTGTAGACAAAGTGTTAATACTTATATGTGAGAAAATACTAAGGACAAATTAAAATACATCATAGCTACGTTTGGTGCTTTCTATATTATTTGTATCAATATTAATATAAGTACCGAAAAATACTTAAAAAATAGGTATTTTCAAAAATTTAAAGGAACAAAATTGCAGTCTGAAAATTTATAGCAGCGGAACTTTTGAAGTAATTTGATGCCTTCTGAAGGTCGCCATGAACATAACAATTTATAACTGTCAGCTTTTACAACTTGGAATCAGATAAACTCTATTGTTTGGTAAACCGGACTGTCTAGTAATGTTTTCGGTACTGTCTAGTTTCCGGGAATGGCGATGTATGCAAGCTTTTTCCTCTTTCTGCCCTAAGAATAAACAGCTCATAGGGGAATTCTGAAAAATATATAACCCTTTCATATATGTACTCATACCCTGATATTCACAATAGCGTTTCTTTATTTAGATATCTTTGAGCATGCAAATTCAGTAAAAATCAGAAAACAAGTACCATACTTATAACAAAGCAGGTTATCTCAGTAAATGAAGGGAATTAAGTACCGGCGATGGCAAGATTTTCCCATGGTTTGAAGACTAAGTAATTTATTCCTTTCAGAAAATTTTCTCGGAAAGCAAATCATCACTTACGGATAGAAGAATGTTCTAAGAACTACGGGATAAATTTATAATGGGAATAAATAAATGAAAAAAATCGGAAACTCTTTTCTAGTAATCATTTTACTCCTCGAAAGTTGGTTTCAGTATCACCTTTTTAAGGAAATGATACATGAAATGGATTTCAGAAACTGAATCTCGAAATCATCAATAACTATCCAATATTCTGCATTTGTAAATATTTATTTAATTTGCATTTCAACCAAATGTTGAAAACAAAGCGGAAAAAAATCTCCTTGCAAAAGGAGAAAAAAAAAGATTCCCATTCTTTTACAATGATATTCCATTAAATTTTATCAGAAAATCATATCACTGTTGGATGCAATAAATACTAATTTCAGACATGTTACCTGTTTATGTTGTTAACTCTCTTTTGCAACTGAACACTGGTAGTTTTGCCTAAGTTTGAATTCCGGCGAATGCGTTCGTTGCTTGGTATTTTGGTGAATTTTAGGTTGAATATACCAAACCAGTTTTCCTGAAAAAGTCATCTACAAACGCATCCTTTTCCTCAAGCAGGTCCCCATCGTATGCTGCCTGACGAATGTGCAAGAATTTTTCTTCTTTTACACAGCTTTCATAATCACACATTACCCATCAGCGGCCGAGCGGTAAAGACGCTGAACACTGGTAGTTCGGTCCGTGGTTCGAATCACGCGAACGGGCTGGCTGCATGGCCGTTTTCGTGGTTTTGCCCATGTGTAACGTGTATACGAGCCAGTTTCCCTTAGAAAGTCCTCTACGAAGGCATCCCTCCATTTAGGCAGATAACCCTCGTGTGCTTTGCCTTGAATTATATTATTGAACATTTTTAATTTGCAAAACTATAAGTTATGGAAAACTCTATGACATATTTATTTAGATTAATAAAAAGATAAAAATTAAATGCGTCATCGACATCGTTTTGTTAGTAATATCATTATATAATCAATCTATTGTACTTTTTTTTTTTTTTTTTTTAGTGTACTGGGGAATTAAAGAAAAATTTCTCAAAAGTATCATCATGTTTTCGTAAACTGATATATAGTGTTAAATTATTATATTAAATTTCAATTTATTATAGCAGAAATCGTAAATAGCTGCATTATGTATAGCTCTTGCTTCACTGAGCTTTCGGAAGTTAATCTGCGTCCATCCGCATAATCGAGAAGCAGGTCGATTTGTTTCTCAGTGCAATTGCTGTGGGATCTTAATTCTACTGACCGATGTTCTATAAATTTAAAATATTTTGCCCTGCCTAAATTCTGTAGCTCTCTACATTCTAAAACTTTTGCCGTTGTCAAGTGCCAAATTCTTACAATTTCGCCATCCCTAAATTTTCTTGTTCGATGCCTCTTTAAATTCTAAGAATTTTTCAGCCATTAATCTGCCACCTGGCCAGACGTGTTTTTCGATGCCATATATGTCACTGAAAAAGGTTGAAAAATCGGAATTTTAAAAGCAAACTTCCTACTTTTCATCAAATAAATTTTATCGATTAGCAGTGCTATGGAAGCATTAAAACATTTATGTAATAAATACACAAATACTTCAGAAACATTTTTTTCTCTCTACTGAAGAAAGGCCTGTCTCTGACTACCTGCGAATTTGATTAAGTTTTATCCAAAATCTACGTCAAAGCGTTTCTTTTTGGCCTAATATTAAATTTTACATTGGCATGTTCCTGTCCCTGCTTGATGTTGACAAGATTTATTCAAAACTGACTGTTCTTATTTTTTATTTTAAAACAAACAATTTAAATGGAAATCCTGAACTTGCCTTTATTTATTTAACTAATAACATTTGATAATGTGAATTGAGATCTCTAAGTAATTTGCGTATTTGAACCCAAAAAAATGTTAAAAACCAAATTTGAAGCTTTTATTTTGGTTTGCTTTATTTTTCCTTCAAAGCAAGGGAGAGCTATCTGCCTAAAGGGAAGAATGCCTCCGTGGAGGACATTCTAAGAAAAACTTACTCGCGCCCACATTATGCACAGAGAAAACCACAAAAATTCCACTTTGAAAGGTAAAAGTGTCTAATTTTTTAGAGCGAGATTTTCCTAACAATGAATTTTAGCAATTTAATACAAGTGCTATATTTAATTAAGAATTAAAACAATGTTCTTTTGTGATTTACGTAAGGTAACTCTTTCTGTCAAAAATAATCATATGGAAATGCACCGAATTTCAGTACCATGTAATTTAGTTCGGAAACTGAGAGGTATCTGTGACATCTTGTCTATATGTAGAAAATTTTTAATGAGGTTATTATGACTGAAATTTGTTTCAAAATATTCAATCAACCAATAAATGCGATGAAGGTAAACTCCCCTTTTATAAATATGAAACAAGATAAACGAAATAAATTTGTGGTAAAATGAATTACAAACATTATGTCGAAATGACTGACACTGAGCATGTGTTTGTTATTTTAATAATAATTTAATTATCAATTACATGTAGCTTTCAATAGGAATTAGGTATTTTAAGCCTCTTATAAATTTTTTCTTAGCGTAAAAGCTCGATAACATGAATCAAAAACAGAAAATTAGTTAAACTACACTGTCTCACTAGTCGTAAGATTATATTACTGAAATATGCATATAAAAACAAATTAACATTCTATAAATGTACATTAAAATACCGAAACGCAATAAAAATTAATAACATTTATACTTAAATAGCAACAAAGCCGGGCTCATGTGAATCACTAGAAGAGGCGCCAAATTGGCTATGCGAATTCGAAAATTACTTTAATTATTAGGGGAAATAAGCTTCGTCAAACTTAAATCAATAAAACAAACCAAAAAATTGCAAGAAAACCTGGAAATTAATGCAATATGCATTTCAGTGTTATTTCTTATTTATCAAAAACGAATCTTTTAACGTTTTCATTTGAAAATTATAAATAATTGGCTACATTATTTCTCTGAATTTATAAAACTACGATTAAAAAATACTTTAAGAATTATGGTATAATTATGCTATAAGAGTTATGACATTTTGATTTAATACAATTACTTTTGCTTAATACAAGTGTAGCTATTTTTATATTTATATGGACGCGCATTGACCTTTCTGCCTCAGGTGAAAAAATATCTTGGCACGGCTCTGATAAGCAATTAAGATTAGAAATATGCACAAAATTAGTAACAATGCAATACAAAACTTCCTTTTCTGTTTTGGATTTCTAGAAAAAAATATCTTTTTTCGTCTAACCAAAGCATGGACACAAAACGTGCTCCTTCCTCCTTAAGGGCAAAAGCAGCCCATCTGCTTAATCGCCTCTAGGCGGTAATCAAAGGACAGTAGGAAGCCATCACTTAAGTGAAACGACTTGTTGATCGCCCTACAAGTAGGGAGGAAGAAAATCTAACAAAGGCCGTTTTCAGGACAATTTTGGTTCACTCTAAGTGGAAAAAAAATTGTAAACATGGTTAATTTTTACTGCAGTTTTCGAGACGTAAATAGATTTGAATGCGAGCCGCCCGGTGGGTTAAACCTCGATAGATGGAGAACCACCCTTTTATTTTTTTTTTTTTTTTCATCTCAATCCCTGACGGTGGGAGCAGCTATTTTGTTTCCCCATCCAATGAAGACTTTCTGAGGAGACTGTAATGCTCTTTCTCTCTCTACGCGAGCCAAGATGGGACGCAGCGAACGTTTGTTCAGTCATTTGTGTTTCCCATCTCACCTAGATAGGTCATGTTGTGTTTTTTTTTCCTACACCTAGACAAATTAGACGTGAGCCACACTTTTATTTTCCCCATCGAACTAAGAGGGATAAATGAGACCATTGTGCTCTTTCTCTCTTCGCGAACCGAGACGGGGGGCATAACGACCGTTTGTGTTTTTTTTTTTTTTTATTTTTTCCTCTGAGCGCAAACCTGGATCACTTGAGCAACTAATTTCTTTCCCAGCTAACTCAGATAGGTCGTATTGTATTTCTTTTTCCTACACCTAGCCGAATTTGACATGAGTTATCCTTTTGTTGTTTTTCTCATGCAATTAAGATGGATGAGGGAGACGATAACCGAGACGGGACGTAGCGACCGTTTGCGTTTTTTCTCTGAGCGCAAACCTGGATCACTTGAGCAGTCATTTTGTATCCCAGCTCACTCAGATAGGTCGTATTGTATTTTTTTTCCCTACACCTAGCCGAATTTGACATGAGTTATCCATTTGTTGTTTTTCTCATCCAACTAAGATGAATGAGGGAGACGATAACCGAGACGGGACGTAGCGACCGGCTGCGTTTTTTCTCTGAGCGCAAACATGGATCACCTTGAGCAGTCATTTTGTTTCCCAGCTCATTTAGGTAGGTCATTTTGTATTTTTTCCGACACCTAGCCAAATTTGACGTAGGCCATCCTTTTGTTTTTTTCTCATCCAACTAAGATGGATGAGTGAGACGATTCTGTTCTTTTTCTCTCTGCGCGAACCAAGACGGGGGTGTAGCGAACGTTTGTGGATTTTATTTTTTTTCCTCTGCACGCAAACCTCGATCGCTTCAGCAGCCAATTTGTTTCCCAGCTCACTCAGATAGGTCGTATTGTATTTTTCCGACACCTAGCCGAATTTGACATGAACTATTCTTTTGTTTTCCCATCCAACTGAGATAGACTCTTGAGACCCTTTTGCTTTTTCTCTTTTCGGCAACCAAGTCGGGCCGCAGCGACCGTTCGCGTTTTTTTTCTCTGCTCACCCAGATATCTCGTGGTTTTTTTCTGTCGACATCTAGCCAGGATGGACGTTAGCCATCCTTTGGTGTTCTGATCGAAACAAGATTGACACGAGCCACCAGTTTGTTTCTCAACGGAAAAGTAAATTTTCTGAATTGGTACCGGTGTTCAAATTCTTTTGTGACGGACTGTCTGATTGTACTGTTACAACCACGAAATCTCGAAATGAATTGGTTTTACATTTGACTACGGTAAGGCGTATCGAGACCTGCCACCCTCGAGCTCATCCTAGAAATTCTGATGATACTATTACTACCCTAAAACTCAAAAAATGCTAGGATATACATTTGACATTGACTCCCGAAACCTATCGAATTAGCCCTAGAGAGATTTGAAAGGAAGACAGATTCGATGGGAGAGATGACTCTTCTTTCTGGACGGAAAAAGTATTCGCACTGCCTTTTTCTTCCAACAGAGGAAAAACGGCATGGAATTCTACAACCAGTCAAGCTGACGCTAGAGAAGTTGAAAAGGTAGAGAGGTTCGACTGGGGTGGGTTTTTTTACTGATTCAAAAAGAATACTCGTTCTGCTTTTCTTCCAACATGGAGAAGGGCATCCAATCCCACAACCTTTCGAATTGGCCCTAGAGACATTGAAAAAGGAAGACAGAGTCGACTAGGAGGGTTTTTTTCCGATTAAAAAAATATCCGTTACGCTTTCTATTCAACATGGAAAAGTCTATTGAGTCCCACAACCTGTCAAGCTGACCCTAGAGAGATTGAAAACATAGATTCGACTGGGGTGGGTTCTACTAGTTAAAAGAGAATACTCGTTCCGCTTTTCTTCCAACATGGAAAAGGGCAGGTTTCACTCTCTGTTCAGCGACAAGATGTTTCCCTCTTCTTCTTCTTCGCCTCGCACTCCACTGAAGCGAAACTCGGAATTCGAAATGTTTAAATAGCTCATAGAGTCCATTCTAGAAAAAAAAATGGCGCAGTCTTGCCAATCGAAATTCGAGTCAGCTGGGAAAAAATTTCTGAGAGCTGGAAAAAAATTTCTCTGGCTCAGATTTAAAAAAAAAAAACTTTTTGCTAATTTTATGTTGTTTTTAGACATCATATAATTAACGACATCTTTTTTGCCTGGAATGACGTCTCCCCCCTTTCTGAAAATAGATTTCTAAGAACAGAATGAGTCATCTCTTTCATGGAAATCTGCTTTAAAAGCATGTTGAATCATGTTGAGACCTGATTCGAACCAAAACAGGGGACATCGTTAATTTTTATGATGTCTAAAGACATCATAAAAATTAACAAAAAGTTTTTTTTTAATCTGAGCCAGAGAAAATTTTTTTCCAGTATTCAGAAATTTTTTCCCAGCCGACTCGATTTTCAATTGGCAAGACATCTCAAAATTCTTTCTAGAATGAACTCTATGCTCTTATTGATTTATGTAAACATTCCGAGTTTCATTTCAGATGGGAGATGACTCTTCTTTCTGGTTGGAAAAACTTCCAACAACTATTCTTCCAACAGGGAAAAACGGCATCCAGTCCCATAACCTATCGAGCTGACGCTAGAGAAGTTGAAAAGGTAGAGAGATTCGTCTGGGGTGGGTTTTACTGGTTCAAAAACAATACTCGTTCCGCTCTTCTTCCAACATCTAGAAGGGCATCGAATCCCACAACCTGTCGAGCTGACCCTGGAAACATTGAAAAAAAATTAAAAAACGAAGACAGATTCCACTAGGAGGGTTTTTACTGGTTAAAAGAACACTCCTTCCGCTTTTCTTCCAACATGGAAAAGTCCATCCAGTCCCACAACCCGGTAGTAATCTAAACAAGAAATTCATGCGAAATAAAAAAATCCTAAACTCCTTACCTTTTAAATCTAGTGTGTCTGATAGGACAAACCGGTTTGTCATATGGGACACACTAGATTTAAAAGGTTGAAAAAAATTGAAAAAGGAAGACAGATTCGACTAGGAGGGTTTTTCTGGTTAAAAAGTATCCGTTACGCTTTTCTTTCAACATGGGAAAATCCATCCAGTCCCACAACCTGTCGAGTTGACCCTAGATAGGTTGAAAAAGGTACAGAGATACTTTTATTTCAACATGGGAAAGTCCATCCAGTCCCACAACCTTTTGAGCTGACCCTAGAGAGGTTGAAAAAGGTACAGAGATACTTTTCTTTCAACATGGGAAAGTCCATCCAGTAGCACAACCTGTTGAGCTGACCTTAGAGAGGTTGAAAAAGAGGTACAGAGATACTTTTCTTTCAACATGGAAAAGTCCATCTAGTCCCACAACCTGCTGAGCTGACCCTAGAGAGGTTGAAAAGGTACAGAGATACTTTTCTTTCAACATGAGAAACTCCATCCAGTCCCACAACCGGTCGAGTTGACCCTAGAGAGGTTGAAAAGGTACAGAGATAGATACGACTGGGGTGGGTTTGTTACTGGTTAAAAAAATAATACTCGTTCCGCTTTTCTTCCAACATGGAGAAGGGCATCCAGTCCCACAACCGTTCTTGCTGACCCTAGAGAGATTGAAAAGGATGACAGATTCGACTGGGGTGGTTTTTTTTCTGGTTAAAAACAAATATCCGTTGCGCTTTTCTTCCAACATGGAAAAAGTCCATTGAGTCCCACAACCTATCCAGCTGACACTAGAGAGATTGAAGCAGGAAGAGAGATGCTACTGGGGTCTTCCTGGTGGAAGAATACCTGTTCCGCTTTTCTCTCAACATGGGTAAAAAATGAATGAATGAAACAAATGTCCAAAGAAATTCATTTCTCGAAAGTATGTGACAGACTAAATTCTAAATTTAAACGGTCAATAAATAAACAACGCGTTGAACAATATCAACAAAATGGTAAAGAAAATTCATTAAGCTATTCTCTCAAATCTCCCCCCGCCTGCAAAATATTTCAAATGGAAACAAATCAACAAAATGGTAAACAACATCAATATAATAGGAAAATAAAATCGGCTAGAAGGAGGGGGAAAACTGTTAGAAAAGTAAAAACACAAAAGATAGAATATGACCTATCTGGATGAGATGAAAAAAAAGTGACTGATCAAACGATCCAGGTTTGCATGCCGAGGGAAGAAAAACCAAAAGGTCGCTACGTCCCATCTTGGCTCGGGTAGAGAGAGAAAGAACACAACGGTCTCTTCAGAAAGTCTTCATTGGATGAGAAAAAAAATAGCGGCTCCCACCATCAAGGTTTGACATGAGAAATATATAAAAGGGTGGTTCTCAAACTATCGAGGTTTAAGAGCACGAAAGGGTTCGAGTTGAATGAGCCTTCGTGAGACTAGAAAAAATAGTTTAGCTTATTCGTTAAAATGTCCCAAAATATCCGTTGCGCTTTTCTTCCAAAATGGAAAAGTCTATCGAGTTCCACAACCTGTCAAGCTGACCCTAGAGAGGTTGAAAAAGGTAGAGATATATTCGACTGGGGTGGGTTTTACTGGTTAAAAGAGAATACTCGTTCCGCTTTTCTTCCAACATGGAAAAGGGCAGGTTTCACTCTCTGTTCAGCGACAAGATGTTTTCTTCTTCTTCAACGGCTCGCACTGCACTGAAGCGAAACTCGGAATTTGAAATGTTTAAGTCCATTCTAGAAAAAAAAATGGCGCTGTCTTGTCAATCGAAAATAGAATCGGCTGGGAGAAACTTCTGAGAGCTGGAAAAAATAAATTCTATGGCTCAGATTAGGAAAAAAAGCTTTTTGTTAATTTTTAAGATGTCTTTAGACATCTTAAAAATTAACGCCAACCCCCGTTTCTCTTGGAATCCTGCCTCATCCTTTTCTAAAAATAGATTTCTAAGAATAGAATGAGTCATCTCTTTCTTGGAAATCTGCTTTAAAAGCATGTTGAAACATGTTGAGACCTGATTCGAACCAAAATAGGGGAGATCGTTAATTTTTATGATGTCTAAAGACATCATAAAAATTAACAAATTTTTTTTTTTTTAATCTGAGCCAGAGAAATTTTTTTCCAGCTCTCAGAAATTTTTTCCCAGCCGACTCGATTTTCGATTGGCAAGACATCTCAAAATTCTTTCTAGAATGGACTCTATGCTCTTATTGTAAACATTCCGAGTTTCATTTCAGATGGGAGATGACTCTTCTTTCTGTTTGGAAAAACTTCCAAGAACTTTTCTTCCAACAGGGAAAAACGGCATCCAGTCCCATAACCTATCGAGCTTACGCTAGAGAAGTTGAAAAGGTAGAGAGATTCGACTGGGGTGGGTTTTACTGGTTCAAAAAGAATACTCGTTCCGCTTTTCTTCCAACATCGAGAAGGGCATCCAATCCCACAACCTGTCGAGCTGACCCTAGAGACATTGAAAAAAAAATTGAAAAACGAAGACAGATTCCACTAGGAGGGTTTTTACTGGTTAAAAGAACACTCGTTCCGCTTTTCTTCCAACATGGAAAAGTCCATCCATTCCCACAACCCGGTAATAATCTAAACAAGAAATTCATGCAAAATAAAAAAATCCTAAACTCCTTACCTTTTAAATCTAGTGTGTCTGATAGGACAAACCGGTTTGTCATATGGGACACACTAGATTTAAAAGGTAAGGAGTTTAGGATTTTTTTTTATTTTACTATAAATTGATAAAAAAGTTTATACTAGAAGGTTTCAAAATTGTATTAATTATATTAAATTATCATTAATGATTTTTAAATGGGCGCCAGGATGTGATGATATTGGAAAAGAAATAACTTTATCCATAATATGTATGTCTGAAAAAATAAATATCATGAAGGGAGAAAAAAACAATATCTTCCTAATGTCTAGCTCGCTATGTTTAATAAATCATGTAGATGGTAAAACAAATCACTAAAGTAATGACAAATAAACAGTAAAGTTGGACAGTGTAAAAGGAGTTTAGGATTTTTTTTATTTTACTATAAATTGATAAAAAAGTTTATACTAGAAGGTTTCAAAATTGTATTAATTATATTAAATTATCATTAATGATTTTTAAATGGGCGCCAGGATGTGATGATATTGGAAAAGAAATAACTTTATCCATAATATGTATGTCTGAAAAAATAAATATCATGAAGGGAGAAAAAAACAATATCTTCCTAATGTCTAGCTCGCTATGTTTAATAAATCATGTAGATGGTAAAACAAATCACTAAAGTAATGACAAATAAACAGTAAAGTTGGACAGTGTAAAAGAAAGACATAAACTTACCCTTCCTGAATTCGAAGATTTCAAAAGAATAGAATATATTATCTTCTTTAAGTGGAAGAGATTCAAGCCGTTGTATTCCATGTTGAACAGCACTCATAGATTGGAAATCTGAATACTTCTATCAATCACAATGAGTCTATTGTTTTCAAAAACCTGGTAGCGGCTCAAATCAGCTGGAAACATTTTGTTTCCTCCATATATAAACAGAACCTTGGATGTTTAGAAGTGACATTTGTTTCCCCATTTCAATAACAAAAGAAAATCGTTCATAATAATATTCCCCCTCTTTCCAGTGTCAATTAAAAAATTCTTTTGAGATTTTTCGTGTATCTCTATCTTCATAATAGGGAAGTATTTTCCAGGTTTGGAGGAGAAGGATCCTGTTGTGTTGCATCTCCAACAGCTCGTTGCGAACTGAACTAAAACTCGGAATGTTTTTACAGATAAGAGACGATTTGATACTGTCCAGCTTTACTGTTTATTTGTCATTACTTTAGTGATTTGTTTGATCATCTACATGATTTCTCAAACACAGCTATCTAGACATCAGGAAAAGAATGTTTTTTCCGTTATGGTATTCATTTTCAAATATATATATTATTGATAAATTTATTTCTTTATCAATATCGTCAGATACTGGCACCCATCCAAAAGTTCGTTAATGATAATTAAATATCATTAATACAATTTTGAAACCTTCTAGTGTAAACCTTTTTCTTAAATTTTTATTAAATAAAACGAAAAGTAAAGTCCGATCCCTTTTAATAACACGTAATTACTTGGTCGGACTAGATCAAACAAGTAATTACGTGTTATTAAAAGGGTTCGGACTTTACTTTTCGTTTTATTTAATAGTAAAAAGATGTTTTAAAAGGTATATAGAATTCTTATATTTTTATCATTTACTTAATTGTTAAGTACCAAGAAAGAAATATATATATAAAATTATAAGATGAAGTCAATAATAGAGGTTAACTAATAAAGAAGGATCCAGTCGAATCTGTCTTCCTTTTCAATCTCTCTAGGATCAGCTCGACCGGTTGTGGGACTGGATGCCCTTCTCCATGTAGGAAGAAAAGCGGATCAAGTATTCTTTTTAACTAGTAAAACCCACTCCAGTCGTATCTCTCTACCTTTTCAACCTCTCTAGGGTCCGCTCGACAGGTTGTGGGACTTGATGGAATTTTCTATCTTCCTTTTTCAATGTCTAGGGTCAGCTCGAAAGGTTGTGGGACTGGATGGACTTTTCCATGATGGAAGAAAAGTGGAACGAGTGTTCTTTTAACCAGCAAAAACCCTCCTAGTCGAATCTGTCTTCGTTTTTCAATTTTTTTCCTCTAGGGTCAGCTCGACAGGTTGTGGGATTGGATGCCCTTCTCGATGTTGGAAGAAAGCGGAACGAGTATTCTTTTTGAACCAGTAAAACCAACCCCAGTCGAATCTCTCTACATTTTCAACTTCTCTAGCGTCATCTCGATAGGTTATAGGACTGGATGCCGTTTTTCTCTGTTGGAAAAAAAGTTGTTGGAAGTTTTTCCAACCAGAAAGAAGAGTCATCTCCCATCTGAAATGAAACTCGGAATGTTTACATATAAATCAATAAGAGCATAGAGTCCATTCTAGAAAGAATTTTGAGATGTCTTGCCAATCGAAAATCGAGTCGTTTGGGAAAAAATTTCTGAGAGCTGGAAAAAAAATTTCGCTGGCTCAGATTAAAAAAAACAACTCATTGTTAATTTTTATGATGTCTTTAGACATCATAAAAATTAACGATCTCCCCTATTTTGGTTCGAATCAGGTCTGAACATGTTTCAACATGCTTTTAAAGCAGATTTCCAAGAAAGAGATGACTCATTCTATTTTTATAAATCTATTTTTAGAAAGGATGAGGCAGGATTCCAAGAGAAACGGGGGTTGTCGTTAATTTTTATGATGTCTAAAGACATCATAAAAATTAACAAAAAGTTTTTTTTTTTAAATCTGAGCCAGAGAAATTTATTTTCCAGCTCTCAGAATTTTTTTCCCAGCCGACTTGATTTTTGATTGGCAAGACAGCGCCATTTTTTTTTCTAGAATGGACTTAAACATTTCAAATTCCGAGTTTCGCTTCAGTGCAGTGCGAGCCGTTGAAGAAGAAGAAAACATCTTGTCGCTGAACAGAGAGTGAAACCTGCCCTTTTCCATGTTGGAAGAAAAGCGGAACGAGTATTCTCTTTTAACCAGTAAAACCCACCCCAGTCGAATCTATCTCTACCGTTTTCAACCTCTCTAGGGTCAGCTTGACAGGTTGTGGTACTTGATAGACGTTTCCATGTTGAAAGAAAAGCGCAACGGATATTTTGGGACATTTTAACGAATAAGCTAAACTATTTTTTCTAGTCTCACGAAGGCTCATTCAACTCGAACCCTTTCATGCTCTTAAACCTCGATAGTTTGAGAACCACCCTTTTATATATTTCTCATCTCAAACCCTGATGGTGGGAGCCGCTATTTTTTTTCTCATCCAATGAAGACTTTCTGAAGAGACCGTTGTGTTCTTTCTCTCTCTACCCGAGCCAAGATGGGACGTAGCGACCGTTTGGTTTTTTTTCATTCGGCACGCAAACCTGGATCGTTTGATCAGTCATTTTTTTTTCCATCTCACCCAGATAGGTCATATTCTATCTTTTGTGTTTTTACTTTTCTGACAGTTTTCCCACTCCTTCTAGCCGATTTTATTTTCCTATTATATTGATGTATTTACCATTTTGTTGATTTGTTTCCATTTCAAATATTTTGCACTTGGGGGGGGAGATTTGAGAGACTAGCTTAATGAATTTACTTTACCATTTTATTGATATTGTTTACCGCGTTGTTTATTTATTGACCGTTTAAATTTAGAATTTAGTCTGTCACATACTTTCGAGAAATGAATTTCTTTGGACATTTGTTTCATTCATTCATTTTTTTACCCATGTTGAGAGAAAAGCGGAACAGGTATTCTTCCACCAGAAAGACCCTAATAGAATTTCTCTTCCTTCTTCAATCTCTCTAGTGTCAGCTGAATAGGTTGTGGGATTCAATGGACTTTTTCCATGTTGGAAGAAAAGCGCAACTGATATTTGTTTTTAACTAGAAAAAAACAACCCCAGTCGAATCTGTCTTCCTTTTCAATCTCTCTAGGGTCAGCAAGAACGGTTGTGGGACTGGATGCCCTTTTCCATGTTGGAAGAAAAGCGGAACGAGTATTATTTTTTTAACCAGTAACAAACCCACCCCAGTCGTATCTATCTCTGTTCCTTTTCAACCTCTCTAGGGTCAGCTCAACAGGTTGTGGGACTGGATAGACTTTCCCATGTTGAAAGAAAAGTATCTCTGTACCTTTTCAACCTCTCTAGGGTCAGCTCAACAGGTTGTGGGACTGGATGGACCTTTCCCATGTTGAAAGGAAAGTATCTCTGTAAATTTTGAACCTATCTAGGGTCAACTCTACAGGTACTGGATGGACTTTCCCATGTTGAAAGAAAAACGTAACGGATATTTTTAAACCAGTAAAATCCACCCCAGTCGAATCTCTCTACCTTTTCAACCTCTCTAGGTTCAGCTCGACAGGTTGTGGGACTGGATCGAATTTTCCATGTTGGAAGAAAAGCACGACGGATATTTTTTTAACCAGAAAAAAACCCTCCTAGTCGAAACTGTCTTCCTTTTTCAATTTTTCAAAATCTCTTGGGCCAGCTCGACAGATTGTGGGATTAGTAGCCCTTCTCGATGTTGGAAGAAAAGCGGAATGAGTATTCTTTTAACCAGTAAATCCCCCAACCAGAAAGAAGAGTCATCTCCCATCTGAAATGAAACTCGGAATGTTTACAGAAACCAATAAGAGCATAGAGTTCATTCTAGAAAGAATTTTGAGATGTCTTGCCAATCGAAAATCGAGTCGGCTGGGAAAAAATTTCTGAGAGCTGGAAAAAAATTTTCTCTGCCTCAGATTAAAAAAAAAACTTTTTGTTAATTTTTATGATGTCTTTAGACATCATAAAAATTAACGATCTCCCCTATTTTGGTTCGAATCAGGTCTCAACATGTTTCAACATGCTTTTAAAGCAGATTTCCAAGAAAGAGATGACTCATTCTGTTCTTAGAAATCTATTTTTAGAAAGGGGGAAGGCATCATTCCCAGACAAAAAGGATGTCGTTAGACATCATAAAATTAACAGAAAGTTTTTTTTTAATCTGAGCCAGAGAAATTTTTTCCAGCTCTGAGAAATTTTTTCCCAGCCGACTCGAATTTCGATTGGCAAGACAGCGCCATTTTTTTCTAGAATGGACTATATGATCTATATAAACATTTCGAATTCCGAGTTTCGCTTCAGTGGAGTGCGAGGCTTTGAAGAAGAAGAAGAAGAAGAAGAAAACATCTTGTCGCTGAAAAGAGAGTGAAACCTACCCTTTTCCATGTTGGAAGAAAAGCGGAACGAGTATTCTCTTTTAACTAGTAAAACCCACCCCAGTCGAATCTATGTTTTCAATCTGTCTAGGGTCAGCTTGACAGGTTGTGGGACTCAATAGACTTTTCCATGTTGAATAGAAAGCGTAACGGATATTTTTTTAATCAGAAAAAAACCCTCCTAGTCGACTCTGTCTTCCTTTTTCAATGTCTCTAGGGACAATTCAAAGGTTGTGGAATTGGATGCCCTTCTCTATGTTGGAAGAAAAGCAGAACGAGTATTCTTTTTGAACCAGAAAAAAATTCCACCCCAGTCGAACCTCTCTACCTTTTGAACTTGTCTAGCGTCAGCTTGACTGGTTGTAGGATTCCATGCCGTTTTTCCTCTGTTGGAAGACAAAGGCAGTTCGAATACTTTTTCCATCCAGAAAGAAGAGTCATCTCTCCCATCGAATCTGTCTTCCTTTCAAATCTCTCTAGGGCCAATTCCATAGGTTTCGGGAGTCAATGTCTAATGTATATACTAGCATTTTTTGAGATTTTGGCGTTGTAATAGTATCATCAGAATTCCTAGGAGGAGCTCGAGGGTGGCAGGTCTCGATACGCCTTTCCGTAGTCAACTGTAAAACCAATTCATTTCGAGATTTCGTGGTTGTAACAGTACAATCAGACAGTCCGTCACAAAAGAATTTGAACACCGGTACCCATTCAGAAAATTTACTTTTCCGTTGAGAAACAAACTGGTGGCTCGTGTCAATCTTGGTTGTATAAGAACACCAAAGGATGGCTGACGTCCATCCTGGCTAGGTGTCGAGAGAAAAAAACCACGAGCTATCTGGGTGAGCAGAGAAAAAAAAACGCAAACGGTCGCTGCGGCCCGACTTGGTTGCCGAAAAGCGAAAAAGCAAAAGGGTTTCAAGAGTCTATCTCAGTTGAATGGGAAAAACAAAAGGATGGTTCATATCAAATTCGTCTAGGTGTCGGAAAAATACAATACGACCTATCTGAGTGAGGTGGGAAACAAAATGGCTGCTCAAGGAATCGAGGTTTGCGTGCAGAGGAAAAAAAATAAAACCCACAGACGGTCGCTACACCCGCGTCTTGGTTCGCGCAGAGAGGAAAAGAACAGAATCGTCTCACTCATCCATCTTAGTTGGATGAGAAAAAAACAAAAGGATGGCTCACGTCAAATATGGCTAGGTGTCGGAAAAAATACAACACGACCTATCTAAGTGAGTTGGGAAACAAAATGACTGCTCAAGTGATCCAGGTTTGCGCTCAGAGAAAGAACGCAGACGGTCGCTACGTCCCGTCTCGGTTATCGTCCCCCCATCCATCTTAGTTGGATGAGAAAAACAACAAAAGGATAACCCATGTCAAATTCGGCTAGGTGTAGGGGAAAAAAATACAATACGACCTATCTGAGTGAGCTGGGAAACAAAATTGTTGCTCAAGTGATCCAGGTTTGCGCTCAGAGGAAAAAATAAAAAAAATCCCAAACGGTCCTTATGCCACCCCGTCTCGGTTCGCGAAGAGAGAAAGAGCACAATGGTCTCCTTTATCCCTCTTAGTTCGATGGGGAAAATAAAAGGGTAGCTCACGTCAAATCTGTCTAGGTGTACGGAAGAAAATACAACATGACCTATCTAGGTGAGTTGGGAAACAAAGGTGACTGATCAAACGGTCGCTGCGTCCCATCTTCGCTCGCGTAGAGAGAGAAAGAACACAACACTCTCCTCAGAAAGTCTTCATAGGATGGGGAAACAAAATAGCTGCTCCCACCATCAGGGATTGAGATAAAAAAAAAATAAAAGGGTGGTTCTCCATCTATCGAGGTTTAAGAGAGACTATAAAAATTGTTTAGCTTATTCGTCAACATGTCCCATTCATGACATCTTACACTACTTTGACTTATGTCTTCGAAATATGAAAAAAGAAAATATCCAGCTCGTGTAAAGTTTAGAAATGGCAAAACATTCCCAAAGAATTCTTTTTCTTGGGAAAGCATATCCTGTGTCCAGATGAGGTAGAGGTAGAGAGAGAAAGCATGCTATCTATGCTATATCTTCAAGCACCAGCACTGTTTTGAACAGAAATGTGGAGTATTTTTATAGATAAGTGAGGAAGTGAAAGTGAAAGTGAAAAATCGAAATCGGATCGGCTGGGAAAAAATTTTTAGAGCTCAGAAAAAAATTCTGGCTGGCTAAGTTGTAAAAAAAAAGAATTTTTATTTTTATTATTTCTTTAGACATAATAAAAATTAACGATCTCCCCCCTTTTGTCTGGGAATGAAGACTCACCTTTCTAAAAATAGACCATAGCTCATTGTTTTTCTTAGAATTCTATTTTTAGAAAGGATGAGTCATGATCTATTTTTAGAAAGAGTGAGACATCATTCTAAACAAAAAGAGTATGTCGTTAATTTTATAATATCTAAATCATAAAATTAACAAAAAGTTTTTTTTTTTTTTTTACAACTTAGCCAGCCAGATTTTTTTTCTGAGCTCTGAAAATATTTTCCAAGCCGATCCTATTTAGTTTTTTGACTTTCAATTTCACTTCCTCACTTATCTATAAAAACATTCCGTGTTTCAGTGCAGATTCGTGCTGGCTGTTGAAGAGGCAA
Organism: Stegodyphus dumicola; assembly: GCF_044657685.1. NCBI lineage: Eukaryota > Metazoa > Arthropoda > Arachnida > Araneae > Eresidae > Stegodyphus > Stegodyphus dumicola. The sequence continues at coordinate 156,158,848 of NC_140773.1, forward strand.
CAAATATATCTCTCTCTACTCAATCTGGATCCAGGATGCTTTTCAGAGGAAATTCCTTTTAGGAATTGTTGACAACTTCTGAACCTTAGATGAATTGGATGTCCATTGCTCGTTTATTTATAAAAGTATTCCGTGTTTCAATGCAGATCCGTGCTGGTTGTTGAAAAGACGACACGTCTCTACTCAATCTGGGCCCATGATGTTTTTCAAGAGGAAATTCTTTTAGGAATTCTTGACAGCTTCTGAACCTTTGATGAGTTTGATGTTTCTTTTCGTATTTCGAAGCACTTTGTCAAAAAAAGGAGATTCCAATGGAATTGTTTAAGAATGTCGTCTATTGAAATTGAAAAACAAAAAAAGAAAATATCCTGAGAGTTTTAAAACGAAAATGCTTTTCCAAATCTATTCCTGTTTTCGTTTGGATAGATATGATCTTCATGAAAGGTAAGTCTTTTACAAATATTTTTACTCAAACTATTCGTTTAAACATTGTCTAGTAGAACATTGTAAAAAAATGTAATAGATTTATAAAAAAACAATTTTTTGTTCCTAATGTTATTATCATACCGGACATAATTCATATGTTTCACTATACTCTTTAGATCAGATTCTCTCTTCTTAAATAGGAGTGTAGAAAATATCTATATGTCGAGAGAGTTGAAAGGACTTCCCCACGCCCCCCCCCCTTAAACGCATGATTATTTTAAAAAACATATGTATGTTTAGTTTGTTCTCTTTTGGTTATCTTTTTCCAACATATCGTGGTCGCTGAAATGGGGCAAAAGGATTTCTGTTCAGCTGCCCCCTTTCTTTTTACAATGTGATTTCAAAACTGTCCTTTTAAAGACCTTCATGGATCAGCAACGAGACTCTAAATGAAAAATTGCTTCTATTGATTACCAATTTCTAAAAGATCCCAGAGGCGTTTTTTTTTAAGATTGGTTTTTTATTTTCTAAGCTCAGAGGGAAAAAAATCTCTCACAGATAATTTATTCTTTTTGAATTCCCTGAAATAGGTCTCAGGCGAAACGGTCTGGACTTAAATCCTTTCCGTTCTACAGGTCCCTCCGTTTAGGCTGACCATTGAGGTGTGAAGGGGGTAGTTTTTGATATTTATTTCCATTTCCAAGACAGGCAGCACTCTTGTGATTTAGAGAGGTATGAGAGACGAGCTAGAGGATTTTTTTCCCGTTAACATTCTGAAAAGGATCGAGTCGGCTGGGAAAATTTCTCAGAAAAAAAAATCTGAGTCAGCCCCGAGAGCTGACATTGCTTTAGGTTGAAAAATGCTTTTTGGGAAATCTATTCCCGCTTTCGTCTGGATAGAAATGATTTTCACGAAAAGCATATCCTATTTTTCATTTCTCAAGTCGTTGTTTAAAGTATGCTTCTAAACATTTCCGAGTGAAATATTGTCAGATTTTCTGTTTCTAGAGTGAAACTGTATTAAAAATGTTTTTTTTGTTTCTAATGTTGTTACCATACCAGACATAATTCATGTGTTTTTTGCTATACGTTTTAAATGAGACTGCTCTCAAATATGAGTAGAAACCGTTATCTATTCAGGTAGGAATCAACCCTCCCTCTTTAAACACTCGAGAAAGACCATGTTGAGAGATCTTATTCTAGTTTTCTCAAATCACCCTGGTATGGCTAAAGCGAAACTCGGAAGGCTGACAATAAAAAAAAAACATTTTTCAGATTTGCTTGCAAAAGCTACGAGGATTCAAAAGAGCTATGACAATTTCCAGAAGGGGATGGGCAGAAAATAGATATCCAGGTGAGTCCACTGCACGAACTGCAGGGAAGTGAAACGGGAAAGGCTTCCATAGATAACAGAGAGTCCATTTTTAAAAATAGAGGGATGTCTCGTCGATCAAGTTGGCAGGGGAAAACATAATTTTCTAACAGCTGCGAGAAAATGTTCTCATATCTTCATAGAAGCATTTTTTCTAGTAGGGAGTAAATTGAAACGGGAAAAGAATAGAAGGAATCTCTCTGGATACCCATTCTTTCCAGATCAGGGAAACACGTGTGTCCTGATGGGTCCACAGCAGGGATTGAACTTGAACTGCAGCTAAACGCGGAATACTTCATTCAATAATGGAAAGTCTATTCTTTTAAAAAAATAGGGTGATGCCTCGTGGATCAAGTCGGCTGGGAAACAATTTCTCAGAGCTCAGAAGAAAATTCTGAGTCACTCCCGAGAGTTGACATTACTCTAGGTTGAAAAATGGTTTTCTCAGATCCCCCTGGTATAGCTAAAGCGAAACTCGGAAGGCTGTCAATAAAAAAAAACATTAATCAGATTTGCTTTCAAAAGCTACGGGAATCCAAAAGAGCTATGGGAATTTCCAGAAGGGGAGGGGCAGAATATAGATATTCAGGTGAGTCCACAGCACGCACTGCACGGAAGGGAAACGGGAAAGACTTCTATAGATCAGAGAGTCCATTCTTAAAAAAATAGAGGGATGTATCATTGATCGAATCGGCTGGGGAGGAAAAAAACATTCCTAAGATCTTAGAAAAATGTTCCCATACCTTCATAATGGATCTTTTCCAGGAAAGAGCAGTGTGTATCCAGGTCGAATCCGCAGCACAGACTGATTGGAAGTCGAAATACGAAAAAGAAACATCCATCTCATCTAAAGTTCCGAAACGGTAAGAGATTCTCAAAGAATTCTTCTTAAGATCATCGTGGATCATCTCAGATTTGGGTAGAGAGAGAGAGACATGTTGCATCTCCAACAGCCCAGTCTGTTCTGAACAAAAATGCGTAATGCTTTTATAGAAAAGAGAAGAATTGAAAGTGAAAGTGAGAAAACGAAATCGGATCGGCTGGAGAAAAATTTCCGAGAGCTGGAAAAAAATTTCTCTGGCTCAGATTAAAAAAAAAAAATTTTTGTTAATTTTATGATGTCTTTAGACATCATAAAATTAACGACATACCCTTTTTGTTTAGAATGATGTCTCACTCTTTCTAAAAATAGATCATGACTCATCCTTTCTAAAAATAGAATTCCAAGAAAAACAACGATGTATTTTTTGAAAGAGTGAGACATCATTCTAAACAAAAAGGGTATGTCGTTAATTTTATGATGTCTAAAGACATCATAAAATTAACAAATTTTTTTTTTTTTTTAAATCCGAGCCGGAGAAATTTTTTTCCAGCCCTCAGAAATTTTTTCCCAGCCGACTCGATTATCGATTGGCAAGACAAAACATAATTCTTTCTAGAGAGAATTCACACTTATCTATTTAAACTGTAAGGATCTTAAGTTTTACTAACGTTTATTTTATTTTAAATCTTTACTATCACTTCTTATTTTCTACTTCCGGCCAGAATTAAAAGCTTTAACTTATTTATGCAAATTTGTCTTGCGAACGCCAAGTAGTTAAGCTGTGGCTTTTTGCCAAGCAAGAGAGAGGAAGGAGCTATTAGAAGCAGGCCGCTTGCCATAGTAGTTTTACTCGGTTGCTCTTTGCCTTCAAGGCCAGAAGTTTAATCCTCTTGATAATTTTAAACGTATCGTAGTGTTAGCAGTTCTCTGTACTACATACGGCTTTTTGCTAATATACGGCCAATCTTGGAGTAGGCACTTGTTTGATTAATCCAAAGTTAAGTTTAGTTAGAGTTTAGTTAATATTTTTTATATTCTTACGTTCAGACCACAAGTGGTTGGTCTCTGTATTCCGAAGTCCGGAAATCATTGTAAAGAGAAAAAAATAAAGGGTTTCGTATACCCTTTCTGTGTGTATTGTCTACTTCCCAAATTTATTGAACATAGCTTTAGTAAGCTCCTTGTTCCGAGTCAGGACATTTAATGTTCCCAAAGCAAGTAAGGAGGAACACAGAACCTGATAGTGGCTCCCGACGAAGAAGAATAACCATGGCCGAGTTTCAAGAAGAACCTGTGCTGCCTGCAGAAGCGGCTCAGAATCCAGAAATGCCAGCTTCCGCCCTGGAAGGATTTGGTTACATCGTCCAGACCATGCGCGCATCGATGAAACCAGAAGCAACATTTAATGGAAACTCACCGGTAACCAGTTTTTTGGAAAAATTGGATCACCACTTCATGCTGTATCAAGTGCATGAATTCCAGAAAGTCACCTTAGCTACCAGCGCATTGACGGGCCAAGCGCTTAATTGGTTCAAATGTATAGGCAGAAACCTCTTCAAGGCAGAAACCTGGGTCAAGCGGGAAGCGCCACCTATACTTACGAAAATTTCACGACTGCCTTAGTAAAAGCCTTCCCTGTCGTAAGAAATCGTTCAAAATTAGAAGCGGAACTCTTCAGCATATACCAGCAACGAATTGAAATTCTCTCAAGCTTTATTTTAAGAAAAATTCACGTCTTCAAACTCTTGTATGGAAACCGTCCGGATCCTGAGATAATTCAAGTGATTTTGCCGAGGTTACTTCCCCAAGTACAAGACTTTATTGAAATAAGGAATCCGACTACACTGGAAAAGTTATTTGAGCTAGCAATCCAGTTTGAAAGTAGAAGAACGGCGGACATTAGAAGAAGACGCCAGTATGAGCAACGAAGCCAATTTGGTGCACCAAGACCACAGCAAATTCAAGAACACGGCTACGGAAGCAAAGCGAATCAGTGGGCAAGGAAACCCGAGTATCCAAAACCAACCCGAGAACGTCGACAGTTCAATAGTAAGCCACAAAAAATGTCTGAAGGCCAGTGGAAAAAGAAGGAAGGCATGGAAAGGAAGAAACAAGATTTAAACTAAAACGGATTTCTGCTGACGGGAGGGTGCGGAAATCTGAAGGCCAAGAAAACCCCTCTTCCTTCAAGTTAAATACAGTGATGGTGAAAAATTTGACTCTTCCAAAGATTGAAATGTTGGTGAATAACATCCCAGCCACCGCACTCCTGGATACAGGCGCGCAGTTTTCCTGTGTGGCAGAAGATTTTTTAGGAAGTATTTCCGTAAATACCGCATATATAATTCGAATAATACTACAGTGTTAGCTGCGCAGGGAGAAAGATGCAAGTGCATAGGTAAATTACCGTTATACGTTCGTATCAAGGACGAGCAAGTAAAGATTATGTTTTTTATCGTAAAGAATTTGCAAGCACATATCATCTTAGGGATAGATTTTCTTTCAGAGGCAGAAGCAACACTGGACAAAAAATTCGACAAATGGTAAGTGAATTTGCTTCGTTATTTAGTGATATTCCAGGATTTACTCAAGTTACTAACCATAGTATCGACACCGGAGATTCACTGCCAGTTCGCCACAAACCATACCGATATGATAAGAATAAACAAAAATTATAGAGTGGCACATTAGAGATATGTTACGTAAAAAGATCATAACGCCCATCTCAAGTAGTTATGCTAGCCCGGTTGTGTTATGTAAGAAAAACAATGACTATCCGGTAACACATCCAAAAAGGTAACGTTTTGCAATTGACTATCGTAAATTAAACTCCATGACTAAATATCCGGTATATCCGTTACCTATTATCGAAGAAATTCTAAGGAACATAACTTCTACCAAATACATAACTACTTTAGACTGAACGACTGGTTATTTTCAAATAGGGCTTAGACCGGAAGATGTGCCTAAGACTTCTTTTATAACCAAGTCTGGCACTTATGCATTCCTGCGTATGCCGTTTGGCCTTTCAGGGACACCGGCAACATTTCAGCGATGAATGGATATTGTGCTAAGGCCTGTTCTTGGAAAGTCCACATTTATCTATTTAGACGATATCATTATTACTAGTGATAATCTGGACCAACATGTACAGGATTTAAGACAGGTGTTTTCATTATTAAATGAGGCCGGTATAAAAGTTAATGTCGAAAAGTGCAAATTTGCAGCCCCTGAATTAAAATACTTAGGTTACAAAATATCTCAGAAAGGAATCGAGACAGACGAATCAAAAATAATCGCTGTGCAAAAGTATCCGCCACCAAATACGGCGAAAAAGCTCTCTTCTTTTCTAGGACTTTGTTCATATTATAGGTCCTTTATAAAGGATTTTGCAGCTATTGCTGAACTATTGTTAAAATTAAAAAGGAAAAAGGCAAGATTCTCGTGGACGGCCGAAGCCAATAGTCCTTTCGAAAAATTAAAGCAAGCATTAACGCAAGCCCCTGTTTTGAAATTTCCTGAAAACGATGAGAATTTAGAAATTTCAGCGGATGCTTCGGATTATGCGGTAGGAGCGGCACTTTCTCAAAATCAGCAGCCCGTGGCATTTTTTAGTAGAACTTTAAATCAAACACAAAGAAATTATTCCGCGACTGAGAGAGAGGCACTTGCAGTTCTGTTAGCAGTGCAAAAGTTCCGAGTCTATTTTGGAAGGGCGCCAATAACAGTGTATTCTGATCATGCGGCGGTAACTAGATTGTACTCAGGGAAAAACTTATCCCCAAGGTTAATAAGATGGGCACTCAAGTTACAAGAGTATAATCTGGTAATCAAGCACACCCCCGGAAAGGAAAATATCGTAGCAGATGCCCTAAACAGAATAAAAATAGATGAAGAAAGTAATACTGTAAAGGTGGCAATGCTCACAGCATGTACGATAAATTCCCGAGAAACTGTAATAACCGAACTGGGTAAGGATCCTGAATTTAAAAACATTTATGAGTATTTAAAGGATCCTGAAAATTTTAGCCACCAGGATATTGTGGCGATAAGAAATAGGGCGGCCCATTACGAACTAATAGATGGTCTATTATTTTATACAAAAACTACGAATTCCAACAACGAATTTCGACCTGTTATCCCAGCTAGTCTTAGATTAAATATCCTGCAGGAGTTGCACGACTGCTCTTTAGCTTCTCATGCTGGTATTCGAAAAACCATCCAACGCGTACGCGAAGAAGTTTATTTTCCTTAACTGCAAAAGTTAACAAGGGCGTATGTCCAGTCCTGCCCAACATGTCAAGCAGTTAATTGTATTAATTTCCGCCCGGCCGGGTTTCTAAATAGCATTAAATCCGAATTTCCAAATGAAATAATTGTCATCGATTTATTGAGCCCTTTCCCAAAAAGTCAGTTAAATAAAAGAAGGTATCTCCTTGTTATGGTTGATCATTTTAGTAAGTGGACCGAAATTGTTCCCTTAAAACGAGCCTTCGCGAAATTAGTTACTGATTCTATTTTATATAAATATATTTTAAAATACGGGGCGCCCCTAAAAGTTATATCGGATAATGGTCCTCAATTTGTAAGTAATATATTTGAAGACATGTGCCAAAAACTGGGCATACGTCATTTAAAAATGGTCCCGTATCGGCCGCAATCAAATATAGCGGAACTGGTCAATAGAAATATAGTGAAAATTATCCGTAGTTATGTTAAAAATTTTCATAAAAGCTGGGATAACTATGTCAATGAATTAGCTTTCGCCCTTAGGACCGCAAAACATGATACAACGGGCGAAACTCCTGCTGAGTTATTTTTAGGCAGAAAGATTATAACGCCGTTAGATAAATTATTTTATGTTCAAAAAAGAGCCCCAGAATTTAAAATGGGCGATATAGAAAAATTAATTAAAGAAGCAAAAAAAGAACACTGAAGTAGCACAGAGAAAACAGAAACTTTATTATGATATGAAACGACAAGGAGTAACTTATAAAGTAGGAGATGAAGTGTTAAAAATTAAGCATTCACTTTCTTCAGCACCAAAAGATAAAACTGCCAAATTTTTTCCACGATCTGAAGTGCCATATGTCATAGAAAAAATAACTCAGGCTGTAGTGGTGTTAAAAGCCAGGAATGGTGAAACATGCCCCGCAAACATTGACCAGATAAAACCATTCTATAATCGTAATAAAATGCAAATATTTAAAGATCTTTTGCAGGATCCGGCACGGCAGGCACTGCAGGCACAAGCTCCAGAGATGGAACAACGTCAATCACAAGGGCAAGCCATTAGGAGGCAGGAGCAATTGAAAAGAAATTTCCCCGTTGGAAAGTTGAAGGTAACAAGAAAAAGAAGCCGTTCCACCGACCAGAAAAGAGAGAGCACGACCACCCCCAGAATGAAGAAGGGAGAAGTACGACGAATGCAAAGAGAGCCAGGAGAAATGACGGCAACTATAACCCGGCTCCAAAACGGAAGATCTACCCATCGGACAGGATTCTACGAAGCAAATGTCGACGAATTGATGAAGGAATACCATCTGCGGAGGCAAAGAAAAAAGGAAAATTTGAACAGCCAGCAAAGAGATCCAAGCAGGAACGAGAGAGAGTTGTCCCGGTTCCGCCAAGACCAGCTGCCATCAAATGGCCGAGACCACAGACAGAGGCTAAAAAGAAGGTCTTCAAGGGTGACCAAACTGGAAGGAAAAGAAAGCTCATGGAGGAAGGAACTGAAGGGCGAACCCGTACAAGAAGGAAGATAAACCAGACGGTAGTCTTCGCCACTTTCCAAGACTGGGCAGAAAAAAGGATGTCCGAATATCACAAAGATAAGTAAAACTTTATGTTACTTTGAAACCTTAAGTTAATCTTTCATTCTTACTGCAAGTAGCAGAATTCAAGACGTTTTACCTCATGTGAGGTCTACCTTTATCGCCAAAAAGGCGAGAAATGAGTTGTTACCTATTTTGGTATTATGTTTTTCAATTACTCGCGAGTAAAACTAAAATTAATGTATAATAGGAATGTGTAAATACTTGAATATTGTAAACGTTATTGTATAAAATTTTATTTAAAAGATTCTGGCAAAAAAAAAAAAAAAAAGTTTTAGTCTGAAAGACTTTTGAAATGTAGTATTTCAATGTAGAAGAATTGGCACTTGCTTGGAAAAGAATAGAAGTTAACAATGTACTACTAATGTATATTCTAAAATGCGTAAAATTAACGACATGTTAATATGTCCTTATATACAATGTGAACTGTTATTTTAAACGTTAAGAACTACTGTAATATGTTAAAAGTGAAAGTAATGCCAAAACATTTTAACTTATTCGTGTGATTGTAAAAACAGCAAATTATTGTGAATATGTGTTAAAGGTTGAATGAATGTAGTTAGGCTCTCTGACGCTACACTTCAGAGTTAGCCACTTTCAGGTTAGTACCTCAGGGTTTAGAGATGAATATAAGGTGTGTTATGAGGTCTTGTTATGTTCAATTTTAACACGTCAGTGTTTTGATTGCAGGCGGTAGTGTTGAACACTTGTACATAAACACGTTCGTGTTAGTCGTTTTCCTTTACAACACATGTCAGAGCGCACGGGGAGATAATTAAATAACGTCATGAATGAAATAAGAATGTTAAGATAAATATAAGTATTCATGTTACTTGCCATTTAATTGTCTAACATTTCATTAAACTAGTTTTCCTTCCAGATCTCTGGAAGGAACCAGATTTCAACTAAGAACTCCTGTTTAGATGCAGTACAGATGAAAAGTAATTGTCCAAGGAGTTGATGATGTAAAAACGACTTTTTTTAATTTCTAGTTTCTAGTGAGAAATATTTGTAAAAGATTGGCCTCGCGTTAGATTCTAGAGCTAAAAGTTTTCAACAAGGTCGTTTTAGACCTCAGTTTCAAACTAATTAACTCTGGCGGGAAGTATGTAAGGATCTTAAGTTTTACTAACGTTTATTTTATTTTAAATCTTTACTATCACTTCTTATTTTCTACTTCCGGCCAGAATTAAAAGCTTTAACTTAATTATGCAAATTTCTCTTGCGAACGCCAAGTACTTAAGTTGTGGCATTTTGCCAAGCAAGAGAGAGGAAGGGGCTATTAGAAGCAGGCCGCTTGCCATAGTAGTTTTACTTGGTTGCTGGTTGCCTTCAAGGCCAGAAGTTTAATCCTCTTGATAATTTTAAACGTATCGTAGTGTTAGCAGTTCTCTGTACTACATACGGCTTTTTGCTAATATACGGCCAATCTTGGAGTAGGCACTTGTTTGATTAATCCAAAGTTAAGTTTAGTTAGAGTTTAGTTAATATTTTTATATTCTTACGTTCAGACCACAAGTTTTTGGTCTCTGTATTCCGAAGTCCGGAAATCATTGTAAAGAGAGAAAAATAAAGGGTTTCGTATACCCTTTCTGTGTGTATTGCCTACTTCCGAAATTTATTGAACATAGCTTTAGTAAGCTCCCTGCTCCGAGTCAGGACATTTAATGTTCCCAAAGCAAGTAAGGAGGAACACAGAACCTGATAAAACCACTCGCGTTTCGACTTCCAATCAGTCTGTGCTGGGCATTCGACCTCGATACACGCTACTCTCTCCTGGAAAAAAAGCTTCTTTGGAGGTATTGGAACATTGCTTCTTCTTGGGAGGTGTTTTCATTGGAGAGATGGCTCTCTTTCTCTAGCTTAGACGAACTGAATGTTTCTTTTTTCGTATTTCGAAGCTATTTATTGATGAAAGAAGGAGATTCCTATGAAATGACTTACCAATTTTGAAAAATGTTACCCTTTGAATATTTTTTGGGGGAAACTCTATCCTTTGAGTCGATACCAGAACGCCCCGATTGCCGACTTCACTCAAGTGATTTTCGTTCGACAGATCTCATTTCTTTTCCCTCCGTTTGAGAGCTACGAGTCAAATTTTTTTTTTTACAATTCGCTTATACAGCTACAAGGAAATTGGTCAAGGTTGATCTGAAGCGGAATGTCTGTATACATCACGCTGAAAGACCTATTGTTTTAAAGGATCTCAGAGGAAAAAAACATCAAACGTGTCGTCTTAAGCAGGCTCATGTTGAGAGATCGAACAACAGCTCTCCATTGTGTTTAGTGGGCGACCCGTTATTCACTCGTAGACAAATAGGAATGCTCTAAATTTTCTCCTACCTCAACGGTGTTATATTTGAAATGAATAGGACAAACAAATCGTGATCCACAACTTGTTAGACCAGTTAAAAAAATAGATGGATCACAATTGTTCCAGCGTATACTGATATATTTTGTGAAACTTTAACAAAGTCCTTTCAAGAAGGCAAGATATCATGATCCACAGCTGGCTAGACCAGTCAAAAAATAGATGGATCACGATTGTTCCAACGTATACTGATATATTTTGTGAAACTTTAACAAAGTCCTTTCAAGAAGGCAAGATCATGTAATTCAGAATAATTGTTCAATCGTATATACTGGTATATTCTGATAAAAAAAAAACAGAATGATCCAATTTGAATACGAATATGGGTCTATATCTCAATATGTTTTATAAAATCAATTTCATATTTTGTAAAACTTGAAGAATGACTTTCAAGCTGGCTACATAGGTGGTTTTTTTCCCATGTGTAACGTGAATATGAGCCAGTTTCCCTTCAAACGTGTGTGAACTTTGTTTTCCTACTCTTTTGTATTTCATTAGACTAGAAATGTGTTATTATTTCCTTTCAATACTTTGACGTATTTTAACATTCTTTCCCTTCTCCTGCTTTTTGTTTTTAAGGCTGTAAATGTTTTACTCAATAGCCTTTTTTATAGAAAATATGTTATTATTTCTTTTCAATACTTTGATATTTCACTTTAAAGTGTTTAAAGATTTGTTATTTCATATGTTTGTTCATAGTTTGTGAACCTTTAACAAATGACTTTCAAGAAAGCAACATGATGTGGTCCACATCTGGCTAGACCAGTCACGATCAATGGATCACGATTGTGCCATCGTATACTGATATATTTTATGAAACTTTAACAAATGACTTTCAAGAAAGCAACATGATGTGGTCCACATCTGGCTAGACCAGTCATGATCAATGGATCACGATTGTGCCATCGTATACTGATATATTTTATGAAACTTGAACAAATGACTTTCAAGAAGGCAACATCATGTGGTCCACAGCTGGCTAGACCAGTCACGATCAATGGATCACGATTGTGCCATCGTATAATGATATATTTTGTTAAACTTAACAAATGACTTTCAAGAAAGCAACATTGTGTGGTCCACAGCTGGCTAGACCAGTCACAATCAATGGATCACGATTGTTCCATCGCGCACTAGTATATTTTGTGAAACTTAACAAAGCCCTATCAAGAAGGCAAGATCTCGTGATCCCCAGCTGGCTAGAGATCAGTCAGGATCAACGGATCACGATTGTTCCATCGTTAACTGATATATTTTGTGAAATTTTAACAAAGCCCTTTCAAAAAGGTAAGATCATGTGATTCAGAATAATTGTTGAATCGTATATACTGGTATATTCTGATAAAAAAAACAACAGAATGTTCCAATTTGAATATGAATATGGTCTATATCCCAATATGTTTCATAGAATCAATTTCCTATTTTATAAAACTTGAAGAATGATTTTCAAGCTGGCTGCATGGGTGGTTTCCCCCCCATGTGTAACGTGAATACGAGCTAGTTTCCCTTCAAAAGTCGCACACGAAGGCATTCAAATGTCGACCACGAGCTGGAAAAAATTTTTCTGGCTCAGATGAAAAAAAAAACTTTTTCTTAATTTTATGATGTTAGTGTTAGCTCTTCTCTTTCTATAAAAGCATTACACGTTTTTGTTCAGAACAGTGTGGGCTGTCTCTTACCATTTCGGAACTTTAGATGAGATGGATGTTTCTTTTTCGTATTTCGAAGCTATTTGTTGATCAAAGAAGGATATTCCAATGGAATAACTTATGAATTTTGAACATGTCACCCATTGAAGATTTTGGGGGGGGGGACTCTATCCCTTGAGCCAAAAGCCGACATCGTTCTAGGATAAGAAGAATGGTTTTTTTTTTCAAGATCTCTTCGCGCTTTCATCTACACAGAAATGCTTTTCATGAAAGGTAAGTCAGCTTTTACATTTCGTTTTTAAAATAATGGCTCAAAGTATTCTTTTAAACATTTTCGAGATTTTCTGTGGGTAGTTAAAATGTTTTTAGTTTATATATAGTGTTCGAGTAAAATATTTTATGATTTTGTGTTTGCCATGAATCTTTAAAAAAATTTTTATTTCGTCGTATGATGGCTAAACGACATGATTCGTATGTTTTTTCTTATACATTTTAAATGCGACCCCCTCTTAAACATGCGTGTTTTCTATAAATAATGAAAATATGTTTCCCAAAAGACTTTGTGATTTTTTTTTTAAAAATGGGCGTGTGTAGGTATGTGTGGGATAGTCAGCTTTCTTCTCTTACGAGAGAGTTTTCCTCTATTCTCCTCTTCACGTGATGTTTCTCTTGGATATCTTCTCCAACATCTCGTGGTCTCTGAAATGTGTGTCATCGTTAGCTTTCTTTTCTGTTACGAGAGGCTGTTCCACTATTCTTCGCGCCAACATCCCATGGTCCTTGAAACAGATCCAGATTCACCCCTCCGTTACATGAAAACCACACGGAGTTGTAAAGAAAAAAATCGGCTGATGTGTGGTCGATCACGTCACCTGGGAGGATTAGTTTGAAATGGGCTGGAAAAATATTTTTCTGAGAAATTGGAATAAAAAAAATGGGCTAATGATCACGTCGGCTGGGAGGATCGTATTGTGATCGCCTGGAATATATTTTTCTGAGAGATAGGAATTAAAAAATTAGCTGCTGATCACGTCGATCACATCGGGTGGGAAGATCGTTTAGAGATGGCCTGGAAAATATTTTTCTGAGAGATTGGAATTAAAAAATGGGCTGTTGATCACATCGGCTGGGAGATCGTTTTGAGATGGGCTGGAAAAATATTTTCCATGATAGATTGGAATCAAAAAATGGGCTGATAATAACGTCGGCTGGGAGGATCGGTTTGAGATGGCCTGGAAAATATTTTTTGAGAGATTGGAATTAAAAAATGGGATGTTGATCACGTGGATCACATCGGCTGGGAGGATCCTTTTGAGATGGGCTGGAAAAATATTTTTCTGAGAGATTGGAATCAAAAATGGGCTGCATTCTTTTCCGAGAATGATGTCGACTAGAAGGATCCTTTTGAGATGAAACTGGAAAATATTTTCTGAGAGATTAGAATAAAAAAATATGGGTTGATATCTTGTCGGTTGGGAGGATCCTTTTGACATGGGTTGGAAAAATATTTTTTAGAGAGATTAGGTGCACAACAGGGACTCGACGAAAGCGAAACAGGAAAATCCTCCAGAGATATTAGAGAATCCATTCTTAAAAAATTGGATGATGTCTCGTTGATCGAGTCGGCTGGAAAAAAACATTTCTAAAAGCTGAGAAATATGTTAGCTTGTCTTTACAGAATGTCTTTCTTTGAGGAAGAAGTGTGTATCCAGGTCGATTCCACAGCACAGACTTATTGGAAGTCGAAATGCGAGTGGTTTAAATAGATAAATGTGAATTCCTTCTAGAAAGAATTTTGTATTATTCCGAAATGGTAAGAGATTCTCAAAGAATTCTTCTTAAGATCATCGTGGGTCATCACAGATTTGGGTAGAGAGAGAAATGTTGCATCTCCAACAGCCCACACTGTTCTGTTCTAAACAAAAAACGTGTAATACTTTTATCGAAGAGAGAATTGAAAGTGAAAGTAAAAAAGTGAAATCGGATCGGCTGGGAAAAAATTTCTGAGAGCTGGAAAAAAATTTCTCTGGCTCAGATGTAAAAAAAAAAAAAAAAAAAAAAAAAAAAAAAAAAAACTTTTTGTTAATTTTATGATGTCTAAAGACATCATAAAATTAACGACATACCCTTTTTGTTTAGAATGATGTCTCACTCTTTCTAAAAATAGATCATTGTTTTTCTTGGAATTCTATTTTTAGAAAGGATGAGTCATGATCTATTTCTATCTAAAGACATCATAAAATTAACAAAAAGTGTTTTTTTTTAATAACTTAGTCAGCCAGAAATGTTTTCCAGCCCTCAGAAATTTTTTCCCAGCCGACTCGATCTTCGATTGGCAAGACAGCACTATTTTTTAAGAATGGACTCTTCTTTACATTTTTTCAACATTCCCAGTTTTTCGCATCAGATGACTATGAGCTGTTCAAAAATGCAGATCCGCAAACAAGATTTTCTGGAGAGCGATTCGAATTTGTTTAAAGTGGAGGATATTTACGTCATCGTTGCGTTCAAACAGAGTCCACAGAGGATCTTCTTCAAGATTTCCTCCCCCAATTTTGTACTCATCAAGAGGTGAGTTTAGATTTTCCAAGATTGGATGAGTGTGTGACCCCAAAAAATGGGTCTTGGAAGGAATAGAATGCATTGACACTCATGTGTATTAAAATATACTGAAAAAAAAAAAAAAAAAAAAAAAAAAACGGGCATTTGAGTTAGCTCCTAGACTATTTCTCTACAAATTCCACCGTATCCAATGACTTCATCGTTGCGTTCAAACAGAGTCGACAGAGGATCTTTTTCAAGATTTCCTCCCCTAATTTTGGACTCATCAAGAGGTGAGTTTAGATTTTCCAAGATTGGATGAGAGTGTGACCCCAAAAAATGGGTCTCGGAAGGAATAGAATGCATTGACACTCATGAGTATTGAAATAGACTGAAAAAAAACGGGCGTTTGAGTTAGTTTCTAGACTATTTCTCTACAAATTCCACCGTATCCAATGACGTCATCGTACTCGAGTGGTTTAAATAGATAAGTGTCGCTATGTCCCGGGATATGACAGGATGTCCTGAAGATGTTGATTCTCAGATGTCCTGAAGAGTTCACCAATTTCACATCCTGAGGACATTCATTCTGCATTGTCCGGAGGACTTTCGTTGTTAAACATTTTGAGGATATTTGTTCTCAAATTTACCAGTTTTACTTTTTTGACATTGCTCATCTGAAACTTGCACATTATTTTATTTTTCATATGTATTTTACTAAGTTGTTTCTAAATGCTGTACATTAAAAATATTGATATGATTGATGATTTATTCTTGTTATTTTGTTATTAATTTTAACTGCTATTTTTTCTAACGTTTTTAAAAATTTATTTAGTCATGGAAAACATTTTTTTCAATGGATTAGCATTTTCTAGAATATTTGCAAAATTCTAAATAACGTATATTTTTTTTATAAAAAATGTATAAATTACATGTATAATTACTTACAAATTACAAACTCAACTACATATATAGCTAAAATTAGATATATATATATATTTAATTACGGAAACGAATTTTTTTTTAAATTTGGATATAGAGACATTAGGTATTTTTTTGGAAGCAGGAAACATGAAAAATTAGCAACTGCCTTCGCCGGGAATCGAAGGACGGACCTCTGGAATACCGGCCCAGTGTGCAGAACCACTACACCACGAAGACACGCTAGGTGTGGTGGTGGTGTATTTAATTATGGCAAAGCACACTAGGGCTATCTGCCTAAGGGGAGGGATGTCTTCGTGGAGGACTTTCTAAGGGAAACTGGCTCGTATACACGTTACACGTGGGGAAAACACGAAAACACCCATGCAGCCAGCCCGTTCGCGGGATTCGAACCTCGGATCGCACTACCAGGGTTCAGCGACTTTACCGCTCGGCCGCTGGTGGGCCGAAGACACGCTAGGAAAGCGGGAGAAATACCTTATATTACTTCTCTTTTTTAAGGGGATCCAATCACTAAATCCTGGGTGTGGATATACCTCATCCAACACCTTTTTAGTTCGGGCGCCACTGTAGAGACATTAGGATTTTTTTGGGAAGCCGTAGAGATGAAAAATTAGCAACCGCCTTCGCCGTGAATCGAACCATGGGCCTCTGAAATACCGGCCCAGCGTGCAGAACTATTACACCACGAAGGCACGCTAGGAAAGCGGGAGAAATACCTCATAAGGACAAATTTTTTCCTCTAATTACAGGACAGAAAATGTTTTTCAATCGCGCGATCTGTTATTGATATTGAATTACAGTCGTGCGATAATTTCGCAGTAAAGATACATCTCTGATGACTATCCAAGATTCTAGAAACTTTGGTCTTATATAGAGATGGTCGTCTTATAGAAATAATGCTTAATATCAATATTTATTTATAATCTCAGATCTATTGATCACTTTCAGAAGTGGTCGTTTGAGAGGCGATATTCTATATATTTATTTACTGATACTCTCAGATTCCAAAATTTGTTTATATTCTCAGAAATATTGGATGGAAGGTGGTCGTCCCATACATGCAAAATTTTACATTTCATTCAAAATGAATTCGGCATTATTTAACTATTTCCCTATTAATTAATTAATTAGATAAAGAAAAAATTAGGAAATAGTACTGTTTATTACGGAATAATGTAGGAAGTTCTACAGAATTATATTCTTTCGCGTCATTGCACATTGTATCCGGCAAACTACTAGTTCCTCGTATTCTTCCGCAAATCTGTAAACATCTGTCTGATTCAAGGAGGTTAGACCCAAAGCTGTATATATTTGAAACGAAGTCCAAAATGGCTGCGCCGTGAGGTTAACTTGCATGGATATTTTTTGTTGCATGAAAGGTAAGTTCAGTTGCAATACTTGTATGTTTACTTTTTTTGCTTTTCGAATTTATGTCATTTTGACAGTTAAATGTTTCACAGCTTTATGAATTGTTACCATTCTGTCGTGAATTACGAGTATCTCAATGGCTGGCTGTCTTTTCAAATATCTAATTTGCCCTGCTATCCAAATGTTTATGACTGAATTTTTTTTAGTCTGGTTTATGCATTCAGTTTCAAAATAATATGTGTGATCAGATTACTTATTATTTTATTGCAGCAATAAATTTATGTTAAATAGTTTGAACAATTGTATAAAAATAAGAGTTTGCATTGTTTTGTCCAAAATATGTATGGTTGAAACATTATGTTAATCTAGTTTGTAATTCAAGTTTTTTTGGGGGTACTGTTCTGTTATTAGGACCAGAATCGGAAATGTATGAACCTGTGTTCGTAAGTATGTGCATAGATGTGTATATGTAGACACACAAACATACAAATATACAAGCATACATAAATACAATTCTGAACCCGGCCCTGATAACAGAACAGTACCTTTTTTTAATCTATTTTGAATATTTTATAAAAGGATTAAGCATTTTTCAAACTGCATATCATTTTAAGATTCGACTTGCAGGAAGACAAAATATGGTCATTCAATCAAATGCTTATGATTGCTTTTAACGTTTTCTCATAAATATTGTTTGCATTTTTATTGTATTTTAGATACTTTAGTTATGTAAAGTGAACATGAGAATATTAGGAAAGCTGAAGAATATGAATAGCTACCATAATACATGTATTTTTTCATCGAGCCCATTGTTTTAGAAACCAATGCACCATTATTATATGCTGGTTTATTTTATAGTTATATGCAGTTTAATTTTATGTTCATGTTACTGTAGTATTGTCATTATAATAAAAGTATTGATAATTTTTGTTGAATCTTGCAAGTTGCCTAACATTCAGAATTATTACTACCGAATTTTACTGATAGGTTTTTTCGAGTTGACATAATCTGTCTGATAAATAAAATAAACTGGTGTTTAAATTATATGCATTTCTCTTAATGTTTCATTGAAAGTGAGATGGAAATATAAATGCTATCCAGAAAAGTCAATTCTTTTTGCCTGAAATAACAAACTGTACTAAATGATTAATGTTTATATCATTTTAGAATTGTCAATATTAAAGTTTCTCCTGCTTCTCTTCTTTGATTTTGAAATAATTTATAATAAAATAATATATGCATAAGTGTAATTAATGTAAAGCGTCATTCAATAATATAATTTATTTTTACTGATATTTTTATATTTCTTATCTGGGTTTTCTTTTGGTGTTAGAAGGAGGAAAAGACTGTAATGTTTTAATTAAGGAAATAATTAAGACATTACAGTCTTTTAAATAACACAGTTACAGTAATGTTTATTGAAGCAATCAATACTGTGTGATTGCCAGTGATTGAATAATGTTAAAATGCATTGTTCATAAGGAAATTTGCTTATCTTTGTGTTATAGATTTTATTTTGACACAAGCTGAAATTTGAATTATTGGAAGCACTTTGAAAACCTGAATTATTTCCTGAATCATTAATCAGGCCAATATATAACATACAAATTTTGATACAAAATTATTTCTTTGAGCATATTATAAGGAGCTCATTTAATTTTATTATTTGTACAAATTTTAGACAAAAGGAGCATGTAACAGTTAAAGATTTATTGAAGCCTACTTGTTACTTGTGGTAACAAAGAAGTGTGAAAGATATTGCCACATTAGCGAACATGACGATCATTGATGCTTAGTTTAGTAATTTAATAATATATTGAGAAATGCTGGGAACTTTCAGAAGTAGACATTTCGGAAATGATGGGCTTAATAAGAAATTTACATGGTTTTATTATTTATTCTTTAGTTAAGAATGGATTTTAGATGTTCATGTGAAAGAATTCTGTTTAATTATATGTGAAAGAATTGTTAAAGTTTGGCATTTAAAAAAAAATGAATTAATAATATGCAATTATCTTTTTATTATACATATATTACCATATATTTCTAATGCGCTATGTAAATGTCAGTGCTAAACAATTGAGATACTGTTGTCAGGGCAATCTTTTCTTATACATGAAAAATTCTGATACTTTCTTATCATCTGCCCTCACAGCTTCAACTTATGCTAAAACAGCAAGAGTATGCACACAATAATAGCAAACTATGAATATGCATACCACACACATGTATTTACATGCTTTATATTTAATCTTTATTTCTGAATAGTATTCCATTGGATGAAAAATATGTGAATATTGACCCAATGTATATATTTTTGTGTGTGTGCATCCTAAAATTTCTTGTTTCTTATAAAGTGCTTATTTGAATTACTACTTGTGAACAGAGCAGTAGATATGAACCATAAACTAACCATTTTCCCAATTTTCACAGCTTTGCAGATAGTCAGAAAGCACTAAAATTTGTAATAATGTTAAGTTTAAATGATGTTCTATACTTTTGTGTTAATTTTTCTATTCTATTAATTCTATTACTGTGTTATCAAACTTTCTGCAGGAATTTCAACTGGTTAAGATGTTATTACCATGTGGAGAAGAATTTGGTTTTCAAGCTAGAAAAAATTGCAACTGAAGGATTTTGTAGAAGGTCAGTCAAACTGGTTTTAGTTAATTGTAATTTAATTTTGGGTGAAGAATTCTCAAATTTATTTATCATAAGTGTCTAAAGGTCTTCTAAATTAAATTCTGCTTGTTTTTGAAATTTTTCATGACATTCATTCTTTGATTATTATTTTTTTTTTAATTTACTAACTTATATCCAGGCACATAATGTTGCATTTAATGCCATACCTTAACTATTGTAAAATGTTAAAATAATACATTTCACTTAAAAATGTGGTTGTGACAGTAAATTTTCTGTTACATTTAATCATATCTATAAACATTGGTATACATCATTTCTCAATAATCTGTATATTATTTTGTGCATTTCTTTTACATCCAAGATCTGGCATATGACTTGCTTTTCAAACTGATAACATGGTGTAATAATGTAATCTAATGGTTAAAGTTTACTATGGAACGGGCCAAATTTAATAAATTATTCTTTGATAGAAATTTATTCATGTGTTCAGTGTGTCTCATCTCTTTAAATTGCTAAAGTAAATTTTATGTACTTGCATTTAGGAATTTTGACTGTATCAGAGTAATTTTGTTTCAGTTATTATAACATACAAGGGAAAAAATTCATTCATAGCTCCGTAATTAAAATTAGTTAATTAAAGTCCTTAATAAAGAAGGACGTTTTGTTGTTTTTAATTTCGATAGAGTTTAATTCAAAAATATGCCACATTAAGGGTTACTTTTTAACCTAATTTAAAATTTTCATTACTTTATCATGTCCAATAATTGTTATTTTAACTCCGATATTGTAATATCAAAATATCTTACTTTTTGATAGGTAATCCAAATGTAAAACAAGAAAAGAAAAAATAAAATCTAGAAGTATATTTATTTCATACCTCTAACAAATAAAAACAACACAAGCACTTTTTACTGTCTATCTGCATAGTGTGGCATGTCCCGTAAGACTGAGATTTGTATGGTCAAATCCATGTTTCAGTTAAAGGAAAATGCATGCACAATCTTCTGATTTTCCTCTTCGATTAAGGATTCTGTATATACTAGCATAAGAAATATATTAGTTAATGCAGTGTTATACATCAATATTTATAGACAGTTATTGTGGCTATGTTTATTATAATTTTGTTCACTGTAATGGCTGGAGTGCCTAAACCATCATGCTGTGTAAACAAAACTCAAATCTTCATCTCTGCAAACTGCTCCACTAGTGTTTAAACCACTGAAATGGTGATTATGGCAGAACATCTTTGGTAAAAATTTACTCTACTGTAACCCTTGGCGAATCGTTCCTTTTTTTTATATCAAGATCGTCACCTGAGAAGATCGGCACCAATTTCAAGGTGGCCACTACACAAAACCAAAATAAGAAGTCAAAGACATACACAAACTCTGTGTCCATGTACACATCGACCTATTAAAACTGAGAACTGCACAAACTGGGCATTGTGCACTGCCTTAACTTTGTCGTGTACACATTGATCTATTTTCACTTTAAGAAAATCAGAAAGTTAAAAATATCATAGTTACCAGAAAAAATTCGCCACTGTCTTAACACACAGACAACCAAAAATACACAAACAGAGAGGAATAAGTTACCAAAAATACATATTTCCTAACATAAGAACATTAAACAACAAATCTTCTAACAAAAATTAACACACAGAGACAAAAAAATAAATGAAACGTCATTTTTTTTAACATACCTTTTTTTTCACATGCATATGTTTAGGCTTCCCACCACCATCCTCCAGGTAAGCAATTCAATTAAATTTTATTCAATTCTCTTAGTCACCTCAGACATACTCAAACGATGGTACCCACACCAAAATAATAAATAGCATGTTCAAAATACGAGACCATACCACTTCTGTGCAACCAAACACAGCAATTGAAAAGAATGGTAAGAACCAAAAACCTGGGACTGTACAAAAGGTTTACTATTAAAAAAAGTAGCACAAAACTAAATTTATCACAGCACGTTGGCAATATTTGCAGAAATAACTCCTTTTTATTGACAAAAAAAAAGTTTTTTTTTTTTTTCCCGAAGGCTACTTTCGCCAACATTATCAACATTAGGGTTACCGAAAAACTTATTTGACGCAATGGGCTTCCACATTTCACAAACAACCAATACCACTTCGCAATTTTTTTTCAGACAGAAACCAAGGTGTACCATACAGTAAAGATTAGCCACATCTTCATTTACTACTGTTACAAGTACTTCTTTGGTAAATTTCTGCGGTTAAATTCAAAAGTTTAAAATTGCATTAACATGATCAGATTGAGAGTCATAGCTAGGGTTTTCAGCGCTCAGGGACAACTGAAGATTTCGCGCCTCCTACTGCTTGCCAAGGATAGAAAACATTTAATTCTAAAATCAGTTTGGTACCCCTTGGATTCTGCACCCGAGGACAGATGCCCCCCCTTGCCCCCCTCTAGCTACGCCCCTGATCAGATTTTATTTTCTGCACGTAGCTAAAAATTACTTATGTGTTGTCAGATAAATGTTACCAGATGCAGTTAATTATTTTTTACTTGCCAATCTCATGAGACAAGTTTTTTTTTGCTCCTGCAAGACTTTACTTTGTGTTGCAAAATAAATTCATTCTCACTCTTTTTGGACTTGCCTACACATTAAATTTAAAATAGTTTTATGAATAGGTAAGATGTGATTATCATAATTTTGTTTCTCTCTTTATCTTGGCAACTTTATATGTTGATTCAGTATCCAGGTTACCTACCAGTGGCTGATTGATAAAACTGCTCATATGTTCAGCTGGTGGTTTGAGTTTATTTTCTGACATAAAAAATTTTAAAAGGCATCCCCCATGTTTATTTTACTATAATCGAAAAATCAAATAATTGCCACTCTGTTTATAGGTACTAAATGTTAAAATATTTTAAATGCTTCCTTTAATTTGCATTCTAATAGTCATTTGTTTAAATTTAATTATGAATTATATTCACATATAGTAATTGTGAGTGTTTTTTTATTTTAGGTGCTGTGAAAGGCAATGACAGAGATCCAATTTATCAAGAGTTCTTATATACATAAGAATACATGTATATAAGATTGTTTTTCATGAATTCAAATAAAATGTGATAAATTGGATTAATAAAAACTATTTTGAATTTTGAAAAGTGTTTTTCCTCTGTTAATCATAATATAGTGCCATAAATTTCTGAATGTGTTTATTTTTCATCCAGATAAATAGCTTTACAAAAATTTGTCATATTAATAGATATTGCATAATTTAGCATTATTATAAATATTTATTATAGCAGATTTAGCTGAACTACTTTTTTAGTCTCTTTGCAGATGAAGTCACAAAGGTAAGTGGTTAGATATTTTTCTGTATTCCCCATTAAGTAATTTTATCTGGTAAATTACCATTACTCATATACTAAAGGTGAAAGAATAAGCTTTCCTTGAAGATACAAAAATATGCAGATATTTCAAAAAATTAGTATACGTAAAAAAGTTCTTAAATTGCCACATATGCGAAACTGAAAATGTTATATATGAAATAGTTCAGAAATATATTTTCACTATTTTTTAACTATAATTCACTGCATTTGTTATATATAATCACAGTTTAAGGTAGCAATGCTTTTCTCACTGTGATTTCTCATGTATTTTGATTCATAAATACACGTACATAAATCCACGTATTTTGATTTCTCTCTTGAGACCGAATAAAAAATGAACTAAACATTCTCGTTGACATTGAGAGTTGAATAAAAGGTCACCTCAAAATAAAATGAATTAATAAATTTATGGAAAATTTTACATTGCATATATTGAGCAGAAAGAGTAAACTGAATATACTTAATGGAATTAATAATTGGTAGAGTTGATAGCAGAGTAAAATGCCTTAATTGCATGGTAAACAGTAGATCTTTTGAAGTTTTTCTATGTTGCGTAAAATGCAGATTTAAATTTTTGATATTGATTGTCATATAAATGGCAATTGCTGTTTTATTTTGCTGTGAAATGAATGGTTAGTAATGAATTCTGGATGAGACAAACTTTAACATGCGCTAGAATTTACAAAGTTTAATTTGATGCTGATTTCAACGGGTAAATTTCATTTTACTGAATTTTGCGTAAAATAATACCAATGAACCATTGCAAATTATTTTCAGAACTTTTTTTTTAATCTAAAAGGGCTATTAGTTTTGAAATGTGACTTCATATCGTCAGTCGTAAACTTGTTTCGCTTTTCATTCAAGTCTTGCCATTTGGCAAAATTTAACATATTTACCTTTAAAATCTAATATATTATTGACTAACAAGCCAAGCTATTTAAAAGCATTACACACAGTTCTTAACAATGCTTTTTTTAATTTTTAATCTGATTGATTTAAAATGCATATAATTCATGATATATCTAATTGAAAACATTTTAATATTTCTACATAATTACATGATATATTTCTTCATTTTTCAAATATATAGAAGATATATAACTTTCTGGTGTCAGTATCTTATAAAATGTTTTGCTATTTCCACTGCCCCATCTGTATTGATAATCTATGCATTCATAAACTTTTAGCCTCTTTGAGTGACTGCTAAAATCTGAGGCCTTTCAGATTTTTTTTTTTAATTGTGTGAGCAGAAAGATAGAATTTTAGAAGAGCTTCTTGAGTTACCTTTTGAATGATATAAAGAATTGTTAACATAATGTCAAATTTTTACAACTAAATATTAAATATATAAAAAAGCCTGCAGCATTCTCATGTTACGAAAACATTTATTTATTCTGAGGCTAGGAATTGATTTAGTTTTAAAAATACAATTTATTCCTTTTAACAATTTCCCAACAGTGTCATCAAAACACTATAAATTCCTTACATGTTTTAAAGAAAGATGATTCATTTATGTAAAGATTATTAAATGGCTAATTTTATTATTCAATTTTTAATACAAATTAACTCAAATTAGAAACTGATTTTGTAAAATAATTTAATTATGAATAATTCAATTTGGGGGCTATTGGATGTTTAAAAATGATCAAAAGATTTTTAATGTCTTAAAAATAAAAGCAAAATTTTCAGTTTTAATATTTTGTATTAATAATTCATTTTAATTTCCTTGCTCAGTTTTAATATATTCACAAATTCAGATTTTAAAAACAAAATAAGTTGTATAAATATTTTTAACATTTCTGATTTTTCCATAGTAACCATAGGAGAACGATTTGAGACTATCTGTGTAAAAAAAAGTAGGTTTTAGATCATCACACCTTCACATACTTTCACTGGAATTTTCCTCTGTATATATACTGGGATGCGACACTAAGCAGTTGAGAGTATGTAGTTAAGAGGTTAAAGGGATATTGTAACTAGTGTTTCAAATCCTGGTAACATCCCATACGCTGTCGGTGGGACGTAGATAGGATGTCCTAAGGATATACTGGGATGTGACATTAAGCGCTCAGGAGGATGAGTTTAGGAGGAAATTGGGATATTACGGGATGTCCTGAGGATGTAGTAAGTAGGACTTTAAATCCTAATAACATCCCATATGCTGTCGATGGGACATAGATAGGATGTTTTTAGGATATAATGGGATGTGCTTAGGAGGTTTGTGGGATGTCCCGAGAATTTAGTAAGTAGGAGTTCATATCCTAATAACATCCCCCACGCTGTCGATGGGACTTGGTTAGGATGTCCTGAGGATATCCCGGGATGTGACATTAAGCACTCGGGAGGAGGTTCGCGGGATATTCCTGGATGTCCTGAGGATATGCGCATATCCCGCGAGCAACATCCTTGGTCACAGAATCTCTTTCTAGGAGGGAGAAATGAATCATTTGTTTCTCTATCCCACATAGCACAAAAACATCCTTGGGATAACAAATGATTCATTTCTCCCTCCTAGAAAGAGATTCTGTGAAGGTATGCGAGCATTTTTTCTCAGCTCCTAGAGAAATGTTTTCCAGCCGACGAGACATCAGCCGAATTTTTTTAAGAATAGACTCTCTGATATCGATGGAGGATTTTTTCCCCGTTTCGCTTTCGTCGAGTTCTTGTTGTGCACCCACCTGGGTACAAGTGTTCACAGCTCTCAACGAAGCTTCCCTAGATCGAGTTGAGTAGATTCCTGAACCCTTTCTAAAAAATCTCAGAAAAAAAATTGGAAACACTCGTGAAGAAAGTACAAATGTGTCGTCTTTCGGAAAGGATGAAGGAGGCTCATGTTGAAAGGTGTGAACACTTGTGCCCTAGATGGGTGCACAACAGGGACTCGACGAAAAACGAAACGGGAAAAAAAATCCTCCATCGATATCAGAGAGTCTATTCTTAAAAAAATCGGCTGACGTCTCGTCGATCACACGTCGGCTGAAAAATATTTCTCTAGGAGCTGAGGGGGGGGGAATGCTCGCATACCTTCCCAGAATCTCTTTCTAGGAGGGAGAAGTGTGTATCTAGGTGAAATACACAGCACAGACTGATTGAAATTCGAAACGCGAGTGGTTTAAATAGATAAGTGTGAATTATTTCTAGAAAGAATTTTGTATTGTCTTGCCAATCGGAAAGCGAGTAGGCTGGGAAAAAATTTCTGAGGGCTGGAAAAAAATGTTCTTTGGCTCAGATTTAAAAAAAAAAAAAAAAAAAAAAACTTTTTGCTAATTTTAATGTCTTTAGACATCATTAAAATTAACGATCTACCTCCTTTTGTCTGGGAATGATGTCTCATCATTTCTAAAAATAGCTCATTGTTTTTCTTGGAATTCTATTTTTAGAAAGGATGAGTCACGATCTATTTTTAGAAAGAGTGACATCATTCTAAACAAAAAGGGTATGTCCTTAATTTTATGATGTCTAAGGACATCATAAAATTAACAAAAAGTTTTTTTTTATAACTCAGCCAGCCAGAAATTTTTTCCAGCCCTCAGAAATTTTTTCTCAGCCGACTCGATTTTCGATTGGCAAGACAATAGATAATTCTTTCTAGAAAGAATTCACACTTATCTATTTAAACACCTCGCGTACGATGACGTCATTAGATACGGTGGAATTTGTAGAGAAATAGTCTAGAAACTAACTCAAACGCAAGTTTTTTTTCAGTCTATTTCAATACCCATGAGTGTCAATGCATTATATTCCTTCCGAGACCCATTTTTTGGGGTCACACTCTCATCCAATCTTGGAAAATCTAAACTCACCTCTTGATGAGTCCAAAATTAGGGGAGGAAATCTTGAAAAAGATCCTCTGTCGACGCTGTTTGAACGCAACGATGAAGTCATTGGATACGGTGGAATTTGTAGAGAAATAGTCTAGGAGCTAACTCAAACGCCCGTTTTTTTTTTCCAGTATATTTCAATACCCATGAGTGTCAATGCATTCTATTCCTTCCAAGACCCATTTTTTGGGGTCACACTCTCATCCAATCTTGGAAAATCTAAACTCACCTCTTGATGAGTCCAAAATTGGGGAAGGAAATCTTGAAAAAGATCCTCTGTCGACGCTGTTTGAACGCAACGATGACGTCATTGGATAAGGTGGAATTTGTAGAGAAATAGTCCAGAAGCTAAATCAAAGGCCCGTTTTTTTTTTCAGTATATTTCAATACACATGAGTGTCAATGCATTCTATTCCTTCCGAGACCCATTTTTTGGGGTCACACACTCATCCAATCTTGGAAAATCTAAACTCACCTCTTGATGAGTACAAAATTGGGGGAGGAAATCTTGAAAAAGATCCTCTGTGGACTCTGTTTGAACGCAACGATAACGTAAATTTCCTCCACTTTAAACAAATTCGAATCGCTCTCCAGAAAATCTTGTTTGCGGATCTGCATTTTTGAACAGCTCATAGTCATCTGATGCGAAAACCTGGGAATATTGAAAAAATGTAAAGAAGAGTCCATTCTTAAAAAAATAGTGCTGTCTCTCCAATCGAAGATCGAGTCGGCTGGGAAAAAATTTCTGAGGGCTGAAAAAAATTTTGGCTGGCTATGTTATTAAAAAAAACTTTTTGTTAATTTTATAATGTCTAAAGACATCATAAAATTAACAAAAAGGTTTTTTTTTTAAATCTGAGCTACAGAAATTTTTTCCCAGCCAATCATATTTCGTTTTCTCACTTTCAATTCTTCTCTTTTCTATAAAAGCATTACGCATTTTTGTTCAGAACAGAGTGGGCTGTTGGAGGTGCAACATGTCTCTCTCTCTCTACCCAAATCTGAGATGACCCACGATGATCTTAACAAGAATTTTTTGAAAATCTCTTACCATTTCGGAACTTTAGATGAGATGGATGTTTCTTTTACGTATTTCGACTTCCAATCAGTCTGTGCTGTGGATTCGACCTGGATACACACTGCTCTTTCCTGGAAAAGATCCATTATGAAGGTATGGGAACATTTTTCTCAGCTGTTAGGAATGTTTTTTTTCCTCCCCAGCCGACTCGATCAATGAGACATCCCTCTATATTTTTAAGAATGGACTCTCTGATCTATGGAAGTCTTTCCCGTTTCCCTTCCGTGCAGTGCGTGCTGTGGACTCACCTGGATATCTATTTTCTGCCCCTCCCCTTCTGGAAATTCCCATAGCTCTTTTGGATTCTCGTAGCTCTTGAAAGCAAATCTGATTAATGTTTTTTTTTTATTGACAGCCTTCCGAGTTTCGCTTTAGCGATACCAGAGGGATCTGAGAAAACCATTTTTCAACCTAGAGTAATGTCAACTCTCGGGAGTGACTCAATTTTCTTCTGAGCTCTGAGAAATTGTTTCCCAGCCGACTTGATCCACGAGGCATCACCCTATTTTTTTTAAAAGAATAGACTTTCCATTATTGAATGAAATATTCCGCGTTTAGCTGCAGTTCAAGTTCAGTCCCTGCTGTGGACCCATCGGGACACACGTCTTTCTCTGATCTGGAAAGAATGGGTATCCAGAGAGATTCCTTCTATACTTTTCCAGTTTCATTTCACTCCCTCCTAGAAAAAATGCTTCTATGAAGGTATGAGAACATTTTCTCGCAGCTGTTAGAAAATTATTTTTTCCCCTGCCAACTTGATCGACGAGACATCCCTCTATTTTTAAAAATGGACTCTCTGTTATCTATGGAAGCCTTTCCCGTTTCACTTCCCTGCAGTTCGTGCTGTGGACTCACCTGGATATCTATTTTCTGCCCACACCCTTCTGGAAATTGTCATAGCTCTTTTGAATTCTCGTAGCTTTTGGAAGCAAATCTGAAAAATGTTTTTTTTTTATTGACAGCCTTCCGAGTTTCGCTTTAGCCATACCAGGGTGATTTGAGAAAACTAGAATAAGATCTCTCAACATGATCTTTCTCGAGTGTTTAAAGAGGGAGGGTTGATTCCTACCTGAATAGATAACGGTTTCTACTCATATTTGAGAGCAGTCTCATTTAAAACGTATAGCAAAAAAGACATGAATTATGTCTGGTATGGTAACAACATTATAAACAAAAAAAAAACATTTTTAATACAGTTTAACTCTAGAAACAGAAAATCTGACAATATTTCACTCGGAAATGTTTAGAAGTATACTTCAAACAACGACTTCAGAAATGAAAAATTGGATATGTCTTTCGTGAGAATCATTTCTATCCAGACGAAAGCGGGAATAGATTTCCCAAAAAGCATTTTTCAACCTAAAGCAATGTCAGCTCTCGGGGCTGACTCAGATTTTTTTTTCTGAGAAATTTAACCCAGCCGACTCGATCCTTTTCAGAATGTTAACGGAAAAAAAATCCTCTAGCTCGTCTCTCATACCTCTCTAAATCACAAGAGTGCTGCCTGTCTTGGAAATGGAAATAAATATCAAAAACTACCCCCCTTCACACCTCAATGGTCAGCCTAAACGGAGGGACCTGTAGAACGGAAAGGATTTAAGTCCAGACCGTTTCTCTTGAGACCTATTTCAGGGAATTCAAAAAGAATAAATTATCTGTGAGAGATTTTTCTTTTTCCTTTGAGCTTAGAAAATAAAAAACCAATCTTAAAAAAATGCCACTGGGATCCTTTAGAAATTGGTAATCAATAGAAGCAATTTTTCATTTAGAGTCTCGTTGCTGATCCATGAAGGTCTTTGAAAGGACAGTTTTGAAATCACATTGTAGAAAGAAAGAGGGCAGCCGAAGAGAAATCCTTTTGCTCCATTTCAGGGACCACGGTATGTTGAAAAAAGTATCCAAAAGAGAACAAACTAAACATACATATGTTTTTTAAAATAATCATGCGTTTAAGGGGGGGGGCTGGGGAAGTCCTTTCAACTCTCTCGACATATAGATATTTTCTACACTCCTATTTAAGAAGCGAGAATCAGATCTAAAGAGTATAGTGAAACATATGAATTATGTCCGGTATGATAATAAAATTAGGAACAAAAAATTGTTTTTTTATAAATCTATTACATTTTTTTACAATGTTCTACTAGACTTTGTTTAAAAGAATTGTTTGAGTAAAAATATTTGTAAAAGATTTACCTTTCATGAAGATCATATCTATCCAAACGAAAACAGGAATAGATTTGGAAAAAGCATTCTCGTTTTAAAACTCTCAGGCTATTTCCTTTTTTTTTTTTTTTTTTTTTTTTGTTTTTCAATTTCAATAGACGACATTCTTAAACAATTCCATTGGAATCACCTTTTTTGACAAAGTGCTTCGAAATACAAAAAGAAATATACAACTCATCAAAGGTTCAGAAGTTGTCAACAATTCCTAAAAGGATTTCCTCTTAAAAAAACATCATGGGCCCAGATTGAGTAGAGACGTGTCGTCTCTTCAATAGCCAGCACGGATCTGCATTGAAACGTGGAATACTTTTATAAATAAACGAGCAATGAACATCCAGTTCATCTAAGGTTCAGAAGTTGTCAACAATTCCTAAAAGGAATTTCCTCTGAAGAGCATCTTGGATCTAGATTGAGTAGAGAGAGATATATCTGTTGCCTCTTCAACAGCCAACACGAATCTGCACTGAAACACGGAACGTTTTTATAGATAAGTGAGGAAGTGAAAGTGAAAGTCAAAAAACGAAATCGGATCGGCTTGGAAAATATTTTCAGAGCTCAGAAAAAAAATCTGGCTGGCTAAGTTGTAAAAAAAACAAAACAACTTTTTGTTAATTTTATGATTTAGATATTATAAAATTAACGACATACTCTTTTTGTTTAGAATGATGTCTCACTCTTTCTAAAAATAGATCATGACTCATCCTTTCTAAAAATAGAATTGTAAGAAAAACAATGAGCTATGGTCTATTTTTAGAAAGGTGAGTCTTCATTCCCAGACAAAAGGGGGGAGATCGTTAATTTTTATTATGTCTAAAGAAATAATAAAAATAAAAATTCTTTTTTTTTACAACTTAGCCAGCCAGAATTTTTTTCTGAGCTCTAAAAATTTTTTCCCAGCCGATCCGATTTCGATTTTTCACTTTCACTTTCACTTCCTCACTTATCTATAAAAATACTCCACATTTCTGTTCAAAACAGTGCTGGTGCTTGAAGATACAGCATAGATAGCATGCTTTCTCTCTCTACCTCTACCTCATCTGGACACAGGATATGCTTTCCCAAGAAAAAGAATTCTTTGGGAATGTTTTTGCATTTCTGAACTTTACACGAGCTGGATAGTTTCTTTTTTCATATTTCGAAGCCATTTGTCAAAGAAGTGTAAGATGTCATGAATGGGACATGTTGACGAATAAGCTGAACTATTTTTATAGTCTCTCTTAAACCTCGATAGATGGAGAACCACCCTTTTATTTTTTTTCATCTCAAACCCTGATGGTGGTAGCAGCTATTTTGTTTCCCCATCCAATGAAGACTTTCTGAGGAGACTGTTATGTTCTTTCTCTCTCTACGCGAGCCAAGATGGGACGCAGCGAACGTTTGGTCAGTCATTTGTGTTTCCCATCTCACCTAGATAAGTCATGTTGTATTTTTTTTCCTACACCTAGACAAATTTGACGTGAGCCACCCTTTTATTTTCCCCATCGAACTTAGAGGGATAAATGAGACCATTGTGCTCTTTCTCTCTTCGCGAACCGAGACGGGGAGGGCATAACGACCGTTTGTGTTTTTTTTTTTATTTTTATTTTTTCCTCTGAGCGCAAACCTGGATCACTTGAGCAACTAATTTGTTTCCCAGCTCACTCAGATAGGTCGTATTGTATTTTTTCCAACACCCAGCCGAATTTGACATGAGTTATCCTTTTGTTGTTGTTCTCATCCAACTAAGATGGATAAGGGAGTCGATAACCGAGACGAGACGTAGCGACCGTTTGCGTTTTTTCTCTGAGCGCAAACCTGGATCACTTGAGCAGTCATTTTGTTTCCCAGCTCACTTAGATAGGTCGTCTTGTGTTTTTTCCGACACCTAGCCAAATTTTATTTGGGCCATCCTTTTGTTTTTTTCTCATGTATCTAAGATGGATGAGTGAGACGATTCTGTTCTTTTTCTCTCTGCGCGAACCAAGACGGGGGTGTAGCGACCGTTTGTGGGTTTTATTTTTTTTCCTCTCCACGCAAACCTCGATCCCTTGAGCAGCCATTTTGTTTCCCAGCTCACTCAGATAAGTCGTATTGTATTTTTCCGACACCTAGCCGAATTTGACATGAACCATCCTTTTGTTTTTCCCATCCAACTGAGATAGACTCTTGAGACCCTTTTTCGTTTTCGCTTTTCGGCAACCAAGTCGGGCCGCAGCGACCGTTTGCGTATTTTTTCTCTGCTCACCCAGATAGCTCGTGGTTTTTTTCTCTCGACACCTAGCCAGGATGGACGTCAGCCATCCTTTGGTGTTCTTATACTACCAAGATTGACACGAGCCACCAGTTTGTTTCTCAACGGAAACGTAAATTTTCTGAATGGGTACCGGCGTTCAAATTGTTTTGTGACCGACTGTACATAAAACCAAAACTAAGAACTTTGTAGATCTGAATAAATATACACAAAACTGATGTAATATCTAAAAGTAGACCACATTAAAAATCTGATAACTAATTATAAATCTTGCATTATAATATTGACAAGAATTTAACCGAAAATTATACAGGAATTTAACTTGTTTTATACAGGAGATTCTAGGAACTATTGGAAATTGACATTGAAATCGGTACAGTTAAAACTATTTATATAATTTTTTTAACTCAAAGCAATTTAATGTAAATGTTGAATTTAGGATGTGCATAGTTTGAATTATATACTGCATAGTCATACATGCATGTCTAATGTATTACATTTTTATATACTACAAATTCAAATAAAATAGAGGGAAATACATTTTAATTTAAAACAAAATTTCAAAATTTATAAATTACTCATCAAAACATGAAATTAAGTACATTGATATATACATTAGTTTAAAAATTACAATTTTAAATTAAAAGTATGCACCCCTTCTTTATATGTGAAATAGGAAAATACCAAATATATTATTTTCACTTAAATTTAATTAAGGCTTTGGTAACAGCATCAAATGCGTTATTTCTATACCGAAATACTCGAGTTTTTCACAAATCTTAAGAAATTAAAATATCTATTGCGTACACTTTCAAAAACAAACCGTGACCTCCGCCGTCCTCAGTTTAGCTCTAAAATGACAGTCAGAAACTTAAACGGCAGCTGTCCAGCTGACGGAAAAATTTCCGACTCGTCGATCTCTGTAATGATCGAGACGATGACACCAGACTCGCTCTCTGTCGAGTAGATCGCAAAAACGACCCGTTCTTCTATCTAGGGCCCAAAATCGGTACTGCTTACTCTACTACCAGAGTAACCAATGCTGGTTCCCACAGGGGTCGGCACTTTCGCCGTACCTTTTTAATATTTATACACAAAACATCCCTAAAGACCCTTCTGCTCATCTTGCACTCTTTGCCGATGACACCGCCATACTAACTAAAGCCTGCACAGTTATCGCCGTAAGAAACCAACTCCAAAGCTTTTTCTCATAAAACTGGAAAAATGGCTTACCCTTTAGGGGATAAAAATTGACGCTGATAAAACTAAGGCAATAATTTTCCGTAAAGGAAACATGAAATACTATCCTCCACCTCCTGAAATAATTGACGAAGAAATAGACTGAATTAATGAAACCTAATACCTTGGAGTCACCCTTGACAAAAACCTTACCTTCAGAACCCACTTCCGGTCTGTAGTACAAAAATTTAAAATCACCACAACTACTATGCGACCTCTTCTTGGTAGAAAAAGCAACTTATCTACTACAAACAAATTCATTCTATATCGCTCCAT
Organism: Stegodyphus dumicola; assembly: GCF_044657685.1. Lineage (NCBI taxonomy): Eukaryota > Metazoa > Arthropoda > Arachnida > Araneae > Eresidae > Stegodyphus > Stegodyphus dumicola. The sequence goes on from NC_140773.1 coordinate 156,193,055, forward strand.
ACTGCGCCCAGCCCTCCTTTATGCAGCACCGATCTGGGGACATGCCGCTAAAACCAATATTAAACAATTACAAATTCTACAAAATAAAATTCTACGAGAAATTATCAATGCTCCTTGGTATATTCCAAACATCTATATTCACAGAGACCTTCGAATCGAACTCATTCCAGAGTATATTAAACGATTAGCGGTCAACTTCTTTTATTCAGTACAAACCCACAGTGATAGCCTTATTAGCACTCTCAGACACTCCCCGCATCTGAGAGAAAAACATCGTTACCCATGTGACATCCTTCCCACATAAGAATCACAACCTTAATTGACTCATTCACGCTAAGCTGACTCTGCGGTTTACCACCCGCGGCTACATCTTATAACGACACTGAACTTGCCACCCCCCTTTTTTCGCCGCCTCTGGTGCGGACCTCACTCTCTTTTTTCCGCCTTCCACACTCCTTTCACTCTACTCTTTCTCCCCCACCCGATCCTTATCAGAAGTCGAGTAAAAAGATGTTTCTACATCTTGACACTCGAGTATAAAATACGATCTGCGTGGAATATATTTTGTTTGAGAGAAAAATAATTTCATAGCATTTGGTACTAAATTGTTAAAGCCAAGTAAAAGAGTAGACTGAAAAAATAATCCCCAGACTAAATAAAAGTGTTAATAATTATGGGCCTAAGTGAGATAAGGAAGATGAAAGAGAAGCGTGAAGAAACCTAACCAAACATGCAATGAAAGATGTGTCAAATATTAAAGAAGTTCCCACAGATCGTATTTTATTCTCGAGTGTCAAGATGTAGAAATATCTTTTTATTCGACTTCTGATAACAATCTGGAAGCAAAAGCTTGTTATCAGAAGCCGAGTAAAATATATATATAGTAGGAGGTGTGGAAGGAGGGGAAGAGAGTCAGGTCCATGCTAGCGGCGAAGAATGGGGGGTGAGGTCAGTGTCGTTACAAGATATAGCAGCGGGTGACAGACCGCAGAGTCAATTTAGGGTGAATGAATCAATTAAGGTTGTAATTCTTATGTGGGTAGGATCCGGGATGCGGGTAGTGTCTGAGAGTGCTAATAAGGCTATTACTGTGGGTTTGTACTGAATAAAAAAAGTTGACCGATAATCGTTTAATATACTCTTGAATAAGTTCGATTCGAAGGTCTCTGTGAATATAGATGTTGGGAATATACCAACGAGCATTGATAATTTCTCGTAGAATTTTATTTTTTAGAATTTGTAATTGTTTAATATTGGTTTTAGCGGCATGTCCCCAGATCGGTGCTGCATAAAGGAGGGCTGGGCGCAGTATGGAGCGATATAGAATTAATGTTTGTAGTAGATAAGTTGCTTTTTCTACCAAGAAGAGGTCGCATAGTAGCTGTGGTGATTTTAAATTTTTGTGCTACAGACCGGAAGTGGGTTCTGAAGGTAAGTTTTGGTCAAGGGTGACTCCAAGGTATTAGGTTTCATTAATCCAGTCTATTTCTTCATCAATTATTTCAGGAGGTAGAGGACAGTATTTCATGTTCCCTTTACGGAAAATTATTGCCTCGGTTTAATTAGTGTTAATTTTAATACTCCAGAGGTGAGCCATCTTTCCAGTTTTATGAGATAGTTTCGAGGTTGGTTTCTTACGGTGATTCATGTGCAGGCTTTGGAAAGTATGAGGTGTCATCGGCAAAGAGTGCAAGATGAATAGAAGGGTCTTTAGGGATTTCTTGCGCATAAATATTAAAAAGATGCTGCGGAAGTATCGACCCCTGTGGGAACCAGCTTTGATTACTCTGGTGGTTGAGTAAGCAGTACCAATTTTGATTCTGAATGTTCTGTTGCTGAGAAAAAAGGCTATTAAACAAATAAATTATCTGGACAACTGAGGGTGATTAATTCGTAAATAAGGCCGCTATGCCCTGTCAAAAGCTTTCGCGATATCGAGGAATATTGCACTGGTCGGAAGCTTGCAGCTGTAACCTTCAATGATAATATTGATAACTCTAAAAAGTTGGTGGCAAGTGCTATGATGATTCCGAAAACCGAATTTTTCTTCTGGGAGAAAATTCATGGAAGGGTGAATTCTTTGGATGTGGAAAAGTAGAATTTTCTCAGTAACTTTAGGAATATGACTAAGTGAACTGATAGGGAGATAGTTCTGTGGGAGAGTTGGATTTTGTTGCAGTTTAGCAAAAGCAATGATTATAGCTTGCTTCCATGAGTTAGGAAAATGAGCGAATTTGATAATGTTGTTGAAAATGTAGTTAGGCAGGTAAGAGCGTTGATCGGAAGAAGCTTCAGTGCTTTGGTCGAGATGCCATCGTGTCCTGGGGCTTTCTTCGTTTGTAAGGCGCTGATGGTGTTGGCAACGATTGTTGGGGTAGTCAGGAAAGAGAAATTCTACGGAGCAGGGGTATTAAGGAAGTTATTGACCACCAGGCTGGGCCGTTGAATACGGTTATTGTCGTACAGAGTGGGATTAAGAGTAAATGTATCTTCCATATAGTCCGCAAAAGATTTAGCTTTATCTTCTTATGTATATGAAATTTCCTTAGGTCCATTGATAGCTGGGACACCTTTATAAGGTTTCTTCAATTTGCGGGAAATGTTAAATAGGGAGTTATAGCTAGGTCATTTAGGAAATTGGTCCATTTTGGGGTTTTTAAAGTTATTGGTTCTTCTGTTGATTTCTTTTTTGCATATAGTTTGTGTTTGAGCTGTGGATCCCTGGTGGTTTGCCATTCTTTTACGGATCCGGTTTTTCTCTTTAATACTATTTCTTACATCGGCAGGCAGGGGAAGGAAAGGCTTGTTCACATAAAAAGTATTGGTGGCTTCCTTTAAAGCAGAATTGATGCTGTTGGTAAATTTTGTGACTTCTTGTTCTAATTTTTCTTTCTTGTTGATGCATGGGTTTCCTTGTATGGAGTTATTCAGAATTTCTGAGTATTTGATCCAGTTTGTAACTCCTATACTTCTGTCAAGTGAGAGGAGGTATTTATTAATGGGGATTTCAAATACAATGGGATTGTGGTCGGAAGAGAGGGCTGGAATTGCAGAAATATTGCATCTGTTAGTAATGTTATTTGAGATGAATAAGTCAATTGTGGTGGCGCTATTATACCCGTAATGAGTGGGCTCGTCTGGGGTATGAATGTTATAATTATTTGATTGAATGAGGTTAAATATGTCATTTCCTTTCTTGTTTTCGGGTCCCCGGTTTCAGCAGGAGTGTTTGGTGTTAAAGTCCCATTCGACAATGGTAGAAGTAATGGTAGAAGTATTAGAATTTAGGAGGTGAATCAGTTCTTGTGCGCTGGGATTATTATTTGGTGGGATGTATATATTAGAAATTTTCAATTTCTTGTGTTCTATTGCAATTTATATTGTGTTACTTTCGAAAGTGGCGCTGGGATTTGGAATTTGAGAGTGTTTTATGCTCTTTTTAACAAATGTGATAGTGCCACCGCCTCTTCCTGTCTTCCGATCCGTACGGTAGGTGTTATAATTAACATATAGTACTTTGAGTGCTGGCCTAAGAGGTGTCTCTTGTATGTGTATTACGTCATGTTCAATTTCAATAATGAGGTTGGATAATTCATCTTTTTTATGGTAAAGACCGTTTGCGTTCCAAGACAGGATTTTTTTTGTAGCACCTGTTTTTGAATTTATTGGAATTAAAGATGATTTCCTATTTTTTCAATGATTTCGACTACTGGGATTATTTTGTCAAGAGGTGATTTCTTGGTTTTAATGTTTTTGAATCCTTGTATAACTATTGTCCAGATTGTCTTTAGCGAAGAGAAGTCGAAGAGGTCTGACAGGGAGGATTTTGCGGTGCTGGTAGTTTATTATGTTGGATTTTCTTTCTGAATGGAGGTTTTAGCGAGATTTTCATTACTGTTGTTTGATGTCAGAGGAGGAAAGTCTTGTCTTCTGTTAGTCCAGGGATTGATTTCTGGTGGAGGGCTGGGTTAGAATTGAATTTGTTTGTTTTTTGGTCTGGCCCGACAATTTGAGAAGTTGGCTGGGTGAGGAACTTTGCAGTGATAGCATATGGCTGGCTGGTCACGGCTATGGGTGCATCATTCTATAGGTTTATGATTGCCTCCGCAACCGACGCATATCCAATCTCTGGTGCAGAGTAAGGAACTGTGAAAAAATCTCTGGCATCTATAACATTGTGGAGGGACGGGTTTCTTGCGTAATGATTGTATTGATAAGTTCATATAACCTATGCGTTTGATTTTGAATACTTCCTTATTTTCCTCTGATTTTGGTATATGTACTAATAGTGGCATTGGCTTATTTTCTCTTCTGTTTCTTAATAATGTAATAAAGTTAACCTTGAATCCTTTGTCAAGTAATTCTTGAGTGATGGTTTTGGGATCTGTGGCGATGGGTAAGCCTCTTATTATAAATTTTAAAACCTTCTCTTCGGGCAATAAGTAGGTGTGGGCCTTAAGCTTTGTTTCTTGTACTATTTTACGAATGAATCGATGTGAGTCAGTGTCTTCAGGCAGTATTTCGAGGCGGCGTCCTTTAAAGGTACCCGTTATCTCCTTTCCGGTTTGCTTGTTTAAGTTTTTCAAGAATTCATTCGCTTTTGGGACGTCATCTACCAAAGTATTAGGCACTTTATCAATTCTGTTCGTTTTTTGGGGGGGGGGTAAGTTGAGTTTGGTTTTCTATTTGCGGGAATGGTGTCACTCTTGTTTGGTTGGTCTTTTGGGGTGGTAGTGAGCTGTGTGGCTGATTTATCTTCGTTGTCCAAATGTATGTAGTCTATTTGGTTTTCCAATTGTTTATATCGATTGCTGGTTGTGAAGGAAGGCTCCTCATCGCAGTCAGAATCCGTTTGTCTATGGCGCAATTTTCTTTTTCTCTGTTCTTTGATACCACCGATAGATTGAAGTATGTCACAGAAGTTTTTAATCTCTTCAAACTGTTTAGCAAGTCTATCGTTAGAGGCTGGTAATTCGTTTACTTTTGCTTTGGCCATCTCGTTTTCCTGCATACGCAGTTGATTAATTGCTTTTACAAGAAGAATGTTTTGTTTTGCTAGCGGACTTTTGATCGCTGGGGGACATAATCGCATTTGGGTCGTGACGGATATCTCCCGTCAAGAATCTGGTGGATTTTTGTGACTTAATATATGGAGAACGTTGGGTTCATCATTGAGATGTGAGGATTTCCTGAGTTTGGAGGCGAATTCTCCATGTTTGTGTTATTATTAGTTAAATTTGTATTTGTTGTGTCATATTGATTGATTATGTGATGCAAAAAGTTTGGAAAAAAGGCCTAACTGGAGGCCGTACCCGAATCCACACTTATCAGCATGGTGAATAAAGAGAATAAGAAGAAAGAATAAAATACGACCTGTTTTATTCAACGAAAAAGAATGCAGCAGTGGAGGTAAGGGGGCACTTCTGCGAGGCGAAAGCGAAAGAAGAAACAACATAAAACCTGTGAGGCAAGGCCAATAGACTCGGTTCAGCAGAGCATTGGTGGCAACGTCAAGGACACAGAGAACGAAGCAATAAGACGTATAGCTCGACCGCTGTCCCAGCTTGGAATGTAGAGAAGTCTATGTGACCTATCATCTAATCCTCAAGGCCCTAATGCTCTGTGGTAAATATATAGTTTGTTGAGTGAGATGTTGAAAATACTAGCATAATCTAAATTAAAAAGTTTTAAAAAGATGTGGGGGTATTTCGTTCCAGTAATTAAGTACTCCTGAACATTATTTTTCATCAGAGGAAAATACGAAGCTAATAAACCTCTGATCAGGGACATGACGTCTCTACGGAACAGTTACGAGAAAGAAACCATATGATCAAGAGCAATTTTCAAATATTGTTTAATGCTACAAGCTTATGAAAATAATAAATAAATGAATTTAACTGCACTTTAGTAATAGAGATTTGATTTAGTTTAGAGAAAAGAAGGATACTTATCTGAATGTTTCTGGTTTCGTCTTGAAAAAAATGAACAGCAAAGTAGATAAAAGATAAGGAAAAAATCAGTTTGATAGACGAGCCATTGCACGCGAAAAACGTAAATTACTTATTTAAGAAGGTGAGACAGTGCTTAAATTGCGCCGGAGCCCGGCTCTGGTGCTTCTCAATTTTAAAGATAAATTACAATTTTAGCAGGAGCGCACCGGAGCCCTAAATAAGATTAGCTCCGATACTTCTTTTTATAAAACTGAACCACAATTTAAAGGGAAAAAAATTTAGAATTCCTAACGTTTTAGTTTAACAATAAGCAGACCTTGCAATACTCTATAAGTCCCCTCACTCACATGCGGAAACCTTTCCTTTTAAGAAAAGCAATAAATTTGGGGGGAGTTTTTTTAGGAACGCCTAAATTTCTCGCCATGCCATTATATCTAGTGTATTGTTATCGATGCTTACAGTTAGTTATCCTCGCAAGAAGGAAAATTTGTGTTCTTAAATGTGCGTTAAGTGACAGGGAGTACAATAAGAGTGAAATACTGAGAAATACTGAGATAAATTGCTCAAGCACGTCCTATAAATCGCCTTCCCGCAGTATCCATTAATGGGGGGGGGAGAAGCGTAACCAGCAACTTTAGGAGTCCGATTCAGGACTCATTTACCCCTGACACCCATCTGCTTGATGGCTATAATTATATCACGAGCGCCACGGTCAAAGCGAACGTTCTCTCTCACCAAGATTCGCCTCATTTTTTTGTTTCCACCCACTCATACCCTGATTCTGTTTCGCCCTGGAATTTTCATCAGCTATACTTTAAGTATATTTAATTTTTGTGATGATAAAAGAACTCCCCCCTACGATCAGAACTTAAATTGGGCCGGAACCAACCGGATCTCGGCTCCGAATCTTCTTAGTTTCTATAATAAATCATAATTCTAGCCGGAACGCTCCGGAGCCATGAATGAGAAGGCTGCGGCACTTCTTTTATGTAAATGAATAACAATTTCAGCAGAAATTTTGTCTCGAAAATTTTATTTTAAGAATAAAATTATATTAAAATTAGCGTATTAAAGGAAAATAAACTGCTGAGAAAATTCGAAATTCGTTTATCACTTTAAAAATTCTTTCATCACGCATTGATCCTGACGTAGCTGTACGGATCTGATTGAAAACTTACATGTCCCCCCGAAGTGGGGCGCTGTGATCACGTACGATGGAGGCAGGATCTTGGAAGAGCTCCTGAATTTTCAAAGGTGTTTTCTGGAAAATCTTCATTTATTTAAGAAAATTTTCGTGAATATCCTCTGCATTGTCTCGTTCTCAAGGCCGGGAGTTCTCCTGTACCTGGGGGTCTTGTCTTCCTTGCAATCATTTGCAGCACTCAGACGGAGTGTTCAGATAACCAGAACTTCTTTTCTCTAAGCTAAATCAAATATCTGTCACTAAAGTACCTTTAAATTCATTTATTTATTATGATCATTATTATTATGCTCATTTTATTATGTTCTGGCATTAAATACTTAGTAATTGCTTTAAATCATGCGGTTCTTCTTTGGTTACCATCTCGTAGGGACGCTATCCTTATCAGTAGCCCTTATCAGTAGTGTTAGCCCTACCCATTGGGGCCCCTTTGAGAATTTCTCAAGAGGGAAAAACACGATCTCGGGCCTCAATGAATGTATAGCTGTAGTATTTGCTCCTTTAATCTATATTTCCTATCTATTTAAATTAAAAGCATATATTAATACAGTGTGCCTCAAATTGATAAAATAGTACACATATAATAAATTATGACCATTAACTTAATTAGCATTTTATTTATTAATAAAATGCTTATTTATTTTTATTAATTAAAAAATTTTATTATTTTTTTTAAATTAATTAATATTAAAAAAACTCCATAATTTATTTACTTATTTATTTTTGCTGATATGTTCTCGCCTTGTTTTGGATATATGATTTTATCTGATGATGTTTCCTGAGTATATAAATATGTTGGAAACCGCAATAGATGATGTTACTTAGTTTAATGTATAACTTTGCGTGATATTATATGTATCTTGATCTTATGTGTCTTCTGTTACTGTGCCTTAAGGTAGAGGCTAATATTGGTTTCCATGTTAAAAAACAAAAGTTTAAATTTAAAAATTTTTTAAATTTTAGTTTCCCTGTTATAGCAAAAGTTAGCTTCTAAACTTGACTTATACTTTTATGTGACTGGACCCCCAATATTTATTATTTTATTATTAATTTCCCCCATCTTTGCATCTATTCAGCTTTACAAAACACACTCATTACACACACCTGGAAGACTCTATTTAATGTAAATGATAACAACTTTGACTACACTCATGAACATAATCTTTTTTTTTTTAAACAAAATTCTCTTACTTCCTTTCCTTTTCTTTCTATAGGCCCTTTTTTTAATTATAAATAAAAAATTTTTTTCCTCTCCATTACTTTTGGGCCATTTCTTTTTTACATTATTTTGTCCCATCTTTTCTTCCTGGCCTTTCGAACTCGTATAAAATATACGAAGTTTCTTTTTACTCTCCTCTGAAATACGAAATTGCCCCCCTTTCTATATACCTTTCCTTCGCACCTATGCTTGATTTTTCGCAAATCGGTGCAGAAAGACTTAGCGGGTGCAACAAAAGACATCTGTCTACATGGTCTGTCTGTCTGTCTGTCTCATGTCCCCCCCCCGACTGGCGCTGCGATCACGAAAGCTGGATGCAGTGTCTAAACATAGCTCCGAAATTTTTTAAATAAAAGTTTCAGTAAATGTTTTCAACTCTCTAAAAAAGTTTAATGCACCGTTCCTATGCAATGTCTCATTCATCAAATTGAAAAAGGAAACTTCGCTTCTTCGAAACTTCAGGTGTTTTGATAGCTGATCACTATCAACACGAGAAATCCAAAAGAGGTCCTGACACGGAATATTCAGATAAGTAACATTCTGTTCTCTATACAATATCTGTTTCTCTATCACTAAAGTGCCATTAAATTTCTTTATTTATTATTTTCATAAGATTCTAGCATTATACAATAGTTGTTAATAGTAGCAGGTCATGTGGTTCTTTTCTTCGTAACTATTGCGTTGAGACGCCACATAGTCAGTTCTTATCAGCAACTCACACCCTTCGGAGCCCCCCCTTATCGTGCTTCGGAATTTCTTGAGAGGGAGAAATGGGGATGTCTTGACCATCGATGAGTATAGATTGTGATTTTTGTAACTAAGATCCCCGACTTTTTTTTTCAGATCTCAAACTTAGAATTATTAGCAAATAAAAATACAGTGTGACGGAATTTGTTAAAGTTGTACTATAATAAATTACAACTGTTAAATTAATAAATTAATTTTATATTGAACTAATATTTAAGAAAAATAAACTGTATAATTTATTTTTACTGAAATGCTCTCACACTGTGTATGGATTTATGATTTTCTCAATTACTGTTTTTATGAAATATACATGAATTTTTTGGGAACGGTAATATTTAATGTTACTTTAGTTAAAATATTATGTACATCTCTGTGATGATATATGTCTTTTCCAGTTAGGTCTCAAGATAAGGGCATACACATTACCATGTAGGAATTTATTTATTTATTTATTTATTTTTTAACTTAGGTAAAGTTTGCTTCTTAAAGACACGAATTTTGCAGATGAACTCCTTAACTACACTCATGGACACAATCATATTTTAGGGTATTTTCTACTTCTTTTCCTTTTCTTTCTATAGGCCCTTTTTTCCCCTCTATTATTTTTGGGCCATTTAATTTAAATTTTATTTTGTCCCATCTTTTCTTTCTGGCCTTTTGAACTCGTACAAAATGTACGAAGTTCCTTTTTACTCTCCTCAAATACGAAATTGCCCCCCTTTCTATATACCTTTCCTTCGCACCTATGCTTGATTTCTCGCCCATCGGTGCAGAAAGACTTAGCGGGTGCAAAACAAGACATCTGTCTACTTTGTCTGTCTGACATGTCCCCCCAGAAGAGGGCGCTGTCATCACGTACGATGGAGGCAGGATCTTAGAAGAGCTCCTGAATTTTCAAAGGTGTTTTCCGGAAAATCTTCATTTATTTAAGAAAATTTTTGCGAATATCCTCTGCATTAAGGCTCCTCTAAACCAGGCTGAATCACCAACGTTTCTCTCTTGGCGAGGGAGTGAACGCGCTGCCAATTTTGGCGCGTTTATCGCACACGCTGGCTGAATGTCTGCTGTTTTTTTAAAGATTTATTTTATAGACGCGCGGTATTCAGCGCATATAAACTTTTCGGATAATTTATTAATTCTCGAATAGTATATAGACGTTTTCACTTAAATAAAAATTTCGCGTATATTTTGTAAACATATTCAAAATAACTTATTCTTTAGATGTTTCAGTTTCGTTAGCAGACTATAATAAATAAGCTATGAATAAAAACTTTCAATAGTGTCAAATGAGGAAATAGTTAAAGCGTAGAGTGTGCAAATAAATTTATCTTAATGACATTTTAACAAAAATTTCCATAAAAACACTGTAAATTCATACTAAAAAAATAACTTAAGTATATGTTGTCATTTAAGTCTGAGGTACATGGAAATAATTGTGCAAGATTCTGAAGAAACACTTTCTTTTAAATGTGTGAAATATTTCATAACATAATATGGAAGAAGAAAGTACAGCATTCTGTGTTTTGGATGCTTTTCATCAAATGTAATATAAATACGAACTAGAAACCGTAATAAAAAGTCCTTCCTCTTCAATCAGATCACCTTTGTGTTGCATTGTATTTGTAATACTTCTAAAAATCCAGTTTTTACCTAAATTAAAAAAACAGTTATTCCATAAAAGATAATAACTTTGAACGTATATAGAATGAATTTTGTAATTTGAGTTATGTTACAAAATAATTCATAGTTTATATATTTTATACTAATAATTTAGATAAAACCTGTCCAATTTAAGAATGTGTGTTAACCACATTCTTAAATTTTAAAAGGACGACTTAACCACATGTAATTCATTTCAAAGCATAAAAGAAAGCTTATTTTTTATTTTACACAGCAACAGCATTTTCATGCAGTCAAGTTTTTTTAACTGCTAGTTATTATACATAATACTTAATTTTAAACCCATTCTTATTAGAAAGCATAACTAAGAAACTTCTTTTTAAAGCACCACAGTGATTGCAAAGAATGTCGTTAAATTTACAAAAGTATTGAAGATATATTGAACAGCATTATAACAAGAAAGTACTGTACAAAATATGTAAATTTAGCATAACTTCTTTTTTAATATTTGCATAGTTTCCTCCAAATGAACCTTAATGGGAAGTTATCTTGCGAAAATTTAAAAGTATTAAAATGGCCTCTATTTAAGATGTAACTGCATTTATAATTATTTTGTAATTGCGAATAGATTATATTATTGCAATTAGATTATGCACTTACAACATAATTGCATAAAGTAATGAAATTAAGAGTTCACAGATACAATGTAATATAATTACAATTCAATTACCTAAATTGTAATTATAATCATTTATTTCATACCACAATATTATTACAATTACAATGTAATTTAAATTATGTACTATATTTGCATACCCTCCACTCAAAAGGAGGTACTGATAAGCCTGGAAGTTATTATCAACAAAAATCCTGTTCAGGACAGTTTGATGACAATTTCCACCGGGCGAAAAGTACATTCTTAAGCCCAGGCAAATCATGACAATAAAAATCATTTAGTCTTATGATTCACTATATTTTAAACCCTAAATTTGAATTCTGCACCAAATTATTTACCTATATTTTAACATACTTTATGAATTATTAGAAGCGATATGGCAAATATCTTCTAAAAATAACTGTAAAATATTTGTATCCATTAATTGATTCAGATACACACTTTTATTATTTATGTATATCAAAATAACAGTTTCATGTTCCTGAAATACAAAAATTATGGAAAAAGTTAAAGTAATATTCTTAGAAGCATATGATATTAGTCAACAGATGCAAAATTATAGTTAATTTTTTGCCCTAAATACAATTTTATTACACAGTAGTCAAATGTGTAACTTAATAACATGTTATATAAAAAATTAATGATAATAAGTTTATCAGAAATGAATTAATTCTGCAAATAAACTTTCTGCACTTGAAAATTTTCTACACCTGAGGGGAGGGAGAGATCTAGTAAAATTAGATTTATTATAACTTCAGTTGGACCAAACACCTTCTCTCTATATATATGCATCACTAAAGAAATAAATAAAATTATCATGCTTAAAAAACAGATATACCATACCAGTTTTTTTTCCCCTTGTTACACTTTACATTGAGAAATAACAAACCGTACAACACTGAAAAATACTATCCTTGAAATTTTGTTTAAATGAAGAAACACACACCATCTTTTTATTTAAGCATTACACTTCAAAAACAGATACACATACCAATTTATTTTCACTAGCCTTTATACTGATAACATGCCATATAAAAATGAAAAGAATTATCCTTGAAATTTAGATAAAATGAAGTAACACAATGGGAAAATTTATGCACACGGACATCTTTTTTCTATTGCATGTTGTCTGACATGATCCACAAGTGCCTAAAAATGTACCCAAAGAAACGCATTTCAATATTAACAAAAAATTGTTTACAGATTAAAATTCATTCATTTCATACCAGTATTATAAAGATCATGCATGAAACAAATCTGCTTTCCCATACTTTTAAGTAAAACTTTTATACTGGAAAATAGACTATATTTCTATAATTAGAAACAAGAAAATACTAATTTGAATGTTCTGCATTCATTTCTATGTCTGACATGATCCACAAGTGCCTAAAAATGTACCCAAAGAAACGCATTTCAATATTAACAAAAAATTGTTTACAGATTAAAATTCATTCATTTCATACCAGTATTATAAAGATCATGCATGAAACAAATCTGCTTTCCCATACTTTTAAGTAAAACTTTTATACTGGAAAATAGACTATATTTCTATAATTAGAAACAAGAAAATACTAATTTGAATGTTCTGCATTCATTTCTAAATCTTTACTCCATTGCCAAATTGTATAATACTGTGATTATAAATAAACTTGCACAATCCTTGCAATTATTGAAGTCAGATTATATATATTTTGTCTCACACTATTCAATTTATTCTATTGACTTCAGATGTCAATGTCAAAATTCTGGAAGTTATTTTAACCAAGAAACAGTAGTGGGCACCGTGCATAAACAACTCATCTAACTTTTTAACAATAGTGATTATAAAATAAAGAAAAAATTATATATCATTCCGATATTGCAACTATAGTATAATGTTACATATATCTTTAGCAAACATTGAGATTTTATCTTGACTTTCCAAATTATTATTTATTTTTTAATAAATTTCAATATGCTAATGATTTTCATGTTACATTAGTATAAATTCCACAATTAGCACAGGAAAACAAAATCCGCGCTTTATATTAGAAGAGAAATTTCTTTTCCATATTCAAAACATCTACATTGGCGATGTTTGGCGACGGGTACATTAACCCTAGACTAATTTAATTATAGCTATTATTACAGAAATTAGCAGATACTCAGGTTATTGTACACAAGAATTTCACTTTACTTGCACATTATAAACATCAGAGAAGATATAAACTCTAAATGAAGGCGTAATTAACATTAGACTTACTAAGCAAAGTTCAGCGCCTGGACCAGGTTTCCAATTGTCTCTTCGGCAATTATTTACCCATATTTTTCTTCTTTCTTCATTTTTAGGAAATTTTACCAATGTATGACCTTTCCGTGAATGATTTGAACAATTAATAGCTGTACATCCGCCCATTTTACACAAAAAAAAAAAACACAAAAAATTGTTGCACCTTAACCACACAGCCGCCATTAAATCTCCCACTTGGGAGCGCGAATGCCTGATGATTCAGCCTGGTTTATAGGAGCCTTACTCTGCATTGTCTCGTTCTCAAGGCCGGGAGTTTCCTGTACCTGGGGGTCTTGTCTTCCTTGCAATCTTTTGCAGCACCAAGACGGAGCGTCCAGATAAGTAGAACTTCTTTTCTCTAAGCTAAATCAAATATCTGTCACTAAAGTACCTTTAAATTCATTTATTTATATTAATTATTATTAATATTAATATTATTTATATTAATTATTATTTATATTAATTATTATTATGCTCATTTTATTATGTTCTGGCATTAAATATTTAGTAATTGCTTTAAATCATGTGGTTCTTTTTTGGTTACCATCTCGTAGGGACGCTATCCTTACCAGTAGCCCTTATCAGTAGTATAGTCTGTTAGCGCTACCCATTGGGGCCCCTTTGAGGAATTTCTCAAGAGGGAAAGAACACGATCTTGGGCCTCAATGAATGTATAGAGTTGTAGTTTTTGCTTCTTTAATCTATATTTCCTATCTATTTAAATTAAAAGTATATATTAATACAGTGTGCCTCAAATTGTTAAAATAGAACACATATAATAAATTATGACCATTAACTTAATAAATAAATAAAATGCTTATTTTTTTTAAATGAATTAATATTAAAAAAACTCCGTAATTTATTTACTTATTTATTTTTGCTGATATGTTCTCGCCTTGTTTTGGATTTATGATTTTATCTGATGGTGTTTTCTGAGTATATAAATATGTTGGAAACCGCAATAGATGATGTTACTTAGTTTAATGTATAACTTTGCATGATATTATATGTATCTTGATCTTATGTGTCTTCTGTTACTGTGCCTCAAGGTAGAGGCTAATATTGGTTTCCATGTTAAAAAATAAAAGTTTAAATTTACAAATTTTTAAATTTTAGTTTCCCTGTTATAGCAAAAGTTAGCTTCTAAACTTGACTTATACTGTTATGTGACTGGACCCCCAATATTTATTATTTTATTATTAATTTCCCCCATCTTTACATCTATTCAGCTAACAAAACACACTCATTACACACACCTGGAAGACTCTATTTAAGGTAAATGATAACAAAATTTACTACACTCATGAACACAATCGTGTTTTTTTTTTCAACAAAATTCTCTTACTTCCTTTCCTTTTCTTTCTATAGGCACTTTTTTTTAATTATAAATAAATTTTTTTTCTTCTCCATTACTTTTGGGCCATTTATTTTTTACTTTATTTTGTCCCATCTTTTCTTCCTGGCCTTTCGAACTCGTATAAAATATACGAAGTTCCTTTTTACTCTCCTCTGAAATACGAAATTGCCCCCCTTTCTATATACATTTCCTTCGCACCTATGCTTGATGTTTCGCCCATCGGTGCAGAAAGACTTAGCGGGTGCAACAAAGGACATCTATCTACTTTGTCTGTCTGTCTGTCTGTCTCATGTCCCCCCCCCGACTGGCGCTGCGATCACAAAAGCTGGATGCAGTGTGTAAACATAGCTCCGAAATTTTTTAAATAAAAGTTTCAGTAAAAGTTTTCAACACTCTAAAAAAGTTTAATGCACCGTTCCTATGCAATGTCTCAGTCATCAAATTGAAAAATGAAACTTCGCTTCTTCGAAAGTTCAGGTGTTTTGATAGCTGATCACTATCAACACGAGAAATCCAAAAGAGGTCCTGACACGGAATATTCAGATAAGTAACATTCTGTTCTCTATACAATATCTGTTTCTCTCTCACTACAGTGCCATTAAA
Source organism: Stegodyphus dumicola (assembly GCF_044657685.1). Lineage (NCBI taxonomy): Eukaryota > Metazoa > Arthropoda > Arachnida > Araneae > Eresidae > Stegodyphus > Stegodyphus dumicola. The sequence goes on from NC_140773.1 coordinate 156,208,698, forward strand.
TTTCTTTATTTATTATTTTCATAAGATTCTAGCATTATACAATAGTTGTTAATAGTAGCAGGTCATGTGGTTCTTTTCTTCGTAACTATTGCGTTGAGACGCCACATTCCTTATCAGTAGTGCGTTCTTATCAGCAACTCACACCCTTCGGAGCCCCCCCCCTTATTGTGCTTCGGAATTTCTTGAGAGGGAGAAATGGGGATGTCTTGACCATCGATGAGTATAGATTGTGATTTTTGTAACTAAGATCCCCGACTTTTTTTTTTCAGGTCTCAAACTTAGAATTATTAGCAAATAAAAATACAGTGTGACGGAATTTGTTAAAGTTGTACTATAATAAATTACAACTGTTAAATTAATAAATTAATTTTATATTGAACTAATATTTAAGAAAAATAAACTGTATATTTTTGCTGAAATGCCCTCACACTGTGTATGGATTTATGATTTTTCAATTACTGTTTTTATGAAATATACATGAATTTTTTGGAAACGGTAATATTTAATGTTACTTTAGTTAAAATATTATGTACATCTCTGTGATGATATATGTCTTTTCCAGTTAGGTCTCAAGATAAGGGCGTACACATTACCATGTAGGAATTTATTTATTTATTTATTTATTTTTTAACTTAGGTAAAGTTTGCTTCTTAAAGACACGAATTTTGCAGATGAACTCCTTAACTACACTCATGGACACAATCGTATTTTAGGGTATTTTCTACTTCTTTTCCTTTTCGGTATTTTCTACTTCTTATCCTTTTCTTTCTATAGGCCCTTTTTTTCCCCTCTATTATTTTTGGACCATTTAATTTAAATTTTATTTTGTCCCATCTTTTCTTTCTGGCCTTTTGAACTCGTACAAAATGTACGAAGTTCCTTTTTACTCTCCTCAAATACGAAATTGTCCCCCTTTCTATATACCTTTCCTTCGCACCTATGCTTGATTTTTCGCCCATCGGTGCAGAAAGACTTAGCGGGTGCAAAACAAGACATCTGTCTACTTTGTCTGTCTGACATGTCCCCCCAGAAGAGGGCGCTGTCATCACGTACGATGGAGGCAGGATCTTAGAAGAGCTCCTGAATTTTCAAAGGTGTTTTCCGGAAAATCTTCATTTATTTAAGAAAATTTTTGCGAATATCCTCTGCATTGTCTCGTTCTCAAGGCCGGGAGTTTCCTGTACCTGGGGGTCTTGTCTTCCTTGCAATCTTTTGCAGCACCAAGACGGAGCGTTCAGATAAGTAGAACTTCTTTTCTCTAAGCTAAATCAAATATCTGTCACTAAAGTACCTTTAAATTCATTTATTTTTATGATAATTATTATTATGCACATTTTATTATGTTCTGGCATTAAATATTTAGTAATTGCTCTAAATCATGTGGTTCTTTTTTGGTTACCATCTCGTAGGGACGCTATCCTTATCAGTAGTGTAGTCTGTTAGCGCTACCCATTGGGGCCCCTTTGGGGAATTTCTCGAGATGGAAAAAACACGATCTTGGGCCTCAATGAATGTATAGAGTTGTAGTTTTTGCTTCTTCAATCTATATTTCCTATCTATTTAAATTAAAAGCATATATTAATACAGTTTGCCTCAAATTGTTAAAATAGTGCACATATAATAAATTAAGACCATTAACTTAATAAATAAATAAAATGCTTATTTTTTTTAAAAAATTAATTACTATTAAAAAAAAACTCCGTAATTTATTTACTTATTTATATTTGCTGATATGTTCTCGCCTTGTTTGGGATTTATGATTTTATCTGATGGTGTTTTCTGAGTATATAAATATGTTGGAAACCGCAATAGATGATGTTACTTAGTTAATGTATAACTTTGCATGATATTATATGTATCTTGATCTTACGTGTCTTCTGTTACTGTGTCTCAAGGTAGAGGCAAATATATTGTTTCCCACGTTAAAAAATAAAAGTTTAATTTAAAATTTTTAAATTTTAGTTTCCCTGTTATTGCAAAAGTTAGCTTCTAAACTATACTTATAGTGTTATGTGAGTGGACCCCCAATATTTATTATTTTATTATTAATTTTCCCCCATCTTTACATCTATTCAGCTTTACAAAACACACTCATTACACACACCTGGAAAACTCTATTTAATGTAAATGATAACAACTTCCTTTGACTACACTCACGGACACAATCATGTTTTTTTTTTTTTAAAACAAAATTCTCTTACTTCCTTTCCTTTTCTTTCTGTAGAGCCTTTTTTTTTTAATTATAAATATAATTTATTTCCTCCTCCATTACTTTTGTGCCATTTATTTTTACATTTATTTTGTCCCATTCTTTCTTCCTGGCCTTTCGGCTTTCAAACTCGTATAAAATATTCGAAGTTCCTTTTTACTCTCCTCTGAAATAATATCTTTGCTTCGCACCTATGCGTAATTTTTCGCCAATCGGTGCAGAAAGACTTAGCGGGTGCAACAAAAGACATCTGTCTACTTTGTCTGTCTGTCTGACAAATAATGATACAAAATTATTGGGTTTGTATTTAGATCATAAAATGTTTAATTAAAACTTTACAGTATTATCAGATAGTTTTTATATATAGTATATGTTTTGAAATGTAAAGACTAACGAGACAAGATGTTGCTATTAAAGGAGTAATTCTCGTAAAGAGAACAGTGTAGCCAATATTATTTTAGTCCCATAATGGCTCAACCCCCTCCACCACCCGAAGAAGCAGAAACTCCTGGCTGTGTAGTGAAAGAAATTGAAAAACGGCTCTATAAAACGCTGAAGGATGTTTTCAAATATGACAGTTACAGAACTCTTGTTCAGAAACGAGCAGTTGAAGCCGTTGCTAATAGCAGTCAAGATGTGTTTGTTTCTATGCCCACAGGTGCTGGAAAATCTTTATGTTATCAACTTCCAGCTCTAGTCAGTGAAAGAAAAGGGGTGACTATTGTTGTATCACCTCTCATTGCCTTAATGAAGAACCAAATGGACCAAATGATAGCTTTAGGTATCTGTACTGAAACCATAAATTCTAAAATGCCTGTGTCAGAACGTGATAGAGTGAAAGGCGATTTAATGAGTAACTCACCAAAAACAAAACTGTTATATATAACACCCGAGTTGGCTAGCACTTCAGGTTTCTATTCCATAATAGATCACCTTTACAAAACAAATAATGTTGCTAGGATTGTTGTTGATGAAGCACATTGTGTATCACAGTGGGGACATAACTTTCGACCAGATTACTTACGTTTAGGTGATCTACGAGCTAAGTATATGTCAATTCCTTGGGTTGCTCTAACTGCTACTGCATCTGTAAAAGTGATGGATGACATTTTAGCATCATTAAAGTTGTGCCAGCCTGTTGCTATATTTAAAACTTCATGTTTCCGTCCTAATTTATTTTATGATGTCACTTTCAAAGAAACTCTTCAAGATCCGTATGAAGACTTGACACAATTTGCGTATTCTGCATTGGGTGACCATTGGGAAATGAGCCCTCCAAGTGAAAGGGGGTGTGGTATAATATACTGCCGCACTCGGGATGGATGTGAAGAATTGTCCAATAAACTTACGAAGTTGGGCTTGCACACTGAACCATATCATGCTGGTATCAAGCCTGGTGTTCGCAAAGAAACACAAAATGGTTGGATGGATGGACGTATTCCAGTTATCGCTGCCACTGTTAGTTTTGGTATGGGCATAGATAAACCATCAGTAAGGTTTGTTGCTCATTGGTGTGTTTCCCAGTCAGTTGCTGGTTATTACCAAGAATCAGGAAGGGCAGGTAGAGATGGAAAATCTGCAAAATGTAGAATTTATTATTCTAGAAAAGATAGAGACACTATTCTCTTTCTATTGAAAAAGGATGAAACTTCTGCTAAAACTAAAAATGCACGATTAAAAATAGCAGCAACTATTAAAAGCTTTAATACAATGATTAAATACTGTGAGGAATCTGTTTGTCGTCATTATCTTCTGGCAAGAGAATTTGGTGATGATATGCCAGATTGCCGAAAACACTGTGATGTTTGCTGTTATCCTAAACAAGTTCAACAAAAGATTTCTTTATTTAAAAGTCTTTATCTTGGCTCTAAATTAAAATTTAAGAAAGGTGATAGCGATTGTAATGAATTGTATGGAGGTGGTAGAGTAGGAGCTAAACATGAATATGAGGATAGTGAATCAGACACAAGAGAGAGTACAAAAAGAGATAAAGAGGCAGCAGCTGCACTGTCTAATCTAATCAGTGAAGAATTCAGCAAAAGAAGGGGATCTAAAGAAAAGACAGACAAATATATTCAAACATCCAGTTGCAAAGTATTTCAGGCATCCGTGAAGAAAATACCAGAAGTGTCTGTTCTGATGCGTGAAAAGTATTTTGACAAGTTAGTAGCTGAGCTAAAACTACATCTTAAGGCATGTGCTGCAAACCGTCAGTGTCCATCTCTGAATGAAAAAGAGCTTCAGCAATGTGCTGCAGAATTTGAATGGAATTCTTTTAGCAGCAAAGGAAATATTCACATGTACCGAAGAGAAATTGTGAATCTCACCAAATCGTTGAGGGAAGCATCACGGCAAGTTGAAGTACACCCAGTAGTTTCTAAATTTGTTCCAAATCAAGGTTCAGCTGGTAAAGGAGTTACCAAAGAAAGGCTTCACACTATAGTCGATTATTTTTCTAAACATAAGACAAGTAGTGAAAATAAAGTTGAAAATGCTAATTTTAGCAGTTCTTTATCATGTACAGATAGCCATAGGACTGGAGCAGGATCAGATATTTCACAGTCTGAAGAATCGCAGAAGAAGATTCGAACTTTATCTTCTGACAGCGTACACTGTGATAATAACTCTGAAAAATTTAGAAGTTTTAGAGCTTCTATAGATAGTGAATCTGAGAGCTCAGAAAAATACAGCCCTAAAAAAATAACAAGAATACGGAAAAGTGTAGAAAATTCAAGAGCTTGTGTTGAAGTAGAAAAACCGATAATGAAATACTTTTTTGAAAGTGTGTCTTGTCCATTAGGTGAATCATCTGTACATTCAAATTCACCAGATGATGTCAAATCTACTCCCAGTCTAGCCATTTCTTCACCTAATAACAAAGAATTATCAAAACAAGTTGTGACTGAAAACAGGAAAAGAACATTAATTAGTTCACCTCTTAAAAGTAAACGTAGAAAGTCTGATTCATCACCAGAAAAAACTAAATCAAAGACAGATAAAAGTAAAACTACTACTCAAATACGAAATGACAATCTTAAAAAAGCTGCTGATTTGGTTCGAAAACATTTAAATCCTGAATACAAATCTAAACGAATTAGCAAAGATTTTTTCAAAATTGTTTGTCGTAGTATTTCTCATCGTTTAGTTGAGTCTGATGCTGTAAATGATACTGCAGCAAAATATGAAGTTGAAAAATTATTGCAATCAAATACATCTGTGCCGACTAATCGATAATAATTGTAAATATTCATCAAAATAGTTTGTATTTCTGTTCGGCCGTGTAAAATTTTTAAAATGTGTAAAGCAGATGGTTTAAAGTTTGTTATTTTTATACATTGATTGCTATCATACTCATTTATTCTTAATTTATGTGCAACTTAAAAAAGTTGTTAATTTTCATTGATCAGATATACCCATTTAATTAAGGTTTTCTTTAGCATTTAAATGAAATAATTGATATTGAATATTGTTTATTCAAACCAGTGAATGGATGCATAGCTTTGCATTTAAATGAGCCATTAATTGGCAAAATAAATAATACTTAGCTCATTGAACATACAATTTATATTTGTTTTATAACAATGTTGTCATTGAATTTTTGCAAAATTTTAAAAAATGTTTTTAAGCTTAAAAGCTTTTGTTCATTTGTTAATATTTCAATAAGTGCCTCAGGTCTAAATTGTTTTAATTGCAAAATATGGTCTTGAGGCTGCAAAGTGTAGTATTAAATTTGTTAAATAAGGTATTGAAAGAAGAAGCAGTTGTTATATAAAGTACTGAAAGAAGAAACTATTAAAGATATTTGTTTTAGTATATGGCGAAATATAGTTGATCATTTCAGACTGTATTTAATTTTTTTTTTCTTTCAGCAAAAATACTGCAGATTAAAAAAGAAAGATTTTTATGTTGGATTTTATCTCTGAGCTCGTACAGATAGACTTTTGCTGGCATTTACTTACTGTTTAAATTTACTTTTAAACAAAAAGTATAAACCAGGAATCCACACAATTGGGAATTATTGTGCAGATTTCAGATAATTAAAAAACACCAGAAAGTATGGATAAAGGGATATAAATATTTTTTACATTTTTCAGGTATATGATGTGGGACAGTACTTTAAAACGTATAAGTTTAGAGGTGTGTTTTTTTAAGAATGTGTGTGTATGTGCGTCATAGAGGAAGAAAGGAAAGGAAAGGCCCCTGACTGGCTTCTGCCAAGCATTTTATAATTATGCTCTAAATATAAGTGTAAATGTGTACATTGTCATTTTCTACAATATTTCGAGAGTCCTGAGTATGTGAAAGAATGAATTTTTAAACAGCATTGAAAATCACTGGGAAATAGTATTTTAATTCTGAACAGAATTAAGGGCTTTTTCCTGTGCTCAGAATAGTTTTATTTTAACAAAATGTTTTTACAAGTTTTTGCTAATTACTTAAGAAAGAAATTTTAATATAATTCAATTTTATAATTTTATTTTGCTAATGATTACAAAAATTAAAATCAAAGCATATTGAAATTGACATTATTTCTTTCCTATTTAAAGAACTTTCTGAAATACTTTCTTAAATATGAGATGGTTTCACCTTTCTAAGGTATCTTTTAAATCGAGAATCATAGTCACTCTATAATAAATGCTGTGTTTGGTTAATTTCAAATTAGATTACCTTTCATTTTAATGGTTTAAAATGTTAAATATTGCTGCTGATTTCTGATTTCTATTTACTTTCTATGAGGATTTCAGGAAGGGATAGAATAAAATCGTTTATTAACATTCTTTAAGACTTGCAACTGAATTATTATAAAATAAGTAGATAATCCTTTTGGTACCTATAAATTTGTTCTATCTCATATTCAGCCATACACATTCCCTAAACTCTTAATTTTCTACTTCCTCAGTTACACATCTTGAATGCTCCGTTTTCCAACATCTTTCAACAGAATGTCTTCTGGTGTGAATAATTTCTGCTTAAATGTTTTATAAATAAGTTTGTCAATAGCATTTTAACTTATGTTTATAATTACCTTATTTCGCTTTTTATAGACTCTCCCATGTATAACATGAACATTGATTTTGAGACTCGAAAATAAAAAAAAATAAGGAATTATTTGGGTGATGGACTGGTTTTTATTAACCTGCTGAATTACAATATAATAGGAAAAAAATAGGTACTACTCTTATATGCGCCCTCAGGTCGCCAAATTCAGCGATGTGTGTTGTGTGCTGGTTTTTGGTGCAATTGCGTGTTCTTCGATGGTTTTTGAGGCGATGTTGATTTCTATGGCAACCGTTTTTATGTGGAAACTTGGATTTTACTGTAGTGGTAGTTGGCTCGTGAGGTGTGTGGTTTTAAATGATTTATAATGCAATGAAAGACGTGTTGGCAAAATTTTAGTCGCATGCCTGGTACAACTATTTTTTCATGTGGCTGGAAATTCTACAAGTATTTAAGAGAAGAAGGTTTTGAACATTTATTTGTGGAACATAGTATCAATTTTGTGGATAGTGAGTCTGGCTATCATATAAATACAATAGAGATTACATGGTGGCATGTTAAAGTTACTTTGCCTACTTATAATCGAAAATATGATTTTGAATTTTATTTGGTGGTTTATATAATTTTTCATCATTGTTCTGAAACGGGAGAAGATGCTTTTAACAAATTTGTGGTAAAATTGTTTTGGTGATGGATGGAATTGGTATTTCTGCTGTTCGAAGAAGCATTCATTCATGGTTAAGTGCATTTTATTTTATTCTTATTTTGTAAAATGTTTTGCTTTTTTAGTACAAATTTCGGTACAACTCTGATATACGCCCTAATTTTACCAAATGTAGCGATATGTGTTCTGCGCTGGTTTTTGGCGCGGTTGCGTGTTGTATGGCAACCCTGTTGATGTTGAAAAATCTTTCGCTGGAGTTTGTTGGTTCGCGTCATGCTCTGTGTATGAGAAGCTGGGGGGAAAGGTAAAATGGTGGAAGTTGTTGAGTTGAAGTTTAGCAAAAGGAAATATCGTCTTGTCCATCCTGTTGAGAGGCAGTGGGTATTTGGAGGTGTGGAAAGAGGGTCTGGGAGATTATTTTTAGTGGCTGTGCATGATAGAAGTAGGGATTTGTGATTATTTGTTATTCTTTTTATTTGTGAACCATAGTATGAATTTTCTGGATAGTGATTACGTGGCGGCATGTTCAAGGCGGTATGAAATTGGTATTTCTGCTGTTCGAAAAGGCCTTTATTTCTGGTAAGTGCATTTTATTTTATTCTTGTTCTTATTTTGTAGAATGTTATGTTCATTGTTTTTTTTAGTATGAATTTCTGTCGTTATTGTTCTTTTTTTGAATTGTTTGAAATTTATTTTAGTTATTTTGTTGATTAGTGCGTATCGTCTAAATTGTGCAATTCGTAGATGTTTTTTTAACTTGGAACAGAACGCTGTATACATGGTATTCTTTGAAATTTATTGTTGTTGTGTTAATTTATTAAAGTGAGGTGTACGTAGTTCGTAAATTCGTTTGCTGCCTAAATTGTGCAATTCATAGATGTTTTTTTAAGTTGAAACAGGACGCTGTGTACATGGTTTCTTTAAAATTTATTGTTGTTATGTTAATTTATTAAAGTGAGGTGTGCGTAATTCATAGATTCGTTTGTTGCCTAAATTGTGCAACTCGTAGATGTTTTTTTAAGTTTAAACAGGATGCTGTGTACATGATATTCTTTGAAATTTATTGTTGTTATGTTAATTTATTAAAGCGAGGTGTGCGTAGTTTGTAGATTCGTTCGTTGCCTAGATTGTGTCATTCGTAGATGTTTTTTTAAGTTAAAACATATCGCTGTGTACATGGACTCTTGTCAAATTTTGGTTAGAAACTTTACGGTTTTGCTATCTAAATGTTTTGTTTTTGTTTCAAAGTTTTAGCTTAAATTGTGTGTTCAAAACGTGGTTTTTGCATTCGCGAAAACCGTGTTTGGAGACATTTTAGGCTTAAAGTTCAAAATGTAGACAAAAAATTTAGATAGCAATATGGCAGCGTGGAGTTTCTTGCCAAAAGTATTTGGCGAGAAATTTGGCGACTTGAGGGCGCACATCAGAGTAGTTCCCAAATTTCTGTTATTGTTTTTTTGGATTGTTTGAAATTTATTTTAGTTTATTTTGTTGATTAATTTGTGCAATTCGTAACACATTAGATTGTGCAATACATAGATATTTTTTTAAAGTTTAAACAGAATGCTGTGTACATGGTATTCTTGAAATGTATTGCTATTATGTTAATTAAAGCAAGGTGTGCATAGTTCGTAGATTCCTTCGCTGCATAGATTGTTCAATTCTGTGATTTTTTTTTGAGTTAAAACATATCACTGTGTGCATTAATTCTTTTCAAAATGTGTTTTTTTTCACACGTGAAAATCACGTTTTTGCAGAGATTTTAGGCTTAAAGTTCAAAATGTAGACAAAAAATTTAGGTAGTAATATGGCGGCATTTCTCGGTAAAATTGTTTCGCTAGAAATTTGCTGCCAACCGAGGGCATATACGAGAGTAGTTCCAAAAAATATTACTTTAAAATTATTGAAATCGATGTTTGTTCAGTATACAACTTACCAGAACTCCTATCCATGAGCTGGATCTCATCTGTGTACCCAACCAGTACACCGACAGCCAGTGGTTAGTGATCCTAACAGCTGTAACGATGGGTCCAAGTTCTAATCCTGGAGAAAGCATGGTTTTAACTGCCCGTCCCTTCATGAGAGGTAACAGTGGTCACCTATTAGGTGCTTCCATAATGAAATGCCCCTCCACTTGCGGCCTTTGTAGTGGCATAAGGCTAATGGCTATTAACCCCTTAAGGACCAACGCCGGGAGAACAAAGCGCAGTCATGGGACTGGACCTGCTGAAATGGATCGTCGCCACCGGTCCACACATCTTCAGTAGTTAAGTCTAATTTTACAAAATAAAAATTTTATAAAATCAACATTTTGATATTGTGACTTCAATTTTTTAAGTTGCGTATTTAATGTATTTGTTTTTAATGTGTATTAATATAAAGAATATTACATTAATAGAAATAAATTAAACAGGCAAAATACCAAAATCATAACTATACACACAGAAATAAATACTATAACATGAAAAAAAATTATAAATATGAAATTAAAAAAAATACTAAACAAGAATTACCTGTAGGTAATTAAATTCTAATTTAAAAATTGTGCTGTGTGTGAAATAATTCAAAACAAGGATCGACACACAGTCCTACATTGCATATTTCACACTCAAAATACGTTGTTTGCTTTCACTTTTCCTTGGTTTTAGTGCACACAACGCATCTTCTCCTACCTTTATTACCTTTTCTATCAACGTAAATTTTCGGAAACTGTCTTCCAGTTAGACGGGAAGGTGGAGTGTCCGGTAATTTTGGACAAATTTTTAAGTTTTTAAGTAAGGTCTCTTAGCCATGACTAACGGAATGAAACTGAATACAGTCAAAAGTCGTTAATTCGGACACCCATAATTCGGAATGATCTATAATCCGGACCTCAAAACTAAAAACTTTCTGCGCATGCGCCGCGTTTACGCGTGCGCGTAAGACCTTTTACGACTGCGCATGTGAGTGTGCGCAAGTGCAGAATACGTTTTCGCGTGCGCATTTTATGTATAATGGACGTATAAGCTAAAATTATATAATTATCTATTTCAGTTAATGTTGATGATTGCATTGTTCCTTAATTTTCGAATTGGTTCAGGCTTATTATTTTTTGCAGACGGTAAGAGCAATTTTATAAAAGTAAGTTTAAACTTTCGATTATATCAAATAGAATTTCCATATATATTTGTTAATATGTAAAGGATCTAAAGCGAAAGTATGTTTTGAAATCCGAAATCTGTTTATCAATTTCACGCTGCTCGACGGGGGGAATGCCGCGGCGGGCCGCGTAATGAATTGGAAGTTGATCTGTCAGCACTATCCTTATCTTCAGCGCAGGTGTTTTTATTTTATTTGGCTTATAATTCCTTACCAAATGTAGTATTTCATCTCGATATGCTCCGTCTTTGATATGATTTAAAACAAGTTCCTCGTCATTATAATTCGCTTCCGATAGCGAAGAAAAGTGACAGAGGTTATTGAAAACGAAAAAATTTCGATTGAGAAATTAGTCGGTGTTCTCGACATAGCAATTATAGGACTTGAACAGCAGAACTTTGTAACTGAACAAGAAATTATGTCTGTTCAATAGAATTAAAGAGAAAGTATTATCACATGAAACGAAGCAAAACTTAAACAACTTACATTGAAAGAAATGTTTAATAAAGTAAACAAATAAATATTAAGCTTTTTCTTTTTGCAAATTTTGATACCCTTTAGATCATAATTGTTCTTTATTTCATAAATTACGGTTTCATATTTTTAATTTTAGAATTTCTGCATGCCATCTTACGAGATTTAAACTGATGATCTAGAATCCGGAATCGTCGTAGTCCCGACGAGTCCGGATTAACGACTTATAACCCCAACACATGTCCGAACACTTCTTTGAAAGACACTCAGAAATATTTTATCCTCAAACACTGTGTGACATCAGGTCTATATTAGAAAACTTCCTGTTTTCCTGAATCGAAAACAGTGTCCACTCTGACTGGACTTTGATCAAGGAAAGGTCCCCCATTGGCGGGATATCCGTTACTGATAACGTTAATCTATACATTATATGTAAAGTAAATTCATTATATACCAAAATATAATGCCTGTGTCAATATATATCATGACCATTCAAGGCATTATATATAATGAACTATTAAATCGAGTAAGAAAAACAAAAACGCTGGCTCTTTCCTGAGAAATGCAAGCAAGACGCATTACGCGTCGAGAAAGCTGATAGTCTTTCCCCATCTGTAATAATGTTGTAATGTTACTTTTTAATTAACCAAGAAAGTGTATGTTAAGTTTCAAAATAAATAGAAAAAAAAAATCCTAACAAAATAATAATAATAATAAAAAGCCTGTTAACCTTTAATTTACAAGCGCACTTATAAAGAGCCGTGATTTCATGTGTTTATTTCAATAAATCTCTCAAAACCAGAAGCACAAAACAGAAGATAATGCCAGTACATGAAGATCAAATGCCATACGAATCAAGCCATGTGAAAACAATTACCACTTGGCTCCATTTACTGGCTTTTAAAAATTCAAATAAATCGTTCCGTTTTAATGTCACATATACGCAACGCTAGCCTCGTAGGAGCAGAATCGTGGCGTCGTGTATACGGGACACTGGGCTGGTAGGTGTGGAATCGTGTCGCGTATACGCGATGCTAGTCCTGAACAGTTTAAATAAGTGCTCAACCATTAAAAAAAAGAACTTTTGTGTACCTCCCTAAAGTACACAATAGCCTAAGGTGCAGTTTCACCAAACACTTCAGTTATCAGTTATCAGTTAATCTTTATTGTAGTCATCCTGTCTAAAAAGGATTCTTTTGTGGTTCCTTACCTTTAAGTTAAAGGTGATTTGTATGCACTTGGAAAGGGGGGAGAAAGTTTCTTTGTTAGGAATTAGAAATAATATAATTTGAGATTTTCAGCCACTTTGAATGGGGGAGAAAGTTCGGAAATCATTGTAAATCTCAAATGGAATTTCAAATATTTAATTTTTTTAAAGAAACAGGAGAGCAAAGGCCTTGGCATTCTAAGGGTTAACACGTATGGGGTGTCAAAACAATCTTTCACCTTTGGTTTTGTTCACCTCAAAGCTTGTTAATTAAAATTGTGTTATTGACATTTCATTTGATGCTGCCTCTACTGTTCTATAAGACACAGTTTTCAGACACAAAATTTTTAAAGAAAGAGTGTGTTTTATACCTCGAGAAGTACAGTAAATGACAACGTCATTATATGATATATTTAGTAACTAGATTTCTTAGTAACATTTAGAGGAGATTATGAATGAATAAATCCTTCACCTCTAAATACAATTAAAATAATTAATATTTAATTAGAGGAAAATACAAGTTTCTTAAAAGAATATGCTTAACTAGTCATATATATCATATTTTTTATTTTTGACATGTATCAATCTTTATTTACTGTGTATTCATGATATTTTCCACGTAAAATAATTTATAATTTAGCATAGAATATGTTCATAAAATATGTATAAATATAAATTGAATGAAAATTATATGCATTATTATTAATCTGTATTTTTAATACAGATTTATAAAGCAGATTGTATTTCATAGAGCAGTATACGTGCCGAATAACATGGGCTTCAGCCGCCAAATTTCTAAGACTGCTAGATACTGGAAATTTTATCCGAATTCAATTTTGCATTAATGGGCTGGCTGCCTGGAATGAATCTTGTAAATTGAGCCACTTTCCCTTAGAACATCCTTTTCCTTAAATAGCTCTTGCATGCTTTGCCATTGATCTGAATTCATAAACGTCTGAAATTTCCTCACTGCAAGGAAATCTAAAATGTACATATATGCAAAATGTAAATCACATTATTGAAATACTAATCAATCACATTATTGGTGTTATTTTTTTCATGTCGTGAAAGTACTTTTAAAATTAATGGATTACCACTCCCCATCTCATCCTTTTATCAGGGATGAGATTAAGAAATAAAAATTGTTCCTATTTCATTATTGAATAACAAAGATCCAAATTTGTACGACTGGGCCTTAAAATTGTGTTATATTTTTAGGATATTTTTATATTAAAGATACCTGACTGCTTGAGGTGTTTGTATTTCTTGGCGCATCATATAAACACTTTGTTGAACTCTATATTTATATGCATAACTTAAAATTTGGTAATGGAAATTAATAATTTAAGTCTTTTCCAAGTCATCAAAAGATAACCAAAATGTGATTTTAAGCTGAAATACCGCTAAACAATACAAACTGCTATTATCTATCCAGCAATGAATGTTCTAAATTATATATAAGTGCCCTTGCTTTCTGATTTGTGCGAAAGTGCCACTAAACTGCTGTTAAACTAACATATGCTGGATGTAAACAAAAGTGCCACTTTCCTTGAAATTTCTAAGCTCGTGAGAACTGTGTGAGCCGTGATAGAAGGAAGACGTCTCCTTCTATTCCTTCATCTGCAATGTGAATGTATAAATTGTACACAGTCATTATTTATTGATTAGTTACTTGAAGCCAAACTGTTATCAGACACTATTTTTTTAGGCTATCATGGTTGTAATCTGAATCTTTATGGACTGGTGTTAAAATATTGTCAGCATTTTTCTGTCATTTATTTGATAATGGCCTTTAAATTTATCTGAATTTGTTGCTCAGTCTACAATATTGTCTTTGAAATACTTTTTCATTTTTCCTAATTTCTTTTGTATAATTCTTCAGCTTTACCTATTATTAGATTCATTCTAAATCCAGGAATTTTATTGCTATCACATTTTGTTTCAATCAAAAGTGAATTTAACCATGAGTTGTGCCACGTGTTTATTAAGGTAGACTTGAAAATGAAGTTTTAGTTTTGAAAGATTTGTGGCTTTAGTCTATTTTTAAATTTAACTGTTTACATATGAGGAGCAGGGCCGGCGCTAGCAGTTTCGCCAAAGAATGTCTTTGGTTTCGTCACCCCGGGCAAAGAGGTAAAATGTCGCCCGTTTATAACAAAAATTAAAAGAGATAACCTGAACCCTTCCCACGCTTAATAGTGAAATAAAACGTGAGCAAAAAAATTGCTATCAATAATATTGAAGTTTTGGTTAGCAAAAAATGCTAATTTATTAATTTATGTTTTTGGAACTAAGTTAAAATTAGGGTTGCACAGAAAAAAAGAAAAGAGTCATTTCTAATATTTCTAATGTATAATTATAAAATACAGATATTAAAAAAATACTAAAACAAATTATAGATCCACTAAATAGTAAAACTTAATTACATATTAAAAATACATTTAAACCGAGAGTTAAAAATGTTTTTTTTCTCACTTTTAATTCTGAGAATTTTTTTATCATTTAACGTTAATTTCTTCAGCCAGTTCATGTTCAATGGCTATTGTTTTCAAGCTCTTTAGCCGATCCTCGGTAGTTGTGAAGCGTAAAAATTTTTAATTAATTTTAATTTGGAGAAACGTTTTCCTCCACTTGCAACACTTATTGGGACAGTAAGCAATACCTTAAAACTATACCGAAATTCGGAGCAAAATCCAGATTCGATATGAATTTTAAAATCTCGATGACTTTCTTTTTTATATAGCAAAGCCAAAATCGCTACTATCTCGTGTGCAAGGTCCAGCACGTTTATATCTGATGAATTCCCATCAGTTAATACTGTTTCTAGATCTTTACAATACTTTAGTACGTCCTTTTGAGGAGTATCTTTTAAATCACAAGTATTGTATAAAAATTGGAAATAGTTGCTGTGGGTACTGATCAAATCAAACCTGGATTCAAGTGCATTGATAGCTTTATCTAATGTGAAAAAATAAAACTCTGCCTTATATTTCAAAGTAGGATCTTCTATCGGATCATCTCTTGCCTCATAGTCCAAATTAACATTCCTTCTTCGAACTCTATGATGTGGCTGGGTGAGCTCAAAATAAGCCGGTATGTCAATTTCGTCGGCGAGTTCTCGAGCATCGCAAAGCATTTCATTAAAGGCTGTGCCCGATCTAAGATCATTGAAAAAAAACCTTTACAATTTTTTCAAGAGCTCCATAGCAGATGGTAAATCATAGTCTGCAAGAGCTTACTTACAGGATTGATACAATTTAAGATTTTGTACCAAATTACAATGCAGCATAAGAACTTAAATTGTTTAACACAACTTGATACTTCAAAAGCCTCAACTTTTATAGAGTTGTCAATCTCCGAATTATTCGAAACAGCAAGTAAAGCATCGTATATGTCTCTTAATTGATACCTTAGTGATTTTAATGCATCTATTCGGCTTTCCCAACGACTATCACTTAGAAGTTTCAAAGTAAGTCCGTGGATATATTTTATTAATACGGTCCATCGAAAAGTTGATGAGGAAAAAAAATAGATATATTTTTTGGACTATATTATAAAAAAATTGGCGGTTTCGAAGGATGCTTTTGTCATGTCATTAACTACCAAGTTTAATAAGTGGCTGCTACATTGGAGGTAAAATGCTCTTGGATTTAACGCATTTATACTAGATTTTACTCCCGATTTATTGCCTCTCACGTTGGCTCCATTATGGAAAGCCTGTCCCTTCATATCCTGCAAATTCAATCCCAGTGTTTCAAGTCTTTTAAGTATTAGAGTTGAAAGTTCATACATAGCAAGTCGATCTTTCAGCTGGAAGAAAGCCTAAAAAGCTTTCATTAATTTTAATGGAAATCTAGAATTATTGAATAATATTTAGCTTTTTTAATCTCACTAATAATATGAGATGTTATATTTTCACCTAAAAGAATAATTAATTCATTTTGAATTTCTTTTCCGAGATAATGCACTTTAACTTCCTCTTTTTTAAGCACTCTGCGGGGATGCTCTTCCATTACTGGATCAAAGTGAGCAAGTAACTGAATAATTTGTAAACAATTACCGTTACCGAAATCGCAAAGTTTGGCACTAGTACCTTGGAGGGTTAAACAATTTTGAGCAAGCATTTTTATTGTTGCAACAGTTCGTAGAAGCACCTTGTACCAATGATTTATTTCTGTGTTAATGAGTCTTTGTGAGTGACTGCCAATCGTTTTAGAGTACTGCATTCTTTGACTTGATTCAATCCAAGACTTTTGACTTTGGATATGTTTTTTTAGAGGTTTCATGTTGATTTAAAGTCTCAGCAAGGTGCTTCCATCTTTGAAACCTCCAATAGAAAGGGAACTTAAAACAGAACCAAAACGTTTGTAGCAAAAGCAAGGAACGCAGTCTTTTGTAGTTGAATAAACTAACCAGTTACTTTTTCACCATTTTGCATATTTCTCAAATAATGAACAGCGCTAAATCTTCGACCGTTATCATTATACGGAAAACGTATTCCTTTAATGGTTGAGGTTGTCCTTCTTTTACCAAATAATATATTTATGCTTCTGATAAGCTAATTGGCCATGAACCCGAATCTGAATTTAGTATTGTAACAAATATCTCTTCTTTAGATATCCCTGGAGTAGGTTCAGTAGACGTCTCTGGAGTTGGTTCAGTAGAAGTCCCTAAAGTTGGTTCAATAGACGTCCCTAGTGTTGGTTCAGTGGATGTCCCTGGAGTTGGTTCAGTGGACGTTCTTGGAGTAGGTTCAGTGGACGTCCCTGGAGTAGATTCTTTGTATGTTCCTGGGGTATGCTTCACTTGAGCAATATCAGTATCTTGATTGGTAATGGCTTCATAATTAAGATTTGAAGCAGCTTCTAATATTCCTGTGTCGTCATCGTTCCTTTTCATGCCTTGTAGATAACTTAGCAGACTTCCAGCCTCTTTTTGAATTTGAACTTGCTTTTCGACTCCTTTTCTTTTATACTGAGCACCCGATAATCTTTTACGTCCATCAGACATTCTAAAAACACAACCAATTAAAATTAAGAAAATGTTTCGATAAAAAAATCGTGTTTTATTTAAACGAAACAGGGGAGTTTTGAGTATTTTTTTAATGTTATAAGGCGGTATTTTGTTAAAATCTAAGTGTCAGCCACAGACTAGAAACTATTTTTTTAACACTATACCCTAAACAAAGCCATTAAATTTATCAAACTTATCCAAATTTAAATTTAAACGCAAATTATATTCTATTTTTTAAGCAGTAAAAATATTTCGCAAACAATTTTAGAAAGACTTTGGTTTATACCAATGGATTAATGTATTCTCTATTGGGTGTTTTTCAAAAATCATTTTAATATGAACTAAAAAAAAAAAAAAAAATAGAACCGACTTTAAAAAAAGCCATGAAAAGTATAAAATTATTTTTAACCGACTTCACTGAAGTAATGTAGAGTAAATCCATATATTTTTAAAATCGGGTGCCTAATTTTTTTTTGGGGGGGAAGGAAACCTTATTTAATTGGAAAACTTTAATTTTTTTCCAACCCTTAATATTAACTCCAAAGGCGAAAGGGGTAGTTTTTTAAGAGTTTTAGTTTTGCATTTTATTTGGATCTCCAGTAGCTTTATTCACATCAAATTTTAATTATTTAAGGAAACTTTTATTTTTTATCAACCCCTAAATGTTACCCCTGAAATTACAGGATGGCATTTTAAACCACCTTTTTAACAATGGTACCAATCCGGTAACATAACCTATCAAACAAAAAAATCATTCAAATCGGTTGAGATATGCCGAAGTAATCGCCGGACAAACATAAAAGAACAAAACGACAATAACAAAAAATTGACCGAATTGATAACCTCCTCTTTTTTTGAAGTCGGTTAAAATCAGGGCTGTGGAGTCGGTAGGGAAAATCACCGACTCCGACTCCTGGAATTTTAATGACTCCGATTCTGACTGCTTCATATATATATATATGTAAACATATACGCATGGGTTACAGCTTATTTTGTTTATATAAAAGAAGCAATAGATGCTACAGGAAAAAAAAATGATGGCATAGCAAATTATTTATATTAATTAGCATTTATTATGAAATAGAAAAACTGGCATTAGTTATTTCTAAGAAACAGTATAGCATCGGCAAGATCTTCTTTGTTGGAGGCCCGTAGATCCGATTTGATAAACTTCAGAGCTGAGAAGAGTCTTTCCACACTAATTTGAGTATGAGGAAGAGCTGATACTGTTAGGGCTACTTCTTTTAATTTCTCAGGATAGATTTTTAGAAGTTCTAGAAGAGGTGTCTTGCAAGCGCAATCATATTCCTCTATTTCTTCAAAGGCCTTGTAGAAATCTTGTTTGTATTTTTTCATTTTTATATCTAAAGGCACTTGGTTCTTTATTTTTATTCACTTTGTCTTAGCCTTTTCAATATTGTTAAAAATTTTTTCTTAAAATATAATTCATCATTAGAAAAGGATGATAGAGACTCAATTGCAATGTCTGCAGTTTGACTGTCCTGATTCGAATTCTCCAATGTTCTGAGAATAATTTCATTCTTAATGAAAGATCATAGATGACTTTCTTTGCCTTTTTAATTTGTTCGTCATCCAATAAAATTCAGTATTTCGGATCTACATATATTGAACCCAGGAAGATCTCATTGTCTAGCAAACTAGTTTCTCTTTTCTTTATTGAAGAAATGATTGCTTCTTCAATAAACCCTCGATTTCAAAAAGAACAAACATCCCATTCAAATATATAACATCCCATTCAAATATATAACATCCCATTCAAATATAACGTTGGATCGTATTTGGTATGTTGCTCACTAAAACAGCTCTCTAATTTTAGTATAATGTTAATAGTTTTAAGGCCAAATTTAAAAACCTCTTTTAAGAAGATTTATAATTAAATATTAAGAACTCTTTTAAAGGAACATGAGTTAAAATAAAGTTATGTACAGCTGATTACAACTATAAATATAAGATCAGAAAAAGGCCAATAGAGGGACTCCAGGCGTCACTGATAGAATCAGACTAACCCTATCAGTAACACCTGAAGTCCCTCTGTCGTTTCCTGTCTGGGCGGGATGTATTCAAATGAGAAATAGAACGATAGCTTGTTGAAGAAGTCGCTTGGTTTTCATAGCAACATCTGCTGGGAAATAGAGAAGCATTGTAACTATTTTCTAAGAGCTAACCCAAAAAAATTAACCTTGGATCATCCTGGAAAAATGAAATAATTCAAATTAATATTCGTAGAGTATATACAAGACACCGTCATTATGTCGTCAAGATGAAGCAAGGCATTTAGATTTTTTTGCAGCCAGTCGGCAACTTAGGCTCACCTTTGGTTTGAATCGGAACAGTGGAGCGCATTTTGGATTTTAAAGCTAGATTTATTATTTTTATGGTTTGTTTTATAGTTTTCAGGTCTCTTCTGTATTCTTTTTTCTCGGTTTTTTCTTCTTTTTTTTTAGATATGCTTGCTTTTAATAGCTCGCACTATATTTATCGAGGTGCGACAATTTATTTAGGACTGTTCAGTGTAATTACGTCAATTCTTAGTTATTCTTATTAAGGCAATTCACACTGAATTTCATTTAGATTAAAATAAACTATCTGCGCGCCGAGGGGGAGAAAAGCGGACTATAGAAAGCGAGCCAAATATAAGGCCAAACAGAGAAAACAAATTTCAGCTAAGATGAAAAAATAACTTCACGGAAGAAGTAAACCGTAAGACCCTGCCGCAATTCCGATTGTGTTGAGATTTTAGAGGGAATTAATATTTCTTGCAATTTACACGATCAAATATGACTGCATATATCATCCCCAAACAATCTGAATGAACAACCTTTTTCATCGACATCACACGAATAGCTGGAGGACATGAAACCTAGATATAATGATCTCTTCATTTATATGGGGGCGGGCAGCAGAAAGACGAAAATCTAAAATTTTTTTATTTGTTGGACCCATGCATTTGGCTGGTCTTAGAAAAAAATGAACGATCACCAACAATCTTTCTTAAGCAGTCAATCAGTATTATTAGCCGGTAAACACCCTGAAAACATAAACTTCAGTCCTATTGAACGTGATGGCAGACATTTGACATCTGACACAGAACATTAGTATATAATGAAAAGCTTAGAAGATCTTGGCTTACATATTCTAAAAACAAGAATGCAATTTTTTTGTACACCCTACAAGTGCAATTTTTTGTACACCCCATTTATCAGAAACATGGCGCTGCCGCTACACCATACTACAGGCTTCATTAACTGGAAAAAAGTTTTAGCAAGATTAACTGAGCATGAAGCGTCTGGAATCCACAAAGGTGCATGATTACGTGGAAAATTTGAGTACAACAAATGAAATCGTGCCAAGGCATCTATCACGACACTAAGCGACTCATTTACACAGAGAAAAAAAATGGATAGAAATTCTCTATAGTCATGGATGCGGCACTGTATCTTTCAACAAACTGTCGTTCTCTTCTTGGATCTGATGAAATCCCAAGTAGCCTGTTCACAAAGTGTCCTCGACCTAGCGAAGGAAATTTTCTAATTTAATCTCTCCGCTTGCCAAACATAATTCAACTTTTAGTCAAAGCACCGAAAAAAAGGGAAAGAAATCATATTTATCAAAGATGATTAATTCAAAATGAAGTTATTAACTTAAAGGCAAAACAGTCTGAAGTAGCATTTTAAACAATATTAAAGAAGCCAAATACTGCACAATAATGCTCGATTGCATCCCATATGTGCCTCATACAGAAAAAAATGAACCAGGTGATTCAATACGTAAAAACGTGTGGTGATGTGTGTGAGATAAAGGAAAATTTAATTGATTTCATAGAAGTTGGTGGAAAGATAGGAGAATGTATTTCAGAACGCATTGTAGAAAATTAATGTCTTAATTGATACTTGATGGTTTAGATATTGGACAATGTTGGTGTCAGTCTTACGACAACTGGTCTAATATGGCTGTCATTTCTAAAACAGTACAAGCTAGTATTACAAAAATGAATAAGCTGGAGTAATTTGGGCCATGTTTGGCTCACTCCTCTTATCTTGTCTGTTTGCATTTTGTTTCTTCGCGGCCGGAAGCAGTTAATCTGTTTGGAATTACTCAGAAAATACTTCCTTTTTTTTCTCTTTTTATTATTATTTTTTTTTTATTGTCGGATGCACTACTCGATGATACTCGTATATTATGAAAAAATGTACAAAATACAACTTAAAAGGAGGCAGCCAGACGAGATGGTCGGCAAAATATGTGGCTGTAAAAGTCCTTCTAATGAATTTACCGGAAATATGAAATATTTAAAAGAAATTAAAGGTATTTCTGTTGATGCGAAATAGCGCGAGGTAGAACATCTGGTACATGCTGTGAAAAATTTTGAATTTACTATCAACCTGAAAATTTGAACTAATATTTTTCCAGAATTAAATCGAGTAAATATAAAAATTCAAAAGGAATTCCTCTTCCACGTTCTGTGCAGTTAACGAACTGACCAAAACTGAGTAATTATAAAAAAAAATGAGAGAAAAATCCTATGGAATATTGCATACAAGAGTCTAAAACAGTAGCCGAAAAAATTGCATTTGAGTCTATTCTGACAAAGAATGAATTCCAAAGCACAAAAAGTAATCTGATGAACTGCTTGAGGAGAATCACGAACACTTCAACCTGTTTAGATCGAAGTTACAGCAAATTAAAACATATTAAAAAATATCTACGATCATCGGTGAGCCAGGGGCTTTTATCAAGTCTTGCGATTCTGGCAAACTAAAAATCAAACCGCAGATCAAATTATGACGATTCCATGCACTTATTAGCAGAACAAAAGGCTTACAGAGTAAAATTTTATTTTTTGTTACTAATTTCGTGATATTTTAATAGCGTTAAGGCGGTAAGAATTTAAAATTACTTTTGAAATAGGAAGTATGAAAAACAAGACAGGAAGCACGAATACTCTCAGTAATAGCCCATATCCTGTATAATCTTTTCAGAATATTTCCTTTCGGCAATAACCCATATTTTGCATGCAGCGGCCCCATTAGTGGCTGAGCAATAAAAGTCGTTGAGCACTACTAGTTCGGTCCGAGGGTCAAGTATATGTGAATGTGCTGGCTGTATGAGCATTTCCGTGATTTTCCCCGTGCGTAACATAGATACGAGCTAGCTTCCCTTACAAATGTTTTTCTACGGGGCATTCCTCCTTTTCCATGCAGTACCTAATGGCGAAACACATACGTAGTATATAATCAGACAAATGTCCTCAGCACGGGCCGAGTGATTATGACCTCTGAATACTGGTAGTTCGACCTTGCCAGGGTTCAAACCCAGGTGAACAGACTGGCTGCATGATTTATTTTCGTGGATTTCCTCATGCGTAACGTGAATACGAGCCAGTTTCCTTTAAAAATATCCTCCACGAAAGCGCTTCTCCTCTAATCAGATAGCCCTCTTGTCTTTGCCATATTCATATAATGTAATCTAATTTAACCAGTATGCAATAATACAGAATAGTGAGAAGCTTAGGGGATGACCGTTCACCCTAGAGTTGAAAAACGAATGGTGGAGAGGACTGGAGGGTTAGAAGCACTTCAGGATTATAGTTAGGATTAGGATTGAATCCGAAAGTAAGCTCACCAGAAAGGCGATTCTCCTAGGAGAGGACGATTATCTAATTATGTAACTTTGGTACGTATTTTCCCTTTATAACAAAAAAAAAAAAAAAAAAAAAAAAAAAAAAAAAAAAAGGCAAGTAAAGAATTTAGTATAAAATGGAGTTTAGGTTTTTACCTCAAACCCTATCTATTTCTGTATTTATTAACCAAATTAAAACTTGTTAGAGAAACTTAAAAGTATGATGGGTGAGGGCGGCAGTTTTAGCTTTTGCCCCACATCAGAAAAATCAAAGATCCCGCGCTGTAGCTATGTACAGTGTAGAAAGAAGAGTTTCCAATTCTGCAAGATCATTCCACAGTCTTTCTGTTGGAGGCCGAATAAGCGAGAAAGTACGCGTGCGTGCAGAAGTGAGCTCCACATTTTACTCGTTAAAAGTGCTGTATTAAAGTGAAATAGTGCATAATTTTTATATCAACGGAAAGATCTCATCGAGAACTTCAATTCGGTGTCAACTACCTGTGGCTACGCCGAATAGTTCCAGAGATATGGTTTAATGTAATGTTATTTCCATTGTCTGCGTTTACCATTGTTAACGGAGTGATCAGCTCAGTGAAGTGTCGCTCAGACGCGTAATTTTTATTAAAGGATTTCTCGGCACCTTTTAGCCATCCAACTTCAATCTACATACCAACAGTAAGCTGGTACCTTCCGCTTGCTTCCGGTACAAGTCTCAAGTCTGTAGTGTGATAGTGAGTGCTTTTTATATGTTTTTATAAAGTGTCTCTACAGGTGCCATTTTCATGGTTTATTTTTTTTTTAATATCTCTTCTTCTACTTGGGAGTGTTGCAGCGTTTTAACATTATAAAGGTAGGCCACTCTATTATCTACATTTTGATGTGCATCTTAAATTTTGGGCTACAATAGTTCTAACATTATTAACTGATTTCTACGTTTTTACGCGTTTGCATATAATTTTTCCCCCTGCCATCTCCCTTCTTCGTCCTTGAGGAAGAAACGGCGCAGGGTAAGTCCACGTGATCAACCCCCCGCTGCAATAACAACCTAGCCTTCAAAGGTCATCTCAGAGTAAAGTCAACTTTGGGATTGCGCTTGTACAACTTCCCACGTGCTACTGTTTATTTACAGAACTTAGTACCTTTTTTTTTTTTTTTTTTTTTTTTCCTTTTAAATTTAGCATGGCTATTTTCTGAATACAGTTTTTTGCCTCATCAATAAGCACTTTTCCTGTAGCGCATTTACTGTTAATCTTTGAACTGTTTATTTATTTAGTTATTATTATTATTATTATTTCCCCTTTTTTTTTAAATTCAATTCTTGTTTTTATGATCTTTTTTTTTTTTTTTTTTTTTTTTTTAAAGCATAGTGCATAGGTATTTTGTTGTTGCAACCTAATATTGCACAATTTTCTTTTTCAATTTAACTTGATGATAGTTAGTACCAACATATTAATAGTGTAATCATCATTTATTATTGTGTTTCTTTTTACTTTTGTTTCTTGTATAACTTGAGTGTATTCTGTGTACGTACATGTAAAGTAACTTAAATTATGTGTATTATGTGCAATTCGGATAACAGCGCTCTGTTATTTTCGCTGGTCTTGTGATATTTTCGCAGCACAAGCACATTTCAGCACGCATTGTTAAATATTTTGGTACCTAGTGTCATAGCATTTAGTGTATTAATTTATTTTTACCCCTTTATTTGATGTATGTATGTATTTAAGCATTTCATTTACTGTTGTTAGTTTCTCAGCATTTAACTTACTGTAGTAATAAGCTCTTACAATAGTTGTTTTGTCCTATAATTGCTGATTTCGGCTCTCACCAAAGCTCTCAATATCAGTAGTACCAGTACTTATCTGCAGCCACATTTGGCCACAGCACCTAATACATTCAGGTTTCTTTGAATAGGGAGTTTCGTTTTTGCTACAACTGTGTACTAAGCAGTGCACTTTTCCCATTTTTAATGGGGACACTCGATGCCTCTTCTACTTCAGGCAAAGATATTACTACCTTGATTACTCCCGACAATCCATCGTCTAAGGCCTCAAGACTGGAGCAAATTAACGCAATTACGGAGGATATTAGGGAGCACCTTACAGTGTGCAGGGTCAGATCGAAGCTTAAGATTGCAGATCACGAGAAATTACAGGATTTTATTCGTGAGATTCTGAATTTAGCCTCACAGCAAGAGATCCTTATAGCTAACAAAGAGAGGCAAATTCTGGAACTAACAAGACATTTAAATTTGCAACAACAGTCCTCAGCATCTGTAGCAGGAACCGTGGTAGTAGCAGCAACTTCACCAGCACAGGAAGTAGAGGACAGGCAGCAGCAGAAAGAAGTAGCAGCAAACGAAGGCTTTACCGTTGTGGTTAATAGACGCAGAAGACTAAAACAAGTTTCTCCAGCCACAAAGCTTCCTGACCACGTTCTCCTTATTAAGAGTAAAGACACGAGTCGCACTACTGAAAGTGTTCAGAAGCAGCTAGTGAGTAGCATTAAGCCTAATAAAGTGGGGATTAACGTCGTCCAAGTAAGGCCTACGCGCTCGCAGGAACTACTCATCAGGTGTAGAGAGAAGACAGACCTGGACAAACTCAGGACCGCCATCAGTGAAATTCCGGAATTAGATCACTCATTAAGTGTAAGAGTACCCAGACCACCTAGGCGTACCATAATAGTCTTTGGAATGCCACAGGACAGTACAGCTACAGATATCACAGAGGCCTTCTCCAACTTGTTCCCAAGTAACACGAAGGAGTTTATATTCCCTATTCGTTTCTACCCAAAGGAGGATAACACCTGCCATTGGCTAGTGGGTGTTGCAACGGAACAGGCTGAAGAGTTATTAGAAAAGAAAAGAATCTACATTTGACTTTGCGCCTGCAATTTCAAAGAATATCTCCAAGTGATACGGTGTTACAACTGTCAAAAATTTGGGCACTTTAGACGTTACTGCAAGTCGGATACAGCCTGCTCCAACTGTGGTAAAGGTCACCTGTTAGAAAAGTGTGACTCAGTTACCATCAACTGTGTCAACTGCAGCCTCGCGAACGAGAAGACAGGTAGCACCTTTGACACACAACATCCAGCAAGTGCATCGAAATGTCCATGTTACAGACAAGTGTTGGCGAGAATGAGCTCAGCCAGGGAGTCCACTCAATAACAGAGAAAGTTTACAACAGAGATGGGTCTAACATCAAAATTTTACAGTGCAATCTCCAAAGGGCAAGAGCAACCACACTCAATTTCATGGAGGTGATGTCCTCCAGTACAGCAGACCTGGCACTCCTACAAGAACCTTACTTGAGGGACGGCAAACTTCTTGGCCAACCTTCTACAAGTAAATCCTACGCCTCCAGTACGGGAATGGCAGCCATCTTGTATAACGGCCCTCTAAGTCCATTGCTTCTGGATACGACAGATTACACAGTAACAATCTTGATTGAATCCTCCAACATGAAAATAACAATCACTTGCGTTTACTTCCCCCCAAGCATGCAAATTGAATGCCTGCTACAGGAATTAAACCCAGCCGTACTGCGAACATTCCAGAATACCATAGTGTCTGGTGACTTTAACGCCACCAGCCCCTTATGGGGAGCACACACAGAAAATCGCAGAGCGCAGAAATTGTTAGAATATGCAATAGCTCACGGAATGACAGTAATAAATAAAGAAGACTCTCAACCTACATTTGACAATGGAAGAGCAAAAGGTTGGCCAGATGTCACATTTGTCTCATCATCAATGTCAGCGTACATAAACAACTGGGATATAATGGACATACCCTCTCTGAGTGACCATCGTATAATTCAATATGAGATCAATAGTAGACTCACGTACCTAACAAGAAGACGTTTCAAGACCTGCTACGGAGGGCACACTACATTAAAGTTTTATTTCAGGCCATGGGTGAGTGAAATCTTGGAACAACTGGATAACTGCGACTCCCCGGAGGAGCTGGATTCTACATATGACTTCATCATAACTAAATTAACTCAGGCAGCAAGAGCTTCCTACAAACTTAAAGCTATTAAGCCGAAAACATTTACATCGTGGTGGAGCAACCACCTCAAGCAAAGAAGAAGCAAAATACGAGCCCTAAGAAGGCAGGTGCAAGCGGAGAATGATGAAGAACAGAAAATATTAAAGTTGGTACGCTACAGGAAGGAGCTAGCGCAATACAAAAAGCAAATCAAGGCAGCGAAACAAGAGTCATGGCGTAAGCACTGCAGTAACGTGCAAGCAACCTATGGTACATTACAGAAAATAGTCACAAATAAGGTTTTTCAACCCCTACAACTTACCGCTAAAGTAAAACAAGATGCAAAAAGCAAAACAGAAGCTCTAAACACTATCCTAGAAACAATCTTTGTTAAAGACCAGATGGAATTTGATTTAGTAACTCACAGAGAAATAAGGCAGAAGTTTAATAGGAAAAGCTGGAAAAGCAGCAACAGAGATATTACTCTTCCTACAGACCACGAAGTTCATAATATCATCAAAGCCTTAGCAGACAAAAAAGCACCAGGTCCCGATGGTATAGATAATATCATTGTTAAAGAAATTCACAAAGAATTCCCAGGTTTGTTTCCAAAACTATGCAGAGCCTGCTGGCGATTCGGCCACTTCCCTAGAAGCATGAAACTAGCCGAAATTGTACTCTTCCACAAGCAGGGCAAAGATCCGTCAGACCCGGCATCTTATAGGCCCATAAGCTTACTGCCTTCAATCAGTAAGATTTTAGAAAAAGTAATTTTGCAACGCCTTAATTTCTACATGTGCAGGAACAAGTCTATAAACGAAAAACAATATGGCTTCTGCGCAGGAAAGTCCACAGATAATGCCTTAAAACAACTGCTAGATAACATAGAGCAGAACAAAGACAACAATATGGACACACTGGTTATTTCGTTGGACATCAAAGGGGCATTCGACTCGTTGTGGTGGCCAGACGTAGTCGAATGCCTAGACATCATCAAATGCCCAAAGGAAATCCTGAATCTTATACGCAGCTACTTGCAGGATCGTTGGATGCAGGTTACAACGGACAAAGATGTACTCAAAGTCAAGTTGGAAAGAGGCTGTCCCCAGGGTTCCTGCTTGGGATCTACACTTTGAAATCTTGTAGCGAACACAGCCTTTGCGCTCTATGACCAACAGCAAGGAGTGGGTATCCAGGCGTACGCAGACGACTTTTTATTGGTCATTTCTGGTAGCACGGACATTAGGTTAAAGGCACAAAACGCAATCAATACTTTTGCAAGCTGGGCAAATCAGCACAAATTAAATATCTCAGCAGATAAAACTAAACAACTGTTTATATGTAAGCATGGAGCGCGAAATAGGATTCCCAACATTAAGCTAAATGGAGTCTATAAAAAAGGTCACTGACCTTAAATATCTAGGTATTATATTTAACAATAGGCTTTCCTGGGTACCGCATATTAAAGAGCTTAAGCAGAAAATAAATCAAATTAGTAATTCCATGGTTAGAACATCAGGACCTCATTGGGGCACTCCAATCACTATGCTCAAAAGCTGATACAGAACAATCTCAGAAAAGATCATATTATATGGGGCTGCCATATGGGGAAGGAAGCTTACTGCCCATATGAGAAGACAGCTTCTCACCATACAAAGAATGCAACTTTTGATCATATGGAAAGGTTATAGAACATCCCCAACTACGGCACTGCAAGTGCTGGCGGGTATCCCTCCACTGGACCTTCTAGTGGAGAGAGAATCACTATTAGTAAGGACATTGCGCCTAGAAAATAACGTCTCTCTGTGGCAAAAGACATTCTACCATACAAACTATGAGAAGCGCAAGCCGATCATGCTTGGACACCCTGCAGATACTGATTTATCGCACACAATATACATGCAATACACGCCGCCAAATGAGAAGGCATTTGCTATTTATACAGATGGCTCAAAGACGGAAAAAGGCACAGGCTGCGCCTACTGTGTACTCCAATAAGGAGAAGTGGTTAAAATTTGGGAAAGACGACTGGCAGACAAAAATACCGTCTTTCAGGCAGAGCTTCTTGCATTAAAAGCAGCCATCAATTTGGCAAAATATCAATTAGGATTAAAGGTCAGCATATATAGCGACTCTGCCTCAAGTTTGGAGTCCATCCGAGGGCACAAGACAAGGAGTCCTTTGGTGCAAGATATTCAGAAAATTCTTCTAAGTATCCCACCAGATGACAGACCTATCCTGATCTGGGTTCCAGCTCATGTGGGTATTACTGGCAATGAAGCGGCGGACCTGCTTGCGAAATCTGCTGCCAATGACTCCAGTAGATTGGAAAACGCAGTAAGTGTTCCGCAGTCCTATTTAAAAAAAACCACGCTCAATAGCCTTTTTCAAGAATGGCAGAAAAGATGGGAAAGAGAAAGCACAGGGAGGAGAACTTACAAGTTCTTTCCAAAAGTCACGTGCTCAGTTAATACATACAGCGGAGCACAAACTCAATTCTACACTGGCCATGGTCCCTTCCCACATTACCTTAAGAGATTCGGCATACGAGCATCAGATTTGTGTGAATGTGGTGCGGTAGGTGATGCAGATCACTTTCTCTTCAACTGCCCACAAACCGATAAACTGCATTTAAAAATGCCAAGCAGTGAATACTGGCCGCAATTGGCGGAGAATACCCGCGGCAACAAGCAGACGAAAACTAAAATAGAGGAGGTAATCAGGCTTTGCTCAGCAAGATACTAAGAAATTCTCCCCCTCTCTTGAGAATTGTATCTTCGCAGCATAATTTTAATAGCAATTCAAAATACTACAACTGAATATCAACACTAGGAAAATAGCTCACCCCGTAGAATAATAACAGGACTGTAAGAGCAAAACTATTGTAATGTAAGCATATTACTATCCAGTTTATATGTACTTGATAAAAATAATATTGTAAAGCAGTTTAAATGATATTGAAAATCCAGTCAATGTGTAAATGAATTACAAGTTTAATTTTGATTATCTCAGTAAAAGTATTGTAAATATGAATTCATATAATGTCTAAATGTACACATAGCTGTCATGATTTTATGTATCTATCAAATGTAACTTGTACAAGACAATGATTGTAATCAACATATCTATGCTTATACACAGGTCTTGTATGCCCATGTAATATTTATATGTATATTTTTACACGGAGGAAATTTTCCCTTCTGCCAGGATGACTACTAACACTGTAGGACTTTTACAATAAAGTCAGGTCAGTGGTTATCTCAGGCGGCGCTCAGTCTTTCTGTTAGTGAAACATTAGGATTATCTACTTCTAAAAAAGTTCTTAATTCTGAAAACTCTTTATCATCAAATATGTACTTCCTTATCGCGTTGCTTGATCAATAATTGCTCCTTTTCCTCCTCGCTTCCTAAGAATGGCATCAATTTTAGGAGTTCTTGCTGCTATTGCTGCTTACCTAAATTTACCAGTGAGATTTGTAACTAAATAAATCAGTTTAATTGCTAATGGCAAATATCACATCCATCCTCATATTTATTTATTAATATGTCAATAAAATAGAAAATAACTGTTTATTAATGTATACAGTCCGTAAATAAAAATAATAACTCAGCTTGTAATTATTTTTTTTCAATTAATTTTAATTTCATTTCAAATTCAAACTGTCCAACAAAAACTGGAGTCGGAGTCGACCTGTTTTTAGCGACTCCAGCTCCAACACCAAAATCTGCCCGACTCCGATTCCGACTCCACAGCCCTGTTAAAAATACCTAAAAAAGCCTTGTTTAAAAAGAAACATCTGTAGAAGCTATTTAAATATTTCTTGAGAAAAACTGACTATTTTTTAATTATTCTACTCACTTTACTTTTATAACACAACACAAGTATAAAAAAGACCCAGTAAATAGTAATTGCATTGTAACGCACTCTGCTTCATTAGCAACCAATCTGCAAGGCAATTATTAAATACATAAATCGATAGACTTAGACAGTTCTATATTACTGGGCTACTGCAGGCGCAACGTTGCCAGTTTCTTAAATTAAGCCCAAGGGCACATTACACTGAATTCTAGAAATGGAAAACACCTCGGATGAGAAAACGGAGAAAGGAAAAGTGAGAGGGGTACCAAAAGGAAAAAGGCCAAAGGTATCTAGCGGTGAACGGAACCTGACAAGATGAAGAAAATCCGAACAGATCCTTGGCAATTCAGAGAAACGACAAATGCAAAGCATGGTTCAAAATGCTATACAATAACAACAAAAGTTCACTACTACTATAAAACTGCACAAATGAAACCCATACAACAGAAAATCAACACACAACGATTATTACAACATCACACTAGCAATCCAAACAACATAGAGTACAGCACTGTCTTTATCAGATAAAATGAAAGAAATTACAATCTCCAATTGGGGAGCAAGAGAAGAAGCAGAAGCCTCATCCCATCAAGGTGTGAGCAGCGAGTGGTCTTATGTTGCGGTCTTCATTGAGTATTTCGTAGTTGAAGACTTGGGAATAGTTCACATAGTCGCATTGGACAGCTTTAGAGAAGAATTTCTCATTTGTTCTTTTAATAAATTCTGTAATGGTTTGAAGCTTAAGATCTCTATGAAAAAGTTCATTTCGGATGAGAAAGTCAGCATCAATGATAATACGAAGAAATTTATTCTGCACTATTTGAAGTTGATTGGTATGGTAATTGATTGGGAGAGGCAGTATTCCAAGCTGGAGATGCATAACAAAGAATAGGTCGGATACAAGTAGTATAAATATGTCTCTTGATTCTTAGGCTAAGGTTATAAAATTTTCCAATAACTTGAAGAAATCTGTACATAATTCCAATTGCTTTATTTTTAACATTCTTAATATGGTTGGTCCAAGTAAGATTATAGTTAAGAATCACTCCTAGGTATTTGGCTTTTGTAGCTAATGGAACAGACTCTTGAAAAAGGAAAAGTTTTTTAAACTTGGTGCGTTTTTTTTGTTTTTGCGAAGGATTAAAAGCTGAGACTTACTGGCGTTAATTTTAATTCTCCAATTGGTGCACCAGTCCTCTACAGTGTAAAGAAAATCTTGCATTTTATCAATTGCATGATTAGCGTTGATAGACTTGATGGCTGTCGCCGTATCTTCGGCGTAGCATGCAAGAAGAGTTGTCAAGTCCAGGATGAGGAATGTCCGAGATATAAAACAGGTAAAGAACCGGTCCGAGGACGCTTCTCTGTGGGACACTAGATCTTATAGGTCTCAGAGTAGAGGTTTCATTGCCTAGTGAGACGAAGAACTTGCGATGTTGCAAAAAGGAATAAATCAGGAGAATTAATTCTCTAGGCAATCCAAGGTTGATGAGCTTGAAAACAAGCCCCTGATGCCAGACGCGATCAAAGGCTTTTGCCACGTCCAGGATAAGGAGCGCTACACTTTGCTTGTTATGAAAAACAGAACCGATAAATTTCACAATCCTGACCAGTTGACGAGTGGTGCTGAGATTTTTACGAAAACCATATTGATCATTAAGCAGAAGATGCATATAAGGTTCTAATCTTTTGAGGATGAGACGTTCATAAATTTTTCCAAGGTTCGATAATAAGCTGATTGGTCTGTATCCACCTGGTTTAGAAACATCTTTGCCTGGTTTAGGCAGAAGAAAAATTTTGGCTTGCTTCCAAGTGTCAGGAAAATAATTAAAAGATTAAGGCAAGCATTAAATATGCAATTAAGTTTATTAATCACTTTTCTTGGGAGATTTCGAAGCATTTGATTGGTGATTTGATCTTTTCCAGGAGTCTTTTTAACATTTAGTTAACGAATGATGTTAGTAACTTTCAATGGAGTTGTAAATTTATCGAGATTGTGAGCAGTGGAAGAATAGAGCCTTGAATGTACATAACTTTCCAGAGTATCTTTAAAAGTAGGATTCATCGGGTCTATGTTCGGAGTGAATTGTTCTTCAAGATAATCAGCAAAAATGTTAACTTTATCCTGAATCGAATATGCAATAGTAGAACCAGAATGGAGAGATCTATTGTAAATGGTCTTCTTCTTGAGATTTTGAAGATATTTCCAAAGTGAACCATCATTGATGTTCAGTTTGGAGATGAATTCTTCCTTGGATTCTCTTTTGAAATCAAAAATAAGTTGTTAATTCTTCTGTTCAAAACGTTAATTTCTTGTTTTAAAGCCGGATCCCAATTACGATGCCAGAGTTTAAGTTTTCTACCAGAGTACGATGCCAGAGTTTAAGTTTTGTACCAGTTAACTGGTACATGATCGGAGGTAAGCTCAGATTTGACTTCAAGAACGATGGGAATAGAAGTATTAGAGACAGTAATTTCCAAGATATCTGAGTGGTATGGATTAGCTGGTCTATAAGTAGATTCAATCGGGACATCCAGCGCAATTGGGTGGTTATATACGAAGGTATGTAGAATACGTCCATTGGCATTTGTTCGGCGGCATCCCCAGTCAATATGTTTGGCGTTAATATCTCCAGCAATGATTAGTTGTTGATTTTCTGGGAGTAAGTTTTTAAGCATGTTATCAGAGAGTCTATGTTTAAGTGGATTGTAAATAGCAGTAAAATGCATGACTTCCTTATTTGGAAGCACAACAGCAGCTATCACAATTTCATATCCGTCAGTACAAACTGAGGAGACGAGGCAAGATTGAATAGAGTTTTTTTATAAGGATTGCAGCTCCACCATGACGTTGCGGGGTTCTATCACCTCTGTATATACGGTAATTTGGCACATAAAGTCTATCGGCAGGAAGAAGAAATGTTTCCGAAATCATGCCGATGTCGATGTTATATTTGGCTAAAAAGTTCGAGTATTCATCAATTTTTTTCAATTCCAACAGCACAATTTGAGAGAATGTTTGAAATTATTGAATATGCTCATTTGATTTGGAGATATCTGATTCTGTGAGAGTTTCTTGTTTTCTGATATTTTGTGCTAAAAGTTGCGTTCCTGAATTTTTCAGGAAATTAACTAGGGTATTAAGATCATAAAAGTAATCGGCTTCACTGATGAAATTAGGTGTGGATCCATTTGTGGTTTTGATGGCATCCGCAAAGGACTTGCTAATGATAAATCTGTCGGCATAAGTTTTAACAGGTTCTTTTTTGGTTTGTTTGGGAAAGATTTTGCAACCTTTAAAGAAAGCGGTATGATTCAGTCCGCAATTAGCACATTTAGCTGGAGCGTTCTTATCTTTTGACATGTTCTAGAATCGTGGTTGTCTCCACATTTGACACATTTAAAATCATTATGACAGGCAGCTTGAGAATGATGAAAGCCTTGGCATCTGAAACAGTTGACTGGTCCAGAGCGTCATTATATGGTTCAATTTTGATATGTAATCCACAAATTTTGGTTTCTTTAGAAATTTCTTTAGATTTTTCATTTTTCTGTAGAGTGATAAGAAAAAGTGGAAATTTTTTAACTTCTCCTTTAAATCTACGAGAGAGTTGATTGACACTTATAACTTGGTAATTTTTGCTTAAAAGTACTTCTTTGATTTCATTAGGATTTGTGTGCATTGTAAGATGACGGAAGACCACTTTATGATTCTTCTCATCAGGCAAGACAAAGGAGTGATACTTAATTTCCTTTTTGTTCAGAATACTTGTCATTTCTCTATGAATGATGAGATGAGAAACTTTAATTTTAAAGCCTTCTTTTTGAATGTAACCAGTGTAGTCAGATTTGTCTGATAATTTATGTTCTGCAAATGACGCTTTTAGTTGTTTCCAATTAAATTTTTTGTCATTTATATATATAGCAGGTGGCGCTTTGCCTTTTTTGGTTTGTATTTCTTCATTTATCTGAGATTCATTTGGAACAATAGAACTAGTGTCCATTGATTCTTGACTTTAATGGAAGGAGTAAGAACTGGTTTGTGCTGAGAAGGATTACTGGGACGGAAATTACCCTTTTTCCTTTTACCCACAGTACGATCTCCTTTGGGTTTTTGTTTAGATTCGTTACCTGAATTATCCGTTTCTTGTTCTAAAGCAAGGATGTCAAACTCGCGGCCCACAGCAAATATTTTTGCGGCCCGGCCAATATATCGGCAACTAATAATATATAATAATAAAATAACATATCGACGAAGAAAAAAATGAAATGTTTACTGCTAAGTAATTAACGATAATTTCAGTGTTGTTATATTACTTACAGCGAGCTGACACACACACTACTTAAATTACAAATGCGTGTGAGTAGCTTGCGTTCAGCTACCTTCGGCTTTTGGGCGACACGTGTACTCAGAACTTGTACGCATCCCCCGATAGCCGAATGTGGCCGAACTCATGGTCTCAGTTTTCCAATCATAGTTTTGTACGATATATTGGTGCATGCACTTTGCTTTATTATTAATTATTACTTAATTCATATTGTTACGGATTTCATAGTTATTTATTTATTTAGTTTTTTTATTTAGAATTGTAATTAGATTTGCTTCATGTTGCCTTAGCAACGCAGACGATTTTTGAAAAGACAGCTGCGTTGGAAGGTTAAAAATAGAACAGCGCGTGCATTTAATACCTAATAAATAAATATCTCGTAATTGCTGTTGCCATCCACAAAAATCCAGATATTTATAGATGTTTCCAGTATATTCGAGAAATTAATTATAAAGCTTATAAAAGCCGAGAACAAACAACTCATCTCAGTAGTAGCTGTAGTTCTAGCGAACTGTTTGTTTACTTAATGCTGTGATTGATTTGTAGCGATTTCGCTGTGAGATAGAATTAGTTTCTCTGTTCTGAATTAATTTTTGCTAAACGTTTGACATTTTGTGATATTGTTAGAATATTTTTAAAGAAATATTTCAGCATTTTGATTTATCTCTTGTGGAAAGAATAAATTTTTGTTAACTTTTTAACGTTTACCGTGTTTATTCCAGCCCTTTGTATTCAGTATGTCTATATCAAAACCAAGTGGTAGTAAAATTAAACGAAAAATCGCTGACGAACATAGAATATTCCAAGTAAAATGGGAATTAGAATATTTTTGCTATGAAATAAAAGATAAAATAATCTGCTTGATATGTAATAATACTATTAATGTACCAAAGTTATATAATATTAAACGTCATTACAAACAACACAAATCGAAATATAACAATTACGAAGGATTAATGAGAGAAGAAAAGTTGAAAGAGCTCAAGTTAGGAGTGAAAAAGCAACAGTCCATGTTTAGTAAAGTATTGCAAGAAAGTGAAGCGGCGGTACATGCAAGCTACGTCTTGTCCGAGTTGATAGCTAAACATTCGAAGCCTCTTACTGACGGTGATTTCATCAAGGAATGCCTAATGAAAGCTGGAGAAATTGTTTGTCCTGGAAATGTGAAGGCTTTTCAATTAATTTCTTGTCTCGAAATACAGTTGCGGAAAGAGTTACTGATTTAGCCGCGAATTTAAGTGATCAGATCAAAGCAAAATCATTTAGTTTCGAAAGTTTCTCCATTGCCTGTGACGAGCACGGACATTAGTGGCAAAGCTCAATTAGCAGTGTTTCTTCGTCCTAGTGACAAGAATTTTAACATTTTTGAGGAATTACTGGAACTAATACCGATGCCTGGTACTACCACAGGAGAAGATATATTTACTTGTGTTTTTGAACTTCTGCAGAAATAAAATCTACCTTTGGCAAAATTAAATTCTGTAGCTACAGATGGCGCTCTATCAATGACCGGGAAAAACAAGTGCTTCGTAGCATTACTAAGGAAAAAACTTAGTGAAATTCACGGTTCAAACATTCATCATATGCATTGTCTTATACATCAAGAAGTTCTATGCACGAAAGTAATAAATATGGAGAATGTTTTGTCATATATAAAAAAGTTATAAATTTTATAAGATCTCGAGTTTTAAATCAGCGTCAATTCACTGCTTTCTTAAGTGAGTTAGATAGGGAATATTCGGGTTTGTCCTACTATACCGAGGTACGTTGGTTATCTTGCTCCGAGATTCTCAAACAATTCTGGGGTTTGAAAGAAGAAATATGTCAGTTTTTAAAAACGAAGACGTAAGTTTGTTTTACTATCCAATATGGATACATGATTTATCTTTCTTGTGATATAACCAAACACTTAACCGATTTAAATTTATCGTTACAAGGAAAAGATCATATCATTACGAACATGTTTGACATAATTAAAGCATTCAAATGTCAACTAGTTCTTTGGGAAAAACAACTTAAAAATGAAGATTTGACGCACTTCCCGACGTTCAGCATGAACAAATGAAGTTTAGATGATACTTGTTCGTATCAAAAATACGCAGAAAAAATTGCAAATTTAATAACTGAATTTGAAACGAGGTTTAATGATTTTAGTTCCCTCGAAGACAATTTTTTTTTGTTTTCTTCGATTTTCTAAATAAGTATTGACTCAGTACCTAGCCATATGCAAATGGAGGTGATCGAGATTCAATGCAACTCAAATTTGAAAGCAAAATTCATTGAAGTGGGCGTGCCTGAATTTTACAAATATTTACCAGCCAGGTTTGAAAATACTCGAAAATTTGCATATGAAATTATTTCCATGTTTGGTGGCACTTATCGGTGCGAGCAGTTATTTTCAGTCATGAAAGGTAATAAGTCTCCTATTAGAAACCGTATTAATGATGCTCACCTTGGGTCAGCGTTGAAAGTTATCACTGCAAACAAAATTTCTCCCGAAATAGGAAAGATAATAGCAGAGAAGAGATGTCAAGTATCAGGACGTAAACATTAAATTTTTCTTGTTCTTTTCTATATAAATATATATATATGTTTATTATTGTATTATTCGAAATAAATCTACGTTTATGAATATTGTTTTTTTTTTTTTTTTTTTTTTGCCCGCCTAAAGTTAAACCTTGTTTGTTTGGCCCAAGTGTACCTATAAGTTTGACATCCCTGTTCTAAAGGAATTTCATTTGAATTGTCTTTATTTGGCTTCCTAGGTGAGCCTTTCATACGTTTTCTTTTGACAACTTTCTATTCACTTTCTGTAGCTGGAGTTTCTTCTTGATGTTCTAATGACTCTTCAATTTCTTTGTGAGCAGTAGTTAAGGCATCATACAGTTTTTGAAGTAGATCAAATTCTTTTTCTTCTTTGATAGAAAGATTTCCATTTTGTTTCTTGATTCTCAGCTCCTCAACGGCAGCCGCAAAAACTTTCAAAAATGGTTCCATCATCCGTAAGCAAAATCAACAATGGAGCCTGTGCAAATCCTTAATGGATGGAGTCCGGCGCCCCGGAACCAGACCCACACGAAGGTGTTCTGGCAGACGGATGAGACGGCGGAACCTCACAAGGCCCTTAACTTCGGCACTGAAGGCCAAAGCTAGAGGGTAACTATGTGAGGGAAACAATCCAGACTAGTAAAAATTCGAAGGATCGAAATCCAACAAATCAGTGATGAGCGATCAATGGCACAAGATAAGCAACCACTACTCACCGCTACGTCCGAAAAATAATTGAAGAAATTAAACTAAAAACTCACACTTTCCAACTACCAGATGAGAAAGTGTTCAAAGTCGTCATCCGAGGTTTACCAACCACAATGAACACTAACTATATCGTCCAAGAATTAAATAACCAAGGATTTAAAGTTAGCTATATAACCTTAATGCGTAATAGAAAAGAAAATAAACCAAGGCCGCTCTTTTTAATTCACATTCCAAAAACGGACTCTGCCACGAAAATCTTTGAGCTAAAACACATCGGACATATGAATATTTCTGCTGAGTACTTGAAACAGAAGCCCGGCCTACCCCAGTGCTACCGATGTTAGCAGTTTTTTCATAGTTCGCTTCTGTGTACTAGAGCCTGGGTTTGCGTACGTTGTGGGGATAACCATGAACCCAAAAACTGTCCTGTTGACAGGAAGAAACCTGCAACATGTAATCACTGCAAAGGGCCACATCCGGCAAATTTCTCTCAGTGCTCAGCAAGACCTCAAGAAAATAGATCAAAATTTACTCTCAGCCATCCTCCTATCAGAAATCCATGGAATCTACATAAAGAAGATTTTCTTCCTCTCAGCACAAATATAGAAAATAAATCAAAATGCCCAAATCGCTGAACCCCAAGAAGCAAATAATTCGCTCTCAGAAATTTTCAATCTTAGATCTTTAAAAACTATATGGACTACAATAACCGAAGGCCTAAAAGAAATGAAAAAACAATATTCTGCTATTGACAAAACCAGCATCATAGTTAACATTGATAAAGTCTGCAGTTACATTTAATATGCCTAAAAACGTCAATATGAGAAGCTTTAAAATTATTTCCTGCAATGCAAATGGCTTAAATAACAAAAAGGATGAATTGGGTGATCTTATTCTTGAATTAGAACCGGATGTTCTGTTAATACAAGAGTCTCACTTACAACCTGCAAACAAAGTACTTTATGCAAATTATGCTACTTTCAGATCTGACAGAACTACAGGGCGAAGAGGTGGAATTATTACTTTCGTTAAAACTGCATTAACTTAAACAAAACCAATCTACATCTTTTGAGAGTAATTCTATTGAAATTGAAATTGAATCTAACAAATTCATAATCTCCAATATTTATATTCCATCGAATCATAGACCAATTATGGCTGAAATTGAACATTTTTTGGACTCTAATTATCCCTCTCTTGTAGGTGGCGATTTCAATGCGAAACATCAATGTTGGAATCCTGGTGCAAGCAATAGAAAAAGTACGGAAATTTTTAATTTGATCCAGGATAAAAATTATGTTATACATGCTCCTGATGAACCAACACATTTTGGTTATCATAGCTCCTCCATCATTGACTTTTTTCTTTCAAATAACCTCAGTTACAATAGTCAGACTTCTGTTATTCCTGCTTTATCTTTTGATCATAATCCTATCTTGCTTGAAATTAATATCAACTGCTTCCTTCCTGCTTTAGGTCGTAGCATTGGAATTACCAACTGGAATAAATATTCTCAAATTCTGACAGAAACTATACCAGGAAATCCTTGCATTAGCAGTAAAGAAGCTTTAGACACGGAAATTCAAAATTTTACCAACAGTGTTGAACAAGCTTCAAGGTCTGCTACCAATAAATTCATCAGTAATTATCCTTTTTTCCTCTTCCCAATAACATCAGACAAAATATTAAATATAAAAATCGCATCCGGAAATTATGGCAATCTACTAGAGATCGAAGAATTAAAGCTCACTTAAACGCTCTTCAAAGGACCATTAAAAAAGATATCAGGGAATTTAAATCTCAACGACGGAGCAACTTCTTAAACACTCTTGCTACTGAAGAAAATTCCCTCTATGACATTGCTCGTAAATTCAAAAAGCCTTTCAAGCAGATTCCTCCACTTCATGGTTGCAGTGGACTTGTTTATTCTGATGAAGATAAAGCCAATACTTTCGCTGACATTCTTGAAAATACCTTTACTCCCAATGCTTCCCCTTATGATAATGATCATATCACCAAAGTCAATAGAACAGTATATTCTTTCCTTAATAGCCCAGGACCACCTAATTTCATCTTTCTTGCTTCTCCGAGAACTTTTGAGGATTTTATTAGCTCTTTATAAACTAAAAAAGCTGCTGGATGGGATGGCATTTCTTCCAAAGCACTCAAGCATCTTTCAATTAATGCAATTACGTGCTTAACTAAAATAATTAACTCAGTTATCAAGCTCTCTTACTTCCCAAAAGTATAGAAACATGCAGTTGTTGTTGTCTTTCCTAAGCCTCATCAAAGTTCTACTTTTCCTCAAAATTATCGGCCTATCAGTTTACTTAGTCAAATTTCTAAAATTGCTGAAAAGATTATTATGTTTTATATTAATCGAACCATGCCTCCTAGCTCTTATACTCCTGATGAACAATTTGGATTCAGACATCTGCACAGCACTAATCATCAGCTTCTCCGCGTTATCAATTACATTACTGATAGATTCAATTGCGAATTTCCTACTGGCGCAATTTTCTTAGACATTGCCAAAACCTTTGACAGAGTGTGGCACCAAGGACTTATATTCAAACTAATTCAGCTCAATTTTCCGAACCACTTTATTCGACTTATTCCCTCTTATCTCAGAAATCGCACTTTTGCTGTCAAAGTTGGAAACACCCTCTCAACTACTAGAAATATTACTGCAGGTGTCCCTCAAGGCTTCGTTCTCTCTCCTTTTCTTTACAATATTTATACTCAAGACATTCCAAAAGAATCTCATATTACTATCGCCTTATTTGCCGACGATACCGCTATCCTATCTCAA
The DNA here is from genome assembly GCF_044657685.1 of Stegodyphus dumicola. Classification (NCBI taxonomy): domain Eukaryota; kingdom Metazoa; phylum Arthropoda; class Arachnida; order Araneae; family Eresidae; genus Stegodyphus; species Stegodyphus dumicola. The sequence goes on from NC_140773.1 coordinate 156,250,289, forward strand.
ACTTCAACCATCAATACTATACAAATTTTTCTACGAAACTATTTGGAGTTTCTTGAAAACTGGATGACGCTGTGGAGAATTGTTGTTAACACTGACAAAACCGAAGCCATTATTTTCAGAAAAAGACAAACGAACTTCCTTCCGCCGAATCCCATCTTCTTTGACGACGAAATTCAGTGAACGGATCAAGTGAAGTATTTCGGAGTCACACTTGACAAAAAACTCAGTTTTCGGCAACATTTACACGAAACTGTCAGGAAATTCAATATCTCAATAGCTACTATGCGTCTTCTCCTCGGCAGACATAACAATCTGACTATCAACAATAAGCTTATTTTATACAAATCCGTTCTTAGACCTACTTTACTTTACGCCAGTCCGGTATGGGGATACGCCGCTAAAACCCACATAAAAAAGATCCAAGTTATTCAAAATAAAACCCTTCGTGAAATTATTAATGCACCCTGGTTCATCCCAAATTCATATATTCACAGAGATCTTCAAATTGATACTATACAAAATTATATCAAAAAACTTGCAATAAATTTTTTCCTTTCTGTACTATTACATCCAAACAGCTGTATCAGCTCTTTGCGATGCTCACCTTTCCCTAGAGCAAAACACAAATATCCTTCGGATATTCTAACCTAACATTTTGTTAATTATTTGAAGTACCTGCTACCTTACTGATCCAACTTTTTTTGACATTGCTGGTCTATTTTCATTTATTTCATCTTCCTTCGCCGACTGATGGCGGCTAAGTGAAATATCTCATTCTACCATCTTGATTCTTCATATTTTCCTTTTGTTGTTCAAGACATTCTTTTATCTGATACAGAGTAAACGCGCGCTGTTACTCTCTTTCCATTCGACACAAGTCAAGGGGGGAAACGCAGACGATCTCCAACACCGAGGCGGGAAAACACTTTATCCAAGTACGGGTAGCGTATTTACAAACCCTACCCCACTTTTCGAATTTTTGACTTCAAGGACAAATCGACTGGTTTCGCCTGGATGGTAATTCTTGCACATGCGCTGAAGGGCGAGAAGTAACATAAACAGAACTTTGGCTTGCACTTGTAAACAGTATTAAGTATATTGTCTGAAAGTACATTCGTTTATGTAATTGCATAATTTTACTTTTTCTATAATAAGGAAATTTCATTCAGATAGAATTTATTTTAATATTATTATTATCTGGTTACAGGATTATACGAAATGCTGAATACTCTAGGTACTATCGTAATCTACACATAACCGTTCACATTGGATTTTGCCTTATCATTGTAAAATATATTGTATTATAAAAACTAAATCAAAGCAATTTACTGTGTTAGAGATGTGAATGTTCTAACTGAATTTTCGTTTTATAACTTATTATTTATTTCCTCTTTGAAAACACATTCATATTTGACAAATAATTATCTCCGGCGAAAATTTTTTGATTGTTTGAAAACTATATTTGTCAATAATGTAATAAAAGCTCACTAATCTAGTGCTTCATAGATCAATATGACAACGAATTCAAAATGTTTTAAAAATAGTTCTTTAACCCTCTGAGCGTTGTGACCGGGTTTAGGCGGTCAACACGGCCTACCTCGAAAGCGTTACGGACGCTTCTAGGCGGTCACTGGAAAAGTGTTCGAAAGCGTTACTGACGGTTCTAGGCGGTCAGTGGTGAAGACCTCGAAAGCGTTATGACCGCCTTAAAGCGGCCGTGCAGATGTCTCCTGCCCCTGGAGATCTCTAAATGACAGTGCTCAGTAGGAGGCAAAGAGGGTTGCTCTTTTTCGTTTTAGACCGATATGTTTAATCGCCAAGAAAACGCTTGAGCATGTAGTGGTTTATAAAAACAAACAAACGTGGACATTCTTTGCGAAATAAAAAAGTAGCATGTAAGCATGTTTTTTCAATACTCTCTCTAAACAGATAACATTTTCATAAAATATCCTTTAGTTTTTAAATTGAATGTTCAGAAATATGCGAAATGCTCGTGAATTCAATTAAAAAATAGCATTAGGAAATATTTAAACAAATTTACTTATGGATATATAGATACATAATTAAAACCGATAAGTTATAAATTTTAATTATTCGAGCGAAACGAAGCGCATTTAATTACTGAATTTAATATGAATTATATATAATTACATGTAAAGAATAACATAATTAAGCAATAATTCAAATAAAAATTAGCCATCAACAGTAATTTATAATAAGCGTATTTTGAACGGGTTTATGAAGCATAATCTAATTTATTTAAAATAAAAATAATAATGGCGAATTATTTATTCATTTTGGAACAATATTCGTGGCTTATACTGGTTTGATGAAGTTCTGTTCAAATTCATTTCAAATATTCCAAATCTTTTTATGTACATTGATTTCAATGCGACTTTTATTAGAAAAAATTTCAATGAGTTTGATTTTCTTACATAATTGCAATTACATTGTTCAACGCAAAATAACTACAAGCAGAAAGGCAAAGGTGTGTTAAAATTTCTGTATTTTGCTATATAAATTATTAAAATAACCAACCTACAGCCTAACAACTGAATGTCCGAAATATAACCCGCAACTTTTCTAAAAGTAACAAATTTCAGTTAAAAAAAACCGCAGTAAATAAATAAAACGAAATAGTATTAAGAAAAGAAGCACGAAAATTTATTTTTTTATATTTACTTACTTTATTTTTAGTTCAAAGGGGCAATTTGCCTGAAGGACTTTTAATTTCGCTTTGGCATTTTTCATTGAAAACTATAAACGGCGAATCACTTTTCAAATTGTTGCCACTAAATATTATCGCTCTGTATTATACTTAAAGAAATTAAATATTGAAGAATCTGCATGAATGTACGCATTTTTCTCGCATTGTGATAAAACAATGGTACCTAGAGCTATCAAAATTTAAATAACGTAATCTTCCATACAATATGGGCATGTGGAAGCCCTAATTTGAATTTGAAATTTGTTTTATTATCGATTTCCTATTTTATAACATTTCAACGAATTTTTGATTAAAAAACTATACGATTTCAAAGCGACTAATGTCAACACCGTACGAAAAAAAATCCTATTTTTATCTCCAGCGCGAGAGACTCTAAGATACGGTCATTTTAAAATAATTTTGAGATATTGCTGTTGAACTGAACTTTATGGTTTGAGTACGTAGAACATGATATTTAATGAGTAACACACAAAACGTTAAAAACGCTCTTTGGACGTAGTTTAAAATCTGAAACCTTTCATATTTTTATTTATTAGTCCAAAGGGACGTATTAGTATTTAAAACAATAGTCCGTGAGAGACTATTGTTTTAAATACTAATACAGTTTTCGTTTTTGCGATTTTGCGTTGAATCACTAGAAACGGCGAATCACTTTTCAGACTGTTGCCACCAAATGTTATTAGTCCCGCATTACATTTGAAGTAATTAAATAATGAAAATCTGCGTAAATGTATGTATATTTTTCGCATTGTGATAAAAAAAAGGTTTGAAAAAAGGCCATCCAAGTTTGAATGGCGTAATCCTCCTACGAATATGGGCATGTGGAAGACCAAATTTGAAATTTGGAATTTGTTTTATTATCTATTTCATATTTCGTGAAACTTTAACGAATTTTTGAGTAACAATCTCAAAGATTTCAAACCAAGCAATAGCAACAGTCTACGGTGGTGGAAACCTTTTTATCTCTAGCGCGCGGAATTGTGTAACGGAAATTCTAAATATATGCTCATTTTAAAATTATCGACATTGCTATTGAACTGAATTTTATGGTGTAAGTGCAAAGAACATTGTATTTAATAAATAAAGGTAGCACACAAAACGTTAAAGAAATGTCCTTTTGGACGTATTTTTTTTTTTTAAATTTTTTTATTTTTATTGTTTTTTGAATATATGTTGTTGGCGAATGACGCAGTAGTCGTGTATAATCTGAATATATAATAATTATTTGTGCTATTTTTTATTTGAAATGCATAGAATTCTCTAAAATAGTAGCATTCTTAGATTGAATATTGTCTAAGCAGGTGCAATGATATTTTAACTTCATTACCATATCAAATACAGTTTCTTTTTAATTTAAAAACTTCGGTCGGAAGCACCTTTTTGAATCATAGTATGAGTTTTAATAAAATTTGTAGTAGTCCGAATTTTTAAAAGTATTTAGAATTACTGAAATAAAAAAAGCTAACCTTTTTAGAATTTCTTTATCAAAGTATTACATCTTAGGCCAGCAAGACTTGATTAGTAAAATCTGGGAAAGGATCTATGATTGTTTAGTAAGAAGTAAAAAAAAAGTACTCTAGGTCTAAGCAGTAAAAAAAAGCTTGTCCCTCTATAGAAAATTGTCAGGTATGTTAGAAAAGATTTTGCAAGACATTAATATTTTAGCTTAAACATGATTTTTTTTTAATTTAGTCTCTTGTTTTGGAGATGGTGTTCAAGCATTTTACCATAATTTTATTTTCACATGTGCAGAATTTTTATATTTTTTATTGATTGCTGTATTTTTAACTTCCATAGCATAAATTAAAGAAATACACATAGCAACTTCAGCCATAAACAGATGACTTAAGAGAAATTTGTTTTGACATATTATGTGAAAGACTAAATAAATATTAAATGCTTTTGCATTTATGTTACATGACAGTAATTAGAAAACAATAACTGTAGATGCGCAAAAAACCTGTACTTATAACCTTCTGCATTTTTAAAGAAAGTACAAAATAGTTCAGAATAGCAGATGGCTTTCAGATCATTCAGTAATGTCATCGTAAGTATATTCTCTTCACGTTTCGGAAGAACTGCAGTAGTTCAGATTTGTCGTAAAAGACTAATTACACCCCTGGGGATTGGCGTACTTAGGGAACCGAAAAACAAGCTTTGAAACATACTCATACAAAAGTCCTACCTTTTCTTCGACAGATAAATGACAGATGTGATATTTGAACACATGCTTTCAATCAGTTGTTTCCTTCTAACAAAGCGTCTTGCGCGGCTAGCAGGATCCTAGCAAAGTCTTGTAATAGTCTCTTGTTTTAAATATGATGTGTTCGAACTCAGACTCAAAGACAGGCATTTAAAGATTTTATTAATGCTTTCTTTTACATTCGGCGACTCAATATTTATTAAAATAAACACATAAATAAACTTGCATAGCAGATCAAAATTATGTTGCTGTGGAAATGTTTCATCAACAGTTATTAGTAGTTATAACAGCATAACTAAATAAGCCCATTTCGAAATATGGATGATATTGCATTCATTATTTTTAATCTGAAACAATATCATGTTGTTATTACTAGATAAAATGGCTTAAAATAAGCTGACACATTATAAGAAAATTTTTTAAATGAAAATTGGATTCACTTTCTTTCACATAATTTATGACCAGTTCTTCCACAATATTTTAAAGCTTACTTTACTACATAATAGAAATGTCTCCACGTTCGTTGTTTTCAGTTAGTTAGCAATTTTAATTGGGGCTGTTATATAAGAAGGCTATTTATCGTTGTTGTTGTGTTACAGTATTTATTTTATTGTATAATTCAAATTTTGATCAATTGGTTAATTTTATAATGTATAGAGGAACTTCAAAAAGAAAAAAAGTAATTTCCACCGTTATAATATGTCCTTAAATGGTTCCCCCAATAAAAACATAGTTAACTAAGTAGTATACTACATTATATTAATTAATTTACTAACCAAATAGCAAAAACATTTCAAATTCGAAATCCATCTTTTTACTAAGTACTTTTTGCAAAGTAACAAAAATTCTAATCCCTTTGCTGTTTAAATTAAAGATAAACAATTTTTTTTTTCCCATGAAATGCTAATTTTATGTTATTTGATAAAAACTGGGAAGTGCAAAATCAAAATCCTGACAAAATACACATATTTATGAATGAACACAGCACACAAACATTTCTTCACCCTAAGCACGAACACAAATAATATTTTAAACAGCTTAAAATGAATCCAAATTCAAGGTATTTAATTTGTGATAGATAATGACAGCTGAAAATATTTTCCAATATTACAAGATAAAATGAGGTTATTTCTCACATAGTTTCACAAAAAAAAAAAAAAACTCACAAAATAAAGAACGCTTTTTAAATTTTTAATTTGCAGTATGTTTGATGCTTTATTGAAGAATTTGCAATAATATCGTTCTGATTTTCATTTTATCCAAGATTGCCGTTATTTTTTCCTGATGAGCAACTTGCTAATTATTAGTCCAATGTAGAGTCCTCCTTCTGTTTTCTCATAAAATCGCCTTTGTAAATTTAGAGTTTAATTTAGCAAAACGTTTTCCACCTAAGTGGTAAAATGTCTTCGTAAAGGATTCCCTAAAGAAATCTGCCTTGTATTTATGTTGCATTTAGGGATATTTTCAAAAACACACGCTGCTGATTGTTATTTTTAATAGGTAAACAAACGAAATATATTTTTAAGAAAAAATATAACTTAACTGCAGCGCTATATCTTATTCCTAGATAGCGAAGCTTGATTACAAACTCAATTTTTAAAATACATTTAATTATCTTTATGCTTTAAAAAATGCCTTGTCTGGTAATTGTAAATGCATAAATCACTTGTTTTTTAAAACTAAGTGATCCACTCTAAGTTGAATAATTACAAATAGCATAATGTGAACGATCAATGAAGCTAGAACCGCCAGTTTATTCTTATGTAATTAATAAAAATTTCATTGTTTCAGCATCCTAATATCTTTCTTCTTCCATACTAAAGCTCACATAGAAAATCATCACATTTCTTTCAATTACCATCTCTCATTCGAAACTGATGAATAAGAGTTTTCACGCATAACAAAGGTGTTTACTGGGTATTCAGATAGAAAAAAAAGTTCTCGAAAAATCTGAGTTGTTAATATATTTTTGGATAACACCCTGAGTGGAATTCATTAATAATAGTAAAGCGATGAAACAGGTAAACTCAAAACGTCCTTGGAAGGATCAAAATCATGATCGATTCAGTTATTTAAATAACGCAAAGCTGCGAGGGCTACCTGCCTATGAGGAAGGATGCCTTCGTGGAGGACATTCTGAGAGAAACTAGCATATTATACAGGGGGAAAACCACAAGAACCAAACATGCAGCCGGTCAGTTCGCTTGTGATCGAACCCAAAACAGGTCGAACTGCCAGTATTCAGAGGTGTATCTTAACCACTGATGAGGCTTGGATCACAATCATGAATCTTCAAACTTATTCATTTAGACGTGCTGTCAATTTACCTTACAAGGGCACCCCCCCCAAAAAAAAAGATCATTCCTTATATTCTCCTCCCTTAAGGACCGGGATTCGAACCACAGATCTTCCAATTTTACTAGCTGGATCTGCTACTACTTGCACCACCACAGGACGCAAGGTAAACCAGTAAGTCTTTATAAATGTACTAGCACGACAGCATTAATTATATGAATTGTTGGGCATTTTAACTTCGAAAATTAGATAGAATAGTATTTAAAAATGAATATTATGTTTAATTATTTTTAAGTTTGTTTGTAAACTGATCGTTGCCTTTCCAATTCAAAAAAATTTCGAATCATATCTAGATGCTAGATATATCATAAAAACATTTACTTGATTTGGCCACCCACTTAACTTACACGTTGACCATTTAAATAGAGCACTACCAATTGGCACATTCGCATCTCTTTTCTGTTTCGCATCTCTTTCTCGGAAACAAATATACTTCTGTAGTAGATTAATGTATAGGTAGCAGACATTCTATCACTGTCAGCAGAGCGGTAAAGTCGCTGAATAGTCGCAGAATACCGAGTTCTGACTTAAGTTCGATTCTAGGAGAACGGGCTGGCTGCATGGGCGTTTTCATAGTTTTCCGCATATATAACATATATACGAGCAGTTTTTTTAAAAAGTCCTGGGGCCCACCAGCGGCCGAGCGGTAAAGTCTCTGAACAACACTGGTAGTTCGGTTCGAGGTTCGTTCGAATCCCGCGAACGGGCTGGCTGCATGGCTGTTTTCGTGGTTTTCACCATGTGTAACTTGTATACGAGCCAGTTTCCCTTAGAAAGTCCTCCACGAAGCCATCCTTCCCCTTAGGCAGATAGCCCTCGAGGCTTTACCGTAATTAAATAACCTAACCTTTAAAAAGTCCTCCACGAAGAGACCCTCCTCTTAGGCAGACAGCTCTAGCATGCTTTGATGTAGTCAAATAAGCCAAAACATTCTGTTGGCGAAAAAGCAAGATTGCATTTATCGTGAATAATTTCTAATGCAAAAGTTATACTTGTTACTAAGGAAAGAATTTATTTTTGTGTAAAATTCAGATTGCCTGAATTTTAACAATTCTCAGAAACGAAACACAAATAACAAGAAACTAAAAAAATATTTATAATTAATTAGGATATATAAACGATGTAATCATTAAGCATATTTTTAGTAAGAAAGAATATTTTGTAATAAATAAATGAAAAATATATTTAATATTAAAGAATCCTCTATATATCTCTACAAAGTATAAAAATTACAAATATTTTTCAAGGTGCATGTGTATATGTACCTGATAAAAAGATTTACATTGTTTATTATTCTAGCGATATTTTTAACCAGATGCATATTTTCCGTGAGGCATTTTCCGGAGATTTTTTTCACCGATATACATTTTCAGGATATTTTCTTGGCATTCGTTTTACTCAAGTGGTTAGATTAAAGTGTTATTTTGTATGCTGTGAAACCTAACTAGAATTTATTTTCATTCCATAGTTGCTTCACATAAATTTTCGATTTCATGTAATATTCAGTTTCATAATGGCATTTTGAGATTTACTATACTTTTCAGTTTTTTTTTTTTTTTTTTTTTTTTTTATTTATTTATTAAATGTCGTCTACAACTAACTTTCAATAAAATACTGATATATAATAGGGAAATATAACATACACGCGCACTCATGCTCACAAACATACATCACCATATGTATACACAGTGTTTTGTTCTGTGTTTTTACATATATATATATAGTTTACATACAAAACCGTTTTAATAATTCCTACGAAAAATGTGATAAATTTTCACGAAATAAACTGCTTGCGCTTTCTATAGTTTAACATAGATGAAGATTTTAAAGTCTGAATTAAAATAATGATATTGTGTTTATATGTACTATAATTACTGATGAAAGGATGTTTCTGAATTTAAAGCCAGGGTAGCTTAAATTACTAACAGACGGAAAATACACTACTTGAAATCAGAGTCTTTGGAAGAAGCAATAAATTTAGAATTTACGGCAGCTCCATTTCTCGTCATAGTTAACAAAAGGAACAAACTGAGAAAGATCAGAATTATAGATTATCCTTGCACAAAGGTAATGGTCTCCCATACAAAGTAGAAAATGTACAAAGGTGGTAAGCTTTTAGTTCAGTACCCCCTGGAGGTATATTTACGTTGAAGTCAACTTGAAGATTCCGCTATTAGGTGTTTTCTTTGAAAAGGGTAATATCTTTTTTCAGCACATAACCAGAAATAAGAGTTTATGTTTTCATTACTTAATCTTCAAAGACAGTTCAAGATGGCGGATAAAGAGAAGAATTTTACTAAGAGTTGTGCGTGGCTACAGAACAATTAGCTATGAAGCCTGTTTCGCAATTTCAGGATTTCCTCCGATTGACCTTCATGTTTTGAATGACAAAAAGTTTAAAGATACCATCAGCAAATTTATGTTCGATGCCAAGGTGTTGTTTGAAGATCTTCCTCATCCTGCCAATCGTTTGCCAATTCAAACTATCATTTATGACAATTCTGTTGATGATAATTTCCCTGTTGTGTGTTATACAGATGGCAGTAAAATTAATAATCGAGTTGGATTAGCTTATGTCGTTTTCCATAATGGTTCTGAACTGGAATACAAACTCTTTAGAATTCCCAATGAATGCAGTGTTTTCCAAGCCGAATTACTGTGCATTAGTGAGTCAATTAAGTGGATATCTAACAACTGTTCGCTAAGTGCTAAATTTCTTATTCGCACTGATTCTCTTTATTGAATCTTTATTTTCTCTTAGGAATATCTTCTCATATAATAAATTAATTGTGACTTCCCATGCTCTTCTTAAAGACCTTAATAATAAAGGTGTTGATGTTATCTTTTCTCATGTACGTGGCCACACTGGCAATCTAGGAAATGAACGGGCTGATTGGTTGGCAAAACAAGCTACACATCTTCAAGTAATTACTCCAATGATACTTCCTAAGTCATTTTACAAGAACAAAAGTAGGGATGATACAATACTCGAGTGGAATGAACTACACAGGAATTCTACTACTGCCTCTTTGACTAAACTATATTTTCCTTCCATTCCTCACAGACTGAATAATAAACACTTTTTCTGCAATTTTGAAGTTACTCAATTTCTAACTGGACATGGTAAATTCAATTCATATCTGAAGAGATTTAGATTATCTAGTACAGATTTGTGTTCATGCAGTTTCGGGGGAGTGCAAAATGTCGAACATTTGTTGTTCTATTGTTCAAAGCTCAAGGAAGGACGAAAGGAACTCATTTCTAAGTTAAACTCTGTGAATATTTCATTTCTTCCCCTCTTCATGTTTTTGTTCAAATAAAATGGCTTTCTCTTTTTTCTGTAAATTTATCTCTTACGTATCATCTGTGAATTTGTAAGTTTATTTTATTTTGTGTTGTGTTGTTGTATTTGTTTTTTTTTTTTTTTTTTACTTACCTCTGTAAGCCTTGTGTAATACTATGTGGTGCACAAGGATTTAAAATTTTCAAAAAAAAAAAAAAAAAAAAACTTCAAAGCTGTATAATTTGGAGCATCTGCTCGGAAAACTGTTAACTTATTTTTCATCATGTATGAAAAGAATACACACCTGCGTAAATGTCTTAGTTTTTTTTGGGGGGGTTTCTATTAACATCTCGATAATGCACGTAGTATATAAATACTTGCATTGTAACTCTTATATAGTTAATTACAAGGAAATTGCATTGTAACTCAAACTATAAAATTCAGTTCAACAGCAATATCTCAAATTACATATCTTTAGAATTTCCGATACAGAGCCTCACGCTGGAGATAATTTTTTTTCCCCGTACAGTGTTGCTATTGCTCGCTTTAAAATCGTTTCGTTTTTTTAATCAAAAATTCGTTGAAGGGTTACAAAATCTGAAATCTATAATAAAATAAATTTCAAATTCAAATTAGGGCTTCCACGTGGCCATATTCTATGGAAAATTATGTTATTCAAATTTGGGTGGCTCTAGGTACCGTTGTTTTATCACAATGCGAGAAACATACGTACATTTATTGAGATTCTTCATTATTTAATTTCTTTAAATATAAGACAGGGCGATAATACATGGTGGCAATGATTTCAAAAGTGATTCAGCCTCTTAGCAAAATGCCAAAACGAAATTAATAGTCCTTCAGAGCCAACCTGTACTTTTGGACTTAAAAAAAAAAAGACCGAATGGATGTAAAATGCACAATTTAAGGGAAATTTCCTTGCGTGACAAGGTATTCCAGATTACCTCAACTTAAAGGTAATAATTTTATCAGATTTTAAATAATGAGAAAAGGGAATTTAGACTCCCAGGTATATGATATACCGATGAGACAAATAATATGTACGTATGTCCGATCTGTAACAGAACTGGTATAGGCAAATATTAAGTTGCATTATACATAAAGTTTTGCTTAATTTAATAACATATATCGTGAGACATCAGATAAATAAACAGCTAATGAGCAATATATCGAACAACTAAGCAGTGAAGAAAATCACGTCATATCATATGCTCCTTTTTTAGACGGTGGCTGAAAAACCGGGAAAAATATTTTGTAATTATGTTATTACATTAAAATTGCATAATTGAAACGGCGATAACCGAAGAATCGAATTATCGCAGTTAATTTTATATACAGTTTTAATTTAGCTGTATTAAAATTTTTAATACTTATAAATTTCATTACATTATAAGGTATTTCTCCCGCCTTCGTGGTGTGGTGGTCTGCACGCTCAGCGCGTAATTGAGAGGTCCACGTAATTGAGGGGTTCGATTCAAGGCAAAGGCGTTGCATATTTTTCATCACTCCTGCTTTCCAAAAATTACCTAATTTCTCTACAGTGGCGCCCGAACTAAAAGGGTGTTGGATGATGATTCTCCTTCCCCTGGATTAGGCGACCTAAAAACCCAGTTGCCAAATCCCACCTTCTTGGTATGCCTTCGTGGTGTGGTAGTCTGCACGCTCAGCGCATAATTGAAAGGTCCATGGTTCGCTTCCCGGCATTGCTTATTTTTCATTTTTTCTGCTTCCAAAATACCTAATGTCTCTAGAACGTAAAAAATAACAAAAATTGTGTTTATGATTTCTCATTCATGAATAAGTTTTTTGATAAAATTATTCAAGCTAATTTGTTTTAAGTGCATTCTGCACTCTGATTTATCCCAGTTTGGAAAGTGTGTCTAGAAGCAAAATATTGTTTGCATTTTATTCTCCTTCGAAAAAAGTTTCAACACTTCAAATGTATTTACTGCCTTTTTTTATGTCATACTTTCTCTGTGTATGTATATCGTACTTCCTCAGAACGATATATGTATATAGAGGACTGTCGTAGTTCGTCGGTCCTACTTTTACATCGCACTTTATCGGAAGCTCATTTGATTTAACTGTAAGCGATGAAAAATACTAAGGTTATCTGCCTAAAGAGCGTAATGCTTTCGTGAAGGATTCTGTAAGGAAACCTACCTCACATTTGTACTCCCTATGGAGAAATCCACAAATGCAGCCAGGCATTTGCCATGATTCTGGCCAAGGTCGAAAACTCAAATTCTTTGGGCTTATCCAATCGGCCACCAGAAGGCCCAGTTTTATAGAAAATTACTTGAATCAAGTCATTGAGAATTTAGTAATTTGTTGTTACTTAGTATCTGCTAAATAACTTAAAGATGACATAGATTTAAAATTCTAACACAGTACAGCGGTAATATCTCTGAACACTAGTACTTCGAGCCAGTGTCTAGTTCTGGCGAACAGGCTGACTCCATGGAGGCTTTCATGGTTTTCCTTATGTGTTAACGTCAGTGCCAACCAGTTTTCCTTAAGCAGTTCTCCGCGAAAGCATGCCTTCATTAGGCAGATAATACTTACGAATACTTGTTTTGCCGCAATCAAATAAATAAAACTAAACTTAAAACACTTTTTGCCACCTTTTAAAGGACGTTTTACACACAACATCCTCCTGTAACAGCAATGATATAATTTTACTTGATCGCATATTTCATATTGATATATTTTACCCGTTTCAATATTCAAAAGGATAATTATAACACTATTTTGGCTGATTATAAAGTTAGAAATAGATTATAGAACAGATGGACATAGATGATATAAATCGATCTTTACATAGAGCTTGTATCATTGTTACATTGTAGTTGAACTGACTGCTTATATTATATATAGGTAGATAACACAAATTTAAGCATACCAAATTAATGAGTAAAAATATTACTTTATAATGAATATTACACAAATATTTTTCAGAAAAACAATTTAAGGTGGAAATATTGTGCGATATGTATTCTAAAACAATATTTTCCTCCTTAAATTGTCTTTCTGAAAACCGTAACTGTTTTTATATGTAATATTTTATAAAAGGATTTAAAGAAAATTTAATCAGTTATTCTTTCAAATTTCAACTTTCCTTGAAAAGAAAATGTATTTAATGTGTTTCTTCTCAAGGTATGCTATTTAGATTATTTCTTGACTTCCTTGTAGAATATTTACAAACAAATAAAGCTGATACATTTGAGATTATTTGATATTCAAACCATATATTTATTTATTTTGAAACATCTCAAAAAATCTGATGCGGACACCACATGACTTCCTTGTACGACAAATAAATGAAACGCAATTTTTGCTAAACTTCATATAAACCTATTTCGTTTGAAAATGAGATATGATCTTCCATTTCAAAATACTCCTTTGGCACTACCGAAAGCAATAAAAAAGGGAGGTGCACAATTAGATGTTATACAGATGCTCCATACAGAAACTTTCAACATTCTACGGTTAACCGTTTTTGAGTTATGCGATATACATGAATACATACGTACGGATATACGTCGCGCTAAAACTAGTCATAAGTCCTAAATATAAAATTTCAACATTTTATGTTTAAGTTATGCGACATACGTACGTGTAAACGTCATGATGGAACTAATCAAAATGGAAATATGCTTTGAAATATGAAAATCGAAATTTTTCGCGATTATAATACTTTATTTACTTCTCACAAGTCAAAACGGTGTCATAAATAACTACCTACTAATAAATTTATGATGCAATCTAAAGAATCATTTAAAGCTAACACTTTAAACTGGAATAAACTTATAATATTTGAAAATTAAATATAAACATAATACTAAAATAAGTTGCGAATAATTTGTATTCGAAAAATTGGAACACGAGAGAAAAAAATTCTCACAAATTCCCTTTGTATATTAAAAAGTATTTCCTCAGAAAATAAGGATAAAAAAAATGCAAGATTAATTTTTCACCATTATCGAAGCAATTCCTTAAAGAAACTGAAAATTTAAAGCATTTTACGTAGTTTCTCTTACTGATGTATATTGACTAACTTTCTGTATTCGGCACACATCTTGATGTGTGCCGAATACAGAAAGTTAGTCAATATAGGTACGAGTAATATATAGCATATGTGTTAGTGTGCAAATTATAAAGTAGCCAAATAGGAGATAAAATACTATTCTAGCAACCAGTCTCGTGACGAAGATACCATAGGGAGAAAAACTAATTTCACTCGCTAAATTCAACGGAGGGGAGAATTAGCTTAATTATATCCACATGGTTAGGGGGGCCCGCTTTTGAAGCAGTTTGAGTAAAAATGCTTGCCGCTTTTGCGACAGTCCTGGTAAGAAAACACGATTATTTTTACGTCGTTTTCTGAAAAAACCCGTAACGCTCGGGGGGTTAAACTTTATTTTGTAGTAGATGCAAATAATGTCACAGAGAAAAAATATTTCAATAAAAAAGTTCTCCATGTTAATTCGATAGAAAAATTATTTCTATTTCAGTGAGAAATCCACTTTTAATGCTTATATAACAGAAAAATGTAACATAAGCATTTTAGAAGTTTTAAATGTAAGCTAAAGGTTTACTGTACAATTTTATGTAAGAAACGTAATAATTTACTTTCATTCCTTTTAAATTGGCATATTAGTTTCCAATCAACTAAAATTTTTGGCAAGTTAAAGACTTAACACACAGTATTCCGTCACTTAAAATATCAACTAATTGTTTTTTTTTTCATTTAGAGATACATTGGAATTGAAAATACTAAAGGCGAAACGGGTCACAGATCCAAACGAATTCCTTATTTGGAAATTTTTCAAAAAATTTTCTGTCAATTTATTGTATGTTGTTTTAAACAAGAAAAGGCTGTGTGCTTAGTGTAACCCTGTTTGGTTTAAAAATAAACTCTGTATTAAAAGAACTTCCTCCCACCATCTTGGGATCTCTATATGTTGATGATCTGCAGATTAGCTGTCGAGGGGCAGACGTGAGATATGTAGAGAGGCAACTGCAGATGGCTCTGAATAAGATCCAAGAATGGTCAGACAAACAGGAATTTACATTTTCGAAACAGAAAACTGTGTGCGTGCACTTTTGTAGGAAGCGTGGTCTCCATCCTGAACCTGAGTTATATTTGAATGGTACAATTATTCCAGTCGCGCCTGAAGTAAAATTTTTAGGAATGACGTTCGAACGTAAATTGACTTTCCTTTCTCATGTTTTAAACCTGAGAAAGAAGTGTCTAAAAACACTAACTATTTTAAAAGTGTTGGCGAACACCTCCTGGGGTGCAGGGGTGCAGAGCGTTGCTCCATGCTTCGCATTTACAGAGCGCTTATCCGCTCTAGACTGGACTATGGCTCAGTTGTTTATGGATCCGCTCGGTCATCTGTTTTGTTAAAACTGTTAACCATCAACGTTTGAGGATTTGTTTAGGAGCTCTCAGGACTTCTCCTGTACAGAGCCTATATGTTGACTCCAACGAACCATCACTTTATCTGAGGCGTGAGCAATTGTCCCTTTTGCAATATTTTAATATTTTATCCCAACCTGAACATCCCAATAAGCTGTGCTTACTTGATAATGAGTGTAACACATTATTTGAAACACGTCCATCCTGTGTTCCTACTTTTCCTTTAAGAGTTCGCCCGATTATTGAGGAACTTTCCTTCTCTGATATGCACCCCAAAGCAGTACAGAATTTTGAAATTCCACCTTGGGAAAATTACCGGATTCAGCTTTTTGATGTTTTCAAACATCACGGGAAGGCAAGCACTAACGAGATTGTTTACAGACAACTCTTCGCTGAGCACAGGCACAAATATAGCAGTTATCATCCGATATACACAGATGGATCTAAGTCAAATGATCATGTTGGGATGGCATTTGTATTTGAAGATTACATAGAGGGCAGATGCCTGCACCATGCTTTCTCAGTTCTAACATCTGGACTAACTGCAATATATTATGGTCTTCTGTACATCTCAAAGCTCTGCCACAAAAAATTCATAGTTTATACAGACTCGTATAGTGCCCTTAAAACTTTGGAAGCTTTTCCCAACACTCAAAATCCTGTTGTGGTGGATGTTCTGAAAATTCATATAAACTTAAAGATACGAGGATATGAAATCCTGTACTGCTGGGTTCCCGGGCATACGGGAATAAAGGGAAACGAGCTTGCAGACATCGCGGCAAAATCTGCTGTTGAACCGTCCAGTCGCCTTATCCCTTTTAGAGACATCTGCTGTGTCATAAAGGGGAAGATCAAAAAAAAAAAAAAAAAAAAAAAAAAAAAAAAAAAAAAAAAAAAAAAAAAAGGCAGCAAATTTGGGACGTTCAGCTGAGCAACAAGTTGCGAAATGTAAAGCCCAGAATCGAGCACTGGGATTTTGCTGGAAATCGTAAGGAGGAAGTTCTTTTGACTCGCCTCAGAATTGGTCACACTAGAGTGACACATAACTACCTTTTAAAAGCTGAGAATGAGCCTGTTTGTTTAAATTGTAATGTTTGTTTATCTGTCCGTCATATTTTAATTGAGTCTCCCCGTTTTAACAATCTTCGTCAGAAATATTTTAATACCTGTGACTTACCTCTCGACCGTTTAATCGGAAGAGAGGCCAATTGTAATTTATTTTATTATTTAAAAGAGACTGGTTTTTATTACTTAATGTAATCTGTTTTGAGGATTGTGTCTTGGATTTTAATGTCTGCTTTTACCTTGTTTTTATATGACTGCATCCTCTGGATTTGTTACATTTGTGCACTTGTTTTTATTTATTGTATTTTAATTTCATAAATTTTAATCATCTCACCTTGTGTTTGGCGCGTCATAATCATCTTTGGTTTTGCGCCAAAAACCCCACTCACTCACTCACTCTTTAAACAAGAAATCTGTATTATTTTCTTTAGTAAATACTGAAAAGCATGTTTCTGTTTTTTTTTTTTTTTTTTTTTTGTTCAATTCCCCTTGCCAAAGTATTGGTTTAGTTTTAAAAGCTTACATTAATACAAACTGCGACACAGTGTGTCTAGGTAAGATTATTCGTTTCAGAATGTCTGTTAATAATTTCAAATATTTTCTCTCCAGTTGCGCCCTCAGGGGGGGTCACTTTTGTGAGTACGGGTGTGGCAATCCCGAGGTACCCTAGCCCTTCAGGGGATCATATTCTTGGTGAGACGGGTATCACGATCCTGGAGCCCCAGTGATCTTTCCTCTTTTCCGTCTCCTCTGTACTTGGCTGGAACTTTTTCCCTTCCCTTCTCCCTTGTGGTTTCTCTCTACGGAGTTTGGGGCTCGTCACGAGAGACTGGAACAGACCTTGTCTCTAGTTTTCGAGTGGCGAGAAAACTGCCCACGTGTTTGCCGTGCGTGGAGACCCGTGTCGCTGGAAAGGTGGGTCCTGGTAGTTGAGGGGCGAGGTACTGTCCCCAACACACTGCTTTGGCCTCTGCTTCAGCTAAACGGGAGGCACCTTAGTCATCCTCACGGGTGTCAATCGGCTGGTCACTAGTCCTTGTGTCAGTGGCTTGGGGTCAATCTCTCGGGAGTACCTGCTTTCGGGAAAGCCGACTGTGGGGCTTCATTTTTCGTATAGGTCCGGCTAACCCTAACACAGGAATCTGTGTTCCCTTGTTGGGCTCCGTTGTGGGCGGGGCCGTCGGACCCGAATCTTCTCTTACATCAATATGGCAAATCCACATATTTTTTTAATGAAAGATTTTGAAGTTACTCCAGTCACTCAATCTAGTTTTGAAACGCCTACTACTAAACCAGTCACTCAACCTAGTTCTGAAACGTCTACTACTAAAACAGTCACTCAACCTAGTTCCGAAAATCCTACTGCAAAAAAATTACGTACAGATGCAAATGAAAAAAATCATAACAATAGTCCCCGTTTCTTAGTCATCTCTAGACTTCTGGCGAAATGCATAAGAATTCTCCTTTCGTAATAAACAAATACATCCATTCTTGTATTGGTAATCTGAGAAATATAAAGCGTCTCCGCTCCGGAGACTTGATTATTGATACAACCTCAGCCACCCAGTCTGCTTCTTTACTCCAGACAACTAAACTTAGGCAAGCGAATGTCACTGTAACAGCACATAAGTCACTGAACTATTGTCGTGGTGTAATCTCAGAATTCGACCTTCTGTACGTTTCTGAAGAAGAGATCGCTTCTGAGCTATCCGACCAAAATGTCTGCGGTGTAAGGCGGATCATGATGCGTAAAGAAGGTAAGTTGATCGATACGAAACACGTGATCCTTACCTTCAACACGCCTGATCTGCCTAAGAATATTAAGGCTGGATATTTAAATTGTCCTGTAAGACCTTATATTCCAAACACTATGCGATGTTTCCAATGCCAGCGTTTCGGCCATTCTAAGACGTCTTGTCGTGGCAGCCTTACATGCGCCCTATGCTCACAGATTGGCCACGATTCTGATACCACTGCGCCTTTGTGTATAAACTGTAAGGGTGACCACCCAGCATTTTCTCGCTTGTGCCCAAAATGGAAATCGGAAAAAGAAAGCCAGACTACAAAAGTTACTAGGAACATCTCTTACGCCGAAGCCAGAAGATTAGTCCAGAGCACACAGCTTCGACCAAATAAATCATACGCCAGTGCTGTAAAATCATCTCGTACAGTTGCCACCCAAACATCAATAGGCACACAGACCCTACCAAATAAAACCCAACCGTCTACATCCAACAAGGAAAAAGAAAATGCAACCCATATAGTACAAAAAAAAAAAAAAGAAACAGTTATTCAAAGTAAACCCAAAACTACCACACAAAAAATATCAAACAAAAATAGAAGTCACAGCAATAGCTCTCTTGATGAGATGATTTCTGAATCTGCGGATTCAGACAGTATGGAAGTAGAAGAGGGTCTAGAAGTTCCCAGGCATCTACTTCCACGAAAAACAAAAGAACAGCACAGAAAGAACAAAAACCATTCATAATGGCCACCCTCGTGACAGAAACTGTCGTGGTTTCCTCCAAAACTTGCTTGACATCAAATCTATAATAAATGCGTATCATCCTGTGTGCTTAGCAATACAGGAAACAAATCTGAAACCAGAACAGCATGCAAAATTTCGGAGGTTTACTTTCGTCAGGAAGGATAACCTTGCGGGTGAGCGTGCAAGTGCAGGTGTAGGTCTCCTCACCTCACTGGATTATCCCTCAAATGTACTTTCTTTGACGACATCCCTCCAAGTTGTCGCTACTCAAATAAATTTTGATATTGTTGTTTCATTTGTTTCTTTGTATTTGCCTCCAAATGAGCACATTTATGAGCAAGATTTAAATAATCTCATAAAGCAGCTGCCTGAGCCTTTTATCATAATAAAAGATTTTAACGGACATAGTCCGATCTGGTGTAGTAAAGATACAAATTGCCGATGAAGACAAATTGAGCAGATGATCGAAGATCATAGCCTAATGGGCAGGATACTTACTTCCATGAGCCTTCAAGGACATTTCACGCTCTCGACCTTGCCATCTGTTCACCATCTCTGTTGCCATTTTGCACTTTTAGTGTCAGGAGTGATATTTACAACAGCGATCATTATCCCATTTTTGTGTCTCTTGCACGAAGAGGAGCAAACCCCATGTCGAGACTCCCTCGGTTTATACTGGATGCGTATTTCCAAACCCTACCCCACTTTTCGAATTTTTGACGTCACGGAAATATCGACTAGTTTCACCTGGCAAGACGGCGTACCCCACTTTTGACTACTACGGCGCGTTTTCGAAAGAATTGTGGTGTTGATTAGTGTGTTTGGGTGCTAAGTGTGAGATTTTCGCAATTTAAATTATTATGAGTGGAAATTTAAGCAAAATCTTTAGTGAATAGTTGTTTATCGCCGTAGTGTACTTGAGGAAAGAGGTGAATAATTCACTGCTGATGCATTAACAGTATGAAAAATTTGGAAGACTCCGCAATAAATGTGATGCATTCATCGCAAAATTCAGCGAAGCCAGTAAAACAAACGAGTGTTTGCAAAACTTATCCACATCTGAAGTCACTATACAAAAATTGTATGTGTGCCAACCCAGATATTTTAATAAATAAATAAATTAAAAAAAAAACTTGCAGAAAACTTTAGATCAAGGAATAAGAAAGAATTGCAGTGCCTCTGTGTGTTTAAAAACTACGAAGCATTCTGCAGACTATACCAAAATCAAGGTTGACAAATAGATTAATAAATTTTAATGTTTCTTTTAGTGTATATATTTCAAAAGTATTAAAATAACTTGGACAGTTGTTTAATTGATTAAAACAGGAATAAAGTTCATTTATAAAGATATACAAGGAACTTCATAATTATCAAAATATTTCATTGCTTTGGTGAAAAACTAAAATTACCTAACTTTTATAACATTAAGTATCTTCGTAACTGTAGTATCATGCTCTGTTTTATAACTTTATTCATTTGTTATACATTAAAATATTTTGTTTTATTTACTAAATGTGTAATCAATTATCAGGATTACTAAATGTGTTAAGAATTTCCATACATGCTTGTGCAGTGTGATTGTATGTTTGTGTAATGAACTTTGATTTTCATTAACGAAAAAGAAAGTTCAAGTGTGTGTCTGTGCAATTTTGACGATATAAATACTGAAATGTGTGTACAGTAAAAATTCAACTAAAAAATATTCGGAAAGCTCTTGAAATTTTGGATAGTCAAGCATATAAAAAATTAAATACTGTAATAAGTGAATGGAAGAATAAACTACTAGTCTAAAATCATAAAAACAGTTCATCTTATTTGTATCAACTTGACTATCAAAAGCCAAAATTTAATATTATGCACGATTTTGAAAAAAATGTATGCTGCTGATCTTTGGAATATGATAACGGGTTATTTTTATAATGGTTGTTAAGACTGCAAATTGAGACTTTAAATATGAACAATAGTAATCTGAAAATTTGAAGTTGTAATTTTATATCCAACAATCTCTGCCAAATAACTTCCATGTTTTAAGCAATTAAAATACATATTTTTAACCACTTGTTATTAATTTTATAAAGTAAATTCTATAGTTTAAATTTTATTTACTTTCATGTATTTTAATGTTTGCCATTATAAATTTCATACTACATTTTTAAGATTTCATTGTTGCTAATTAAACTTCCTTTACAATTTATTTAGTTATTTTATACGTACATTTATATTTTATGTAAGAAAGAGATTTATGTGCAATAGATATACAGTAAAAATCATTTAACACAAAACAGAGGGGACTGAAATATTTTTTCGTGTTAAAGAATATTGGGAAAAAAAAAAAAAAAACATATATTCAACAAAATTAAGCTTATTAGAGTACATATTATTTACATAGATATGTATATATGCATATTTTTAATAAAAATCAATGAAACAAAAACATCCACAAGAACTTAATGGAATTTAATACAAAATTTTCGAGTTTTTTGAAAAAAAAAAAAAAAAAACATTTATTGAGTTTTGGGAAAATAATCTGATATTTTTCTTTGCATTGTCTTTTTTAGCATCAAATTGTTCAATGTCGAACATTTTGCTATTCATTTCACCATTGGAATGTGCGTCTATATAATTGTCCATACTTTTTACGATGTTCCTCATTTAAGATGATGTGGGAACAGGAACTGCATTATTCATTTATTTTCGTCATCAGAATCTGCATCAATGATATTTTTTTACCTTTGAACAAACTCTAAAATAACTTTGTCTGCCATAATTGGGGCTGTACACACATTATCGTAAACTACTGCAACAAATTCTTCCGATAGACAGTAAGACAGTTCATTAATACAGAAACTTTCTCAAACATTTTATTAAATGTCAGCTCAGTTTCAGTATCCTACTTCTCCATTTCTTTTGGCGCCAAAGAACGATACTTTTGAGAATCGTGTGTAATGAAAAGAATTTTCATTCATGCTTAGAATCGCTGAATTCCATGCAATGCATCATATGCACAAAACTCACTAGTTTTTACTCACACTACCATGTACTCGTCACCAAATTCCAAAGCTAACTGATGAGAGATGAGATGTTTGTAGAGGTGGAAGGCAAAAGTAGCATAGATAAACAAAACTGGCTTGTATCACAGGCTATTTCGAGGGTATTTCAAAGCCAAATTAGCCTCTTTTCTAAGGAAACCACCTCTCTTTCATTTCACACTCCGCTTAAATCTCCCCTGCGATGCCAGTGTTTTCTGTATTTTGTTCATTTCCAGAAAGGATACCTTTTCATGTTAAACAATTTTTGTTGTAAGAGAAACAAAATGCATGAAAATACATAGTAGTTTGTCGGGACCGTTGCATTATTTCGTGTTAACCAATATTTCGCCTTAAGCGTTTTCACGTTAAACGTATTCCACTGTATACAGATGTGTTTGGACTATGTATATACAAATATTTTTTTTAAAGGAAAATTTATAATCCTTCCAAAAATTTACTTGCATTATGCTGCTAAAAATTGATCAGTAAATATACAAATAAAGAAATTTAGAACCAATTTTTCAGAAAGAATAAAAATTGAAATTCAAATTAACTTGATAAAATCCTGTAAACGTAGAATATCAAATATTCTTTTTAGACTAGTAAAATCTTTTTAAAAGATATTTTAATGATTTTACTTTTTCCCACCCCCTTATTTTCCTTTGCTACTGCTGTTTGATAAGAGGTTCTAGTAAAGTTTTGTGTTAAGATTATTTTGAACTTTAAAAGATTTTCCACTGCAGGATTTTCATTTTTTCTACATTTTTAAGGGCATGTTTTCTTTCTTTCTTTCTTTTTTTCATTTTTTTATTTATTTATTTATTTTTTTTTTATTTTTTTTTATTTTCAATGATTTTCCTTTGCTTTGAGGAGGACTAGAATTTTTTGGTGAACTATTAAGATAAAAAATATATTGAAATGGTTCATCAGCTGATTCTGGATACATAGAAGCAAGGATTTTGTTTTAAATGGGGAAATGTAATTAAATTCGACATACCTCCTCTTGACGATATTATGTTAAAGTTGGTTGGATTCCTCACCTTCCTTGTTCTTTTATACTTCTTTTTTGTTTTTCTTGTGATGGTTTATTTTAATATGTTGACTGCTGTGGGGATCACCGGTGACCAGCACTCGATTTGGCTACAGCGCCCCAGGTGCCACCGGCAATGCGACCAATAGTAAAATACAAACTTAGAATAAATATTGATACTGATAAATTTTTAAATAGTACCATTGTTACTATAATGGTTTGAAGAATAATAAATCGTAAAAATTTAAATTATAAATCACAAAAATGGTCTACATATGTTTGGGGGTCGCCGGTGACCCCCAGCATGAAAAATGCATTAAGCACGATTATATATAACATTATGTTCTGTATCTAATATTTCAACATAATATATATCGCATAATAAAAATTTCAAGTTGGCATCATGGGCAAATCACGTAAAATGCGCGCGGCAGTCAACGTATTAATTTTTACATTTTAAAGTATTCTTATTCTACATTTAGATAGGATTTTATGAAGATCATTTGAACTTCAGTTTTTTAGTCTTTGTGAAAAGTTGGTTCTAAATTTCTTTATACATATATATATATCTAAGAACTCCTAGAAAAAACTAATTCATATATTTATTTATCCCACATTTTCATTTTGAAACATTTTAGTACATGCTTTTCCTCAATATTTTAAAAGTTGATTTTTTGTTAACTGAAATATGTAATATGGAAAAATTCTATCAAAAAACATAATTCAACTCAACCGAAACAGGAAATAAATAGAGATGATAACAATGTGAGGTATTTGATCCTCTTCCCCTTATAGTCATTTCAAACATTTCAGCGTGTTTTTCCATTCAGCTGAAACAGTAAAAATATAGAAAAATTCCCACAGAAACATAATTCGGCTGAGAAACAAAATAGGCCAAAAATGGGGTGCCGCCAGGAAACTGGTCTAAAACAGGGCTTCTTAAAACTTTTTTTTAGTCGTGACCCTTTTTTATCACAGATTTTTTTCATGACCCCAAAATATTCACGAAAATTTTGTGGGACCCCATAAGCATTGCAAAAATCCGAAACGCGCGAGTGAAACTGTCAATTTTTTCATTTGTACTGTAAGATAGTATTGCAGTTTTAGGTTATTATCTTTAATTTCTCATTTTAAGACAATGTTAAAATTTTAATTAAGTAACAGATGAAATGACAGCGTCATGTGCAAAGCAAGTAAAATGAACATTTATATTATAAAAAGAATGCATTAAAACATTTTTGTCTTCCTAAAATAACGTTACAATATTTGATCTTGCTAGAACATTGGATAACTGAGGCCACAGCCAGTGTGGTTATGGCAGGTGTGCAAAATTTTGGAATTCACAGAAATATCAAGTAGCAAAATTTTTGAAATTAAAAAAAAAAGTGAAAAAGTTTTTAGAATTTAAGACCCACAGAGATTGCATAGCACAACAAAATGTACCTGCTGAAGCTAGGACTCCAGTGCATGGTAATATTCTTGTAAGGAGTGTATGCCTGAATGCAGAAATGCTTTTTGAGTCATCATCGCTAGGTCACCAGCCTACACAGCATTGTGTGATATGTCATTCATGCAAATAAGAAATAAAATTGATTGCACTTTAGTTAAATAACCTAACTTGTTCCTTGTAAGTATTATGCGAGAGTACTTTAATTGTTGAATAAGAATACAACACTTGCTTTCTGTTCATCTGAAATCGGATAGATTTTCTAGCAGTTATTCCAGCAGAAGTTTGAAGGAACTGATCATTCTGTATTTAATTAGATAATCAAAATACACAAGCTATGGACATAACATATTAAATCATAATTCACTTTTCACATTGGACAGCCAATGTTTTTTTTTTTTTTTTTTTTTTTTCTTTTCAAAATGCAATTGATAACTTGTATTGTTTTTTTTTTTTTTTTTTTTTTTTTTTTTTTTTACAAAATTTAAGCCTGGGAGTCATGAAGAAATTTGTGGGGGTCACCAAATTCAAAGAAATTTATTTGACAATAAAAGATATACAGAATTTGAAGAGAATTTTTGATCTTTTTTAACATTTCCATATTTTAATTTTGATTTTATTGCTTTCCACTTGATTTGTGTGTTATGCTTGATGATTTCCCAACAGCTCGAATCAAATTTCAAAGCAATTGCATATGCGCAGCTAAGATGTAGTTTTTTTCGACTATCTTAGTAGTGTCTTGCATGCAATTTGTAATTGTAATACGCATCATTTATAAACTATGTTTCTTATTTCTAATCAAATTTGTTGTCAAGTAAGCACTTAACATTTCCTAAGTATTGGAAAATTCAGTAGTGTCTAAGGATAATAAAAACAATTTTGTTTTCGTTGCAATTTTGTTCATGATGGTTAAATGGCCCAAACTTTTGATTGTTTCTTTCAATACTGGCATTACAATTACATAGAATTTTTACAAGATAGTTAAATTTTATGCCCTAAGACCATTCATGGTAATTAAGTCAATTAGAATGCAATCACACCACTCAAATGCGAAAATATAGAAAAGGCAAAATCAAGGGTTAAGCTAATACTTTGGCAAGGAGAATTGAACAAAAACGACAGAAACATGTTGTTCAGAATTTACTAAAGAAAATAATACAGATTTCTTGTTTAAAACAACATATGATAAAACTGACAGAAAATTTTTTGAAAAATTTCCAAATTAGGAATTAGGTTGGATCTGTGACCCATTTTGCCTTTGGTATTTTCAATTCCAATGTATCTCTAAATGAAAAAGAACAATTAGTTGATATTTTAAGTGACAGAATACTGTGTGTTCAAGTTAAGTCTCTAACTTGCCAAAAATTTTTGCTATCTACTGGAAACGAAAATGCCGATTTAAAAGGAATGAAAGTAAATTATTACGTTTTTTACATAAAACTTCTAAAATGCTTATGTTACATCTTTCTGTTATATAAGCATTGAAAGTGGTTTTCTCACTGAAATAAAAATAATTTTTCTACTGAATCAACATGGAGAACATTTTTATTGAAATATATTTTTGTCTGTGACATTAGTTGCATCTACTACAAACTAAAGATTAAAGAACTGTTTTTAAAACATTTTGAATTCGTTGTCATATTGATCTATGAAGCGCTAGATTAGTGAGTTTTTATTGCATTATTGACAAATATAGTTTTTAAACAATCAAAAAATTTTCTGCGGAGATTATTACTTGTAAAATATGAATGTGTTTTCAAGCGGAAATAAATAATGAGTAGTAAAAAGAAAATTCAGTTAGAACATTCACATCTCTAACAGTAATTTGGATTGATTTAATCTTTATAATACAATATATTTTACAATGTTAAGGCAAACTCCAATGTGAAAGATTATGCGAAGATTACGATAGTACCTAGAGTATTCAGCATATCGTATAATCCTATAACCAGATAATAATAATATTAAAATAAATTTTATCTGAATGAAGTTTTCTTATTAGAGAAACAGTAAAATTATGCCATTACATAAACGAATGCACTTTCAGACAATATACTTCATACAGTTCACAAGTGCAAGCCACAAGTTCTGTTTATGTTACTTCTAGCTCTTCAGCGCATGCTCAAGAATTACCATCCAGGCGAAACTAGTCGATTTGTTCATGACGTCAAAAATTCGAAAAATGGGGTAGGGTTTGGAAATACGCATACTGGATAGCGCAGACTGGGAACTGTTCTCTTCCTCCGTAAAGCTCACAGAGAAAATGGTAGAGGATGTGTATATCGATGACGCTGTTAAAGCTGTCACGAATACTATTATTAATATAGCTATAAGCATAGCTGCCTGAATAATATATTATTCAGGCAGCTATGCTTTCGATTCCTAGAACATCAGGAAAAATACTAAAATATTCGAAACCGTGGTGGAACCGTGACTGTCATGAAGCACTGAGAAAACAGAAAAAAGCATGAGGTATTTTTCGTAGATATCCTACTCTGCGAAACCTCATAGCATTTAAAAGAGCCAGAGCAAATGCACGAAAAGTAAGAAGGCAGAGCAAAAGTAATTCTTGGATTTCATATGTGTCGTCAATAACATCCTCTACGCCTAGTAAGCGGGTTTGGGAAAGAGTTCGAAAAGCATGCGGAATATATAAAGACCACTCACTTTTCTTTTTGGAAAAAGATGGCTGAGTGATTAGCTCCATAGAAGAAACTGCAAATACTATTGGTGAGACATTTGCTGCCGTTTCTTCCAGCAGAAACTATTCACCTGCATTTTTCTCTATCAAGCAGCACTCTGAAATAAATCCCATCGCATTCAACTCTTCCAAATCTGAGCCTTACAATAGAGCATTTACTATGCTAGAATTAAAGAGAGCTTTGTTGCAAACACATAGGTCTTCTCCGGGTTTTGATGGCATAAATTATGAAATGCTAAAGCATCTGTCCTAAAAGTCACTGAATGCCCTTCTCACTCTTTACAATAGACTGTGGAAGGAGCATACGTTTCCCAGTGCGCCCTCAGGTGCTCACTTTTGTGAGTCCCGATGTGGCAATCCCGAGGTACTCTAGCCCTTCAGGGGATCATCTTCTTGGTGAGACGGGTGTCACGATCCTGGAAGGGCCCCAGTGATCTATTCTCTTTTCCGTCTCCTCTCCTTTTGGCTGGAACCTTTTTCCCTTCCCTTCCCCCTTGGTGTTTCTCTCTACGGAGTTTGGGGCTCGTCACGAGAGACTGGAACAGACCTTGGCTCTAGTTTTCGAGTGGCGAGAAAACTGCCCACGTGTTTGCCGTACGTGGAGACCCATGTCGCTGGAAAGGAGGGTCCTAGTAGTTGAGGGACGAGGTACTGTCCCCAACACAGTGCTTTGGCCTATGCTTCAGCTAAACGGGAGGCACCTTAGTCGTTCTCACGGGTGTAAATCGGCTGGTCACTAGTCCTTGTGTCAGTGGCTTGGGGTCAAGCTCTCGGTAGTACCTGCTTTCGGGAAAGCCGACTGTGGGGCTTCAGTTTGCGTATAGGTCCGGCTAGCCCTAACATAGGAATCTGTGTTCCCTTGTTGGGCTCCGTGGTGGGCGGGGCCGTCGAACCCGAATCTTATCTCTTTTAAATATGGCTTCACTTTTTATATTAAGAAAAATTGATACAAACGAAACTAAACAAGAAATAGAAATTACTGACAAATCCATTAACAAGAAGATCCGTACCGATGCAAATGCAAAGGAAACTACTGAAAATCCACGCTTTCTAGTTGTCTCTAGTCCTTCTGGTGAACTGCAAAAGATGTCTCCTTTTCTAGTAAGCAAATACTTTAACTCATGCATAGGTGAGCCAAAGAACATTAAGCGTCCCCGTTCTGGTGACCTGCTTATAGATACCGTTTCGGCCACCCAGTCTGCTTCACTTTTGCGTCAATCCAATTTTGGAGAAGTACCTATAACTGTGTCAACGCAAAAAACACTTAACTTCTGTAAAGGCGTGATCTCGGAAATCGACCTTAAGCTTGTTTCAGAAGAAGAGTTGGTTTCTGAGTTAGCTGACCAAAAGGTTTGTGCTGCTAAGCGGATCAAGATGCGTAAGGAAGGTCAGTTGATCGACACAAAACACGTGATCCTGACCTTCAAATCGCCTGATCTGCCAAAGAATGTAAAGGCTGGGTATCTTAACTGTCCCGTAAGACCATATATTCCCAACCCAATGCGATGCTTCAAATGCCAGCGGTTTGGTCACTCTAAAATATCCTGTCGTGGCAGCCTGACGTGTGCTCAATGCTCGTCGGTTGGTCATGATAGTGAAAATTGCACTGCTGCAAAATTGTGTGTAAATTGCAAAGGCGATCATCCGGCATTTTCCCGTTCTTGTCCAAAATGGAAAACAGAAAAGGAAGTACAGACGACAAAAGTCACTAGAAACATCTCCTACGCAGAAGCCAGAAGGCTGGTTCAAAGCACACAGCTTCAACCAAATAGATCATATGCTAGTGCCGTTAAAGCAACACGGACCGTTGAAACTTAAACATTGGTAAATGCACAGAATCCTCCAAATAAAACCCAGCAGCCTGCAAACCAGAAAAATTAAACTCCAACTCATGTAGTACAAAAACAAGAAATAGCAATCCAGAGCAAATCCAAAAATGAGCCTTTAAAAATAATAACAAAAACAGAAACAATAGTAATAGTTCATTTGAGGATATGGTATCTGAATCTTTAGATTCAGATAGTATGGAAGTAGAAGAGGGGCTAGATCTTCCCGAGCATCTACTTCCACGAAAAACAAAAAAGCCGCACAGAAAAAACAAACATAAATTATAATGGCTACCCTGATCTCATGGAACTGTCGCGGATTCCACCAAAATTTTCTTGACATCAAAAGTATAGTCAATGTTCATCACCCTGTGTGCTTGGCAGAACAGGAAACAAATCTGAAACCTGATCAACCAGCAAAACTTCGGAGGTTTTCTTTCGTCAGGAAAGATAACCTTGCAGGTGAACGTGCCTGTGGAGGTGTAGGTCTTCTCACCTCACTCGACTATCCCTCAAGTTCCCTTCCTTTGACGACATCCCTCCAAGTTGTCGCTATACAAGTAAATTTTCATATTGTAGTTTCAGTCGTTTCTCTTTATTTACCTCCTAATGAGCACATTGATCAAGAAGATTAAAATTGTCTTATAGAGCAGCTGCCTGAGCCTTTCCTCATTATAGGATATTTTAACGGCCATAATCCGCTCTGGGGTAGTACAAATTGAGCGAATGATTGAAGATCATAGGCTTTGTCTCCTGAATAATGGGCAGGATACTTACTTCCATGAGCCTTCAAGGACATTCCACGCTCTCGACCTTGCCATCTGTTCACCATCTCTGTTGCCATTTTGCACCTTTAGTATCGGAAATGATCTTTACAACAGCGATCATTATCCCATTTTTTTTGTCTCTTGCACGAAGAGGAGCAAACCCCGTGTCGAGACTCCCTCGGTTTATACTCGACAGGGCAGACTGGGAACTCTTCTCTTCCTCTGCTGAGCTCACAGAGAAAATGGTAGAAGATGTGCATATCGATGATGCTGTTGAAGCTGTGACTAATACTATTATTCAAGCAGCTATCCTCTCCATTCCTAGAACATCAGGAAAAATACTAAAGTATACGAAACCATGGTGGAATCGCGACTGTGATGAAGCACTGAAGAAACAAAAAAGCATGGGGAATTTTTCGTAGATATCCGGCTCTGCGAAACTTCATAGCATTTAAAAGAGCCAAAGCAAATGCAGGAAAAGTAAGAAGGCAGAGCAGAGGGATTCCTGGATTTCATATGTGTCCTCAATAACATCCTCTATGCCTAATAAGCGGGTTTGGGAAAGAGTTCGAAAAGCATGCGGAATATATAAAGACCACTCACTTTCCTTTCTGGAAAAAGATGGCCGAGTGATTAGCTCCATTGAAGAAATTGCGAATACTATTGTTGAGACATTTGCTGCCGTTTCTTCCAGCAGAAACTATTCACCTGCATTTCTGTCTATCAAGCAGCATTCTGAAATAAATCCCATCGCATTCAACTCTTCCAAATCTGAGCCTTATAATACAGACTTTACTATGCTTGAATTAAGGAAAGCTTTGTTGCAGACACATAGGTCTTCTCCGGGTCTGGATGGCGTGTATTATGAAATGCTAAAGCATCTGTCCTGTAAGTCACTGACTGCCCTTCTCACTCTTTACAATAGAGTGTGGAAGGAGCGCACTTTTCCCAGTGCATGGAGGAGAGCTGTTGTAATTCCCATTGCTAAGCCAGGAAGAGGTCCAAGGAATCCCTCCAACTATCGGCCAATTGTGCTTACAAGATGCGTATGCAAGCTGTTTGAAAAAATGGTAAACAGCCGCCTAGTCTACTTCTTGGAAAAGAATAATATTTTGTCACCTTATCAAAGCGGTTTTCCAAAGGGGAGAACTTCCGTAGATAATATGCTCCTCTTGGAGACATCCATTCGTAAAGCTTTTGTAAGAAGGAGTCATCTTATCTCGGTATTTTTTGACATTGAGAAAGCTTATGATAAGGCATGGAGATACGGTATACTTCGGGATCTTAACGAGAGTGGCTTGCGCGTCAACCTACCAATTTTCCTTCAGAATTTCTTGAAGACTAGAACTTTTCAAGTAAGGATTGGCTCTGTTTTGTCGGATGTTTTTCAACAGGAAGAGGGTGTGCCTCAAGGCTGTGTGTTTAGTGTAACTCTGTTCAGCCTAAAAATAAATTCTGTATTAAAACAACTTCCTCCCACCATTATAAGATCTTTATATGTTGATGACCTACGAATTAGTTGTCGAAGTGCGGATATGAGACATCTAGAGAGACAGCTCCAGATCGCTTTGAACAGGATCCAGGAATGGGCAAAAGGACAAGGATTTACGTTTTCGAAAAAGAAGACTGTGTGCGTACATTTCTGTAGAAAGCGAGGTCTCCAT
The DNA here is from genome assembly GCF_044657685.1 of Stegodyphus dumicola. Taxonomy (NCBI): domain Eukaryota; kingdom Metazoa; phylum Arthropoda; class Arachnida; order Araneae; family Eresidae; genus Stegodyphus; species Stegodyphus dumicola. Next base: position 156,282,318 of record NC_140773.1, read on the forward strand.
CCTGAGCCTGAATTATACCTCAATGGGTCTGTGATTCCAGTTGCACCTGAAGAAATATTTTTAGGGGTGATGTTCGACCGAAAATTGACCTTCCTTCCTCATGTCCTAAACTTGAGAAAAAGTGTATAAAAGTTTTAAATATTTTAAAAGTTCTGGCGAACACCTCCTGGGGTGCAGAGCGTTGCTCCATGCTTTGCATTTACAGAGCTCTAATTCGCTCTAGACTGGACTACGGCTCAGCTGTGTACGGGTCCGCTCGGTCTTCAGTTTTGTTAAAACTAGATCCTGTTCATCATCAGGCTCTGTCTCTTTTACAGTATTTTAATATATCGTCTCAACCTGACCATCCTTACAAACTGTGTTTATTTGATGATAGCTGTGACCTTTTATTTGAGGCGCGTCCATCCTGTGAACCTTCTTTTTCTGTCAGAGTTCGTCCCCTCATTGAAGAATTCTCCCTGTCTGATATGTCCCCACAAGCAGTACAGCATTTTGAAATCGCACCTTAGGAAAATGCACAAATCCACCTTCTTGACATTTTCCACAGTTACGGAAAAACAACCACTAATGACATCATGTATAGACAAATTTTTGCTGAGCACAGGCATAGTTACAGGAGTTATGTTTCCATATATACGGATGGATCAAAGTCAGCGTGCCATGTAGGCATGTCATTTATAATTGGTGACCACATGGAAGGCAGACGTTTACACGACGCTTCCTCTGTCTTAACCTCCGAACTGACTGCCATATATTATGCGCTTTTGTACATCTCAAAGCTGCATCATGGAAAATTCATTATATATAAAGACTCCTACAGTGCATTAAAAGCTTTAAAATCTTTTTGTAGCACCGAGAATCCTGTGATAGTGTATGTCCTCAAATTGAATATTAAATTGACAAGGTGTGGATATGAAATTCTGTACTGCTGGGTCCCCGGACATACAGGAATAAAGGGCAATGAGCTGGCGGACATCACAGCGAAATCTGCTGTTGAAATGACCGACCGCCTCATCCCATTTAGAAATATACGTTGTGTCATCAAAGAGAAGATCAGAAATAAATGGCAACAATTTCGGACATTGAACTTCATAAGAAGTTGAGAAGGGTGAAGGCTAAAATAGAGCATTGGTATACTACTTGCAATCGTAAGGAGGAAGTTCTTTTGACGTTTTTTTTTTTTTTTTTTTTTTTGAATTGGGCACACTAGAGTGACGCATAGCTACCTTCTGAGAGCGGAGAATGAGCCTGTTTGTACAAATTGTAATGTATGTCTCTCAGTGTATCACATTTTAATTGAATGTCCATATTTTAACAGTCTTCGTGAGAAGTATTTTAACCTTCCAGCGGGCGCGCCTTCTGCACCAACAAGAAAGGTCGCGCGTATTTCTTAGATACGCTATTATAAAAAATAAATTTTCCAGAGCAAAAATATTAAAATTAACTTGTAAATAGTTAAATGTTAATAAGTACAATTGAGTTAAATAATATTAACTTTAAATTAAGGAAAATAAAATAAGTATAAAGGAAAAAAACAATATAAAATGGAGTAAAGACTTATCAAACTAACTTGAAAGTAAAACAAAATTAAACTGCCAATATTTCAATTGAACTTTTATATTTTTAATCAGTAAGTGAAAAACACATTAAATATTACATAACAAATCAATTTCATAGTCACTTCATTGCATCGGTGCAGTCTGAACAAATATGTTTACAGTGCTCTAGACTAATGAATTTTAAACAAATCTCACAGCTGAACCTCGTAATTCCAGTATACTTGTCATTTTGGCAGGGTTTGCATCTTTTTTTTCCCTGAAGTCATTTCTTACACAACAGCTAATTCTACTTTTCGTTTCAACAATTTAAATTTCAACTCACTCTGCAGAGAGTTAGGGATTCTTCTTTCAACGTTTTCCTTCACAAGAGCATTTGCTAGCTTTCGCAGATATTATCTTCTAAGTAATTTTTCACTATTATTTGTTGAATGAATTATGTAGCTGTTGATTGCTGCTATATTCAGCATAGAGAAGAAAACTACAAGAGTCCATACCTCCTTTGGTACGATTGTAAAATGTGATAATCACAGGCTTTTTTTGGTCTTGGGTATTATCATCTACCCACATAGCACAAAAACATCCTTGGGATATCCCAAGGATCTTACTCGCGGAATATGCGCACATCCTCAGGACATCCCGCGAACCTCCTAAACACCTCCTCCCGAGTGCTTAATGTCACATCCCGGGATATCCTCAGGTCATCCTAACCAAGTCCCATCGACAGCGTGCGGGATGTTGTTAGGATATGAACTCCTACTTGCTACATCCTCAGGACATCCCACAAACCTCCTAAGCACATCACATTATATCCTAAAAACATCCTATCTATGTCCCATCGACAGCATTATGGGATGTTATTAGGATTTAAAGTCCTACTTACTACATCCTCAGGACATCCCGTAATATCCCAATTTCCTCCTAAACTCATCCTCCTGAGCGCTTAATGTCACATCCCAGTATATCCTTAGGACATCCTATCTACGTCCCACCGACAGCGTATGGGATGTTATCAGGATTTGAAACACTAGTTACAATATCCCTTTAACCTCTTAAATACATACTCTCAACTGCTTAGTGTCACATCCCAGTATATATACAGAGGAAAATTCCAGTGAAAGTATGTGAAGGTGTGATGATCTAAAACCTACTTTTTTTTACACAGATAGTCTCAAATCGTTCTCTTATGGTTACTATGGAAAAATCAGAAATGTTAAAAATATTTATACAACTTATTTTGTTTTTAAATCTGAATTTGTGAATATATTAAAACTGAGCAAGGAAATTAAAATGAATTATTAATACAAAATATTAAAACTGAAAATTTTGCTTTTATTTTTAAGATATTAAAAATCTTTTTTGATCATTTTTAAACATTCAATAGCCCCCAAATTGAATTATTCATAATTAAATTATTTTACAAAATCAGTTTCTAATTTCAGTTAATTTGTATTAAAAATCGAATAATAAAATTACCCATTTAATAATCTTTACATAAATGAATCATCTTTCTTTAAAACATGTAAGGAATTTATAGTGTTTTTGATGACACTGTTGGGAAATTGTTAAAAGGAATAAATTGTATTTTTAAAACTAAATCAATTCCTAGCCTCAGAATAAATAAATACGTTTTCGTAAAATGAGAATGCTGCAGGCTTTTTTATATATTTAATATTTAGTTGTAAAAATTTGACATTATGTTAACAATTCTTTATATCATTCAAAAGGTAACTCAAGAAGCTCTTCTAAAATTCTTTCTGCTCACACAATTAAAAAAAAAAAAAATCTGAAAGGCCTCAGATTTTAACAGTCACTCAAAGAGGCTAAAAGTTTATGAATGCATAGATTATCAATACAGATGGGGCAGTGGAAATAGCAAAACATTTTATAAGATACTGACACCAGAAAGTTATATATCTTCTATATATTTGAAAAATGAAGAAATATATCATGTAATTATGTAGAAATATTAAAATGTTTTCAATTAGATATATCATGAATTAAATGCATTTTAAATCAATCAGATTAAAAATTAAAAAAATCATTGTTAAGAACTGTGTGTAATGCTTTTAAATAGCTTGGCTTGTTAGTCAATAATATATTAGATTTTAAAGGTAAATATGTTAAATTTTGCCAAATGGCAAGACTTGAATGAAAAGCGAAACAAGTTTACGACTGACGATATGAAGTCACATTTCAAAACTAATAGCCCTTTTAGATTAAAAAAAAAATAGTTGTGAAAATAATTTGCAATGGTTCATTGGTATTATTTTACGCAAAAGTCAGTAAAATGAAATTTACCCGTTGAAATCAGCACCAAATTAAACTTTGTAAATTCTAGCGCATGTTAAAGGTTGTCTCATCCAGAATTTTATTGCTAACCATTCATTTCAGAGCAAAATAAAACAGTAATTGCCATTTATATGACAATCAATATCAAAAATTTAAATCTGCATTTTATGCAACATAGAAAAACTTCAAAAGATCTACTGTTTACCATGCAATTAAGGCATTTTATTCTGCTATCAACTCTATCAATTATTAATTCCATTAAGTATATTCAGTTTACTCTTTCTGCTCAATATATGCAATGTAAAATTTTCCGTAAATTTATTAATTCATTTTGTTTTGAGGTGAGGTTTTTATTCAACTCTCAATGTCAACGAGAATATTTAGTTCATTTTTTATTCGGTCTCAAAAGAGAAATCAAAATACGTGGATTTATGAATCAAAATACATGAGAAAAGCACTGCTACCTTAAACTGTGATTATATACAACAAATGCAGTGAATTATAGTTAAAATATTTATATTTCTGAACTATTTCATATATAACATTTTCAGTTTCGCATATGTGGCAATTTAAGAACTTTTTTATGTATACCAATTTTTTGAAATATCTGCAAAATTTTGTATCTTCAAGGAAAGCTTATTCTTTCACCTTTAGTATATAAGTAATGGTAATTTACCAGATAAAATTACTTAATGAGGAATACAGAAAAATATCTAACCACTTACCTTTGTGACTTCATCTGCAAAGAGACTAAAAAAGTAGTTCAGCTAAATCTGCTATAATAAATATTTATAATAATGCTAAATTATGCAATATCTATTAATATGACAAATTTATTTGGATGAAAAATAAACACATTCAGAAATTTATGGCACTATATTATGATTAACAGAGGAAAAACACTTTTCAAAATTCAAAATAATTTTTATTAATCCAATTTATCACATTTTATTTGAATTCATGAAAAACAATCTTATATCCATGTATTCTTATGTATATAAGAACTCTTGATAAATTGGATCTCTGTCATTGCCTTTCACAGCACCTAAAATAAAAAAACACTCACAATTACTATATGTGAATATAATTCATAATTAAATTTAAACAAATGACTATTAGAATGCAAATTAAAGGAAGCATTTAAAATATTTTAACATTTAGTACCTATAAACAGAGTAGCAATTATTTGATTTTTCGATTATAGTAAAATAAACATGGGGGATGCCTTTTAAAATTTTTTATGTCAGAAAATAAACTCAAACCACCAGCTGAACATATGAGCAGTTTTATCAATCAGCCACTGGTAGGTAACCTGGATACTGAATCAACATATAAAGTTGCCAAGATAAAGAGAGAAACAAAATTATGATAATCACATCTTACCTATTCATAAAACTATTTTAAATTTAATGTGTAGGCAAATCCAAAATGAGTGAGAATGAATTTATTTTGCAACACAAAGTCTTGTCTTGCAGGAGCAAAGAAAACTTGTCTCATGAGATTGGCAAGTAAAAAATAACTGCATCTGGTAACATTTATCTGACAACACATAAGTAATTGTTAGCTACGTGCAGAAAATAAAATCTGATCAGGGGCGTAGCTAGAGGGGGACAAGAGGGGCATCTGTCCCGGGGTGCAGAATCCAAGGGGCAGCAAACTGATATTAGAACATTTTAGAATTAAATGTTTTCCATCCTTGGCAAGCAGTAGGGGGCGTGAAATCTTCAGTTGTCCCTGAGCGCTGAAAACCCTAGCTATGACTCTGAATCTGATCATGTTAATGCAATTTTAAACTTTTGAATTTAACCGCAGAAATTTACCAAAGAAGTACTTGTAACAGTAGTAAATGAAGATGTGGCTAATCTTTACTGTATGGTACACCTAGGTTTCTGTCTGAAAAAAAATTGCAAAGTGGTACTGGTTGTTTGTGAAATGTGGAAGCCCATTGCATCAAATAAGTTTTTCGGTAACCCTAATGTTGATAATGTTGGCGAAAGTAGCCTTTGAGAAAAAAAAAAAAAAAAAAAAAAAAAAAAAAAAAAAAAAAACTTTTTTTTGTCAATAAAAAGGAGTTATTTCTGCAAATATTGCCAACGTGCTGTGATAAATTTAGTTTTGGGCTACTTTTTTTAATAGTAAACCTTTTGTACGGTCCCAGGTTTTTGGTTCTTACCATTCTTTTCAATTGCTGTGTTTGGTTGCACGGAAGTGGTATGGTCTTGTATTTTGAACATGCTATTTATTATTTTGGTGTGAATACCATCGTTTGAGTATGTCTGAGGTGACTAAGAGACGAAAAATTTAATTGAATTGCTTACCTGGAGGATGGTGGTGGGAAGCCTAAACATATGCATGTGAAAAAAAAAAGGTATGTTAAAAAAATGACCTTTCATTTATTTTTTGTCTCTGTGTGTTAATTTTTGTTAGAAGATTTGTTGTTTAATGTTTTTATGTTAGGAAATATGTATTTTTTGTAACTTATTCCTCTCTATTTGTGTATTTTTGGTTGTCTGTGTGTTAAGAGAGTGGCGAATTTTTTCTGGTAACTATGATATTTTTAACTTTCTGATTTTCTTAAAGTGAAAATAGATCAATGTGTACATGGACAAAGTTAAGGCAGTGCACAATGCCCCGTTTGTGCAGTCCTCTGTTTTAATAGGTCGATGTGTACATGGACACAGAGTTTGTGTATGTCTTTGACTTCTTATTTTGGTTTTGTGTAGCGGCCACCTTGAAATTGGTGCCGATCTTGATATAAAAAAAAAAGAAACGATTCGCCAATGGTTACAGTAGAGTAAATTTTTACCAAAGATGTTCTACCATAATCACCATTTCAGTGGTTTAAACACTAGTGGAGCAGTATGCAGAGATGAAGATTTGAGTTTTGTTTACACAGCATGATGGTTTAGGCACTCCAGCCATTACAGTGAACAAAATTATAATAAACATAGCCACAATAATTGTCTATAAATATTGATGTATAACATTGCATTAACTAATATATTTCTTATGCTAGTATATACAGAATCCTTAATCGAAGGGAAAATCAGAAGACTGTGCATGCATTTTCCTTTAACTGAAACATGGATTTGACCAAACAAATCTCAGTCTTACGGGACATGCCACACTATGCAGATAGACAGTAAAAAGTGCTTGTGTTGTTTTTATTTGTTAGAGGTATGAAATAAATATACTTCTAGATTTTAATTTTTTCTTTTCTTGTTTTACATTTGGATTACCTATCAAAAAGTAAGAAATTTTGATATTATTACAATATCGGAGTTAAAATAACAATTATTGGACATGTTAAAGTAATGAAAATTTTAAATTAGGTTAAAAAGTAACCCTTAATGTGGCATATTTTTGAATTAAACTCTGTCCCTCTTTATTACGCACTTTAATTAACTAATTTTAAATACAGAGCTATGAATTAATTTTTTCCCTTGCATGTTATAATAACTGAATTAAAATTACTCTGATACAGTCAAAATTCCTAAATGCAAGTACATAAAATTTACTTTAGCAATTTAAAAAGATGAGACACACTGAACACGTGAATAAATTTCTATCAAAGAATAATTTATTAAATTTGGCCCGTTCCATAGTAAACTTTAACCATTAGATTACATTATTACACCATGTTATCAGTTTGAAAAGCAAGTCATATGCCAGATCTTGGATGTAAAAGAAATGCACAAAATAATATACAGATTATTGAAAAATAATGTATACCAATGTTTATAGATATGATTAAATGTAACAGAAATTTACTGTCACAACCACATTTTTAAGTGAAATGTATTATTTTAACATTTTACAATATTCAAGGCATGGCACTAAATGCAACATTATGTGCCTGGATATAAGTTAGTAAATTAAAAAAAAAATAATAATAATAATCAAAGAATCAATGTCATGAAAAATTTCAAAAACAAGCAGAATTTAATTTAGAAGACCTTTAGACACTTATGATAAATAAATCTGAGAATTCTTCACCCAAAATTAAATTATAATTAACTAAAACCAGTTTGACTGACCTCCTACAAAATCCTTCAGCTGCAATTTTTTCTAGCTTGAAAACCAAATTCTTCTCCACATGGCAATAACATCTTAACCAGTTGAAATTCCTGCAGAAAGTTTGATAACACAGTAATAGAATTAACAGAATAGAAAAATTAACACAAAAGTATAGAACATCATTTAAACTTAACATTATTACAAATTTTGGTGCTTTCTGACTATCTGCAAAGCTGTGAAAATTGGCAAAATGGTTAGTTTATGGTTCATATCTACTGCTCTGTTCACAAGTAGTAATTCAAATAAGCACTTTATAAGAAACAAGAAATTTTAGGATGCACACACACAAAAATATATACATTGGGTCAATATTCACATATTTTTCATCCAATGGAATACTATTCAGAAATAAATATTAAATATAAAGCATGTAAATACATGTGTGTGGTATGCATATTCATAGTTTGCTATTATCGTGTGCATACTCTTGCTGTTTTAGCATAAGTTGAAGCTGTGAGGGCAGATGATAAGAAAGTATCAGAATTTTTCATGTATAAGAAAAGATTGCCCTGACAATAGTATCTCAATTGTTTAGCACTGACATTTACATAGCGCATTAGAAATATATAGTAATATATGTATAATAAAAAGATAATTGCATATTATTAATTCATTTTTTTAAATGCCAAACTTTAACAATTCTTTCACATATAATTAAACAGAATTCTTTCACATGAACATCTAAAATCCATTCTTAACTAAAGAATAAATAATAAAACCATGTAAATTTCTTATCAAGCCCATCATTTCCGAAATGTCTACTTCTGAAAGTTCCCAGCATTTCTCAATATATTATTAAATTACTAAACTAAGCATCAATGATCGTCATGTTCGCTAATGTGGCAATATCTTTCACACTTCTTTGTTACCACAACTAACAAGTAGGCTTCAATAAATCTTTAACTGTTACATGCTACTTTTGTCTAAAATTTGTACAAATAATAAAATTAAATCAGCTCTTTATAATATGCTCAAAGAAATAATTTTGTTTGAAAATTTGTATGTTATATATTGGCCTGATTAATGATTCAGGAAATAATTCGGGTTTTCAAAGTGCTTCCAATTATTCAAATTTCAGCTTGTGTCAAAATAAAATCTATAACACAAAGATAAGCAAATTTCCTTATGAACAATGCATTTTAACATTATTCAATCACTGGCAATCACACAGTACTGATTGCTTCAATAAGCATTACTGTAACTGTGTTATTTAAAAGACTGTAATGTTTTAATTATTTCCTTAATTAAAACATTACAGTCTTTTCCTCCTTCTAACACCAAAAGAAAACCCAGATAAGAAATATAAAAATATCAGTAAAAATAAATTATATTGTTGAATGACACTTTACATTAATTACATTTATGCATATATTATTTTATTATAAATTATTTCAAAATCAAAGGAGAGAAGGGGGAGAAACTTTAATATTGACATTTCTAAAATGATATAAACATTAATCATTTAGTACAGTTTGTTATTTCAGGCAAAAAGAATTCACTTTTCTGGATAGCATTTATATTTCCATCTCACTTTCAATGAAACATCAAGAGAAATGCATATAATTTAAACACCTGTTTATTTTATTTATCAGACAGATTATGTCAACTCGAAAAAACCTATCAGTAAAATTCGGTAGTAATAATTCTGAATGTTAGGCAACTTGCAAGATTCAACAAAAATTATCAATACTTTTATTATAATGACAATACTACAGTAACATGAACATAAAATTAAACTGCATATAACTATAAAATAAGCCAGCATATAATAATGGTGCATTGGTTTCTAAAACAATGGGCTCGATGAAAAACTACATGTATTATGGTAGCTATTCATATTCTTCAGCTCTCCTAATATTCTCATGTTTACTTTACATAACTAAAGTATCTAAAATACAATAAAAATGCAAACAATATTTATGAGAAAATGTTAAAAGCAATCATAAGCATTTGATTGAATGACCATATTTTGTCTTCCTGCAAGTCGAATCTTAAAATGATATGCAGTTTGAAAAATGCTTAATCCTTTTATAAAATATTCAAAATAGATTAAAAAAAGGTACTGTTCTGTTATCAGGACCGGGTTCAGAATTGTATTTATGTATGCTTGTATATTTGTATGTTTGTGTGTCTACATATACACATCTATGCATATACTTACGAACACAGGTTCATACATTTCCGATTCTGGTCCCAATAACAGAACAGTACCCCCAAAAAAACTTGAATTACAAACTAGATTAAGATAATGTTTCAACCATACATATTTTGGACAAAACAATGCAAACTCTTATTTTTATACAATTGTTCAAACTATTTAACATAAATTTATTGCTGTAATAAAATAATAAGCAATCTGATCACACATATTATTTTGAAACTGAATGCATAAACTAGACTAAAAAAAATTCAGTCATAAACATTTGGATAGCAGGGCAAATTAGATATTTGAAAAGACAGCCAGCCATTGAAATACACGTAATTCAAGACAGAATGGTAACAATTCATAAAGCTGTGAAACATTTAACTGTCAAAATGACATAAATAACATAAATTCGAAAAGCAAAAAAAGTAAACATACAAGTATTGCAATTGAACTTACCTTTCATGCAACAAAAAATATCCATACAAGTTAACCTCATGGCGAGACAGATGTTTACGGATTTGCGGAAGAATACGAGGAACTAGTAGTTCGCCGGATACAATGTGCAATGACGCGAAAGAATATAGTTCTGTAGAACTTTTTACATTATTCCGTAATAAACAGTACTATTTCCTAATTTTTTCTTTATCTAATTAATTAATTAATAGGGAAATAGTTAAATAATGCCGAATTCATTTTTAATGAAATGTAAAATTTTGCATGTATGGGACGACCACCTTCCATCCAATATTTCTGAGAATATAAACAAATTTTGGAATCTGAGAATATCAGTAAATAAATATATAGAATATCGCCTCTCAAACGACCACTTCTGAAAGTGATCAATAGATCTGAGATTATAAATAAATATATATTAAGCATTATTTCTATAAGACGACCATCTCTATATAAGACCAAAGTTTCTAGAATCTTGGATAGTCATCAGAGATGTATCTTTACTGCGAAATTATCGCACGACTGTAATTCAATATCAATAACAGATCGCGGGATTGAAAAACATTTTCTGTCCTGTAATTAGAGGAAAAACTCCCGCTTTCCTTGCGTGCCATCGTGGTGTAATAGTTCTGCACGCTGGGCCGGTATTTCAGAGGTCCGTGGTTCGATTCACGGCGAAGTGGGTTGCTAATTTTTCATCTCTACGGCTTCCCAAAAAAATCCTAATGTCTCTACAGTGGCGCCCGAATTAAAAAGGTGTTGGATGAGGTATATCCACACCCAGGATTTAGTGATTGGATCCCCTTAAAAAAAAAGTCGGCCTTTAAAAAGAGAAGTAATATAAGGTATTTCTCCCGCTTTCCTAGCGTGTCTTCGGCCCACCAGCGGCCGAGCGGTAAAGTCGCTGAACCCTGGTAGTGCGATCCGAGGTTCGAATCCCGCGAACGGGCTGGCTGCATGGGTGTTTTCGTGTTTTCCCCACGTGTAACGTGTATACGAGCCAGTTTCCCTTAGAAAGTCCTCCACGAAGACATCCCTCCCCTTAGGCAGATAGCCCTAGTGTGCTTTGCCATAATTAAATACACCACCACCACACCTAGCGTGTCTTCGTGGTGTAGTGGTTCTGCACACTGGGCCGGTATTCCAGAGGTCCGTCCTTCGATTCCCGGCGAAGGCAGTTGCTAATTTTTCATGTTTCCTGCTTCCAAAAAAATACCTAATGTCTCTATACACAAATTTTTAAAAAAATTCGTTTCCGTAATTAAATATATATATATATATATCTAATTTTACCTATATTTGTAGTAGGGTTTGTAATCTGTAAGTAATTATACATGTAATTTATACATTTTTTATAAAAAAAAATATATGTTATTTAGAATTTTGCAAATATTCTAGAAAATGCTAATCCATTGAAAAAAATCTTTTCCATGACTAAATAAATTTTTAAAAACGTCAGAAAAAATAGCAGTTAAAACTAATAACAAAATAACAAGAATAAATCATCAATCATATCAATATTTTTAATGTACAGCATTTAGAAACAACTTAGTAAAATACATATGAAAAATAAAATAATGTGCAAGTTTCAGATGTGCAATGTCAAAAAATTAAAACTGGTAAATTTGAGAACAAATATCCTCAAAATGTTTGACAACGAAAGTCCTCCGGACAATGCTGAATGAATGTCCTCAGGATGTGAAATTGGTGAACTCCTCAGGACATCTGAGAATCAACATCTTCAGGACATCCTGTCATATTCCGGGACATAGCGACTTAAATAAGACATCCTCAGGATGTTAAATTACGATCTCCTCAGGACATCTGAGAATCAACATCCTTAGGACATCCTAAGTATGTCCCGGGATATTGCGACTTAAATAGGATATCCTGAGGATGTTTTGTGCTATCGGGGTATTGCTACGTCATCATGAAGATTTGAAATCAAGATGACGTTTGTATAACGTTTGGGTACATCGGAGAGAAGTGTCATATTTTTTCTAAATCCAAAAAGACTCGTATTGGGTTTCCGAGTTTTCGCCAGCTTGAACTGATCCGGAATTTGAGGTTTATTGTTTTTCAAAGTACCTACAAATGACAATTTTTTTCATCTATTTCTCGTACTAACTCAAAACTTGAAAACCAGTTGTCTGTGGTTACATTTCTTCCAGTGTTATCAATAGGTTCTGTCAACCTTTTTACAACATCTTGTGGTTTGTTGCTTACGTAAAAAGACAATCTGTAACATTCTCTCCAAGTGAATAGCACTTCTGGCAATTAGAGACAAATTTTCAAAAATGTTTCTTATTGGAGCCAAGCGGTCGACTTCTCTTCGTTCTGCTCTTGTGTTTATGTCATCAAACCGTAAAGCTCTTAGTAAAAACAAAAATTTCTTCAAGTTCATTACTACTTTAAATTCCTCCATTCTCCACAGTTCCTCATGATTCCAGAAATCTGTTACCATGATAAATACCAGCTAAGTAAAGTAAGCCCAAAAAAGCTTATTTCTGCTGTCCCTTATACGAGAATAATTAGACTTCACAGAAGAAATAAACTTATTCGTATCTTCAGCGATGATTTCTATCAAACTATCAGTAAAGAGGCATTTCCATATATCCAAAATATCTGTTAGATATTTAGCGTTACCGATGACTCCAGAAACATGAACACATATGTTACGAGGCGCTCGTTTAGTTTTCTTTTTATGCCATGTCCAAGAATCGATGACTTTTCTGTTTTATGAACTATATACATTTCGGAAGAATTATCATCATTATTTCCCTCTTCAGAATTGCCATCTGCACTTATCTCCGATTCTGAATCACCTTTTTCTGAAATTCGCTCTTCTTCATCTGTAATGCTTTCATCTAAAATAATGTCCTCATCACTGTCACATAAAAGCATATTTCTTATAATCTCAAGATCCTTCGGATCATTCATGTCGAGCATTTTACTTTTATTCGCCATAACTGAAAAAAAAAAGAACAAAAATATCATACATGGTCGCGCATATGTGACGCATACAGTGCTTCTATTTTATCATTAAAAGTAATTATGCACACAAATTATACAAAATTATAAGATTTAGATGCAAAAGAATAAAGATTTTCTATAATAAAAAAGGAAATTAGATATAGCAAAAACTTACTTCAACGGTCGCGCGTATTTCTGGAATACAAATAGTAAATCTGCAGACTCGCATTAACCCTTCGAAATCCAGCAGACGACTGAAAGAAGGGCGAACGAAGAGGAGAGAATATCCAAGAACACGCGGTCATAGCGCCTTCTGGTATACGAAAAAAATGCGAAATTAAAATCTAGTGTATGTCACACATACGCGCGCCCGCTGGAAGGTTAATAGCTGCGATCTGCCTCTCGACCGTTTAATCGGAAGAGAGGTCAATACCAATTTGTTTCACTACCTGAAAGAAACAGGTTTCTATTATTTAATTTGATTTTTGTCCTGAGATTTTATGTTCTAATTTTAATTAATCAGATGTTTTAGGATTTTATATCTATACTGCATATCTCATTATCAGAGTCGTAATCAGCATTTTCATCCCATCATTTCAATATATTTTTACTTGCCTCGATTTTAAAAGTGTACTGTTTTCTTTATATTTTTTTCCTTTAATTTATATGTTAAAAAGGAATCCTGTGTTTGGCGCATATGGCCTATTGAGCTTTGCGCCATAAATATACTGCTACTACTACTACTTTTCCCAATGGGCATGGAGGAGAGCTGTTGTAATTCCTATTGCTAAGCCAGGGAAAGATCCAAGGAATCCATCCAACTATCGGCCAATTGGCCTTACGAGTTGCGTATGCAAGCTGTTTGAAAAAATGGTAAACAGCCGCCTAGTCTACTTCTTGGAAAAGAATAATATTATATCGCCTTATCAAAGGGCTTTTCGAAAGGGGAGAACAAGCGTAGATAAAATGCACCTCTTAGAGACTTCCATTCGAAAAGCATTAAGAAGAAGCCACCTTCTCTCGGTATTCTTCGACATTGAGAAAGCTTATGATAAGGCATGGAGATACGGTATACTTCGCGATCTTCATGAGAGTGGCTTGCGCGGCAACCTACCAATTTTCATTCAGAATTTCTTGAACACTAGAACTTTTCAAGTAAGAATTGGCTCTGTTTTGTCAGATGTTTTTGAACAGAAAGAGGATGTGCCTCAAGGCTGTGTGCTTAGTGTAACCCTGTTTAGTTTAAAAATAAACTCTGTACTAAAAGAACTTCCTCCCACCATCTTGGGATATCTATATGTTGATGATCTGCAGATTAGCTGTCGCGAGGCAGACATGAGATACGTAGAGAGGCAATTGCAGATAGCTCTGAATAAGATCCAAGAATGGTCAAACAAACAGGGATTTACTTTTTCCAAACAGAAAACCGTGTGTGTTCACTTTTGTAGGAAGCGAGGTCTCCATCCTGAGCCTGAGTTATATCTGAATGGTACAATTATTCCAGTTACGCCCGAAGTAAAATTTTTAGGAGTGACGTTCGACCTAAAATTGACCTTCCTTTCTCATGTTTTAAACCTGAGAAGGAAGTGTCTAAAAACACTAACTATTTTAAAAGTGTTGGCGAACACCTCCTGGGGTGCAGAGCGTTGCTCCATGCTTCGTATTTACAGAGCGCTTGTCCGCTCTAAACTGGACTATGGCTCAGTTGTTTATGGATCCGCTCGGCCATCAGTATTATTGAAACTGGATCCTGTTCACCATCAAGCTCTGCGGATTTGTTCAGGAGCTTTCAGGACCTCTCCTGTCCAGAGCCTGTATGTTGCCTGTAACGAACCATCACTTTATCTGAGGCTTGAGCATATGTCCCTCTTGCAATATTTTAATATTCTATCCCAACCTGAACATTCCAATAAGCTGTACTTACTCGATAATGTGTGTAACACTTTATTTAAAACTCGTCCATTCTGCGTTCCTACCTTTCCTTTAAGAGTTCGCACTGTCATTGAGGAAAATTCCCTCTCTAATATGCGCCCCGAAGTAGTACAGAATTTTGCAATTCCACGTTGGGAAAATTCACGGATTCAGTTTCTTTATGTTTTCAAACATCACGTGAAGGCAAGCAATAATGAGATCGTTTACAGACAACTCTTCGCTGAACACAGGCACAAATATAGCAGTTATTATCCGATATATACAGATGGATCAAAGTCAAAAGATAATGTCGGGATGGCATTTGTATTTGAAGATCACATTGAGGGCAGATGTCTGCACCATGCTTTCTCAGTACTAACATCGGAACTTATCAGGACTTGTGTTCCTCTTTACTTGCTTTGGAAACATGAACTGTCTTGACTCGGAACAGGGAGCTTACTCAAGCTATGTTCAATAAATTGTGAAGTAGACAATACACACAGGAAGGATATACAAAACACTTTATTTTTCTATCTTTACAGCGATTTCCAGAACTTCGGAATACAGAGAAAAACCACTTGTGGTCTGAACGTAAGAATATAAAAATACTAACTAAAACCCTAACTAAAACTAACTTTGGATTAATATACAAGTGCCTAACTTCAAGATTGGCCGTTATTTAACAAAATACGTATGTAGTAAAGAGAGCTGCTAAAACTTTGATACGTTTAAAATTATCAAGAGGATTAAACCTCTGGCCTTGAAGGCAACCAGGAACCGAGTAAAACTACTATGGCAGGCGGCCTGCTTTTAATAACTCCTTCCTCTCTCTTGCTTGGCAAAAAGCCACAACTTAAGTACTTGGCGTTAGCAAGACAAATTTGCATAAATAAGTTAAAGCTTTTAATTCTGGCCGGAAGTAGAAAATAAGAAGTGATAGAAAAGATTTAAAATAAAATAAACGTTAGTAAAACTTAGGATTCTTACATACTTCGCGCCAGAGTTAATTAGTTTGAAACTGAGGTCTAAAACGACCTTGTTGAAAACTTTTAGCTCTAGAATCTAACGCGAGGCCAATCTTTTACAAACACTTCTCACTAGAAACTAGAAATTAAAAAGTCGTTTTTACATTATCAACTCCATGGACAAGTAATTTTCAACTGTATTGCATCTATAAACAGGAGGTTCTTAGTTGAAATCTGGTTTCTTCCAGAGATCTGGAAGGAAAACTAGTTTAATGAAATGTTACACAATGAAATGGCAAGTAACATGAATATTTATATTTCTCTTTAAAAATTATTATTTCATTCATGACGTTATTTAATTATCTCCCCGTGCTATCTGACATGTGTTGTAAAGAAAAACACCAACCACGAGCGTGTCTATGTACAAGTGTTCAACACTACCGCCTGCAATCAAAACACTAACGTGTTAAAATTCAACATAACAAGACCTCAGAACACACCTTATATTCATCTCTAAACCCTGAGGTACTATTCTGAAAAGTGGCTAACTCTGAAGTGTAGCGTCAGAGAGCCTAACTACATTCATTCAACCTTTAACACATATTCACAATAATTTGCTCTTTTTACAGTCACACCAATAAGTTAAAATTTTTGGCATTACTCTAATATTTTCACTTTTAACATATCACAGTATTTCTTAACTTTTAAGATAACAGTTCACATTGTATATAAGGACATATTAACATGCCGTTCATTTTACGCATTTTAAAACATACATTAGTAGTACATTGTTAACTTCTATTCTTTTCCAAGCAAGTGCCAATTCTTCTACATTGAAATACTACATTTCAAAAGTCTTTCAGATTAAAACTTCTTTCTTGCCAGAATCTTTTAAATAAAATTTTATACAATAATTTTTACAATTTTCTTAAGGTACCTTTCTCAAAGATTATCAATGCATTTACAATATTCAAGTATTTACACATTCCTATTATAGATTAATTTTAGTTTTACTCGCGAGTAATTGAAAAACATAATACCAAAATAGGTAACGACTCATTTTTCGCCTTTTTGGCGATAAAGGTAGACGTCACATGAGGTAAAACGTGTTGAATTCTGCCACTTGCAGTAAGAATGAAAGATTAACTTAAGGTTTCAAAGTAACATAAAGTTTTACTTATCTTTGTGATATTCGGACATCCTTTTTTCTGCCCAGTCTTGGAAAGTAGCGAAGACTACCGTCTGGTTTATCTTCCTTCTTGTGCGGGTTCGCCCTTCAGTTCGTTCCTCCATGAGCTTTCTTTTCCTTCCAGTTTGGTCACCCTTTGAAGACCTTCTTTTTAGCCTCTGCCTGTGGTCTCGGCCGTTTGATGGCAGCTGGTCTTGGCGGAACCGGGACAACTCTCTCTCGTTCCTGCTTGGATCTCGTTGCTGGCTGTTCAAATTTTCCTTTTTTCTTTGCCTCCGCAGCTGGTATTCCTTCATCAATTCGTCGACATTTGCTTCGTAGACTCCTGTCCGATGGGTAGATCTTCCGTTTTAGAGCCTGGTTATAGTTGCCGTCATTTCTCCTGGCTCTCTTTGCATTCGTCGTATTTCTCCCTTCTTCATTCTGGGGGTGGTCGTGCTTTCTCTTTTCTGGTCGATGGAACGGCTTCTTTTTCTTGTTACCTTCAACTTTCCAACGGGGAAACTTTCTTTTCAATTGCTCCTGCCTCCTAATGGCTTGCCCTTGTGATTGTCGTTGTTCCACCTCTGGAGCTTGTGCCTACAGTGCCTGCCGTGCCGGATCCTGCAAAAGATCTTTAAATATTGGCATTTTATTACGATTATAAAATGGTGTTATCTGCTCCACGTTTGCGGTGCAGGTTTCACCATTCCTGACTTTTAACACCACTACAGCCTGAGTTACTTTTTCTATGACATATGGTCCTTCAAATCGTGGATAAAATTTGGCAGTTTTATCTTCTGGTGCTGAAGAAAGTGAATGCTTAATTTTTAACACTTCATCTCCTACTTTATAAGTTACTCCCCGTCGTTTCATATCATAATAAAGCTTCTGCTTTCTCTGTGCTACTTCAGTGTTCTTTTTTGCTTATTTAACCCTTTAACTGCTTAAGACGTGTTTAAACGTTTTTGGAATTTCTTTAAAAATGCTTAAGACGTCTTAGACGAATTTCAAATCGCACGAAAAATGCTTAAGACGTGTATACACGAAGCCCGAATTTCGCGAAGATTGCTTAAGACGTGTTTAGACGACGCGATCTGGTCTTCCTTCCCCTACCTTTCTGCAGGCGTCTGTCAGTTGACACAAAGCTCTTAATAGGGTATGAAGTCTCTTTCAAAAAGCACTTTAGGAAAAAGGTCCTTAGAGTGAAGTATCTTTGTCAGACAGCAGGTATGTATTATCTGTGTGCCGACTAAAAGTTTGCGAAAGAAGATAAATCGTTTTACAACTGTTTGCCCTGTGGTACTTTATACAAATGAAAGTCAAACAGGATCCGACGTTGTTATAGTACATTGCCGAATTTTAGTAGAAACAAGAAAAAATAAGAATTGTAACGGAGGACGCCTTTATGCCTATATGTTATAGAATCAAATATTTTATTTTTGTATTGA
This sequence comes from Stegodyphus dumicola, assembly GCF_044657685.1. Classification (NCBI taxonomy): domain Eukaryota; kingdom Metazoa; phylum Arthropoda; class Arachnida; order Araneae; family Eresidae; genus Stegodyphus; species Stegodyphus dumicola. The sequence continues at coordinate 156,301,310 of NC_140773.1, forward strand.
AAAATGATTACAATTTCTGATTCGTCAGGAAACAATATAAAATGTTGCAACCAGCTTTCTTGTTTGCCTTCGTATTTCAAATGCGCGTTATTATAATGTTATATTCTTCTTTTTACATTCTTAAATGTTAAAACTGTGCTTTCAGCATGCCTGAGTTTTGTACTCGTATGTGTGGCTCTATGCTCCGTAGAAATGGCGAACTGACATATAAAAATTATATGAATGTTGAAAGGAAGATATTCTACTCGAAACTTCAACTAAATGGAATAAATGAATACGCCGAAGGAATTTCTAGAAATATTTGTTTTAAAAATTTTATTATTAAGATTTTAAATACAAAATGTTTTGAAATCTAAAGAAAAAAATATGTAATCCTTGAAACATTTTTGGAAAGAAATCTATCGATATAAAATCTCTTAAAATTAATGGAGTGTAAATTAATTAAAACAGTTAGTGTATGGAAGGGTTAGATATGCTGCGCACAAAAAATTACAGTCAGAAGATCAATTATTTAAAGATATAAATTAATTACATTAAAAGAATTTAAAATAAATTAACATCTGTCCAAATGTCAATGCTAACAGCAATAGCACGAATGAAAGTTATTCTTTAAATTCCAAACTTAGTTCATCCGTCGGTACGCAATGATTGTGTCTTTGCGATTACTTTTCTTATAGATACTACAAAAGGCCGCGAACGAAGTAGCGGTAAAATCGTTGAATACTAATAGTTTGAAGCGGGTTCAAATCCTGATGAATGGATTGCCTGCATACCAGTTTTAGCGAATGTTTGTTGCGCATGTTTAATGTGAATATGAGACAATTTATTTAGCTTTTCATGATCACGTGCCTTGACTACGAGTCCTCGCTCGGGTTGTGTTTGGTTTGGCTTGTTAGATTATTAAGCACGTGAAGGCGATCTGTCTAAGGGGAGGTATGCTTTCGTGACAGATTTTCTAAGGGAAACAATCTGCAAAAAGTTAAAACCATAAAAACGCCCATGCAATCAGCTTGTTCACGGGGATTTGAATGCAGGTCAGACTACCAGTATGTTAAGAGAAGCGATTCCAAGAATGTTTAATTATTTTATTTAGTTTGTCATAAGCTAAATAAAATAATTAAACATTCTTGAAATCTCTTCACGTTACTGAAATGGGAATAACTTCGAATTATACTATGCTACTACTTTTCCTCTAATATGAAATTTTGAACTTTTCCGTTATCGGACAGCCCACCAGGGACTGAACGGAGTCTAACGGAACAACTGGTGGTTCTGTCCGGGGTTCGAATCCCGGGAAACGAGCTGGTTGCCAGGATGATATTCTTAGTGTTGGATGCATATTTAATATTTGCATTTCTTTTTTTCTTTGTATATTTTATTTCCTCACTGCTTAATTTTATGTTATGATTTTTGCAATAATCTTGTTACTGGCAACGTGCTTTATTTACTATTAAGTTTGTGTGAGTGGCAACAGTTGTTCATGTTTATGTTTCAGTAGAATAGCGTTCTTAGCCGCACTGCGCTGCAGGCAATATTTCTCTTAAAGAATTTTATGTTTTAGAATAACAATAAAGTTTATTATACAAAGCTGATGCTTTTTAGTTCAAGGCAACTACTTGGTTCCCCAGGTGAGGCATTTAATGCTATTTAATGTGTTATTATTATATGCTTTAGAACTGTGTTTAACGAACTTGTAAGTACTGGTACTGCGAATCGTCTGCGTGACGTCAGAAAGATAAGCGGAAATATTTGTTGCTGCTTAAGTATCTTGTTGAAGTTATTTGTGATTATTAATCATTATTCATGGTAATAATGACAGAATTAAGTGAATCTGATCTTAAAAGATTAAGAGGACGAACGAAATCTACCCTAACGCGGCTTCACAATAGTTTCAGTAATCAGTTAAGTTTAACGGAATTAAAAGCACGATTAGAAAGAATTGAACAAATATTTAAAGAATTTGATCAATATGATGCTGCTTTACCCGAAGAAGCTTCTGAAATTGCTGAATTCGAAGGTAAATATTTTGAAACGAAAGTAATGTATCAATCCGCCATTGAATCCGTAACGGCCAGAAATGTTTTGATTTCAAATCCCACTGCAGTTGAGGCTAGCTTTAAACTTCCGCGTTTAAACATTCCGAGTTTCAATGGTAAATATACTGATTGGCTTAATTTTAAAGATCTGTACATGGCGACAGTTCATACCAATCAGTCATTAGCGAAAATTCAGAAATTCCAATATTTGATAGGGCTTTTAAAAGACGAACCAGCTGCTATTATTAAGCACATTCCGATTTCCGAAGCTACATATGATGAGGCTTGGGACAAACTGATGAATCGTTATGATAGAAAAAATCAAATTGTAATGTCGCTTGTCAGAACATTTCTTGAGCAACCCAAAATTACTAGCGCTGATTCTGTTAATCTAAGAAAACTATCTGATACATCTGATGAAGTTATCCGTGGATTCAAATCTCCAAGCGAAAAGGCTTCGTCTAGAGATGTTTGGCTAATTTATTTTTTGTTAGAAAAAGTGGATCCGGAAACGCGCCATTTATGGTCACAAAAAAATGGTGAAGAAGAATTTCCTGCCTTAGAATGTTTTTTGGAATTCTTAAACTCAAGATGTGTTTCACTTGAAATGTTAAACACTCATAATAATGAAAAGCGAGTATCGCATAAAAATCAGTGCTCTGTTTCGAAGAATGTTTCACATATAATAAAAATTCTGTTCTAAAATGTCAGCATTGCAATGGTTCTCATTTTTATCAAAGTGTTATAAATTTAAAGGTGCAGATATTACGACTAGGAAAAATATCATTCGCAAGAATTTATTATGCTTCAATTGTTTCGGAAATCATCAATTAAAATTTTGTTCATCGCAGAATGTGTGTTTTATTTGCAAAGCAAAACACCATACTTTACTGCATGAAGATATTAAAAGTAATAACGTAGTTGTGTCAAATTCATCTCTATCTGATGAACAAATTTCTAATTCAGACGAACAAAATAATATTTCGAGTTTTTCTATTCAGGGTCAGAGTACTTCATTTTTACCAACGGCGGCAGTAATAATTTACGACTCTGCTGGTCAAGGTCATGAATGTATCATTATTTTTGACAGTGGAAGTGAAGCTTCTTTCATCAGTGAATCATTTATTCGACAATTAAATATACGCAGACAAAATGCCCGTATTTGCGTAAAGGGACTTGGTGATTCTGAAGCAGCTTTGACTCGTGGTTATGTAAATGTAAAATTGTTTCCGAAATCTGAGTTGAAAAAAAATGGTGTTTTAATACAAGCATATATTCTTAAAAAATTAACTTCGCATTTGCCTTCAGTAAAGATTGATAGCAAGGACCTTGATTATTTGAATTCAATTAATCTTGCAGATCCGAATTTCAGTACGCCCAAACAAATAGACATGATAATTGGAGCTGACTATTTCTTTTCTCTGCTTCAGCCAGGGCAGATTGTTGGCTATAAAAATGTAATTGCGCAAAATACTATTTTTGGTTGGGTTGTATCAGGCAGAATTAAAACAGAAGGCAATACTCCGCATCCCATTAGTGTTAATCGCATTAGTTTATATATTGAGGATAACGTCGATGCAACACTTAAGCGTTTTGGGGAGTTGGAAGAATTAACGTTCCAAAATCAGAAGTCAACGATTGAAGAAGAGTTTTGTGAGAATCATTTTAAAGAAAATTATCGAGTAGACGGAAATGGCAGATTTGTTGTCCGACTGCCCATTTTCAGTAATGCTGAAGAGTTAGGCGACTCCAAACCTTTGGCTATTTCTCGTCTTCTATCCATGGAAAGAAAATTTGATTTAGATAAAGAACTTTGTAGGCAATACAAGGAGTTCATGCAAGAATACGAAACTTTAAATCATATGGTTCCAGTTGTTGAGAATGAAGAAAATAAGCAAGTATATTATATACCGCATCATGCTGTTGTTAAACCGACTAGCTCTACCACTAAACTTCGTGTAGTATTTGACGGTTCATGTAAACCTAAAAATTCAGTTTCTTTGAACTCTGTTTTAGGGGTAGGTGCAACACTACAACGAGATATATTTTCAATATTGCTCAACTTTCGTATACATAAAATAGCTTTTTCTGCTGACATAGAAAAAATGTACCGCCAGATTTTAGTAGATACTGAGGATCAACATTTACAAAGAATTGTTTGGAGAGAATCTGTTAATTCAAAAATGCAGACATATAAATTATGTACAGTTACATATGGCACTGCATCTGCACCATTTTTAGCAACACGCTGTTTGTGGCAAATTGCTTTGGATGCAGAACAGGATCATCCTCATGTATCCTCCGTTCTTAAAAATGATTTCTATGTAGATGATTGTTTATCTGGAGCAAACAGTTTAGAGGAAGCAGTTGACCTATGTTCTAAGCTTTCACAGCTATTACAGAAACGTGGATTTAATTTAAGGAAATGGAGATCAAACTGCTCAAAGCTTCTCGAAAATTTATCCATTGATAATCATGAAGAAGGTCACCTGGAAGTTCACTCAGATGAATGTGCCAAGACTTTAGGGCTGTTTTGGAACTCTACAGAAGACGTATTTTTATTTAACATTTCTATGGATTTGGGGACTGAAATTACTAAAAGAAGGTTCATTTCTCAATCTTCTAAAATCTTTGATCCTCTTGGCTTGCTATCACCATGTACAGTCAAGTTGAAAATGTTTTATCAGCAATTGTGGTTTTTAAAACTTGACTGGGATGCCCCACTGCCTAAAGAATGGGAAGAGAAGTTGCAGCGACTTCAAGAAGATCTTAAGGCTCTCAAAAATGTTAAAATTTCGAGGTGGCTTCAAACTACGTCTAACCACATCTATCTGCATGGTTTTTGTGACGCGTCAGAATCTGCTTACGTTGCTGTTATCTACTGTGTTCAACCAACATCTCACGACAGAAATGAAGTCAATTTGGTGGTTGCTAAAACCAAAGTTGCTCCCATTAAACAAGTGTCCATACCTAGACTGGAACTCCTAGGTGCATTGCTCCTTGCCAGATTAATCAAAGCTGTCCGTAAAGCCTTCTCCAGTACTGAAATTTCCTTTCACGCTTGGACTGACTCTAAGGTTGTTCTCTGTTGGTTAGCAGCTCATCCTCGAAAATGGAAGCCTTTTGTGGCAAACAGGACTTCAGAAATATTAGATGCTATTCCCTATCAACAGTGGAGCTATATTTCGTCGAAACAGAATCCTGCCGATCTTCCTTCTAGAGGAATCGATCCTAAAGTTCTACCAAACATATCCCTATGGTGGCATGGGCCATCATTCTTAGCGTTCGACAGTTCAAAGTGGCCTCTAGAATGTTCTGTCAGTAATGAGACTAACAGTGATGCAACTGTCTTAACTGAACAAAGGACAAAATCAATTTTTTGTACAACAGCTTATTTGACTAATGATACTCTGGACAATTTATTTCAGAACTGTTCTTCTTTATCTAAAATAGCTAATGTAATTTCTTTTTGTTTAAGATTTATTTCTAGGTGCAAAGAACGGGTCTTTGGTTCTGAAGATAATAGGTTAAAAAGTCCTGCAGTAGTACCTTCATCTAATGAAAGGCAAGCAGCTATGAAGTTGATCATTAAATGGATCCAGTTTGTGCACTTCCATAAAGATATAAAGGATCTCAAAAATAATTCATCTTTAAGTCCTAAAAGTGTTTTAAGCTCACTTTTTCCTTTTCTAGATGATGATGGTGTTTTACGGGTGGGAGGTAGGCTGCAAAATTCTGACTTGTCATTCAATGCTAAGCATCCCATAATTATACCAGGTCAACACAGGATTGCTTTGTTGCTTGTTAAACAATATCATGTAACTTATATGCATGCAGGGCCCAGTTTACTAGCTAACATTTTAAAGCAAAGCTATTGGATTGTAAATGGTAAGAAACTTATTCAGTCTTTTATCCATAAATGTATTGTTTGTCACAGATATAAATTGTCATCTAATAATCAGTTAATGGGAAACTTGCCAAAACAAAGAGTAACACTTGAGAGACCATTTTTTAGCACAGGTATTGATTATGCCGGTCCTGTAATTTTGAAATGTTACAAAGGTCGTTGCTTTAAGACCACTAAAGGTTATATAGTTTTGTTTGTATGTCTAGCTACCAAAGCTTACCATATTGAAGTAGTTAGCGACTTAACTGCAAATTCTTTCATTGCTGCTCTTAGGCGATTTGTATCGAGGCGTGGTACACCTCGATACTTATTTTCGGATAATGGTACGAATTTTGTTGGCGCAAAAAGAAAATTGTCCGAATTGCAAACTCTGCTACGTTCACTTAACAGCAATGAATTTATTTTAAATTATTTGGCTGAAAATACTATGGAATGGAAAATGATTCCACCTGCTTCTCCCCACTTTGGTGGTTTGTGGGAATCAGGGATCAAGTTCATAAAATTTCATTTCAAAAGAATGATAGGAGAGACAAAGTTAACATTTGAAGAATTAACTACTTTACTAACTCAAATTGAAGCTGTGTTAAATTCACGCCCCTTATCTAAAACTAATCACAATGATGTAGGTAATTTAGATGCTTTAACTCCATCACATTTTTTAACTGGGGATGTTATTACTAGCATCCCAGAACAGGATTTTTCTAATATTCCCAAACCCACTTTATTAAAACGATGGGAATTATTACAGCAAATGAAACAAGGCTTTTGGAAGAGATATTATAAGGAGTATTTAAATTCCTTACAACAAAGATACAAATGGAAGCAACAACTTCCAAATTTGTCTGTAGGTGATATTGTATTAATTAAGGAGGACAACATGCCTCCTGGTGTTTGGCTTTTAGGTCGCATTGTTGAAATCCATCCAGGAAAGGATGGCAATGTTAGAGTTGTTACAGTAAAAACTGTTCATGGTTATTTTAAAAGACCTATAGTAAAACTTTTACCATTGCCATTGCATCGTGAATGATCTGTTGTTAGTGCAATGGCAAGGGTGGGAGTTAATGTTGGATGCATATTTAATATTTGCATTTCTTTTTTTCTTTGTATATTTTATTTCCTCACTGCTTAATTTTATGTTATGATTTTTGCAATAATCTTGTTACTGGCAACGTGCTTTATTTACTATTAAGTTTGTGTGAGTGGCAACAGTTGTTCATGTTTATGTTTCAGTAGAATAGCGTTCTTAGCCGCACTGCGCTGCAGGCAATATTTCTCTTAAAGAATTTTATGTTTTAGAATAACAATAAAGTTTATTATACAAAGCTGATGCTTTTTAGTTCAAGGCAACTACTTAGTTTTCCATATGTGTAACATGTATGCAAGTTAATTTCCGTTAGGCAGTCCTCGAACGAAGGCATCCTTCACCTTAAGCAAATAACCATCGAGTACTTTGCCATAATCAAATAAACCTTTATCCATAACACGCTTCAAATATTTTTATGTTGAAAAGTTCATGCGCCAAAGTTGGCCCCTGTTGAATGAAATATGTTGTTTATTTTTTATTTGTTTTTTATAACAACAATGTTCTTGTTTTCAGAATCTGAATTATCAATAAAATTCTTTTAATAATATGCGATTCTATTTTGTTTTTTTTGTTTAATGAAAAATTAATTTAAGCGACAGATCTCTTACATTTAGAAAAATTTTCGATTTTCGAAACGAATTGCTGTCAAAAGCGCATCATCTCGTTGCTGCATATATTTATTTAAAGCAAACTGCTTAGCGCGTGTGCTTTTATATTTGAAAAGATTCAGAGAATTTTCAACAGGGAAATAAAGTTATTAATTTTACTGAATTTTGTGGATTCTTTGTGTTTTGAGGTAAAAGTCAAACCATCAAATATGTGATAACCTTAAAATAAGGGTATATATAATCAGGATTTTGCGGCCAGACATTCCCAGCGAAATAAATTACAAAAAATTATCTATGTAGAATTAATGTATATTCCGTTTAGTATTTTAATTTATCAGTGTTATTACACATCAGTTTATCAGTGTAAGTTATATCGAGTTTTAGTTGTGTTCGATATAAGAATTTTATTTGGTTTATATAAATCTGATTCGTTTAATAATATTATATTTATTAAATACTATTTATTAGGTTTTCAAATCTGTCAAACCCAATCAGTGGCCTCCTGGCTAAGATATCTGATTATTGCTATTTCGACTCGTATTCGAACCCAAACAAACGAACTGGTTGAATTTTGTGATTTCCCCTATGTGTAACATGAAAATGAGTACGTTTTGCTTATAAAGTCGTCCATGTAGACATTCATTGCCTTCGGCTGATAGATCTCGTTTCCTTTGCAATACTCAAAAAATCTAAAAATTTTTCAAAAACACTAACAGATGCATATAACAAAATAAAATTAAGTAAATGCATATAAGAAAATAAATTAAGTAAATGCATATAAAAAAACTGAAGTAAATGTATATAACGAAAAAAAAAATGAGGTAAAAACAAATTTTCAATAATTTTTCAATACAGTAGTTTTAAAATTGCTTGTTTTTAAATTTTATTTCATTTTTATGTATGTACTAATATACAGTGTATGTGTGCGAAAGTGTGCTTGTTCGGCATATCTATATATATTAATTAAATAAATCTGATTTGAAAATGCATGCACTAACGCGCTATTCTCGTAATTTGAAAAACACTAAAGTATTGTCTGAGAAAAATATTTATAAAGAAAATTTCGTCTCCTTACTCGGTGCTGTGTAAAAAATTTAAATAAGCTTATTAATTTGTTCTTCTTTATTAAAAACAAATTAGTTTCTTTTCATCTATATATGAAAAATAACAAAATCTTGCTGTCAGAATGGAAATTCTTAAAAATATGAAATTCGTTCTTTTCGAATAAAAGTTTCTGAGAAATTTCTCTAGGTCAGCAGGTAGTAACAGGACCACTGACTGCTTTGTTTGAAAAACCTGATGAAGTGGACGACTTTACCCCCAAAAGGTTTTCTTTAAGAAAGCAGATGCAGTCCAAATGGCTTTTCTGAGAAGCGTTCGTATTTGAATAGCTTGAAGCTTGAAAGCTCGAGTTGGAAGATGTTCCCGAAGTCAGACAGCAATAAAATTTGTTATAGATATTTCTCTCTCTATCTCTGTGAGTTCTTGAAATCTTGGAATGGGTGAAAGTTTATTTTGTTTTACATATATAAGGAAACTGCATGTAAAGCAAAATAATTCAAGGCACCCATTGTATGTTAATCATTGTACGTCCCCTCAGCTCTTCGGTTGGGTATTAAGAAAAGAAATTCCTATACTGCTTTTGTATTACTTGTATAGTGAAAGATTTGAAAAAAATAGCTTCATGTGAAAAGTTTTTCTCCGATGAACGAATACAACTGAAATATGTTTCTGTCTTCAAGTATATCCACAAAACATGAAATAGTATTGTACTCTTTTGTATTATATTGCACTTTTATATTACTTCGTGGTAAATTTTTTGATTCTTAAATTTCTCTCTCTCTTTTCTTATAATACACAAGTACTCTTTCAAATATGGCTGACCTATCTATGAACCTAAATTTTTATACTATAAAATTTTATATAAAAATTAGCCGTAATCATTAGACACAGCTTTGTGTATATTATATTCTTGAATACATGCCTGCAATTAATACTAAGAATACTATTGATAAAATTCGTGATATAATTAATAATGAAAATACTGTTTAAGCTAAAAACCGATTTGAATCTTTTTTTCATTATAGGGTAGCATGAGCCAAACAATTTTCGTTAGAAATACACAATTATACTAACTTGACATAGCAGATAAAAAATATTTTATCGTCGTCATCGGCTATGATAAAAGATTTTTACGCTTAAGATTTTGGATTATGATAAAGCACACAGGACCTATTTGTCTAAGGAAAAGGAAGTCTTCAGGGTAGATTTTTTTTGTGGGAAACAAACTGTTAATTCACAATCAGTTTTACTTATGAAAAACCCCTAAACCTCCCATGCAGCCGCTAGAATTTACCGGTGCTCAGCTATCTTACCGCTTGGAGACTAGTTGGCTTTCTGAACTTACGCAATATCTATCTGAATTTGAATATTTGCATAAAAAACGAGCAAAATAACATTGTAAATTTTACTAAAATCAAACTTTCTTTGAAAAAGGAAAATTAATTGTAAGGAATAAGATGGATGCATTTAATTAAACGGCGGGCAATAACAGCGCTGATCATATGTTTCGTATAGGAATTCATTTTCTTCGTGTTATCGTATAACGGAAAATATCCACAGATTATATATTACAGTTTTTAAGAAGTCATGGGTTATCTGCTTTAAGAGAACACCTTCGTGGGCAATTTTCTAAATAAAATTGGCTTGAATTCATGTTACGCATCGAGAAAATCATAAATACCACAAGCAGCTAAACTGTTCGGTTGCCAACAACAAAATACCAACATGCAGCAATCTTATTCATTCAACTATAGTGAACTTAAACTAATGTTTGTATATTATTAGTAGTATTAAAATAACGAAAATATTTATTCTAATAAAAATTTTTGTTTGAATATCCTCCCTAGTAAGGTATTTCCTTTGGTTGGAGATTTGTCAACAATAAATGCTATGTTTAAACAAGACATTTATTTAGAGCATAATGCTTCAAAAATGTATGCTGGGATCCCTAGAAAAAAAAATATCGCCGGAAAATATATCTCCGAAAAAATATTTAATCATTCATATTCTTATGATTAATTATTAAATAATTAATAACTTTTATAATTATTAAATGAAATGCTTATTTATACTTTACCAAATGTACAGCAACACTCTTTCTTTACAAAAATACCATATTGAATAAATTATATTGTAAGCTAATAAGTAACAATATTGCTTTGTTTAATTAAGATACAATAACAAGCCGAACAAACATTAAATTGGAAGTCAAACAACAAAAATCAGCGTTATATTTTCAAATTTTCACAATCTAATTTTCATTATATCTTATCTCGTTCATTTGCGCTTTTGCAGCTGAAGATGATGGTTCGGTAAAACCATCGAAACTAATCCTGTGAAAATTTGAAAATATAACGCTGATTTTTGTTCGTTGACTTCCAAATTAATTGCTTTGTTTGTTATTAATATGTCTCATCCTTCCTATTTCAGATAAAATTTACTAGTGTTTCTTGGACAGGAAAGCAAGAATTTTTAATTTGAATCCATAAATTTATGATACACTGAAAACGGTTTCATGTTATAATTCCCTCTCTGAATATCTTGAGTGTATATGAAAAAGTAAAATGCAAATTTAATATTAATATTACCACCCTTAAAAACACCCAAATATTTCGTTTAATACTCTCTTAAAACTACGTAATAATTAAGGAAAAAAGAAATTATTTAAAATAATTATTAGTTGCCTGCAGTTGAAGAATATAAGGAAAATGCATAAGGTTTTAAAGATTTTTAATTAATGACAAAAATACAGAAAATCGGAAATAATACGAAATGTTTCAGCAATATCTCAGAAGGAATGAAAATTGCACCAGATATTTCTCAGAATATAATTTTAGTGATAGCAGTTTAATCAGTCTGCATTGAAATTCCGGTGATAATCAGTGACATACAGATTTAGGTTACTTAGGTTAAAAATGCGTAATAATTTAAAATTTAACCGTGTAAATTTTAAAACCAATTTATTTGAAAACTATCAGCTTCGCTACGAGCCTTCGTCTGGCTTTTAAATGTACCGGAAAAATGGCTGAAGGGAACTCCAAACGTTAAATTTAAAAACTGCGTAGGATTTTATTCTGCAGAACAACTTCATAAAAAAAGTTATTACGTATAACAAAATTACAATGAAATAAGCAATGTCCCTTAATACAAATATTAATTATCCTAATAAATAAATTAACCAAATACCCTTTTCAAAATCTTAAGAACTCAAATTGTATAAAGGAGGTTAATAACTTTGTTTCCTAAAAAAATCAGTCAAAACTTTTCAATATCTTAAAAACAGTGAAATGAGCAATAAATAAAATAAAGAATGCAAAAAACAAAAAATTCTGAAAAGCAAAGTATAATTAATGATATTTTATCTTATGTTTTCAAGGGAAAAAATTACAATGAAATAAGCTATATCTCTTAATACAAATATTAATTATCCTAATTAAAAAATTAACCAACATTCCGTAGAAGAACAAAAATCATGTAAAACTTTTCAATATCTTATAAACAGTGAAATAAGCAGAAAAATGACATGAAAGGAACTCAAAAAACATAAAATTCCGCGCAGAATTTTACTCCACAGAACAACTTTATGCAAAAAAAAAAAAAAAAAAAAAAAAAAAAAAAAAAAAAAAAAAAAATCAATAAAAATATATTATATTTATATAAAAATGACAATGAAATATGCCAATCTCTTAAAAACAGTGACATAAGAAATACGATGAAATATTGTTGCCAACCCATATTTCTAAAAGAATGAAACTATTCAAAATGATGCGATTTCATCAAAAATCTATCAACAACAATAAGACAGTAAAATTGTTGCCCAAATCACATTTTTTAACATGTGAGATGTAAGAAATGTACTCGGAAGCTTCATTTAAAAAATCTTTTAAAAATACAAAATATTATCATTTTTCCAAAATTCTTTTTGTAAAAGCATTCGCAAGGATGAAAGTTTAACGTGTCCAAAAATCAAAGAAAAATAATCTGTACATTTTTAAAAATAAACTTTTTTAGAAAAAATCCCATTGAAAAAGTGTTAAGCTCCCTTTGTTAAATAAATTCGTATTTAATCGATTTATTGAAACACGAAATTTATTTTAAGTTCGTAAAATAGCTAAGTGCCCACGTTTCATGACGATGTGAAAATGGTGTGTGTAGAGTAAAATCTTTCCTATAGCCCATTATGTTTCAAAATGACACGATTTCGTTACAATACATGAAATAAAAAAAATTCGAATTCGAATTTCGAAAAATTCGCTTCGAAGTGCACTGGCTCTTGTGTAGATGTACCTATGTACCAAATTTCGTAGCCGTGGGTCCATTAGCTTACGCGCAGCGCGAACGAAAGGCGCGCACACACAGATAGACTCTTTCTTTTATTATATGTAGAGAAGATATGAGAGATTGTTTAAGGGAAGGAGACTTTCAAGTTTCGCAGCTGTAGCCTGCGGCATTAAGACGATCATCACAGAGTCTAGCCTTTTGCAATTCTCTTGAGAGCTCACAGGTACTGAACAATATATAGCAATCAATCTCACTTAGCGGAATCATTGAAGTAAAATTCTGGGAGGGATGGGAAATAACAAAAGAACTGCTTGACAATTTTCAGAGGTTTAGGGTTATTTTCGCAACATTTTACGGGAAGTTCGGCCCCAAACTAGCGACAGTTTTAAAGAGATTCGCAGATAATCACTCAACAGGATAAGGGTTAATTAATTTTTCTATATCGCCTATTTTAAATTCTGGGGCTCTTTGTTGAACATAAAATAATTTATCTAACGGCGTTATAATCTTTCTGCCTAAAAATAACTCAGCATGAGTTTTGCCCGTCGTATCATGTTTTGCGGTCCTAAGGGCGAAAGCTAATTCATTGCCATAGTTATCCCAGCTTTTATGAAAATTTTTAACATAACTACGGATAATTTTCACTATATTTCTATTAACCCGTTCCGCTATATTTGATTGCGGCCGATACGGGACCATTTTTAAATGACGTATGCCCAGTTTTTGGCATATGTCATCAAATATATTACTTACAAATTGAGGACCATTACCGATATAACTTTTAGGGGCGCCCGGTATTTTAAAATATATTTATTTAAAATAGAATCAGTAACTAATTTCGCGGAGGCTCGTTTTAAGGGAACAATTTCGGTCCACTTACTAAAATGATCAACCATAACAAGGAGATACCGACTTTTATTTAACTGACTTTTTGGGAAAGGGCCCAATAAATCGATGCCAATTATTTCATTTGGAAATTCCGATTTAATGCTATTTAGAAACCCGGCCGGGCGGAAATTAATATAATTAACTGCTTGACATGTTGGGCAGGACTGGACATACGCCCTTGTTAACTTTTGCAGCTCAGGAAAATAAACTGCTTCGCGTACGCGTTGATGGTTTTTCGAATACCAGCATGAGAAGCTAAAGAGCAGTCGTGTAACTTCGGCAGCATATTTAATCTATGACTAGCTGGGATAACAGGTCGAAATTCGTTGTTGGAATTCGTAGTTTTTGTATAAAATAATAAACCATCTATTAGTTCGTAATGGGCCGCCCTATTTCTTATCGCCACAATATCTTGGTGGCTAAAATTTTCAGGATCCTTTAAATAATCATAAGTATTTTTAAATTCAGGATCCTTACCCAGTTCGGTTATTACAGTTTCTCGGGAATGTATCGTACATGCTGTGAGCATTGCCACCTTTACAGTATTACCTTCTTCATCTATTTTTATTCTGGATAGGGCATCTGCTACGATATTTTCCTTTCCGGGGGTATGCTTAATTACCAAATTATATTCTTGTAACTTGAGTGCCCATCTTATTAACCTTGGGGATAAGTTTTCCCCTGAGTACAATCTAGTTACCACCGCATGATCAGAATACACTGTTATTGGAACTCTTCCAAAATAGACTCGGAACTTTTGCACTGCTAACAGAACTGCAAGTGCCTCTCTCTCACTTGTTTTCATAATTTCTTTGTGTTTGATTTAAAGTTCGACTAAAAAATGCCACGGGCTGCTGATTTTGCGAAAGTACCGCTCCTACCGCATAATCCGAAGCATCCGCTGAAATTTCTAAATTCTCATCGTTTTCAGGAAATTTCAAAACAGGGGCTTGCGTTAATGCTTGCTTTAATTTTTCGAAAGCACTATTGGCTTCGGCAGTCCACGAGAATCTTGCCTTTTTCCTTTTTAATTTTAACAATGGTTCAGCAATAGCTGCAAAATCTTTTATAAAGGACCTATAATATGAACAAAGTCCTAGAAAAGAAGAGAGCTTCTGTTGTGCCTGCGCGTGCATTTCATTACTAGCGTCGGCGCATGCGTCTTGAGCTCTTGGAGTTTGTGACATGAGATTGTGAGCTAAGAGCGTGTGAGAGAATTCGTGGCTTCGAGTGGCCCTGAACTATGTAAATTAATGAGAATTAAAGTGAGATATAATACAGTCCATTGTTCCTGAATTTATTGAATTATAGTGTAGTGCCTGTGCAGAACATCGTGGTCCGTCATGGGCCAGAGATCTATGGATTATGAGTTAGTTACAAGTAACAAGTAAGTCAGCAGTTTCGATTTAAGAATAAAGTGCCATTTTGTTATTTTGAGATACTGTGTAAGAGTTTTGAGAAAATTTATATACTGTGTTACTGTGTTTAAGTAATTGAGAAGAATTACTTATTATCTTGTGTTATTTCATTAAGAGTATAATGTTGATAAAAGGTGCACTTAAAGAGGATTTAAAGCTATTGGCTTTAGAACTGAATATAGAGTTAAGTGAAAAGATAACTGTTACAGATTTAAATTTAGCGATTAAAAGTAGTGAAGCTTTTAAATCCGATCCAAATTCGGTAATAGAGTTGGGTAATTCCATAGTAGAGCATCGTAAATCTGAAGAAGCTAAAGTATTACAGTTAGAACAAATTAAATTAGAGAGATGTAAAACAGAACTAAAAATTGCTCGATTGCGAGCTGAAACCAAAAGTGTTAATAATGATCAAAACGAAACTAAAGGAGAAAGTTCCGATTCCTTAGATTCTCTTATTAAAAGTATAAGAACACTAACATTGAAGGTTCCTAGTAAACCTGAAAACTGGAGTTATTTTTTCTCGTCTTTAGAAAGAGCTTTCGCGACAAAAAAATGTGCCTGAGAAATCTAAAGCGGAAATATTGTTAAACTTGTTAGGGGAACGGGCTTCGAACATTATCGTGTATATTAGAGATGAGGAGCTAAGTGACTATGAAAAAGTAAAACCTATTATTCTAAAAGAATTCGAACCTACACCACAAATTGTTTTAGAAAATTTTAAAAAGGCTCAACGCCTAAATGAGTCCCATGTGCAGTTCGTGTCGCGATTAACCACAAATTTCGAATATTAATTAAAATTGAGGAAAGTGTCTGATTTTGAAACTCTGAAGCAGTTAATAATATCAGACAAATTGTTTGAAACATTAGATCGAGAAACGTCAGCCCATATTTCTATAAGGCAAGCTGAAAGTTGGTTTCCGCCTCAACAAATGGCAAAAGAAGCAGATTTATTTTTCACATCTCGCGGAAAGTCCCTTGCCGCAAGTGTGCACAGTTTTCAAAAATCTCGCAGCAATTGCAAAACGTCGAAAAATGTTTCAAAGGTATTCCTTGCCTATGTAAAAGGATTAAAGTGTGTTCTTTGTGAGGAAAATCATTTTTTGGCAAAATGCCCAAATTTCTTGAAACAACCGGTGAATGATCGGGTTGAAATCATCAAAAGTCATAAATTATGCTTTAATTGCCTATCATTAAACCATTCCGTCAAAAATTGCAAATCAAAGTTTTCGTGTTCCGTTTGTGGGAAAAGACACCACATGACATTGCATTTTCCGGTAGAAAATAAATCATCGAAAGAGAAGGAAAAAAATAAAAACGAAACAGCGAGTAGTTCCAGTGTGCTATCCCCCCTAGCGCCAGACGTTCTGCCTAACATCGGTAATACTCTACTTACAGCAACTAGTGTAAACAGATCCAGAAAAAGTGTTCTTCTGAGCACGGCTATTTGCTTTATTAGTGATAGTATGGGTAAGCTACATCCAGTCAAAACATTACTTGATGGCGGCAGTACTTCATCGTTTATAAGCAGAGACTGTGCGAATAAATTCAACTTTGATTCTGAGAAGGTAAATATTGCGATTTCCGGATTAAATGATTCCTTGTTTACAATTCGGAAAAGAGTTTCGGCGTGCATTAGCAATAAAGATAAAAGTTACGTGAGACATTTAGACTTATTAGTAGTACCAAAAATTACGCAAGATTTGATTCCTCCAAGGAAAATTGATATTAAAATGCAGGATTTTTGTAACATAAAATTAGCTGATGAGAATTTTAATGTTCCAGAACGTATAGAGATGCTTTTAGGAGCTGAGGTTTTCTTTGAGATATTAAAATCTGAACAAATTCGATACGAAAACTCGAGTCTTATTTTACAAAACAGCGTGTTCGGGTTTATAGTGTCGGGAAGCGTTACATCAGAAGAACAGAGCCGCATACATTGTGGGTTAATGAAAACATCTAATGACTTAGAACAAACAATGGAAAAATTTTGGGAAATAGAGAATGTTGAAATAGCCATTCCAAAAAATAAAGAAACAGCAATATGTGAAGAACATTATGTGCAAACTCATAAGCGGAATGAAGAAGGGAGTTACATTGTAACAATTCCACTAAAGGAAGATCCTATTTGCTTAGGAAATTCAAAATATGTTGCCCTTGAGAGATTAAATTCCCTATGGAAAAGATTAGTTAAAGACTCTGAATATTTGAGTCTGTATCAGGATTTTTTAAAGGAATGTGAAGAGCTAGGGCATATGACTGAGGTTGAAGAGAAAAATGAGCCTAGGGTAGTGTACTATATGCCACATCATGGGATATACCGACCTCAAAAAACAACAACTAAATTGAGAACAGTGTTTAATGCATCGTGTTTAACATCAAATGGAATTTCGCTAAATTATTTACAACGTAATGGAGGGGTTATTCAAGATGATCTCTTTTCAATCATGCTTAGATTTAGAAAGTACCCATTCGCATTTACGGCGGATATTAGAAGAATGTATAGAATGATTGAAATTAACCTTGAACAGAGATGCTTGCAGCGAATCCTGTGGAAAAAGGAAAGTGATGCACCTGTGAAAATCTACGAGCTTAATACTGTGACTTACGGTACAGTTAGTGCGCCATACTTAGCTATGAGAACTCTTAAACAATTGTCGATTGATGAAGGTCCAAAATTTCCGTTAGCTGAGCCAGTCTTACTTAAAAATTTTTATATGGATGATGTGCTTAGTGGAGCGGAATCTTTGAGTACAGCTAAGGAGCTTAAATCTCAGTTAATTGCAATATTGAAGAGTGCAGGAATGACACTGCACAAGTGGTGCAGTAATCATGCTGAACTTGCGGAAGAAGATCACTCCTATTCCTTTCCTAATGAAGCAGAATCTACAACACTTGGAGTGTCTTGGAGGTCTAGAAGAGACTGTTTCTGTTTTAGAGTGAAACTCGATAATGACATAGTTGTTACCAAACGACAAATATTGTCCACAATTGCAAGATTGTTTGACCCGATTGGTTTACTAGGGCCAATCATAAGTAAAGCCAAAATATTCCTCCAACGGTTGTGGTTGTTAAAGCTGAATTGGGATGAACCACTACCAAAAAAGGAAGCTGATGAATGGAAGAAGTTCTCTACTGAACTGGAAGTTTTAAGTAAAATAGAAATTGAAAGGTTTATTCTTATTGCAGAAGTAGACTATGTGGAACTTCATGGATTTGCAGATCCCTCTGAGGTAGCATACGGAGCAACCATATATTGCAAGTGCCGTTCGAGAGATGGAGAAGTGAAGACAAGACTAGTGACGAGTAAATCCAGAGTCTCGCCTATTAAACGAGTTACTATTCCGAGACTGGAGCTTTGTGCGGCAGTCCTACTTGCAAGGTTGATGGTTAGAGTAATATCTGCATTAGAGATTTCTGTGAAAAACGTTTATTTGTGGAGTGACTCCATGATCGTGCTTTCATGGATACAAAAGGAGCCTTACCAGCTCAAGACATTTGTTGCAAATCGAGTGGCAACAATTCAAGAGTTGACTAATGGTCATCAATGGCGTCATGTGTCATCAAAGAAGAATCCGAGTGACCTTATATCCCGAGGTTTGGATCCCAGTAAACTTCAACAAAATGATATGTGGTGGAAAGGCCCTCTGTTCCTGAGATACGACGACTATCCAAAAAGAGAGATTCCGGTGGAAGTCATTGTGAAGGACTTTCCAGACGAACTTAAAATCCTTAGTGACTGTAATATTTTTCTTAATGTGAAAGCTAACCCTTTCATTGAGGATTTCTTAAATTTAAGTAACAATTACACTAAAATTATTCGTGTTTTAAGTTTTATTTTTAGGTTTGTAAACAACTGCAAGGGGAAGGATAAGGTTTCAGGTCCTCTTCAGAGCTCAGAATTAAAATTAGCTGAACTTAAACTGATTAAGCTAATTCAAGATAGTGAATTTAAAAGAGAAATTTCAAGCCTTGAAAAGGAGGGTAAGGTACCTCCAGATAGCAAGGTAAGAAGTGTTTTTCCATTTTTAGATCAATATGGAATTTTAAGAGTTGGAGGCAGATTAGCTAATTGTAAGTTGAATTTTGATAGAAAATTTCCTATAATCTTACCAAAGAATCATAAGTTGACTAATCTAATTATTGTGATGTTTCATAAGAAATACATGCATATTGGTCCACAAGGCTTACTGTCTATTGTTAGATAAGGGTTTTGGCCCTTAAACGGGCGTAACACTTGTAGAAAAATAGTACATGAGTGTGTCGTATGTTTCAAAGCAAAACCAGTGCCCTGTCAACAACTTATGGGTCAACTCCCTCAAGAAAGAGTCAGCCCGAATTTTCCATTCAATTGTGTTGGAGTTGATTTTTTTGGTCCTTATTTTATAAAATACCCACATCAGAGAAAAGGTCGCCTTAACAAGGTGTATGTGTGCATTTTCGTTTGTTTTGTTACCAAAGCTTGTCATCTTGAGTTGGTAACAGACCTGTCTAGTCAAGCATTTATTGCAACCCTAAAGCGTTTTTTCAGCAGGAGAGGCAAGTGTGCACGCATATTTTCAGATAACGCAACCAATTTTGTTGGTAGTAACGCAGAATTAAAGAAATTGAATAGGCTAGTCAGCAAACCAGATAATGAATTAGGTAATTATTTATCGAGTGAGAGTATTGATTGGTCGTTCATTCCCCCTAGAGCTCCCAATCATGGAGGTCTTTGGGAGGCAGGTGTCAAATCTGTTAAGTTTCATTTGAAACGCGTAGTAGGCAATTTGAAACTAACCTATGAGGAGTTTCTTACAGTAATTGCTCAAATTGAAGGCATTTTGAAGATTAAACAGTTCATGAGTTCGTCTTGCTATTTGCTGTAATGGAGCGGAAGATTTTCTAATCAATTTTTTTATAGAAGATACATAGCTTTCAAATTTAAATGCACAGTAATTATCTAATGGCACAAACATTTTTACATCTTCGCAAATATACAGTAGGCCGTGAACATTATGAGAAATATACTGTTTTTCATAATAAAGTCCAAAATTTACTACGAAGAGTTTTAATAGAGACTGTGTGTATTCACCAATTGCCGTCTGATTCTGTATTTTGCATAAGAGTCTAATCGAAATATGAAGTAGTAAAAAATGATCGTATAGCTTTTTGTTAAATTAAAAAAAAAATAAGTGGGCTAGTTTACAGTAAAAATTGACGACGGTATTCTGTAGCTTTACAGTGTTCCAATTCTTTTAGAGTTGGTTCCTTGGTTTTCTTGCAAATTCAATTGGTACATAAGGCATTAAAAACTGGTCATTTAAAAAAAATAGTTCAACATTTTTATGTGGTAATCGTGCTTGTAAAGTGCCTCCGCCTATCCTAACAGTAATCATATTTTGTACTACACCTAAGCACACAAGGGGCATAAAGTCTAACAGAATATTTATTAGTCCTATATTTGGAATATTCCTTAAAATGGGATAATCGTTTTGGTAATCGTCATCAGTGAGTTCTTCTTGAGACACAAAAGTTCATAATTTCGAATCACAGTTTGAAATGGAACTTAAAGAATATTTGCTAGCGCGAAAATTCGGCACAGGCGTTTTTCATAATTAAATGCTACTTCATCTTCTGACGAATCCGATAATATACGTTTATTTATTCTGCTGTAAATCCGTCTTTTAGATATCTGAGATAATTTTTTTTAGTTCTGTACATTTTTGTAGAATAAAGGAAAAATTTTGAAACTTACTTTTCACACTCTCTCAATGTAACGCTTGCAAGCGTCAACAAGTCAGTTCGTAACTGAAAGAGAATTTGGAACGACGGCTATTAACGTTTAGCAGAATAGCTGAATTCTGGAAATCAGAAAGGAAGTACGTGTACTTTCCACTTTGTGGGGTTCTTCAAGGATATCACTATTACGGAGCAATTAAAACAGCTGGGGGCATTCTGCGTCCTTTGTTGTGAAGGGATGTTTCCCTTGTGGGGGATACAAACAAGGGAAGGTCTGACACATAAATCTGCCACGTTAATAAAAGAGAAATCTTCTTGGGGCATCGGCTACAGAAAAAGTGCTCAGAGGTGTTACATTCTGAGCGGAGCTCGGTTTCTCAAAAGCAAAAAAAATTGAGAAGCAGTTTTACGAACAATGATAGTGATGAAATCAAACATTTTATATTTTCAACTTCAATTGTTATTTATAGTATAAAATAAAGTAATAAAACTGATGAGTTTAAAGAACGCGTTTAATTTAAAAATTAAATCATTTTAATTTAAAGTTTGAACATCTATTTAATCCATTATCTAATTTTGAGTTTTCATAACAACATTTATCTTTGTGTTATATACCTTGAAGGAACGTGTTTACTGCATTTTCCGGATGTTACAAATAAAAGAATAAAGCAGTAATTATTGTTAAATTATGAGGAGTCATGTAACATTGCCGGCATAACGTATAAGACTGCAGAGCGCTGGATATATTTTTTTCTCGCTTTGTTTAGCAAAGACCGAATATTTGTATGGTTAAATAGGTAGCAAAGTGAGGTTTGAGGAGAGTACGAACTTAATGTTAGTTCTTCCCATTCTGAAACCTCATTTTCCTATTTCAGAGAGGTAAAAAATAAGTTACTTCTTACCTCAGTCGCTTTGAAAGACTAATTCTCATTATTAAAGAACTTACCAGAAAATGAACGAAGAAGCTGCAATGAAATTTTTAGCCCAATAAAATTATTCTTCTGTTTATAAATTTAAATTAAAGCAAGTTAAACCTCGTACAGACTAGTTTTTAACTGCGTTTGTAAACTAAAATTTCGTTTATTTAAAAAAAATTATTGTTACTTATTACTGCACAGCACTAAACATCATTCATTACTAATATATTGATCAAAAACTATTTTGTTCTTTTGCAGTTTCAAAATATAGTTATTTCTATGCTAAGAACTATCGATGAATTTAATAGAATACTTTTATGACTTGATATTTCTGATTAGTACCTCAGAGACGGGTAAGTGATTAGCGACTGATTGCCGTACAGAAGGGCTCAAGTTCGAATGCCAGATAAGGCATGGATGTACATCATGCCCATCTGTTCATAGGATAAATGTCTTCGTGAAAGATTTTCTGAGTTAACCTGTAACGTAAATAATATTTGTGTTCAAAGATATTAGAAAAGTATCTAAAATAATGTTTACAAAATATATTATGTAGCAATTAGAATTCAATCGTGAACACACTTTCAATATGAAACTCAAAACGGCTGAAAACACGTGCATATAATTTGTAAGAAAGTACTCTGATCACTAGACACCGTGAAACAAAAATTTGAAAATATTATTACTTACAGCCAACATATACAAGACAAAAACCAGTGTAAGCATAACAATGAAATTTTCATATGCAGAATAGGTAATCCATAGAGTAAGATTTCTATTCTTATAACATGACTTGCGTGTGGTACAAGGTTATTTTACTTTAATATTTTCAGATATGAGCTTCCATAAAAAGTAAGTACTGAAGATATCTGAGAAACAACATCCTTAAGAGATCTTCATATATCCCGGGATATTACGACTTGAACAGGACATCCTTAAGATGTTGATTTACGAAGTCCTCAGGATATCTGAAAATCAACATCCTGGGGAGATCTTCATATATCCCGGGACATTGAGATTTGAATAGGATATCCTCAGGATGTTGACTTAAGAAGTCCTCGGGATATTTGAGAATCAACATCCTCAGGATATCCTAACTGCTTCCCGGGACATTGCGACTTAAATAGGATATCATGAGGATGTCTTGTGTTATGGAGGACATAACAACCACTGAAAAAAATCACCCGTTATCATATACCAAAGATCAGCAGCATACATTTTTTTCAAAGTTGTGCATAATATTAAATATTGGCTTTTGATAGTCAAGTTGATACAGGTGACAGGTGACGGAGGACGGGGACGCCTGGTGTTTAACGGAGGTAAACAGGCATATGCCCCACGCTCTCCCCTATTTAGATGCAAGAACTCCCTGGGGTCCCACAAGGGCGCACGCACCGGGAGTTACTGAGCCTTCATGAAAACGTTTACATGGCCATACAGGGGCTATTCAGCTTGACAATGGTTCTGTACAGATTCTTATGTTAATGGTTGACCTGGGTGTTCATAGGCCATAATGCATACATGAAACATGACATTACATACATGATATATGACATGACATTAAACTTATACATAATACTTGCATGAATTAGTACATACATATTTTATACTTCACATGACATTAGACTACACATACATAATGCATGACATTAATCTACACTTATTAGAGTTATAACCTGACGGTATACTACGTTAAGCTAATTGTATTGCGAACTAAGTTACTTTATAACTGGATTACTTATAGTTTACATTATTGCTATTACTTCTTAAATGACATTATGCTATATAACAGGATGGGCGCACATACTTTGCCTTATAATCATACATGCGTTATTTAAAATAATACACATGTGGCACGCGTTACACGCGCTAATGACTACATTACCGATTACGTTATGTTAAAAGTACACATAGTACGACGTGTTACACTCATTGATTAAATTACTTACATTACACATTTACTTATACACTTACATATTTACAATTTTAGACATAACACCTGCTAAGTTACAATAGAGACATAGAATTCTTGCGCTGTGTGTGCTATTATTCCTATGTTGGTTGGCAGACATCCTGCCCTAGGGCGCTCAGCTGCTGTATAATTTTACATATATTTCTTATCGCCGGTGCGTGTTTGATGATGAACCTCTTGTAAGGTACTATATCCGTAGTGGGATATGGTAAGTGATGATTCGTCGTGAGGCTACAGTTGAACACGTAGTTGTCGGGGGAGCCAATTTCTCCGCACACACACACTTCTGTCATGGAGATGGCACGCTTATAAAAGACGATGGGAAAAGGGCCATGCCCCGTGATATAGTTTACCAAAGGGGGTATGGCCTGTAAGCGTTCGTTATCTACTACAGGGTAGAATTCGAAAGTCCTTCTGCCGGTATCTCCATTCTCCCATTCGTGTTGCCATTGTTCATTCCCTATGTCTCTTAGTTGTCTTTTTAAAAATGACGCCGGAATTAGTGCTGCGACAACCTGTGCATTATTGTTGGTTGCTGCCTCACTGGCCAGTTGATCTGCCATCTCATTGCCTGCGATCCCAGAGTGGCCTCTTACCTGTTTTAGCTTGATGTTAGATTGCTGGTTGCTATGCAATGTCTGTTGGATTTGCAGGATTATGGGAGATGTGTGATGATGATTCTTTAATGCCTGCAGCACTGACATGCTGTCTGTGCAGATTTCTGTTCGTGCAAGTTGTATGTCATGTGCGTACTGTATTGCCGCTTCAATTGCTAAGGCCTCCGCCTGGAAGATACTATTGTGAGCTGCAAGATGGCCTTTCCATTGACTGTGAAGTGTACCATGCTCATAATAAGCATAAGCACAGCCCACTCCGTTATCATGTTTGGAGCCATCTGTGTAGAATTGCGAGGCGACTGGTATATCCTCTATTCGCGGCGTAGATCTCTTTGCTATTTTGACGTGTATGCCCGAGTTTTTATGTGCTGGGTTCACGTGCTGTGTGCTGCCTGGTGTTTCGTACTGCAGCGTGCTGAAGACTGTGGTGCCGAGTGCAGCATTCTCCTTTAATCTTATTACCCGCTCATATATTGCTTCTAACTTGGCCCTGATGTGAAGGGGTGTGAGCCCGGTAAGCACGAGTGCTGCATTTGTCGCGGTTGTTCTATATGCCTTGCTGATGTTGAGAGCAAAAGGTCTTTGTATTGTTGACGGGGCTTCTATTTTACGACTACCCATTGGTAGTGCCCAAATAGCTGAGGCATAGAGTACAATTCTTTCTGCAACTGTCAAGTAGAGCAGTTTTGAATGTAAGGGTTCTGCCCCCAGTTTTGTCCCCGGAACTGCCTGGCTTTCTTTGCAATGTTGCCTGTTCTGACTTTGACTTCTTGTAGATGTAGTAGCCAGGTCAAGCCTTGGTCCCACGTGACTCCAAGGCATTTTAACGTTTTGGTGATTTTCAAGTTTCTTCCCATTAGCTTAATACAAGGTCGTTTCGTGGGGTTTGTACCTGGACGCGGGGTGATCATGGCCGTAGATTTCTGGGCTGAGATAATGAGTTTCAGATTTCGGCACGTGTCATAGAATTCGGAACAAGTGGCGGAGCCGTTCCTCTCCAGTTCGTCTCGCGTACGGCCAGTAACTAGCAGTGCCGCATCATCGGCATACGCCACTACCTTGGTGTGGCCAGGGCATTTGAGTTGTAGTAGCGTATTGAACGTAATTATCCAAAGCAGGGGTCCCGCGCAAGAGCCTTGTGAGCAGCCCCTCTCCTGCTTCATTGTGTAGACACCATTATTGTTTGCGATTATGAGACTTCTTGAGTCCAGATAATTGTTGAAGATGTTATATAAATTCCTAGGGCACTTTACCTCCCTGAGGGCCTGCTTGATTGCAGGCCACCAGAGAGAGTCAAAGGCACTCTGAAGATCTAATGATAAAAATGCCGTGTGCCGGTTATTGGCTCTATTATCGTTAATGTGGCTTCTGATCTTATCTAGAGTGTGTACTGTAGAGAGGCCAGTTCTGAACCCATATTGGTTATTCCTAAGGAATTTGGTACGGTGAAGGTGGTACTTTAGCCTATTCACCAGAAGTTTCTCGTAAACCTTCCCCAGCGCAGACAATAAACATATCGGTCTGTAGGAGCTGGGGTCTTTTGGTGATTTATTCTTTTTAAGGAAGAATACGACTTGGCCCTTTTTGAAGGCCGATGGAAATATCTGCTGTCTTAGTAATTTATTAAAGAAGGCCTTGAAGTATGTTGGGCAGGCAGTGTATGCGACCCTGATGATTGCATAGTCCAGTCCGTCAGGGCCTGGCGCTTTCTTGAGCGAAAGATATTTGAAGACTTGCTTAATCTCCTCCGTTTCGAAAGGGATATCATCCGGGGTATCTGGGACGCCTTGACAGTCTCGTATTACTCTTTGTTGTGGCGTGTCATCCTCTGGGTTGTCTTCACTGAAGGCTGCATTCAGATATGTGGTAGCAGTATCTTCTGCTATGTTGCCGGTGGAGGGTGGATTTGTGGTCTCGGCCTATAGATGATCCGGCCTGAAGACTTTGGAGGTTGCTAGTTTGTGCAGTATTCCATATGGATTTGAGTTCTCCGTACAGAACTTCCGCCAGCTGGCGATCTTCGCCTTTAGGAGGTTAATCTTGTACGCTGCTCTTTCCTTTCTGAAGGCTACGAGGATTATAATCTTTGCTTCCTCGTCTGTCGTGGAGCGTATACGGCGTCTTAACGCCCTGCACTTCTGCCGTTGTTGGCGCAGTTCTTTCGTCCACCACGCAATACCCTGTAGTCGTTTTGCAGTTTTGGTGGGCAGGTATTGATCACATATGCATCGCATGGTGTCTAGAAGTTGTTCTGTATGGTCATTAAGGTCATTCTGATTATTGCATAAATCCAACGCTTGCTCCTTTTGTTGCAGCGCCTGCGAAAAGGCCCTTGTGAGTGCCTGTATTCTATTCTTTGGTAACTTAAATCTCCTGAGTATGCCAATGCTCGTATCACCTGCTATACTGAAGTAAATATATCGGTGGTCCGAACAACTTTCGTCTTCTGCCACCTGCCAATCATGGACATTGTTGGCGATGTCCTGGCGATAGTGATATCCGGCCAGCCCTGATGGTAGGTATTATCAAAGGTTGGTTGTGCATGAAGTGAATTGATAATTTGAAGGCCGTTAGAATTCAGGAAATCTTCTAGCAGTTGATCTTTAGGGGTGGTGGTGGGATACCCCCAAATGGTACTATGGGCCTTGAAATCACCACCGATTAAGTGCGGGATCGATGGGTACTTAAAGCTAATGTCCTCAATGCTTGAAATACTCTCTTGAATGTCATCTGGAGGTGGGCTGAACTGCAATAGTTTACTGCAACACAGCCTGGTCGCCACTCATTATAAAGCAACAGCGAGACCACGTCAAGTTGCTACAAATACGATGAACTGATTTTATGATTTTAGACTATTAGTTCAAAACTATTAGTTTATTCTTCCATTCACTTGTTACAATATTTCATTTTTTACATGCTCGGCTATCCAAAATTTCAAGAGCTTTCCGGATATTTTTTTTTGTTGAGTTTTTACTGTACACACATATCAGCATTTACATCGTCAAAATTGCACAGACACAAACTTGAAGTGAATTTACTTTTACAGCTAAACACAGGAACTGGAAAACAAAAAAGTACTTATTCGGAGATTGTATTTCTTTTTCGTTCATGAAAATCAAAGTTCATTACACAAACATTCAATCACACTGCACAAGCATGTATGGAAATTCTTAATACATTTAGTAATCCTGATAACTGATTACGCATTTAGTAAATAAATCAGAAAATATTTTAATGTATAACAAATGAATAAAGTAGTTAAGCTTTTATAAAAGAGAGCATAATACTACAGCTACGAAGATATTTAATGTTATAAAGTTAAGTAATTTAGTAAATTTCACTTGTTCACCAAAGCAATGAATTATGAAGTTCCTTGTATATTTTTATAAATGAACTTTATTGCTGTTTTAAGCAATTAAACAACTGTTCAAGTTATTTTAATAATTTTGAAATATATACACTAAAAGAAACATTAAAATGTATTAATCCATTTGTCAACCTTGATTTTGGCACGAAAGTCTGCAGAATGCTTCGTAGTTCTTAAGCACATAGAGGCACTGCAATTCTTTCTTATTCCTTGATCTGAAGTTTTCTGCAATTGTTTTTTTTTTTCAGATGTGGATAAGTTTTTCGAACACTCTCGTTTGTTTTACTGGCGTCGCTGAATTTTGATACGGTGATACAGAGGTATTTATACAGGGGTTCTACTGCATTCGCAGTACTTCCCTGTAAACCTGAAGGAAATCCACAATGGGCATGGTGTTCAAAGGTTCCTGGATGAATCCCTTGGAGGGAGCAGGGTGAGGGAGGAAAAAGAAGAAAAATATATCAAGTAATTCCCTTGAAAACTGGCGAGCTGAATTTTGCGATGAAATGCAGCACATTTATTGCCGAGTGTCACCTTCCAGATTTTTCATACTGTTAATGTATACATCAGCAGTGAATTATTCTCCTCTTTCTTCAAATACACTACGGCGATAAACAATAACCATTTACTAAAGATTTTGCGTAAATTCCCACACATAATAATTTAAATTGCGAAAATCTCACAATTAGCACCTAAACACACTATTCAGCAGCACAATTCTTTCGAAAGCGCGGCGTAGTAGTGAAAAGTGGGGTAGGCCGTCTTGCCAGGTGAAACTAGTCGATATTTCCCTGACGTTGTAAGGATCCTAAGTTTTACTAACGTTTATTTTATTTTAAATCTTTACTATCACTTCTTATTTTCTACTTCCGGCCAGAATTAAAAGCTTTAACTTATTTACGCAAATTTGTCTTGCGAACGCTAAGTACTTAAGTTGTGGCTTTTTGCCAAGCAAGAGAGAGGAAGGAGCTATTAGAAGCAGGCCGCTTGCCATAGTAGGTTTACTCGGTTGCTGGTTGCCTTCAAGGCCAGAGGTTTAATCCTCTTGATAATTTTTAAGCGTATCGTAGTGTTAGCAGTTCTCTGTACAGTCGGTCACAAAAGTATTCGAACACCGGTACCCTATCAGAAAATGACAAGATGGCGTTTTTTTTTCTCTTTCTCTCTGTGTGTCGTGTTATTCCATCCTAGGTTTTCTTCTCCCCCCCATCTTGGAAAAAAACTGGAAAAAATTGGTTACGATCTCTTTTTGAATGGGGAGATGCCATTTTGAGAAAAAGCTGACGACCCTATCTTGGAGAATGAACATGACCGCTCTACACACCCTTTCTCTCCCTATCTCTTTGAAATGGGAAGCCATTTTGGGACCCTCTATTCTTGGGGAGGGAGAAAACTGAAGTCTGCATTTCGCTGTCTCTGAATGCGGAAAGCCCTTTTGGGAAAAGCGGACCCTCTTCTTCTGATCTTGGAGAACTGGAAATGAACGCTCTACACGATCTCTCTTTGAATTCAGAAGGTATTTTGGAACCTTCTAATGTTGGAAAACTGAAATGAACGCTCTACGCTTTTTCTCTCTCTCTCTCTTTGAGATGAGTAGCCATTTTGGAGGATTCTTCACCACCATCCTAACCTTGGAAAACTGAAATGAACGCTCTACACCTTCTCTCTCTCTCTCTTTCTCTCTTTCTCTGAAATGGGTAGTCATTTGAAAACTCCCTAACTTTGGAAAAAAACAGAAATGAACGCTCTACACCATCTCTCTTTGAAAATGGGGGGGGTGTCATTTTGAGACCTCCCTCCCCTAAACTTGGAAAAAAACTGAAATGAACGCTCTACACTTTCTCTCTTTGGACATGGGTAACCCTTTGGGGACCCTCTCCTCTTGGTAGGAAAAAAAAGAACTGAAGTGAAGGCTCTACACAATCTCTCTTGGAATGGGATCCATATTTCGGGAAACGTGGATCACCTCATGCTGGAAAACTGAAGTGAACCACCAAGATTGGACTCTATATAATATTTTTTTTAATTGACATCATGACCCTCCTCCAATTTGTTATTAAAAAAGTTTTTTTGTTTTGGTTTTTATCCCATTTCCGATGTGATTTCAGAAATGCAATTCCATAACAGTTCAATTTCATTCGAAGTTAAATGATCTAAACAGTCTTTGACCCACCCATCCGTATGATTATTTTCTTCTCCTTCCTGTTGCACCAAATTTTGTAAGTCCATATAATCATTCCATACGGGAAGGGCTGGATCCTCACAAGGCTGTCTTGAAACACTTGGAGTCTCTTTGGGATGAGTGGAGGGATCTAGGATGTCTGGACCCGGCTGTGATTCTACCTCCATGATTTCTGGACCCGTTGGAACTTGTTTACCCGGCTGAAATTCTACCTCTACGATTTCTAGACCCGTTGGAACTTGTGAAACCGGCTGTGATTCTGCCTCCATGATTTCTGGACCTGTTGGAACTTGTGGACCCGTCTGACATTCTACCTCTACGATGTCGGGACTCGTTGAAGCTTGTGGACCCGTCTGACATTCTACCTCTACGATGTCGGGACAGGTTAGAGAAGAAGAAAAAGAAGAGGATACTGGAAGAGGTTCTGTCTGTGAGGAGTCCAAAAGAGGCTGCCTGTTTGAACAAGTCGGGGAAGAAGAAGAAGTAGAAGCTTCTGGGTTCTGAAGCGGATCTTGCACGCCAGGTAGGTTCCGGTAAGTCGACCGTTTTTTAAGAGGTAATTTTTTTTCTTCCTCCTCATCTTCAATTGTGATGACTTCAATTTCATTCTGTTGTCGGGTCGATTTTGTTTCGGGAAATAACGGTTTGGTCCAGCTCCTCTTATCATCTAAGGAAGGGATGGGTAAAGGTGGCGGAGGGTTTTCTTCTTTTTCTTGAAACATCATCGGTGATTTCAAAGAAATCTCCTCTTTCAATTGTTTCAAAGCGAGTACGAGCACCGATCGACGAGAAAGAGACTCTTCTGGGTTGTGACGATGAGATATTGCGTTTTCGGGGGAACGACATAGTTTTGAAAAGGTCTTAGAATATATTTCTTATATTACATCCTGTCGCTGACTTTAAAACTTCTTTCCTTCAGATTGGGGGACGATGATTCGTAATAGGCGAGAGGAGCGGCTGTGGTTTGAACAATATGAACTTCGTCCTCAGCCGTCGTTCTCACTCCAAACGTAAAATATCGTTTCGTGAGAAAAATATTCTTCCACCGAAAACTCGTGCGTGGATCCGTATATCGCCGGTCTGTTCGAATGGGCCGTCTCAAAGCTCAATCCATCCGATTCCAAGAGAAGGGAGATTCCTCTTTCGTTTGTTGCGATTCGAATAAATTTCTGTATATATTCTGAACGAGCAGGTTGGAGGATTCGACATCTTGGTTGAAAGAAATGATCGCTTGATGAGGTGGTAAATGCGGAATAAATGTCGCACAATGACACGCCAAAAAAATTTTCAAGTTGGAGATTTGCTTTAGCGTTTTCAAATCCTCCCCGTTCGAAATCCGTTGAGTTGGAAAAACGTCTAATAGCGACATGGCTCCCAATGGAAAAGAAATGATCTCGCCCAGTACTCTCGCCTTTTTATATATCTATATAGACACACACAGACACATATAGAGGCTCTATGACGTCCGTTTTATTTGTTTTTTTTTGTTTCTCTCTCTCTTCTTTCCAAGAAATCTTATCTCCATGACCTCTTTTTCTTTTCTTAAAAGATGAATGTGTGTGGGAATGAGGAAGTGAAAGTAATAATTTAATAAACAAAAAATTATCCAACCATGACCTTCTTTTTTTTTTCAAAGTCACCCTTTCCAATCCAAGGACGTCCAGATATAGAGGAAGCAGGGGGAGAGGAGGAGGGAAGGGAAGGTCACACTCTCTTTCTCTCTATAAATAAAAGGGGAGAGCCCCAAAGTCGTATTTTTGTCCAAGTGGATCATGAGGAGGCATCCCCAGCTCACTACGTGTATTCCTTTCAAATATAAATATGTTGATCTTTCCTTTTATATCATCCAAGGAGTCGTTTACTTGAAAGCCTCCGATTTTTCAAAATGTGCGTGTTATCATACCGTGGGGAGTTATCAAAAGATGCGGGACGAATTTTTATCCGACGAAAACGTGTTGATGGCTCGTGACATTCCACCTTTGGATGCACAAATTTTGTTAATGAAACGAGCCAAATATTTTTACACGTCCCACTTTCTAACTGTCTCGCAAATGAATAGGATTATGGATCGTCTTGAGAAGACAAAAGGGATTCTCGTTCATTTTAGTGAATGGTTGCACAAATGTTTGCACGAACCTCTCTCGATCGAGAAGACTGGGAAGAATACCTATTATATTCTTCTCGAGGACTCTCCTCCTTCGTCTCATCTTAAGGAGGCTACGACTTTTGAAAAAATCCTCGAGCAAGAAAAAATAGAATGGTGGAACAACTACCCCATCCCTCTCCCCGAGCATCAAGAGGAGCCTGTTCAGAAGAAAAAGAAAAAACCTTTCCAAAAGCCTATCCTCATCCTCCTCGATAATGATGGGGATGAGGACTAGACTTTTCAGATTCCTCTCCGTTTGTCAAAACCCGTCGAGGATGAAAAACCTCTCCCTTTTTCAAAACCCCTTGAGGAACAGAGACCGCTCGAGAAGGAGAGATCTCTCCCATTGTCAAACCTCCTCGAAGATGAAAAACCTCTCCCTTTCTCAAGACCCCTCGAGAAGGAGGGACCTCTTCCTTTATCAAACCCCCTCGAAGATGAAAAACCTCTCCATTTATCAAGACCCCTCGAAAATGAGGGACCTCTCGATTTGTCAAAACCCCTCGAGAATAAGGGAACCGAAAATCCTCTCCCTTTCTCAAGACTTCTCGAGGAGGAGGAGGAGAGACCGCTCCATGTCTCAAGACAGGACCCCCCTCTATCTCTTGAGGATCGGAGGGAAACGCTTCCTATTGAAAAACCATCTATCGACGATCCCCAGAAAAGGAATATATTCCAGTACAGGAATCCTAGATCCACATACGCGTGCACGTTATAATCATCGTTATATTCCAGTTTGAGCAGCATGGCTTTTGTGTTTTTTTTTTCGTTCTCAAGGCGAAACACTCGTCTGATATGAACAAGAGCTCGCTGGCGATCCGTTTATATAGACTCCTCAGAGAGAGAGAAAGAGGGAGAGGGGAGGAGGAACAAGGTTGATGAATTCTAAAATAAAAAAATGATAAAACATGAGTGTTTGTGAAGGTCATAGAGAGATGATTATAAAGTTGTTTTATTTTTTATTTCCTCAAAAGAAAAAACCAAAAGGGTCCCATTCCATACGACATAACCTTTGAGAAGGTGACGGGGTCATGTGTCTACAAAGTTGATAAACTCTAGAATAAAAAAAAAGCTTTCATCACGTAGCTCTCGAGAAGAAAATGACAGGGGTCTCTAGGAGAAGGTCATAGGTAGTATACAAAGGATGGTTGTTTTTTTCTTTCGTTTCTCTCAATCCCATGACCTTTGAAAAGGTGACGGGGTGTCCTTTAGGAAAAAAAATAGAAGGTCATAGAGAGAGAGGTAGACAAAGTTGATTTTTTTTTCTAGAAGTCAACCGTCACGTCGCCCATCACGTGGTCTTCTCGTATATATAGAGAGGCGAGTGGAAGACAGACTCTATTTCCCAGAGAGAAAGACTGCTGTGCGTATCCATATTTCTACTCAAGATGATGATCCGCGTCTTATATAATGAGTTTGTGAGCATTCGCTGTTATGTGGATGACGGAAGATTGTTTTGGAACGCTACGGACATTTTGCCTCTGATTCATACTTCCAGTAAAAGAACCTGGGACATTCTCTCCGTGTTTTTCGACGAACACCATGTCTTCAGGAAAATAAAAGATCTCGAAAGTCTCGGCAGTTCTCAAGAGGGATATGTCCTCTCCAGCGAAGAAATGTTAGATCTGGCCGAAAAGAATCCTAAAAATAATCAGCTTCTGGCCTGGGTGTATAGCATTTTAACTCAGCCGCTGGTTCGAGTTGCACCCAATCAACCCGTTTACCGACTGCTCTATCCGGGGGAGAGATTTCCCTTCATCACCCTCTTTAATCTGGGAGTGCGCTACATACCGCCTCATCCAGGCATGACGGACTCTTCTACTTACCCTAAACAATATGCCAGCGCTTATTGCCAGACAGACCCCCGTCAAGAAAAGGTCGTCGAGACTCAAACGGATCCTCTGGTGGTCTCTTTAAATGTCACTAAAGTTATCACCTTCTAAAAAAAACCACCACCACCACCCAAAAAAAATTTGCTCCTCCTCCAAATTTTTTTTTAATCTTCTCGAAAGAAAAAAAAAAGAAACTTTTCCATCTAGCCTCTTTCTTTCAATACCTCTTAAGAGAGAGAGGGAGGAGAAAAGAAAGAGAGTTCTGAGGAGGTAAAAGAAATGGGTCTGGAAGGAAACGGGTGCATTGCGAGAAAAAGAGGGTCCTCTTTTCTTTTCTCGAAATGCACTCTTTTCCTTCCAGACCCATTTTTTTATCACTTCTTCAAGCCAATCTTGGAAAAGGGGGAGGATACAATAAATTGTGCGTAAAGTCCATTTCGATCAAGACTGGATTTTGTTTTTGAAAAGAAAACATAATGTTATATATAGATAGCTAAATCTTTATCATGATATTCTTTAAGAATTTCTTAGCCATTTGTCAAAGAAAGGGACTATAATTGAAGAATTTATGAATTTGGGAACATGTCACCCATGGCAAATCTATGGCAAAAGCATGGCAAAAGCGAGATTGCAAAAAAAGAAATAGCCTCCAGTGAACACAATTCCAACGACAGTGGATAGCTTTTTCGGGTCCTTCCAGATATATTACCGGTGACCGATAGGTTGTTCAGGGTCTACAGCACAGACTCAATGTACCCCCTTTTGTCTGGGAATGTTGTCTCACCGTTTCTGAAAATAGACCAGAACCCATTCTTTTCTTGGAATTCTATTCTTTAGAAAAGATGAGTGATGGTCTATTTTTAGAAACATTCCTAGACAGCAATCCTATAGTTAATTGACAACATTCCTAGACAAAAGGGGATAGTTAATTTTTATCATGTCTAGAAGACATGATAAAAATTAACAAAAAGTTTTTTTTTTTTTTTTTTTTTTTTTTTTTTTTTTTTTTTTTTTACATCTCAGAATTTTTTCTGAGCTCTGAAAATATTGTGCCAGCCGATCTCATTTCGTTATCATTTTTTTTTATTTTAGAATTCATCAACCTTGTTCCTCCTCCCTTCTCCCCCTCTCTCTCCCTCTCTCTGTGAGGAGTCTATATAAACGGATCGCCAGCGAGCTCTTGTTCATATCAGACGAGTGTTTCGCCTTGAGAACGGAAAAAAATATACAAAAGCCATGCTACTCAAACTGGAATATAACGATGACTATTACGTGCACGCGTATGTGGATCTAGGATTCCTGTACTGGAATGCCAAAGATATCTTGACTCTCTTGCCTACGAACGTCTCGCATACGACGAGTGTTCTCCAAGTCTTTTTTCCTAATCGACACCATTTTCTTCGACTAGGCGATTTGGACAACTACTCCAAAGAATGGGGTCAACCGAACCAGATTGTCCTCACTTCGAATGAAGCGGCCTTCGTCGCTTCGAAATCCCTGCATAACAAGTCGCTCTTCCCTT
This sequence comes from Stegodyphus dumicola, assembly GCF_044657685.1. Taxonomy (NCBI): domain Eukaryota; kingdom Metazoa; phylum Arthropoda; class Arachnida; order Araneae; family Eresidae; genus Stegodyphus; species Stegodyphus dumicola. The sequence goes on from NC_140773.1 coordinate 156,336,867, forward strand.
GGATGTGTAAAATATTCATGAGACCTCTGACGAAAATTGAGGAGGACGGGGAAACGTATATCACCCTCCGAGAGACTGTGCAAGACGAACAAGAAAGGAAAAAGAGTCCTCTCTTTTTCATCACTCAATTCGGGATCCATCATCTCCCCAATATCATCCAGAGACATCAAGCCTTCGTTGAAAAGTATCAGAAAGAGGATGATGGTGATGATGATGATGATGATGCGCTATGGTCTCCAGTCGCTTAAGGAAGGGGAAACGTTCTCCGCTTTCCCTATACCATAGACTGGAGAGTTGAATCAGGAGACCAAAAAAATGGGTCTTGGAAGGAATGAGTGCATTTCAAAATGCATTGGATTCCTTCCAAGACCCATTTTTTTGGGTTACTCTCTCCTCCAATATTGGGAGAGAGAGAAAAGAAATTTATCATCTCCTGTCCACCCAAAAAGAAACTATGTATTTTTGTTTTTCTGGATGCGGCCGAATTTGTAGAGGAATCTTCCAGAAACCAGCCCTCAAGCCCATTTTCAGACTATTTCTATACATATTCGGTCATCAAGATGGTCCGGGGACGACTTTGTTTGGACATCATCTCTATATAGATGGTGAAATTTGTATAGCCATTTCTAAAGAATCTCAGAGAAAACTAAAAGCGAGATTGCAAAAAAAGAAATAGCCTCCAGTGAACACAATTCCAACGACAGTGGATAGGAAAAGTGAAGAGTTGAAAGTGAAAGTCGAAAAACGAAATGGGATCGGCTAGGAAAAATTTCTCAGAGCTCAAAAAAAAAATTCTGAGATGAAAAAAAAAAAAAAAAAAACTTTTTGTTAATTTTTATCATGTCTTCTAGACATGATAAAAATTAACTCACCCCCCTTTTGGCTGGGAATGTTGTCTCCCACTTTCTAAAAATAGACCATGACTCATCCTTTTAAAGAATAGAATTCAGACTTTGTCCGGAGACGACTCTGTTTGGACTCAACCATAACGTCATTTTAATATAGTGGAATGTGTGTAGAAATAGTCGGAAAAAGGACTCGAACGCCCGTTTTCAGTATATTCCAATACAAAATTGATTGTCCACAACATAAAAAAAGACATCATTTTTTTCTTGGATAGAGCTACATTTGTATTGGAATATACTGAAAACCGACTCGAACGCCCGTTTTCAGTATATTCCAATACAAAATAGGGCAGTCCACAACATAAAAAAAAGACATAATTTTTTTCTTGGATGGAGCTCCATTTGTATTAGAATATACTGAAAACCGACTCGAACGCCCGTTTTCAGTATACTCCAATACAAAATTGGCTGTCCACAACATAAAAAAAAGACATCATTTTTTTCTTGGATGGAGCTCCATTTGTATTGAAATATAATGAAAACCGACGTGAACGCCCGTTTTCAGTATACTCCAATATAAAATTGGCTGTCCACAACATAAAAAAAAAGACATCTTTTTTTTCTTGGATCGAGCTCCATTTGTATTGAAATATAATGAAAACCGACGTGAACGCCCGTTTTCAGTATACTCCAATATAAAATTGGCTGTCCACAACATAAAAAAAAAGACATCATTTTTTTCTTGGATCGAGCTCCATTTGTATTGTAATATACTGAAAACCGATGTGAACGCTCGTTTTCAGTATATTCCAATACAAAATTGGCAGTCCACAAAATAAAAAAAAGACATCATTTTTTTCTTGGATCGAGCTCCATTTGTATTGGAATATACTGAAAACCGACGTGAACGCCCGTTTTCAGTATATTCCAATACAAAATTGGCTGTCCACAAAATAAAAAAAAAGACATCTTTTTTTTCTTGGATCGAGCTCTATTTGTATTGGAATATACTGAAAACCGACGTGAACGCCCGTTTTCAGTATATTCCAATACAAATTGGCAGTCCACAAAATAAAAAAAAGACATCATTTCTTTCTTGGATCGAGCTCTATTTGTATTGAAATATACTGGAAACCGACGTGAACGCCCGTTTTCAGTATATTCCAATACAAATTGGCAGTCCACAAAATAAAAAAAAGACATCATTTCTTTCTTGGATCGAGCTCTATTTGTATTGAAATATACTGAAAACCGACTCAAACACCCGTTTTCAGTATATTCAATACAAATTGGCAGTCCACAAAATAAAAAAAAGACATCATTTCTTTCTTGGATCGAGCTCCATTTGTATAGAAATAGCCTAGAAATCAGTTCGAACGCCCGTTTTCAGTATATTGTAATACAAATGAAATGACATGAAAAATGCAAAAAGAGGAAAAGTAGCCTACCTTGACGGAAATTCTATTCCAAAAGGGGAAAACTTGTATCCAGGTGGGCCCACAGCACGGCCGGAACTCAAGCGAAACTCGATAGGTTGAAATCGATCCATTAAATAACATTCTTAAAAAACAGTAAAGTTTTATTCACATCGAGTCGGCTTGGAAAAGTTTCTGAAAAATAAATTACCCCCGTTTTTAGTCTGAAAATTTGAAAATTGATGTCTTCAATTTTTGAAAAATTGAAGACATCAATTTTCAGACTAAAAGGGGTTTTTTTTCTTTTTCTTTTTCTTTTTTTTTTTTTCAGCCAGAGAAATTTTTCTCCGGCTCTCAGAAATTTTTCCGCACTCGACTGGATGAATAAAACATCCCGTTTCTTTAAGAATGGGCTCACTGTTAACTATTTCAGCATTCGACGTTTCGCGTCCAATAATAACTGCCGGGTGTTCAAGAATGCAGATGCACCTACTAGATTTTCTACAGAGAAGCTTGACTGGATGGAGAGTGGATGACTTTTTCCAAGATTCTCGACTTTGGACCGTCAAGTGGTAAAGGATCTTTTTGTTTTTTTTTTCTTTTAAGAAAATTTATGGATAGATTCATTTCTTTTTGAATGGACCTAGAAAAATAGGACAAAGTTCTTTTCCAAGATTGGATGAGAGAGGGACCCAAAAAATGGGTCTTGGAAGGAATCGAATGCATTTGCACTCATTCCTTCCAAGACCCATTTTTTTGGTCTCCTGATTCGTCTCTCTCTCTCTCTTCTTAGTCCATTTCCATAAATATAGGGAAAGCGGAGAACCTTTCCCTACTTATTTCTAAAAATCTTTTCTTTATTTTTTCTCCTGAGTTTATGTATATATCAATTCAAATACTTTTGAGAACGGTCATCCCAATTCTCTGTCGTCTTTTCGGTTTCATCGTCCCAACACTCAGTGGACATAGTCTCAGTAGATTTTGAAGCATGGGTCGTCCGTTCATTGTCCCAACATTCAGTGGACATAGTCTCAGTAGATTTTGGAGCATGAGTCGTCCGTTCATCGTCCCAACACTCAGTGGATTTTGTCTTTGGATCCTCTGAAGATATTTTGGGGGTCTCATGAGATTCTTTGGAAGGTTCGTCCCAACAGGCTGCTGGATCGTAATGGGGAATATTTTCAGGTATGTCTCCCCAACCCTCCGTCTTCCTCGAGTTATTGGAGGAAGTTGACGAAGTAGAAGAGCCCATCAAGTTTAAAGGCGTATGCTCATCCGGATGTTCCATCACTTGGAAACAGGACAGATTATCCCATTTCTGGATGAGATTATCGTACGCTTTTGGGGACGGATCCTTCTCTAACTGATCGTAGGCCTTATCAAAAGCTTGCAGAGGATTGTCTGCTTCCTCCTGAATCCTCTCCTCTTTCTCCGTTCCGTCTGGATAGACGTGATTGATATGAAAATCTCCTTCCATAATATGCCATCGATAGTTGCGCACTTTGTTTTCGGCACAATGGAAATATTTCCTCCTTTGATGATGTCGGGCACATTTTTCCCGATACTTCCAAATGATTCCATCTGGTACATAAATTTCCGTCACGGGTTTTTGATAATCCAAGGCTTTAGCAAAGAATTTAGCCTTCTGGCATCCCACCACATAAATCGTGGAGAAGCTGTGAGTGAGCGATTGGAGAATGCGTCCTAAATGGTTGTAGGGAATATGACCCTCGTTCCAACGAAGTCCGTGCCGGTTTCTCGTCAGCCAGGCATTCGTCTTTTGGTTTTTTTCACTCAGTTGGTGGAAGGGGTGAGGAGGAGCAAACGTCAACGATCCCACGGTCAAAAAATCTTTTGTCGCATAGCCAATTCTTTTAAAACGTAGGTAAATTCACCCTTCTTGTGGTTGTAGGACTGGAAACCCTCTAGATCGAGCACGATAAAGTTTTCTGAACACGCCATGGCGATGAATACGGTGATGTCTCCCACAAACAGGAGCAAAAAAAAAGAGTCGAAAAGGTATATATGTATAACAGGGAAGATCTAGAAAGGAAAAAAAAAACAATAAAACGTTTTAGAGTCATCGTCTTGAAAGAGACATTTTTCTTTTCAAAGGGTTAAGAAGTTTCAAAGTTTCAAAGGTCTTTTTAAATGAAGTTATGATTAAACCATATTCATAGGACCAAAGGGACTTACCAGCTCAGTTCACGTCTTCTTCTGTTCTCTGAAGAAATCTTGCGGAGGACACACACTTTTATACTCGCGCGACATCTGTCGGGATCGCGACCCCATCTAAATGTCAGGGTCATTCCAACCTCTTAAAAGGATCGGAATGAAAGAAACACTTTGATAAAATATATATTTATGAAAAGATATCTGAGGGTCGTGAGAATATTTTCTCTCCCCACCCCCCGACTATTTCAAAAAAAAAAATAAAAATTCTTTCTTGGATCGCGTCAAGATTACAAAACAACTCACAGGACTTGTTTATCTCGATCTTGTCAGGGTCACTGTTTCACATAAGAAGATGGATGGACCCTGAACTTTAGACACGATAAAAATTAACTCTACCCGCCTTTTGTCTGGGAATAGGGTCTCACCGTTTCTAAAAATAGACCAGATCCCATTCTTGGAATTCTATTCTTTAGGAAAGGAGGAGTGATGGTCTATTTTTAAAAAGTGTGAGACAACATTCCCAGACAAAAGGGGGGATAGAGTTAATTTTTGTCATGTCTAAGACATGATAAAAATTAACCAAAAGTTTTTTTTTTTTTTTTAAGGCTGAAAAATTTTTCTGAGAGAGCTGAGAAAGATTTTTCCTCCCAATCTTTTTCGACGATGAAAAGGGAAAAACTACTGATCCGATCTCCCTACGCTTTAGGGAAAAAAAAACAAAAAAATACTTATGAAATATTCATGTGTTGAAATTGGCTATTCAAATAAGTGACATTTTGTTTCTCATTGGAACTGTTCAACGGCGAGTCCATTCGTCTCATTCTTTGGGGTAGGGGATGAAAGTACAGCGGTTTGTTGAAATCGATGATAGTTTCCTCTTTAGTCGGCGGAACTGTAAATCTATCCCGTCTTAACTCTTCTAATCTCTTTGAAAGTCTTTCCACTTGCTCTGCTAAGGTTTCCTCGGTACTCATGATCTCTCTTAGTTTAGGGAAGTCTTGACGTATTGGCTAGAGAACAGAGGGTCTTTTTCTCTCTATACACATATCATGTGAGAGCGTGTGATTTATAAATCCTTGTGAAATCTTTCTACGTCTTGTGTAACTTGGAAGATTCGTCTTGTGTAACTTGGAAAATTCTTCTTCTTCTCGTCGATTGGGCTGGAGTTATGGAAAAGAAATGGGATTGGAAAGAAATCAACATATTACAAAAAAAAGGAACTTTTTTTTCTATTTTTTTTCCTCTAGGGATTTACATACCATTTCATTCATGAACATTCAAGGGTTCTCTCCAAGACCAAATTTTAGAAGAGGACCACAAAGAGTACACTTGAGGATCCTCTTTCAGGTCTAGGTGAGATAAGGTTTGAGACCAGTATTCTTGGGTCTCTAAAGCATCCCAACTTAGACATTTATTATTATTATTAGAAAGTTCATCCTCCTTCTCCTCCTCATCGTCGCACGAGTTCTCCTGGGGAGATTCTTCCGCCTCCTCTTCGTCTTCGACAGCTTTGCTTTCGGAGGGGTAACAATGTAATTTCCGGAAAACGTAACTACCCTCCATCAAATGGTATCGAAAATTTCTCACCTTGTTCTCGGCACAATGAATCATCTTTTGGAAATATTGGTGTCGCGTGCATTTCGACTTGTTCCGCCACTCGGTTTTCCCTGGGATGTAAAACTCGTAAACGGATCGCTGGCAGAGCTTGCTGAAAAATTCGGCTTTATCGTATCCATTGACGTAGATCACCTCCACATTTTCGGTCAGCATTTTCAGGATTGTAGGAAGATGCTCGTAGGAAAGACGACCCTCGGTCCATTGCAGGCCGTGTCGGTTATTTGTAGTCTGGTTGACCACAGCTTGATTGCGGGACGATAAGTCATCGTAATGGACAGGAGGGAGAAAAATCATGGATCCGCATAAGGTTAAATCGCAAGTGATGTAGCCCAGTTCTTTCAAGATGAAACATATATCTCCCGTCTTTGGATCATAACAGTGAAAGTATTCCATGTCCAGAACAATGTAGGAATCTTTGAGAGGTTTGGCACTCAAAATGTCCATCTTCTTTAATTGAGGAAAAAAAGAAAACAAAATTCTCTCTCTCGCTGTATGTCCTGAAGGAAAAAATGGATAGCGTTCTCTCGCCGTCTCCTCTTTTATAGAGAGAGAGAGAGAAGGTTGCACGTGACAGGTCGTATGAATTCTGGGAAAGGTCACATTCGTATATATATATTTGTTTTTTGAATAATATCGTGCGTATCTCAATACACATCCATCATAATAATAATAATAAAGGTCACCTTGGAAAGAAAAAGAAATAAAAACATGGAACTCGTGCTCGACTTTGAAGGTTTCTACGATTCTCAAGGAGCCTTTATTGTGAAAGAATTGGCTTACGTCACATTGGACGGTACTTCTCGAGGGGTATTTGTTTTTAAATCCCCGTTTCCATGGCAAATGCTCACCGAGAAAGAAAAACGAACCGCTGTGTGGGCGAGTGATTATTATCACGGCTTGTCGTGGTACGAAGGAGAAATTCCGTACAGTTATTTTCCATGGGTGTTAACGATGTTGACGGAACCTTTTTTCCATGATTTGGGTGCGAGGAGAAATGAAACGGCGGTTTTTAGAGAAATGGTTGCAAAGATCCATTTATTGCATTTCGGGATCGACGCAAGAGATTCTCAAATACAATGGGATCGAACACATGAATTGTCCTAAACATACAAAAGGTTTTTTCCATTGCGCTCATCAAAAAGCGGTTCGGTATCATTATTATTTAAAGACACAGAGAAGAAATTCGCAAGGTCGATCCTGCACAATTCAATCTTGACAGAACTCATTAAAAATATACATATATCACGTTACTTCTTCAACAGCATAGATGGTTCTGAAGCGAAACTTGGAATTTTGAAATAATAGATCAGGGAGAAATCATTCTTAAAAAAAATGGTAAAGTCTGGAATCGGCTGGGAGAAAAAAAATTTCTCAGAGCTGGAAAAAAAAAAACTTTTGGTTAATTTTATCATGTCTTTAGACATGATAAAAATTAATGACCCTCCCTTTTTGTCTGGGAAGGATATCTCACCCTTTCTAAAAATAGATCATGACTCATCCTTTCTCTAATGGCAATCATTCCATGAATGAATCACGATTTGTTTTTCAAAAGAGTGAGACAACATTCCCAGACGAAGAGGGAAGGGGGGTCGTTAATTTTTATCATGTCTAAGACATGATAAAAATTAACAAAAAGTTTTTTTTTTTTTTTTTTTTTTTTTTGAGTTGGAGAATTTTTCTCAGCTCTGAAAATTTTTTTTCCAGCCGACTCGAGACTTTACCATTTATATTTACGAATAGTCTTTGGATTATTTATTTATTTTCTTTTAAAAAGAAAAATTCTGAGCTAGACCTATCTATTGGCTTAACATTCTGGTCATAGAAACAGTCTAGAATCTCATTTTTTTTTCGAGGCTAATGCACGGGTTCTCCAATCAAAAGGGTTACTATAAAGGGATTGGTTTGAATGCATTTATCTGCAAATGTTGTAGGATTCTGTTGTTGAGAAGGGGGTATATTATTATTATTATTATTATTATGATGATGATGACTGTGGCAGATTCGTTTTCTACATGGAAGTCTAATCTCCTCCGAAGACCTTTTCTGGGGATCGTCGATAGATGGGTTTTCAATAGGAATCGTCTCCCTCGGATCCTCAAGAGATAGAGGGGGTCCTGTCTTGAGACATGGAGCGGTCTCTCCTCCTCCTCCTCGAGAAGTCTTGAGAAAGGGAGAGGATTTTCGGTTCCCTTATTCTCGAGGGGTCTTGACAAATCGAGAGGTCCCTCATTTTCGAGGGGTCTTGATAAATGGAGAGGTTTTTCATCTTCGAGGGGGTTTGATAAAGGAAGAGGTCCCTCGTTCTCGAGGGGTCTTGAGAAAGGGAGAGGTTTTTCATCTTCGAGGAGGTTTGACAATGGGAGAGATCTCTCCTTCTCGAGGGGTCTCTGTTCCTCAAGGGGTTTTGAAAAAGGGAGAGGTTTTTCATCCTCGACGGGTTTTGACAAACGGAGAGGAATCTGAACAGGCTTCTCCTCATCCCCATCATTATCGAGGAGGATGAGGATAGGCTTTTGGAAAGGTTTTTCTTCTTTTTCTGAACAGGCTCCTCTTGATGCTCGGGGATAGGGATGGGGTAGTTGTTCCACCATTCTATTTTTTCTTGCTCGAGGATTTTTTCAAAAGTCGTAGCCTCCTTAAGATGAGACGAAGGAGGAGAGTCCTCGAGAAGAATATAATAGGTATTCTTCCCAGTCTTCTCGATCGAGAGAGGTTCGTGCAAACATTTGTGCAACCATTCACTAAAAAGAACGAGAATCCCTTTTGTCTTCTCAAGACGATCCATAATCCTATTCATTTGCGAGACGGTTAGAAAGTGGGACGTGTAAAAATATTTGGCTCGTTTCATTAACAAAATTTGTGCATCCAAAGGTGGAATGTCACGAGCCATCAACACGTTTTCGTCGGATAAAAATTCGTCCCGCATCTTTTGATAATTCCCCACGGTATGATAACCCGCACATTTTGAAAAATCGGAGGCTTTCAAGTAAACCATTCCTTGGATGATATAAAAGGAAAGATCAACATATTTATATTTGAAAGGAATACACGTAGTGAGCTGGGGATGCCTCCTCATGATCCACTTGGACAAAAATACGACTTTGGGGCTCTCCCCTTTTATTTATAGAGAGAAAGAGAGTGTGACCTTCCCTTCCCTCCTCCTCTCCCCCTGCTTCCTCTATCTCTGGACGTCCTTGGATTGGAAAGGGTGACTTTGAAAAAAAAAAGAAGGTCATGGTTGGATAATTTTTTGTTTATTAAATTATTACTTTCACTTCCTCATTCCCACACACATTCATCTTTTAAGAAAAGAAAAAGAGGTCATGGAGATAAGATTTCTTGGAAAGAAGAGAGAGAGAAACAAAAAAAAACAAATAAAACGGACGTCATAGAGCGTCTATATGTGTCTGTGTGTGTCTATATAGATATATAAAAAGGCAAGAGTACTGGGCGAGATCATTTCTTTTCCATTGGGAGCCATGTCGCTATTAGACGTTTTTCCAACTCAACGGATTTCGAACGGGGAGGATTTGAAGACGCTAAAGCAAATCTCCAACTTGAAAATTTTTTTGGCGTGTCATTGTGCGACATTTATTCCGCATTTACCACCTCATCAAGCGATCGTTTGTTTCAACCAAGATGTCGAATCCTCCAACCTGCTCGTTCAGAATATATACAGAAATTTATTCGAATCGCAACAAACGAAAGAGGAATCTCCCTTCTCTTGGAATTGGATGGATCGAGCTTTGAGACGGCCCATTCAAACAGACCGGCGATATACGGATCCGCGCACGAGTTTTCGGTGGAAGAATATTTTTCTCACGAAACGATATTTTACGTTTGGAGTGAGAACGACGGCTGAGGACGAAGTTCATATTGTTCAAACCACAGCCGCTCCTCTCGCCTATTACGAATCATCGTCCCCCAATCTGAAGGAAAGAAGTTTTAAAGTCAGCGACAGGATGAAATATAAGAAATATATTCTAAGACCTTTTCAAAACTATGTCGTTCCCCCGAAAACGCAATATCTCATCGTCACAACCCAGAAGAGTCTCTTTCTCGTCGATCGGTGCTCGTACTCGCTTTGGAAACAATTGAAAGAGGAGATTTCTTTCCAATCGCCGATGATGTTTCAAGAAAAAGAAGAAAACCCTCCGCCACCTTTACCCATCCCTTCCTTAGATGATAAGAGGAGCTGGACCAAACCGTTATTTCCCGAAACAAAACGACCCGGCAACAGAATGAAATTGAAGTCATCACAATTGAAGATGAGGAGGAAGAAAAAAAATTACCTCTTAAAAAACGGTCGACTTACCGGAACCTACCTGGCGTGCAAGATCCGTTTCAGAACCCAGAAACTTCTTCTTCTTCTTCTTCACCGACTTGTTCAAACAGGCAGCCTCTTTTGGACTCCTCACAGACAGAACCTCTTCCAGTATCCTCTTCTTCTTCTTCTTCTCTAACATGTCCCGACATCGTAGAGGTAGAATGTCAGACGGGTTCACAAGCTTCAACGAGTCCCGACATCGTAGAGGTAGAATGTCAGACGGGTCCACAAGTTCCAACAGGTCCAGAAATCATGGAGAAAGAATCACAGCCGGGTTCACAAGTTCTAACGGGTCTAGAAATCGTAGAGGTAGAATTTCAGCCGGGTAAACAAGTTCCAACGGGTCCAGAAATCATGGAGGTAGAATCACAGCCGGGTCCAGACATCCTAGATCCCTCCACTCATCCCAAAGAGACTCCAAGTGTTTCAAGACAGCCTTGTGAGGATCCAGCCCTTCCCGTATGGAATGATTATATGGACTTACAAAATTTGGTGCAACAGGAATGAGAAGAAAATAATCATACGGATGGGTGGGTCAAAGACTGTTTAGATCATTTAACTTCGAATGAAATTGAACTGTTATGGAATTGCATTTCTGAAATCACATCGGAAATGGGATAAAAACCAAAACAAAAAAACTTTTTTAATAACAAATTGGAGGAGGGTCATGATGTCAATTAAAAAAAATATTATGTAGAGTCCAATCTTGGTGGTTCACTTCAGTTTTCCAGCATGAGGTGATCCACGTTTCCCGAAATATGGATCCCATTCCAAGAGAGATTGTGTAGAGCCTTCACTTCAGTTCTTTTTTTTCCTACCAAGAGGAGAGGGTCCCCAAAGGGTTACCCATGTCCAAAGAGAGAAAGTGTAGAGCGTTCATTTCAGTTTTTTTTCCAAGTTTAGGGGAGGGAGGTCTCAAAATGACACCCCCCCATTTTCAAAGAGAGATGGTGTAGAGCGTTCATTTCTGTTTTTTTCCAAAGTTAGGGAGTTTTCAAATGACTACCCATTTCAGAGAAAGAGAGAAAGAGAGAGAGAGAGAGAGAGAAGGTGTAGAGCGTTCATTTCAGTTTTCCAAGGTTAGGATGGTGGTGGAGAATCCTCCAAAATGGCTACTTATCTCAAAGAGAGAGAGAGAGAAAAAGCGTAGAGCGTTCATTTCAGTTTTCCAACATTAGAAGGTTCCAAAATACCTTCTGAATTTAAAGAGAGATCGTGTAGAGCGTTCATTTCCAGTTCTCCAAGATCAGAAGAAGAGGGTCCGCTTTTCCCAAAAGGGCTTTCCGCATTCAGAGACAGCGAAATGCAGACTTCAATTTTCTCCCTCCCCAAGAATAGAGAGTCCCAAAATGGCTTCCCATTTCAAAGAGAGAGGGAGAGGCGTTCATTTCCATTCTCCAAGATAGGGTCGTCTGCTTTTTCCCAAAATGGCTTCCCAATTCAAAGAGAGAGAGAGAGAGAGAAAGGGTGTGTAGAGCGGTCATGTTCATTCTCCAAGATAGGGTCGTCAGCTTTTTCTCAAAATGGCATCTCCCCATTCAAAAAGAGATCGTAACCAATTTTTTCCAGTTTTTTTCCAAGATGGGGGGGGAGCAGGAAACCTAGGATGGAATAACACGACACACAGAGAGAAAGAGAAAAAAAAAACGCCATCTTGTCATTTTCTGATAGGGTACCGGTGTTCGAATACTTTTGTGACCGACTGTCTGATTATACTGGGAGAACCATAAAATCGGAAAAGCGATGGGTTTCACAGTTAACGAGGCAATCGAAGACAGACTGGGAAAGAGAGATCCTTTTTTTTAGCTGAGAAGCAGATTGCCCTGGAAATCCGTGACTCTGACCATATAATTTCTCCATAGACTCTTTGAACGGTATTCAGGAGACATCCTCCATGAGGGAAAAAAAAATCTCCCCTTCCCCTTCTAAATCGACTGGAAAGAGAATGAGGTGGAAGAGATCCATCCACGAGAGATCATACTCTTGAACGTCAGACAAATATGAAGTCGAATAGCTTAAACAAAAAGTGCTTGAAAAGTCATCGAGTCTCGAAAATCTAGGTCTCTCTCTCTCTGAAGGAAATGAGAAAATGGGAATCTGCGTTTTTCTTCCTAAACGGCTAACATTCATCTGAAGTGACACTCGAAATGTTTAAATAGATAAACGAGAATTCATTCTTAAAAAAATGACGCTGTGTCGTCAATTGGAGAATCGAGTCGGCTGAAAATATTTTGAGAGCCAGGAAAAAAAATTTTCTATCTTAAAAAAAAAAAAAAAAAAACTTTTTGTTAATTTTTATCATGTCTTCTAGACATGATAAAAATTAACTACCTTCCCCTTTTGTCTGGGAATGTTGTCTCACCGTTTCTAAAAATAGACCATCACTCATCCTTTCTAAAAAGAATAAAATTCCAAGAATGGGTTCTGGTCTATTTTTAGAAACGGAGAGACAACATTCCAAGACAAAAGGAGGGTAGAGTTAATTTTTACCATGTCTAGAAGACATGATAAAAATTAACCAAAAGTTTTTTTTTTTTTTTTTTTTTTTTCAGATTTAGAAAATTTTTTTCCAGGCTCTCAAAATTTTTTCCCAGCCGACTCGAATTCGCTAATAAGTGGCGTTCGAATCAGAGTTTGGTATAAAGCTTGGATCAGGAAAGATTTACCCGTTCCGGCAGATCCTTGCACAATAATATCCAGAGGAGGGGGACGTTTCGATTCAGGTAACGCGTAATAGGTGTACAAACGAACGAGAACGTAGATCAGGAAATTTTATTGCTCTTTATTACATTGTCGAATACATTTTTGATAGGCTTCTTCGGACCACATATCCTTATACTGCAAATTCGTATAGCTTTCCCACTGCTTGGGAGGAAGATGTTTCTTTCGCGGTCGGGAGTTTTTTTTTAAGAACAGCATAACGTTCCCTTTGAAGTATTCGTTCTCGCTCTCGATTAGCTGAATTGCTTCGCCAGCGTCGTTTCTGTTCACGCATTCTTTCCCTAAGACGTTCTCTACTGGATAGGCTCATCGTGACACCACTCAAAAAGGTGAAGTGTGTGTATGAAAATCACTTCCTTTAATTTATATATATATACTTTTTGAGGAGGGGGGTGTGAAATGACCTCGTCTCGAAACGAACCAATAGCACTTCGAGAAGACTTGGAACGAGATAGGTTTCTTAGAGAGAGAGGGACACAAAAAATATATAAAAAATCAGAATGATTTATCCGTCGACCTCTGGGCTAAAAGTAAACAAACAAAATTTGAAAAGGTCAAGGTGAACTCACTGAATTCATCTTAGAAATCAGATAGGAAAAAAAATGAGGTACCCATGTTTCCTCTTCAACAACATAGACTCATCTAAAACGAAACTCGGAATGCTTACACAAATAAACAAGAATCCATTCTTAAATAAAAATGGGGGCGTCTTGTCGATCGAGTCGGCTGGAAAAAATTTCTATAACTCTGAAAAAAAAAAAACTTTTGGTTAATTTTTATCATGTCTTCTAGACATGATAAAAATTAATGAACCCCCTTTTTGTCTGGGAAGGATGTCTCACTCTTTCTAAAAATAGACCATCACTCAACCTTTCTAATGGGAACCATTCCAAGAATGAGTCATGGTTTGTTTTTTTCGAATGGGTGAGACATCCTTCCCAGACAAAAAGAGGGGACAGTTAATTTTTATCATGTCTACAAGACATGATAAAAATTAACCAAAAGTTTTTTTTTTTTTTTTTTTTTTTTTTTTTTTTTTTTTTTTTAACTCAGAAATTTTTTTCAGAGCTCTGAGAATTTTTTTTTCTAGTCGACTTGGCTGGACAAGACATCTCCGGATTCTTTCTGGAATGGACTCTATGATCTATTTAAACATTTCGAGTTCCGAGTTTCGCTTCAGTTGAGTGTGAGCCGTTCAAGAAGAAGAAACCATCCTGTGAGTGGAGAGATAGAACTATTCCTTTTTCCATTCACTCGTTGTGTTGAACCGTTCAGATATTTGCTTTTATTAATATTTTTTTTCCTAACCCACCCGTCTTTAAACAATGGAATAGTTTGAAAGGGTCAACCCATTTTATAGATATCAACCTCATACCCTCATCTCAACGGGTCTCGAGTGGGAGGAAGGAAGGAGCAGGCGACGAGAACTAAGCATGTCTGTTTATCGAGTAGACGCATCGGGGAAAGAACGATACCCGACCGACCCCCAACATCCTCATTACGAATTATACGTTACGGATCCTGAAGGAAATCCTATCTTGGCTCGAGACGAAAACGGTCATGAGTATTACGCGGTAGATTTAAACGGAAACCAATACATTTTAGCTCCTCGACGGTATGCCCGAACGGCTTTTGGACGAGAATACTACCCGAAATTTCAAAATGGGGACGAGTATTCGCTTTATACGTCTGTTTTATTCCCTTATGCCAAAGACGAATCGGGGCATGAAATGTATCCTAAAAAGGCGGATGGAGTCGAATATTGTTTAACGGCCGGCGATCGAATTCGTTATGCTCGCGATGCTTGGGGAAACGAGTTTTATCCTCGAAGAGCGGATCAGCAAACGGAATACCTCTGTGAAGAAGTGGGGTATGCGAAAAGAGCCGACGGATCCGAAACGTATCCTAAATTTTATATCTACACTTCTGGTTAAAATCTCTCTCTATCGAAAGAGAAGAAAATAATAAAGAGTGTGTTACTGCAATGGAGCATTCTGACGCGGAACCTGTTTCGATTTACATTTGGTGTGTGAAATGCCGAGCCAAGACCGATACGGTCGACGTCCACTATCGCATGTCGAAAAATCGACGGCCGATGGTCACGGAAAAATGTCAGGTGTGTGGAACCAAGAAACAACAGTTTATTACAAATGCTTCCGTTCCACCTGGAATTCAGTTCCTTGATGAGGAGGAAGAAAAAGGAAAATGTTCCGAGTAAGAAGAAACAAGTATACAAATCAAAAATTGGAAAAAGATGGATCTTACTATTATATGCTCTCCTAAAGCGGGTGGTTCACCTTTACAGTTTGGCACACAGACGGATTCGCATAATCCGGTTCCAAGACTCGTGAATTTTCCTCAACCGGCAACTCCACCCTTAGATACTTCTTCTTTGAATGAGTTTTCTAGCATTCTGAAAGAATATCTAAACGTCGTGAGAGAATTGATTCTTCCCCTGCATCGAAATGTTGAAGAAAAGAGCTCTGAATGTGGAGGCAAGGACACGGATCCAAAGCCAAATTCGGAGGGTTGAAAGGGATAGGTGAAAGTCCATTATTAAAAAAAAAGAAACAATGGTCATGTCATGTCTTGTCGATCGAGTCGGCTAGAAAAATTTCTCTAGATCAGATTGAAGAAAAAAAAAACACTTTTGGTTAATTTTTATCATGTCTTACAGACATGATAAAAATTAACTCTCTCTTCTTTTTGTCTGGGAAGGATGTCTCACCCTTTCTAAAAATAGACCATCACTCACCCTTTCTCAAGGCAATTATTCCAAGAATGAGTCATGATCTATTTTTAGAAATGGTGAGACAACCTTCCTAGACAAAAAGGAGGGACAGTTAATTTTTATCATGTCTAGAAGACATGATAAAAATTAACCAAATTTTTTTTTTCTCACTCAGAAATTTTTCCAGAGCTCTGAGAATTTTTTTCCCAGTCGACTCGATGATCCAAACAACAAGACATCCAAAATTGTTTCTAGAAGAATCTCTCGCTTCTCTATTTAAACCCCTCGCGTTTCCAACTTCAGATCCGTGTGTGCTGTGCACTCAACCTAGATACGCGTTTCTCCTCCCTCCTGGAAAGAGCCTTTTTTTTTCTGAGCTCTTAGCATTTTTTCTCAGGTTCATTTCCATTCTCCAGGTTTCTGTCTCCTCCTTTCCGTTAACACTGCAAAATTTCTAAATTTCTCATCACTCGGAGCTTGGAAATCTGTCATCAAAAAAACATGACATAGCTCTGCTTTCAAGGAGTCGGTTTAGATTCGTCAGGATCATGGCTGATTTTCCATAACGGCTGTCCAACCGCAATATTAGAGTTTGAAAGGAATAAGGTAAAAAAGTTCGTCCTAGATATCCAACGAAACGTAAAAAGAGCGACGAGGATCTAAAAAAGCTACGACTCTTTCCAGAAGGGGAGGGAGCAATGGATATTCAGGTGAGTCCACAGCATGGACTGCACGAAAATGAAACGGCTTCCGCAGATAACAGAATGTTCGAGATGTCTCTCGTCGATCAAATCAGCTGGTAAAATTTTTCTAAGAGCTGAGAAAAATGTTCGCATACCTTCACCGAAATTCTTTCCAGGAGGGAGAAGTGTGTATCCAGGTCGAATTCCCAGCACAGACTGAACTGAAGTTGGAAACACGAGTGGTTTAAATAGAGAAGGGAGAGTTCCTTCTAGAAACAATTTGGATCTGTCTTGTTTGGAGCATCGAGTCGGCTGGGAAAAAATTCTCAGAGCTTTGGAAAAAATTTACTTTTGGTTAATTTTTATCATGTCTCCTAGACATGATAAAAATTAACTCTCTCTTCTTTTTGTCTGGGAAGGATGTCTCACCGTTTCGAAAAACAAACCGTGACTCATTCTTGGAATAATTGCCATGAGAAGGATGAGTTTTGGTTTCGTTTTCGAAACGGTGAGACATCCTTCGTTGACAAAAAGAGGGGACAGTTAATTTTTATCATGTCTATAAGACATGATAAAAATTAACAAAAAGTTTTTTTTACTATTTATTATTATTACTCAGAAATTTTTTCCAGAGCTCTGAGAATTTTTTTCTCCCCCTCCAACCAACTCAATGGACTAGACGATGAGAATGGACGTTTTGTTATTTATGCAGATATTCCGAGTTTCGCGTCAGGTAAATGCGCGCTCACCTTAGATTGGATTCCCTTCAGACAGGTCTAGAGATTGGATAACCCATCAAGAATTCTTCGACAGGTTTTTGGAAAAAGAAATCGTCAAGAAGTGAGTATTGATTTTGATATTCTTTTTCAACCTTGTGTCAGTTTCTAGTACATTCCTAATTACTAATTCCATTGTATTTAAAAAAAATAATGTCAGCACAGACTGATCTGACCCGAAACGCTTGCCCATCCAGTTGGCTGCTCGAGGGAGGAAAAAAAAAAGAAATTTGTTTTGAAGGATATGTCAGTTTTTTTCTAAAAATAGATTTTTAAGAAAAGAATGAACCTTTGTTGGAAATCTATTTTTAGAAACATGTCTAGACAACATGTTGACAAGAAAAAAATTCTTTTTTTTTTCCTGAGAGCGAAATGATTTTTTTCTTTCCACCCACTTTTCTTTCTTTGGGAGGAAGGAAGAACTTCCCTTCCCCCCGCCTTTTTCCCACTAGTATTTATATTGATCCGAGTTTTTCTACCTACAGGGTTCATTCTCGTTCTTCCTTCTCAACCGAGCAAAACTAAAATGTCGACCGATGCCGTTGCAGTTCTACCTACCCTGGTGGAAATCATGCCCGTCTGTCATCTCGAGCGAGCTCATCAATGGGAACCTCTCTCCCGTTTCGAAGAATGGTTTCGGGACCCGGAGCGTATGGAACAAATCGTCCAAGAAACCATGTGCTATTTATCCTGTTACGATGGAAAAATCCTGCATTATTTTTCGTCCATCGAAGTTTTCAAGCACTTTGCTTTCCAATCGATGATGGAGGCAGGAACCTTTCGCTTACACGCTTATCTGCGATGGGAAAATGTGATCGCCGTCGATGCTGTAACCTTTTTAAAACTGTTTTACGTTTCACCCGAGTGGGTTCATATTCTTCAAACCGGAGAAGCTTCTATCCGTCTTTATGGATGGGAAATGGAATCAGAAGCCGACGGGTATCGTATGATTCCCTATCGACTGCGAGCTCGCTCCGTTTACATTATTCACGGACCTCTTTACTACCAACTCCAATTTCATGACAAGACGGTGTTTGCCGTAGACGCCCTCTCCAGGAAGAAAGTGGAGCCTTTACGAGCATTGCATCCTGAACAGCATTTCCAATTCCCTGCTCGCGAGGAAGAGAGGAGAAGGAAAAGATCCAGAAGGAGGAGACACCTAAAGAGCTACTAAAAAGAAGTCGGAAGGTAGAAGCATTTTTTTTCATTAACGGAAAAAAAAACTGAGGATCATTCTTTGTATATTTCTTGGAAAAAAAAAAGAAAAGACTAATAGTCATAATAGAGGGAGTTAGGAGGGACCCTATCTATATATAGCTCTCTATATAAATCGGAAGCGTCAACAGGACGGTCCACCCAAAACAATCTATCCTATCTTTCTCAGAGCAGAGTGGAAGAAAGGCCAAGATGCGTGGACTCATTGGAAGCAAAATTCGAGTGGTTTAAATAGATAAGTGAGAAAAGATTTTGAGAGGTGTTCTTTTATGGATGGAGCTGGCTGGGAAAAAAATTGGCAAAGCTCAGAGAAAAACTTCTGAATTGAAAAAAAAAAAAAACTTTTTGTTAATTTTTATCATGTCTTATAGGACATGATAAAGACCCCAAGTAATGGATCAGAGAATCTCACACATATCCTCCTCCGCGGATCGAAATGGACTGACCGCCATATCTGTTTTAGATAATAGTTTTGAATTTTCCACCTCCTCCCCAAGATTGGACTATCTCAATATTTTTTTTAAAGAAAAACAAAATTATTTTTTATGATTATTCTACAATTTTTAGTTTTCCCCCACTCTTTAAGAAGAATAAAAACATAAAGCACATTGAAACAGTTCCGATAAATTTTGAAACTGAAAGTCCATCACCTTGTTCTCCACGGGACTAAAATAAGTTTCCCCGGTCTGAGAATCTTCTTGAATTTGAAGAGGTTCTCTCATCAGACTCTGAAGCCAGGTCGAAAAGAGGAGAGCGTCTGGACCCAAATCGTTGAGCAGTCTTTCCAGGGAATCGAAGGTGATAAAAGGGGTATGGCGGAGAATCCGGCTGGGGCGGTCCGACGTATCGATCCAGAGATCCGTCGTTAAGGATCGGTAAGGGCGAAAAGGGGCTCGAGAGATCCATTGCTGAATAGTCCGTTGACCTTTCGAACTCATCCAAGTCCCTTGCTGGGAAAGGCAAGTCACGAGTTCCGATCCTCGAAAATAGTGCGTGCCCGACCCCAAGTAAAACGTGAGGGGAATTGTCTTGGCGAAACGGAAATGAATCGCGAGGGAAAAAGACTCTCGCCTTAACCACTCCATGGCATTTGGTTTTCTCTCTCTCTCTCCTGAGGACGAGAATCTTATTTTAAAGAATATTATTACCATTCTTCGAGGGTGAGACGTCTTACCATTAAGTCAGGTAATCCGAGATGATGAGCATTCCTTTTGACATGCCTCATATGTTTTCTAATAGTTATGTAACATAAATTTTCCAGGCTAAGAATACGTGGTTCAACAGCATAATTGAGTAACCGCATATTTTCATCTTCCAATTTTCCATTTTTTCGCCAGTGTTCTAAAACTGTTTTGGGATCGCAACACCGGACATTTGCACCAGCAAGCAACAACATATCCACGATGAGTTTGCATCGTAATTGACAGGCATAGTATAAAGGGGTAAAACCAAAAATATCATGTTTGTTCATGTCGCATCCAAGAAGAATCAGTTGCCGAACGATATCATCCATTGAGAACAAAATAGCGAAATGTAAAGCATTTCTTTTCGTTAATCTGTGTTCATAAAAAACGGGTGGTTCCGCGTTTATTATTAATTTTGTGAATATCCATTGATGAAAACTGTTAGAAAAACTCATATTGAATTCAACTCTATTAAATTTACGCGTAGCTTCTTTGATAGATAGGTAGGAGATATCCTTAAATTCTTCACTGGACGGGGTTCTTGAGAAGAGAGGGTAGAACCATGTTGGAGAGCACACACTCATTCTAAAAGGAAACACGGATTGAACTAAAGCGAAACTCGGAATGCTTAAATAGATGAGCGATAGTCCGTTCTTAATTGGATAGTTTTGGCAATCGAGTTCGCTGGGAAAAATTTCTGAAAGCCAAGAAAAAAATTTCTAAACCTTGAAAAAAAAAAAACTTTTGGTTAATTTTTATCATGTCTTAAGACATGATAAAAATTAACTGTCTCTTCTTTTTGTCTGAGAATGATGTCTCATCCTTTCGAATATGTTTCTAAAAATAAATTTCCAAGAAAGAAATGAGTCTTGTTCTATTTTTAGAAGCATATCGAGACAACAGGTTAACATCATTTGAAAAAGAGGGTATAGTTAATTTTTATCATGTCTAAAGACATGATAAAAATTAACAAAAAGTTTTTTTTTTTTTTTTTTAAGGTTAAAAATTTTTCTGAGAGAAATATTTTTCCCAACGACTTATCTTTTTTACTCCTACCCACTTTCATTCCGCCCCCTCTCACTCTTTCTCTATATAAACGATTGCAGAAGGAATCGCGGCTCATTTTCTTGAGCAGATAGGTCGAAAACAGATGGCTACGGGAGACTTAATCATGACGTGTGAAGACGATGATGAACCCTGTTTGGACTTGCAACCTTCTTCGCCTTTATATGAATGTGTTTCTTCGGAGAATGAGTATATCACGTCGTGGTCTGATATATCGCCAACTCCTTCTCCTCCACCTGTCCGCCGTAGGATCAAAAAGAAGAAACCTAATCCAATTCGTGATACTCCTTCTCTGAATTTTAATCCGCCATTATCGCCCATTTCGTCTTCTCCCTCTCATTATTCAGAAATAATGGACCAATCCTCTCCACCACACATGCGTTCTACAATCGAAGAAGATCTTCCCTCCTCATCTCATTCTACTTCTTCTACTAAAAAAAAGAAATATCGAACTGAAATTCATCCGAGTGTCATAGGTGTGCTGGCCATCACGTCTGATGGATACACTCTGACAAACAGTGTCCGGTTTGCCTCTAGAGACATGAAAACGTATCGACCGCATACCAAATGGATTCAGCAATTGAATGAGGATCTGCGAAAACTTCATATTCAAAGACTGTATGTCGCGAATGAACATTGTCGAAAAAAATTTATCAATTGCTCCGTGTTGAATCTGTATGGACAGTAAGCTATAAACCTTCTCGTCGTCCACAGCAATGTGAGTATTGTGGAACGAAATATTGTCATCGATTTATGGCTATGATTGCCCTGCAACAAATAGTGAAATATGGTGTCAATAAATATATTCATTGAAGAACCAAATGAAGTGTCTTTTTTTTATAGATGATGATTAGTATTTTGTCCAACCTCCTCTGTGTTCTATGACAGATGCAATTCGTCGAGGCATGGACGCAATTAATGTTTCAAAATAAGTTTCTTCCAAACTATAAAAAGCATCGCGGACCAAGTCCCATAATTCCAATCGGTTTCGAGCTACCCGATTCGCTAATCGACGTTCTAATTCCGCCCAAACATTTTAGACGGGATTCAAATCGGCTCCTTTAGGAGGCCAGTCTTCAACCATAGGAATTTCATGTTCTCGAATCCATTGTGTGACGCGTAAACTCGTATGGATCGGAGAGAGATCGTGCATAAACAAGAGACGGTGTTCGGTGATCAAAGGGTTTAAAGAAACATCGGGAGGTTGACTATGATCGAGAAGCACCGGCTCTAAAATATTAGAGAGGTAATAGTCGGCATTTAAATGCTGGATCCCGATTCGACGGATTTGGTTGGGAAATTTTCCGCACATGCACATCCAGACACTGAGATTAAAACGACCGGAACGTTGACGGCCTTCTAACGCAGAAGAAAAATAACGTTCGTCTTGATAACGCAGGACCTGTCGAGGCCGCCATACGCGAATAGGACCGTACCCGATCGAACTGAATACTTTCTCGTCGGAAAATATAATCCGGGACCAATCGTCAACCGTCCATTCCGCACGCTGAGAAGCAAAGTCGTAGCGTCGTTGACGATGAATCTCCCGCAAATAATCTTTTCGGACGGGGATGCGCGACACTAATCCTTTTTCTTTTAATCGTCGACGAACCGTTTGAGCGGTGCAAGGCACTTGTAATCGACGACCAATATCCGTCGCGGGTAAAAAAGGATCACCCGTCGACATTTCAAAAATACGTTGATCCATTTCTTGGGTCGTGGCTCGAGGTCGGCCGGATTTGTGTTTGGTTTGATAGTTCTCCTCATTTTCCGAGGAGCGGGAGATCCAATATTGAACTGTGGAAGGAGCGACATTCAAGTGTCGAGCAATTTGACGAACCGTTTGCCCTCGTTCATAATACGAACGACGAATTTCCCGTCTTATTTCAATAGGTGTATACGGCATGATAAGAATAAGAATAATACAAGTAGGATCTTGGTTACCATGTTCCTTGATTTCATTTCAACGTGTCACGGTCCCGATAAAATCGTAGCAGGTGTCAATGGTCAATTGCAGTGCACGGAATGTGATCAAATTCAAGATGCGTATGCTTTTATTTTACAAGCATCCTTTCCTGATGACAGTGATCCGTTCTTATCGGCTCGTCTAGCTCGAGAATATGCGAATTGGACGGGAGATTTGAACGTACCCTGCACATTTCCTCTCATAGGGATTCCTGGTATTTTACCGATCCGTAATGTTTCCGTCACGTTACGTATTTTATTAAACGGGATTCGATTATTACAATGCGTGAATGCCCCTTTTCGATCCCAGGCCGAACCTTTTGAATCGTATGAATCGCTCGAACGGTTCGTGATCGAATACATGGACGAATACGCCCAGCATATTGAAAAAGTCGCCAATGAAGAGAATCACTCCCAAGTCGATAAAGCGGCTCTGCACGCTCTTTTCACCAACATGAAATCGCTCATGGAAAATGTCCATCAAGACGAGGACCAACCTTTTAATTTCTTAAGTTATTATCACAAAGTCCTAGCTCCCTATGTAAAAATATGTGACGGCGACGATGCTTCGTTCCTTCTACCTCCTACTTCCAAGGATGTTGAAAAGGATCCCGCTTATCAATTTGTTTGGAAATGAAAGCCTCGAATCAAATTCGGGCTCGTTATTCTCCTTACACGACCCTATTTGATCTTGTGCACGTCATGATTTATTGCAATTTATGCCGGAACGAACTCAACGTGGTGGCAAATTTCGTGTTTGAGTTTGGAGTTCGCATTTGTCGTCGCCCCTTCTTCTTCAAAGAATCGTTCTTGACCCAGCAATTGCGAAAACTGGTCACTTCTCAAATTACGTACCATCGGAATGCAGAATTCTACTACCTCCTTCGAGAGATTCAACAAGGCGGCACGTGCGATGCCTTATCACTAGAATTTATTGAAAAAATGAGTCGAATCGAAACCTTTTTAGCGAAAGTGTTCCTAGGAAAAGCGGATGATCGAATAAAGCAGTTTGCGTTCAAACAAAATTTCCCCTACGTCCTGTTTGTTCCGAAAGAAGACGAAGAGACGACGAAAAAAGCCACCCAAATTGATGAGTACCTCGGATATCTTTTCGGGACCGGGTTTATTATTTCCAAGCTCAAAGGTAAAGGATTAGTGAAAGGTTCGATCACTACGGGTAAGAAATTTTACCGTCTTGTACAGAAAGTGGCCTTGAAAATACGCGAATTTGAAAAATCCGACGAAGAAATTTTCTGGACGATGGAAATGGTGAAACTGTTCTTATGTTCCGACGGGTATATGGAAAAAGAATTGAGAATGTTACTCAATGTAGCGACGAAGGAATCTCAAGTTCCCTCTCGTCAAGAAATATGTCAAGGAGGAGGAGGAAGAAGAAACGAAGATGGCGAAGAGATGGATATGTCATAATCAAGTAAATCATTGGGAAAAATGGCAGACGCAGAGGAAGAAATCTGTGGAATTTGCCTGAAGGCCTTCAAAGAAACGAAACGCCATAAAGTCTACAATCTCGATTGTGAGCATTCCTTTCATATTAAATGTATAAAGAAATGGATTCGAGAGTATGGTAAAAAGAAATGCCCGACCTGTCGGACTCGTATCAGCCAGGATGATATGCTCTATTTTACCAGCGGAACATTGCAAATGGAACATTTAAGAATAGATTCGGATGAGGAGGAAGAGGAGGAAGAACCAGAGGTGGAAGAACCGCCAAGGCAACGACAAAGACGAAGACCCGAAGAAGAATTAGTCGATCTGGGAGGCCATGGTCTCATTTTTTCAGGGCCTAGTACCAGTCAGACGAGACCCAGAAGACAGAGAAGAGAAGATTTAGTGGGAGATTATGCTTATATGGATACACCTAGACAAAGTTCACCTACCTCAGATGATGAAGAACGGGAAGTCAATCCTTATTTTGGTCGACCGAATGCATTTTGGAGAGAAATGAGACGACAAAGACGAAGTAGAAGGAATTAGATGATTCTTAAAATAAAAATAAATACAGTACGCAAAAATGGAAAAGTAAGACTCACGACTGGTGTATAATATTTTGTTATCAACAGATCCATCTCCTATACATCGTTATATCAACAGATCTATTTCCAAATGGAAAAGTAAAACCGACCGACTGTTGAAAAATATTTCTCAAAAAAATTTGATAGTAAAAAAAAAAAAAAAAAAAAAAAAAAAAAAAAAAAAAAACTTTTTGTTAATTTTTATCATGTCTTTTAGACATGATAAAAATTAACTGTACCTTCTTTTTTATTTTGAATGATGTCACCTTTTCTAAAAATAGATTTCTAAGAATGAATCATGCTTTTCTTGGAAATTTATACTTAGAAACATGTCTAGACAACATGTTGACATCATTCCAAACAAAAAGGAGGGTAGAGTTAATTTTTATCATGTCTAAGACATGATAAAAATTAACAAAAAGTTTTTTTTTTATTTTTTTATTCTTTTTTTTTTAATACCACATTAGATTTTTTTGAGAAATATTTTTCAGCAGTCGGTCGGTTTTACTTTCTTTTTTTGGAGATGTTGATAACGATATATAAGTCGATATATAAGTTTCACTCACTGGGTTCTGATTCATTCGTTTTCGCCTTTGCTTTCACGAGATATCGAGACCGCTTCAGCATTTCGAAGGAAGCCCCTTTGATGTTATACTGTTTCTTCAATCGTCGCTTTAGATTAAATAAATACTGGTAATGATTTTTTCCAAATAGTTTGGATGGAGGAGCATTGAAAAGAAACTGGAATAACTTTATCTGATTTGGATCCTTATAGACGTCTAAAGATTTAG
The DNA here is from genome assembly GCF_044657685.1 of Stegodyphus dumicola. Classification (NCBI taxonomy): domain Eukaryota; kingdom Metazoa; phylum Arthropoda; class Arachnida; order Araneae; family Eresidae; genus Stegodyphus; species Stegodyphus dumicola. The sequence goes on from NC_140773.1 coordinate 156,362,410, forward strand.
ACGCAAACGCTTTTCGTTTCTCTGGATCATCGTTTAGATAGCCCAAGATGTGAATCATCCTCAATTCCGTTTCTAAAAGTAATAAGACTATCAGCGACAGTTCATCTGTTTCATAATTGGAGAGACAGTGATTACGGATTTGATTCATCTGCTCTGCTGTAAAACGTTGGTGTTTTCGACGACGAGGTTTCTTGACCACCACCTCATCTGCAGAAGGTAAGAACCATTTTCGTCGAATAGCATTTAAAGCATTTGAAATATATTTCGCGGAACGTTGTTTTTGATCGATAAGTGGTGATATTCTTGAAGTGTTTCGGTATGATTTAGATCTTTATGCATTTGTAAACACCAAGTTTCATATTGATTTTCATAGAGTAGACTAATTTACTAGTTTTTGAGAGAGACATGATGCTTCTTTTATTTTTGGTATAATGAAGAACTCTTACTTATTTATAATTTTTTTAATAGGTTTTTGAATCAAAAAAATATTTATAATAAGAAGAAACAGTAGAAACAAAATGGCCGAATGTTGTCCAATTTGCTTAGACGAACTCATTGCCGAAGATGTAGAAACCATTTCTACTTTAACGTGTCAACATCAGTTCCACACGAAATGTATTGACATTTGGAGAGAAAAAGCATTGACGTGTCCTGTCTGCCGAGAACCGTTTGAAGATGCCCTGCAGAAATTAATTTCTATGTTTCTCCCTTTGCTACGTTCTTTTTTATATGATGTAATTTACGATTATGAAAACCGCATCAGGTTTTCAGACGATGAGCCTGATTTAGATGATTTACTCATGTATGAATTATTGGGACCTTGGGAAACTTCTGATGAGGAAGAGGAGGAGGAAACAGAATCAATCGAACCTGAGGAAGAAAACCAGAGTGAAGAAACTAATTGAGACTGGAAAAAGGAATCGAGACCATAGATGGGTTTGAGTAAATTAGCCGATGACGGATGTAGGGATCGGACTCGAACCGATGGAATGGATTGGGACTGATATTCATCTCATTTCTTTAATCCCATCCGAAGATTTAAAGCCAATGACTTTTTCATATATTCGGAAAGAAGGAATCGCCAGGTTTTGGGACGATACTTTCCAACAATCTCGAGAGCGTTTAACATGCTGAGATAGCATTCTTGAGCTGTCCGACACAGTTTCAAATGAAAGACAACATCCATTTCATTCTCGACTTGCTTCCACCATCTCCCAGTTTGATATTTCCTTGGGTACAGCACTTCATTGTGTGGATATATTTCAGCCTCATCTTCGATCCACGGTTTCATGGTACTGGAAGGAAGCTCGTAGGGATCGCCTAAATGATAATTCCGTAATTGACAATTAGATAAATTGAGATGAAGATGGCTCGTGAAAACAATGAGACGATCGGCATAGGCTGGTTTGACCACCGAGTCTCCAAAATTCGGTTCGATCCAGATGAGAAGATCGCAATGCGTGCCGTCGCATTCGTAAGACGGATCTAACCCGCTGACGAACCAATCGTTGGAATCGTCGAGAAGAATATGGACCGTTTTATGATGTCGAACAAAAAGGGTTTCCAAATGATAGGATAAGAGGGAAGGATGCCTTCCTAAATTACCTAATACAACGGTCACGGGTGCGTATTGACATTTCTTGAAAAGATCTTGAATGGAACCCATGGTGGTTGTTCCGCATACTTGATTCCCGAGACGAGTCAGAAAAGATCCCATGCTTCTTTATTTTTTTAACGCAGCTCGCATATATTCTTGATCTTTCTGGAATTCCGATTCAGGATAAGGTGGTTTTTGAAGACTGGTATTCACTTCATTATGAAATTGAAACCAGACGTGGGCAAAGTGTTCGCCTAAAAACCGTTCTTTATACGTTTTGAGTTTGGATAAGTAATGATACACACAAATCCCGCATCGGAGAGTTCGATATAAAGATTCTGTCACGAAGTCTGTCCAAAGAGTTTTCGCGAGTCGAATATCCTCGTCCTGCTCGTCCTGAACTGAAAACGCTTCGGCCATCCAATGTAAAAGCCGCCAGTAATAAGGACCAAAGACCAACGTGTTGTGGTAATTGATGTGATGAAAATAATCTTCGGCTGAAAAAGGTTGTGGGGATACGGAAATGCCGATCCGGGTCATCAAGTCTCGAATCGCCTGACTTTTCCCCTGGAGTAATTCAATCACCGCTTCGTCTAAAAAGAAAAAGTATTCGCTCTTCCATCGAATACGGTACAGGAGCGTTAAGACGCAGTACGTGGTCAATTTAAAGAGTTGAATCCAACTGTATTCGCCTACCCAAGCTCCAGGTCGTAGAAATGTCCGTCCCCATTTATCTTGGTTCATTAAATTGGCCATGAATAATAAATAGGTGACGACGACTTCATCTAATCGTTGTTGGGGCTCTTCTTCTCGGAAAGCGGTCGTAAAGTGGGTGACGTCAATACCCGGAGGAGGAGGTGGAGAAGAAGGGGTTTTGAAGTGTAAAAGTTCATGAATTTTATGAGCCACGAACGGTGAAACACGAGCCTGGCTTTCTTGGAGTTCGTTCGAAACGATCGGTTCATCTTCTAAATAAGTTCGTTTTAAACGTTTAAAGGTTTGAACATCCATTCTCTTTACTTAAACCACCATTGACGAAAACGGCAATACCAATCTCCCACGTCTTTATTTTGCACCAAACTGCCGAGCAATTCGCCGAAAGTTGTAAAAATCGTCAGCTTGCGAATGTATCCAAAAGCCAGAAAGAGAAAAATGAGTCCGTTGATGAGGAGGAAAAGGAGAAAGAACCAGCTTTGTGTTAAAATGAGACAAAACAGGATCACGAAGGACGTATACGCTCCAGCGACTAAAAGCGTTCCTAATGTTAAGGAATCCATTTGTTTTTTTTTTTTTCTTCTTCTTCTCTATTCTTGACCTAATGTCTCGTAATAAAGGGTCCGATACGTAATATTCTGGTAAGCATTATAAACGGGATGGTGGATAAAGAGAAATAATAAAATCCATAAGAGGATCGATACCATATTTTTGTTTTCTTTGTTCTGAGTCAGAAGAGAAGAGATAATAATAAAGTAACTCATATTAATTAAAAAAAATGGTTCGAAGGGATAAATCCAAATCTGATAAAGCGGAACGAAAATTGCTTCGAATGGAAGCAGCTCCTCCTAATCATGTAGGAGACCCAGTCGTTGACAACCCCCTTAACAATCACCCTCCAAGCAATCCATCTAACCATCCTCCTCCAATCCATGACAATCCTCCTAATAATGATAATGTAGGCAATATTCCCATGGACGTGGATGAGGAAATAATTCGTCGGCATAGGCGAGATCTCCTGAATTACGAAGAATACTACCCCGATCGAATGAAATCAGATAAGCGCTATGCCAAATTGGCTGACGGAAATGAGATTTATGCTAAGAATCGACAAGGAGATGAATTTTATATGCTGGATCCCGATGGAAATATTGTCTTTGCAAAACAAATCTCTCCCATCACCGGTAAAATAACCCCTGTCTATGCCGTCGATCATCTGAACCGTTCTATTTTACCAGTCGACGCCCAAAACCGTCCCGTGTATGGATTTGATAGTGATGGGGAACCCATGTTTCCCACAGAAAACGGAAAAATGGTGTATCAGTAGTTAGGATTTGAGTATCCCTGCACCCCGGAAGTGCAGTCGACCTTCAAAAGTACTTGGATGTAGTAGTAGGCGGTAATGTAGGCGAGACTGTTTATCATATACCATGTTTTTCTAAAATGGGATTGCTTTAGTTAGAGACTGACCTCTCGGTTGTTGACTTTTGGAACATGTTTGTTGTCGATCGGTAGGTTTCTTTTGTTTGATAGCCACCAGCTGTGAGTGCTTTTTTGTAGTATTTTTAACGTTTTTTTGGATGGTGTAAGTGAAGGACAGCAGCGACGTTGTGAATGCTTGTCCCCCTCGTACACCATTCATAAAACGCCTTCGATTTTCTTAAAAGTAGTATCTTCTTCTTTTCTTTTTGGTAGTTTTTTTAACCTTCTTTGGACGGCGGGGGGTCGGAGACGACCAGCAGTAACCCATAAAACGTCAGGTCATTCATTGGGTTCGTTGTCTTGAGTTCGCTTGTGCATTTTCTTTTTTCTTTTTTTTTTCTTTTTGGAAATATTTAGTATAAAAAGGGAGTTGAAAGTGAGAATTAAGAGTAGTAGATGCAAGATGAGTGCAACAAAATGGAGTATTTTTATTATAAATTTCGTTTTATTTTTGGCAATAACAATAGTCGTCGTAGGAATATTTTTCGGAGAATTAATGAGGAATTGTGAATGGGGTGAAGGGAAAGTGGATTTAAGAAATTCTACTTGTAAGGAATCGGTTTATATTGGTCGAAAATTGTTTTTGCATGTATGTGTAAAAGAGAATAAAACAGTTTATGATATACGTTATTTTTGGAAAGATATCGATATGTTGAAAGCCGATATAATTGGCGTACAAATGATGAGGGGGGAATTTATGAAACTATGCAGTTTTTGCAGACAAAATGTATAGACATTTGAGTCCTCGGATATCGGAAACGGTTGGATGAATGTAAATATATTTTTGTTAAAGAAAAGAAAAAGGAATTTATCAGCGATGTTAAAATTCAAACATCCAAGTTCCTGTTTGGTTATTGGCCCGAGTCAATCAGGTAAAACTTCGTTGGTACGCGAAATGATACGAAATCGAATATATGAAGCCCCTATCAGAAAAGTAAAATGGTGTTATTCGTATTCCGCACCTTGGTTTTGGGAAGAACCAGACATTGAATTCATTCAAGGCCTTCCGGATAGATACGAAAAAGGGGATTTGATAGTGGTCGATGACCTGATGCATCGACTAAATGAGAAAATTGCCGATCTTTTTACTGCCGCCTCACACCATTGTGAAGTCAGCGTTATAGTGATATTACAAAACTTATTCCCTCGTTTAAAGGTTATGCGCGACATTAGTCTTAATGCGCATTATATCATTTTGTTTAAAAATGCAAGAGATGTCTCCCAAGTTAGTTGCTTAGGACGACAGTTATATCCTCAGAACTGGCATTTTTTGACGGATGCTTATATAAAAGCAACAAAGAAACCCTTTGGTTATTTAGTTATTGACTTACACCCTCAAACATCGGAGGAGTATCGGATGCGCGAAAATCTGTTTCCAGATAAAGACGGAATACTGTGGTTATTTCGTCCGAAATGACGAAGAAGAATTTGAAAAAGCAGTATCATTTCTTGCGAATATTAGCTCATTCCCACCCATCGCAGAAACGTGCTTTGTTACAGACTGCAAATAAGGATCAAATTTTATCTCTCTGCGAAGTTTGTTTAAATATTTTGAATGGAAATATCCCCGTTAATGTACGTAAGCTGAAAAAATATAAGAATCTCTTAAGGTTGCTATCTAAAAAACACGAAAGCATACAAAAGAAAAAAAAATTTAGTCAACCAATCGGGAGGCTTTTTACCATTGATTGCTCCGGCAATAATATCTGCCTTGGGTGGTATTTTAGGACCAGTTATTAGCAAACGACTGTAAAAAAAATTCTTAATCCCAATTTTGGGCTACAATGGCCAAAAGAGTGGCTCTCATACCCGAAGAATTGGTATCGTCTTATCATCTTGAGAAGCCAGAATTGAGATTGGAAGATGACATAGACACGTTATTAGAAAGAGCAAAATTACCCGACGACATGAAAGCAAAGTTGTTGGGGCAACTAATCACGCGGTATCACAGAACAGTGCACGCACCACCAGAACCTATACGTGTGAGCCTTGCGAATGAAGCGAAAGAAACCAAAGAAGAGAAGGGATTCCAGCAAGTGGAAGATCCTGTTATTAGGGATATTATTCTATCAACACCCCAGAAATTTTCTAGATTGGTGCCTCTGTCGCCGAAAAATTAAAATCTTGGCTTTATTCATGGAACGATCGCGGAGAAATGATTCTTGACGGTAAAACGATTCAGGGATCCAGTATGGTGGATTTCTTTAATTACCTAATGAGAAATATAAAAAATGCTCAAGAGCCAAGGCATTTCGATGTATTTCTAAAGGCTATCGAAGAAATTAATATACCGCGCTCATGGATAGGGAATCAGAATGTGTTGTCTCGCATGAGAGATACCTCATCGCACTACCCCCTCACGGAAAATAAATCCTCGAGCGGCGAGGAAAATGTCTTTCGATGGCCCCCATCAAATGTGAAAGACTTCGATCATCAAACAAAAAGAAAACAGCAGAGATATAAAGTACAGCAGGAAAGAAGAGGGAGATCCCAAAGTCAAGCACCTTATAAAGAGGAATGGGAGGAGCTTTAAACGATGCCGACGCAATTTTAGAAAATATCTATTACGATGTAGAAAACCCCGCTTCGTATGGCGGAGTGGTAAGATTGGCTCGTGCCGCACAACTTCCGTTGAAAACGACGCGTCGATGGTTAATGAAACAGGATGCTTATACGTTACATAAACCAGTTCGCTTTAATTTCAAACGACGGAAGGTGTTGTCTTTCGGCATTGGAGAATTAATGCAATGCGATTTGATTGATTTGTCTAAGCTCTCTAAATATAACGATGGTGTAAAATATTTATTAACAGCAATTGATGTGTTTTCTAAACGCGGGTATGCCATTCCTTTAAAATCGAAGAGTGCAGATTCTGTACTCGAAGGATTTAAGAAGCTATTTAAGGAGACAAATTTTGTGGTGAATTTACAAACAGATGAGGGAAAAGAATTTTTTAATAAAAAAGTTCGTGACTATTTTAGAAGACATGGAATACATCATTATGCCTCTAACAGCGAATACAAGGCGAGTGTTATAGAGCGATTTAATCGAACGCTAAAATCTAAACTCTATCGAATATTTACTTACACCAATTCCTTCAGGTATGTGCATGTCTTGAAATCAGTTTTGAAAAGCTATAATTTGAGTATTCATCGTAGTACTAGTTATGCACCTGCCGACGTGAAGCCGGAACTAGAAAGTGAAATTTTTGAAAAACTGTATGGCTATAGCATAAAACCGAGATACAAATTTGAGGTAAATGACCAGGTGAGGATTTCTAAAACAAGGCGAGCATTTCGCAAAGGTTATTTGCCCAGTTGGACTGATGAGGGTTTTGTCATATTTAAGAGATATCCTTCGAGTCCTCCGACATATCTGCTTAAAGATTTAAAAGGAACAGTTCTGAAAGGAAGGTTTTACGAACAAGAGTTACAAAAAGTATTAAAGAGTTCTCACGATTTCTGGAGAGTGGAAAAAATTCTGCAAACGAGAGGTGTCGGTGCTAAGAAAGAATATTTCGTCAAGTGGAAAGGCTTTGATCGACGGTTTAATTCGTGGGTGAAAGCGTCATGGATGAAATGACAGACGAATTCTACATTACTCTACCCAGCAATGCGAGCATGCAGTATTTCCCTCAAAACAATCAATCATCTTATCGAACAAAACTCGCCTCTCCTCTGTTATTGAACGATTCTTGGGAAGTAGGTCTAACTGAAATTTTTATTCCACGAAATTGGTATAATGTGGGAGAGTATAATAATGACTATGTAATAACTAGGAATGTGGAGAAAAGCATTCCTATTAAATTTTCACGCCATACTTTATCATTTAATTATGGCGTTTTAGTTTCGGTAAACGCAGATGTTTCTCTAGAGGAATTTTTATCAAAACTGAATGATAAAATTAGTACCATTCTCGGTAGAGAGGACGCTGTGAAATTCGTTCTAGAACATGAAGGGAGGAGTATTCGCTGGGTTCTTGCAAATGGTTTCGAAGTACACATTTCTAAAAGAAAAGCTCCTAAAATGTTACAGATGTTTTACTTACCAGATGAAGATACTATTATTAAAAAATCTCAAGTGATGAGATTCAGATCAATAGCTGAAAACAAAGATCAGTTATTTTCAATCATAAATAGGAGCCCTTCTAGCACGAAACTGCATTTGATTCCGTTAACCTTAATAAAAGCAGATGTATCTAGGGGTCTCTTTGGCGACGTAGCAAAAAATATCCAAGATCTTAAATTGGAAAATTTTGTCACTTTCACCTACGATCAGACGAAGTCCCAACTAGAAATAAAGGTGTCAGAAAACACGGAGCTGCATATTACTCAAGAAAGAGCATCCTCCCTTTTAAGGATACTCGGCGTCCACGAAAACCTTATAATTTCGCAAACGCGAAAGTTTCCTGTGCTTTTGCCCCTAACTGTGGAGGAGGGGGAAGCTGTGGAACTTATAATTAAAGGATATCCCGAAGTAACTATGACTGAAAAAGAAACTTTACATTTGCATGTCAGCGCAGGCGTATATAAATCACCGGAAACTTTATTTCGCGAATTTCAACACATACATTTAAGACAATTAGCGAATTCAAAAGTGTTTTTAGAAGTTCCTCCAGAATCGGAGCTGGCATTTGGGAAAGGGCTGGCAGACATGCTGGGATTCGTCAACACCCATTTCAAGAGCGGAAAATATATAAGCGACTATCCTTTAGAACTGGACGGGGGCATTACAGAAATTTTTGTGTACAGCGATTTAATCGAATCACATCACGTTGGAGATGTGCATGTTCCGCTGCTAAGGGTTATTCCCTGCGTGAATGAAAAAAATGATCAAATTGTGAAGCATTATGAAAAAACTATATATTTTCCTTTGCGAAAGCACTATGTGGAAACGATAGAAATAGAACTGAGAACGAGTAGCGGGAAAAAAATTACCTTTACGGGAGGAAAAACATTTGTAGTCCTGTCTTTTCGCCGTAAGAAAACTATATAAATTGAAGATTTTTCAAGCTTTCCTCTCACTTTCTTAAAACATCCTTAGAGAAATGCACTTAAATCAGAAAGAGTGCGAATCCTATTATTGTGCTCAAGTTGGTGGTGGCGGTGGTGTTTACTTTCAAGGTATACCTCACCAACGAGGTTATGGGTTTTTTGGAGATTTGCGCCGATACATTACGCCAAATAACGACCAGCTCTAAGTGCCGTTGGCACTTAGAGCTGGTCGTTATTTGGGCAAACAGTTGATGCAAACAGGAAAGAACGTCTTGTCAGATGTTGCAGCGGGATCGTCATTTAAGGACTCTGCTCGGAGCAGGTTACGTGAGACCTCTAATAAAATAAAAAGTGATATTTTTGAAAAATTACAGAGGGGAGAAGGTATAAAAAGAAAGCGCAAGAGGAAAAATCGTCAATCAAAGAGCAAGCGTTGTAAGACAAAAGCAGATATTTTTACATAAAGATTAATAGTAATGGAAACTCAGGGGGTTATATGCCTTAAGAGCGAATTGGATCTCTTTAATGGTGTCGCCGTACAACTGGGCATCGATTCCTCTTCCTTCGTGGAAATTCACCCCGTATCTTCATTGTCTGATAAGACGCCCATAGAATTTTACATTAGCGGTAATGGTGAACACTATTTGGATTTGGCGCATACGATACTACACACACGACTTAAAATAACGAAAAAAAACGATACCAATCTCACCGACGCCGACGGGGTGGCACCTGTTAATTATATCTTAAACACACTGTTTTCCGACTGTTCAATATTTTTAAATGATAAACAGGTTTCGTCACAAGTGAATTATTCTTATAGAGCCCTTTTGGAAAGTTTGTTGTTCTATTCCAAATCAGGTCAAGATAATCTACTGAGTGCTGGCTTATTTGCAAAAGATACTGCATCTAAGCATCATGTTGTGGGAGACGAAAACGAAGGTTATACAACGCGTGCAAATCGTTGCAAGCTTAGCCAAAGCCTCGACATCGTGGGACCATTGCACTTCGATTTGGCCACTCAACCGAAATTGTTAGTCAACGGGGTTAATGTACGCATTAAACTGGAAAGGCATAAAGATGTTTTCACTTTGATGTCGGCAAACGACAATTATAAAATTAGAATTCAGCTAGCAAAACTATACGTGAGAAAAGTCAGCGTGGCTCCCTCCATCCTAATAGCACACGAAAAGGCTTTAGAAAAAGGAGTTATTAAGATGCCCATTCGTAGGATTGACATAAAAAGTTTTGCAATATCGAGCGGTTTGCAATCGACAACTATAGCAAACGCTTTTATTGGTCAGCTACCCACACGTCTCATTCTAGGTTTTGTATCTAATGCCGCCTATAATGGAAGCATCAACAGAAATCCTTTTAAATTTCATCACTATAACCTAAACTACCTATGCATATTAAATGGGGGACAGATGATACCTTCCAAACCCTATCAGCCCAATTTCGAAAAAACATTTTATGGGCGAAGTTATTTAAGCATCTTTACAGATTTAAATCGATATCATTCAAGCCCCAACATTAATATCTCCTTTGATGAATACAAAGATGGGTATACATTATATGCCGTTGATTTGACTCCGGATATGGCATCTAATGAAAGCCACGTAAGCATAAATAAGAGCGGAAACATAGCCATTGATATCAAATTTGCAGCGGCCTTCCCAGAAACAGTTACCCTGATAGTCTATGCTGAATACAGGAACATAATTGAAATAGACAAGTCACGCGGAGTCACGACAGATTATTAAAAATCATGGACGAAGTTTTGCAAATATACGGAAATGAAATTATCGAACTAGATAAGGAGGCGGGTGCAGGCGAGGAGGTAATTCGAAGTATAGGCGATATGATGTTTTCCAATAAAATAGCGAACCTGCGCATTGCATTCTTTCTCGCTTTTGCCGAAAAAATTATTGAAATTTTCCCATCAAAGAAACATCAAGTGTACGAAGAAGTGTTTAAAAGCATATACAGAAATATTCATTTCGAACAAAGGCGGTAATGGATACTTTAACTCTGTGTCAATATGCCTGTGGCGACAGTCGAATCAAAAAAAACATTTGGAGGTGTATATCCTTCCGATTTCATACCCTTACGAAAGAGACATTACTCCTCATTTATAGTGAATTCGGATCCGCATACTTTACCTGGGAGCCACTGGATTTCGATATATTTTAAGAAAAACAGCACGGCATATTACTTCGACAGTTATGGTCTTGCTCCATCTAACAAAAATATTTTAAACTTTTTAATGACCAACGCTAACAAAACATTTTATAATAAAATATGCTTTCAAGATGATACCAGTACATCCTGCGGAAAATTTGCTCTTTATTTTTTATTTTGTATGGTAAGAGGGTACTCTTTGAAGGACCTCTGCACGAAAGATAAGAAAAAAAATGAAATTTTTATTAATGAATTTTAAAAAAAAAAATTCAAACGTCGCCGCTGTTGTCATGCTTTTCATGCCAAGAAACAAAATTGTGTGTCTTTGATAAATATGCGTGTTATTCCTGCAAAACATCACTAACGCTTCAGAAGTCGACGATGGAACGTTACGGCTATTTGCACACTGGAAACTCCGAAAACAGTCCTGTTGAAGAAGTACACGTTGAAAAAATTAATCATTTTTTCTTTAAAAACCTAAGCGACTGCATTCGTAATGCTCTTTACGATGAAAACACTAGCGGGAAAGGAAATCGTCATTACCTGAAAATTTTGAAGAATGCCGAAGTGGTCAAGCATATTCATAAAGCTGACCATCAACCACAACAACAATATGGATATTGCTACTTATACATTCAAAATGAACAAATAGCTCTTTTTTCGGCATGTAGTAAATTATATAATAGCATGTTGGATTGTGTTTCTTCGAAAAAAACTGAATATGAAAGTGAATGTATAAGAGATGAAAGCTATGTAATTAAAATTGCTTACTTTGTTATTCTGAATGATGATGCTATTGTGCGAGAATTACATCGCACTTGTGTGTAACACAAACAATTTGATCAATAAAAAGGATTTTTTTTCTTTCAAATGCAATTTTTTTTTTGTCTCTGAAAAAAAAATATCAGATATATAGATAAATAATACATTTTTACACTTATTTATGAGCTGCCTTTTTCTATTCCACTGTTTTGTTTTCCGGTAAAAGCATCTGCCTTGAAGAAATTAATAAAATGTAAATTCCTCCAAGAAGATACTAAAACCGGACCTCTTGGATAAGGTCCATTTTTTTATTTTTTTTCTAAAGGATTACAGAAGCTTAATACAAAATAATCATTCTTGTATGCATGATACAATGAAAAAATCAAATGAAACAAAAAACATATTACTGTTGTAAAATATATAAAGGTATCAAAAATTAAAATGAACATTTAAAAAATCAAAACGATTTTTCGATGTAAATCCAATATGGGAACTAACCCATTATTTTCATTATACCATGTGAGATGTTATATTGATAATACAATAAGTAATCAAATGAAACAAAAAGTACATTTCACATTATTACAAACATAAATGGAATCATTAAATATCAACAAAAATTTCTTTCCCCCCCTCTTTTTCGTCGAAACATACATGGAGGGGGTGTTTATAAAATAAAAATGATAAATCAGAATATTGCCTTAATGTGTCAGTATTTTTATTCATATTCGACAGTTAAAAGAAAAGTTTTCTACATAACCTCCATAACAATTATTATAACAGTCATCATGGTTAATTCGCGAGACATTCGTGTATCAAGTTTACAAAAGAAATGCAACATAAATTCCTGTCGCAAATGAAATACAGAGAACTTTGCTTACATATCTCACACCAATTATCTTCATTTCGCATATAAGTATCAGAAATTAAAATGAACATTTAAAGAAATCAAAACGATTTTTCGTTGTAAATTTATATAGAAACTAACCCATTATCTTCATTACACCATGTAAGATGTTATATTGATAATACAATAAGTAATCAAATAAAACAAAAAGTACATTTCACATTGTTACAAACATAAATGGAATCATTACATATCAACAAAAATTTCAGGGTGTTTATAAAATAAAAATGATTAATCAGAATATTGCCATAATGTATCAGTATTTTTGTTCATATTCGACAGTTAAAAGAAAAGTTTTCTACATAACCTCCATAGCAATTATTATAACAGTGATCATGGTTAATTCGGGGACATTCGTGTATCAAGTTTCCAAAAGAAATGCAACATGAATTCTCGTCGCAAATGAAATACAGAGGACTTTGCTTACATATCTCACACCAGTTATCTTCATTTCGCATATAAGAAAGGGTATCCCTTTCATTATAACATAAGAAATGATTGAATTTTCTGAAAATTTTACATTTCGTTCTGGTAGTGTCTGTTTGACATCGTAACCACAATTCTAAACATTTGTTGCAGCTTTTCAAATAAATATTAGACTCATTATTTTGAACAATTACATGTTTTACAAATGTGATATGTGCAATCTTTAGGTGTAAAAGAAATATAACATCATCATCAAAGAAAAACCAGGCAATAAATTGTTTAGAAAACCACTTATTAAATCGAATTCTTTCATAGAGAGTTAAACTTTCATCCCAAAATACATCTCTGTTCTCTAAGGAGAAACTACTTTCAAAATCAATCCAGAATCGACCTTTCTCTATTATATCTCTTAAAATCATACGAGGAATATTCAGTTCTACATTATACAGTTCAGCTATACATAATATCGAAGATAAAATAGTTTGAATACACATATCTTGCAAAGAAATTGGTTGAAATAAAGCCATATCTTCTGGGTATTCTATGGGAGGGAAACACATTTTTGTTTTTTGTCGATCATTAGCATAAAAAAATATAAGTTGCAAAAATACAATGTCACACTCTACAATAAAATGTTACAAAAAAGTTCCATCATTTTTTTTTAATTCATGTCTTCTTCACGCGTGTTATAGTGACCATAAGACAATGATTGAATTCCATCATCTAACAAATATTTTTTGTCATAATATCCCGAGAGGCTAGCTTTATTTTGAAAAATCGTTTGCAGTTCGTGCTTTTTTGAAATGATTGAATATTGAGAATTCCTAATCAGGGAAGCATTTTCGAAAACGTTTTTATACGTTTCAAATCCAATGTTTTTGAGCGCGCTCCTTTTGATTCCTTTCGCGGTCTTTTTAACAGTATCACCGAAACGAAATGCGTACATTTTGCATTTCAAACCCACAAATTCCGATATGGGGGTGAGTGTCTCACTTTTTAGAAATCCCAGTTTTCCACGGTTCTCTTCATTAAACATTATATGATTGGGTTCGAAATTACTGCAATCCAAAATATTTAAAAAATTCGTTTTTAAATCACTATATACATCTTCAGTTGTTATATAGAGATACAAAGAATCTGTATCTGTGTATAACAACTCGCATTTTTCTTTGTAAAAGTGCTTAAAATGGGAATAGAATAATTTATACATGTGCAACTTCGCTAATTCTAAAACGCTGAAGCCTATATAAATCGGTTTATCTAGACACAAATTTGGATTTTTCATTTTGAAAACTGAAAAATTTTCATTAATTATTTCAAAATATTCCAGCAGAGGACTGTTTAATTTTTTTTGGCATTGTTCCTCACTAAAAACGCCCTGTACGCGAATACGTTTCCTAACATTTTGACAGGTTTTTCCATAGAAAGCGTTATTCATCTTTTTAAAGAAAGATTTTTCAAATTCGCTAGACGCATTTTGTCTTTTCATATTATTGAAAGCAATGTATTCTTTAAGCCACGCTCGTTGTTTGAAAGCTAAAATTCTATGAATTTTCTTAATTATTAAACCCTGTTCTACGTAAAACTTTAGATTTAAATAATGAGCGATGTAATTTTTTTTTTCAAAAAAATTGGGTAATAATTTTTTGCATGGAAGTCTAACTGAAATTTTTTGCTCAGGGTTTTGGCATAAGGCGATAGCATGTCAAAAGTGAGTTCAAAATGTTTCGGTGCTAGCGGTAAATCATTGTGTTGGTCATGCAGATGGGAGGGATATAACAGATCGGATTCGATAATATACCCCACATCACCGTCTTCAACACAAGACAAAATATCAAACGCCTCCACCTCATTTTCCTTTAACCAGTAAAAACCTCCCAATGGCAGGTGCTGGCTCATTACACACCCGTATAGATTATTTGCGTCTAAGGCTAAGATATAGGTGTGTGGTAAATCGGGTTTATAACTCTCGGGGATATAAGGATTATTTGCAAGAGCATAACGTCTACCCAGAAAACAAATACCTCCTCGCATTTGGTTTTCAAACCAAATGTATTGATTCACATCTCCTAGAAGCTCTAATTCAATTTTAGACGCTTTCAGTCCGGCATTCCACGTTAATTCGGCAGCCGTTATAAAATGTACAGGATCCAACTGGTAATATTTTAGAGCGGTGCGTCTGAAGGATAAAAATACTTCGGCTAGCAAAATAACATCTGTATTTTGATATAACTCTAAGTAATCGGCAAAAGTGTTACATCCAAACGAATGAAACACGTGTGTGGCATGTACATAATCTTCGTCGGAAACTGCTTCTCCTTGTAATACATTATTAAACGCGCTCTGCGGTGGAAGCGAAATTTCATCCAACACCGATGTTGACGCAAAATATGAGTAAGGAAATACGCCTTTCCGCAATAACAATTCTCGTTGGGGATTTTTCTCAAAAAATGCATTAAACAATTTAAATTCATGTTGTGACGTTTTCAAATTCGACACCAAAGTGTCCAAAGACGCATCTAAAAATTGAAACGAATCAATAAATTTCATTTCATCTAGTGTAAACATGGTGAATTTTTCCAAATTCACCGGAATAATGTTAACTTTATTTGCATACATTTTCGGCATGTGTTTTAGTAACAGGTGACTATCATAATTCCTGAAATTATGAATTACCACCGGAATGTAGTTTGACACTTTAAAATTCAAATTACAGGAGCGATGTGCAAGACCTCTCACATGCCCATCACTCCAGTGGCAGTGATCTCTGACCCGAACATCGCCTTCTAAGAAAGGATTCAAACATATATGACATATATTTGAATCGTAACTTTTTTCCGACGTCTCCTGCATCGGTAAACACTCTTTCATCTTTTGCAAAATTTTAGATTTGATTTCGCTCAACGTTGTGAAAAAATGTTCCATTACATTCTCTCCGCAAAAATATTCATGAAAAATAATCTCGTCTTCCACGTCAGTAACTATTAGGGTATAACTAATAGGAATATGCTGTTCAATTGGGGTAGTATGACTCTGTTGCGGAGAAGGAAACGCAGTTTGAATCTTGCGCGTGAGGCATTCAAAATCGGTAAAGACACAAAAAGGATGATAATGCATTTTCATTAAATTTGTAAATTTAAGAAGTGTGTTTTTAGGAATGCTAACTTTCTGCGGTTTGTTTTCATTGCAAAGAGTTTTGTGATACTCTAACGTTTCCCTTCTCTGAAACCCACTTAAACAAGTTTTACAAAAAAAATTTACTCGTTTTTCGTTTGCGTGTAATAGACGATTAAAATTTCGAATACAAAAGAAATGTTTTTGAAAATATAGCAAATCTACTGTTTTTGTCGCATTTCGCTTTTCACTTAATTGCAAAGGTAATATATCATTTTCCTCATATCCATACACGTTTATGGATACATCGTTCAGGTTTTCAAACATTTTTACATCGCCTAACGCCAAGGGAAATTTGAGGGATCCTAATTTAAAACGTGATATATCCTTTTTATACAAGTAAGCCTTCTGAGGATTTCTAGTGGATTTCGGAAAAACACTTGCGGCAACAGAATATAAAAAACAATTGTCGTCACCACATTTGATATTTAACAACGCTTTTCTATTTTTTAATCCCGTCGGTAAAGCGATGTTTTTACAACCACCGCGATTTTCCCGATAGTTTCCAACGTGTAAGTCAAGGTACTCTAACTTTTTTATTTTCCACCCGCTTCCATTACGGACAAAATTATCTATCAAATTTAAAATCTTTTTAAAGCATCTGTCAATGCTTTCGTAGATTTGGTTAGAGGATAAAATCCTTTCGCAATGAGAACAAAAATAAAAACACTGATTAATTTCTTTTTCATCTTTCCCCAGTTTCTCAAAACATATTTTCAAACATATTAAAATCCTGAGTCTTAAACTCGATCTAGTATTTAAAATGTTGTATATGGCAGGGCGTGCCGTTCTGAATATCTCATACGGATCTTTCTGAGAAGCATCGAATGTTGTTCTTAAAGTGCGCAAATAGCCTCGGTGGGCTTGCGCTAACTGAATAAAATTCATCATTTGAAAAAAATAATAAATAAATAATGGAACTTTTTTGTTTACAATATTATATAAAATTCATATTAATTTACTAACTTCCACTACCGCTTTCCAGCAAAATCAGCATTTTGATATCTTTTTTTTTTAATTTTACATACAGTGACTCTTAATCACCCCCAAAGCTTCGATTATACGATCAATACAATTCATATTTATATTACATCTTTTGGGGGTGGCGGAGGTTTCGGGATACACCCTTACAAATGAAACATAATTGACATTTTTGAAGTCACAAGTTTCTATTGAAACATTTTTTCCAATATATATTTTAATTCTTTTGAGTTTTTTGCGGGAGGTTTCGCCTTCCTCGGGAGCAAGGTTTAAAATAAGATCTTCCGACGGCTGCACATCCCCCAACGTGTCAACACATCTACGTTTGCGTTCTAAAATAAACTAATTTTAATTATAATTTTATGCTTAACATTTATCGCAGAAAGTATTTAACAATAAAAGAACAATAACACACACAAAAAAAAAAAAAAAAAAAAAAAAAAACCTTACGTTTCACTCACCATTACGAGCTTCCATTGTAATCCTTATGGAGGATGATAGCACCAACCTCACCGCTTCGAAATGTAATGATCAAGTGAAAGTTTCACAAGTCTCGCCTTGTGCGCTTACAGGATGTTTACGCTTTCAAAACACGTATTTCATCAAATACTACTTTCACCTCCCCCTCAAAATCTTAACCTTGATCTAACCTTTCTCAAGGAAAAGCGACCATCTCGTTCCTAATTTAGCAATGCAGAATATTATCCCAGCCCACTCAACTGAAACCAACCTTTTCAAATGCGCATATTACATTCGACTCGTGAATTTTAATTTAATCATTTCCCTTTTTTTTTTTTTTTACAAGCCTCTCATCCTTCATTTAACGCGCTATTTTAGAAAAACATAGTATATGACAAACAGTCTCGCCTACATTACCGCCTACTACTACATCCAAGTACTTTTGAAGGTCGACTGCACTTCCGGGGTGCAGGGATACTCAAATACTAACTACTTGTATCAGTTCTACGGAGGAAAAGAATGGTATCCGGAAAATCCTCAGACCAAAGAACAAATCTATGCTTTAGACGAGCACCATCGACCCTATTTTGCCAAAGACGAGCATCAAAAGCCTTACTATGCTCGAAAACTCGATGTCAATCAATTCCCTATCGAATATGCCCCTCTCGATTCCAACGGTCAACGGATCTATATTCCCTTAGAGAACAATAAATTCCAATACCCGTTTAATCTCGTCACAAAACGACCGCTGTTTGAACTCTCTCCGGATCAGGACGAAATGTATTTCCGAAACAATACGCTAGGCGAATATTATCCCGTCAACGAATTCAACGATGAAATTTACGCTCGAGATCGTTTGCACAATGAAATGCCGGCTAGGAACATCGATGGAACCCCTTATTACGCTAAGAGAGCGAGTGGGGACGAATACTATCCCAAGCAACTCAACGGTCTCGAAACGTATATTCGAATTGGAAATAGGGACGAACCGGCCTTAGATGCTTTAGGAGGAGGCATTTATGCGAAAGATGAAAACTTGGACGAATATTATCCGAGAATTTACCACGACGACAATGACGAATAAAGCAAAACGATTACCAAAGGATCTTCGATAGCAAAAGATGAGTATTATGCAGTCGACAATCTTGGAAATCAACGATATAGAAAGGATCGAAGGGAATTTGAAACATATATTACCACTGACGATCCCAGTCTACTGTATGCCCTAGACAAATATAAAGTTCCCCATTATGCTAAAAAACCCGTATATATCGGTGGAGAAAAAAAAATTTGAGGAGTATTATGGAAAAATCAATAACTTGCCCGTCTTTCTAAAGTACCAGGGTCGAGAAATTTATGCCAAAGAGCATTCCGGGGCCGAGATGTATCCCAAAGATTTGTTTGGGAACGACATGATTGCTCGAGATGCCGACGGGCGGTATTATTATGCTAAAGATGAGACAGGAAATGAAAAATATCCCTTGTTCGCCGACGATACGGAACACAAGCCCGAATACATGTCTTACGCCCTCGATAAAAACGGTATTCCGTTCTATCCTATCAATTCTCAGGGTAAACCCATCTATCCTAAAAATGCTACAGGCGATGAATTTTATCAAATCCTTCACCCTTTCACTCAGCAAGTCATCTTTGGAAGAGATACCGATCAGAACCAAGTGTATGCGCGGAAAGCGGATGGAGGCGAAATTTACCCGGATAGCGGTCAATTCGCCATGACGAGGTTGAAAGAATTCTTTTATGCTCATGATAAGAACGGGGTCATTATTTACCCGGTCGATCAACACGGCAACGAACGATATTTAGTGACGGACAAAGGATCGTACGATCAATTGATGAAAGATCCGGCCGTGAAACGATACGCCAAAGATGCAGAGAATAATGAAATCTATCCGGAAATTATTCATGCCGATAAGCGCATTACCCAAAAACCTTTAGGAAACCGGTACGCTCAAAATAAATTGGGTGAATATTACTACCCGGTCGATCGATATAATAACGAGTACATTGTCCAGTTCAAGAAAGTGAATGAGGAACAAATCTTTGCGAGTGGATACCCCATCACGTGTGATCAAATCATCATTGTTCCCAATTTAAATGACAAGCCCTGGACGCCTGCGTTTATACGAGACCCTAGAATTGAACCCGAAAATTTGATAGGCTACTTGTACCGATCGCATTCGAAACCGATGGATTATTTGACCAATTTGAGATCTAAACGCGCTTCTCGACACGGATTCCAACCCTATAAAGTTATATATAATAACTCGGAGGGTAAAGTGGTCGAGAAAGTGGAAAGCGGTCTTCCAGGACAGGAAGATCCAGTGGAAGAGGAAGAGAAAAAGAAGAAAAGAAAGAAGAAAATATATGCCAACCCGATACAGTCTGACGAAAATAATCATCAATCCACCACCAACTGGACTAAAATCATTCTTTCTATGATAGGTATCTTAGCCATACTTGCGTTCCTAATCTGCATTAATATACTGTTTAAAAACTAAAGTCGTGAGAGAAAGAAAAATATCTGAAACAATCCATTCTTAAAAAGATTGGGATGTCTTGTCAATCCAGTCGGTTGGAAAAAATTTTTCAGAGCTGAAAAAAAAAAAAAAAAAAAAAAAAAAAAAAAAACTGTTTGTTAATTTTTATCATGTCTTCTAGACATGATAAAAATTAACTATCTACTCTTTTTGTCTAGGAATGATGTCTCACCCTTTCGAAAATTAGACCATGACTCACCCTTTCTAAAAATAAAATTCCAAGAAATAAATGAGTCATGGTGTATTTTTAGAAACATGGTGAGACATCATTGAAAACAAAAGGGGATAGTTAATTTTTATCATGTCTAGAAGACATGATAAAAATTAACAAAAAGTTTTTTTTTTTTTTTTTAATAGCTCTGAGAAATTTTTTCTAGCCGACTGGATTCACAAGTCATCACCATTTTTTTAGGAATGAACTCTTTCTTATCTATTTAAGCATTTCGAGTTTCGCTTCAAATGTGTACGTGCTGTTGAAGAGGGACCCACCTAGATCCTAGTTGACTCATTCATGGGGAAGGAAAAAAAAAGTATTCTATAACGTGTTGGATAATGTTGGAGGTAAGTCTCTTTCTTTTTCATTTTTTTTCTAAAGATTTATGAATGACAAACGGAAAGGTTTCTTTCTTGTACTCTTGAAGGCGATGAAAATAAAACAAAGCTTCTTGGAATGCACAATATTTGGTCCGACCCATATGTTTCGGACAAAACGATGAATATTCATAGTTCATTGGTATGGGCGCGGTATGAAACGCCTCCTTGTTCTTGGAGACGAAATTGAAATAAATAGGACGGGCCAGTATCTGGTACAAAACATTAATTTTCCAATAATGAGGGCAGTAAATGTTTTTATATCCTGCCGTTAGAGCTACGAGAAACGGTTTTAATTGATCGTACGGCAAATGACCCTCATTCCATGAAAAGCCATGCGTTATATCCGCTAACGGTAAATGAACACTCGATACACTTTGTTTGGCGGAATAGGATAATTCAGACCACGGTATGGGTGGTTCCACGTAGATAATGCCTTGGGAACGATCATGGGTGATATAAGCCACTTCTTTAATAATATAGTCGGAAAAGTCATCATTATAAGAAAGATTGATTTCTTTGGCGAGAGGATCACCATTCAATTCGAAACCTTCGAAATTGAGAACGATATAGGATTCCATGTTTTATTTTTATCGGTCATCTTGTTTCAGGAGAACATTGAATCTAAAATCCTCTACGGTTATCACATGAAAATCTCTCAATTTGCCTTTTAGATAGGTGGCTCCAACTAAGTGGATGGATTGAGTTCCATATTTTTTCTTTAATTGTTGGAAACAAATCCGCTCTGATACTTGTACTGCAATAGGTCCTAGACGTATCCTATCCTTGCGAGTGAACAGAGTTATATATTCTATACCCACTCGATGTTGACGAAACTTTTGTAGAAATTGTATTAAGGACCAAGATTGAAGACCCAAGGTCGATTTTAAATCTCTTTCCAAATTAAACGTGGCAGTATGGGAAATAAGAACAATATATCGAAAGGAGGGACCTATTTGTCGATTGAACCGTTCGGTGATTCGCCATGGAAGAAAGGTTGAATGATTCATTTTTTTTTTCAATTTAATTTAATTTTTTTTCTTCTTCTTCTTCGGTTCGAAGGATTAAACAAGCATGGCAGAGTATTACGATATTTCTGTTTTGAAAACTATTCAATTACCGATTGATCGACTTATCCGATTCGTGATTGGGCAAAATCCTCAACTTGAAAACTATCAAGCGACGTACCGGTTTCTGAATTTATTTTTTGAGATTACGCCTCGACTCGTTCGAGATTTTCAATCACAGGCCGTTGCTCATATCCGTCACGTGTTAGATAATATGTCGCAATATGGACACCTATATCTTTTAATCGATCAGCAGCCCCTGTTTAATGCCCTGGAATGGAATGATGAAGAATTTATTTTATCGAATGAAGAAGTCTTAGACCCTATTCGCAAAATGGCCAGTCAGTTTTTTCCTAAAGATTCTGTTCATTACCATATCACTTGCATCTATCTCTTATATTTTTACGCACTACTCGCGAATACGAAATATACTTGGATCACAATGGATTATTTAATGCACGGCAATAAATATCATCAATATTTATTAGCTAAACATGCTCACGAAGAAAAGTAAAAATAAAATCATTAGACGAGAAATTTATTTTTGAAAAGATAAAGCAATATAATGGAATTTTATCCGAATCGATATGGTAGCGAATATTACAAATATCGAAAAAAAGATCCAGTCTTTGTGAAAAGTGAATATGGTCATGAAAGGTATGCCATTCACTCCCAAAAGGGGGAAATCTATCCCGACAAAGGTGATCCTTTCGCTAAAACCCGAGACGGCCTTCCATATTATGCCAAAGATCGGAAAGGAAATGAAAAATATCCTCTACAACGTAAAAAATCCCTCGTTATTCAAATTCAAAACGAATTCGTTCTGGCCAAATACGCGGACGGAAAAGAACGATACCCGGTGGATTTTAGAGGGAACGAATATTATTTAGTGAAAAATGAAGAACCTTACGTCCTGAAAGATGCCCAAGGTGAAATCTACTTTGCTAAAACATGTAGTGGAAAAGTCCTCATTCCCTGGAATTATTTTGAACAGTACAAGTATCTTCTCTCAGAACATTATAAACGCACATGCGATGCTGCAGGAAACTGCGTTTATCAATCCACGGTACCCGTTGAAGAAATTCTTAAAAAGTTGTTTCCATGCCTCTGTTTGTGCTTAGCTGAAATACCTACAATGGCTT
Source organism: Stegodyphus dumicola (assembly GCF_044657685.1). NCBI lineage: Eukaryota > Metazoa > Arthropoda > Arachnida > Araneae > Eresidae > Stegodyphus > Stegodyphus dumicola. Next base: position 156,385,444 of record NC_140773.1, read on the forward strand.
TTATTCTAGCAGCTACGTTAATGTCAATACCAGGACTGTAAGAACAACGTTCTTATATATAGTCAGTGAGAAGAGAAAGAATGACTCGAAGCTGGCTGAGAAAAAATTCTATTAAAAAAAAAAAACCAAAAAAAAAAAAACCTCTTTTTCTTCCGAAATTGATGTCTTCAATTTTCGAAAAATTGAAGACATCAATTTTCAGACTAAAAGGGGGGGGGGTATTTTTTTTTTTTTTTTTTTTTTTTTTTTTTTTAAATCTTTAGAATTTTTTCTCAGCTGTTAGAAATTTTTCCAATCCGACTCGATCGACCGGACATCACCCTTTTTTAAGAATGGACTCTCACTTATATATTTCAGCATTGCGAGTTTCACTTTACATGATTCTGTGTTTTTGAAGAAGAAACATCTTGAAATCTGGCTTTCTTCAGTCAACTTTTGTTTTTTCCAAGTCATTACACAATGAAATGTTGGGAACCTACCTCATGCATATGTAAAAAGGTTAGTAATTCTTGTCTTTTTTCAGATTTTTGATGATAACATTATCGTAATAAATAACTTGTCTTTTATGCTGAGGCAGATCAATGGGTTCATCGTCCACTTTTAAATGTTTCGTGGTTGAGTGTTCTCCCTCTTCGTCGTCATGCTTTCGTTTGAGAGACGAATTCAATTCGGCATTTTCAAACTGAAGGGGTTCTACTATATCCAAAGACGAGGAAATATTATTTTCGGCTGAAAAGGAACTGAAATCCATTTCGGTCCGTTTCAAATGTCCAAATTCATCATTGAAACGCATAATGAGTTCCGTTTCGTGGATGGAGGTGTCGCGCATCGTTTTCAAAAATTGTCGAATGGCCGATTTCAGTTCATTAAAGGTCGTAACAGAACCGGGAATGATTTGTACATCGGCATACTGTTTGAAATGTGTAAAAATATCGGTCGAAGATAGAAATTCTTTTTTGAATTCTACTAATATTTCAGGTTCGGAACGGTAACGGATCATGCCGTCCTCCATGTTAATATTGTGGGCCAGATGCAGATAAATCATTAAAAAGAAACCTTTATAGGAATCTTCGACGATAGAATCTTTGGTTTCGAGTAAATATTGATCCTGCATCACTTGTTCTGAGGTGAGGGATGGAGCATTTTTCGTAAACACGGCGTCAAAAGGAATTGCTACCACGCGATCATTAAACGCCTCTGTGGCCGTACACACTGGGAACGTATTGGTAGAAGCCATGAGTTTGGCACTGGGAATCGCTCCTACATTTTGCTCGAACAAATTCCGAAAACTGGTGGTCGAATTACCCGTGATTTCTTTCACGAGGTTTTCGTTTAATTTCCCCGACATTTCTTCAACAGTCACTACCCGACAACAAAATAACGAAGAGGCCAGTTCGGGTTGGGCTGATAGTCCTTGACCAATCGTCGTTTGTAAATTGACGGCTCGAATACCATGACTATAGCCTCCAAAGACCTTCGAGATCATTTGAAAGAATTTACTTTTTCCATTGCGCGTGTTGCCTTTCAAAATAAAAAATTTGCGACCGTAATTGGTCGCAATGAGAAGACTGGCCAGGATATCTAAAAGGTACATGAACAGATCGTATTCGAAACACGTATATTTACACATGTGCACATAAAAATGAAGCATGCTTTGAATGAGCAGGTTGGTTTCTAGTTTGTCATGAAACTCGCGCACTTTTTCCCGCAGCGTATCCAGTAAATCGTCCGTGAGGTCGAGAAAACAGCTTTTCAGGTATTGTCGAAAAAATTTCCGGTCGGTTAATAAACGATAGATGGCTATCAAATCCGGATCGTGACGAAATTGTATCAACTCGTGTCGACTAAAATTGATGCCCAGACGTCGATCCGATAGGTAAAATTCCGGAACCGTCCCTCCTACATGACCCGTCAAGAGATTCAGAACCCCATCGTGGGTTCGAATATGCCATTTATGTCGATCCATTTGAATGATTTTACGATCAATGTTGGTTCGACTCAGAATGGACGAGACCACATAATTAATGTTGACCTGTTTCATAATGTCTGTGAAAGGACACATGTTTTTAGTTTTATCGGCAAACTGATTCCGAGCATAGGCCTGAATGGAGGACCAGATGGCATTCATCAGGTTTAGAATTTCTATCTGGTGGGGCACTTCTTGCCAGTACTCGTGGATAATATTCCACATATAGCGTTGAGGTTTCTTACAGGAATTGTGCATGGTAATGACGAGAATCGGAAAATATCGCTCTTGAATTTGATGAATTTGTTCCACGAGCTGATCTCCAGACACCGAATATAAAATAACGCCTTTCATGGTTTTGATAATAGCTTCCAGTTTATCTTTAAATTTGTAAATTTTAGGATTGAGATTCGAACCACAAAAGAGGATCGGTCGAGAGTAAAATCTTGGGAAATGATATCTATAATTTTACTGTTTATTTTTTCCACAGAATCTATGAGTTCGTGAGATACTAATATCGTACGCAAATGGGATGCGAGTGTATGGGAGGACATTCGTAAATGTTGACACAAGGCACAAAAGACAGGTAAAAAATAGTAACCTTGATTGTACTGCATAATCGTACGAAGGGGATTGGGATCGGAATGCAAACTAGGATTGTCTAACTTGAGAGCTTGATTCATCGTCTGGAATACATCGTTTTCGATGACGATAGAATTTTGACTTTCCCGGTACCATCGGTTTAGAGCCCGGTTATTCGATTCAAAGTCTGAAATCACAAACCCGTTAAACTTGATAAAGTAAAACGTTTTTAACCAATGATGACCTTCGGTTCCAAAATCCTTCCCTTTGTAAATATACATCGGGGTTTTTAGTTTATACACAAATGTAGCCACTTTTTCATCGTCGGGTCCAGCTTCCTCATCTTTGCTAATAAGCGTGGGATACGATACTCGATACAAAGGATCGTACAGTGTCACCACAGGCATCATATATTCATAAAGTTGTTTTTGAATATCCATTGGCTGGAGGTGGAGCAGTTTACGAAAAAAGGAATTGGTAGTATCCTTGCGACGTTTAAATTTTGATTGAATGCCTAACAATCGCATGCTGAAAGCATTGGGATTGGTCAAATCTAAACGCCAGGTGGTTTGTTCGTCTACATAAATAATCAGCATGGGTTCGTATTTATTCGTATAGGGCTTGGAGGAATTCACAAGCGTCGCATTCGCTAAAACGTCCAACTGGAAAATAAATTCAGATGTTTCGTGATAGAACCGGGGTTGAAGTTGGCTGCAGAATTGAATATAATCATCATGAGCGATCGAGATTTCCGGCAAATGGACATGAATACCACCTCCTGGACGAATAGCCACAATAAAAGTAAAATGCTTAAGGGATAAAAAGTAAAATTTTAAGGTTGAGAGAATAACAGAATCTACATAATCGTAGAGCATAGATGAAGGAAGGGATGCATCGCATTCGGTTTTAATATCAATATCTAGGATAAGGGAATGATGGGTCGTCGAGCAAAGATCCATCGTTAAAAAAAGATTTTTGGCAGACGTTCGAGTATAAAATCGAGAAAATTGTGCGTAGTCTTTTCGGTTACAGTAAAAGATTCCTCCCGACATCTGGTAGAAAATGTAAGCATCGTTGGGCGCATCTCCAACCGAATTAATCCTTGTTAAATAATGGAGGCTCTGCGACATGATTATATATCTTTAACTTGATTAATATTTCTTAAAAAAATACAAGCAATGCTTTGTAAGTAAATATCCTATAAAATCTCCACGTGCTCCTCTAAAGAATAAATAAACTGAGCACTTTTACCTTCATAAAGTCTGTTCCTATATAATGTTGAATTCACGGCACAGAATGATTTAAAGTGAAATTCGTTTCGCACGTCTTAAATAGATAAACCAGAGTTCTTTCTAGCCAGAGCTCAGAAAAAATTTCAAAGTAGATTAAAAAAAAAAAAAAAAAAAACATTTTTGTTAATTTTTATCATGTCTTTAGACATGATAAAAATGAACTACCTTCCCCTTTTGTCTGGGAATGTTGTCTCACACTTTCGGAAAATAGAACATGACTCATCCTTTCTAAAAATAGAACTCCAATAAAAGAATGGGTCAAGGTATATTTTTTAGAGAGTGAGACATCCTTCACTGACAAAAAGAGGGGACAGTTAATTTTTATCATAATTAACAAAAAGTTTTTTTTTTTTTTTTTTTTTTTTAATATACATTTCAGATTATCTGGGAAATTTTTCCCAGCCAGCTTTTATTTTTCTAGACATAAACGTCCTTGTTTATGTCCTTGAATGACGTCATCTCTCATGTATATATAAAGCGTGTAAGTTGGCTCTGTTGACTTATTCCTTTCGAGGAAGAAGGCGAGATAAAGTAAGCTCTGTCATGGATAATGAAAAGTACTACAATGTTTCGGATTATGTAGAAGCGTATGGAAATGTCTATAGACAATATTATTTTATAGCTGTTCGTTTCAAACTACCCATCTTCCATGTCGATACTTTGAAACATTTTAGCCCGGGTCTCGTTCGAGCACCTTGCATTCTCGTGGTCAGTGAAAATCGACTCATTTTCCAAGGAGAAAATTTAGACAAAGACTATCCGTTTCCTCGTGGGTCTTTAGTCTTTTGCGTGCATGGAACAAAAGAGGATCCTCGTTGGATTAACGTCTCTAGAGATACGACCGATCAGTTTTTACAAAGTTTATTTCCCTCTCGAGATTTTATCAAGGTCTCCTATGAAAATAATACCTTATTTGTTTGTTCGACCATCAATCCGTTTTCCTTGTTCTGGAAAGTACTTCCTCGCAATATGGCTTTTCGCGCCTTAAGCGATCTGACGATGACCTACATAAAAAGAGAACCTTTCCAGTTAGAGCATTGCATGCGCCTCCGATTTTTCAAATGAAATACGCACGTCTGGGAATCGTGGTCCAACTGGTATCACTATTTACATCCCATGCTCATCCTCCACTTCATACATTTAACGGGACAAGCTGCGAGTGCTCAATTGGCTGCCAAACTGCATAAATTGTGGAAACGCTCCCTTCCACCTTACCTGCATACGGATTCTATTCCATCGGACTTTTATACTTGTGAAATTACTTTTGATGACACGAAGTTAACCGGTGTTTGGTTTGTCGTTTTGAATATGTCTTTAGTAATGTATGTTTCGCCCATGATTGCGTCATTCCATCATGAAACGTTCCTCGACGTGAATCGTGAACAATGTAATTATTGGCTACCGTTTTACCGAAATAATGAATTATGGACCCGAGAAGGATTTAAAATATACGTTTCCCACTTTAGAAAGAATCGTCGCTACTTGAAAGAAGTCATGATTTGGTTATCGTCCCGCTCCGAAGAAAAATATCAATATATGTTGCTCGATTTGAACAAAGTAGCCTACCTTTTAATGATTTAAAAAAAGCAAAAAGAAAAGAATGTTACGAGAACTGGTTCGATGTCTTTTTCAATACCAGTCCGATCCCACTTTTATATCTTTAAATGTTGTCGATGGTCTCAAACAAAATCTTCGAGACGACGTGATCGATGCTTTTCTCCTGAGTCGACCTTTACTCCATCTCTATCCTCAACTGTATAAAAAGAGTTCGAGCATCATCGATTTCTTGTTTCGCATTTCGGGCTTGCATTTGGAAGAGATTGTTCCGATGGAATCGCAGGACCTGGAAAACAAAATCGCTTCTTTGGAAACTCAATTGGAGGCAGATCGGAAAGCTTTTGAGAAACAAATCGAGACGCTCCAACAAGAGCACAGGAACGAAATGCGTTATTTTCTAGCGGAAAAAGAACAATATGTGAATACCGCTCGATTCGGAAAAGAGCATTCAGTCGTGGATTTGCAACGACAATTGGAACGCCTTACATGGGAGAAAGAAACCCTGCAGACTGAGTTGGAGCAGCTGAAATGGAATCACGAAACCTCACAAACTCAGTGGGAGCAATTGAAACGAGATCACGAAACCTTACAGACACAAATTCGAACGCACGAGTCTGAAAAAATACAATGGCAGAGGCAAATAGTAGAACAACAACAACAACAACAACAATTGAATAATAATAATAATAATAATAATAATAATAATAATAATATCGAGTTTCCAAACCGTTTGATGAACGAATGGCAAATGCTCCACCAACGCTACGAAACGGGACTTGAAGAATGGATGCAACGAACGGAAAGTTTAATCCGCCCTTTGCAAATGGCTTTACAAGAAACGATCGAGCAACTGAAACTTCCTCCTTCTTCTACGACTACGGTCATTGAAACTTTACCGCTCGAATCGCCTCCTTCTCAGCAGCTCATGATCGAGTCGTCGCGATCTAAATTAGAGCAATTACAAGAAACCCTCGACCAGTTTTTAACATCATATCAATCGGAACAAAAACAGCACGTCCAGCAATTGAACGAGGAACGTTAAGGACAATTGACCCTTTGTCAAAACGAAAAACGGATATTGGAAAAGCAGTTGGAGCAGGGTCAGAAAGAACGAACCGACCTCCTGCAAAAATGGAAAATCGAGTCCGAAACACATTTCCAGGAAGGTATTCAACGCGTTCTTGACACGCTGCAAAAGAAAAATCCTCATATCGAGACGATTCTTCGAGACGAAATGGCTAAACAAATTAAGGAGTTCCACGAAACGCAGTTTATGACGTTTTTACAGACGATCCTTCCCCCCTCATTTTGGAAACCTTTAGGCGCGAACCAAGATTGGAAAACGTTTTTCTTCCAGCAAATTCAAACGTATATCCAGTATTTACAACATTGGCAAACCCAGCTTTTGAACCAATTAACACTTCTCGGGAATGCTTTAAATCAATCGCTAACGCCCGACAATTTAGCTCATACCATTCTTCACAGTCTCCCTTCTTCCTCTAAAAGCATGATGGAAGACACGACCCTCTTGCAACGACTGCACGATCTTCAACAATCGATTGAGAACCAGAACGAAGCGAAGGAGGTCCTACAACAAATCCAAGCTCAACTCCATCGGGATCGTAGCCAAGAACATAAAAAATTACAGCAGAGTCTAGAACATGAAAAACGGCAACGCGTCGCTTTGGAAAAGAAACTGGAGGTCCTGAAAACGAATTTGGTAACTCTGATACGGACTAAATGGAATGCGTATTTTGGGGCCACGGATTACGATCAGATTCTCGCGGAACTCGAAAAAGTATTCCAATTCAAAGAAAATCTAGAGAGGACCCTCGAAACGCAATTGGCGCAACTGAAAGGTCATTTTCCCGAAATACCGGTCGTTCAATTCGATAATTTGGCATCGAGCATGATTGAATGGGCTCGACAGGTCGAGAATCACAACGATTGTGAAGTCGAGCTCCGTAAAACCAAAGAACAACTTTTCGAATTGAAACAGAAACTCGATCAAGTCGAAAGTAATTATACGAAATGTAATGAGTACCTTCTCTACGCCAAAACGAAATTGACCACGTTCCTAAAAACGATCCTTCAGAATGACCCTAGTGATCAAAGAGAAGATTGGCCGCAAGCCGTTGTCCATCAACTCCAAAACGTGATTCACGAGCATCGACAATTTCAAGATCTCGTTTATAAACAAATTGTCACGCTTCGAGCCCAGTTTCCGAACATACCGGATCCCATTGAAGAATTGGCGAATTCGGTGATTTTATATTTCGAGCAGGAACGAGACCTATACCGACGGCAGTTGGAGGAACGTCCTTACATCACCGAAGTGAAAGAACCCACTACTGTACCGGCCATTACGTATCCTACGGATCAAGTGGAGGAATTACAGCGGGAAGTGAAAGATTTACAAAACCAACTGGAAGTGTCTCGGTCTCGAAACCAAACTTTAGAAAACCAACTGGCTAAAGCTCTCGTAGCTCCGCAGGATGTAGAAATGTCCGATACTTCGAAATATAAACGAAAGCACGTATCGACGGTCGGGTCGACGAAGACTATGTAAGAGGTCTGTCATTGGATTTACAAGATGCCAAACACGCTTTAGATCGATGTCTGGACGAAAAAGCCCACTTGCAAAAGGAATTGGAACACATTAAAACCGAACCAACCTCTTCTCCCTCCGTATCGTCCGATTTCAAAATGCTCAGCGACCTGTTTTATCAATTATACGTGTCCTATTTTCGATTACGATTTGATGTCGTGTACGGAAAAACCGTTTTTTCGTCGGAGGAATATATTAGATCCGTGCTGAATAAATTAGATTTCGTGGATCGAAGCATTCGATCCAATATGACTGTGAAAGAATGGACCGATGTTTTATTGCAATACATCAAGTGGGACGTACAAACTCTGACAGGAGGGTTAGATTGGCAGGGGTCGCATACAGCCTACATTAAAGATGAATTCTTAACCTATTGCATGAATCAAACGATTGAAATCATTGACCGGTACGCGAAAGAATTGAGGAAACAGACCGAGATGTTTAGAAGTCCATAAAATAATAATAAAGGGGAACTATGGAATATTCAGAGTTAATCGATCGTATTCTTGCGCACCCGATTTTAAAAGCGGGGATTGACGAAATCGTTGAAAATAACCCGAGAACGTTAAACCTCGTGAGCCGGGAATGGAAAAATATATTAGCCAACAATCCTCAGTTTCAAGAGTTTCAAACTAAAGCGATCCCGTTCCAGCATTCCGTAGAAAAAGGTTATATTCAGATTGAAAATATTAAAGATTTCAATCATCATTATAATATTCTCGTAGCGGGGTATTGGGTTCTCTGCGCTACTAATTATAAGAGGAATCTGAATGCCCATTCTTTCATATGTAAACTCTGTCCTCCTCTGGTGGACATTACCAAAGCCGTGGCTGCCGATCATTCCCAAATGCTGACTTCAGAACAATGTCGGTTCTTCATTGAAAAATGTAGACCTTCTCTCTGTAAAGCGTGTCGGCAAATGAGTCAACGAAATGATCTGAATTCTCAGATGTCTCAAAATCAATGGTGTTTACGCAAAACCAAAGTGTTTGATGGAACGACCCTTTTAAACGTGTTTCAAGAAACCCTGGACCAAGAATTTGTGAATAACGATATGTTTATTGGTATTTTAAATATTAAAATTAATTCGCGGTACTTTTACGAAACGGACGCTTTGTATTGTAGAGTAGGAGGCATTTGTAGAGATATGATTCTCTTTCAAGAAGATGCTCTGAATATGATCGAAAAACCCGTGTTTCAGTTAAATATTTTAGAACCTTCTTCGAGAAATATTATTAGCGAAACCATTTCCACTACCTTCGATAAAGAGAAAATCAAAACTGAAAAGGTGGATCCAGACCAGGTTCCCATCAAAAGCAAGATCAATCCAGATCTGTGCAAACCATTCAAGAAAGAGAAGCCTAAGAAGGAGGCTGAGGATGTAAAAGGCAATGAGGATCCAGTCTATTTAGGTGAGGTTTCTGCCAGTTCTATGAAGAACAAGTTTAGTAAATTTGCGTATAAACCGTACGCTCTCAGGTCTCGTCGTGATCTGGATGATCTGGATTAGAAATTTAAAAAAAAAAAAAAAAAAAAAAAAAAAAAAAAAAAAAAAAAAACTTTTTGTTAATTTTTATCATGTCTTTAGACATGATAAAAATTAACTACCCTCCCCTTTTTGTCTGGGAATGTTGTCTCACTCTTTCGAAAAATAAACCGTGACTCATTCTTGGAATGATTGCCATTAGAAAGGATGAGTTATGGTCTATTTTTAGAAAGTGTGAGACAACATTCCCAGACAAAAAGGGAAGGGGGTTGTTAATTTTTATCATGTCTAAAGACATAATAAAAATTAACAAAAAGGTTTTTTTTTTTTTTTTTTTTGTTTTTTTTTTAGATCTTAAAAATTTTTTCCAGCCGACTCGATCAACAAGACCATCATTTTTTTTCAAGAATGTGTTCTCACTTATCTATTTAAGCCATTCAAGTTTCATTTCAGATCGTTTAATGCTGTGGTCTGTGTACAAGCTTCTACATGATGAAACCAGATTCTGTGTCAAGGTATATTACCATTTTGTTTTTTTTTCCTTTTTACATAATAGAAATTTTTCTGTACTGACTTTTTAACCCCCCAACCAAATCAATTTATTTCTCCAAACCTTTTCGCATTTAGCAAGTTAGGAACCGCGTATCAGAAAACTGCATGGCATTTTTCATAATGAGATTATCGGGCAAATCCTTTCTCGTCAATTGTTTATTTAAAGTCGTTTCTTTGGGATACGTGATGCATTTGGATTGATAGAGATACGAAGATCCTGTTTCTTCTCCCATCACAACAATCGGTTCAGGGTGACAAATATCTTCTAACGTATAAAACCCAACCCCTTTCTTGTACGCGACATTCGAAATGACGGTTTCGGGAACGAGGTCTAAATTGGGTAGTTTATGAAAATCGAATAAACAATGCGCCAGCAGGAAATTGTAAAAGGGAGAGAATTCCGTTTTAGGGTCGACAAAGAGACCTCCATTCGCCATGTCGCATACCTTTATCTTGTCGAAAAGCGTCGCTACATTTGAATTATTAATATAGTGGTATAAACCGCAAAGACGTTGCTGAAGCGTGCTCTTGAAATGAACCATCATTTCTTCTTGCATCTTCGTGGTATTGTTCACGCCTAAACCAATTTCGTTCGTGTTGCCAACACTTAAATTCCGTAGCAGTTCGTAATGGAAACGCCGATCAAACACATCCATGGCGTTATTGCGTTTCAAGTCGGTCGGGTCTTGAGAATACAGGTGGTTGATATAGTGCTCGATGCACGGGTTGAGTTTAAACGTGAGATCGTCCAACTGGACGTCGTGTAAATCGGGTCGGAAATGTTTATCCAGGAACTCGCGCGTCGGTAAAATGACAGTATTTTTCGGAAACGAGAAATTTTCCTTCACAATCAGGAAAGGTCCAACGACCTTGGTATGCGATTCCGATTCCATTCGATGATAATAAATTTGCAATCCATAAGGATTTCGAAGATGGTTCAGGCAGAGAATATTCCGAAACGCCGAAATATTGTCCGACCCACAAGGAATTTTTCGATTACTAAAAATACAATTGGATTCGTTCATTGTCTTGGTTTCTGAAAATCCGGCAAGGGTCAAGAGACATGCGATTTTTTAACAAGTCTGGAGGCAAAGTCGCTAAACAATTTAAACGATTCGACATTCCTGTCAAACGAGCAGGGGAGGTCGCTAAAGTCGTCGCGAAGAATAAACCCCTTCAAAAAGCTTTTGATAAAGTGTTTAGTAAGAAAGCTCTTCTGACCGCAGGAGGGGTGACGGCCGTCGCGCTCGGTTCTCAATATGTCAACCAATACATTCGGGACAATTCGGGCTGTTTTCTCTACAACGGAGGGGACATGGTTTGTAAACTTAAAGAATTGAGTTGTTGTCAACCCGAACCTGTTCACGGGATCGAATCGTGCACGGGATTTCCTATTCAGCAATGGAATGCGTGTGAAGGGTACGACAACGAGAAAGAGGATACGTGTTGTCGATTATGTCATTGTCAATATCACGATTGTACACCGACGCAAGAATTGAAATGCCGTCGACCCACGATCGGAGAAGCTTTAACGCATTTCAGTCAAGACGTGACGGGTTCCATCACGAGTGGTATTTTGGATGTTTTGGGTAATATACCGTACCTAAAACCAATCTTGTTGGGAATCGTTCTTGTCATCATCGGCCTTATTATTTGGAAATTCGTATAAGAAAAGATGGATATCGTTACACTTCAATCCTTGAAGACTCCTATCGATCACCTTCTTCAACATAAATATCGTCCTCGACTGAATACCGTGGTACCTCAATATATCAAATTTCATAAATTTCCGCCCTTCACGAGCCTCGTCACGCTCGAACTGGTGCGCGATCCAGAAGTACGGGAAGCGGTGCGAGACTATATTCAAACGCTGTTTCGAGAAAAAGAGAAATACGGCTATTTGTATTTTTTGAGTGAACAAAACCTCGTACTTCCATTTACAATTCAATGGAATACAGAATTGGTAGTGGATCCATTGAACTTTTTTACTATCATTACGGAAATAGATCAGATAGCCGACCAGTTCGCTCAACGGGGAGATATGACGCACGAAATAACTCGCGTTGAAATACTCTATTTTTTAGTGTTGATTGTGAATATTTAACTCAATTGGATCACGGTCGATTATTTGCTACGATGTAATCAGATGTATGATTACTTGATTGCTACTCCTAATCGAATCTTGACCAATTCCGAAATGGAAAAGAATACAATATGATCTCCAAGTGACGAAATGCTTCTTCTTCAACCCTCCTGAGCGATCTGAAGTAAAACTTGAAATGTTTAAATAGATAAGCGAGAGTCCATTCTAGAAAGAATTTTGAGATGTCTTGCCAATCGAGTCGGCTAGGAAAAATTTCTGAGAGCCCAGAAAAATTTCTGTAGATGAAAAAAAAAAAAAAAAAAAAAAACTTTTTTGTTAATTTTTATCATGTCTTAAGACATGATAAAAATTAACTCTCTCTTCTTTTTGTCTGGGAAGGATGTCTCACCGTTTGAAAAAAACAAATCATAACTCATCCTTTCTCATGGCAATCACTGCAAGAATGAGTCACGGTTTGTTTTTCGAAACGGTGAGACATCCTTCCCAGCCAAAAAGAAGAGAGAGTTAATTTTTATCATGTCTTAAAGACATGATAAAAATTAACAAAAAGTTTTTTTTTTTTTTTTTTTTTTAGCTCTCAGAAATTTTTTCCAGCCGACTCGATTCACAAGACATTTCAAGATGACGTCATCGTTTCAAGAATTGTGTATATCAGTGGATAACTTTCGCACTTCTTGTGAGTTGAGTTCCTAGCTGAGCTAAGGGAATCACCATTTCTCAATCTACAGATATTTGTTTCGTTTTTTTTTCTCTTTACAACAGAACACATGGAGAGGAAACTGGTCGTTCCATAAATTCAATTCTTAACCGGACAATATCGAGAAATTTTCGAGCTTCCCGACTTAGGCGAATGACGATCGGAGACGATGAATTTCTTGGTACAATGATACCTTCTTCTTCTTCGGTTTCAAAGTAATGTCCTCCTGGATACGGTATATCCCATTCGTCTAAATAGAGAATTGTATGATTATTTTGGGAGTGGTACACGTTTTCGAACACGGGATTTTGTAAATACCGTTCGATCGTTTTAGGATCTTTCACAAAAAATGGTGTGGCGAAAAGTTTGAAAAGATTGTGGGAGGATTCCGATGAATTCGGGATCGTGGGGAAAATGACCCGTTCGTTTTCTAAAAGAAGGATCCATGATGCATTGCGTTGAAGAAAAACGGTACACGACAAGTCCGACATTTTACAATAGGCGGCTAGGGCGCGAACGAGTGGTTTCTGACTCGGGACGACTTTATCGAAATGAGCGAGTTTTCGAATCACAGAAGGTTGAAGCCGCATATGGGCTAAGGGAAAAAAAAATCGTATCTTGAATCACATTGAATCCTCCTAAATGCAAGCCATGAAATTGGCTGTAAAGTGTAGCGTATTTATGAATATTCATTATCCTTTGTTTTTGAGAGGGTCGGATAAAAAAAGAAGAAAATAGACATCTGAGAAAGTATCCGCAAGTGGAAAAGCTTACGATGAGCCGATTTTATAGTTGGCGTAGTATCCGAACTGACATTCGCTAAGGGGTCTAATAAAATCTAAAATCCATGGCTAGAGAATAGATGGGAAAGTCTTTTATGCTTCTGATAAAAACCGCTCGTTGTAAATCCAGAATCCATTGGTTAGAACAGATGCGGGAAATGTATTTGGAATTCTAATAAACAGACCAAACTGCCTCGAGTATCTGCAAGTAAAAAATCTTACGATGAGTCAATTTTATAGTTGAAGTAGAATCTTGGATCCATTAAGGATATTGATAGAACTTGTATGTAAATAGAGAGAAAGGAATGAACAAGATAAAATGAGTCATGAATCATTTCTCCGATCCGTTTTTGGATCTAATTATAAGACATTTATGCCTTTTATTCATACTATTCAGCTTTACTGTTTATTTGTCATTACATTAGTGATTTGTCTGACCATCTACATGATTTATAAAACACAGCAAGATAAACATTAGGAAAACTATGTTCCCCCTTCATGGTATTTGTTTTTCAGACATATATATTATGGATTAAGTTATTTCTTTATCAATAGCGTCAGATCCTGGCACCCATTCAAAAAATCATTAATAATAATTTAATATCATTAATAAAATTTTGAAACCTTCTAGTATAAACCTTTTTCTTAAAATTTTTGTAAAATAACAAAAATAACTAAAGTTCTAACCCTTCTATCATAACCCCATTACTTGATCAAGGTGCCTTGTTCGAGAAATGGGGTAATAATAGAGGGGTTAGAACTTTAGTATGCTTTGTATTTTACGGTTAAAGGATATTTAAAAGGTTTATAGAACCCCTATATTTTTTTAATCAATTTAATTTTTAGATACCAAAAAAGGATTAGATTAAAAAAATATAAGACGGAATCAAAAATAACATATATAATAATTAATATGAAGGGATTGAATCAAGATGAATAATGAGGAATCTACAATTTTATCTGAAAGGAAAAGGAAGAAAAAGGCCTATATGAAACATTATTGGTCATTGGAAAGAGTAAAAGAAGCAAATCGATGGAGATTACGAGAGAGGAGAAGAGATCCAAACGTTCGATTCAAAGAGAGGGAATACCAACGAATGAGACGATGGAAATGTTGGGAAAACTCTCTTCCTAAACATAGACACAAGCATGACAATACAGTATTCATACCATGTCCGTCAATGGAGGAATGTCAAAATACTATTAAACGGATGAATATTTCGGAAGCAACACGAACTAATTATGAATTTTATTTTAATGAATTCTATGACTGGTATCGAAAACATGGTGATGGTATAAAATATCATTATAAGAGAGCACTACAAAAATATGAAGAGTATCTGACTGAGGAAAAAAAGAAATCGCGTAATCAAGTGAAGAATAAACTATGGTTTTTATATCGTTTATTAAGTGTTAAATGGGAGCGTCCGAAGCAAACTAATATTAAAAGGTGTCGAGGCCCTCTTCTTACATTAGATGACCTAAAGAAACTGAAAGAAATAGTTATAAAGTGCTATGAATATGAAGAAATGGCATTATTTATTCTCATCATTCTTGAAACTGATTTAAAAGCAAAAGAAATTTTAAAAATTCTGAACGAAACAGATCTTCGACGGCATTATGCGCAAAAAAAATTGGTATCGTCCAATATATGGGATCAACGTAATCGGTTTTTGTATGAATTTCTGGCTTGGGTTATTGCCGGCCCACTTTTCCCTCGAAGATTAGATAGTTGTTCAAGAAAGTTAAAACGATTCTTTAGAAAATATTTTCCGTATCGACCTTTTAATCCTTCCTATATTATCATTAAACGTTCCATGAAAATTGTAGGTTATCGTAAACATATGCTAGAAGAAGCAAAAAAAGAGATGGAATCAAAAACGTAACAGCTTATTTTTTAAAAATATAGTAACTGTTAACGTTTATAGATTGAGTCGAAATGCTTAGATAGAGTTAAAAAAAATGGGAGTGAAGAAATATGTCAGAGAATCAGAGTTATGAAAGAATATTCCATGAAAGGAGTTGGTCAGAGAAAATTTCTTTCAAACAAAATGAAAAATAGGTAAAAAGCAAAAGATTTCCTACCTTTACTGAAGTCTTTGTCATAATGCATATGTAAGCCAATTTGGAAGATGTCACCTCCTTCAACAGCACAGGCGATTTTGAAGCGAAAGTCAGATTACTTAAATAGATAAGAGAGAGTTTATTCTAGAAAGAATTTTGAAATGTTTTGTTGAATGAATAAACTAAAAAAATTGTCTGGGAATAATGTCTCACCTTTTCTAAAAATAGATTTGTGAGAAAAGATTGATTATACCTTTCTTGGAAATCTGTTCTTGAAACATGTTGAGACCTGATCCAAACAAAAAAGGGGAGGTAGAGTTAATTTTTATCATGTCTAAAGACATGATAAAAATTAACCAAAAGTTTTTTTTTTTTTTTTTCACCCAACTTAATTGACTTGATCCTAACAGTTCATTATGGTTCCCTATAAAACCGAGCTATATTCCTATGTACACATTGAGGTTTTCCTTGAATTATAGCCTTTACTTGTGGAAATTGACACATGCATTCGTGCTGATTGAACCCCCTATAGATAAATGTACCATTTTGACAAACATCTTTCGCCAATTCTCCACAATCTGGTCCATTGTAAAAAGCTGGATCCGTGCAGTAACACGACCACTGATAAAATCCATTTTTTTCCGTAAGAATAATCATACCCCCTTTTTCAGTTTGACACGGGTAAGGGTTCAGTTTGGGCATACAGAGTCCTCGAACACATTGCATTTCTTCCCCGTTTGTGCAAAGAAAATCACATGTATCCACACCCCAGACTTTTTCTCGTCGGCAATCTTTAAGCGGTATCGATTCGTTCATGGGGATGGAATCCGATTCCATAACAGAAGTAGGAAAGAAAAATAGAAAGAGACCAAACATCATCAAGAATATATATATTTCAGCCATCTTTTTTCTTTGGACAAAAAACAAAGGATAAGGATATGGAAAGACGAGTTGATCAACACGAAGAACATCGATCTTGTCGTCGAACGGCTCTTCAGTCTAAAATTAATACTTGGCGAGATGCTTTTACGGCATGCTTTAAAATCATGGATGATTGGGCCACGATCGATTTTAAAAAATTCCATTTCATATTTGAACGATGGGTCTCGATTCTCAATCGTATCTTGGAAAATCCAATTCGTCGATTGGACCGTTACGAAATGTCCATGTATTATTGTGAAGAGCCAGGAGGACCCAAAGAGATTATTCAGTTATATATTAATGAAACCGAAACCGAGGAAGGAAAAATTCCCGTCTACGTTATTTTTAATCTTTTCGAGTTTATTAAAATTCATCGCAATTACTGCTTAAACTATTCCACTTCGAACAAGATGCTGGTAGATCAAAACAGGGGTACGATCAATATGAACACCTATTATGCTAATCAGGTCAATGTAGATCAAACTCGATTTTATCGTAATGAAACGACATGGCAATTATTATTCATTTTTACTTTACATGCCTTGGCTCATTTAGATGTGTTTGATTTATACGATCACGCTTACTATGATACACACCAGCACGTTCGAGATTCAGTTTTCTTCCGATTATATTTCTATGGACAAGTCATTTGGGATATATAAAGCAAAAAAAAATGTCTTATCCTTCCAAAGTTCCTATTGAGTATGTTCAAAAAGTGTTAGAAGAGGAATTAAATCGAAACGTGCGTCGTTCGGAATTAACAGGGACATGTTCGTTGGGGCACGTTTTATTCGACTTGTCTCATTTACAAAAATTTTTGCCCCGCTATAGTCCAGAAGAGTTTATAAAGTTTCGAGACGATAAATTTATAATCATTCCGGGAAATTACTGGTATGACGCTATGAGTGAAGAACCTTGTGTCCAAGACTATGTAAATCGTTTCTTAAACCGTAATAAAGTAGAAATAAATCCAAATATGCGGCGTCGATCTCAACGTCAACGTTCTAGAAGTCGATCGAGAAGTCAATCGAGAAGTCCAACGAGAGTCCGAACACGATCTCAAAGTCCAACAAGAGTCCGAAGTCGATCTCCAAGTCCAACAAGAGTTCGAAATCGATCCCGAAGTCGCTCTTCGAGTATAGATATACCCATTCGGCATTACTTGGCTCCTCTACCCAAAAAAAGAGGGAGAAAGAGAAAGTCCAAACTCAAAGCTCGTGTTGGCTACGATCAAAAGTTTATAAAAGCCCTTGAGACAAACGAATCAGGTCTGATTCTAAAACCGACTCGAGGAATGGATCGAGATTTAAATTTGCCGGGATCTATTTGTCGGGGTATTCGCCAAGTCTGTCGCTACAAGGATCCTCAAACGAAACGTTACATTAATTTTGTTCGTGACGGGAGTGAAGACGATGAGTATGTGCTGCAACTGGAATATTAATGAATGATGAGATTTTCTAACGGGTTAAAGGCCAGCGGGACAAGAGCTTTCCAGTGATCCGAATAATGTAAATTATAAGGATCGTAATCGTATATATAAGACGGTAAAATGGCTTTATTGGTATGATTCTTCCAAGCATAATCATCTCGAAGAGACAATAATACTGATTTAGAAGTGCATGGTGATAATAAACCTTGAATCATGCGTGTTTCCAGTAAAAGAGATGAACGCGGTCCAAAATATTCGGGATCCATAGCTTGATGAGTGATCTTGGCCGTTTCATAGTTATACACCCACAGTCGTATGGACTGAGGTAAATATCGAGTACTTTCGTCGTGAGTTAAGTTCAAAAATTCTCGAATGGCAGGAATATTACTATTCAGGTACATTATGAAATTATAAATTTGTTCTTCGAACATCTTGTATTTAAACATATCAAATTCAGCAAGATGGTGACTGGACAGTTTAACACGAAAACATTTTTCCGGATATTGATTTATAATAAAATGTTTAGGATCGATTTGTCGTCGAATAACCAATTTACTACTATCATCCGAAGTGATAAATTCCAGTTTATACGGATTGGGTTCTTCTAAATATCTTTGATTCAGCTCGAAACATGGGGAGTCGAATCGTTTTACTTTCCCGTCTGATTTATAAACCATTTTATAATAAATATCCATAACTACATAATCCACTAAAATGGGATATTTTTTCTGTTTCAATAAATCGAGGACGAGTTGTTTATAATCCATCTTCTTGTTTATCTCACAGAAAGCCACGTTCGAATGAGTTGACGAATAGGCTCATGGGGCATGAGTTCTTGAAAAGTATCTAAAACCTCGGCCAGACTGCGTTGTCGAATTTTACAAATCAGTTGATGCGTTACATCGTTGAAGACGACTTTCTCGGAGAGAATGCATTGACCACGACATTTCTTCTTAAAATAATCCGGGTGCATGAGTTTCACGTACCGAATAATGTCTCGAGTCGTTCGTCGTTTCAAGAACCGATGCCATTTCTTTTCGTTTAAAAATTCTCGATGACCGATGCGTTCTCTCTTTTCCACATTCAGAGCTCCAATATCCACGAGCACGGGATGATGGTCCGTGTACACAAAAGAACATAATTTTAAAACGGGAGCCGTTCCTCCGAGTCGATAACAAATACTACACAAGAAAACAATGAACGTGTAAAACGTTTCTGCTAAATATTCCGGTTGAAGAATGCGAGCACTATAAAGTCCAGGATTCATTTCAAAGAGACCTATTGTATATCCCGAACGTTCTCGGAAATGCGTCGCAAAAGGCAACACATACTCCGAACTCAATTGTCGATGAAGAAGGATCAAATCGAAAAAATGTTCGGGCAAGTCACAAGAGCTGCTGGCACTGTAAAATCTCCATTGCATCGAGTGGGAAGTAAACAGGCAGTGGAATCGTCTTTGATTGAAATTATTTAAAATGAGGAAACAGGCATAATCAAAATGCCAAGGACATTTGGAAGGAGCATAATAAACAATTTCTTTCACGTGTTCAATAATAGTATGAGTGGTGGATCGACTCATCTTCTTCTTTCTTTAAAAAAGAAAGATGGTGGTGGTCTGTGTCTTAGATATGGATGAGACGCTTGGATACTTTGAAGGAGAAACATTTCAAATTCGACCCAAAACCAATTTCCTGATCCAGTTTTTACGTCTTTGCAATATCGATATCATTTTGTGGAGTAAAGGTTCGGATGATTATGTCGAGCGAGTGATCAACAGTTCATTGCACGATATTGCACGATATGCGTATCGGATATTTGGCCGCACACAATGTGAAAAGTCGTGCCGAAAGTATAATATTTCAAAATGTTCGGAACATATCAGAGTCTTGTACGATTACGACATTCTTTTAATTGGGGTCGATGATAACGTCAATGAAAATATGGACGAGCGCTATGATTTAAGAATTCACGTGAAGCCGTACAAGCAGATAGATCCCCGTGATCAAGAACTGTATAAAGTCGTGGAAAAAATTACCCAATTTTGTATAGATCATCAACGAGAGTTGTAGATGAAGCGAGATAGGGTTTTTGCTATGTCAGCTGGGAACCCCATTCCGTATAGAGAAGTGAGTACGAGAAAGTTATGTGTATATAGTTCTTGAAGCAATGACGTCATTTTTAAACAAACCAATAGTGAGCCAGTTTTAAAAAATGATGATTGGGAAAAGGTCGGTTGAAAATCTGGCTGGAAAAAATATGTCAGAAAAATTTACAACCATTAAAAAAAAAAAAAAAAAAAAAAACTTTTTGTTAATTTTTATCATGTCTTCTAGACATGATAAAAATTAATGACCCCCCTTTTTTATTTTCAATGATGTCTCAGCACCATGTTTCTAAAATACACCATGACTCACCATTTCTAAAAATAAAATTCCAAGAAAAGAATGAGTCATAGTTTATTTTTAGAAATGGTAAAACATCATTCAGAGACAAAAGGGTGGTAGTGTTAATTTTTATCATGTCTTAAGACATGATAAAAATTAACAAAAAGTTTTTTTTTTTTTTTTTTTTTTTTTTACTCTCCAGATATTTTTCTTCCAGCTCTCACAAAATTTTTTTTTCCACTCGACTTCATCAACCAAACAAGACATTGCAAAATTCTTTCTAGAATGAATTCTCGCTTATCTATTTAAGTCATCCCATTTTCGCTTCTAATCAGTTTGTGCTGCTGAAGAGGTAACATCTAAGGCCAGTAGTCTAATAACCAAGATACTACATTCTACTTTGTTCGAAAAGAAGAAATCTATTGAGTAAGAATGGATTATTCGTTGATTATCAAGAATATTCTTTCTTCTCCCATCCTTGAGAAAGCTATCGACGAATTAAAAGAACGTCAAGGTGCTCTCAACTTAATATGTCCCGACTGGGAAGATGTTTTAAATCACGATCCGCTGTACGAGACACATTGTCAACAAAAAGTTCAATTTTCCAAAGGAACTCGAAAAGATACTGTTCACATCCGAAACATTATTGGTTTACAAAATTGCTATAATGTTCTCGTGGCTGGTTATTGGTATTTGAAACCGGGGGAGAACAATAAAACAGGAACTTCGTTCATGACTCGACTGTGTGCTCCTTTAACTAAAATTGGCGAAAGCATGGAAGAGAATCCGCAACACAAATTTGCGGAGAATTGTCGTTTTTTCATGGACCGGTGCGATCCCGCGTTTTGCTCTGCTTGTAAAGGAGCCCAAGATAAATTTCAAATTCATAGAAATATGTGGTGTATACGAAAGAGTCGGATCTTTAATGGAGAGGGTTTAAAAAATACTTTTCAGTGTTCGATTGAAAATATGTTTGGTACGACGACTTCTTTTTTAGGTATTCTAAACCTTCAAATTTCTAACCGGTACACTTTCGGAGAAAATTCGTACAAGGTAGGAGGTTTAGTTCGCGAATTTATCTTATTTAAAGAATCTGTCCTGTTCTCGACCGATCTGGATATCGAAACTCCTCTTTCCCTCCCTGTAGTCGAAGAGATGGAAGAAGGGGAAGAGAAGTGTCCCGAAATTATCGGCATTCCCAATTACTTCAAACCCGTTACTCATTTTTAAATAAGAAGAAAGCATTTAGAAATGGATTTATGGAAAATCCATCGTCGACATTTATTATCCAAACGACGTTACCGATTTTTTGCCAAGATGGCTCAAAAAGAAATGGATCAACTTCCCTATCTCACCCCTCATAATATGTTTATTCATCGAGGTTTATCGGAATCGCTGTTGAGTAACAGTTTTGTGATTACCGATCATATGCTTTCCAGCATTATACACCGAAAAGATAATATTGATCCTCAGTACAGTCAATATTTGAACAAAATCGTTCCTTGCCGCAATTTTAATCAACCTCTCCTCCTTCAGTTAATAGCCACCTCGATCGCGGAAAAGGTGAAAACGGAACAGAAAGAATTACCGATGGACACAAGAGGACTTCCTAAAGACCCAATAGAGGATCCAAATGCTAGGAAAGTAAGTGTTATTAAGGGGGGTCCAGGAACCTCCACGGTGGATGCACTGAATCAAATGTTTGGCGTAAACAAGTAATTTAAAAAATAATGGACGACCCTGTTAAAATGGTGAAGGTTCAACGAAACGATATGGTCTACAGTGTTCGAAAGTATTTATTATCGATCCAGAATCTACAAACCAAATATAAATTTTTGCAATATTTTGAACAAATAGGGGCCCAACGAGATAATGCCGGTCTGGTGCATGAAGATCGAGGCGATAAAATAAAAGTTGTGAACCTCTATTGAAAAAAAGAAGATGACGCTTTGGATATTACTTCTCGTCTTTTATCTTTACCTGATCATGATCTACCTGTTTCGAAACGAGTCCCAAACGACTACAACCCCTCCTTGGCAATCCATTTCTTACCACCCTCCTCAGCGGACGACGCTTTATTCGACTTGCATTCACGCAACCGATTGTGACGACGATCAAATATGTTTTCGGGGTGAATGTCTTCCCAAACTCCTTCCCCATTCCACTTGTTCTTCAGCTACGGGAGAGTGGATTCTGGTGAATCAAAAAGGATTGAAATTCGCGACCTGTTTTTGTAAATACCCTCATCTCGTCACGCAAAAAGAACGCGGGGGGAATTGTGACGTGGACATTGCTTGCGGACCTCACGGCCGATTAGAAAGTTTAGACAAAGATCCTTTGAAAGAAGGTAAATGTGTTTGCGATTTTGGATACAAACCGCTTTTGCAAGGTTTCGGGTGTGAAGAAATGACCGCTCACGAACGATTAGCGTTTTCGAAGGAAGAAGAAAAAAACAACGTATGGGATCCGACCGTATTTTCCGAAAAGTATCTCGCGTCTTTCCAAAAACCCGGTTACTTCCAGCAGCCCTGTTCCTTCGATGCTTTTACAGGTCAGCCTTTAAAACATACTTTTTATCATGCAGAATTTGGAAGTTGTGTGTGTGATCCGAGGTATGGGAATATTGGAGTGCGACTCGATCATCCCTATTATTTGAAAAATAACGATAAGGGCTATAATGCTTGCGCGAATATTTTTAAAAGCGAACCCGATTCCCCGATCCATCATGTGAAACTGTTTGCCTATTTCTACATGTTTGATTATTCGCCGGTCGCGTTCATCGAATTTGAAAATTTAGACCCGATTCAATTATCCTATCCTTTCAATTATTACGTGGTCCAATCCAAGAAACACCATCTACAAATCGAAGAAACGTGGCCTTTTGACTACATGCAATATGTTTTTAAGTACCTTCCCTTTACGGTGCATACGCGTCACTGCCACGAAGATCCTATTTTTCATGTCAAAACGTGCTACGAAACCATTATTCGACAAAACCAGCTCACGCGTTGCCAGTTGATCGAGCAAGAACTGGATGGAAAATTAAGTCAACACGCGAACGCCTACACGCTCCTGTATCGATATCCCGTATGTCTTTTTTCAGAGGAGGATCGACGCGTTCCCGAAATTTATCAAGGCCATGTCGTTCTCAATCCTTTCCATTTACTGTTGAAAGCCCTCCCAAACCTTCTTCGATCGAACGGTATTCAGATGAAACTGAATGAGGAAGACATGTGGCATGTCACGTTTGCTCGAGCTCCTTATGTAGAAACATATGCGGCGACGTTAGATCCAGCCGTCTTTCCCGATATTAAAGGAGAACCCACGAAAGCGTTGGAAAAAGGTCATTTCTTTTAAAGAGAAAGAGAGAGAAAATCAAAATAAAAGAAAGGGAGACATATAATCAAAATAAAAATGAAACGCGCTCATGAAGAATCCGAAAAGGAAATGGACCATGAAGAGGGGGAGAAGGAGGAAGAAGAACCTACCCATAAATGAATTAAAGAGTCGGACGTGTCTCTATTATTAGAGCTTCAAAATAAACACACAGATCCCGGTCAGCAAATGAATCGAGAATTGGAAACGGCTCGCGAAAAATATCTCGTTTCTTATCTACGGAAAGTCATTGAAAAACTGCCCATGAGTAAACACGTTCTAGATTCAACGACCGAAATTCCAGAACGCTACGAAGGATTTTTAAAAATGTACAGTATCGCTAAAACATGCGTCCATTCGGAAATTCAGTTAAAAAAATTGATGGCATTTAATTCCATCTTTGACATGTTGAATGGCGTGATCGGGAAAGTCATTCACGATAAATATATCGCTCCATATTTAACGAAACTCGTCACCGATCATGATTTGAATCGGGCTTTGCCGTATTCCAAGAAACTCTGCAAGCAGACGATACGAACGTATCCACAGAACTCCATTGCGTTTCGTTTTTGATTCAAGACGAATTGTCAAAGAAGGAACCTCTCAAAGTCCCCAATCCTTTGTATAATCGTTTCACGCAGCAAATGTATGCCGTCAGTAAATACGTGACAAGTATATTAATGGCGATCGCAGCGAATCATGCAACTGCATCTACGCCTGACTTTGAAATGATCGGAACACCTAGAAAAGGAGAAAAATAACCAATGAAAAAAAAAGCTTAGGAATACGAAAGTCCATTAGTAACAAAACATGACAATGTCAGTTGGAAAAATTTTCTAAGAGTTGGACAAAAAAAAAAAAAAAAAAAAAAAAAAAAAAAAAACTTTTTGTTAATTTTTATCATGTCTTTAGACATAATAAAAATTAACTCTACCCCCTTTTTTCTTTTTGTTGTGAATGATGTCTCACCCTTTCTAAAACTAGATTTCTAAGCAAAAGAATAAGTCATATCGTTCTTGGAAATTTATTTTAGAAACATGTTGACACCTGATTCAAACCAAAATAAGGGGTGAGGGGTGGTAAAGTTAATTTTTATCATGTCTAAAGACATGATAAAAATTAACAAAGAGTTTTTTTTTTTTTTTTTTTTTTTTTTTTTTTTTTTTTATAGTCAATTCGATGTGGACAAGAAGTTACCCTTTTTTAACCAGAATAAACTTTCACTTAACTATTTAAATCGTCAGTCAGTGCTGTGGACTGGATCCAAGCTTATACTCCATCATAGGAAAAACCTTCTTATTTGGGTCCATATTCTTAAAAGAATTTTTTTTTTTGAATGTCTATTCTCCATTCGATAAACCACGCAACCAACACCAGAAACACGATCCATCGAAACTGAAATATATAGAAGAGTTTAGGAAAGAAATGAAATCCATGGAATATAGTTTCGGCCGCTTCATGATACCGTAAACGCCGATCAAGGTTGACGAGCTGTTTAACCGGTTCAGGAGCGATTAATAATTGTCTGTCTTGATTCACCAGAATCACGGAATGAGCCCAATCCACCTCATTTAAAGAATCCGCATTGAATTTTTCTGCCGAGGGGTAATTGGGATAAACATGTTCCGTTACATATCGTAAATGCGCGTCTAAGAGTTGAGCTGTAAAAATAATATTTTTGGGATACGTTAATAACAATTGACTTCTTAGAAATTCTTCCTGATAAGGAATCCAAGCTGATGAACGATCAAGAATCGTTTCCATCATGATATTATTTCATCTACTCTATTTTTTTCTTCTTTACCTATTCCAATGTTTCATGTACCGAAATTTACTCGTCTATTATTCGGGACAATCGATCCCTTTCCATTTCAATCTTCTTCAATGGTATCAACAAGTCCATCAAGAAATCACATAATAAAGGAATCATTAGTGGATAAAACAATGTTTGGTTTTAATCTTCGTTCGACTCTCGCCATAACCATTTTAATATGTCTGGTGACAACACTGGTCATCATGGCCCTCATCGTATATCGTCTCTCCTACGGCAGTGTGGCTTTCGTTTACGATGCTGCTGATCCGAATAAAGTCACGACCAAAGGAACGACAGCGAGCGATTTCTGGGCCAACAATAAAATGTTGCTCATTGCTCCAACGGTTGTCAA
This sequence comes from Stegodyphus dumicola, assembly GCF_044657685.1. Classification (NCBI taxonomy): domain Eukaryota; kingdom Metazoa; phylum Arthropoda; class Arachnida; order Araneae; family Eresidae; genus Stegodyphus; species Stegodyphus dumicola. The sequence continues at coordinate 156,411,408 of NC_140773.1, forward strand.
TGTGATCAATATACTAATGGTCGGTTTATTACTTTACGTGTAACCGAAAAGAGAATAAAGACTAGATTCAAAAATACATCACGATGGATACAAAGGCTATCATGGTAATTATCTTATTAGGAATTGTATTTGTCTCGTTACTCAATTTCGGCTACCTGGCAACAGCTATTTACAGTGATGCGACACCCAAAACAGGAGCCGAACATTTTAATCAACGCAACTGGATGTTTTACGGAAATATAATGCTACATATTATTGCTCTGATGCTAGGTGGAGGCATTTTTATGAAAAAGTAATGATTTAATTAAAAAAAATATGACAAGACCTACCCAAGATGAATCCAAAATCTTTCAGAGAAATACTTTCATAGATAACGATGAGTCACTCGCATTCATAAACACGTTCAAGGTGATGGACGGGCGTAACTTCAATCCAAGAAGAAATATACCAACAACTGCTTTTATTGACATCTTGCCCACTCAAGAAGGAAGAACAAGAATGATCAGAGTCAGCTAGAAAAATTTCCCAAAAGCTGAAAAAAAAAAAAAAAAAAAACTTTTTGTTAATTTTTATCATGTCTTCTAGACACTCTACCCTCCTTTTCATTTTGAATGATGTCAACATGTTTCTAAAAATAGATCTCTAAGAATGAATCATACTTTTCTTGGAAATCTATTTTTAGACACATGTTGACATCATTCAAAACGAAAAGGAGGGTAGTTAATTTTTATCATGTCTAGAAGACATGATAAAAATTAACAAAAAGTTTTTTTTTTTTTTTTTTTTTTTTTTTTTTTTTTTTTTTTTTTTACTACTAGAGAATATTTTTCTCAGCTCTCAGAAATTTTCCCAGCCAACTCGATTGACCAGACATCACCATTTTCTTACAATAATGAACTTTCACTTATTTATTTAAACCATCCCAGTTTCACTTCAAAAAATCAGTCTGTGCTATGACCTGAATACAAGCTTCTGTTCAGGTATGTTAATAATATATTTTTTGTTTCTTTCGCTTTTCGCGTTTAGTTTATGTGATTCGTCTTTCGCTATAGAGATCCAATATTTTATAATGGCAATTTTGATTTAAGATGGTCACCATTTTCGCCATTTTCCGTAGCGCTTGATCTGCTCGAGTGTCCATGTTGCGTCTATCTTCATAAGACATATCTAAATACAGCTCATTGGCGTTCGGTTCAATATTTAGGTGATACACTTCATGATTGCGTTCTTTGTCCATGAGAAACTTGAACACATCAAATTCATTTGGCCGGCGATCTGATTTGAACGGTTTCAGGACTCTCGGACTGTAAAGTCGTTTCCCCTTCGGATCAAAGACGAAACACGGACAAGGTCCACCTTTTTGAGAACGAACTTCCACCTCGTCCGGTTCGACATCTTCTTCGACCTGTCGGCCATTGTCGGAACGATACTGTAATTTAAACCGTCGCCAATTGTCAATAAACGCGTCGAGAGTATCCTCCGCTTCTGGAAAATATTGTCGGTAAAGCGTTTCGGCTTGAGTTTGTTCTTCGGGTAATAAATTGGTATACTCCACATATTCAGTGAACAATTTCCGGAAAATAGGATCTTTCTCACTTAAATAAGTGGCCATTTCATCCAACGTCATTTCGTATAACTGTTCGACAAAATTCATGATGGAAGTGCTTTTTTCTTCTTATTATTATTATTGAATTTTCAAAGCGGACATTATATCTTCCATTCTCTCACATTGATAGCGGTATTTTAAATATTTGAAAGATGTGATGGCCATGAGCGCTAGAAAAATGATGAGCGTTAAGACCGTGAAATGAAATTTAAAGTGAGTTTCTTCCTCATGCACAATCAACACGCAAATGGAATAGAGTAATCCGCCCGCTAAAGCAAAGATACCGAACGGTTCTAGCTTCGAAATATTCATGGGGATCCTAAAAGCGACTGGGCAACTCTCAAGTTAGTAAATACATTATTCCAAAATTCTTCGTGAATAGCGAGCGAATTTTCTAAAGAGGCCTGGAACGTTTCGTACTGAGGCAGAGTTTGAGCAAACGATAAAATACAGTCTTTGGGGTTATTTATCGGCGTATGAACTAACCATTCGCGTAACCGGTTCCACGTCTCGGGCCAACATTGAATTTCTTGGTTGAACCGATCGGCAATCGAGGGACCGAACGTTTCATTCAAAAACCAAGAAATGCAAGCTACAGTTTGTTTCATAATCGTTTCTGAATTCATGGTTCCTTATTTTTAAATATTTTTTTTTCATTTATTTCAGAAAAAGAAAAAGAAGAGCAAAGAATGAATCATTTAGACGAATTGTTTCAGTACCTTCTCCAACACAAGAAAACAATTGTGTTTGGGAACCTGAGTCGATTACCCTATGTGATCAACGATTACATTTCCAAACATTTATCCCACCTCACCATTTTTGTCATTTGTCCCTTTTATACGTACCCGTCTTCCCCTCATGTGCGTGTGATTAGACCGGAAGAATTGAGCACGAACACGTGCGATTTATTATTCTACATTGAACCTTTTCCGCATGCCGTTTTACACCACGACATTAAAACGGCTCAACACCTCGTCATTTTAACGAGCCACATGATTTTTATCGATCGATACCATACGTGTTCCTATTTATCCTATTTTCATTTCCCGGGAAGTTTAGAAAGGTATATGGAAAAAACCAAACAGCTGATGGATTTGGAACAGACGTTCCTTTACAAAACGGATCTACCCGAAGTTAAAGAGTCCAAGAAAGCTCTTTCGATCGGTCCTAGTCCTACCCTGGATCGATGGATCAGTCCCGAGAATCCCGATCCGACTCCCTTAGAAAACACGTCATGGATTTTAATCGATCTCACGTCCTTCCGGAATATGTCGTCACTGTTATTTCATTTTTGGACAGCTTTTGATTACATGCTGAATCATATCGATCGCATTGAAGGCTGGCAATTGTGTTTTAAAACGTCCGCGGAAGCTCGTGCTTATAAGAAACTCGTTCAGAAATGGATCGATTATCTCTGTTGTAGGGAATTCCAGCACGGGAACGTATTACAATTGAATAAAATTCTCTCCCTCACGCCTTTTTATCGAGCAGGGACAGTCGATCTTCCCATTATTTTAGAAAAGAAACGATTCGGACCTTTGGAATATATTCTTTGCACATCGGTTCAAGATGCGTATCGAGCTTCTATGCGATATAACTTAGATCCTGTCGTCGGATCCGTGTTTCGATTGAAATAAAGTCAGAATGAATGATCCTAACGAGGATGATGTTTCGAAGGAAATTCCACCTCTTGGAACACCCGAAGTTATTTATTATGACGATATTCTACTTTCACAAATTCAAAACCAAGTCGACCTTCCCGACGATTTCGAACTTCAATTTCCTCTCCACACGTATGCCAAATCCGATGTAACCACTAGCCCTTACATTATTCGACCGTCCGTTTCTCCTTCTTCTCGAAGTTCGAGTCCAAGTTCAAGAAGAAGTCCAAGAAAACGCAGTCCGAGTCCAAGAAGGAGCAGAAGTCCAAGTCTAAGCAGGAGCAGAAGTCCAAGTTCAAGAAGAAGAAAAAGTCAGAGAAATCGTAGTCGTAGTTTAGAAATACGTCATTCTAGAAGAAGAAGTCCTGTAAGAAGAAGTCGTTCGGCTTCCTTTTCATCGTCTGCATCTTCTTCTTCCTCTCCTTCCAATATCAATCGTAGAGGAACACAAAGACCCATTCGTAGAAGACCTATGAGAAAACGTCGAGGATACGTTCTTGGATCTCGAACCGTTGGTGTGGGTCCTAATCGATTGCTTCATAAATATGGTAACCATTCCATTACGTTTGTGACCGAAGGTGGGGCCCACATACGAAATAAGAAAATTCCCAATAAAGCTTGTCGATATCCATTAAGTCATTGCTCACGACGGCATCCAACAGCTCGAGATCGATTGCCACGACAAGCTCGTATTGTTTTGAGAAAGAAAAGAGCTTAAACACAACGAGTTGAAAAAGAAACAATATCCAAGCAATTCACAAAAGCCAAAAAACAATTCAACAAAATAATAAAATTCACTTACCAAAATGTGTATATAATAGACTTTAACTGAAGATCTTTCGAGGCTGGTATCCAAAGCACAAACTGATCTGAAACCGAAACTCGAGTAATTTAAATAGTTAAGTGGAAATCCTTTTTCTGGTTTTATCGATCGAACCAACTGGGAAAAATTTCCAGAGCTGTATTAAAAAAAAAAAAAAAAAAAAAAAAACTTTTTGTTAATTTTAATCATGTCTTCAGACATGATTAAAATTAACTATCCCCCTTTTGTTCAAATGATGTTAATCTGTTGTCTCAATATATTTCTAAAAATAGAACATGACTCATTTCTTTCTTGGAAATTTATTTTTAGAAATATGTTCGAAAAGATGAGACATCATTCCCAGACAAAAAGAAGAGAGAATTAATTTTTATCATGTCTAAAGACATGATAAAAATTAACAAAAAGTTTTTTTTTTTTTTTTTAAGCTAAATTTTTTCCTACTACCCAACTTTTTCTTCTCCTTTCTACCTCCCCCCCTTTCGTTTCACAGTATATAAACAGCTGGAGCTGAGACGATTTTCTCATTTCATACTGAGGACAAGATGGATCAGGAAAACACTGTAACCCTGGAACCTTTGAGATTACCCTTGAAGGATCGTCTCAAGTACGTGTTGGATGAAGTCGTGCTGGAAGAATTTAATCAATCTAATTTGTTTACGACTAAAACCACCGTTCAGTTGAGAGTTTTAAAAAGAATAGCTAATATGATGATGTTTCCGTGGACCTTGATTCCAGATTTGAAACCTCTTGTACCCGTCCATCGATACTGTTTAAATACCATTTGGCGTTTATGGATGGATGTGCAACAGCAGTTGGTACAAAATAAAACCATCTCCACGCCAGATGAATGGAATATGATCGAGAAAGTTTTATCTAAAGACTATTCTAGATCGACCGATCTAATAAGACTTTCCAACATCTTATTCAAACGACAGGAAATACCTAAGATAGAAGTGTATAAATTATTTGCCGTAGACGGATTTGCTGGGCGAGGATCTGCAAAAGTATGTTTTTAATCTACAGTACGGAGAAGATGAAAAAACACCTTTAAACGAACAAGAAGCTCTAGATTTTAAAGCAGTTCATGCTCGAATCGTCCGTTGTTTATATCACGAAGTTTCCAAACGATCGGAATCTCTTCTCTACGTGGATATGATTCGACTTACTATAGAAGAAATAATAAACACTACACCTTCTACCAGTGATGAAGTAAGCGAATGAGGTGCATTGTATTTAAAGTATCTTGGAGAGGATCTATTTTCAAATATATTTTACGAAATTAAAGTCTGGAAGACGAAAGAATTGGAACAATACCAGGCGAAAAAGAATCAACAAGAAAATAATTCTCAAAAGAGAAAGAATGTGAGAGAGGATCCTAGAATCAAGAAGAAAAACAGAAATAATATGTTGGACCCTACTTTAGCTTCGAGTGATTATTTCGACCCTTCGATTGTCGATTTGCAACCTGTTCGTTATCCTTCTCCCAAGAGTCCACCTCCATCGGAAAAGGGGGAAGAAGATCCTATTTCTCCCGAGAGTCCACCTCCATCGTAAAGGGGAGGAGAAGATCCTGTAGAAGCTTCCTTCGAAAGACTAGAGTGTGAAGACGAAAATGTAGAAACTACAAGTAGTGAACAAGGCAAAATGAACCCCTAGAGACTCGGAACATTTTTTCCATGGCTCTTTAATGGAATATAAAGAGTGGACAGTCCAATAATACATTGAAGGTATGTGGGAGACTATATATATATTTTTTGGAATAGATTTAAATACTTTAGATGCACAAATATTAGACGAAATGAACTTGTTTCTGTCCTTTACAAGAAGAACTACTAACCATAATAAAATGTTTTTCGAATAGCATCCTTTCCAAAATATTTTTTCATCAGGTTCCATCCTCAACTGTAAAAACTGATTTTGACAAGATTTTATAGATAAGATAGTTCATTAAAAATTTTTTTTGAGAACTGGTTTTTATCGCTATTCCATACGCAACTGTAAAAACTAAAATTTATAGGATTTTATAGTTGAGACAATTTATTTTTTAATTAAAAAAAATTTTTCTTGGAACTGGTTTTTGTATATGTTCCATACGCAACTGTAAATACTGAATTGAATCTCATTTTATACTTGTTACTATATAAAAAAAGAATCCTTTTATTTTTGTTGTTAAAAAAGCAACAACATCGAACATTTTTTGAATATATAGGAACAAAGCCCTCCTTCAAGATGAAATGGGATTCGTTTCAAAATAGAAATGAATATACTGTCACTTCTTACGATCTCGATCACGCTATTCGGTATGCTCAAGAAGCGACTCAACTCTATATTTACGAACAAGCTCTTCAAAGTCGGTACGCTTTTATTTTTAAACATACCACCTTCCAAATAATAAAAGCCGACTCCAAACGGGATTACTACATACCTAAAACCCTCGATCCGGAACAATGTCACGTCGTCGAAAAATTTGTTTTTACGCAAACGGGATGTGACATGATTGCCTGCTTCCCTTTTCAAGAAAATTTAGAATCGTGTTTCCCGGAAGATGAACCGCGATGGATTCGACTCGGAACGGGTTTCAGTTTAGCTTGCCAACCCGCCTGCGATCGTTTATATTCCAACACGCAGCAGAGTATGGACACGGAATATCGAAATGGAAAATGTGTAGCCGTAAATCTCGCCAAGAAATTATTAGCTCTCTTGCCCGAACAAGTTTTCTTTCAATCGAATCATCCTTCTCTTCCTCGTCATCATGCCGGCCTCAATCTCGTCGAGGGTCATTTACGACTCAACCAGCCTTATTGTGAAGCGTACGGTCTTGTTTTCAACGGGTCTGATTGTGTGACGACGACGGGGCAAGATATTGGCGAATTTTTCTTGGGAAGCTCTATCTATCGATCTATTTCCACTCTGCAAAAAAATTATACGTTACCACCATATCCTCCTCATCTTCCCGACTTTGTACAAAACTGGCCCAAGAAACATGTGAAACGGTTCTTGGTTCATGAATTGGCGATTGATGTAGGGATCGATATCGGATTAGAAGCCGCGCAAAAAATCCTTGAAACACGGATGCCTAAACTCTTAACCAAATTGAGTATGCAGTCTCTTTCCATTCAATCGGCCATCCTTCAAGCCGTCGTTCGGACCCAATTAAGTACGCTCGCAACACTTTCCAGAATCGTCGCGACAGGATTCTCGGTTACTTCCAATGTGCTGACGGGTATAAGTATTCTGTCCGCCGTACTCGATATATTGGATCCGTTTCATTTCAATAAAGTGCTGACCGCTCGAACTCTTTACGATATCGACTGGCGATTAGACGTTCAGTTTTATCAATCGGAAACGGACCATGTTCTAGAAATCACACCCGATCTTCTATGGGACGTGTTAGAAGAAGATGCGAGCGATCGATACCTCTTCTTTGCCGAGAAAGTGCAAGAATATTTAGATGCTATCCATAAAGTGCCCATGACCGATCGACCCCAAACACGAATGTCATTTCTCCAAAAATCACGAACAGACGAAAGAGCCCCGAAAAATTGGATTAATTTCACGATAATTGTTTATTTGTTAACAGGATTCACCTTCCTATTTCAACCCTATATGCATTACTTATGCGTGACCATCTTTTTCCTATTTGTGTTTTATTTTTATCGTCATTCTAAATAAAAGCTGAAGATTTTTGGAGGGGAAAAAAAACGAATGACTTGGAGGGGGAGTAACTAACCAGTGAATAAACTAAAAATCAGTTAGTACTTACAAATTACAAGAAGATGTTTCTTCTTTCACAGCACAGAGTGATCTGAAGTGAAACTTGGAGTTTAAATAGATAAGCAAGAGTCTCTTCCAGAAACAATTTTAACATGTCTGGTTTTCTGGATCAACTCGGCTGGGAAAAAACTGTAAGAGCTGAGAAAAATTTCTAGATGAAAAAAAAAAAAAAAAAAAAAAAAAACTTTTGGTTTATTTTTATCATGTCTTTAGACATGATAAAAATTAACTACCTCCCCCTTTTGTCTGGGAATGTTGTCTCACACTTTCTAAAAATAGACCATCACTCCTTTCTAAAGAATAGAATTCCAAGAATGAGTCCTGGTTTGTTTTTTCGAATGGGTGAGACATCCTTCCCAGACAAACAGAGGGGACAGTTAATTTTTATCATGTCTATAAGACATGATAAAAATTAACAAAAAGTTTTTTTTTTTTTTTTTTTTTTTTTCCAGCTGTGAGAAATTTTTTCCCAGCCGACTCGATGGACAAGATACCATTTTTTAAGAATGGACTCTCGTTTACCTATTTAAGCTTTCCAAGTTTCGTTTCAAATGAGTTCGTGCTGCGGATACTGTTCTCCTGAAGATCTTTCAATAATACCACTTTCTCGGATAAAATTCATCACCATTCGCTTTTTTAGCATAACTTAGATAGATATAGAGAAATTCCTCGTTTTTATGATCTTTCGGGTAATACTCATTTCCATTTTCGTCTCGTGCATATCGGATGTAATTCGTCTCTGGCTCTTCCCGAATTCTATCCTGTATATAATATTCTTTTCCAATGCTGGATTTAGGATAAATCTCTCCTCCCCTCGCATTGACAGCATACGTTTTCACATTTACATCCAATGAATTTAACGGGTATTCTCCTCCATTGTTTAATTTAGGATAAAATTCGTCTCCGGAATTGGATTTGGCGTACCGACGAGGAAGCGCTATATATTCATGACCCCGATATTCCACAGCGGAATATTCATTTCCATGCTCGTCTTTGGCAAAAATAGGTCGATTGTCATTATCGAAATAATACAGCTCCTGTTTAGGTTTTTTAGGATCTTTTGGATATCGTTCTTTTCCAAATTCATCTATGGTGTAAACCGAAACCATGTTTTTTCCTTTACCGATCTTGATATTTACATGAGTCACCTCCGATTATCCAGTTATCTTTTGATACATCTTTCGAATCCAGTCTTCAATCGATTGGCCCGTCGTTTTGAGATGTTCGGAATTATGAACGGTCAAATAAGCCATGTAAGCGGCTAGACCAAACGTGAGGACTAATAAAAATAAAAAGATGAGCCGGTTCGTTAAGAGGGTGACTGCGACTAGGATGATGCTGATATAAACCGCAGAGTAAAACAATATGCCTTGACCTAAATAACGATCCATTTTTTTTCTACTTTATTCCATTTGAATCAACGAGTCGGCCGAGACCGGATAGTCATCGGTCGTGACGGGCTTTTCGGTCATTTCACCTGTGTACAACAACGTCATGTCAGGATCGGGGAGGGCTTTTAATTTTCGGTCTTCCCAGTAAGCTGAACGAGGATGCGTGACGAGAATTCTAAAAAACAATTTCATGTCCAAATTTCATAGACTGAGGTAAGGAGGGGGATACCTTCGGGATGCTGCGTCGCATCAAAAACAGCTTCTCGTCCATCTATTTTATATCGCGCTCCATGTTCCGGTATAATACGACTCAGCTCTTGAACTTCAAGTCGAAGGGTTAATACAGCCGGTAAAATCCCTTCATAGACTTCTTCTTTGGGTACGCATACGTGATACCCGTACGGAGTGGCTCGAATTCCTTCTGTGGAGGAAGAAGGACAAAAGACAAAAGGTTGACGCCAATTACAAGTGGCGTATAATACGGAATCGGGAATAAATCGTCCCGATCGTATGCGATGGCCTTCACGACACGTTTCGGGAACACTATAAGTCGAAGCCTGTTTCACAAATCGCTGCGACCAAAATTTCAAACCTTGCCGTCGAACGCGTTTTTTTCGAATTTTTCCCTTTTCGAAAAGACACATGTGAGGAGAAGTGGGTAAATAAATAGCCGTTTTCAATTGTTTGAGGAATGGGTACGGCGTGCAGTCGGGATGAGAACAAATATTATAGCCGGGAATATAAACTTCTTCGTTGGTTTCGTCACAAGAGGCACGAGGTTCATGATCAAGAGTCGTCCAGGGCCGAATCCAATTCGCAACGATCGATAAATGATCGAATTTAAACACATCGAGATGCCGATACTGAAACGCGCCGGGGATGCGCGGTCGACATTCATTTCCGTCAAAAAATGTTTGAGGAGGACACGTTTGAATTTCCCTCCGAGCGCAATCAAAATATCGATCGCTCGTATCACCTATCGCGAGTTTCCACGACGACGACTTATCCTCACAAGCCCATTCAACCGTATATTGATCCGACACTCGATAGCCTGGTTCTAGAACCGTACGTTTTCGGGTTGGATCACACGTGTAAGCTACAGCTCGATCCAAAGATGTTGAAAATGGATAGGACGGGAGATGTTTCGTATACTCGTGAGCGGGAACGACAGTTTCTTTTGAGCTCGGTTGAACATTTTCACAGAAAAGAGGCGGTTGACATGTTTGGGACGTTTCGTCGTACACCATCGGTAAATGGAATAAGGCATCGCCGGTCCATGTATCCCAGGAAAGAGGACAGGATATAGTGTCGCGAACCATTCCGTTTTCACAAATCGCGTAACCCGGAGAGTACAGAAAAGATCCTTTTTGGACGATGGGGAGAGGTCGTTGCGTATTATCCGGAAATCCGTCGCAGAGATCAGACACGCATCGCCGATAATGTGTCGAATATTTTTCTCCGGGCGAACATCGAATCATTTTCGGTCGATGGCCACGACACTCGATTTACGTCACCTCGTCAATCGGAAAATGTTGACCGTCTTCACAGTAAGATACGAAATGTTTTCGCGAAGTGCAAGCGTCGTAGTAGAAAAATGTCTTGGGCGAACAGGCGATTCGAATCGGTTGTTCGTTCTGGCATTCGTAATAAAAACGTCGATTGGTTGGATCAGGTAAAACCGATCCGTCATGCTGATCGATGCAGGGATTGACAGGAATGCAGGTAGAAGGAGAATGTTCTTCTTGACACATGAGCACGTCTAGAACACGACCGTGTCGACATCGATAATAATAATACATCATGGACTTTTCGCGGGGTACAAAACTCTGCTATCGTAATAAAAACAGGTAGAGGTTTTTCCCCGTTGCGGGGAGCTGAGTATCATCGGGTTGTCCAAAACATTCATCTTTTTCCCAAATCCGTCCTTCCGCGAAATAATATTCGGGTGGGAGAGGAAACGTCCAAGTTTTTCCCGTGGAGGTGTGAAACGAAACCTCGTTGTCGTTTGAGGTCTCGATCTGATATTGGAAACGCGTCGTTGTCGTCCGAGGAGAAGAAGGGACTTTCGGGGACGGGACCGAAAAATTATAGAAATACAAGTAGCAGTAGTATAAACCCAAAACGAATAAAAGTATGACGAGCATCCAGCCTTTATTCATGAACGAGATGTGCCAATTATGGAAAGAGCAAAAAATTCCGAAAAAGGACGCAGCAGCGTGTTGTTCCAAACCGAATTATCGACATTTTTTAAAACAAGATCGCGCGTTGGATGAAATGCCGGCTCTGTATCGTGAATGTTTATCCTGTCAACAAAAAAGAAAGATCTTGGCGCGATAAAAAAGTAAGTCAGAATGGATTCGTATCGTCTAACCCGACGTTATTTTCGTCAATTGCAACGGCTTCACTTCCTCTCGCAAATGCGGCAACGTGATTGGTATCATCATATCGTCATCCAATACGTGATGGATCCCCAAAAAGGACGCCATTTCACACTTTTTCATCCGGCTATGGATACCCATACAGAAGAATCGCTGGTTTTCTTTGGAAAACGTCGCTTGTTTCTTACGTTTATGTTGAAACGGATCGTTCACCAAGGTTTGAATGCCGAACAACGGTTACAACCGAACGCGTTATTACCTCTCAAATCGCTCGACGATCCCGTCTATGAAACACAACGCAAGGCTATTCAAAATATTTGGGAGGTCGATGCTCATTGGTATACTACGGAGAATAAAAACGATATTGCCGTGAAGAATACGGCTCCTTTCATCAAAACTGAACCTCAAGCTCTGTAATTTAAAATATCCATCGGATGGGTGAGATGATTCGGATACGACACGATTTCAATCGTATGAGGCCATTTTAGCATGTATTTATAATGTAAAAGATCGTGCCGTCTCAGCGTATCGAGCCGGATAGCTGAAATATAGGTTTTTTCTTCGTTGGTTTTCTCGTACAAATAACAAATACCTTGATCGACGAACACGTAAACGTCTTGAGGAAACAGTTGCAGAAGCGACTTGTCCTTGGAAAAGTGTCGAATCACAGTATAATGAGAACTCGTAGGGATTGGAACCGGTTCTAATTTATAAAGGAGGAAAGAAAGAAAAATGATACACCCGAGCGCGATCATTCTATGCATTGTATTTCTAGTGACTCTCTTGAATCTTTTTTATAAACCCGATCTCCGGATGCCTTCTACTCCTCCCTCATCATCATTAGCCTTACCAGAAATTTCAACCGAGACGTATTGCCCTTTCCAAATCTTTCAGTGTCCCGATAGCCATTGCGATTGTTCTCAGCTCTGTGAAACAAATCCCACGTTTTACGAAAAACTCACTCTTTCTGATAAAACATGGAATCATCTCGAACCGGGTACTTATTGTATTCCCCAAGGAATTCGGACCGCTTGTCTTTCTTCCTCGGAAATTCCTATTTTTTCGGCCTCGGGATGGCTCTGTGCTCCTCGTTCCTCTTTCACCCATCCCTGTCAACATCCAGAAGCCCGTGATCCTTCTCTCAATGTTTTATTAGATCGTCGAACCCAACAACCCGCTCAAGAAGTAGCCGATTATTACGAAACGTTAGAAGATGGATCGTTCCGATATCAATGTCAATGCCATTCTTTAGATCGACGAGGTAATCGAATGATTCAAACATCTCCGTGGGTGTGTTCTGTCGATTACTGCGTTCGAGATTTGTGGAACGTGCCCGGACTAGGATGGGACGCCGAACGACACGTCTGTGAATGTGGACCCTACGTGCATCGAGTCCTGGGCGATCTATCTTCCCCCTGTGTTTTGGAATATACACACATAGACGAAAAGCATAGGTTAACGGGAAAACGAGAATGTATGACCGACCAATCTGTTGAATTTCGACCGATTTATTGTCCAGAGAATCAGTCGGTTTTACGGTTCACAAAACGGGTCTTGCGAGGCAACACAGCGTACGATTATGTCATTGTACATGGAACAAGTGTTCCTAAAATTTCGAGAGGTCAAGAATGACATCTCATTTCAAACGAATTGAGAAAAATTTTCAAACGGACCAAGAATTGAGTCGGTTTGAAAAGGAAGACGAAAGCCCCAAAGAGGAAGGATGGTCGAAGAGACAAACGTTCGCCATTCATTTACTACTGGTAACGGCGGGTCCTACGATTCTTTTTGCTTTACTGGGTAACGTATTGAAGATTCATTATTATGTCGTCTGTTTAATTCTATTATTTTACTTTGGAGCTCTGGCCTACTTGATACGATACCGATTTCAGTGGCTATTGCAAGCTTTTAAAGAAAGCCAGAAATATATTCGTTGAATATGGGACTTGAAGAGTACATTATATAAAAAACTTTGAAAAAAAATGAAGAGGGAGAAGAGTAATAAAAAAGGAAGAAGCAATAATTTAACCATGGCGATGGATCCTGTACTTATTCATCTATCTCCCAAAAATTCTGAAGGGAAAGAGTTAGATTTGGAAATATGGATAAACCCCGATGATACGGATGACAAGATTATAGAAATACATCGTCATAATCGCAAAGACAAAACGAAAGAATTTGAACCCTGTTGTCAAAATCCTTTTTTAACTCCCGCTATCCTCCAACGTAGAGAAAATGAAAAGAATAAAACGATAGATAAAACATTAGAATTGGCAAAAGAAGCCATCCACATGTTGAAAGAAGCCTTTTCGGGAAATGGAGAATTCAGTACAATGGAATTTGATGCATCGTCCACTGAGATAAGAGCTGATTTTAGACAGCCGACCAAAGAACCTGAAGTTGAGAAAGCAACAAGTTGTCAAGGTCGTAAACATAAGAAAAGAGTTAATAAAAAGAAATAATACATTTAAAAAGACCTCCCCATCCTTCTATGAATTTCTTGAACAATGAACTGTTTTCACGAGACTCAATCCACATCTTTGCTGGATCTAAAGAGAATCTTGAGAGAGACATGGCTTAAACTGTTTCCAGGAGAGTTGAAGTGCAGGCTTTTTCAACAGCACAGAGGGATCTGAAGCAAAACTTGAAATGCTGAAATATATAGAAGAGAAATTCCATTCTTAAAAAAAAAACTGGGATGTCTTGTCAATCGAATCAGGTGGAAAAAATTCTAATGGCTTAAAAAAAAAACTTTTGGTTAATTTTTATCATGTCTAAAGACATGATAAAAATTAACTCTACCCTCCTTTTTGTTTTGAATGATGTCTCACCTTTCCTAAAAATAGATTTCTAAGAATGAATCATACTTTCCTTGAAGTCTATTGTTTACAAACATGTGTAGACAACATATTGACATCATTCAAAACGAAAAGGATGGTAGAGTTAATTTTTATCATGTCTAAAAGACATGATAAAAATTAACAAAAAGTTTTTTTTTTTTTTTTTTTTTAAGGCTAAAGAATTTTTTCTCCCAGCTCTCAAAAATATTTACGATGTCTCGATACCTCTACCTACTTTTATTTCCCCCCTCTCCCTCTCTTAGTATATAAATGGTTGAAAAAGAAATCGGAGTTCATTCTGTTTCGTAAAAAGATAGCGAACACATGGCAACGGATAACTTAGTCATTTCATGTGAAGAAGATCCCTTTGAGGATATTCCAGATACGGAACCCACTTTTTATGGACCATTTTCACCCGTTTTTAGAGTACCGAAAAAGTCTTCTCCTTCTCCAACTTATTCTTTGGAAATACTGTCTTCTCCTCCCTCGTCATCTACTCATCAGCGCTCTAGAAAGAAGAAGTCCTCACAGACCAATCTCCACCAAAAAATTGTTGGTGTGTTGGCTGTCACCTCTGATGGATATACTCTTACGAACTGCGTCCGGTTTATAGCCAGAGACCTGAAAACACATACGAAGGAATTTATTCGGCAATTGAATGCGGATCTGGAACGACTTCATATTGAAAAACTCTACGTGGCGAATGAACCCACTCGAGAAAAAATTCATCAAAAGGTACATCTCAAGTTTTTATGGACTGTTATTTACAAACCTCAACATCGTCAGCCACAGCAATGTCCATCTTGTCGATCGAAATCTTGTCATCGATTTATGGCCATGCTAGCGCTCCAACAATTAGTGAAATTTGCTGTTCATAAATGTATTCATTGAGTGGATAGGTAATCAAGGAATTTTTCCCTCTTTTTCCTTTTTTCAGATGATCCAGAGAAACAAATACTCTACTTCATATGGTTTAGTGGTAAAGACCTCATCAGGACAGGTGGTGATGATTCATCGAAAAATGCCATACTTTTTTCAAAATTATTTAATTCAGCTTTTAAAAAATAAACGTATCGAACCACCCTTCGATTTGAAAAAAATATCGGTGCTTCAAGATGAATTTGAAAACCATATTTATCCGACTCTCCATCCCAATTTACAAGACGATTATGATCGGTACAAGGCTAAATTAGCTTATGAAGATGAATTGGATTTCCCGCATGGACAAATGGATAAAAGACGCTTCAAGAAAGACGACGACCCTCGATTCAAATGGTTCAGAGTCGCGTATCAGGAATTTGAAGAAGAGTCCGGCTACCGATTCGCCTACCAACCCTCGGACGTGGCTCAGTATCCCTTAATCAAACTAGAATTTACGGGATTAGATCAATGCATTTATACACAATATTTTTTATAGTCGAACATCCTAAACATTTACGTCGTAATACCTACTTTGATAATTATTCTCCTTTCCAATCTCAAGCTGCTTATAGAATGGCTGTCGAACGCAATATCGGGAGTATTGATGATCGGATGGTCTATCGGGGTTACTTAATTAAAATCGAAGAGGCTCTAAAGTATCTAACACGTCAAGAGGAAATGAAAAAGGACGGGAAGGATCAAGTATTGCTATATTTTTTAGAAGGAGATAAATGGAATCCACCCGATTCTATTGTTATTTAGAAAAGTAAAAAAAATGGAATAAGATCCCTTAACCACCCTGCATTTCCCACTTGAAGAATCCATCCTATCTATTCTTTTTTTAAATGTCTCGGGATGTCATCCGACGCATTCTCTCCGCCAAAAAAAACAAGTTCCTCCCACCTACCCCAAAAAGAAGAAGAAGAGGAAATTTCCCATGAGTCTTTTCGAGAACCCTCCCCCCTCTCTCTTCCTATATATAAAAGAAACCGAGAGAAAAGTTGTATTTTCTTTTTTTTTCCATCTCATCCTCAGGAGAGAGAGAGAGAAAACCAAATGCCATGGAGTGGTTACGGCGAGAGTCTTTTTCCCTCGCGATTCGTTTCCGGTTCGCCAAGACAATTCCTCTCACGTTTTACTTGGGGTCGGACACGCTCTATTTTCGAGGATCGGAACTCGTGACTTGCCTTTCCCAGCAAGGGACTTGGATGAGTCCGAAAGGTCAACGGACTATTCAGCAATAGATCTCTCGAGCCCCTTTTCGCCCTTACCGATCCTTAACGACGGATCTCTGGATCGATACGTCGGACCGCCCTAGCCGGATTCTCCGCCATACTCCTTTTATCACCTTCGATTCCCTGGAAAGATTGCTCAACGATTTGGGTCCAGACGCTCTCCTCTTTTCGATCTGGCTTCAGAGTGTGATGAGAGAACCTCTTCAAATCCAAGAAGATTCTCAGACCGGGGAAACTTATTTTAGTCCCGTGGAGAACAAGGTGATGGACTTTCAGTTTCAAAATTTATCGGAACTGTTTCAATGTGCTTTATGTTTTTATTCTTCTTAAAGAGTGGGGGGAGAAAGAAAAACTAAAAATTGTAAAATAATCATAAAAAATAATTTCGTTTTTCTTTAAAAAAAATATTTAGATAGTCCAATCTTGGGGAGGAGGTGGAAAATTCAAAACTATTATCTAAAACAGATGTGGCGGTCAGTCCATTTCGATCCACGGAGGAGGATATGTGTGAGATTCTCTGATCCATTGAGAGTTTCAGAAAAAAAAACTGCGAACGTTTCCCCCCCCCTATCTTCAAAGAATGGGTATCCAGGTTGAATGCACAGTACAGACTGATGGGAAGCCGAAACTCGAGTTTCTTAAATAGAAAAAAATAAGAGCTCCTTCTAGAAACAATTTTAGATGTCTTGTTTGGATGAGTGAGTCGACTGGGAAAAATTTCTCAGCGCTGTGGAAAAAAATTTTAAGTTAAAAAAAAAAAACTTTTGGTTAATTTTTATCATGTCTTATAGACATGATAAAAATTAACTCTCTCTTCTTTTTGTCTGGGAATGATGTCTCACCGTTTCGAAAAATAGAACATATCCCATTCTTGAAATTCTATTATTTTAGAAAGGATGACGAGTGATGGTCTATTTTTCGAAACGGTGAGACATCATTCCCAGACAAAAAGAAGAGAGAGTTAATTTTTATCATGTCTAAAAGACATGATAAAAATTAACAAAAAGTTGTTTTTTTTTTTTTCAATTCAGAAATTTTTCTCTGAGCTTTGCCAATTTTTTCCCATAAAACAACACCTCTCAAAATCTTTTCTCACTTATCTATTTAACCCACTCGAATTTTTGCTTTCAATGAGTCCACGCATCTTGGCCTTTCTTAGACTCTGATCTGAGAAAGATAAGGTAGATTGTTTTGGGTGGACCGTCCTGTTGACGCTTCCGATTGATATAGAGAGCTATATATAGATAGGGTCCCTCCTAACTCCCTCTATTATGACTATTAGTCTTTTTTTCCAAGAAATATACAAAGAATGATCCACAGTTTTTTTCCGTTAATGAAAAAAAATATGCTTCTACCTTCCGACTTCTTTTTTAGTACCTCTTTAGGTGTCTCCTCCTTCTGGATCTTTTCCTTCTCCTCTCTTCCTCGCGAGCAGGGAATTGGAAATGCTGTTCAGGATGCAACGCTCGTAAAGGCTCCACTTTCTTCCTGGAGAGGGCGTCTACGGCAAACACCGTCTTGTCATGAAATTGGAGTTGGTAGTAAAGAGGTCCGTGAATAATGTACACGGAGCGAGCTCGCAGTCGATAGGGAATCATACGATACCCGTCGGCTTCTGATTCCATTTCCCATCCATAAAGACGGATAGAAGCTTCTCCGGTTTGAAGAATATGAACCCACTCGGGTGAAACGTAAAACAGTTTTAAAAAGGTTCCAGCATGGACGGCGATCACATTTTCCCATCGCAGATAAGCGTGTAAGCGAAAGGTTCCTGCCTCCATCATCGATTGGAAAGCAAAGTGCTTGAAAACTTCGATGGACGAAAAATAATGCAGGACTTTTCCATCGTAACAGGATAAATAGCACATGGTTTCTTGGACGATTTGTTCCATACGCTCCGGGTCCCGAAACCATTCTTCGAAACGGGAGAGAGGTTCCCATTGATGAGCTCGTTCGAGATGACAGACGGGCGTGATTTCCACCAGGGTAGGTAGAACTGCAACAGCATCGGTCGACATTTTAGTTTTGCTCGGTTGAGAAGGAAGAACGAGAATAAACCCTGTAGGCAGAAAAACTCGGATCTATATAAATACTAGTGGAAAAAAGGCGGGGGAAAGGGAAGTTCTTCCTTCCTCCCAAAGAAAGAAAAGTGGGTGGAAAGAAAAAAATCATTTCACTCTCAGGAAAAAAAAAAGAATTTTTTTCTTGTCAACATGTTGTCTAGACATGTTTCTAAAAATAGATTTCCAACAAAGGTCCATTCTTTTCTTAGAAATCTATTTTTAGAAAAGAATTGACATATCCTTCACAACAAATTTCTTTTTTTTCCTCCCTCCAGCCAACTGGATGGGCAAGCGTTTCGGGTCAGATCAGTCCGTGCTGACATTATTTTTTTTAAATACAATGGAATTAGTATAGGAATGTACTAGAAACTGACCCAAGGTTGAAAAGAAAAATCAAAATCAATACTCACTTCTTAACGATTTCTTTTTCCAAAAACCTGTCGAAGAATTCTTGATGGGTTATCCAATCTCTAGACCTGTTTGAAAAAAATCCACTCTAAGGTGAGCGCGCATTTACCTGACGCGAAACTCGGAATATCTGCATAAATAACAAAACGTCCATTCTTAAAAACTTATCGTCTAGTCCATTGAGTTAGTTGGGGGAGAAAAAAATTCTCAGAGCACTGGAAAAATTTTTCTAAGTAAAAAAAAAAAAAAAACTTTTTGTTAATTTTTATCATGTCTTATAGACATGATAAAAATTAACTGTCCCCTCTTTTTGTCAAGGAAGGATGTCTCACCGTTTCGAAAACGAAACCAAAACTCATCCTTTTCATGGCAATTATTCCAAGAATGAGTCACGGTTTGTTTTTCGAAACGGTGAGACATCCTTCCCAGACAAAAAGAAGAGAGAGTTAATTTTTATCATGTCTAGAAGACATGATAAAAATTAACCAAAAGTTTTTTTTTTTTTCCATCACTCAGAAATTTTTCCAAAGCTCTGAGAATTTTTTCCCAGCCGACTCGATGATCCAAAGAAGACAGATCCAAATTGTTTCTAGAAGGAACTCTCCCTTCTCTATTTAAACCACTCGTGTTTCCAACTTCAGTTCAGTCTGTGCTGTGAATTCGACCTGGACACACACTTCTCCCTCCTGGAAAGAATTTCTGTGAAGGTATGCGAACATATTTCTCAGCTCTTAGAAAATTTTACCAGCTGACTTGATCGACGACAGACATCTCAAACATTCTGTTATCTGCGGAAGCCGTTTCATTTTCGTGCAGTCCATGCTGTGGACTCACCTGAATATCCATTGCTCCCTCCCCTTCTGGAAAGGGTCGTAGCTTTTTTAGATCGTCGTCGCTCTTTTTACGTTTCGTTGGATATCTAGGACGAACTTTTTTACCTTATTCCTTTCAAACTCTAATATTGAGGTTGGAGAGCCGTCATGGAAAATCAGCCATGATCCTGACGGATCTAAACCGACTCCTTGAAAGCAGAGCTATGTCATGTTTTTTTGATGACAGATTTCCAAGCTCCGAGTGATGAGAAATTTAGAAATTTTGCAGTGTTAACGGAAAGGAGGAGACAGAAACCTGGAGAATGGAAATGAAGCTGAGAAAAAATGCTAAGAGCTCAGAAAAAAAAGGCTCTTTCCAGGAGGGAGGAGAAGTGCGTATCTAGGTTGAGTGCACAGCACACACGGATCTGAAGTTGGAAACGCGAGGGGTTTAAATAGAGAAGCGAGAGTTTCTTCTAGAAACAATTTTGGATGTCTTGTTGTTTGGATCATCGAGTCGACTGGGAAAAAAAATTCTCAGAGCTCTGGAAAAAATTTTCTGAGTGATAAAAAAAAAAAAAAAAAAAACTTTTGGTTAATTTTTATCATGTCTTCTAGACCTGATAAAAATTAACTGTCCCTCCTTTTTGTCTAAGAAAGTTGTCTCACCATTTCTAAAAATAGATCATGACTCATTCTTGGAATAATTGCCTTGAGAAAGGGTGAGTGATGGTCTATTTTTAGAAAGGGTGAGACATCCTTCCCAGACAAAAAGAAGAGAGAGTTAATTTTTATCATGTCTGTAAGACATGATAAAAATTAACCAAAAGTTTTTTTTTTAATCTTATCTAGAGAATTTTTTCTAGTCGACTCGATCGACAAGACATGACATGACCATTGTTTCTTTTTTTTTTAATAATGGACTTTCACCTATCCCTTTCAACCCTCCGAATTTGGCTTTGGATCCGTGTCCTTGCCTCCACATTCAGAGCTCTTTTCTTCAACATTTCGATGCAGGGGAAGAATCAATTCTCTCACGACGTTTAGATATTCTTTCAGAATGCTAGAAAACTCATTCAAAGAAGAAGTATCTAAGGGTGGAGTTGCCGGTTGAGGAAAATTCACGAGTCTTGGAACCGGATTATGCGAATCCGTCTGTGTGCCAAACTGTAAAGGAGAACCACCCGCTTTAGGAGAGCATATAATAGTAAGATCCATCTTTTTCCAATTTTTGATTTGTATACTTGTTTCTTCTTACTCGGAACATTTTCCTTTTTCTTCCTCCTCATCCAGGAACTGAATTCCAGGTGGAACGGAAGCATTTGTAATAAACTGTTGTTTCTTGGTTCCACACACCTGACATTTTCCCGTGACCATCGGCCGTCGATTTTTCGACATGCGATAGTGGACGTCGACCGTATCGGTCTTGGCTCGGCATTTCACACACCAAATGGAATAAGAAATAGGTTCCGCGTCAGAATGCTCCATTGCAGTAACACACTCTTTATTATTTTCTTCTCTTTTGAGAGAGAGAAAGAGAGATCTTAACCAGAAGTGTAGATATAAAATTTAGGATACGTTTCGGATCCGTCGGCTCTTTTCGCATACCCCACTTCTTCACAGAGGTATTCCGTTTGCTGATCCGCTCTTCGAGGATAAAACTCGTTTCCCCAAGCATCGCGAGCATAACGAATTCGATCGCCGGCAGTTAAACAATATTCGACTCCATCCGCCTTTTTAGGATACATTTCATGCCCCGATTCGTCTTTGGCATAAGGGAATAAAACAGACGTATAAAGCGAATACTCGTTCCCATTTTGAAATTTCGGGTAGTATTCTCGTCCAAAAGCCGTTCGGACATACCGTCGAGGAGCTAAAATGTATTGGTTTCCGTTTAAATCTATATCGTAATACTCATGACCGTTTTCGTCTCGAGCCAAGATAGGATTTCCTTCAGGATCCGTAACGTATAATTCGTAGTGAGGATTTTGGGGGTCGGTCGGGTATCGTTCTTTCCCCGATGCGTCTACTCGATAAACAGACATGCTTAGTTCTCGCCGCCTGCTCCTTCCTTCCTCCCACTCGAGACCCGTTGAGATGAGGGTATGATGTGATATCTATAAAATGGGTTGACCCTTTCAAACTATTCCATTGTTTAAAGACGGGTGGGTTAGGAAAAAAAATATTAATAAAAGCAAATATCTGAACGGTTCAACACAATGGGTGAATGGAAAAAGGAATAGTTCTCTCTCTCCACTCACAGGATGGTTTCTTCTTCTTGAACGGCTCACACTCAACTGAAGCGAAACTCGGAACTCAAAATGTTTAAATAGATCATAGAGTCCATTCCAGAAAGAATCCGGAGATGTCTTGTCCAGCCAAGTCGACTGGGAAAAAAATTCTCAGAGCTCTGAAAAAAATTTCTGAGTAAAAAAAAAAAAAAAAAAAAAAAAAAAAAAAAAACTTTTGGTTAATTTTTATCATGTCTTATAGACATGATAAAAATAACTGTCCCCTCTTTTTGTCTGGGAAGGATGTCTCACCCATTCGAAAAAACAAACCATGACTCATTCTTGGAATGGTTCCCTTTAGAAAGGGTGAGTGATGGTCTATTTTTAGAAAGAGTGAGACATCCTTCCCAGACAAAAAGGGGGGTTCATTAGTTTTTATCATGTCTAGAAGACATGATAAAAATAAACCAAAAGTTTTCTTTTTTTTTTTTTTCAGAGTTACAGAAATTTTTTCCAGCCGACTCGATCGATAAGACGTCCCCATTTTTTATTTAAGAATGGATTCTTGTTTATTTGTGTAAGCATTCCGAGTTTCGTTTTAGATGAGTCTATGTTGTTGAAGAGGAAACATGGGTACCCTCATTTTTTTTCCTATCTGATTTCTAAGATGAATTCAGTGAGTTCACCTTGAACTTTTCAAATTTTGTTTGTTTACTTTTAGCCCAGAGGTCGACGGATAAATCATTCTGATTTTTTATATATTTTTTTGTGTCGCTCTCTCTCTCTAAGAAACCTATCTCGTTCCAAGTCTTCTCGAAGTGCTATTGGTTCGTTTCGAGACGAGGTCATTTCACATCCCCCCCTCCTCAAAAAGTATATGTATATAAATTAAAGGAAGTGATTTTCTATACACACACTTCACCTTTTTGAGTGGTGTCACGATGAGCCTATCCAGTAGAGAACGTCTTAGGGAAAGAATGCGTGAACAGAAACGACGCTGGCGAAGCAATTCAGCTAATCGAGAGCGAGAACGAATACTTCAAAGGGAACGTTATGCTGTTCTTAAAAAGAACTCCCGACCGCGAAAGAAACATCTTCCTCCCAAGCAGTGGGAAAGCTATACGAATTTGCAGTATAAGGATATGTGGTCCGAAGAAGCCTATCAAAAATGTATTCGACAATGTAATAAAGAGCAATACAATTTCCTGATCTACGTTCTCGTTCGTTTGTACACCTATTACGCGTTACCTGAATCGAAACGTCCCCCTCCTCTGGATATTATTGTGCAAGGATCTGCCGGAACGGGTAAATCTTTCCTAATCCAAGCTTTATACCAAACTCTGATTCGAACGCCACTTATTAGCGAAGCGTGCTCGGTTCTCAAACTCGCACTCAGTGCTCAAGGAGCGGTCTACATTACGGGAGATACTTTGCATCATGCCCTGCGTCTTCAAATGAACGGGACTTTTGTTCGACCTCTGACCCAAGAGACTTTAGACTATTATAGACCCCTGTATGCTCCTTTACGGATGGTGATTTTGGATGACGTTTCCACGATCGGATCCAATTTATTTTCGCGCCTCGATCAGCAACTTCGACAATTGTGTCATGTGCCGGATAAGCCGTTTGGGAATGTGCATATGATTAAATTCGGAGATTTGCAGCAGCTCCAACCGATTCGCGACACGCCCATTTTTTATTCTGAAGGGTGGTGGACGCCTCAATCCACACTCTACTATGAACTAGTCGAATGTATGCGATTCTCTCTGGATTACGAGGAGAGACTTGATCGTTTAACGAGAAATCACTTTTTAGAACCGGACGAAGTGGCATTTTTCCAGTCCCGCGTTCGCAGTTTCGACGAAATTCCTCGCGAAGCTATTATTCTCTGTTTTTCGAGCAAGGATGCAGAGAAATATAATATGAAACGTCTCCAATCCCGAGGGACGTACTGTTCGTATCTGGCTCGAGACGTGATTTATTCCGAGAGAGAAAAATTGCGGAAGAGGATGATGAAACGGAGTCGACATTTACATCGATCTCAGATGGCGAATCTCGAATCCGTCCTCCATTTACAAAGAGGAGCGCGATATCAATTGACAAAAACGCTCGACAGATCCAAAGGATGGATGAATGGAGCGATTGGAACACTACACCAAATAGACCAGGACGAAGACGGAGTTGTGACGCGTGTCTGGCTGCAATTTTCGAATAGTCTAGCTCCTATCGATCGCGTCTCCATTCGTATTGACACCTGTTCGACGAAAAGACTCGCATTTTATCGCGAACAGTTTCCTTTGATGTTAGCCGAAGCGATTACGGCTCATAAAGCCCAAGGAGCCACCTTTCCGTCAATCGCAATTTACATGCACGGACCTTTTAATCGATTTCAGCAATATGTCGCTTTTTCTCGAGTGACTCAACCCCAGGGATTGTATATTCTGGACCAGTTTCGTCCCCGCATGAAATTGGCGAGCAAGCAAAAATACGAGGAGGAACTGGAGCGATTGCAAAACATGTCCCGGATTCCGTATGATATATCGGCTCGAAAAGAGAACCAAGATCCGTACGAGTTTCTCATGAACCTTCTTCAATGTGGGAATCGTCTTTCCTTCCATCTTTCCAATAGAAACATCTCCCAAGAAAAAGAAATCGTCAAACTAGAAGAAAAACCTTCTTTCCATGTAAAACCTAACCTGTTATAAAATGTCAATCTTAAATCTTTTTTTAAAAATTCAATAAAAAGAAATATTCTCCATCAAAACCCTTCCATTCTTTCAAAGCTTCACAAAACGCTCAACAATGTCCACACAATGGAAAGAGAAAAATCGATCTCAACGGTCCACACAACATGTTGACTCCTCAAAATATGTCTCTCCCAAGTGACAGGATGCTTCTTCTTCAACGGCTGACACTCATCTAAAGCAAAACTGGGAATGCTTAAATAGATAAGCGAGAGTTTATTCTTAAAAAAAATGGCGCTGTCTTGTCAATGGAGAATCGAGTCGGCTGGGAAAAAATTTTGAGAGTCTGGAAAAAAATTTTCTAAATCTGAAAAAAAAAAAAAAAAAAAAAAAAAAAAAAAAACTTTTGGTTAATTTTTATCATGTCTTCTAGACATGATAAAAATTAACTCTACCCTCCTTTTGTCTTGGAATGTTGTCTCTCCGTTTCTAAAAATAGACCAGAACCCATTCTTGGAATTTTATTCTTTTTAGAAAGGATGAGTGATGGTCTATTTTTAGAAACGGTGAGACAACATTCCCAGACAAAAGGGGAAGGTAGTTAATTTTTATCATGTCTAGAAGACATGATAAAAATTAACAAAAAGTTTTTTTTTTTTTTTTTTTTTTTTTTTTTTTTAAAAGATAGAAAATTTTTTTTCCTGGCTCTCAAAATATTTTCAGCCGACTCGATTCTCCAATTGACGACACAGCGTCATTTTTTTAAGAATGGATTCTCGTTTATCTATTTAAACATTTCGAGTGTCACTTCAGATGAATGTTAGCCGTTTAGGAAGAAAAACGCAGATTCCCATTTTCTCATTTCCTTCAGAGAGAGAGAGACCTAGATTTTCGAGACTCGATGACTTTTCAAGCACTTTTTGTTTAAGCTATTCGACTTCATATTTGTCTGACGTTCAAGAGTATGATCTCTCGTGGATGGATCTCTTCCACCTCATTCTCTTTCCAGTCAATTTAGAAGGGGAAGGGGAGATTTTTTTTTCCCTCATGGAGGATGTCTCCTGAATGCCGTTCAAAGAGTCTATGGAGAAATTATATGGTCAGAGTCACGGATTTCCAGGGCAATCTGCTTCTCAGCTAAAAAAAAGGATCTCTCTTTCCCAGTCTGTCTTCGATTGCCTCGTTAACTGTGAAACCCATCGCTTTTCCGATTTTATGGTTCTCCCAGTATAATCAGACACTCGGTCACAAAAGTATTCGAACACCGGTACCCTATCAGAAAATGACAAGATGGCGTTTTTTTTTTCTCTTTCTCTCTGTGTGTCGTGTTATTCCATCCTAGGTTTTCTTCTCCCCTCCATCTTGGAAAAAAATTGGAAAAAATTGGTTACGATCTCTTTTTGAATGGGGAGATGCCATTTTGAGAAAAAGCTGACGACCCTATCTTGGAGAATGAACATGACCGCTCTACACACCCTTTCTCTCTCTCTCTCTCTCTTTGAATTGGGAAGCCATTTTGGGAAAAAGCAGACGACCCTATCTTGGAGAATGGAAATGAACGCCTCTCCCTCTCTCTTTGAAATGGGAAGCCATTTTGGGACCCTCTATTCTTGGGGAGGGAGAAAACTGAAGTCTGCATTTCGCTGTCTCTGAATGCGGAAAGCCCTTTTGGGAAAAGCGGACCCTCTTCTTCTGATCTTGGAGAACTGGAAATGAACGCTCTACACGATCTCTCTTTGAATTCAGAAGGTATTTTGGAACCTTCTAATGTTGGAAAACTGAAATGAACGCTCTACGCTTTTTCTCTCTCTCTCTCTTTGAGATGAGTAGCCATTTTGGAGGATTCTTCACCACCATCCTAACCTTGGAAAACTGAAATGAACGCTCTACACCTTCTCTCTCTCTCTCTTTCTCTCTTTCTCTGAAATGGGTAGTCATTTGAAAACTCCCTAACTTTGGAAAAAAACAGAAATGAACGCTCTACACCATCTCTCTTTGAAAATGGGGGGTGTCATTTTGAGACCTCCCTCCCCTAAACTTGGAAAAAAAACTGAAATGAACGCTCTACACTTTCTCTCTTTGGACATGGGTAACCCTTTGGGGACCCTCTCCTCTTGGTAGGAAAAAAAAGAACTGAAGTGAAGGCTCTACACAATCTCTCTTGGAATGGGATCCATATTTCGGGAAACGTGGATCACCTCATGCTGGAAAACTGAAGTGAACCACCAAGATTGGACTCTATATAATATTTTTTTTAATTGACATCATGACCCTCTTCCAATTTGTTATTAAAAAAGTTTTTTTGTTTTGGTTTTTATCCCATTTCCGATGTGATTTCAGAAATGCAATTCCATAACAGTTCAATTTCATTCGAAGTTAAATGATCTAAACAGTCTTTGACCCACCCATCCGTATGATTATTTTCTTCTCCTTCCTGTTGCACCAAATTTTGTAAGTCCATATAATCATTCCATACGGGAAGGGCTGGATCCTCACAAGGCTGTCTTGAAACACTTGGAGTCTCTTTGGGATGAGTGGAGGGATCTAGGATGTCTGGACCCGGCTCTGATTCTACCTCCATGATTTCTGGACCCGTTGGAACTTGTTTACCCGGCTGAAATTCTACCTCTACGATTTCTAGACCCGTTGGAACTTGTGAACCCGGCTGTGATTCTGCCTCCATGATTTCTGGACCTGTTGGAACTTGTGGACCCGTCTGACATTCTACCTCTACGATGTCGGGACTCGTTGAAGCTTGTGGACCCGTCTGACATTCTACCTCTACGATGTCGGGACAGGTTAGAGAAGAAGAAGAAGAAGAAGAGGATACTGGAAGAGGTTCTGTCTGTGAGGAGTGCAAAAGTGGCTGCCTGTTTGAACAAGTCGGGGAAGAAGAAGAAGAAGAAGCTTCTGGGTTCTGAAGCGGATCTTGCACGCCAGGTAGGTTCCGGTAAGTCGACCGTTTTTTAAGAGGTAATTTTTTTCTTCCTCCTCATCTTCAATTGTGATGACTTCAATTTCATTCTGTTGCCGGGTCGATTTTGTTTCGGGAAATAACGGTTTGGTCCAGCTCCTCTTATCATCTAAGGAAGGGATGGGTAAAGGTAGCGGAGGGTTTTCTTCTTTTTCTTGAAACATCATCGGCGATTGGAAAGAAATCTCCTCTTTCAATTGTTTCCAAAGCGAGTACGAGCACCGATCGACGAGAAAGAGACTCTTCTGGATTGTGACGATGAGATATTGCGTTTTCGGGGGAACGACATAGTTTTGAAAAGGTCTTAGAATATATTTCTTATATTTCATCCTGTCGCTGACTTTAAAACTTCTTTCCTTCAGATTGGGGGACGATGATTCGTAATAGGCGAGAGGAGCGGCTGTGATTTGAACAATATGAACTTCGTCCTCAGCCGTCGTTCTCACTCTAAACGTAAAATATCATTTCGTGAGAAAAATATTCTTCCACCGAAAACTCGTGCGCGGATCCGTATATCGCCGGTCTGTTTGAATGGGCCGTCTCAAAGCTCGATCCATCCGATTCCAAGAGAAGGGAGATTCCTCTTTCGTTTGTTGCGATTCGAATAAATTTCTCTATATATTCTGAACGAGCAGGTTGGAGGATTCGACATCTTGGTTGAAAGAAACGATCGCTTGATGAGGTGGTAAATGCAGAATAAATGTCGCACAATGACACGCCAAAAAATTTTTCAAGTTGGAGATTTGCTTTAGCGTCTTCAAATCCTCCCCGTTCGAAATCTGTTGAGTTGGAAAAACGTCTAATAGCGACATGGCTCCCAATGGAAAAGAAATGATCTCGCCCAGTACTCTCGCCTTTTTATATATCTATATAGACACACACAGACACATATAGAGGCTCTATGACGTCCGTTTTATTTGTTTTTTTTTTGTTTCTCTCTCTCTTCTTTCCAAGAAATCTTATCTCCATTACCTCTTTTTCTTTTCTTAAAAGATGAATGTGTGTGGGAATGAGGAAGTGAAAGTAATAATTTAATAAACAAAAAATTATCCAACCATGACCTTCTTTTTTTTTCAAAGTCACCCTTTCCAATCCAAGGACGTCCAGAGATAGAGGAAGCAGGGGGAGAGGAGGAGGGAAGGGAAGGTCACACTCTCTTTCTCTCTATAAATAAAAGGGGAGAGCCCCAAAGTCGTATTTTTGTCCAAGTGGATCATGAGGAGGCATCCCCAGCTCACTACGTGTATTCCTTTCAAATAAAAATATGTTGATCTTTCCTTTTATATCATCCAAGGAGTCGTTTACTTGAAAGCCTCCGATTTTTCAAAATGTGCGTGTTATCATACCGTGGGGAGTTATCAAAAGATGCGGGACGAATTTTTATCCGACGAAAACGTGTTGATGGCTCGTGACATTCCACCTTTGGATGCATAAATTTTGTTAATGAAACGAGCCAAATATTTTTACACGTCCCACTTTCTAACCGTCTCGCAAATGAATAGGATTATGGATCGTCTTGAGAAGACAAAAGGGATTCTCGTTCATTTTAGTGAATGGTTACACAAATGTTTGCACGAACCTCTCTCGATCGAGAAGACTGGGAAGAATACCTATTATATTCTTCTCGAGGACTCTCCTCCTTCGTCTCATCTTAAGGCTACGACTTTTGAAAAAATCCTCGAGCAAGAAAAAATAGAATGGTGGAACAACTACCCCATCCCTATCCCCGAGCATCAAGAGGAGCCTGTTCAGAAAAAGAAGAAAAAACCTTTCCAAAAGCCTATCCTCATCCTCCTCGATAATGATGGAGATGAGGAGAAGCCTGTTCAGATTCCTCTCCGTTTGTCAAAACCCGTCGAGGATGAAAAACCTCTCCCTTTTTCAAAACCCCTTGAGGAACAGAGACCCCTCGAGAAGGAGAGATCTCTCCCATTGTCAAACCTCCTCGAAGATGAAAAACCTCTCCCTTTCTCAAGACCCCTCGAGAAGGAGGGACCTCTTCCTTTATCAAACCCCTCGAAAATGAAAAACCTCTCCATTTATCAAGACCCCTCGAAAATGAGGGACCTCTCGATTTGTCAAAACCCCTCGAGGAAAAGGGAACCAAAACTTCTCTCTCTTTCGAAGAGGAGGGACCTCTCAATTTGTCAAGACCCCTCGAGAATAAGGGAACCGAAAATCCTCTCCCTTTCTCAAGAGTTCTCGAGGAGGAGGAGGAGAGACCGCTCCATGTCTCAAGACAGGACCCCCCTCTATCTCTTGAGGATCCGAGGGAAACGATTCGTATTGAAAAACCATCTATCGACGATCCCCAGAAAAGGTCTTCGGAGGAGATTAGACTTCCATGTAGAAAACGAATCTGCCACAATCATCATCATCATCATCATCATAATAATAATAATATACCCCCTTCTCAACAACAGAATCCTACAACATTTGCAGATAAATGCATTCAAACCAATCCCTTTATAGTAACCCTTTTGATTGGAGATCCCGTGCATTAGCCTCGAAAAAAAAATGAGATTCTAGACTGTTTCTATGACCAGAATGTTAAGCCAATAGATAGGTCTAGCTCAGAATTTTTCCTTTTTAAAAGAAAATAAATAAATAATCCAAAGACTATTCGTAAATATAAATCTGATCTATTATTTCAAAATTCCAAGTTTCGCTTCAGAACCATCTATGCTGTTGAAGAAGTAACGTGATATATGTATTTTTTTTAATGAGTTCTGTCAAGATTGAATTGTGCAGGATCGACCTTGCGAATTTCTTCTCTGTGTCTTTAAATAATAATGATACCGAACCGCTTTTTGTAGAGCGCAATGGAAGAAACCTTTTGTATGGTTAGGACAATTCATGTGTTCGATCCCATTGTATTTGAGAATCTCTTGCGTCGATCCCGAAGTGCAATAAATGGATCTTTGCAACCATTTCTTTAAAAACCGCCGTTTCATTTCTCCTCGCACCCAAATCATGGAAAAAGGTTCCGTCAACATCGTTAACACCCATGGAAAATAACTGTACGGAATTTCTCCTTCGTACCACGACAAGCCGTGATAATAATCACTCGCCCACACAGCGGTGCGTTTTTCTTTCTCGGTGAGCATTTGCCATGGAAACGGGGATTTAAAAACAAATACCCCTCGAGAAGTACCGTCCAATGTGACGTAAGCCAATTCTTTCACAATAAAGGCTCCTTGAGAATCGTAGAAACCTTCAAAGTCGAGCACGAGTTCCATGTTTTTTATTTCTTTTTCTTTCCAAGGTGACCTTTATTATTATTATTATGATGGATGTGTATTGAGATACGCAAGATATTATTCAAAAAACAAATATATATATACGAATGTGACCTTTCCCAGAATTCATACGACCTGTCACGTGCAACCTTCTCTCTCTCTCTCTATAAAAGAGGAGACGGCGAGAGAACGCTATCCATTTTTTCCTTCAGGATACACAGCGAGAGAGAGAATTTTGTTTTCTTTTTTTCCTCAATTGAAGAAGATGGACATTTTGAGTTCCAAACCTCTCAAAGATTCCTACATTGTTCTGGACATGGAATACTTTCACTGTTATGATCCAAAGACGGGAGATATATGTTTCATCTTGAAAGAACTGGGCTACATCACTTGCGATTTAACCTTATGCGGATCCATGATTTTTCTCCCTCCTGTCCATTACGATGACTTATCGTCCCGCAATCAAGCTGTGGTCAACCAGACTACAAATAACCGACACGGCCTGCAATGGACCGAGGGTCGTCTTTCCTACGAGCATCTTCCTACAATCCTGAAAATGCTGACCGAAAATGTGGAGGTGATCTACGTCAATGGATACGATAAAGCCGAATTTTTCAGCAAGCTCTGCCAGCGATCCGTTTACGAGTTTTACATCCCAGGGAAAACTGAGTGGCGGAACAAGTCGAAATGTACGCGACACCAATATTTCCAAAAGATGATTCATTGTGCCGAGAACAAGGTGAGAAATTTTCGATACCATTTGATGGAGGGTAGTTACGTTTTCCGGAAATTACATTGTTACCCCTCCGAAAGCAAAGCTGTCGAAGACGAAGAGGAGGCGGAAGAATCTCCACAGGAGAACTCGTGCGACGATGAGGAGGAGGAGGAGGAGGAGGATGAACTTTCTAATAATAATAATAAATGTCTAAGTTGGGATGCTTTAGAGACCCAAGAATATTGGTCTCAACCCTTATCTCACCTAGACCTGAAAGAGGATAATCAAGTGTACTCTTTGTGGTCCTCTTCTAAAATTTGGTCTTGGAGAGAACCCTTGAATGTTCATGAATGAAATGGTATGTAAATCCCTAGAGGAAAAAAAATAGAAAAGAAAGTTCCTTTTTTTTGTAATATGTTGATTTCTTTCCAATCCCATTTCTTTTCCATAACTCCAGCCCAATCGACGAGAAGAAGAAGAATTTTCCAAGTTACACAAGACGAATCTTCCAAGTTACACAAGACGTAGAAAGATTTCACAAGGATTTATAAATCACACGCTCCCACATGATATATGTATAGAGAGAAAAAGACCCTCTGTTCTCTAGCCAATACGTCAAGACTTCCCTAAACTAAGAGGGATCATGAGTACCGAGGAAACCTTAGCAGAGCAAGTGGAAAGACTTTCAAAGAGATTAGAAGAGTTAAGACGGGATAGATTTACAGTTCCGCCGACTAAAGAGGAAACTATCATCGATTTCAACAAACCGCTGTACTTTCATCCCCTAACCCAAAGAATGAGACGAGTGGACTCGCCGTTGAACCGTTCCAATGAGAAACACATGAATATTTCATAAGTATTTTTTGTTTTTTTTCCCTAAAGCGTAGGGAGATCGGATCAGTAGTTTTTCCCTTTTCATCGTCGAAAAAGATTGGGAGGAAAAATCTTTCTCAGCTCTCTCAGAAAAATTTTTCAGCCTTAAAAAAAAAAAAAAAAAAAAAAAAAAAACTTTTGGTTAATTTTTATCATGTCTTAGAGATGATAAAAATTAACTCTACCCCCCCTTTTGTATGGGAATGTTGTCTCACACTTTTTAAAAATAGACCATCACTCCTCCTTTCCTAAAGAATAGAATTCCAAGAATGGATCTGGTCTATTTTTAGAAACGGTGAGACCCTATTCCCAGACAAAAGGCGGGTAGAGTTAATTTTTATCATGTCTAAAGTTCAGGGTCCATCCATCTTCTTATGTGAAACGGTGACCCTGACAAGATCGAGATAAACAAGTCCTGTGAGTTGTTTTGTAATCTTGACGCGATCCAAGAAAGAATTTTTATTTTTTTTTTGAAATAGTCGGGGGATGGGGAGAGAAAATGTTCTCACGACCCTCAGATATCTTTTCATAAATATATTTTTTATCAAAGTGTTTCTTTCATTCCGATCCTTTTAAGAGGTTGGAATGACCCTGACATTTAGATGGGGTCGCGATCCCGACAGATGTCGCGCGAGTTTAAAAGTGTGTGTCCTCCGCAAGATTTCTTCAGAGAACAGAAGAAGACGTGAACTGAGCTGGTAAGTCCCTTTGGTCCTGTGAATATGGTTTAATCATAACTTCATTTAAAAAGACCTTTGAAACTTTGAAACTTCTTAACCCTTTGAAAAGAAAAATGTCTCTTTCAAGACGACGACTCTAAAACGTTTTATTGTTTTTTTTCCTTTCTAGATCTTCCCTGTTATACATATATACCTTTTCGACTCTTTTTTTTTGCTCCTGTTTGTGGGAGACATCACCGTATTCATCGCCATGGCGTGTTCAGAAAACTTTATCGTGCTCGATCTAGAGGGTTTCCAGTCCTACAACCACAAGAAGGGTGAATTTACCTACGTTTTAAAAGAATTGGGCTATGCGACAAAAGATTTTTTGACCGTGGGATCGTTGACGTTTGCTCCTCCTCACCCCTTCCACCAACTGAGTGAAAAAAACCAAAAGACGAATGCCTGGCTGACGAGAAACCGGCACGGACTTCGTTGGAACGAGGGTCATATTCCCTAAAACCATTTAGGACGCATTCTCCAATCGCTCACTCACAGCTTCTCCACGATTTATGTGGTGGGATGCCAGAAAGCTAAATTCTTTGCTAAAGCCTTGGATTATCAAAAACCCGTGACGGAAATTTATGTACCAGATGGAATCATTTGGAAGTATCGGGAAAAATGTGCCCGACATCATCAAAGGAGGAAATATTTCCATTGTGCCGAAAACAAAGTGCGCAACTATCGATGGCATATTATGGAAGGAGATTTTCATATCAATCACGTCTATCCAGACGGAACGGAGAAAGAGGAGAGGATTCAGGAGGAAGCAGACAATCCTCTGCAAGCTTTTGATAAGGCCTACGATCAGTTAGAGAAGGATCCGTCCCCAAAAGCGTACGATAATCTCATCCAGAAATGGGATAATCTGTCCTGTTTCCAAGTGATGGAACATCCGGATGAGCATACACCTTTAAACTTGATGGGCTCTTCTACTTCGTCAACTTCCTCCAATAACTCGAGGAAGACGGAGGGTTGGGGAGACATACCTGAAAATATTCCCCATTACGATCCAGCAGCCTGTTGGGACGAACCTTCCAAAGAATCTCATGAGACCCTCAAAATATCTTCAGAGGATCCAAAGACAAAATCCACTGAGTGTTGGGACGATGAACGGACGACTCATGCTCCAAAATCTACTGAGACTATGTCCACTGAATGTTGGGACAATGAACGGACGACCCATGCTCCAAAATCTACTGAGACTATGTCCACTGAGTGTTGGGACGATGAAACCGAAAAGACGACAGAGAATTGGGATGACCGTTCTCAAAAGTATTTGAATTGATATATACATAAACTCAGGAGAAAAAAATAAAGAAAAGACTTTTAGAAATAAGTAGGGAAAGGTTCTCAGCTTTCCCTATATTTATGGAAATGGACTAAGAAGAGAGAGAGAGAGAGACGAATCAGGAGAGCAAAAAATGGGTCTTGGAAGGAATGAGTGCAAATGCATTCGATTCCTTCCAAGACCCATTTTTTTTGGGTCCCTCTCTCATCCAATCTTGGAAAAGAACTTTGTCCTATTTTTCTAGGTCCATTCAAAAAGAAATGAATCTATCCATAAATTTTCTTAAAAGAAAAAAAAAAACAAAAAGATCCTTTACCTCTTGACGGTCCAAAGTCGAGAATCTTGGAAAAAGTCATCCACTCTCCATCCAGTCAAGCTTCTCTGTAGAAAATCTAGTAGGTGCATCTGCATTCTTGAACACCCGGCAGTTATTATTGGACGCGAAACGTCGAATGCTGAAATAGTTAACAGTGAGCCCATTCTTAAAGAAACGGGATGTTTTATTCATCCAGTCGAGTGCGGAAAAATTTCTGAGAGCCGGAGAAAAATTTCTCTGGCTGAAAAAAAAAAAGAAAAAAAAAAAGAAAAAAAAAACCCCTTTTAGTCTGAAAATTGATGTCTTCAATTTTTCAAAAATTGAAGACATCAATTTTCAAATTTTCAGACTAAAAACGGGGGTAATTTATTTTTCAGAAACTTTTCCAAGCCGACTCGATGTGAATAAAACTTTACTGTTTTTTAAGAATGTTATTTAATGGATCGATTTCAACCTATCGAGTTTCGCTTGAGTTCCGGCCGTGCTGTGGGCCCACCTGGATACAAGTTTTCCCCTTTTGGAATAGAATTTCCGTCAAGGTAGGCTACTTTTCCTCTTTTTGCATTTTTCATGTCATTTCATTTGTATTACAATATACTGAAAACGGGCGTTCGAACTGATTTCTAGGCTATTTCTATACAAATGGAGCTCGATCCAAGAAAGAAATGATGTCTTTTTTTTTATTTTGTGGACTGCCAATTTGTATTGGAATATACTGAAAACGGGTGTTTGAGTCGGTTTTCAGTATATTTCAATACAAATAGAGCTCGATCCAAGAAAGAAATGATGTCTTTTTTTTATTTTGTGGACAACCAATTTTGTATTGGAATATACTGAAAACGGGTGTTTGAGTCGGTTTTCAGTATATTTCAATACAAATAGAGCTCGATCCAGGAAAGAAATGATGTCTTTTTTTTATTTTGTGGACTGCCAATTTGTATTGGAATATACTGAAAACGGATGTTTGAGTCGGTTTTCAGTATATTTCAATACAAATAGAGCTCGATCCAAGAAAGAAATGATGTCTTTTTTTTATTTTGTGGACTGCCAATTTGTATTGGAATATACTGAAAACGGGCGTTCACGTCGGTTTTCAGTATATTTCAATACAAATGGAGCTCGATCCAAGAAAGAAATGATGTCTTTTTTAATTTTGTGGACAACCAATTTTGTATTGGAATATACTGAAAACGGGCATTCACGTCGGTTTTCAGTATATTTCAATACAAATGGAGCTCGATCCAAGAAAGAAATGATGTCTTTTTTAATTTTGTGGACAACCAATTTTGTATTGGAATATACTGAAAACTGGCGTCCACGTCGGTTTTCAGTATATTCCAATACAGATGGAGCTCGATCCAAGAAAAAAATGATGTCTTTTTTTTATTTTGTGGACAGCCAATTTTGTATTGGAATATACTGAAAACGGGCGTTCACGTCGGTTTTCAGTATATTCCAATACAAGTGGAGCTCGATCCAAGAAAAAAATGATGTCTTTTTTTATTTTGTGGACTGCCAATTTTGTACTGGAATATACTGAAAACGGGCGTTCACGTTCGTTTTCAGTATATTTCAATACAAATGGAGCTCCATCCAAGAAAAAAATGATGTCTTTTTTTATTTTGTGGACTGCCAATTTGTATTGGAATATACTGAAAACGGGTGTTTGAGTCGGTTTTCAGTATATTTCAATACAAATAGAGCTCGATCCAAGAAAAAAATG
The DNA here is from genome assembly GCF_044657685.1 of Stegodyphus dumicola. Classification (NCBI taxonomy): domain Eukaryota; kingdom Metazoa; phylum Arthropoda; class Arachnida; order Araneae; family Eresidae; genus Stegodyphus; species Stegodyphus dumicola. The sequence goes on from NC_140773.1 coordinate 156,448,085, forward strand.
ATGTCTTTTTTTTATTTTGTGGACAGCCAATTTTGTATTCGAATATACTGAAAACGGGCGTTCACGTTGGTTTTCAGTATATTTCAATACAAATGGAGCTCCATCCAAGAAAAAAATTATGTCTTTTTTTATTTTGTGGACTGCCAATTTGTATTGGAATATACTGAAAACGAGTGTTTGAGTCGGTTTTCAGTATATTTCAATACAAATAGAGCTCGGAAAGTCGAAAAACGAAATGGGATCGGCTGGCAAAATATTTTCAGAGCTCAGAAAAAAATTCTAGGATGTATAAAAAAAAAAAACTTTTTGTTAATTTTTATCATGTCTTCTAGACATGATAAAAATTAACTCACCCCCCTTTTGTCTGGGTATGTTGTCTCACCGTTTCTAAAAATAGACCAGAACCCAGTCTTTTCTTGGATTCTATTCTTTAAAAGGATGAGTCATCGTCTATTTTTAGAAAGTGGGAGACAACATTCCCAGACAAAAGGGGGGTGAGTTAATTTTTATCATGTCTAGAAGACATGATAAAAATTAACAAAAAGTTTTTTTTTTTTTTTTTTTTTTTTTTTTTTTTTTTTTTTTTTTACATCTCAGAATTTTTTTCTGAGCTCTGAGAAATTTTTCCTAGCCGATCCCATTTCGTTTTTCGACTTTCACTTTCAACTCTTCACTTTTCCTATCCACTGTCGTTGGAATTGTGTTCACTGGAGGCTTTCTTTTCTTGCAATCTCGCTTTTAGTTTTCTCTGAGATTCTTTAGAAATGGCTATACAAATTTCACCATCTATATAGAGATGATGTCCAAACAAAATCGTCCCCGGACCATCTTGATAACCGAATATGTATAGAAATAGTCTGAAAATGTGCTTGAGGGCTGGTTTCTGGACGATTCCTCTACAAATTCGGCCGCATCCAGAAAAAAATACATAGTTTCTTTTTGGGTGGACAGGAGATGATAAATTTCTTTTCTCTCTCTCCCAATATTGGAGGAGAGAGTGGCCCAAAAAAATGGGTCTTGGAAGGAATCGAATGCATTTTGAAATGCACTCATTCCTTCCAAGACCCATTTTTTTGGTCTCCTGATTCAACTCTCTAGTCTATGGTATAGGGAAAGCGGAGAACGTTTCCCCTTCCTTAAGCGACTGGAGACCATAGCGCATCATCATCATCACCATCATCCTCTTTCTGATACTTTTCAACGAAGGCTTGATGTCTCTGGATGATTTTGGGGAGATGATGGATCCCGAATTGAGTGATGAAAAAGAGAGGACACTTTTTCCTTTCTTGTTCGTCTTGCACTGTCTCTCGGAGGGTGATATACGTTTCCCCGTCCTCCTCAATTTTCGTCAGAGGTCTCATGAATATTTTACACATCCAAGGGAAGAGCGACTTGTTATGCAGGGATTTCGAAGCGACGAAGGCCGCTTCATTCGAAGTGAGGACAATCTGGTTCGTTTGACCCCATTCTTTGGAGTAGTTGTCCAAATCGCCTAGTCGAAGAAAATGGTGTCGATTAGGAAAAAAGACTTGGAGAACACTCGTCGTATGCGAGACGTTCGTAGGCAAGAGAGTCAATATATCTTTGGCATTCCAGTACAGGAATCCTAGATCCACATACGCGTGCACGTAATAGTCATCGTTATATTCCAGTTTGAGCAGCATGGCTTTTGTATATTTTTTTCCGTTCTCAAGGCGAAACACTCGTCTGATATGAACAAGAGCTCGCTGGCGATCCGTTTATATAGACTCCTCAGAGAGAGAGGGAGAGAGAGAGGGAGAGGGGAGGAGGAACAAGGTTGATGAATTCTAAAATAAAACAAAATGATAACGAAATGAGATCGGCTGGCAAAATATTTTCAGAGCTCAGAAAAAAATTCTGAGATGTAAAAAAAAAAAAAAAAAAAAAAACTTTTTGTTAATTTTTATCATGTCTTCTAGACATGATAAAAATTAACTATCCCCTTTTGTCTAGGAATGTTGTCAATTAACTATCCCCTTTTGTCTAGGATTGCTGTCTAGGAATGTTTCTAAAAATAGACCATGACTCATCTTTTCTAAAGAATAGAATTCCAAGAAAAGAATGGGTTCTGGTCTATTTTTAGAAACGGTGAGACAACATTCCCAGACAAAAGGGGGTACATTGAGTCTGTGCTGTAGACCCTGAACAACCTATCGTTCACAGGTAATATATCTGGAAGGACCCCAAAAAGCTATCCACTGTCGTTGGAATTGTGTTCACTGGAGGCTATTTCTTTTTTTGCAATCTCGCTTTTCGTTTTCTCTGAGATTCTTTAGAAATGGGTGAAGATAGGTAGCGTGAAGCGGGGAACACCTGGATCAGGATTCCCGATTAGGGTAGAGAGGGAGGCGTGTTGCCTTTTGAACAGCCCACAGTGTTCTGAACAGAAACGTGGAATGCTTTTATAGAAAAGAGAAGAGTTGAAAGTCGATAAACGAAATGAGATCGGCTGGCAAAATATTTTCAGAGCTCAGAAAAAAATTCTGAGATATAAAAAAAAAAAAAAAAAAAACTTTTTGTTAATTTTTATCATGTTTTCTAGACATGATAAAAATTAACTCACCCCGCTTTTGTCTGGGTATGTTGTCTCACCGTTTCTAAAAATAGACCAGAACCCAGTCTTTTCTTGGATTCTATTCTTTAAAAGGATGAGTCATGGTCCATTTTTAGAAAGTGGGAGACAACATTCCCAGACAAAAGGAGGGGTGAGGTAATTTTTATCATGTCTTCCAGACATGATAAAAATTAACAAAAAGTTTTTTTTTCTTTTTCTTTTTTTTTTTCTTTTTTTTTTTTTACATCTCAGAATTTTTTCCTGAGCTCTGAGAAATTTTTCCTAGCCGATCCCATTTCGTTTTTCGACTTTCACTTTCAACTCTTCACTTTTCTATAAAAGCTAAAAGCATTCCACGTTTCTGTTCAGAACAGTGTCTCTCTACCCAAATCTGAAACCCTAGTCACGAGAGAATATGAGACTAGAAAAATAGTTTAGCTTATTGATCTAAAAAATGTCCCATGCTAGAACTCAGAATTATAATCAGAGCGGGGCTTTCCAGTATCCACTTCCAAGATTTTAGATTTGCCATGGGTGACATGTTCCCAAATTCATAAATTCTTCAATTATAGTCCCTTTCTTTGACAAATGGCTAAGAAATTCTTAAAGAATATCATGATAAAGATTTAGCTATCTATATATAACATTATGTTTTCTTTTCAAAAACAAAATCCAGTCTTGATCGAAATGGACTTTACGCACAATTTATTGTATCCCCCCCCTTTTCCAAGATTGGCTTGAAGAAGTGATCAAAAAAAATGGGTCTGGAAGGAAAAGAGTGCATTTCGAGAAAAGAAAAGAGGACCCTCTTTTTCTCGCAATGCACCCGTTTCCTTCCAGACCCATTTCTTTTACCTCCTCAGAACTCTCTTTCTTTTCTCCTCCCTCTCTCTCTTAAGAGGGATTGAAAGAAAGAGGCTAGATGGAAAAGCTTCTTTTTTTTTTCTTTCGAGAAGATTAAAAAAAATTTGGAGGAGGAGCAAATTTTTTTTTAGAAGGTGATAACTTTAGTGACATTTAAAGAGACCACCAGAGGATCCGTTTGAGTCTCGACGACCTTTTCTTGACAGGGGTCTGTCTGGCAATAAGCGCTGGCATATTGTTTAGGGTAAGTAGAAGAGTCCGTCATGCCTGGATGAGGCGGTATGTAGCGCACTCCCAGATTAAAGAGGGTGATGAAGGGAAATCTCTCCACCGGATAGAGCAGTCGGTAAACGGGTTGATTGGGTACAACTCGAACCAGCGGCTGAGTTATAATGCTATACACCCAGGCCAGAATCTGATTATTTTTAGGATTCTTTTCGGCCAGATCTAACATTTCTTCGCTGGAGAGGACATATCCCTCTTGAGAACTGCCGAGACTTTCGAGATCTTTTATTTTCCTGAAGACATGGTGTTCGTCGAAAAACACGGAGAGAATGTCCCAGGTTCTTTTACTGGAAGTATGAATCAGAGGCAAAATGTCCGTAGCGTTCCAAAACAATCTTCCGTCATCCACATAACAGCGAATGCTCACAAACTCATTATATAAGACGCGGATCATCATCTTGAGTAGAAATATGGATACGCACAGCAGTCTTTCTCTCTGGGAAATAGAGTCTGTCTTCCACTCGCCTCTCTATATATACGAGAAGACCACGTGATGGGCGACGTGACGGTTGACTTCTAGAAAAAAAAATCAACTTTGTCTACCTCTCTCTCTATGACCTTCTATTTTTTTTCCTAAAGGACACCCCGTCACCTTTTCAAAGGTCATGGGATTGAGAGAAACGAAAGAAAAAAACAACCATCCTTTGTATACTACCTATGACCTTCTCCTAGAGACCCCTGTCATTTTCTTCTCGAGAGCTACGTGATGAAAGCTTTTTTTTTATTCTAGAGTTTATCAACTTTGTAGACACATGACCCCGTCACCTTCTCAAAGGTTATGTCGTATGGAATGGGACTCTTTTGGTTTTTTCTTTTGAGGAAATAAAAAATAAAACAACTTTATAATCATCTCTCTATGACCTTCAGAAACACTCATGTATTATCATTTTTTTTATTTTAGAATTCATCAACCTTGTTCCTCCTCCCCTCTCCCTCTTTCTCTCTCTCTGAGGAGTCTATATAAACGGATCGCCAGCGAGCTCTTGTTCATATCAGACGAGTGTTTCGCCTTGAGAACGGAAAAAAAACACAAAAGCCATGCTGCTCAAACTGGAATATAACGATGACTATTACGTGCACGCGTATGTGGATCTAGGATTCCTGTACTGGAATGCCAAAGATATCCTTGACTCTCTTGCCTACGAACGTCTCGCATACGACGAGTGTTCTCTAAGTCTTTTTTCCTAATCGACACGGTTTTCTTCGACTAGGCGATTTGGACAACTACTCCAAAGAATGGGGTCAACCGAACCAGATTATCCTCACTTCGAATGAAGCGGCCTTCGTCGCTTCGAAATCCCTGCATAACAAGTCGCTCATCCCTTGGATGTGTAAAATATTCATGAGACCTCTGACGAAAATTGAGGAGGACGGGGAAACGTATATCACCCTCCGAGAGACTGTGCAAGACGAACAAGAAAGGAAAAAGAGTCCTCTCTTTTTCATCACTCAATTCGGGATCCATCATCTCCCCAAAATCATCCAGAGACATCAAGCCTTCGTTGAAAAGTATCAGAAAGAGGATGATGGTGATGATGATGATGATGATGCGCTATGGTCTCCAGTCGCTTAAAGAAGGGGAAACGGTCTCCGCTTTCCCTATACCATAGACTGGAGAGTTGAATCAGGAGACCAAAAAAATGGGTCTTGGAAGGAATGAGTGCATTTCAAAATGCATACGATTCCTTCCGAGACCCATTTTTTTGGGCCACTCTCTCCTGCAATATTGGGAGAGAGAGAAAAGAAATTTATCATCTCCTGTCCACCCAAAAAGAAACTATGTATTTTTGTTTTTCTGGATGCGGCCGAATTTGTAGAGGAATCGTCCAGAAACCAGCCCTCAAGCCCATTTTCAGACTATTTCTATACATATTCGGTCATCAAGATGGTCCGGGGACGACTTTGTTTGGACATCATCTCTATATAGATGGTGAAATTTGTATAGCCATTTCTAAAGAATCTCAGAGAAAACTAAAAGCGAGATTGCAAAAAAAGAAATAGCCTCCAGTGAACACAATTCCAACGACAGTGGATAGGAAAAGTGAAGAGTTGAAAGTGAAAGTCGAAAAACGAAATGGGATCGGCTAGGAAAAATTTCTCAGAGCTCAGAAAAAAATTCTGAGATTTAAAAAAAAAAAAAAAAAAAAACTTTTTGTTAATTTTTATCATGTCTTCTAGACATGATAAAAATTAACTCACCCCCCTTTTGTCTGGGAATGTTTTCTCCCACTTTCTAAAAATAGACGATGACTCATCCTTTTAAAGAATAGAATCCATGAAAAGACTGGGTTCTGGTCTATTTTTAGAAACGGTGAGACAACATACCTAGACAAAAGGGGGGTGAGTTAATTTTTATCATGTCTAGAAGACATGATAAAAATTAACAAAAAGTTTTTTTTTTTTTTTTTTTTTTTTTATACATCCTAGAATTTTTTTCTGAGCTCTGAAAATATTTTGCCAGCCGATCTCATTTCGTTTTTCGACTTTCCGAGCTCTATTTGTATTGAAATATACTGAAAACCGACTCAAACACTCGTTTTCAGTATATTCCAATACAAATTGGCAGCCCACAAAATAAAAAAAGACATAATTTTTTTCTTGGATGGAGCTCCATTTGTATTGAAATATACTGAAAACCAACGTGAACGCCCGTTTTCAGTATATTCCAATACAAAATTGGCTGTCCACAAAATAAAAAAAAGACATCATTTTTTTCTTGGATCGAGCTCTATTTGTATTGAAATATACTGAAAACCGACTCAGACACCCGTTTTCAGTATATTCCAATACAAATTGGCAGTCCACAAAATAAAAAAAGACATCATTTTTTTCTTGGACGGAGCTCCATTTGTATTGAAATATACTGAAAACCAACGTGAACGCCCGTTTTCAGTATATTCCAATACAAAATTGGCTGTCCACAAAATAAAAAAAGACATCATTTTTTTCTTGGATCGAGCTCCACTTGTATTGGAATATACTGAAAACCGACGCGAACGCCCGTTTTCAGTATATTCCAATACAAAATTGGCTGTCCACAAAATAAAAAAAAGACATCATTTTTTTCTTGGATCGAGCTCCATTTGTATTGGAATATACTGAAAACTGGCGTTTGGTTGTCTACAAAATTAAAAAAGACATCATTTCTTTCTTGGATCGAGCTCCATTTGTATTGAAATATACTGAAAACCGACGTGAACGCCCGTTTTCAGTATATTCCAATACAAATTGGCAGTCCACACAATAAAAAAAAGACATCATTTCTTTCTTGGATCGAGCTCTATTTGTATTGAAATATACTGAAAACCGACTCAAACATCCGTTTTCAGTATATTCCAATACAAAATTGGTTGTCCACAAAATAAAAAAAAGACATCATTTCTTTCTTGGATCGAGCTCCATTTGTATTGAAATATACTGAAAACCGACGTGAACGCCCGTTTTCAGTATATTCCAATACAAATTGGCAGTCCACAAAATAAAAAAAAGACATCATTTCTTTCTTGGATCGAGCTCTATTTGTATTGAAATATACTGAAAACCGACTCAAACACCCGTTTTCAGTATATTCCAATACAAATTGGCAGTCCACAAAATAAAAAAAAGACATCATTTCTTTCTTGGATCGAGCTCTATTTGTATTGAAATATACTGAAAACCGACTCAAACACCCGTTTTCAGTATATTAAAATACAAATTGGCAGTCCAGAAAATAAAAAAAAGACATCATTTCTTTCTTGGATCGTACTCCATTTGTATAGAAATAGCCTAGAAATCAGTTCGAACGCCCGTTTTCAGTATATTGTAATACAAATGAAATGACATGAAAAATGCAAAAAGAGGAAAAGTAGCCTACCTTGACGGAAATTCTATTCCAAAAGGGGAAAACTTGTATCCAGGTGGGCCCACAGCACGGGCGGAACTCAAGCGAAACTCGATAGGTTGAAATCGATCCATTAAATAACATTCTTAACAAACAGTAAAGTTTTATTCACATCGAGTCGGCTGGGAAAAGTTTCTGAAAAATAAATTACCCCCCTTTTTAGTCTGAAAATTTGAAAATTGATGTCTTCAATTTTTAAAAATTGAAGACATCAATTTTCAGACTAAAAGGGTTTTTTTTTTTTTTTTTTTTTTTTCAGCCACAGAAATTTTTCTCCGGCTCTCAGAAATTTTTCCGCACTCGACTGGATGAATAAAATATCCCCGTTTCTTTAAGAATGGGCTCACTGTTAACTATTTCAGCATTCGAAGTTTCGCGTCCAATAATAACTGCCGGGTGTTCAAGAATGCAGATGCACCTACCAGATTTTCTACAGAGAAGCTTGACTGGATGGAGAGTGGATGACTTTTTCCAAGATTCTCGACTTTGGACCGTCAAGAGGTAAAGGATCTTTTTGTTTTTTTTTTTTTTCTTTTAAGAAAATTTATGGATAGATTCATTTCTTTTTGAATGGACCTAGAAAAATAGGACAAAGTTCTTTTCCAAGATTGGATGAGAGAGGGACCCAAAAAAATGGGTCTTGGAAGGAATCGAATGCATTTGCACTCATTCCTTCCAAGACCCATTTTTTTGGTCTCCTGATTCGTCTCTCTCTCTCTCTCTTCTTAGTCCATTTCCATAAATATAGGGAACGCGGAGAACCTTTCCCTACTTATTTCTAAAAATCTTTTCTTTATTTTTTTCTCCTGAGTTTATGTATTTATCAATTCAAATACTTTTGAGAACGGTCATCCCAATTCTCTGTCGTCTTTTCGGTTTCATCGTCCCAACACTCAGTGGACATAGTCTCAGTCGATTTTGGAGCATGGGTCGTCCGTTCATTGTCCCAACATTCAGTGGACATAGTCTCAGTAGATTTTGGAGCATGAGTCGTCCGTTCATCGTCCCAACACTCAGTGGATTTTGTCTTTGGATCCTCTGAAGATATTTTGGGGTCTCATGAGATTCTTTGGAAGGTTCGTCCCAACAGGCTGCTGGATCGTAATGGGGAATATTTTCAGGTATGTCTCCCCAACCCTCCGTCTTCCTCGTGTTATTGGAGGAAGTTGACGAAGTAGAAGAGCCCATCAAGTTTAAAGGCGTATGCTCATCCGGATGTTCCATCACTTGGAAACAGGACAGATTATCCCATTTCTGGATGAGATTATCGTACGCTTTTGGGGACGGATCCTTCTCTAACTGATCGTAGGCCTTATCAAAAGCTTGCAGAGGATTGCCTGCTTCCTCCTGAATCCTCTCCTCTTTCTCCGTTCCGTCTGGATAGACGTGATTGATATGAAAATCTCCTTCCATAATATGCCATCGATAATTGCGCACTTTGTTTTCGGCACAATGGAAATATTTCCTCCTTTGATGATGTCGGGCACATTTTTCCCGATACTTCCAAATGATTCCATCTGGTACATAAATTTCCGTCACGGGTTTTTGATAATCCAAGGCTTTAGCAAAGAATTTAGCTTTCTGGCATCCCACCACATAAATCGTGGAGAAGCTGTGAGTGAGCGATTGGAGAATGCGTCCTAAATGGTTGTAGGGAATATGACCCTCGTTCCAACGAAGTCCGTGCAAGTTTCTCGTCAGCCAGGCATTCGTTTTTTGGTTTTTTTCACTCAGTTGGTGGAAGGGGTGAGGAGGAGCAAACGTCAACGATCCCACGGTCAAAAAATCTTTTGTCGCATAGCCCAATTCTTTTAAAACGTAGGTAAATTCACCCTTCTTGTGGTTGTAGGACTGGAAACCCTCTAGATCGAGCACGATAAAGTTTTCTGAACACGCCATGGCGATGAATACGGTGATGTCTCCCACAAACAGGAGCAAAAAAAAGAGTCGAAAAGGTATATATGTATAACAGGGAAGATCTAGAAAGGAAAAAAAACAATAAAACGTTTTAGAGTCGTCGTCTTGAAAGAGACATTTTTCTTTTCAAAGGGTTAAGAAGTTTCAAAGTTTCAAAGGTCTTTTTAAATGAAGTTATGATTAAACCATATTCATAGGATCAAAGGGACTTACCAGCTCAGTTCACGTCTTCTTCTGTTCTCTGAAGAAATCTTGCGGAGGACACACACTTTTATACTCGCGCGACATCTGTCGGGATCGCGACCCCATCTAAATGTCAGGGTCATTCCAACCTCTTAAAAGGATCGGAATGAAAGAAACACTTTGATAAAAAATATATTTATGAAAAGATATCTGAGGGTCGTGAGAACATTTTCTCTCCCCACACCCAGACTATTTCAAAAAAAAAAAATAAAAATTCTTTCTTGGATCGCGTCAAGATTACAAAACAACTCACAGGACTTGTTTATCTCGATCTTGTCAGGGTCACCGTTTCACATAAGAAGATGGATGGACCCTGAACTTTAGACATGATAAAAATTAACTCTACCCGCCTTTTGTCTGGGAATAGGGTCTCACCGTTTCTAAAAATAGACCAGATCCCATTCTTGGAATTCTATTCTTTAGGAAAGGAGGAGTGATGGTCTATTTTTAAAAAGTGTGAGACAACATTCCCAGACAAAAGGGGGGGTAGAGTTAATTTTTATCATGTCTAAGACATGATAAAAATTAACCAAAAGTTTTTTTTTTTTTTTTTTTTTTTTTTTTTTTTTTTTTTTTTTAAGGCTGAAAAATTTTTCTGAGAGAGCTGAGAAAGATTTTTCCTCCCAATCTTTTTCGACGATGAAAAGGGAAAAACTACTGATCCGATCTCCCTACGCTTTAGGGAAAAAAAACAAAAAATACTTATGAAATATTCATGTGTTGAAATTGGCTATTCAAATAAGTGACATTTTGTTTCTCATTGGAACTGTTCAACGGCGAGTCCATTCGTCTCATTCTTTGGGGTAGGGGATGAAAGTACAGCGGTTTGTTGAAATCGATGATAGTTTCCTCTTTAGTCGGCGGAACTGTAAATCTATCCCGTCTTAACTCTTCTAATCTCTTTGAAAGTCTTTCCACTTGCTCTGCTAAGGTTTCCTCGGTACTCATGATCCCTCTTAGTTTAGGGAAGTCTTGACGTATTGGCTAGAGAACAGAGGGTCTTTTTCTCTCTATACATATATCATGTGGGAGCGTGTGATTTATAAATCCTTGTGAAATCTTTCTACGTCTTGTGTAACTTGGAAGATTCGTCTTGTGTAAATTGGAAAATTCTTCTTCTTCTCGTCGATTGGGCTGGAGTTATGGAAAAGAAATGGGATTGGAAAGAAATCAACATATTACAAAAAAAAGGAACTTTTTTTTCCATTTTTTTTCCTCTAGGGATTTACATACCATTTCATTCATGAACATTCAAGGGTTCTCTCCAAGACCAAATTTTAGAAGAGGACCACAAAGAGTACACTTGAGGATCCTCTTTCAGGTCTAGGTGAGATAAGGGTTGAGACCAATATTCTTGGGTCTCTAAAGCATCCCAACTTAGACATTTATTATTATTATTAGAAAGTTCATCCTCCTCCTCCTCCTCATCGTCGCACGAGTTCTCCTGGGGAGATTCTTCCGCCTCCTCTTCGTCTTCGACAGCTTTGCTTTCGGAGGGGTAACAATGTAATTTCCGGAAAACGTAACTACCCTCCATCAAATGGTATCGAAAATTTCTCACCTTGTTCTCGGCACAATGAATCATCTTTTGGAAATATTGGTGTCGCGTACATTTCGACTTGTTCCGCCACTCAGTTTTCCCTGGGATGTAAAACTCGTAAACGGATCGCTGGCAGAGCTTGCTGAAAAATTCGGCTTTATCGTATCCATTGACGTAGATCACCTCCACATTTTCGGTCAGCATTTTCAGGATTGTAGGAAGATGCTCGTAGGAAAGACGACCCTCGGTCCATTGCAGGCCGTGTCGGTTATTTGTAGTCTGGTTGACCACAGCTTGATTGCGGGACGATAAGTCATCGTAATGGACAGGAGGGAGAAAAATCATGGATCCGCATAAGGTTAAATCGCAAGTGATGTAGCCCAGTTCTTTCAAGATGAAACATATATCTCCCGTCTTTGGATCATAACAGTGAAAGTATTCCATGTCCAGAACAATGTAGGAATCTTTGAGAGGTTTGGCACTCAAAATGTCCATCTTCTTCAATTGAGGGAAAAAAGAAAACAAAATTCTTCTCGAGGGGTATTTGTTTTTAAATCCCCGTTTCCATGGCAAATGCTCACCGAGAAAGAAAAACGAACCGCTGTGTGGGCGAGTGATTATTATCACGGCTTGTCGTGGTACGAAGGAGAAATTCCGTACAGTCATTTTCCATGGGTGTTAACGATGTTGACGGAACCTTTTTCCATGATTTGGGTGCGAGGAGAAATGAAACGGCGGTTTTTAGAGAAATGGTTGCAAAGATCCATTTATTGCATTTCGGGATCGACGCAAGAGATTCTCAAATACAATAATAGATCAGGGAGAAATCATTCTTAAAAAAATGGTAAAGTCTCGAATCGGCTGGGAGAAAAAAAATTTCTCAGAGCTGGAAAAAAAAAAAACTTTTGGTTAATTTTTATCATGTCTTTAGACATGATAAAAATTAATGACCCTCCCTTTTTGTCTGGGAAGGATATCTCACCCTTTCTAAAAATAGATCATGACTCATCCTTTCTCTAATGGCAATCATTCCATGAATGAATCACGATTTGTTTTTCAAAAGAGTGAGACAACATTCCCAGACGAAAAGGGAAGGGGGGTCGTTAATTTTTATCATGTCTAAGACATGATAAAAATTAACAAAAAGTTTTTTTTTTTTTTTTTTTTTTTGAGTTAGAGAATTTTTCTCAGCTCTGAAAATTTTTTTTCCAGCCGACTCGAGACTTTACCATTTATATTTACGAATAGTCTTTGGATTATTTATTTATTTTCTTTTAAAAAGAAAAATTCTGAGCTAGACCTATCTATTGGCTTAACATTCTGGTCATAGAAACAGTCTAGAATCTCATTTTTTTTTCGAGGCTAATGCACGGGTTCTCCAATCAAAAGGGTTACTATAAAGGGATTGGTTTGAATGCATTTATCTGCAAATGTTGTAGGATTCTGTTGTTGAGAAGGGGGTATATTATTATTATTATTATGATGATGATGATGATGATTGTGGCAGATTCGTTTTCTACATGGAAGTCTAATCTCCTCCGAAGACATTTTCTGGGGATCGTCGATAGATGGTTTTTCAATAGGAATCGTTTCCCTCGGATCCTCAAGAGATAGAGGGGGGTCCTGTCTTGAGAGATGGAGCGGTCTCTCCTCCTCCTCCTCGAGAAGTCTTGAGAAAGGGAGAGGATTTTCGGTTCCCTTATTCTCGAGGGGTCTTGACAAATTGAGAGGTCCCTCCTCTTCGAAAGAGAGAGAAGTTTTGGTTCCCTTATCCTCGAGGGGTTTTGACAAATCGAGAGGTCCCTCATTTTCGAGGGGTCTTGATAAATGGAGAGGTTTTTCATCTTCGAGGGGTTTGATAAAGGAAGAGGTCCCTCCTTCTCGAGGGGTCTTGAGAAAGGGAGAGGTTTTTCATCTTCGAGGATGTTTGACAATGGGAGAGATCTCTCCTTTTCGAGGGGTCTCTGTTCCTCAAGGGGTTTTGAAAAAGGGAGAGGTTTTTCATCCTCGACGGGTTTTGACAAACGGAGAGGAATCTGAACAGGCTTCTCCTCATCCCCATCATTATCGAGGAGGATGAGGATAGGCTTTTGGAAAGGTTTTTTCTTTTTCTTCTGAACAGGCTCCTCTTGATGCTCGGGGAGAGGGATGGGGTAGTTGTTCCACCATTCTATTTTTTCTTGCTCGAGGATTTTTTCAAAAGTCGTAGCCTCCTTAAGATGAGACGAAGGAGGAGAGTCCTCGAGAAGAATATAATAGGTATTCTTCCCAGTCTTCTCGATCGAGAGAGGTTCGTGCAAACATTTGTGCAACCATTCACTAAAATGAACGAGAATCCCTTTTGTCTTCTCAAGACGATCCATAATCCTATTCATTTGCGAGACGGTTAGAAAGTGGGACGTGTAAAAATATTTGGCTCGTTTCATTAACAAAATTTGTGCATCCAAAGGTGGAATGTCACGAGCCATCAACACGTTTTCGTCGGATAAAAATTCGTCCCGCATCTTTTGATAACTCCCCACGGTATGATAACCCGCACATTTTGAAAAATCGGAGGCTTTCAAGTAAACGACTCCTTGGATGATATAAAAGGAAAGATCAACATATTTATATTTGAAAGGAATACACGTAGTGAGCTGGGGATGCCTCCTCATGATCCACTTGGACAAAAATACGACTTTGGGGCTCTCCACTTTTATTTATAGAGAGAAAGAGAGTGTGACCTTCCCTTCCCTCCTCCTCCTCTCTCCCTGCTTCCTCTATCTCTGGACGTCCTTGCATTGGAAAGGGTGACTTTGAAAAAAAAAAGAAGGTCATGGTTGGATAATTTTTTGTTTATTAAATTATTACCTTCACTTCCTCATTCCCACACACATTCATCTTTTAAGAAAAGAAAAAGAGGTCATGGAGATAAGATTTCTTGGAAAGAAGAGAGAGAAACAAAAAAAAATAAATAAATAAAACGGACGTCATAGAGCCTCTATATGTGTCTGTGTGTGTCTATATAGATATATAAAAAGGCGAGAGTACTGGGCGAGATCATTTCTTTTCCATTGGGAGCCATGTCGCTATTAGACGTTTTTCCAACTCAACGGATTTCGAACGGGGAGGATTTGAAGACGCTAAAGCAAATCTCCAACTTGAAAATTTTTTTGGCGTGTCATTGTGCGACATTTATTCCGCATTTACCACCTCATCAAGCGATCATTTCTTTCAACCAAGATGTCGAATCCTCCAACCTGCTCGTTCAGAATATATACAGAAAGTTATTCGAATCGCAACAAACGAAAGAGGAATCTCCCTTCTCTTGGAATCGGATGGATCGAGCTTTGAGACGGCCTATTCGAACAGACCGGCGATATACGGATCCACGCACGAGTTTTCGGTGGAAGAATATTTTTCTCACGAAACGATATTTTACGTTTGGAGTGAGAACGACGGCTGAGGACGAAGTTCATATTGTTCAAACCACAGCCGCTCCTCTCGCCTATTACGAATCATCGTCCTCCAATCTGAAGGAAAGAAGTTTTAAAGTCAGCGACAGGATGAAATATAAGAAATATATTCTGAGACCTTTTCAAAACTATGTCGTTCCCCCGAAAACGCAATATCTCATCGTCACAACCCAGAAGAGTCTCTTTCTCGTCGATCGGTGCTCGTACTCGCTATGGAAACAATTGAAAGAGGAGATTTCTTTCCAATCGCCGATGATGTTTCAAGAAAAAGAAGAAAACCCTCCGCCACCTTTACCCATCCCTTCCTTAGATGATAAGAGGAGCTGGACCAAACCGTTATTTCCCGAAACAAAATCGACCCGGCAACAGAAGGAAATTGAAGTCATAACAATTGAAGATGAGGAGGAAGAAAAAAAATTACCTCTTAAAAAACGGTCGACTTACCGGAACCTACCTGGCGTGCAAGATCCGCTTCAGAACCCAGAAGCTTCTTCTTCTTCCCCGACTTGTTCAAACAGGCAGCCACTTTTGCACTCCTCACAGACAGAACCTCTTCCAGTATCCTCTTCTTCTTCTTCTTCTTCTCTAACCTGTCCCGACATCGTAGAGGTAGAATGTCAGACGGGTCCACAAGCTTCAACGAGTCCCGACATCGTAGAGGTAGAATGTCAGACGGGTCCACAAGTTCCAACAGGTCCAGAAATCATGGAGGCAGAATCACAGCCGGGTTCACAAGTTCCAACGGGTCTAGAAATCGTAGAGGTAGAATTTCAGCCGGGTAAACAAGTTCCAACGGGTCCAGAAATCATGGAGGTAGAATCACAGCCGGGTCCAGACATCCTAGATCCCTCCACTCATCCCAAAGAGACTCCAAGTGTTTCAAGACAGCCTTGTGAGGATCCAGCCCTTCCGGTATGGAATGATTATATGGACTTACAAAATTTGGTGCAACAGGAATGAGAAGAAAATTATCATACGGATGGGTGGGTCAAAGACTGTTTAGATCATTTAACTTCGAATGAAATTGAACTGTTATGGAATTGCATTTCTGAAATCACATCGGAAATGGGATAAAAACCAAAACAAAAAAACTTTTTTAATAACAAATTGGAGGAGGGTCATGATGTCAATTAAAAAAAATATTATATAGAGTCCAATCTTGGTGGTTCACTTCAGTTTTCCAGCATGAGGTGATCCACGTTTCCCGAAATATGGATCCCATTCCAAGAGAGATTGTGTAGAGCCTTCACTTCAGTTCTTTTTTTTTCCTACCAAGAGGAGAGGGTCCCCAAAGGGTTACCCATGTCCAAAGAGAGAAAGTGTAGAGCGTTCATTTCAGTTTTTTTTCCAAGTTTAGGGGAGGGAGGTCTCAAAATGACACCCCCCCATTTTCAAAGAGAGATGGTGTAGAGCGTTCATTTCTGTTTTTTTCAAAAGTTAGGGAGTTTTCAAATGACTACCCATTTCAGAGAAAGAGAGAGAGAGAGAGAAGGTGTAGAGCGTTCATTTCAGTTTTCCAAGGTTAGGATGGTGGTGGAGAATCCTCAAAAATGGCTACTCATCTCAAAGAGAGAGAGAGAGAGAAAGCGTAGAGCGTTCATTTCAGTTTTCCAACATTAGAAGGTTCCAAAATACCTTCTGAATTCAAAGAGAGATCGTGTAGAGCGTTCATTTCCAGTTCTCCAAGATCAGAAGAAGAGGATCCGCTTTTCCCAAAAGGGCTTTCCGCATTCAGAGACAGCGAAATGCAGACTTCAGTTTTCTCCCTCCCCAAGAATAGAGGGTCCCAAAATGGCTTCCCATTTCAAAGAGAGAGGGAGAGGCGTTCATTTCCATTCTCCAAGATAGGGTCGTCTGCTTTTTCCCAAAATGGCTTCCCAATTCAAAGAGAGAGAGAGAGAGAGAAAGGGTGTGTAGAGCGGTCATGTTCATTCTCCAAGATAGGGTCGTCAGCTTTTTCTCAAAATGGCATCTCCCCATTCAAAAAGAGATCGTAACCAATTTTTTCCAATTTTTTTCCAAGATGGGGGGGAGAAGAAAACCTAGGATGGAATAACACGACACACAGAGAGAAAGAGAAAAAAAAACGCCATCTTGTCATTTTCTGATAGGGTACCGGTGTTCGAATACTTTTGTCACCGACTGTACTACATACGGCTTTTTGCTAATATACGGCCAATCTTGGAGTAGGCACTTGTTTGATTAATCCAAAGTTAAGTTTAGTTAGAGTTTAGTTAATATTTTTATATTCTTACGTTCAGACCACAAGTGGTTGGTCTCTGTATTCCGAAGTCCGGAAATCATTGTCAAGAGAGAAAAATAAAGGGTTTCGTATACCCTTCCTGTGTGTATTGTCTACTTCCCAAATTTATTGAACATAGCTTTAGTAAGCTCCCTGTTCCGAGTCAGGACATTTAATGTTCCCAAAGCAAGTAAGGGGGAACACAGAACCTGATAGTGGCGCCCGACGAAGAAGAATAACCATGGCCGAGTTTCAAGAAGAACCTGTGCTGCCTGCAGAAGCGGCTCAGAATCCAGAAATGCCAGCTGCCGCCCTGGAAGGATTTGGTTACATCGTCCAGACCATGCGCGCATCGATGAAACCAGAAGCAACATTTAATGGAAACTCACCGGTAACCAGTTTTTTGGAAAAATTGGATGACCACTTCATGCTGTATCCAGTGCATGAGTTTCAGAAAGTCACCTTAGCTACCAGAGCTTTGAGGCGCCAAGCGCTTAATTGGTTCAAATGTATAGGCAGAAGCCTCTTGGGTCAAGCGGGAAGTCCCACCTATACTTACGAAAATTTTAAGACTGCCTTAGTAAAAGCCTTCCCTGTCGTAAGAGATCTTGCAAGATTAGAAACGGAACTCTTCAGCATATACCAGAAACGAATTGAAAATCTTTCCACCTTTATTTTAAGAAAAATTCACGTCTTCAAACTCTTGTATGGAAACCGTCCGGATCCTGAGATAATTCAAGTGATTTTGCCGAGGTTACTTCCCCAAGTACATGACTTTATTGAATTAAGGAATCCGACTACACTGGAAAAGTTATTTGAGCTAGCAATCCAGTTTGAAAGTAGAAAAACGGCGGACATTGAAAGAAGACGCCAGTATGAGCAACGAAGCTAATTTGGTGCGCCAAGACCACAGCAAAGTAAAGAACACGGCTACGGAAGCAAAGCTAATCAGTGGGCAAGGAAACCCGAGTATCCAAAAACAACCGGTGAACGTCGACAGTTCAATAGTAAGCCACAAAAAAAGTCTGAAGGCCAGTGGAAAAAGAAGAAAGGCATGGAAAGGAAGAAACAAGATTTAAACTAAAACGGATTTCTGCTGACGGGAGGGTGCGGAAATCCGAAGGCCAAGAAAGCCCCTCTTCCTTCAAGTTAAATACAGTGATGGTAAAAAATTTGACTCTGCCAAAGATTGAAGTGTTGGTGAATAACATCCCAGCCACCGCAGTCCTGGATACAGGTGCGCAGTGTTCCTGTGTGGCAGAAGATTTTTTTAGGAAGTATTTCCGTAAATACCGCATATATAATTCGGATAATACGACAGTGTTAGCTGCGCAGGGAGAAAGATGCAAGTGCATAGGTAAATTACCGTTATACGTTCGTATCAAGGACGAGCAAGTAAAGATTATGTTTTTTATCGTAAAGAATTTGCAAGCACATGTCATCTTAGCGATAGACTTTCTTTCAGAGGCAGAAGCAACGCTGGATTTTAACGAGGCGTCCCTTAAGCTGACGTTGAAACCAGTTCGAGAAGAAAAAACAGAACCACGAACGTTAAACCTCGACCACCTGCCTAAGGAAGAGCAACAAAAAATTCGACAAGTGGTAAGTGAATTTGCTTCGTTATTTAGTGATATTCCCGGATTTACTCAAGTTACTAACCATAGTATCGACACCGGAGATTCACCGCCAGTTCGCCACAAACCATACCGATATGATAAGAATAAAGAAAAAATATAGAGTGGCACATTCGCGATACGTAAAAAGATCATAACGCCCATCTCAAGTAGTTATGCTAGCCCGGTTGTGTTATGTAAGAAACAAAATGACTATCCGGTAATACATGCAAAAAGGTGGCGTTTTGCAATTGACTATCGTAAATTAAACTCCATGACTAAATATCCGGTATATCCGTTACCTATTATCGAAGAAATTCTAAGGAACATAACTTCTACCAAATACATGACTACTTTAGACTTAACGACTGGTTATTTTCAAATAGGGGTTAGACCGGAAGATGTGCCTAAGACTTCTTTTATAACCAAGTCTGGCACTTATGCATTCCTGCGTATGCCGTTTGGCCTTTCAGGGGCATTGAACATTTCAGCGATGTATGGACATTGTGCTAAGGCCTGTTCTTGGAAAGTCCACATTTATCTATTTAGACAATATCATTATTACTAGTGATAATCTGGACCAACATGTTCAGTATTTAAGACAGGTGTTTTCATTATTCAATGAGGCCGGTCTAAAAGTTAATGTCGAAAAGTGCAAATTTGCAGCCCCTGAATTAAAATACTTAGGTTACAAAATATCTCAGAAAGGAATCGAGACAGACGAATCAAAAATAATCGCTGTGCAAAAGTATCCGCCACCAAATACGGCGAAGAAGCTCTCTTCTTTTCTAGGACTTTGTTCATATTATAGGTCCTTTATAAAGGATTTTGCAGCTATTGCTGAACCATTGTTAAAATTAAAAAGGAAAAGGGAAAGATTCTCGTGGACGGCCGAAGCCAATAGTCCTTTCGAAAAATTAAAGCAAGTATTAACGCAAGCCCCTGTTTTGAAATTTCCTGAAAACGATGAGAATTTAGAAATTTCAGCGGATGCTTCGGATTATGCGGTAGGAGCGGCACTTTCGCAAAATCAGCAGCCCGTGGCATTTTTTAGTAGAACTTTAAATCAAACACAAGGAAATTATTCCGCGACTGAGAGAGAGGCACTTGCAGTTCTGTTAGCAGTGCAAAAGTTCCGAGTCTATTTTGGAAGGGCGCCAATAACAGTGTATTCTGATCATGCGGCGGTAACTAGATTGTACTCAGGGAAAAACTTATCCTCAAGGTTAATAAGATGGGCACTCAAGTTACAAGAGTATAATCTGGTAATCAAGCACACCCCCGGAAAGGAAAATATCGTAGCAGATGCCCTATCCAGAATAAAAATAGATGAAGAAGGTAATACTGTAAAGGTGGCAATGCTCACAGCATGTACGATAAATTCCCGAGAAACTGTAATAACCGAACTGGGTAAGGATCCTGAATTTAAAAACATTTATGAGTATTTAAAGGATCCTGAAAATTTTAGCCACCAAGATATTGTGGCGATAAGAAATAGGGCGGCCTATTACGAACTAATAGATGGTCTATTATTTTGTACAAAAACTACAAATTCCAACAACGAATTTCGACCTGTTATCTCAGCTAGTCTTAGATTAAATATACTGCAGGAGTTACACGACTGCCCTTTAGCTTCTCATGCTGGTATTTGAAAAACCATCCAACGCGTACGGGAAGCAGTTTACTTTCATGAACTGCAAAAGTTAACAAGGGCGTATGTCCAGTCCTGCCCAACATGTCAAGCAGTTAATTATATTAATTTCCACCCGGCCGGGTTTCTAAATAGCATTAAATCCGAATTTCCAAATGAAATAATTGGCATCGATTTATTGGGCCCTTTCCCAAAAAGTCAGTTAAATAAAAGTCGCTATCTCCTTGTTATGGTTGATCATTTTAGTAAGTGGACCGAAATTGTTCCCTTAAAACGAGCCTCCGCGAAATTAGTTACTGATTCTATTTTAAATAAATATATTTTAAAATACGGGGCGCCCCTAAAAGTTATATCGGATAATGGTCCTCAATTTGTAAGTAATATATTTGAAGACATGTGCCAAAAACTGGGCATACGTCATTTAAAAATGGTCCCGTATCGGCCGCAATCAAATATAGCGGAACGGGTTAATAGAAGTATAGTGAAAATTATCCGTAGTTATGTTAAAAATTTTCATAAAAGCTGGGATAACTATGTCAATGAATTAGCTTTCGCCCTTAGGACCGCAAAACATGATACAACGGGCAAAACTCCTGCTGAGTTATTTTTAGGCAGAAAGATTATAACGCCGTTAGATAAATTATTTTATGTTCAACAAAGAGCCCCAGAATTTAAAATGGGCGATATAGAAAAATTAATTAAAGAAGCAAAAAAGAACACAGAAGTAGCACAGAGAAAACAGAAACTTTATTATGATATGAAACGACGGGGAGTAACTTATAAAGTAGGAGATGAAGTGTTAAAAATTAAGCATTCACTTTCTTCAGCACCAGAAGATAAAACTGCCAAATTTTTTCCACGATTTGAAGGACCATATGTCATAGAAAAAATAACTCAGGCTGTAGTGGTGTTAAAAGCCAGGAATGGTGAAACATGCTCCGCAAACATTGACCAGATAAAACCATTCTATAATCGTAATAAAATGCAAATATTTAAAGATCTTTTGCAGGATCCGGCACGGCAGGCACTGCAGGCACAAACTCCAGAGGTGGAACAACGACAATCACAAGGGCAAGCCATTAGGAGGCAGGAGCAATTGAAAAGAAAGTTTCCCCGTCGGAAACTTGAAGGTAAGAAAAAGAAGCCGTTCCACCGACCAGAAAAGGGACAGCAAGACCACCCCCAGAATGAAGAAGGGAGAAGTACGACGAATGCAAAGAGAGCCAGGAGAAATGACGGCAACTATAACCCGGCTCCAAAACGGAAGTTCTACCCATCGGACAGGAATCTACGCAGCAAATGTCGACGAACTGATGAAGGAACACCAGCTGCGGAGGCAAAGAAACAAGGAAAATTTGAACAGCCAGCAACGACATCCAAGCAGGAACGAGAGAGAGTTGTCCCTGTTCCGCCAAGACCAGCTGCCATCAAACGGCCGAGACCACAGGCAGAGGCTAAAAAGAAGGTCTTCAAGGGTGACCAAACTGGAAGGAAAAGAGAGCTCATGGAGGAAGGAACTGAAGGGCGAACCCGCACAAGAAGGAAGATAAACCAAACCGTAATCTTCGCTACCTTCCAAGACTGGGCAGAAGAAAGGATGTTCGAATATCACAAAGATAAGTAAAACTTTATGTTACTTTGAAACCTTAAGTTAATCTTTCATTCTTACTGCAAGTGGCAGAATTCAAGACGTTTTACCTCATGTGATGTCTACCTTTATCGCCAAAAAGGCGAGAAATGAGTTGTTACCTATTTTGGTATTATGTTTTTCAATTACTCGCGAGTAAAACTAAAATTAATCTATAATAGGAATGTGTAAATACTTCCATATTGTAAAAGTTATTGTATAAAATTTTATTTAAAAGATTCTGGCAAGAAAGTAGTTTTAGTCTGAAAGACTTTTGAAATGTAGTATTTCAATGTAGAAGAATTGGCACTTGCTTGAAAAAGAATAGAAGTTAACAATGTACTACTAATGTATGTTTTAAAATGCGTAAAATTAACGGCATGTTAATATGTCCTTATATACAATGTGAACTGTTATTTTAAACATTAAGAAATACTGTGATATGTTAAAAGTGAAAGTAATGCAAAAAATTTTAACTTATTCGTGTGACTGTAAAAAGACCAAATTATTGTGAATATGTGGTTGAATGAATGTAGTTAGGCTCTCTGACGCTACACTTCAGAGTTAGCCACTTTCAGAATAGTACCTCAGGGCTTAGAGATGAATATATGGTGTGTTGTGAGGTCTTGTTATGTTGAATTTTAACACGTTAGTGTTTTGATTGCAGGCGGTTGTGTTGAACACTTGTACATAAACACGTTCGTGTTTGGTGTTTTCCTTTACAACACATGTCAAAGAGCACGGGGAGATAATTAAATTACGTCATGAATGAACAGAATATAAGTATTCATGTTACTTGCCATTTAATTGTGTATCATTTCATTAAACTAGTTTTCCTTCCAGATCTCTGGAAGGAACCAGATTTCAACTAAGAACTCCTGTTTAGATGCAGTACAGATGAAAAGTAATTGTCCAAGGAGTTGATAATGTAAAAACGACATTTTTTAATTTCTAGTTTCTAGTGAGAAATGTTTGTAAAAGATTGGCCTCGCGTTAGATTCTAGAGCTAAAAGTTTTCAACAAGGTCGTTTTAGACCTCAGTTTCAAACTAATTAACTCTGGCGCGAAGTATGTAAGAATCCTAAGTTTTACTAACGTTTATTTTATTTTAAATCTTTACTATCACTTCTTATTTTCTACTTCCGGGTAGAATTAAAAGCTTTAACTTATTTATGCAAATTTGTCTTGCGAACGCCAAGTACTTAAGTTGTGGCCTTTTGCCAAGCAAGAGAGAGGAAGGAGCAATTAGAAGCAGGCCGCTTGCCATAGTAGTTTTACTCGGTTGCTGGTTGCCTTCAAGGCCAGAGGTTTAATCCTCTTGATAATTTTTAAACGTATCGTAGTGTTAGCAGTTCTCTGTAGTACATACGGCTTTTTGCTAATATACGGCCAATCTTGGAGTAGGCACTTGTTTGATTAATCCAAAGTTAAGTTTAGTTAGAGTTTAGTTAATATTTTTATATTCTTACGTTCAGACTACAAGTGGTTGGTCTCTGTATTCCGAAGTCCTGAAATCATTGTCAAGAGAGAAAAATAAAGGGTTTCGTATACCCTTCCTGTGTGTATTGTCTACTTCCCAAATTTATTGAACATAGCTTTAGTAAGCTCCCTGTTCCGAGTCAGGACATTTAATGTTCCCAAAGCAAGTAAGGAGGAACACAGAACCTGATACCGTCAAAAATTCGAAAAGTGGGGTAGGTTTTGGAAATACGCGTACGGGTACAACACGCAGGTGGCAACTCGCAGATGGAAAAGAGCTATGTCGACAACCTTCCTTACCGCTGCTCCACTGGAGGAGTTCGACGTGCGAGACTTGGAGGTTACTTGAAAATTGGTGAGTCCTTCAATTTATGCTTTCATTTTGTATTTCTAAGTTCATTTGAATTGTGACTTTGTGTGTTTAATGTAATTTAAGTGTTAGTTCATCTAGTGTGACTTAGTATTTTTGATTTTGAGCAAAACTGGTAAAATAATTAACGTTTTTGTGCTGCGCAATGCTAAGCCTAATCAGGCTTAGTAAATGCAACATCATTTCCGAGCTGTAATTTCTTCTTTTTGGTCATCCTGATTCTAAGTTGATAGTCCGTAATAGTCCGTTGATAGTCCGAAAAAGCAATTATAGCACGTGAAAATTCATGTGCTATAATTGCTTTTTTACGAAGACGATATGGAAACGGTAAAGGATACGCACCTTAAGGATATGGACTTACTTCTGGACTTAGCCTGGAAAAGAAATTTCAAATTATTCGGCGATTTTCGTCCACGGCAAACTAAACAGTGAGTAACTAGCTGTGCTAAACAATATGAGGCAACAGTATCATGATACTTATAACACTCCCGAAATGATACTTATAACACTCCCGAAAGCCTTGTAAAACAAGTCGAAAAAATAGCCATTTAACCAAAGATGAATGGAAACAGGTTCCCAGAAAACGCACACGAAATAACAGTAACTCCTCGGTTGAAGAGGATTTATCCCCCTTAAATACGCAATCAAAATTTGACTCTCTTCCTAGCGAAGAAAATTTAGATAATATGGAACAAGACACTGAAATTGATACTTCTGCGAGTTACACCACGACTACTGCAATTAACGACCACGATACTGCATCAAAGGATTTAAGCAACCACGTAAATACGCTGGAAAAGTTCCACCACTTATTATCACAGATCCTAAAATAAACTGGAAAGAATTTCGTAAAGAAATAAAAGAAGATTTAGGCATCGAAAAAGTTGAAGGAAAGATAGAAGGCGGAAACTTCAGAATTAAGCTGTTTTCTGCCGACGACTACCGCAAAGTTTAGGATAGGCTTGATTCTCGAAAGATTCCCTATCACACATTTTTACTGAACACTGATAAAGTGTTTAGATGCATAATAAAAGGGTTATCAAATGACACAGACATAAAGGAAATTGAAGATCTTAAATCTCATAACATCCCTGTACTAAAATGCAAAGAAATATAGCGCGTGCGTGATGGCATAGCTGTTACCTGCCCGTTTTTTATGTTGAAACTCCGCGCACAGAAGCTGGAAAATTAATCAGTCATGGACGCCACATTACTGATATTAGAGTAAAAGTGGTTTCGTACAAAAGCAGGCCCGGACCGACGCAGTGTTTCAGCTGCCAACGGTACTGGAATACTCAACGTGCATGTAAAAATATCCCCCGGTGTCTCAGATGGGCCGAGAATCACAAATCCTTCCAATGCCCTCAAAAAGGTAAAGAATTCCCAGCAAAATGTGTCCTCTGTGGTGGAGGACATGCATCCTGTAGTAAGGATTGCCCCAAAAGACCAGGAAATACAGATATTGAAAAATATTAATGAAGAAGAAACACCAAAAAAATTCCCAAAATAAGCAAAATCAACGGACTATAGCTACTTTCAGCCAATCACGTAATTTGGGCACTACCCCGAACAACCAATCTTATGCGGCGATTACCAAGAGCAACCCAAAGACGGTTAACGACAGGAAATCCTTTAAGAATAATAAGAATTCTATAAATAACGATAAAGAAGACCAATCCTCCAAAAATAAACGAAAACCAGTAAACACAGATACAGAAGAACAATCCTTTGAAGGATTCACCGGGTTCATTACTGAAATTTAGCAAGTTTACAAGCAATACAAGCAGGTATCTTACCCCGACTCCAGGCTCAAGACTGCAATGGCAGCACTAAAGATATTCATCCAGAACGAACATGAATAATACTTAGGCCCATACGGCTAATCCAAATACCATACAACATATTAATTATGCCAAGTTTATGTTTTATAATAGTAATGGTATTAAAAATCAAAAAATTAAAATTCAAAACTACATCAACCAGCACAGTCTGGATGTAATTTTATTAAGTGAAACCCACCTCAAACCGAATAAAAAATTTAAAATTCCCACTACAACATCTATAGATCTGACCGTCTTCATAAGCGTGGTGGCGGTACAGCTATTCTCATGAAAAAATGCCTAAACAGTACCATCTTTCCTCTTACTCTTATGAGCTTTGAAGCAAGTGCATGTATTTTGAACAGTTATAATAAAGAAAACTCATCATTGCTGTTTATAAGCCACCCAACAATAGCCTCAACACTCAAGATCTTGACTATATTCTCAACTTAGGTTATCCAACTACTATTGTTGGGGACCTAAATTGTAAGCACGCTAACTGGAACTCCAGACGGAATAATCCAGACTGGAATTATTCTTAATAATTATATCATCAACAACCCTGATATCAACATTTATGGTCCAGATGAACCAACGCATCTTCATCAAATCTCAAATACTTCTGATGTATTAGACATCTTAATTACCTTCAATGTTCCTCAAATACCTTTTCTCCAAGTGGATAATGAACTTTCTTCAGGTCACCTACCAGTACGCTTCACTTTATATGGCTTAAAGCATGGTCTTCTGTCTATAAAGTGTCGCATTAATTGGGAAAAGTATGCTTATCAACTTGAAGAAAACATATCTGCTACCACTAGAATGACTAATAACAGCAAAATTCATGATGCCACAGTCTATCTTAGCAGTAAAATCAACGAAGCCATCAACCACGCCAAACTTATTCCAAAACAGACTAATTATACGCTCCCACACAACATTAGACAGTAGTAGTAGTAGTAGTAGTAGTAGTAGTAGGTTTCCTGGCACAAAACCTTAATGATTATATGCGCCGAAACTCACGTCAAATATTCTTAAATACAAAGACATATAAAAACAAATGGACAAGATAAAATCACACTAGCATTAAAAACAATGATGAAAATGATATGCAAAGATACAATGCTTAAAATAAACAAATACACACGTCTCATATAATTATCACAAGTACAAAACAAACACTAAGCCATCAAACATAGGATATATTAAAATGCATACTATTAAAAACAATAAGACAGGACAACAGACTCAAATTAAACTAAATAATAAATACCTGTCTCTTTCAAATAAAGGAACAAATTTGAGTTGACCTCTTTCCCAATTATATAATCAAGAGGCAAGTCACCTTCCTTAAAATGTTTTAAACGAAGATTTTTAAGATATGGACACTCTATTAAAAAATGGCTAACTGACATTTCTGAATAACAGTTTGGGCACACCGGTTCACTCTCAGTTTTTAATAGATAACTGTGTGTAATATACGAGTGACCAATTCTCAGACGGGTTAACAAAATTTCCTCCTTCCGGTTCCTAGTGGGCTCCCAACATTCAATTTTTGGTTCGACCCTTCTCAGTTTATTTTCCGGCTGGTCATCTCAGAGTTGCTGCCATTTTTTCAATAATCTGTCTTTGATGACTTTATGGATGTCACTAAAGGGGACGAGGCGATGTGTCAGATGAATTGCAGATTTAGCTGTAGCGTCTGCCAGCTCATTCCCTTTTATACCTACGTGTCCTGGAACCCAACAGTACAGGATGCAGTACCCACGGCTTTTTAATTTAAGATTAAGGCTTAAAATGTCAACCACGATGGGGTTCTGAGTATTGTAATATAAGTTTAAGGATTTCAAAACACTAAGTGGGTCTGTATATATAATGAAATTTCTTTGACGTAGCTTTGAAATAAAAGGAAGTGCGTAATAAACAGCATTTAATTCTGAGGTGAAAACGGAGCAGGCATCATGAAGTCTTCTACCCTCCATGTGGTCTTCAGTAAAAAAGAGGCACCAACATGTCCTACTGATTTTGACCCATCTGTGTATACAGGAATGTAACTAGAGTGTTTGTGCCTGTAGTCAGAAAAAGTTGTTTGTACACAAACTCATTAGTGTATTTCTTGCCTAAATGTTGGAAAATATCTAGAAGCCGAATCTGAGCATCCTCCCAAGGTGAGATTTCAAAATACTTTACTGGCTGGGTAGTGAGATCTCTCATGCGGTATTTCTCGATTAGTGAGTTAACCTTAAGTGAGAAGTAAGGCACATGGGATGGTCTGCCCTGAAACAAGAACTTGTAACTGTCATCAACGAAAGAAACATGGTTTGGGTGATCAGGAAGTGACAACACTTTGAAATGGTAGCAGAGTGACAATTGCTCACGCCTTAACTGCAGCGATGGTTCGTGACAGTCAACATAAAGACTTTGGACAGGAGATGTTCTAAATGCACCAGAAGATATACGCAGGGCCTGATGATGAACAGGATCTAATTTTACTAAAATGGAAGGCCTTGCAGACCCATAGACAACTAAGCCGTAATCTAGTTTGGAGCGTATAAGTGCTCTATAGATCCGGAGTAACGAAGTACGGTCTGCACCCCAGGAGGTGTTCGCCAGGACTTTCAAAAGGTTCAGTCTCCTAAAACATTTCTTTCTTAGGTACAGGATGTGTGGAAGGAAAGTTAATTTCCGGTCGAACATCACTCCTAAAAATTTTATTTCGGGTTCCACTGGAATCAGTGATCCTTCAAGATACAGCTCAGGCTCAGGATGGAGGTTGCGCTTCCTGCAAAAGTGTATGCATACAGTCTTCTGTTTAGAAAAACGAAATCTTTCTTACTTTGACCATTCCTGGATCTTATTAAGAGCGATTTGCAATTGCCTCTCTACATATCTCATGTCTGCACCTTGACAGCAAATGTGAAGATCGTCAACATATAAGGAACCTACAACCGTAGTAGGAAGTTGTTTTAGAACAGAGTTGATTTTTAAGTTGAACAAAGTAACGCTTAGTACACAGCCTTGAGGCACACCCTCTTCTTGAAAGAATACATCTGATGTAAAACCAATCCTAACTTAAAACGTTCTACCCTTCAAAACGTTTTGCAGAAATATTGGCAAGTTGCCGCGTAATCTAGTGGTGTGAAGATCAAGTAAAATCCCATGTCTCCATGCTTTGTCATACGCCATTTCTATGTCGAAAAACACAGAGACTAGGTGGTTTCTTTTGACAAAGGCTTTACGAATCGAGGTTTCCAAAAGGAGCATATTATCAACAGTCGTTCTGCCTTTACGAAAACCACTTTGATATTTGGATATTATATTGTCCTTTTCTAAATAATAGACCAAGCGGCAGTTTACCATTTTTCGAAAAGCTTGCAAACACAGCTGGTAAGGGCGATGGGTATGTTAGTTGATGGGATTCTTTGGATCTTTCCTTGGCTTAGGTATCGGAATGACTACAGCTATCTTCCATGCATTGGGAAAGTTATGCTCCTTCCACACCCGATTATACAAAGTGAGAAGGGCATTCAGTGACTTACAGGAAAGATGTTTCAGCATTTCGTAACTGATACCCTCTGGACTACAGCAAGATTTATTTGTCTGTAATAAAGCTCTTCTTAATTCAAAATAGGAAAATTCGCAATTGTAAAGCTCAGAGTTGCCAGAGTGGAACTTAATGGGAATAATTTCAGCATGTAGCTTAGCAGATAGAAATGTTGGGGGATAACTGCAGCCATTAGAGATGGCTGCAAACGTTTCACCAAGGGTGTTTGCAATTTCTTTCGTTGTGCTGATCGTTCGGCCGTCTTTTTCTAGGATGGAAAGTGAGTGGTCTCGGTCTATTCCACAGGCTTTTCTAACTTTTTCCAATACTCGCTTACTGGATGTTGAGGCTGTTATCCCAGACACATAAGATATCCAGGAATTCCTCTTACTCTCCCGTCGTATTTTCCGTGTGTTTGCTTTAGCTTTTTTGAAAGCAATAAGATTTGGGAGTGTGGGATATCTTCGAAAACGTCCCCACGCTTTTCTCTGCTGTCTTAGAGTTTTCTGGCATTCTTGATTCCACCAAGGTTTCGGAGGTTTTGCTGAGCTCAGAGGTATAGAGGCTGTAGCCTCTTGGATTATAATGTCAGTAATGGCTTTCACTGCATCGTCGACCGGCACATCGTTCACTACTTCATCCGTGAGCTCTGCAAGAGAGGAGAAAAGCTCCCAGTCTGCCCTTTCAAATATAAAGTGTGAGGGCCTTACGACGGGACTCATTCCTGCCCTAGCAAAAGTAACAAATATCGGGAAGTGATCACTATTGTGAGGATCATCTCTAACGCTAAAAGTGCAGAAGGGCAAAAGAGAAGGTGAACAGATGGCAAGATCAAGAGTGTGAAATGTCCTTGTTGGCTCATGGAAGTAGGTATCCTGACCGACATTGAGAAGACAAAGGCAATGATCTATGATCAACTGCTCAGTTTGTCTACCTCGAGGATTTGTATCTCTACTTCCCCATAACTGACTATGTCCGTTAAAATGCCCCATGGTAATAAACGGCTCTGGCAGCTGTTCTATCAACTCATTTAGTTGTGTCTGATCGATAGCTTCATTAGGAGGTAGATATATGGAAATGACAGAAACTAATAATTTAATATTAGCTTGTATAGCTACTGCTTGAAGGGATGTTGCTAACGGAAGGACAGTTGACGGATAGTCATATGAGGTGAGAAGGCGTACACCCTCACAGACGCGTTCACTAACAACATTGTTCTTTCTTGTAAATGAAAATCTCCTAAGTTTGACTTTGCTATTAGCTTTGAGATGTGTCTCCTGTAAAGCGAAGCAAACTGGCTGATGCTCATCAATCATGTTCTTAACATTCAAGAGACTCTGATGGAAACCACGACAGTTCCAGGAGATAAGGGTAGCCATTATGAGTTTTTATTTCCCCGATGCTGCTTCTTTGTCAGACGAGGAAGCAGATTTCTCGGAAATTCAAGTCCGGCTTCAACTTCCATATCATCAAAGTCAGAGCTAAAATTTTCAAGTGAACTGTCAGTTCGACTCCTATGCTTAACAATAGGGCTTTCGGATTGTTTCAGTAGGTTTGGTTTACTTGATGATGCGGGATTGTTTCTAAAGGCATATCCTGGGTTTTTATTGTTCCTGTTACTTTGTTTTGAGTGGCACTAGTTTTTGTTAGCTTATTTCCTGCATTATACTCTATTACTGTTATTTAAGAGGTATTTTCCCCTTCGTTATTTGTCTTTTGACATGGACTGCTTAGACTAGTTTGGACTCCTACTGTTTTGAATTTCTTTGCAGCCTCAGCATATGAAACATTTAAACGTGGCTGCGCATATTTTTCTAGCTTCTGCATATGTTAAGATTTTAGCCACTTTCAAGGACTGTACAGTCGGTCACAAAAGAATTTGAACACCGTTACCAATTCAGAAAATTTACTTTTCCGTTGAGAAACAAACTGGTGGCTCGTCTCAATCTTGGTTCGATCAGATCACCAAAGGATGGTTGACGTCCATCCTGGCTAGGTGTCGAGAGAGAGAAAAGAAAACCACGAGCTATCTGAGTGAGCTAGGAAACAACATAACTACTCAAGCGATACAGGTTTGCGAGCAGAGAAAAAGGCAAACGGTGGCTGCGGCCCGACTTGGTTGGCGAAGAGCAAAAAACAAAAGGGTCTCAAGAGTCTATCTTAGTTGGATGGGAAAACAAAAGGATGGCTCACGTCAAATTTCTCTAGGTGTAGGAAAAATTAAAACATGACCTATCTTAGTGAGCTGGGAAACAAAATGGCTGCTCAAGTGATCGAGGTTTGCGTGCAGAGGAAAAATAAAAACCACAAACGGTCCCTACGCCCCGTCTCGGTTCGCGCAGAGAGAAAAAGAACAGAATCGTCTCACTAATACATCTTAGTTGGATGAGGAGAAACAAAAGAATGGCTCACGTCAAATTTGGCTAGGTGTAGGAAAAAATACAACACGACCTATCTGAGTGAGCTGGGAAACAAAATGGTTGCTCAAGTGATCCAGGTTTGCGCTCAGAGGAAAAAATAATAAACACAAACGGTCGTTACGCCCCGTCTCGGTTCGCGTAGAGAGAAAGAACACAATGGTCTTCCCACCATCAGGGTTTGAGATGAGAAATAAAAGGGTGGTTCTCAAACTATCGAGGTTTAAGAGCACGAAAGGGTTCGAGTTGAATGAGCTTTCGTGAGACTAGAGAAAAAAATAGTTTAGCTTATTCGTCAACATGTCCCGTTCATGACATCTTACACTTCTTTGACAAATTGCTTCGAAATATGAAAAAAGATAATATCCAGCTCGTGTAAAGTTCAGAAATCGCAAAATATTCCCAAATAATTCCTTTTCTTGAGAAAGCATATCCTGTGTCCAGATGAGGTAGAGGTAGAGAGAGAAAGCATGCTGCATCTTCAAGGACCAGCACTGTTCTGAACAGAAACACGGAATATTTTTATAGATAAGTGAGGAATTGAAAGTGAAAGTCAAAAAACGAAATCGGATCGGCTGGGAAAAAATTTTTAGAGGTCAGAAAAAAATTCCAAGTGGATAAGTTGTTAAAAAAAACTTTTTGTTAATTTTTATTATGTCTTTAGACATAATAAAAATTAACGATCTCCTTCCTTTTGTCTGGGAATGATGACTCATCCTTTCTAAAAAATAGAATTCCAAGAAAATCAATGAGCTATGGTCTATTTGTAGACCATTGAGGTGTGAGGGAGGGTAGTTTGTGATATTTATTTCCATTTCCACGGCAGACAACACTCTTGTGATTTAGAGAGGTATGAGAGACGAGCTAGAGGATTTTTTTCCCGTTAACATTGTGAAAGGGATCGAGTCGGCTGGGAAAAATTTCTCAGAGCTCAGAAAAAAAATTCTCAGTCGGTCCCGAGAGCAGACATTGCTTTAGGGTAAAAAATACTTTTTGGAAATCTATTCCTGCTTTCGTCTGGATAGAAATGATTTTCACGAAAGGCATGTCCCATTTTCATTTCTCAAGTCGTTGTTTATAGTATGCTTCTAAACAGTTCCGAGTGAAATATTGTCAAATTTTCTCTTTATAGAGTGAAACTGTATTAAAAATGTTTTTAGTTCCTAATGTTGTTACGATACGACCCCCTCTCTTTGAACACTTGAGAAAGATCGTATCACCCTGGTATAGCTAAAGCGAAACTCAGAAGGCTGTCAACAAAAACATTTTTCAGATTTGCTTTCAAAAGCTACGAGAATCTAAAAGAGCTATGGGAATTTCCAGAAGGGGAGGGGCAGAAAATAGATATCCAGGTGAGTCCACAGCATGAACTGCACGGAAGGGAAACGGGAAAGACTTCAATAGATATAACAGAGAGTCCATTCTTAAAAAATAGAGGGATGTCTCCTCGATCGAGTCGGCTGGGTAAAAACAAAATTCTAACAGCTGAGAAAAATGTTCGCATACCTTCATAATGGAACTTTCCAGAAAAGAGCAGTTTTTATTCAGGTCGAATCCATAGCACAGACTGACTGGAAGTCGAAACTCGAGTGGTTTAAATAGATAAGTGTGAATTCTTTCTAGAAAGAATTTTGTATGTCTTGCCAATCGAAAATCGAGTCGGCTGGGTACATACCCTTTTTGTTTAGGATGTGATGTCTCACCCTTTCTAAAAATAGAATTCCTAGAAAAACAAAGAGTCATCGCTTTCTTGGAAATCTGCTTTAGAAGCTTGTTGAAACATGTTGAGACCTGATTGGAACCAAAATAGGGAAGTTCAAGTAAATTTTTATTATGTCTAAAGACAGAAAGCTTCTTTTTTTTTTTTAAATAACTCAGCCAGCAAGAAATTTTTGCCAGACCCCTGAGAGTTCTCCCCCTCGACTCAAATCAAAACAAGACAATACAAAATTGTTTCTGGAACGAACTCTCACTATCTATTTAAACCACTCGCGTTTCAGCTTTTAGATCAGTCTGTGCTATGCACTCAACATGGATACACGCTTCTCTCTCCTGGAAAGAGCTTTTGTGAAGGTATGTGAACTTTGTTTTCCTACTCATTTGTAATTCATTAGACTAGAAATGTGTTATTAATTCCTTTCAATACTTTGACGTATTTTAACATTCTTTCTCTTCTACTGCTTTTTGCTTTTCAAGGCTATAAATGTTTTACTCAATAGCCTTTTTTATAGAAAATATGTTATTATTTCTTTTCAATACTTTGATATTTCGCTTTAAAGTATTTAAAGATTTGTTATTTCCTATGTTTGTTCATATTTTGTGAAGCTTTAACAAATAACTTTCAAGAAAGCAACATCATGTGGTCCACAGCTGGCTAGACCAGTCACGATCAATGGATCACGATTGTGCCATCGTATACTGATATATGTTGTGAAACTTTAACAAATGACTTTCAAGAAAGCAACATCGTGTGGTCCACAGCTGGCTGGACCAGTCACGATCAATGGATCACGATTGTGCCATCGTATACTGATATATTCTGTGAAAGTTTAACAAATGACTTTCAAGAAAGCAACATCATGTGGTCCACAGCTGGCTAGACCAGTCACAACCAATGGATCACGATTGTTGCATTGCGCACTGATATATTTTGTGAAACTTAACAAAGCCCTTTCAAGAAGGCAAGATCTCGTGATCCACAGCTGGCTAGAGAATATTCAGGAAAAACGGATCATGATTTTTTTTTATTCAATATACATCAATTGTATACTGATATATTTTGTGAAACTTTAACAAAGCCCTTTCAAGAAGGCAAGATCTCGTGATCCACAGCTGGCTAGACCAGTCACAACCAATGGATCACGATTGTTGCATTGCGCACTGATATATTTTGTGAAACTTAACAAAGCCCTTTCAAGAAGGCAAGATCTCGTGATCCACAGCTGGCTAGAGATTAGTCAGGATAAACGGATCATGATTTTTTTTTATTCAATATACATCAATTGTATACTGATATATTTTGTGAAACTTTAACAAAGCCCTTTCAAGAAGGCAAGATCTCGTGATCCACAGCTGGCTAGACCAGTTAAAAATAGATGGATTACGATTGTTCCATCGTATACTGATATATTTTGTGAAACTTTAACATAGCCCTTTCAAGAAGGCAAGATCATGTAATTCAGAATAATTGTCCAATCGTATATACTGGTATATTCTGATAAAAAAACAGAATGATCCAATTTGAATACGAATATGGGTCTATATCCCAATATGTTTTATAAAATCAATTTCATATTTTGTAAAACTTGAAGACTGACATTCAAGCTGGCAAATGGGTGGGTTTTTTCCCATGTGTAACGTGAATATGAGCCAGTTTGCCTTCAAAAGTTCTCCACGAAGGCATTTCTTAAGGCAAATAGGATATTTGTTGATCAAAGAAGGAAATTCCAGTGGAATGACTTACGAATTTTGAAAATGTTAGCCTTTGAATATTTTGGAGGAAACTCTATCCTTTGAGTTGATACTAGAACACCCCGAGTGCCGACATCGTTCTAAGAGAAATTTCCTCCGTTTGAGAGCTACGAATCCAAATTTACAATTAGCTTATACAGCTACGAGGAAATTGGACAATGCTGATCTGAAGTGGAATGTCTGTATACATCATATTGAGAGATCTATTTCTAAAGGATCTCAGAGAAAAACATTTGACGCATTCTTGAAAAAAAAAATTCAAATGTGTCGTCTGAAGCAGGCTCATGTTGAGAGATGAGAGATCGAACAACAGCTCTCCATTGTGTTCAGCTAGCGACCCGTTGTTCACCCGTATACAAACAGGAATGCTCTAAACTTTCTCCTACCTCAACGGTGTTGTTTGAAATGAATAGGACAAACAAATTGTCATAGCTATGAAATGAAACACAAAACCGGTGGATACTTTCTAGAATATGGACACTCGTACCCGGCTGGGTATACAGCATAGACTCAACGGAAACGAAACGGGAAAGACTTTCATAGATAACTGACGAACTTTCATAGAGAAAATTCAAACGTGTCGTCTAAAGCAGGCTCATGTTGAGAGATGAGAGATCAAACAACAGCTCTCCATTGTGTTCAGTGCAGTGGGCGACCCGTTATTCACCCGTAGACAAAAAGGAATGCTCTAAACTTTCTCCTAACTCAACGGTGTTGTTTCAAATGAATAGGAAAAAAAAATCATCACAGCTATGAAATGAAATACAAAACCGGTGGATAATTTCTAGAATAAGAACATTTGTACCCAGCTGGGTCTACAACATGGACTCAACGCAAATGAAACAGTAAAGGCTTCCAGAGATATCAGAGAATCCATTCTTAAAAATCGGGTAATGTCTCGTCGATCGAGTCGGCTTTAAAAAAACATTTCTAAAAGCTGAGAAATATGTTAGCATGCCTTTACAGAAGCTCTTTGTAGGAGGGAGAAGTGTGTATCCAGGTCGAATCCACAGCACAGTCGGATTTGAAGTCGAAACGCGAGTGGTTTAAAAAGATAAGTATGAATTCTTTCTAGAAAGAATTTTGTATGTCTTGCCAATCGAAAATCGAGTCGGTAGGGAAAAAATTTCTGAGGGCTGGAAAAAAAGTTCTCTGGCTCAGATTTAAAAAAAAAATTAATTTTTATTGTCTTTAGACATAATAAAAATTAACGATCTCCCTCTTTTGTTTCGAAAGATGACTCACCTTTCTAGAAATAGACCATAGCTCATTGTTTTTCCTGGAATTCTATTTTTAGAAATACTGAGTCATGATCTTTTTTTAGAAAGAGTGAGACATCATCCTAAACAAAAAGGGTATGTAGTTTATGATGTCTAAAGACATCATAAAAATTAATTTTTTTTTTTTTTTTAAATCTGAGGCAGAGAAATTTTTTTCCAGATTTCAGAATTTTTTTCCCAGCCGATTCGATTTCGTTTTTTGACTTTCACTTTCAATTCTTCTCTTTTGTATAAAAGCATTACGCATTTTTGTTCAGAACAGTGTGGGCTGTTGAAGATGCAACATCTCTCTCTCTCTACCCAAATCTGAGATGACCCACAATGATCTTAAGAAGAATTCTTTGAGAATCTCTTACCATTTCGGAACCTTAGATGAGCTGGATGTTTTTTTTTTTTTTTTTTTTTTTTTTTTTTTTTTGGTATTTCGAAGCTATTTGTTGATCAATAAAGGAGATTCCAATGGAATGACTTACGAATTTTGAACATGTCACCCACTGAAGATTTTGGGGGAAAGTCTATCCCTTGAGTCATCATCAGACCGTCCAAAAAGCCGACATCGTTCTAGGATAAGAATGTTTTTTGAAGATTTCTTAGCGCTTTCGTCTACACAGAAATGCTTTTCATGAAAGGTAAGTTAGCATTTACATTTCGTTTTTAAAATAATGACTCAAAGTATTCTTTTAAACATTTTCGAGATTTTCTGTGGGTAGTCAAAATGTTTTTAGTTTATATAGTGTTCGAGTAAAATATTTTATCATTTTGTGTTTGCCATGAATCTTTAAAAAAATTTTATTTCGTCATATGATGGCTAAACTTGACATCATTCGTATGTTTTTTCCTGTACATTTTAAATGAGACCCCCCTCTTAAACATGAGTCTCTCTATAAATAATGAAAATACGTTTCCCAAAAGGCTTAATGATTTTTTTTAATGGGCATGTGTAGGTATGTGTAGGATAGTCAGCTTTCTTCTCTTACGAGAGAGTTTTCCTCTATTCTCCTCTCCACGTGATGTTTCTCTTGTATATCTTCTCCAACATCTCGTGGTCGCTGAAATGTGTGTATTTGTTAGCTTTTTTCTGTTACGAGAGACTGTTCCGTTATTCTTCTCGCCAACATCCCATGGTCGTTGAAATGGGTCTCCAGCAAAACGGTTATTGTTTTTTGACTCAAGTGATTTTCCTTCTACAGATGCAGATTCACCACTCCGTTACATGAAAACCAAACGGAGTTGTAAAGAAAAAATCGGCTGATGTCTCGTCGATAACTTCAGCCGGGAGGATCAGTTTGAGATGGGCTTGAAAATATTTTTCTGAGAGTTTGGAATCAAAAAATGGGCTGTTGATCACGTCGATCACATCGGCTGGGAGGATCCTTTTGAGATATGCTGGAAAAGTATTTTTCTGAGCGATTGGAATCAAAAAATGGGCTGTTGATCACGTCGATCACATCGGCTGGGAGGATCCTTTTGAGATGGGCTGGAAAAATATTTTTCTGGGGGATTGGAATCAAAAAATGGGCTGTTGATCACGTCGATCACATCGGCTGGGAGGATCCTTTTGAGATATGCTGGAAAAATATTTTTCTGGGAGATTGGAATTAAAAAATGGGCTGTTGATCACGTCGATCACATCGGCTGGGAGGATCCTTTTGAGATATGCTGGAAAAATATTTTTCTGTGAGATTGGAATCAAAAAATGGGCTGTTGATCACGTCGATCACATCGGCTGGGAGGATCCTTTTGAGATGGGCTGGAAAAATATTTTTCTGGGAGATTGGAATTAAAAAATGGGCTGTTGATCACGTCTATCACATCGGCTGGGAGGATCCTTTTGAGATATGCTGGAAAAATATTTTTCTGAGAGATTGGAATCAAAAAATGGGCTATTGATCACGTCAATCACATCTGCTGGGAGAATCCTTTTGAGATATGCTGGAAAAATATTTTTCTGGGAGATTGGAATTAAAAAATGGGCTGTTGATCACGTCGATCACATCGGCTGGGAGGATCCTTTTGAGATGGGCTGGAAGAAATATTTTCCTGAGAGATTGGAATCAACAAAATTGATCCCGTCGATCACGTCGGCTGGAAAGATCGGTTTGAGATGGGCTAGAAAATATTTTTCTGAGAGATTGGTATTAAAAAATGGGCTATTGATCACGTCGATCACATCGGCTGGGACGATCCTTTTGAGATGGATGTACTGAAAATAACTGAAATATACTGAAAAGAACGGGCGTTTGAGTTAGTTTCTAGACTGTTTCTTTACAAATTCCACCGTATAAAATGACGTCATCGTTGAGTTCAAACAGAGTCGACCACGGACAGGAAAGGATATTTTTAAAGATTTCCTTCCGCAACTTTGGACTCATCAGGAGGTGAGTTTAGGTTTCCAAGATTGGATGAGAGAGTGACCCCCAAAAATGGGTCTCGGAAAGAATAGAATGCATTGACACTCATTGGTATTGAAATATACTGAAAAAAAAACGGGCGTTTGAGTTAGTTTCTAGACTCTTTCTATACGAATTCCACCGTATTAAATGACGTCATCGCTGAGGTCAAACAGAGTCGACCCCGGACAGAGTTGTCCCCGGATCGTATCTCGAATTTTATTTCCATTGAATCTATGCTGTAAACCCACTGAAAAAAACGGGCGTTCGAATCGGTTTCTAGACTATTTCTATAGTGAAACTCTATCCCTTGAGTCAACACCAGAGCGTTTTGAAAGCCGACATCGTTCTAAGATAAGAAACCATTTCTAAAAGATCTCAGAGAAAATTGGAAACACTCGTGAAGAAAATACAAATGGGTCGTCTATCGTAAAGGATGAAAGAGGCTCATGTTCAGAGATGTGGCATGAGTCTCGTCGGCTGGGAGGATCCATTTTGAGATGGGCTGGAAAATATTATCTGAGAGTCTATTCTTAAAAATATATGGACTGATGATCACGTCGGCTGGGAGGATCCTTTTGAGATGGGCTAGATGAAAGAGGCTCATGTTGAGAGATGTGGAGATTTGTACCCAGGTGGGTGTACAACAGGGACTTGAGGAAAGTGAAACGGGGA
The DNA here is from genome assembly GCF_044657685.1 of Stegodyphus dumicola. Classification (NCBI taxonomy): domain Eukaryota; kingdom Metazoa; phylum Arthropoda; class Arachnida; order Araneae; family Eresidae; genus Stegodyphus; species Stegodyphus dumicola. The sequence goes on from NC_140773.1 coordinate 156,487,426, forward strand.
AAATTCTCCAGATAATATCAGAGAAACTGTTCTTAAAAAAAATGGGCTGATGTCTCGTCGGCAGGGAGGATCCTTTTGTGATGGACGAGAAAATATTTTTTCTGAGAGAGTGGAATCAAAAAATGGGCTGATGATCACGTCAGCTGGGAGAATTCTTTTGAGATGGGCTGGATGAAGAAGGTTCATCTTGAGAGATGTGGAGATTTGTACCCAGGTGGGTGCACAACAGAGACTCGACGAAAATGAAACGGGAAAATCCTCCAGAGATATGGGAAACGGGAAAATCCTCCAGAGAGTCTATTCTTAAAAAATCGGCTGATGTCTCGTCGATCACGTCGGCTGGAAAACATTTCTAGGAGCTGAGAAAAAATGCTCGCATATCTTCACAGAATCTCTTTCTAGGAGGGAGAAATGAATCATTTGTTTCTCGATACGTTTCTTAGGACGAACAACGGGTCGTCCACTGAAAAAAAAAAAGAAAACACGGTTGGGGTATTTCCAAACCCTACCCCACTTTTCGAATTTTTCACGTCATGGACAAATCGACTAGTTTCGCCTGGATTGTAATTCCTGAGCATGCGCTGAAGGGCGAGAAGTAACATAAACAGAACTTGTGGCTTGCACTTTTGAACCGTATGAAGTATATTGTCTGAAAGTGCATTCGTTTATGTAATGGCATAATTTTACTGTATCTGTAATAAGAAAACTTCATTCAGATAAAATTTATTTTAATATTATTATTATCTGGTTATAGGATTATACGATATGCTGAATACTCTAGGTACTATCGCAATCTTCGCATAATCTTTCACATTGGAGTTTGCCTTATCATTGTAAATTTATATTGTATTATAAAGATTAAATCAATCCAAATTACTGTTAGAGATGTGAATGTTCTAACTGAATTTTCTTCTTACAAATCATTATTTATTTCCGCTTGAAAACACATTCATATTTGACAAGTAATTATCTCCGCAGAAAAATTTTTGATTGTTTAAAAACTATATTTGTCAATAATGCATAAAAACTCACTAATCTAGGGCTTCATAGATCAATATGACAACGAATTCAAAATGTTTTAAAAACAGTTCTTTAATCTTTAGTTTGTAGTAGATGCAACTAATGTCGCAGAGAAAAAAATATTTCAATAAAAAAGTTCTCCATTTTGATTCAGTAGAAAAATTATTTCTATTTCAGTGAGAAAACCACTTTCAATGCTTATATAACAGAAAGATGTAACATAAGCATTTTAGAAGATTTATGTAAAAAACGTAATAATTTACTTTCATTCCTTTTAAATCGGCATATTCGTTTCCAGTACATAGCTAAAATTTTTATCAAGTTAGAGACTTAACTTGAACACACAGTATTCTGTCACTTAAAATATCAATTAATTGTTCTTTTTCATTTAGAGATACATTGGAATTGAAAATACCAAAGGTAAAATGGGTCACAGATCCAACCTAATTCCTTATTTGGAAATTTTTCAAAAAATTTTCTGTCAGTTTTATCATATGTTGTTTTAAACAAGAAATCTGTATTATTTTCTGTAGTAAATTCTGAACAACATGTTTCTGTCGTTTTTGTTCAATTCTCCTTGCCAAAGTATTAGCTTAACCCTTGATTTTGCCTTTTCTATATTTTCGCATTTGAGTGGTGTGATTGCATTCTAATTGACTTAATTACCATGAATGGTCTTAGGGCATAAAATTTAACTATCTTGTAAAAATTCTATGTAATTGTATGCCAGTATTGAAAGAAACAATCAATCTGATAAGAAATGGCTGCGACATGTTTTGAAAATGAGGCGGAAAAGGTTGCCAGCGAAGATATTCCATTTGGCATCAGTTGTACCATTGTTGGCGACTTTATCGTTTGCGCTTGCAAAACGGAAAAGTACCGCTTCTAAATGTGTTTTTAATTTTGCAGATTTCATGCTTTCCTATGTAATTGTATGCCAGTATTGAAAGAAACAATCAATCTGATAAGAAATGGCTGCGACATGTTTTGAAAATGAGGCGGAAAAGGTTGCCAGCGAAGATATTCCATTTGGCATCAGTTGTACCATTGTTGGCGACTTTATCGTTTGCGCTTGCAAAACGGAAAAGTACCGCTTCTAAATGTGTTTTTAATTTTGCAGGTTTCATGCTTTCCATATGCCAAGTTTTTACTGCATTTAACACACAATGGCTATTCATTTTCCATTAATAATGCAACATGTAAAACAGTATAAAATAAACTCTTCTTGATATTTACTCAATTTTTTTAGAAGCAGAAAGAGAACCAGTGGATTCATTTTTGTTTGCATTTTCATTAATAGTTTTTCTGTAAGTTTATTTGATGTTGGTACATCCATCCCGTTTCTCTTGTGAACATTGGGTATCTATTTTGGGCCATTTAACCATCAGGAACAAAATTGCAACTAAAACGAAATTGTTTTTATTATCCTTAGACACTACTGAATTTTCCAATACTTAGGAAATGTTAAGTGCTTACTTGACAACAAATTTGATTAGAAATAAGAAACATAGTTTATAAATGATGCGTATTACAATTACAAATTGCATGCAAGACACTACTAAGATAGTCGAAAAAAACTACATCTTAGCTGCGCATATGCAATTGCTTTGAAATTTGATTCGAGCTGTTGGGAAATCATCAAGCATAACACACAAATCAAGTGGAAAGCAATAAAATCAAAATTAAAATATGGAAATGTTAAAAAACATCAAAAATTCTCTTCAAATTCTGTATATCTTTTATTGTCAAATAAATTTCTTTGAATTTGGTGACCCCCCACAAATTTGTTCATGACTCCCAGGTTTAAATGGCTGTCCAATGTGAAAAGTGAATTATGGTTTAATATGTTATGTCCATAGCTTGTGTATTTTGATTATCTAATTAAATACACAATGATCAGTTCCTTCAAACTTCTGCTGGAATAACTGCTAGAAAATCTATCCGATTTCAGATGAACAGAAAGCAAGTGTTGTATTCTTATTCAACAATTAAAGTACTCTCGCATAATACTTACAAGGAACAAGTTAGGTTATTTAACTAAAGTGCAATCAATTTTATTCCTTATTTGCATGAATGACATATCACACAATGCTGTGTAGGCTGGTGACCTAGCGATGATGACTCAAAAAGCATTTCTGCATTCAGGCATACACTCCTTACAAGAATATTACCATGCACTGGAGTCCTAGCTTCAGCAGGTACATTTTGTTGTGCTATGCAATCTCTGTGGGTCTTAAATTCTAAAAATTTTTTCACTTTTTTTTTTAATTTCAAAAATTTTGCTACTTGATATTTCTGTGAATTCCAAAATTTTGCACACCTGCCATAACCACACTGGCTGTGGCCTCAGTTATCCAATGTTCTAGCAAGATCAAATATTGTAACGTTATTTTAGACCAGACTTTCTTAAATTGTAGATCGCAAACCCCATCTACAGCAGGGGGGCCCAAAAATTTTTAGTAGTTTTGTTATTTCTTAAACTCAATATAATAATTTTCAATTACCCAATATGTTTACACAATGTATCTGAAAATAGATAAAGATAAGACAATACAGACAAAGAGAAAGACAAAAATGTTTTAATGCATTCTTTTTATAATATAAATGTTCATTTTACTTGCTTTGCACATGACGCTGTCATTTCATCTGTTACTTAATTAAAATTTTAACATTGTCTTAAAATGAGAAATTAAAGATAATGACCTAAAACTGCAATACTATCTTACAGTACAAACGAAAAAATTGACAGTTTCACTCGCGCGTTTCGGATTTTTGCAATGCCTTTGGGGTCCCACAAAATTTTCGTAAATATTTTGGGGTCATGAAAAAAATCTGTGATAAAAAAGGGTCACGACTAAAAAAAAGTTTTAAGAAGCCCTGTTTTAGACCAGTTTCCTGACGGCAACCCATTTTTGGCCTGTTTTGTTTCTCAGCCGAATTATGTTTCTGTGGGACTTTTTCTATATTTTTACTGTTTCAGCTGAATGGAAAAACACGCTAAAATGTTTGAAATGACTATAAGGGGAAGAGGATCAAATACCTCACATTATTATCATCTCTATTTATCTCCTGTTTCAGTTGAGTTGAATTATGTTTTTGATAGAATTTTTCCATATTACATATTTCAGTTAACAAAAAAGCAACTTTTAAAATATTGAGGAAAAGCATGTACTAAAATGTTTCAAAATGAAAATGTGGGATAAATAAATATATGAATTAGTTTTTTCTAGGAGTTCTTAGATATATATATATGTATAAAGAAATTTAGAACCAACTTTTCACAAAGACTAAAAAACTGAAGTTCAAATGATCTTCATAAAATCTTATCTAAATGTAGAATAAGAATACTTTAAAATGTAAAAATTAATACGTTGACTGCCGCGCGCATTTTACGTGATTTGCCCATGATGCCAACTTGAAATTTTTATTATGCGATATATATTATGTTGAAATATTAGATACAGAACATAATGTTATATATAATCGTGCTTAATGCATTTTTCATGCTGGGGGTCACCGGCGACCCCCAAACATATGTAGACCATTTTTGTGATTTATAATTTAAATTTTTACGATTTATTATTCTTCAAACCATTATAGTAACAATGGTACTATTTAAAAATTTATCAGTATCAATATTTATTCTAAGTTTGTGTTTTACTATTGGTCGCATTGCCGGTGGCACCTGGGGCGCTGTAGCCAAATCGAGTGCTGGTCATCGGTGATCCCCACAACAGTCAACATGTTAAAATAAACCATCACAAGAAAAACAAAAAAGAAGTATAAAAGAACAACAAAGGTGAGGAATCCAACCAACTTTAACATAATATCGTCAAGAGGAGGTATGTCGAATTTAATTACATTTCCCCTTTTAAAACAAAATCCTTGCTTCTCTGTATCCAGAATCAGCTGATGAACCATTTCAATATATTTTTTATCTTAATAGTTCACCAAAAAATTCTAGTCCTCCTCAAAGCGAAGGAAAATCATTGAAAATATCTTCCGATTTAAAAATATTTTTCTAATCTGAAAAAAAAAAAAAAAAAAAAAAAAAAAAAAAGAAAGAAAGAAAGAAAACATGCCCTTAAAAATGTAGAAAAAATTAAAATCCTGCAGTGGAAAATCTTTGAAAGTTCAAAATAATCTTAACACAACTTTACTAGAACCTCTTATCAAACAGCAGTAGCAAAGGAAAATAAGGGGGGGAGAAAGTAAAATCATCAAAATATCTTTTAAAAAGATTTTACTAGTCTAAAAGAATATTTGATATTCTACATTTACAGGATTTTATCAAGTTAATTTGAATTTCAATTTTTATTCTTTCTGAAAAATTGGTTCTAAATTTCTTTATTTGTATATTTACTGATCAATTTTTAGCAGCATAATGCAAGAAAATTTTTGGAAGGATTATAAATTTTCCTTTAAAAAAAATATTTGTATATACATAGTCCAAACACATCTGTATACAGTGGAATACGTTTAACTGAAAACGCTTAAGGCGAAATATTGGTTAACACGAAATAATGCAACGGTCCCGACAAACTACTATGTATTTTCATGCATTTTGTTTCTCTTACAACAAAAATTGTTTAACATGAAAAGGTATCCTTTCTGGAAATGAACAAAATACAGAAAACACTGGCATCGCAGGGGAGATTTAAGCGGAGTGTGAAATGAAAGAGAGGTGGTTTCACGTTTCCTTAGAAAAGAGGCTAATTTGGCTTTGAAATACCCTCGAAATAGCCTGTGATACAAGCCAGTTTTGTTTATCTATGCTACTTTTGCCTTCCACCTCTACAAACATCTCATCTCTCATCAGTTAGCTTTGGAATTTGGTGACGAGTACATGGTAGTGTGAGTAAAAACTAGTGAGTTTTGTGCATATGATGCATTGCATGGAATTCAGCGATTCTAAGGATGAATGAAAATTATTTTCATTACACACGATTCTCAAAAGTATCGTTCTTTGGCGCCAAAAGAAATGGAGAAGTAGGATACTGAAACTGAGCTGACATTTAATGAAATGTTTGAGAAAGTTTCTGTATTAATGAACTGTCTTACTGTCTATCGGAAGAATTTGTTGCAGTAGTTTACGATAATGTGTGTACAGCCCCAATTATGGCAGACAAAGTTATTTTAGAGTTTGTTCAAAGGTAAAAAAATATCATTGATGCAGATTCTGATGACGAAAATAAATGAATAATGCAGTTTTTTTTTTTTTTTTTCAAAAAACTCGAAAATTTTGTATTAAATTCCATTAAGTTCTTGTGGATGTTTTTGTTTCATTGATTTTTATTAAAAATATGCATATAAACATATCTATGTAAATAATATGTACTCTAATAAGCTTAATTTTTTTGAATATATGTTTTTTTTTTTTTTTTTTTTTCCCAATATTCTTTAACACGAAATAATATTTCAGTCCCCTCTGTTTTGTGTTAAATGATTTTTAGTGTATATCTATTGCACATAAATCCCTTTCTTACATAAAATATAAATGTACGTATAAAATAACTAAATAAATTGTAAAGGAAGTTTAATTAGCAACAATGAAATCTTAAAAATGTAGTATGAAATTTATAATGGCAAACATTAAAATAGATGAAAGTAAATAAAATTTAAATTATAGTATTTACTTTATAAAATTAATAACAGGTGGTTAAATGCAACGGTTAATTAATGTTAAATGCAACGGTTAATTAATTAGTTAAATGCAACAGGTGGTTAAAAATATGTATTTTAATTACTTAAAACATGGAAGTTATTTGGCAGAGATTGTTGGATATAAAATTACAACTTCAAATTTTCAGATTACTATTGTTCATATTTAAAGTCTCAATTTGCAGTCTTAACAAACATTGTAAAAATAACTCGTTATCATATTCCAAATATCAGCATCATACATTTTTTTCAAAATCGTGCATAATATTAAATATTGGCTTTTGATAGTCAATTTGATACAAATAAGATGAACTTTTTTTATGATTTTAGACTAGTAGTTTATTCCTCCATTCACTTATTACAGTATTTCATTTTTTATATGCTCGATTATCCAAAATTTCAAGAGCTTTCCGGATATTTTTTAGTTGAATTTTTACTGTACGCACATTTCAGTATTTATATCGTCAAAATTGCACAGACACACACTTGAACTTTCTTTTTCGTTAATGAAAATCAAAGTTCATTACACAAACATGCAATCACACTGCACAAGCATGTATGGAAATTCTTAACAGGTTTAGTAATCCTGATAATTGATTACACATTTAGTAAATAAAACAAAATATTTTAATGTATAATAAATGAATAAAGTTATAAAACAGAGCATAATACTACAGTTACGAAGATACTTAATGTTATAAAAGTTAGGTAATTTTAGTTTTTCACCAAAGCAATGAAATATTTTGATAATTATGAAGTTCCTTGTATATCTTTATAAATGAACTTTATTGCTGTTTTAAGCAATTAAACAACTGTCCAAGTTATTTTAATACTTTTGAAATATATACACTAAAAGAAACATTAAAATTTATTAATCTATTTGTCAACCTTGATTTTGGTATAAAAGTCTGCAGAATGCTTCGTAGTTTTTAAGCACACAGAGGCACTGCAGTTCTTTCTTATTCCTTGATCTAAAGTTTTCTGCAAGTTTCTTTTTTTTTAAATTTATTTATTTAATAAAATATCTGGGTTGGCACACATACAATTTTTGTATAGTGACTTCAGATGTGGATAAGTTTTGCGAACACTCGTTTGTTTTACTGGCTTCGCTGAATTTTGCGATGAATGCATCACATTTATTGCCGAGTCTTCCAAATTTTTCATACTGTTAATGCATCAGCAGTGAATTATTCTCCTCTTTACAAGTACACTACGGCGATAAACAACTATTCACTAAAGATTTTGCTTAAATTTCCTCTTATAATAATTTAAATTGCGAAAATCTCACAATTAGCACCCAAACACACTAATCAACGCCACAATTCTTTCGAAAACGCGCCGTAGTAGACAAAAGTGGGGTACGCCGTCTTGCCAGGTAAAACTAGTCGATATTTCCGTGACGTCAAAAATTCGAAAAGTGGGGTAGGGTTTGGAAATACGCAACCCGTTGTTTTTTATCTTAGGCAAAAACATGGGTAGCAATCTTGGTTCCCTCTATGCTTTTCAGATGGGCGAACAACGGGTTTTCATTCTGTTCGCGACCCGTTGTTCGTCCATAGACTTAACATGGGAAGCGAATTTCATATTCTCTCACCTTTTCCTAGGGTAGAACAACGGGTTTCATTCTGTTGTGTTCGCGACCAGTTGTTCACCCATAGACTTTACATGGGGAGTGATTTCGTTCTCTCTTTGTTATTCCTATGAGCGAAGAACGGGTTGTCATGTTCACCCGTTCATGGTTGGGGTTCACGACCCGTTGTTCGCCCATAGGAAAAGCATGGGAAAGGGATTTTCATTCCCTTTAGGCATAGAAAGGTAGAACAACGGGTTGTCCCACTCGATCCAGAGATTTCACCGGCTACCCGTAGGCTTTTCGGGAACAGGGGTGTTGCGGACCCTCCAAATGTTCTTTCGAAAAAGGGAAAGATTTTTTTTCCCAGCCTTCGAGATTCCTTTTTTTACTCGAGAACCAAACCCATCGGGAAGAAATATAAATTTTTTTAAGAACTTACAATTTCCAAATACATTACAAACATACGTATTAATTCTAATATTTTTTATCTTCATCAAACAAACTGATCTAAAAAACACTAAAATTTTTAAACGATTATTAAGGGTTGAAATAGCATGACAAGAAGGAAACACATTTTAGCAAATATTTACGTGATATAAATATTATTTAATTATTTTCACGGATTTAGCTAACTCAAACTAGTTATACACTCTTTTGGTGAATTAAGTTCATATTCTCTTATTATAGGCTTTAGCTAAGTTGTGTACACAATGTATTAGAAAAGCAATATAGTTGTAAAAAGTTAGGAGAAACAAATAATAATACAATTCCTTCATGTTACTTTGATTCACAAAACATTGTAGGAAATAATAGCTCAGCTCGTAAAATACATGGTGATTTATATAAGTCTCACACAATTCAGTAAAAATATTAGAATTAATACGTAGAAGCAGGAAGTTCTTAAATTTTATATTTCTTCCCGATGGGTTTGGGTCTCGATTTCATTTTCGTCGAGTCTCTGTTGTGCACCCACCTGGGTACAAATCTCCACATCTCTCAAGATGAACCTTCTTCATCCAGCCCATCTCAAAAGAATTCTCCCAGCTGACGTGATCATCAGCCCATTTTTTGATTCCACTCTCTCAGAAAAAATATTTTCTCGTCCATCACAAAAGGATCCTCCCTGCCGACGAGACATCAGCCCATTTTTTTTAAGAACAGTTTCTCTGATATTATCTGGAGAATTTTCCCCGTTTCACTTTCCTCAAGTCCCTGTTGTACACCCACCTGGGTACAAATCTCCACATCTCTCAACATGAGCCTCTTTCATCTAGCCCATCTCAAAAGGATCCTCCCAGCCGACGTGATCATCAGTCCATATATTTTTAAGAATAGACTCTCAGATAATATTTTCCAGCCCATCTCAAAATGGATCCTCCCAGCCGACGAGACTCATGCCACATCTCTGAACATGAGCCTCTTTCATCCTTTACGATAGACGACCCATTTGTATTTTCTTCACGAGTGTTTCCAATCTTCTCTGAGATCTTTTAGAAATGGTTTCTTATCTTAGAACGATGTCGGCTTTCAAAACGCTCTGGTGTTGACTCAAGGGATAGAGTTTCACTATAGAAATAGTCTAGAAACCGATTCGAACGCCCGTTTTTTTCAGTGGGTTTATAGAATAGATTCAATGGAAATAAAATTCGAGATACGATCCGGGGACAACTCTGTCTGGGGTCGACTCTGTTTGACCTCAACGATGACGTCATTTCATACGGTGGAATTTGTATAGAAAGAGTCTAGAAACTAACTCAAACGCCCGTTTTTTTTCAGTATATTTCAATACCAATGAGTGTCAATGCATTCTGTTCTTTCCGAGACCCATTTTTGGGGTCACTCTCTCATCCAATCTTGGAAACCTAAACTCACCTCCTGATGAGTCCAAAGTTGCGGAAGGAAATCTTTAAAAACATCCTTTCCTGTCCGTGGTAGACTCTGTTTGAACTCAACGATGACGTCATTTTATACGGTGGAATTTGTAAAGAAATAGTCTAGAAACTAACTCAAACGCCCGTTCTTTTCAGTATATTTCAGTTATTTTCAGTATATCCATCTCAAAAGGATCGTCCCAGCCGATGTGATCGACGTGATCAACAGCCCATTTTTTAATACCAATCTCTCAGAAAAATATTTTCTAGCCCGTCTCAAACCGATCCTTCCAGCCGACGTGATCGACGGGATCAACAGCCCATTTTGTTGATTCCAATCTCTCAGGAAAATATTTCTTCCAGCCCATCTCAAAAGGATCCTCCCAGCCGATGTGATCAACGTGATCAACAGTCCATTTTTTTTATTCCAATCTCTCAGGAAAATATTTTTCCAGCCCATCTCAAAAGGATCCTCCCAGCCGATGTGATCGACGTGATCAACAGCCCATTTTTTGATTCCAATCTCCCAGAAATATATTTTTCCAGCCCATCTCAAAAGGATTCTCCCAGCAGATGTGAAAGACGTGATCAACAGCCCATTTTTTGATTCCAAACTCTCAGAAAAATATTTTCAAGCCCATCTCAAACTGATCCTCCCGGCTGACGTGTTCGACGAGACATCAGCCGATTTTTTCTTTACAACTCCGTGTGGCTTTCATGTAACGGAGTGGTGAATCTGGATCTCTAGAAAGAAAATCACTTGAGTCAAAAAACAATAACCGTTTTGCTGGAGACCTATTTCAACGACCATGGGATGTTGGCGAGAAGAATAACGGAACAGTCTCTCGTAACAGAAAAAAGCTAACGATGACACACATTTCAGCGACCACGGGATGTTGGAGAAGATATACAAGAGAAACTTCACGTGGAGAGGAGAATAGAGGAAAACTCTCTCGTAAGAGAAGAAAGCTGACTATCCTACACATACCTACACATGCCCATTAAAAAAAATCATTAAGCCTTTTGGGAAACGTATTTTCATTATTTATAGAAAAACTCATGTTAAAGAGGGGGTCTTATTTAAAATGTATAGGAAAAAAACATACGAATCATGTCAAGTTTAGCCATCATATGACGAAATAAAATTTTTTTAAAGATTCATGGCAAACAAAAAATGATAAAATATTTTACTCGAACACTATATAAACTAAAAACATTTTGACTACCCACAGAAAATCTCGAAAATGTTTAAAAGAATACTTTGAGTCATTATTTTAAAAACGAAATGTAAATGCTGACTTACCTTTCATGAAAAGCATTTCTGTGTAGACGAAAGCGCGAAGAAATCTTCAAAAAACATTCTTATCCTAGAACGATGTTGGCTTTTGGGGCGGTCTGATGATGACTCAAGGGATAGACGTTCACCCAAAATCTTCAATTGGGTGACATGTTCCAAATTCGTAAGTCATTCCAATGGAATCTCCTTTATTGATCAACAAATAGCTTCGAAATAAGAAAAAAAAACTTCCAGCTCATCTAAGGTTCCGAAATGGTAAGAGATTCTCAAAGAATTCTTCTTAAGATCATCGTGGATCATCTCAAATTTGGTTAGAGAGAGAGAGATGTTGCATCTTCAACAGCCCACACTGTTCTGAACAAAAATGCGTAATGCTTTTATAGTAAAGAGAAGAATTGAAAGTGAAAGTCAAAAAACTAAATCGGATCGGCTGGGAAAAAATTTCTGAAAGCTGGAAAAATATTCCTCTGGCTCAGATTAAAAAAAAAAAAAAAAAAAAAAAGTTTTGTTAATTTTTAGGATGTTGTTAGACATCCTAAAAATTAACTACATACCTTTTTGTTTAGGATGATGTCTCACTCTTTCTAAAAATAGATCATGACTCATCCTTTCTAAAAAGAGAATTCCAAGAAAAAGAGTGAGCTATGGTCTATTTTAAGAAAGGTGAGTTATCATTCCAGACAAAAAGGGGAGATCGTTAATTTTTATTATGTCTAAAGACATAATAAAAATTAACAAAAAAATTTTTTCTTTTCTTTTCTTTTTTTTTTAAATCTGAGCCAGAGAAATTTTTTTCCCGCCCTGTGAAATTTTTTCCCAGCCGACTCAAATTTCGATTGGCAAGACATACAAAATTCTTGCTAGAAAGAATTCATACTTATCTATTTAAACCACTCGCGTTTCGACTTCAAATCAGACTGTGCTGTGGATTCGACCTGGATACACATTTCTCCCTCCTACAAAGAACTTCTGTAAAGGCATGCTAACATATTTCTCAGCTTTTAGAAATGTTTTTTTAAAGCCGACTCGATCGACGAGACATCACCCAATTTTTAAGAATGGATTCTCTGATATCTCTGGAAGCCGTTCCTGTTTCATTTGCGTTGAGTCCATGCTGTAGACTCAGCTGGGTACAAATGTTCTTATTCTAGAAAGTATCCAGCGGTTATGTATTTCATTTCATATCTGTGACGATTTGTTTTTTTTTCCTATTCATTTCAAACAACACCGTTGAGGTAGGAGAAAGTTTAGAGCATTCCTGTTTGTCTACGGGTGAATAACAGGTCGCCCTTGGAACACAATGGAAAGCTGTACTTCGATCTCTCGTCTCTCAACATGAGCCTGCTTTAGACGACACGTTTGAATTTTATCTATGAAAGTTCGTCAGATATCTATGAAAGTCTTTCCCGTTTCGTTTCCGTTGAGTCCATGCTGTAGACCCAGCCGGGTACGAGTGTCCTTATTCTAGAAAGTATCCACCGTTTTTGTGTTTCATTTCATAGCTATGACGATTTGTTTGTCCTATTCGTTTCAAACAACACCGTTGAGGTAGGAGAAAGTTTAGAGCATTCCTGTTTGTATACAAGTGAACAACTGGTCGCTCACTGAACACAATGGACAGCTGTTGTTAGATCTCTCAACATGAGCCTGCTTCAGATGACACGTTTGAATTTTTTTTTCAAGAATGTGTCAAATGTTTTTTCTCTGAGATCCTTTAGAAATAGATCTCTCAACGTGAATTCCTGTTTGTCTATGGGTGAACAACGGGTCGTCCATTGAACACAATAGAGAGCTGTTGTTCGATCTCTCATCTCTCAACATGAGCCTGCTTCATACGACACATTTGAATTTTTTCTTTCAAGAATGCGTCAAATGTTTTTCTCTGAGATCCTTTAGAAACAGATCTCTCAATATGATGTATACAGACATTCCACTTCAGATCAGCATTGTCCAATTTCCTCGTAGCTGTATAAGCGAATTGTAAATTTGGATTCGTAGCTCTCAAACGGAGGAAATTTCACCTAGAACGATGTCGGCACTCGGGGTGTTCTAGTATCAACTCAAAGGATAGAGTTTCCTCCAAAATATTCAAAGGGTAACATTTTCAAAATTCGTAAGTCATTCCACTGGAATCTCCTTCTTTGATCAACAAATATCCTATTTGACTTAAAAAATGCCTTCGTGTAGAACTTTTGAAGGCAAACTGGCTCATATTCACGTTACACATGGGAAGAAACCCACCCATTTGCCAGCTTGAAAGTCAGTCTTCAAGTTTTACAAAATATAAAATTGATTTTATAAAACATATTGGGATTTAGACCCATATTCGTATTCAAATTGGATCATTCTGTTGTTTTTTTATCAGAATATACCAGTATATACGATTGAACAATTATTCTGAATTACATGATCTTGCCCTCTTGAACGGGCTTTGTTAAAGTTTCACAAAATATATCAGTATATGGTGGAACAATCGTGATCCATCTATTTTTAACTGGTCTAGCCAGCTGTGGATCACGAGATCTTACCTTCTTGAAAGGGCTTTCTTAAAGTTTCACAAAATATATCAGTATACGATTGAATAGAAAAAAAATCATTATCCGTTTATCCTGACTAATCTCTAGCCAGCTGTGGATCACGAGATCTTGTCTTCTTGAAAGGGCTTTGTTAAAGTTTCACAAAATATATTAGTGCACGATGGAACAATTGTGATCCATGGATTGTGACTGGTCTAGCCAGCTGTGGACCACATGATGTTGCTTTCTTGAAAGATATTTGTTAAAGTTTTACAAAATATATCAGTGCGCGATGGAACAATCGTGATCCATTAATTGTAACTGGTCTAGCCAGCTGTGGACCACATGATGTTGCTTTCTTGAAAGTCATTTGTTAAAGTTTCACAAAATATATCAGTATACGATGTCACAATCGTGATCCATTAATTGTGACTGGTCTAGCCAGCTGTGGACCACATGATGTTGCTTTCTTGAAAGTCATTTGTTAAAGTTTCACAAAATATATCAGTATACAATAGCACAATCGTGATCCATTGATCATGACTGTTCTAGCCAGATGTGGACCACATCATGTTGCTTTCTTGAAAGTCATTTGTTAAAGGTTCACAAACTATGAACAAACGTATGAAATAACAAATCTTTAAACACTTTAAAGTGAAATATCAAAGTATTGAAAAGAAATAATAACATATTTTCTATAAAAAAGGCTATTGAGTAAAACATTTATAGCCTTAAAAACAAAAAGCAGGAGAAAGGAAAGAATGTTAAATTACGTCAAAGTATTGAAAGGAAATAATAACACATTTCTAGTCTAATGAAATACAAAAGATTAGGAAAACAAAGTCCACATACCTTCAGAGAAGTTCTTTGCAGGAGAGAGAAGCGTGTATCCAAGTTGGGTGCACAGCACACACTGATCTGAAAGCTGGAAAGCGAGTGGTTTAAATAGACAGTGAGAGTTCCTTCTAGAAACAATTTTGTATTGTCTTGTTTTGATTTTCGAGTCGAGGGGGAGAAATCTCAGAGCTCTGGAAAAAATTTCTGGCTGGCTGAGTTATTAAAAAAAAAAGTTTGGTTAATTTTTATTATGTCTTTAGACATAAGATGGGGCGTAGCGACCGTTTCTTTTTTTCCTCTGCTCTTAAACCTTGATCACTTGAGCAGTAATTTTGTTTTTCAGCTCACTCAGATAGGACGTGTTGTATGTTTTTCCTACACCTAGACAAATTTGACGTGAGCCATCTTTTTGTTTTTCCCCATCCAACTAAGATGGATGAGTGAGAACGATTCTGTTCTTTTCCTCTCTGCGCGAACCGAGACGGGGCGTATCGACCATTTGTGGTTTTTATTTTTCCTCTGCACGCAAACCTCGATCACTTGAGCAGTCATTTTGTTTCGCAGCTCACTCAGATAGGTCATGTTGTATTTTTTCCTACATCTAGACAAATTTGACGTGAGCCATCCTTTTGTTTTCCCATCCAACTAAGATAGACTCTTGAGACCCATTTCTTTTTTTTGCTCTTCGCCAACCAAGTTGGGCCGCAGCCACCGTTTGCATTTTTCTCTGCTCGCAAACCTGGATCGATCTTTTCTCTCTCTCAACATCTAGCTAGGATGGACGTCAATCATCCTCTGGTGTTCTGATCGAACCAAGATTGACACGAGCCACCAGTTTGTTTCTCAACGCAAAAGTAGATTTTCTGACTGGGTACCAGGGTTCAAATTATTTTGTGACCGACTGTCTGATTATACTGTTACAACGATGAAATCTCGAAATGAATTGGTTTTACAGTTGACTACGGTAAGGCGCATCGAGACCTGCCACCCTCGAGCTCATCCTAGGAATTCTGATGATACTATTATAACCCTAAAATCTCAAAAATGCTAGAATATATATTTGACATTGATTCCCGAAACCTATCGAATTCGCCCTAGAGAGAATTGAAGGGAAGACAGATCCGATGGGAGAGATTACTCTTCTTTCTGGTTGGAAAAAGTCTTCTCACTGCTTTTTCTTCCAACAGGGAAAAAACGGCATCCAGTCCCACAACCTATCGAGCTGACGCTAGAGAAGTTGAAAAGGTAGAGAGATTCGACTGCGGTGGGAACGTCCATCCAGTCCCACAACCTGTGGAGCTGACCCTAGAGCGGTTAAAAAAGTAGAGAAATTCGACTGGGGTGGGTTGCACTGGTTAAAAAATATCCGTTACGCTTTTCTTTCAACATGGGAAAGTCCATCCAGTCCCACAACCTGTCGAGCTGACCCTAGAGAGGTTGAAAAGGTACAGAGATACGACTGGGGTGGGTTTTACTAGTTAAAAAAGAATACTCGTTCCGCTTTTCTTCCAACCTGTCGAGCTGAGCCTAGAGACATTGAAAAGGAAAACAGATTCGACTAGGAGGGTTTTTTTTCTGATTAAAAAATATCCGTTGCGGTTTTCTTTCAACATGGAAAAGTCTATTGAGTTCCACAACCGGTCAAGCTGACCCTAGAGAGATTGAAGATGGAAGAGAGATTCGACTGGGGTGGGTTTTACTAGTTAAAAGAGAATACTCGTTCCGCTTTTCTATCAACATGGAAAAGGGCGGGTTCCACTCTCTGTTCAGCGAAAAGATGTTTTCTTCTTCTTCTTCTTCTTTAACGGCTCCCACTCCACTGAAGCGAAACTCGGAATTCGAAATGTTTAAATAGATCATTGAGTCCATTCTAGGGAAAAAAATGGTGCTGTCTTGCCAATCGAAAATCGAATGGGATGGGAAAAAATTTCTGAGAGCTGGAAAAACATTTCTCTGGCTCAGATTAAAAAAAAAATATTTTTTGTAACATTTTATGATGTCTTTACACATCATAAAAATTAACGACAACACCCCGTTTCTCTTGGAATCCTGCCTCATCCTTCCTAAATATAGATTTCTAAGAACAGAATGAGTCATCTCTTTCTTGGAAATCTGCTTTAAAAGCATTTTGAAACATGTTGACATCTGATTCGAACCAAAATAAGGATGGTCAAGGTAATTTTTATGATGTCTAATGACATCATAAAAATTAACAAAAAGTTTTTTTTTTTAATCTGAGCCAGAGAAATTTTATTCCAGCTCTCAGAATTTTTTCTCAGCCGACTCGATTTTCGATTGGCAAGACATCTCAAAATTCTTTCTTGAATGAACTCTATGCTCTTATTGATTTATGTAAACATTCCGAGTTTCATTTCAGATGGGAGATTACTCTTCTTTCTGGTTGGGGGTTTACTGGTTAAAAGAATACTCGTTCCGCTTTTCTTCCAACATCGAGAAGGGCATCCCATCCCACAACCTGCCGAGCTGGCCCTAGAGAGATTAAAAAATTAAATAAGGAAGACAGATTGGACTAGGAGGTTTTTTTCTGGTTAAAAGATATCTGTTGTGCTTTTCTTTCAACATGGGAAAGTCCATCCAGTCCCACAACCTGTCGAGCTGACACTAGAGAGGTTGAAAAGGTACAGAGATACGACTGGGGTGGGTTTTACTGGTTAAAAAAGAATACTCGTTCCGCTTTTCTTCCAACCTGTCGAGCTGACCCTATAGACATTCAAAAGGAAACCAGATTGACTAGGAGGGTTTTTTTCTGATTAAAAAATATCCGTTGCGGTTTTCTTTCAACATGGAAAAGTCTACTGAGTCCCACAACCGGTCAAGCTGACCCTAGAGAGATTGAAGAAGGAAGAGAGATTCGACTGGGGTGGGTTTTACTAGTTAGATGAGATTACTCGTTCCGATTTCTTCCAACATGGAAAAGCGCGGGTTCCACTCTCTGTTTCAGCGACAAGATGTTTTCTTCTTCTTCTTCTTCTTCTTTAACGGCTCGCACTCCACTGTAGCGAAACTCGGAATTCGAAATGTTGAAATAGATCATAGAGTCCATTTTAGAAAAAAAAATGGTGCTGTCTTTCCAATCGAAAATCGAGTCGCCTGGGAAAAAATTTCTGAGAGGTGGATAAAATTTCTCTGTCTCAGATTTAAAAAAAAAAAAAAAAAAAAAAAAAAAAAAAAAAAAAAAAAAAAAAAAAAAATTTTTGGACATTTTTATGATGTCTTTAGACATCATAAAAATTAACGACAACACCCCGTTTCTCTTAGAATCCTGCCTCATCCTTTCTAAATATACATTTCTAAGAACAGAATGAGTCATCTCTTTCTTGGAAATCTGCTTTAAAAGCATGTTGAAACATGTTGAGACCTGATTCGAACCAAAATAAGGGAGGTCAAGTTAATTTTTATAATGTCTAAAGACATAATAAAAATTAACATTAACAAAAGGGTGTTTTTTTTTTAATCTGAGCCAGAGGAATTTAATTCCAGCTCTCAGAAATTTTTCCTCAGCCGACTCGATTTTCGATTGGCAAGACATCTTAAAATTCTTTCTTGAATGAACTCTATGCTCTTATTGATTTATGTAAACATTTTGAGTTTCATTTAGGATGGGAGATTACTATTCTTTCTGGTTGGGGTTTTACTGGTTAAAAGAATACTCGTTCCGCTTTTCTTCCAACATCGAGAAGGGCATCCAATCCCACAACTTGTCGCGCTGGCCCTAGAGAGATTGAAGAATTGAAAAAGGAAGACAGATTCGACTAGGACGTTTTTTTCTGGTTAAAAAATATCCGTTGTGCTTTTCTTTCAACATGAGAAAGTCCATCCAGTCCCACAACATGTCGAGCTGACCCTAGAGAGGTTGAAAAGGTAGAGAGATTCGACTGGGGTGGTTTTTACTGGTTACAAAATATCCGTTACGCTTTTCTTTCAACATGGGAAAGTCCATCCAGTCCACAAACTGTCGAGTTGACCCTAGAGAGGTTGAAAAGGTACAGAGATACTTTTCTTTCAACATGGGAATGTCCATCCAGTCCCACTACCGGTCGAGCTGACCCTAGAGATGTTGAAAAGGTACGAGATCGATACGACTGGGGTGGGTTTTTACTGGTTAAAAAAGAATACTCGTTCCGCTTTCTTCCAACATGGAGAAGGGCATCCAGTCCCACAACCGTTCGAGCTGACCCTAGAGAGATTGAAAAAAAAAGACTTCGACTGGGGGGTTTTTCTGGTTAAACAAATATGCGTTGCGCTTTTCTTCCAACATGGAAAAGTCCATTGAGTCCCACAACCTATCGAGCTGACACTAGAGAGATTTAAGAAGGAAGAGAGATTCTATTGGGGTCTTTCTGGTGGAAGAATACCTGTTCCGCTTTTCTCTCAACATGGGTAAAAAAGTGAATGAATGAAACAAATGTCCAAAGAAATTCATTTCTCGAAAGTATGTGATAGACTATATTCTAAATTTAAACGGTCAATAAATAAACAACGCGGTAAACAATATCAACAAAATGGTAAAGGAAATTCATTGAGCTAGTCTCTCGAATCTCCCCCCTGCAAAATATTTCAAATGGAAACAAATCAACAAAATGGTAAACAACATCAATAGAATAGGAGAATAAAATCGGCTAGAGGGAGGGGGAAAACTGTCAGAGAAGTAAAAACACAAAAGATACAACATGACCTATCTGGGTGAGATGGGGAAAAAATAACTGATCAAACGATCCAGATTTGAAGCAGAGAAAAAACACAAACGGTCGCTACGTCCCATCTTGGCTCGCGTAGAGAGAGAAAGAACACAGCGGTCTCTTCAGAAAGTCTTGGATGAGAAACAAAATAGCTGCTCCCACCATCAAGGTTTGAGATGAAAAATAAAAGAGTGGTTCTGAAACTATCGAGGTTTAACAGCACGAAAGGGTTCGAGTTGAATGAGCTTTCGTGAGACTAGAGAAATAGTTTAGCTTATTCGTTAAAATGTCCCAAAATATCCGTTGCGCTTTTCTTTCAACATGGAAAAGTCTATCAAGTCCCACAACCTGTCAAGCTGACCCTAGAGAGGTTGAAAAAGGTAGAGAGATTCGACTGGGGTGGGTTTTACTGGTTAAAAGAGAATACTCGTTCCGCTTTTCTTCCAACAGGGAAAATGACGAGTTCCACTCTCTGTTCAGCGACAAGATGTTTTCTTCTCCTTCTTCTTCAACGGCTCGCACTCCACTGAAGCGAAATTCGGAATTCGAAATGTTTAAATAGATCATAGAGATCATTCTAGAAAAAAATGGTGCTGTCTTGCCAATCGAAAATCGAGTCGGCTGGGAAAAAAATTCTGAGAGCTGGAAAAAAAATTCTCTGGCTCAGATTAAAAAAAAAAAAAAAAAAAAAAAAAAAAAACCAGACATCATAAAAAAAAAATTAACGACAACACCCCGTTTCTCTTGGAATCCTGTCTCATCCTTTCTAAATATAGATTTCTAAGAACAGAATGAGTCATCTCTTTCTTGGAAATCTGCTTTAAAAGCATGTTGAAACATGTTGAGACCTGATTCGAACCAAAATAAGGGAGGTCAAGTTAATTTTTATGATGTCTAAAGACATCATAAAAATTAACAATTTTTTTTTTAAATCTGACCCAGAGAAATTTTTTTCCAGCTCTCAGAAATTTTTTCTCAGCCGACTCGATTTTCGATTGGCAAGATATCTCAAAATTCTTTCTAGAATGGGCTCTATGCTCTTACTGATATATGTAAACATTCCGAGTTTCATTTCAGATGGGAGATTACTCTTCTTTCTAGTTGGGAAAATGTATTCGCACTGCTTTTTCTTTCAACAGGGAGAAACGGCAACTAGTAGTGACTCACGTCGGCTGGAAACATTTAGCCTCCTCCATATAAACACCTTGGATGTTTAGAAATGACTTTTCTTTTCCCACTTCAATAGCAAAAGAAAATTGTTGATGGTATGATAATGTTCTCCTCTTTCCAATGTCAGTTCACACAATTTCTCTTGAGATCTTTTACGTATCTCTATCTTCCTAATAGGGAAGTATTTTCCAGGAGAGGATCTTGTTGTGTTGCATCTCCAACAGCCCGTTCCGAACTGAACTGAAACTCTGAATATTTTTTTATAGATAAGAGAAGAGTTGAATGGGAAAGGGAAAACGAGGCGGCTGGAAAAAAATTTCTGCGAGCTGAGAAAAACCAATTTTGTATCCAAAAGCTTGTATCCAGGTGGACTGCCCAGCACAGACTGATCTGAAGGACGTGAAGGACCTTCCCGTGTTGAAAGAAAAGCGCAACGGATATGTTTTAACCAGAAAAACCCTCCTAGTCGAATCTGTCTTCCTTTTTCAATTTTTTCAATCTCTCTAGGGCTAGCTCGACAGGTTGTGGGATTGAATGCCCTTCTCGATGTTGTAAGAAAAGCGGAACGAGTATTCTTTTATCCAGTGAAACCCACTCCAGTCGAATCTCTCTACCTTTTCAACTTCTCTAGCGTCAGCTCGTAGGTTGTGGGACTGGATGCCGTTTTTCCCTGTTGGAAGAAAGAGCAGTGCGAATACTTTTTTCCCCAACTAGAAGAGTAATCTCCAATCTGAAATGAAACTCGGAATGTTTACATAAATCAATAAGAGCATAGAGTTCATTCTAGAAAGAATTTTGAGATATTTTGTTAATCGAAAATCGAGTCGGCTGGGAAAAAATTTCTGAGAGCTGGAAAAACATTTCTCTGGGTCAGAATTAAAAAAAAAACATTTCTGCTGGGAAAACATATCTTTCCCTTTTCCGAAAGAACATTTGGAGGGTCCGCAACACCCCTGTTCCAGAAAAGCCTACGGGTAGCCTGTGAAATCACTGGATCGAGTGGGACAACCCGTTGTTCTACCTTTCTATGCCTAAAGGGAATGAAAATCACTTTCCCATGCTTTTCCTATGGGCGAACAACGGGTCGTGAACAGAACAACATGACAACCCGTTGTTCGCTCATAGGAATAACATAGAGAGAACGAAAATCATTCCCCATGTGGTCTATGGGTGAACAACGGGTCGCGAACAAAACAGAATGAAAACCCGTTGTTCTACCCTAGGAAAAGGTAGAGAAAATGAAAATTGCTTCCCATGTTAAGTCTAAAGACGAACAACGGGTCGCGAACATAACAGAATGAAAACCCGTTGTTCGCCCATCTGAAAAGCATAGAGGGAACCAAGATTGCTACCCGTGTTTTTGTCTAAGATTAAAAATAACGGGTTGCCGTGTTTTCCTTTCTTTTTTTTTTTCAGTGGACAATCGACGAGACATCAGCCGACTTTTTAAGAGTAGACTCTCTGATATCGATGGAGGATTTTCCCCGTTTCGCTTTCGTCGAGTCCCTGTTGTGCACCCACCTGAGTACAAGTGTTCACACCTCTCAACGAAGCTTCCCTAGATCGTGTTGAGTGTATTCCTGAACTCTTTCTAAAAGATCTCGGAGAAAAAATATTGGAAACACTCGTGAAGAAAATACAAATGTGTCGTCTTTCGGAAATGATGAAGGAGGCTCATCTTGAGAGGTGTGAACACTTGTCTCCAGGTGGGTACACAACAGGAACTCGACGAAAGCGAAACGCGAAAATCCTCCATCGATATCAGAGAGTCTATTCTTAAAAAATCGGCTGACGTCTCGTTTATCACGTCGGCTGAAAAGCATTTCTCTAGGAGCTGAGGAAAGAAAAGTGCTCGCATACCCTCACAGAATCTCTTTCTAGGAGGGAGAAGTGTGTATCTAGGCGAAATACACAGCACAGAGTGTTTTGAAGTCGAAACTCGAGTGGTTTAAATAGATAAGTGTGAATTCCTTCTAGAAAGAATTTTGTACATCTTGCCAATGGAAAATCGAGTCGGCTGGGAAAAAATTTCTGAGGGCTGGAAAAAAATTTTCTCTGGCTCAAATTAAAAAAAAAAACGTTAATTTTTATTATTTCTAAACTTGACCTCCCCTATTTTGGTTCGAATCAGGTGTCAACATGTTTCAACATGCTTCTAAAACAGATTTCCAAGAAAGAGATGACTCATTTTTTTTCTAGGAATTCTATTTTTAGAAAGGGTGAGACATCATCCTCAACAAAAAGGATTTGTAGTTAATTTTTATGATGTCATGATGTCTAGAGACATCATAAAAATTAATAATTTTTTTAATAACTCAGCCAGCCAGAAATTTTTTCCAGCCCTCAGAAATGTTTTCCCAGCCGACTCGAATTTCGATTGGCAAGACATACAAAATTCTTTCTAAAAAGAATTCACACTTATCTATTTAAACCACTCGCGTTTCGACTTCAAATCAGTCTGTGCTGTGGATTCGACCTGGATACGCACTTCTCTCTCCTAGAAAGAGATTCTGCAAAGGCATGCTAACATCTTTCTTAGAAATGTTTTTTTCCAGCCGACTCGATCGACGAGACATCATCCTATTTTTAAGAATGGACCCTATGTTATGTATGGAAGTCTCTCCACGTGATGTTTCTTAGATATCTTCACCAACCTCTCGTGGTCGTTGAAATGGGTCTCCAGCGAAAGAGTTAGATTTTAACTGAAGAGATTTCCGTTCTGCTGTTCCACGTTTTCCCCGCTTCACGCTGCCCATCCAAATATCAAAGCTCTTCTTGAAAGCGGATACGAGAAAAACCGGGCAGTGCTGATTGAAAGCTAAAAACTGTCTGTATAAATGTCTGCATAGATCCCATGGAGTGACCCATTTTTTTTCAAGATGTCAGACAAAAAAAACTGAAAGGGAGATCGTGAAAAAAAAAGACTCTCCGACATCCAGTGAACACAGCTCCAACGACAGTGGATAGATTTTTTTGTCCTTCAAGAGATATTACCGCTTACTGATAGGTTGTTTAGCAACATAAGCCTCCTTCCTCCTTTCCGAAAGACGACACATTTGTATTTTCTTCACGAGGGTTTCCAATTTTTTTTCTCTGAGATCTTTTACAGAAAGGGTTCAGGAATCCACTCAAAACGATCTAGGGAAGCTTCGTTTCAGAGGGCATGTGATATTGAGATAGGATTCAAACCAAAAAAAGGGGAAAGGGATGTCGTTCATTTTCTAATGTCTGAAGACATCATAAAATTAACAAAAAGTTTTTATAATATATATATTATATAATACATATATTATATAATATATATATTATATATAAAGTTTTTATAATATATATTACATAATATATATATTATATATATTCTTAGTTTTTTTTTTTTTTTTCAAATCTCTCAGAAAAATATTTTCCAGCTCATCTCAAATCGATCCTCCCAGCTGACGTGATCGACGAGACATCAGCCGAATTTTTTTAAGAATGGATTCTCTGATATCTCTGGAGGAACTTCCCGTTTCATTTTCGTCGAGTCCCTGTTGTGCACGCACCTGGGTAGAAATCACAACATCTCTCAAGATGATCCTTCTTCATCCAGCCCATCTCAAAAGAATTCTCCCAGCCAACGGGATCATTAGCCCGATTTTTTTAAAGAATGGATTCTCTGATATCTCTAGAGGAATTTCCCGTTTCATTTTCGTCGAGTTCCTGTTGTGCACCCACCTGGGTACAAATCTCCACATCTCTCAAGATGAACCTTCTTCATCCAGCCCATCTCAAAAGAATTCTCCCAGCTGACGTGATCATCAGCCCATTTTTTGATTCCACTCTCTCAGAAAAAATATTTTCCAGCCCATCTCAAAAGAATCCTCCCTGCCGACAAGACGTCAGCCCATTTTTTTAAGAACAGGTTCTCTGATATGTCCTGAGATTTTTCCCCGTTTCACTTTCGTCAAGTCCCTGTTGTGCACCCACCTGGGTACAAATCTCCACATCTCTCAACATGAGCCTCTTTCATCTAGCCCATCTCAAAAGGATCCTCCCAGCCGACGTGATCATCAGCCCATATTTTTTTCAGAATTGACTCTCAGATAATATTTTCCAGCTCATCTCAAAAAGGATCCTTCCAGCCGACGAGACTCATGGCACATCTCTCAACATGAGCCTCTTTCATCCTTTCCGAAAGACGACCGATTTGTATTTTCTTCACGTGTGTTTCCAATTTTCTCTGAGATCTTTTAGAAATGGTTTCTTATCTTAGAACGATGTCGGCTTTCAAAACGCTCTGGTGTTGACTCAAGGGATAGAGTTTCACTATAGAAATAGTCTAGAAATCGATTCAAACGCCCCTTTTTTTAGTGGGCTTACAGCATAGATTCAATGGAAATAAAATTCGAGATGCGATCCGGGGACGACTCTGTCCGGGGTCGAATCTGTTTGAACTCAATGATGACGTCGTTTTATACGGCGGAATTTGTATAGAAATAGTCTAGAAACTAACTCAAACGCCCGTTTTTTTCAGTATATTTCAATACCCATGAGTGTCAATGCATTCTATTCTTTCCGAGACCCATTTTTTGGGTCACTCTCTCATCCAATCTTGGAAACTAAACTCACCTCCTGATGAGTCCAAAGTTGGGGAAGGAAATCTTTAAAAACGTCCTTTCCTGTCCGGGGTCGACTCTGTTGGAACTCAACGATGACGTCATTTTATACGGTGGAATTTGAATAGAAGTAGTCTAGAAAGTAAATCAAACGCCCGTTTTTTCAGTATATTTCAATACCAATGAGTGTCAATGCATTCTACTCCTTCCGAGACCCATTTTTTTGGGGGTCACTCTCTCTGCCAATCTTGGAAACCTAAATTCACCTCTTGATGAGTCCAAAGTTGGGGGAGAAAATCTTGAAAAATATCGTACACTATAAACAAATTCAAATCGCTCTCCAGAAAATCTTGTATGCGGATCTGCATTCTTGAATAGCTCACAGTCATCTGATCCGAAACTGGGAATGTTGAAAAATGTAAAGAAGAGTCCATTCTTAAAAAAATTAGTGCGGTTTTGCCAATCGAAAATCGAGTCGGCTGGGAAAAAAAATCTGAGGGCTGGAAAAAATTTCTGGCTGGCTGAGTTATTAAAAAAAGAAAAAAAAACTTTTTGTTAATTTTTATGATATCTAAAGACATCATAAAAATAACTACATACCCTTTTTGTTTAGGATGACGTCTCACTCTTTCTAAAAATAGATCATTACTCACCCTTTCTGAAAATAGACCGTGGCTCATTGTTTTTGTTGGAATTCTATTTTTAGAATGGATGAGTCATGATCTATTTTTAGAAAGAGTGAAACATCATCCTAAACAAATAGGGTATTTAGTTAATTTTAATGATGTCTAAAGACATCATTAAAGTTAACAAAAAGTTTTTTTTTTTTTTCATAATTCAGCCAGCCAGAAAGTTTTTCCCAGCCGACTCGATTTTCGATTGGCAAGACATACAAAATTCTTTCTAGAAAGAATTCACAGTTATCTATTTAAACCACTCGAGTTTCGACTTCAAATCAGTCTGTGCTGTGGATTCGACCTGGATACACACGTCTTCCTCAAAGAAAGACATTCTATAAAGGCATGCTAACATATTTCTCAGCTCTTAGAAATGTTTTTTCCAGCCGACTCGATCGACGAGACATCAGTCGATTTTTTAAGAATGGATTCTCTGATATCTCTGGAGAATTTTCCTATTTCGCTTTCGTCGAGTCCCTGTTGTGCACACAATCTCTCAAAAAAATATTTTTCCAGCCCATCTCGAAAGGATCCTCCTAGCCGGCAGCGTTCTAGGAGAAGAATGCAGCCCATTTTTGATTCCAATCTCTCAGAAAAATATTTTCCAGCCCCTCCCAAAAGGATCCTCCCAGCCGATGTGATCGACGTGATACACAGACCATTTTTTAATTCCAATCTCTCAGGAAAATATTTTTTCCAGCCCATCTCAAAAGGATCCTCCCAGCCTATGTGATCGACGTGATCAACAGCCCATTTTTTTATTCCAATCTCTCAGAAAAAGTTTTTCCAGCATATCTCAAAAGGATCCTCCCAGCCGATGTGATCGACGTGATCAACAGCCCATTTTTTGATTTCAATCTCTCAGAAAAATATTTTCCAGCCCATCTCAAACTCATCCTCCCAGCTGACGTGATTGACGAGACATCAGCCGATTTTTTCTTTACAACTTCGTGTGGTTTTCATGTAACGGAGGTGTGAATCTGGATCTGTAGAATGAAAATCACTTAAGTCAAAAAACAATAACCGTTTTGATGGAGACCCATTTCAACGACCATGGGATGTTTGCGAGAAGAATAACGGAACAGTCTCTCGTAACAGAAAAAAGCTAACGATTACACATATTTCAGCGACCGCGAGATGTTGGAGAAGATATCCAAGAGAATCATCACGTGGAGAGGAGAATAGAGGAAAACTCTCTCGTAAGAGAACAAAGCTGACTATCCTATACATACCTACACATGGCCATTAAAAAAAATCATTAAGCCCTTTGGGAAACGTATTTTCATTATTTATAGAAAAACTCATGTTAAAGAGGGGGTCTTATTTAAAATGTATAGGAAAAAAACATACGAATCATGTCAAGTTTAGCCATCATATGACGAAATAAAATTTTTTTAAAGATTCATGGCAAACACGAAATCATAAAATATTTTACTCGAACACTATATAAAGTAAAAATATTTTGACTACCCACAGAAATTCTCGAAAATGTTTAAAAGAATACTTTGAGTCATTATTTTAAAAACAAAATGTAAAAGCTGACTTACCTTTCATGAAAAGCATTTCTGTGTAGACGAAAGCACGAAGAGATCTTGAAAAAACATTCTGTCTCTAGAACGATGTCGGCTTTTTTGGCGCTCTGATGATGACTCAAGGGATAGACTTTCCCCCAAAATTTTTCAATGGGTGACATGTTCAAAATTCGTTAAAACATTAAATGTATACCCTTTTTGTTTAGGATGATGTCTCACTCTTTCTAAAAATAGATTAGGACTCATCCTTTCTAAAAATAGAATTCCAAGAAAAACATTGAGCTATGGTCTATTTTAAGAAAGGTGAGTCATCATTTCAGACAAAAAGGGGAGATCTCTAATATTTATTATGTCTAAATACATAATAAAAATTAACAAAAAGTTTTTTTTTTTTTTTTTTTTTTTTTTTTTTTTTTTTTTTTTTTTTTTAAATCTGAGCCAGAGAAATTTTTTTCCAGCCCTCAGAAATTTTTCCCCAGATGACTCGATTTTCGATTGGCAAGACATACAAAATTCTCTCTAGAAAAAATGCATACTTATCTATTTAAACCACTCGCGTTTCCACTTTAAATCAGTCTGTGCTGTGGATTCGACCTGGATACACACTTCTCCCTCCTACAAAGAGCTTCTGTAAAGGCATGCTAACATATTTCTCAGCTTTTAGAAATGTTTTTTTCCAGCCGACTCGATCGACGAGACATCACCCGATTTTTAAGAATGGATTCTCTGATATCTCTGCAAGCCTTTCCTGTTTCGTTTGCGTTGACTCCATACTGTAGACCTAGCTGGGTACAAATGTTCTTATTCTAGAAATTATCCACCGGTTTTGTATTTCATTTCATAGCTGTGATGATTTTTTTTTCCTATTCATTTGAAACAACACCGTTGAGTTAGGAGAAAGTTTAGAGCATTCCTTTTTGTCTACGGGTGAATAACGGGTCGCCCACTGCACTGAACACAATGGAGAGCTGTTGTTTGATCTCTCATCTCTCAACATGAGCCTGCTTTAGACGACACGTTTGAATTTTCTCTATGAAAGTTCGTCAGTTATCTATGAAAGTCTTTCCCGTTTCGTTTCCGTTGAGTCTATGCTGTATACCCAGCCGGGTACGAGTGTCCATATTCTAGAAAGTATCCACCGGTTTTGTGTTTCATTTCATAGCTATGACAATTTGTTTGTCCTATTCATTTCAAACAACACCGTTGAGGTAGGAGAAAGTTTAGAGCATTCCTGTTTGTATACGGGTGAACAACGGGCCGCTCATTGAACACAATGGAGAGCTGTTGTTCGATCTCTCAACATGAGCCTGTTTCAGATGACACGTTTGAATTTTTTTTTTCAAGAATGTGTCAAATTTGTTTTCTCTGAGATCCTTTAGAAATAGATCTCTCAACGTGAATTCCTGTTTGTCTACGGGTGAACAACAGGTCGTCCATTGAACACAATGGAGAGCTGTTGTTCGATCTCTCATCTCTCAGCATGAGCCTGCTTCAGACGACAGGTTTGAATTTTTCTTTCAAGAATGTGTCAAATGTTTGTCTCTGAGATCCTTTAGAAATAGATCTCTCAACATGATGTATACAGATATTCCACTTCAGATCAGCATTGCCCAATTTCCTCGTAGCTGTATAAGCGAATTGTAAATTTGTATTCGTAGCTCTCAAACGAAGGAAATTTCTCCTAGAACGATGTCGGCACTCGGGGTGTTCTAGTAAAACTCAAAGGATAGTTTCCTCCAAAATATTCAAAGGGTAACATTTTCAAAATTCGTAAGTCATTCCATTGGAATCTTCTTCTTTGATCAACAAATAGCTTATTTGCCTTAATAAATGCCTTCGTGGAGGACGTTTGAAGGCAAACTGGCACGTATTCACGTTACGCATGGGAAACAAACCACCCATGGAGCCTGCTTGAAAGTCATTCTTCAAGTTTTACAAAATATGAAATTGATTTTATAATACATATTGGTATATAGACCCATATTCGTATTCAAATTGGATCATTCTGTTGTTTTTTTATCAGAATATACCAGTATATAGGATTGAACAATTAATCTGAATTACATGATCTTGCCTTCTTAAACGGGCTTTGTTAAAGTTTCACAAAATATATCAGTATACGGTGGAACAATCGTTATCCATCTGTTTTTAACTGGTCTAGCCAGCTGTGGATCACGAGATCTTGGCTTCTTGAAAGGGCTTTGTTAAAGTTTCACAAAATATATCAGTATACAATTGATATATATTGAATAAAAAAAATCATGATCCGTTTATTCTGACTAATCTCTAGCCAGCTGTGGATCACGAGATCAAAAGTTCACAGTTTAAAGTTTCACAAAATGTATTAGTGCGCGATGGAACAATCGTTATCCATTGATTGTGACTGGTCTAGCCAGCTGCGGACCACATGATGTTGCTTTCTTGAAAGGGCTTTGTTAAAGTTTCACAAAATATATCAGTATACGATGACACAATCGTGATCCATTGATCGTGACTGCTCTAGCCAGCTGTGGACCACATGATGTTGCTTTCTTGAAAGTCATTTGTTAGAGTTTCACAAAATATATCAGCATACGATGGCACAATCGTGATCCATTGATCGTGACTGGTGTAGCCAGTTGTGGACCTCATCATGTTGCTTTCTTGAAAGTTATTTGTTAAAGTTTCACAAAATATGAACAAACATATGAAATAAGAAATCATTAAACACTTTAAAGCGAAATATCAAAGTATTGAAAAGAAATAATACCATATTTTCTATAAAAAAGGCTATTGAGTAAAACATTTATAGCCTTAAAAAGCAAAAAGCAGTAGAAGGGAAAGAATGTTAAAATACGTCAAAGTATTGAAAGGAAATAATAACACATTTCTAGTCTAATGAAATACAAAAGAGTAGGAAAACAAAGTTCACATACCTTCACAGAAGCTCTTTCCAGGAGGGAGAAGCGTGTATACACGTTGAGTGCACAGCACAGACATCTGAAAGCTGAAACGCGAGTGGTTTAAATAGATAGTGAGAGTTGCTTCTAAAAACAATTTTGTATTGTCTTGTTTTGATTTTCGAGACGAGAGGTCGAATCCACAGCACAGACTGATTGGAAGTCGAAACTCGAGTGGTTTAAATAGATAGGTGTGAATTCTTTCTAGAAAGAATTTTTATGTCTTGCCAATCGAAAATCGAATCGGCTGGGAAAACATTTCTCAGGGCTGGAAAAAATTTCTAGCTGGCTGAGTTACTAAAAAAAAAACTTTTTGTTAATTTTTGTTATGTCTAGACGTAATAAAAATTAACTTGACCTCCCATATTTTGCTTCGAATCAGGCCTCAACATGTTTCAACATGCTTCTAAAGCAGATTTCCAAGAAAGAGATGACTCATTGTTTTTCTAGGAATTCTATTTTTAGAAAGGGTGAGACATCACATCCTAAACAAAAAGGGTATGTAGTTAATTTTTATGATGTCTAAAGACATCATAAAAATTAACAAAAAGTTTTTTTTTTTTTTTTTTTTTTTTTTTTTTTTTTAATAATTTAGCCAGCCAGAAATTTTTTTCCAGTCCTCAGAAATTTTTTCCCAGCCTTCTCGATTTTCGATTGGCAAGACATACAAAATTCTTTCTAGAAAGAATTCACACTTATCTATTTAAACCACTCGAGTTTCGACTTCCAATCAGTCTGTGCTTTGTGGATTCGATCAGGATACACACTGCTCTTTCCTGGAAAGATACATTATGAAGGTATGCGAATATTTTTCTTAGCTGCTTCTTAGCTGTTTTTTTACCCAGCCGACTCGATCGAGGAGACATCCCTCTATTTTTTAAGAATGGACTCTCTGTTATATTTATGGAATTCTTTCCCGTTTTCCTTCCGTGCAGTTCGTGCTGTGGACTCACCTGGATATCTATTTTCTGCCCCTTCCCTTCTGGAAATTCCCATAGCTCTTTTAGATTCTCGTAGCTTTTGAAAGCAAATCTGAAAAATGTTTTTGTTGACAGCCTTCCGAGTTTCGCTTTAGCTATACCAGGGAGATACGATCTTTCTTAAGTGTTCAAAGAGAGGGGGTCGTATGGTAACAACATTAGGAACTAAAAACAATTTTAATACAGTTTCACTCTATAAACAGAAAATTTGACAATATTTCACTCGGAAATGTGTAGAAGAATACTTTAAACAACGACTTGAGAAATGAAAATGGGACATGCCGTACGTGAAAATCATTTATATCCAGATGAAAGCAGGAATAGATTTCCAAAAAGCATTTTTCAACCTAAAGCAATGTCAGCTCTCGGGACTGACTCAGAATTTTTTTTCTGAGCTCTGAGAAATTTTTCCCAGCCGACTCGATCCCTTTCACAATGTTAACGGAAAAAAATCCTCTAGCTCGTCTCTCATACCTCTTTAAATCACAAGAGTGTTGTCTGTCGTGGAAATGGAAATAAATATCACAAACTACCTCCCTCACACCTCAATGGTCAGCCTAAACGGAGGGGCCTGTAGAACGGAAAGGATTTGTGTCCAGACCGTTTCACTTGAGACTTATTTCAGGGAATTCAAAAAAATAATGTATCTATGAGAGATTTTTTTTCTCTAAGCTCAGAAAATAAAAAACTAATCTCAAATAAATGTCTCTGGGATCTTTTAGAAATAGGTAATCAATAGAAGCAATTTTTGTTTTAGATTCTCGTTGCTGATCCATGAAGGTCTCTAAAAGGACAGTTTTGAAATCACAGTGTTAAAAGGAGAGAACAGCCGAACAGAAATCCTTTTGCCCCATTTCAGCGACCACGATACGTTGGAAAATATATCCAAAAGAGAGCAAACTAAACATCATACATATGTTTTTAAAGAAATCATGCGTTTAAGGGGGGGGCCGGCGAAATCCTTTCAACTCTCTCTACATACAGATATTTTCTACACTCCTATTTAAGAAGGGAGAATCAGGTCTAAAGAGTATAGTGAAACATATGAATTATGCCCGGTATGACAATAACATTAGGAACAAAAAATTGTTTTTTTATAACAAATAAATATAGAATTCCGAGAATATAGAATATAGAATAAATATAGAATTCCAGTTTTTTGATAAATCTATTACATTTTACAATGCTCTACTAGACAATAATTAAAAGAATAGTTTGAGTAAAAATATTTGTAAAAGACTTACCTTTCATGAAGACCATGTCTATCCAGACGAAAACAGGAATAAATTTCGGAAAAGCATTCTCATCTTAAAACTCTCAGGATGCAAATGATATTTCCTTTTTTTGTTTTCAATTTCAATAGACGACATCCTTAAACAATTCCATTGGAATTTCCTTTTCTGACAAAGTGCTTCGAAATACGAAAAGAAACATCCGACTCATCAAAGGTTCAGAAGTTGTCAACAATTCCTAAAAGGATTTCCTCTTAAAAAAACATTATGGGTCCAGATTGAGTAGAGACGTGTCGTTTCTTCAATAGCCAGCACGGATCTGCATTGAAACGCAGAATACTTTTTATAAATAAGCGAGCAATTGACATCCAACTCATCTAAGGTTCAGAAGTTGTCAACAATTCCTAAAAAGAATTTCCTCTGAAGAGCAACCTAGGTTCAGATTGAGTAGAGAGAGAGACATGTGAATTCCTAAAAGAATTTCCTCTTAAAAAACCATCATGGGTCCAGATTGAGTAGAGACGTGTTGCCTCCTCAATAGCCAGCACGGATCTGCATTGAAACGCGGAATGCTTTTATCAATAAGCGAGCAATTGACATCCAATTCATCTAAGGTTCAGAAGTTGTCAACAATTCCTAAAACGAATTTCTTCTGAAGAGCATCCTGGATCCAGATTGAGTACAGAGAGAGATCTGTTGCTTCTTCAACAGTACGGATCTGCACTGAAACACGGAATGTTTTTATAGATAAGTGAGGAATTGAAAATGAAAGTCAAAAAACGAAATCGGATCGGCGGGGAAAAAATTTTCAGAGCTCAGAAAAAAATTTCTGAGTGGCTAAGTTGTTAAAAAAAAACTTTTTGTTAATTTTTATTATGTCTAAAGACATAATAAAAATTAATGATCTCCCCCCTTTTGTCTGGGAATGATGACTCACCTTTCTAAAAATAGACCATAGCTCATTGTTTTTCTCGGATTCTATTTTTTAGAAAGGATGAGTCATCATTCCCAGACAAAAGGGGCGAGATCTTTAATTTTTATTATGTCTAAAGACATAATAAAAATTAACAAAAATTTTTTTTAACAACTTATCCACTTGGAATTTTTTTCTGACCTCTAAAAATTTTTTCCCAGCCGATCCGATTTCGTTTTTTGACTTTCACTTTCAATTCCTCATTTATCTATAAAAACATTCCGTGTTTCTGTTCAGAACAGTGCTGGTTCTCGAAGATGCAGCATGCTTTCTCTCTCTACCTCTACCTCATCTGGACACAGGATATGCTTTCTCAAGAAAAGGAATTATTTGGGAATATTTTGCGATTTCTGAACTTTACACGAGCTGGATATTTTCTTTTTTCATATTTCGAAGCAATTTGTCAAAGAAGTGTAAGATGTCATGAACGGGACATGTTGACGAATAAGCTAAACTATTTTTTTCTCTAGTCTCACGAAAGCTCATTCAACTCGAACCCTTTCGTGCTCTTAAACTTCGATAGTTTGAGAACCACCCTTTTATTTCTCATCTCAAACCCTGATGGTGGGAAGACCATTGTGTTCTTTCTCTCTACGCGAACCGAGACGGGGCGTAGCGACAGTTTGTGTTTTTTATTTTTTCCTCTGAGCGCAAACCTGGATCACTTGAGCAGTCATTTTGTTTCCCAGTTCACTTACATAGGTCATGTTGTATTTTTTCCTACACCTAGCCGAATTTGAAGTGAGACATCCTTTTGTTTTTTCTCATCCAACTACGATGGATGAGTGAGACTATTGTGTTCTTTCTCTCTTCACGAGCCAAGATGGGGCGTAGCGACCGTTTGTTTTTTTCCTCTGCTCTTAAACCTTGATCACTTGAGCAGTCATTTTGTTTCTCAACTCACTCAGATAGGTCGTGTTGTATTTTTTTCCTACACCTAGACAAATTTGACGTGAGCTATCCTTTTGTTTTTCCCCATCCAACTAAGATGGATGAGTGAGAAGATTCTGTTCTTTTTCTCTCTGCGCGAACCGAGACGGGGCGTAGGGACCGTTTGTGGTTTTTATTTTTCCTCTGCATGCAAACCTCGATCACTTGAGCAGCCATTTTGTTTCCCAGCTCACTCAGATAGGTCATGTTGTATTTTTTCCTACACCTAGACAAATTTGACGTGAGCCATCTTTTGCTTTCCCATTTAACTAAGATAGACTCTTGAGACCCTTTTGTTTTTTCGCTCTTCGCCAACCACGTCGGGCTCCAGCCACCGTTTGCGTTTTTCTCTGCTCGCAAACCTGGATTGCTTGAGCAGTTATGTTGTTTCCCACCTCACTTAGATAGCTCGTGTTTTTTTTTCTCTCTCTCGACACCTAACCAGGATGGAAGTCAACCATCCTTTGGTGTTCTGATCGAACCAAGATTGACACGAGCCACCAGTTTGTTTCTCAACGGAAAAGTAAATTTTCTGAATGGGTACCGGTGTTCAAATTCTTTTGTGACCGACTGTACTTCCTTCTCAGCTTTCCATTTAGTGCATGAGCGAGAGAATGCTGTGTGCTCCCCCTTACAATTGACACACACTGGCACAGCTTTACAATTATCACTGTCATGGCCCTCCACGGAGCAGCGAGCACACGTGGGTTTGCCTCGACAGAACATTTTTGAGTGGCCAAAGCGCTGACACTGGGAACATCGCATGGGGTTTGGGATGTATGGTCTTACTGGGCAATGAAGATACTCGGCATTAACACTTTTTGCGAACTCAGGTGTGTTGAAGGTTAGGATAACGTTTTCAGTATCTATCACCTTACCCTCTCTGCGCATCTTGATTCGCCTTGCAGCACAGATATTTTAATGGAAGAGTTCACTCACGAATTCTTCTGAAACGCAGAAAAGATCGAATTCTGATAGTACTCCACGGCTATAATTTAAGGATTTGTGAGGTGATACTGTTACACTTACATTTCCTAATTTGTTTAAACTGTGAAGGGTTGAAGATTGGCTGGAAGATACAGTTTCGACTAGAAGATCACCTGAGCGAAGTCTTTTGATATTTTTCGTTTCTCCGGCACATGACTGACTTTATAAGTTTTTGTATTAAAAGAGGTGACATTTTTAAATTTCATCTGTAACAACAAATCGAGGTATCAATTTTCTTTCATCCTCATTAGCATTTGCACATTTTTTTTTTTGTAGAATTTGTTTTTTGTTCTGGTACATAGGGTTAAGTTAAGGAGTTCATAGTGAAATAAAAAGAGATTCGGACCCGGCAGCCCCACCCACCACGGAGCCCAACAAGGGGACGCAGAAGTCTGCGCCAGGGCTAACCGGGTCTATACGCAATCTGAAGCCCCCACAGTCAGCTCTCCCGAAAGCTTATCGCCAAGCCACTGACCCTAAGGACGAGTGACCAGCCGATTGACACTAGTGGGGACAACTAAGTGCCTCTCGTTTCAATCTGAAGCAGAGGCCAAAGCAGTGTGTTGGGGACAGTACCTCGCCCCTCAACTACCAGGACCCTCCTTTCTAGCCTTACGGGTCACAACGCAAGGCAAACGCGTAGGCGGTTTTCTCTCCGTGAGAAACTATAAACAAAAGGATGTGACAGAATCCCACTTTGAACCCGAACCTCCGAAAAGGAAAACCAGAAGGGCGGAAAAAATGAAAATAGTAGAGAGAAGGAGAGATGGAAATGAAGGGGGGAAGATCACTAAGCGCCCCAGTATCGCGACCCCCGTCT
The DNA here is from genome assembly GCF_044657685.1 of Stegodyphus dumicola. NCBI lineage: Eukaryota > Metazoa > Arthropoda > Arachnida > Araneae > Eresidae > Stegodyphus > Stegodyphus dumicola. The sequence goes on from NC_140773.1 coordinate 156,523,733, forward strand.
CAACAAGGAAGTGATCCCTTGAAGGGCTAGGGTACCTCGGGATTGCCACACTCGTACTCACAAAAGTGAGCCCCTGAGGGGCAATATTAGACAAAAAATTACAGAGAAAAATAGACTAAGAAAAAATTATCAACGTTCCCACTCCACCCAAGACAAAAGAAGATTTAACGCTGCCAGTCGAAACCCCAGAAAACTTTATCCAAGAGTACAGAAACAATTTCTGGGATAACTTCATTGAAAGTCTTTAGCACACCGACCACTCTGTGTGGAAAGTTGCTAAAGCTCTCAGAAGCACTCGCTTCAATATTGGACCCATTCTAAATGATAATAATACCAAAATTTACGATCATAAGAAAATTGTCAACCTCTTTGCTGATAACTATGAACAACAATTTATTATAAAACATTTCCCACACCCGAATGATATCAATATTATCAATCACGTGACCGATTCCCTCTGCAAAGATCCTGAAAATCAAAACAACCCGACTTCTCCTAAAGAAATACAGAAAATTATAAAGAAACTTAATCCAAAGAAGGCATCTGGCTATGACAATATCACTAATAAGGCCTTGCAATACTTCCCAAGGAAAGGCATCATTCTTATTACAAATACTTTTAACGCATGTTTAAGACTCAATACATTCCCAAAAAAATTGAAAACACGCCATTCTGTCGTTAAAAAGCCTGGCAAAGCTGGAAATTTTACAAGTAACTTTAGACTGCTCAGTCTTCTACCTGCGATTGCCAAACTTTTCGAAAAGCTTATCGAGTCTCAAATCACTACTTTTATTAATGAAAATAGCATCATCAAAGATTATCAATTCGGATTTCGCCAGGGATTCTCAACGACTCAGCAAATCGCCCGAATCATAGAATTCACAGGCGAAAATTTTTATAAAAAGGAAGTAGTTGCTGCTATTTTTATGGACGCAGAGAAAGCCTTCGGTAAAGTTTGGCATTACGGTCTTATCATCAAGCTGATGAACTGTAATTTCCCACCTGCCATCATCCATCTAATCGCTGATTTTTTAAAGAACAGAACTTTTTAAATTAAGATTCAAGATAACTATTCCACCACAAGAAAAATTCACGCATGTTACCACAGGTCGGTAATTTCCCCCTTCTCTATTATTTATATATTAATGATCTTCCAAATATTGAAAATATTCTCATTGCATGCTATGCCGATGACACGGCACTTTTATGTCACTCACTTAATCCATATCATGCAAGAAATAAACTACAGAATGCCATTAATTACATTTCACCCTGGTTTAAAGGATGGAAAATTAAAAGTAACCCCGAAAAATCAAAAGTGATTTACTTTAAAAAAGGAAATATCCCTCAAGACTTAGAAGAAATTACGATGAACGGACAAATCGTGTCACGTGACCACCAAGTTAAATATATATGTGAAGACCAGAAGTTAGCTTTCAAATTTCATGTTAATTATATCAGAGACAAAGCACAATGTGCCTTAATGAGCATTTACACTTTAATGTGCAAATATTAAGCTAAATATCAACACTAAAAGAACACTCTATCTACAGGCAATCCGACCCATAATTCTACATGCAGCCCCGGCGTGGGCAGCTACTCCACGTTTAAACAGAGCAAAGCTTCAAAGTTTTCAGAGTGAAACTCTCAGATTCCTATCGAACTTTCCTTGGTTCGTTAGGAACACTGTCATCCATAATTCTTTAAAGATTTTACCATTAGATGCCGAATTACTGAAGATTACATTCAAATTCTACGAAAAATGGGATTCCTCCACTCACGAAATTATTAAAAACATAGGGGAGTACGACTGTCTAATCGAACAGCCGCATAAACGGCCCAGAACTATACATCATGATGTTAGATGGACGCTCTTGTATATATTTTATTATTTTCAACTATCTAATCTAGATTATGTTTCCATCTTTATCATCATTTTCATCTTACTATGGACTTTGCCCGGTACCCAGGCTGCTGACTTTATCATCATTAAATTCGTATATCACGTGACAGTCTACTTCCCTATGAGTATTAAGATATAGGTACTTTCGCTTCAGAGGAAAGCACAAAAATTTCTGGGATTTGTATAGATTATTTTCTATTTTTACTGTACAATACTATGTCAAATCTACGATAATGTGTAAAAGACATGCCATTGCGGAAAGATATGCCAAAGTTATTAGTTGCTATTATTGCTTATCCAACGAAGACTTCACCTGTGGAAGATATATGGCGTCACCCCTGATCAACTTCTTCACTACCGAAGACTTTGCACTTTTATTACAAGTGCACAGGACATTTTATGGAATTTTACGAACTTTTAGAGGTCCTTAGGGGATTGATAAACATGTAATGGTAAAGGCCTTCGGGTCGAACACCACTTAACGATTGATGATCTCCGATCGCCGCTCCACTGGAACTAATCAGTAAAACGATAGTGATACTTTGATGCTTTTGATATGCCTGTTTCAGCAAGAATTACATCGCGCTATTACAGGCATTATTACATTTGTTGTCTTCAAGATTATGGCAGTCTGGGCCAGACTGTTTAATTGAATCAGTGAGTGCTTGCCCAATAATTTTATTGCGACAACGGAGTTTTCTAATCCTGAATTAGAGCGGAAAAAGTGTATAAATGATACCACAATACTACCATCTATTGCAAAAAAATCTAATTCTTTGTTGAATCTTGAAAAATATAGTAAATTAATTACAGCTATTAGAGTGACTGCATGGATATTTAGATTTATTCACAATCTGAAAAATAAAATTGACAAGAAAACAGTACCCTTGATTGCAGAAGAACTCTTTGCCGCAGAATTATATTTGATAAAAGAAGTTCAATATGAACATTTTTCTGATGAAATTAATAGTTTAAAGTCTGGACAGTTGATTTCAAAAAACTCAAAAATTTATGAACTAAATCCTTTTCTAAGTGAGGAAGGAGTTTTGTTAGTAGGAGGAAGACTGCAAAAATCAACTTTAAGTTTTCACGAACAGCATTCAATAATTATTCCTTCAAAAATTTATTTTACAGATCTTCTGGTACGTGATGCACATGAACGAGTTCTTCATACAGGTGTAGCTAGCACTCTCATGTTCCTCCGTCAAAAATACTAGATAATTAGCTACTAGACCTTAACTTTAAATTTATATCCTGGCGGGAAAATATGAGGGGAAGTTCAGAAGTTCAGTAAAGGTATCAAATTTAAGATAAATTTGTAATGCAAAATAAGGGAAACCCTACAACTTCCCTCGACAGAATTTAACAGATAGTTCAATTTTATGCCCTCGACAGATAGTTCAGTTTTATGCCCTAAGGCCAATCTAATGGGACTGCACTAGCGAAATAAAGCACTGCAGTTTTACATAATTTCTGAGTAAGCTATTCTAACGAATTGAAATAATTCTTGCATTTAAATTTGTATTCCAAATTAAGATTTAACTTGAAATTAATATAGATAATTACTGAGAGAATTAGATTTTTGTAGCGTAGTTTACGGGAGATGAGATCATTTGGGGTGACGTGAATCAGGATGTTGTACCATGAAAGCATAGTAAATTCTTAAATTAATGTTTTTTTACAAATTTATTGTCTTTATTGGCTTTTTATAAAATTTAAATGATATTAAAATGTTTATGCCCTCAAAATAAAAAAATTCTTAGAACCAACATTTATTAACATTTCATATGTGTATGCTCTGTGTTGTCGCCAATAAAGTCTGCTTGGCGAGATTTGCGTCGGCGAAACGGAAAAGTACCCAAGGCTTTAAAAGCCTGGATAAGATATTTAAATTCTAAATCTACATGTGAGTCTACCTTCACAATCTTAATCTACATCTTAACCATAGATGGCAAATATGGCACATAATTACAATATCTTCTTTAAAATTTTTTGTCAGGTCTCCTTCCAGGTATTTGGAAGGAAAATAGTTTTGTACTGTGCCTAAACATAGATTACACTGCCACATTTATTCACATGGGGGGTACATTCATTCATTCAAATCTTTCTACCCACATTAAGACTCCCCCTTGCTCCCCAGCATTGTGTACTGCAAATACGAGCATGCTTTATGTAAAATGAGTACAACACTTACCGACTACTCCATATCTACCTGTTAGAGTTAAACCAACTGGACCTAGACAGACACCCTACAATCCTACAATCAAATCTCAGCCTGAGGTGCTAACGCTAGAGCAAATTAAATTAATGTTGACTAACATTTTACTTGACATTCATTCTAAATTAATCCTTATTTTCTTTTAGTACAATTCACAAGTAACTTAGACTATTCTTTCATTCGAAGCTTCAAACATGCAAAATTCTTTTAAGTATTTGAGAATTCAAACATTTTTACATATATAATTTCTTACTTTACTCAGCTGAAAATAACCATAAAATAATTACATGCAACGAATTTCTAAAAAATATTTTGAGTAACGAAGTTTGTTTTCTTGATACCATCTAAACATTTTCCACACAGTCTCTACGACCAAAGTTAACTTTTCGCTCTAAATCCACCAAGATTATTTGCTAAAGTTTCTTGCTTCGTATAAACATTTAAAGCTACTTGCTTAATGCAAAATGATTTTAATTACTTGCATACTACAATAATTTTTAGCTTCTTGCTAAACGCAAAATTGTAAGCTTCTGGTTAAATACAAAATTGTAAGCTTCTTGCTAAATATAGAACTGTAAACTTCTTGCTAAGTAAAATAAACATTGTCCTCTATTTTAGGCAAAACTGAAATAAATATTTTCAGCCAACTTCGTTTAAGATTTAAAATAATTTTAAATACAATAATTTTGACTTATCTTTTATTTGGCAAATTCTGTCATCCTCTTTTTGACGAAGGCTTCCCAAGAAAGAACTTGGTTCAACCAGGGCTAGCCGTTTTCATTGCTCCCCGTCTCCGGTCCTCTGTCTGGCTACATTCTTGTGACGTTGCTCCACTTCTGCGTGCGCTGGACGCTTACCGGCTGTGATCGAAGAACCTTCTTGGACTGGCCAGAAACGTTTTGGCTGGTCATTTCGCGAGATCTCTTCTATTCCTCAGGCATTTCCTTCTCCTCAACGGCTTTTCTTCTAATCGACGTTTCGTCTGGGGAATTTAAGTTGCTAACCTATTCTTGTCTGCCTTTCTTAGTGGCTGAAATCGTGACCTCTGATGCCTTAGTTGCCTTTTCCTCCCCGTTTGCCTGCTGGTAGATCTTGTGTAGGGTTTAGTTTCCCCATCTTTTCTCAGAGACTTGTTAATCCCTTGCGATGTTTTCAGTTTTTGCTTGTTCATATATTTGGGCTCTTCAAGTCGACGTTTCTTTCCTTCCGGCTTCCTTCCTTTTTGTTCCTGGGAGAACGATTTGTAATGTTGAGGGCGCGAGGCTCTCATGTGGCCCTTTGGGGTTATTCTCTAGATGGTTGCAGGGCCAGGGTAACACCCGAGTAGTCATAGAAAGCCGTCTGGACGCCCTGTCCTGCTGTCACCTGTCACTTGTGTTTGAAGCTTCCTGTATCTTTAAAAATAGGCATCTCGTTACGATCATATTATTTTTTCACTTGATCCACATTGGCAGTGATATTGCCTTCTTTACTTCCTTTTAAATATAAAACGGACCCACAAATACGCTCAATAACGTAGAAGCCTTCAAATCTGGGGGAAAATTTGGACACTTTATCTAATGGGGCGCAAGACAACGCATGTTTCCTTTTCAAAACTTTGTCTCCTATTTTAAAGTAAAAGTCTCTTCATATTATAACATAGTTCCTGTTTTTCTCTCGCTACGTCTGAATATTTTAGTCCATCGTTAATTCACTTTTGAATATCATTTAGTTTCAATTCTGCCTCCCTTTTCTGGACAAAGAACAGTTTTTCTATGGAGGTAATTATCTTCCTTCCCAAAAATAACTCACAAGGAGTCTTTCCAGTGGTACCGTGCTTGGTCGCTTTAAGGGCATACGCCAATTCATTTGCACAGCCATTCCAGCGTCGGTGATATGTTTTTACATAGCTCCATATGATTTTAACTATGTTCCAATTTACGCGCTCAGCAATATTTGACTGCCGTCACTAAGGGACCATCTTAAGGTGGCAGATGCCAAACCCTGCACATTAGAAGCCCTGCAGCTCTTCGAAAATTAGATTAACGAATTGGGGGGCAGTTATCTGATATCACCCTTAAGTGGAGCACCATGTTTTAAAATGTATTTATTTAGAAACGAATCGGCTACAATTTTCGTAAACTATTTCTACCCATTTTGAGAAATGATCGACTATAACTGATAAATATCTATATCTATTACTTTCACATTTTGGAAATGAGGCCCATTTATCTATGGCAATTATTTCATTTGGAAAAATAGCTTATATACTATTTAGATGCGCCGCCGGGCTATAATTTACATCGTTAACTAACTGGCATGTATGGCAGAAACTGATATAATCAGTTACCACTCTCTGAAGTTGCAGTAGAAAAACCGCCTCGCGCACCTTTGCACCGTTTTCCGAATGCCTGAATGGCCGGCAGTAGGTGCATCGTGTAATTCCTCTAAAACACTGATACGCAACCCGGCTGGAATGACTGGCCTTATTTCACTATTCTCATTTATTGTTTTAGTATAAATTAATAGTTTATCGACTATTTCATAGTTTGCTGCTCTATTTATTATGGCCAATCTATCCGGATGTTCAAAATTATCCGGGTCTTGCAGGTATGCATAAATATGCCTATACTCTGGATCAGTTTTTAATTCAGCAATTATTGTTTCCCGGAAAGCATATTTCATAAGTGCACATATGTGTAGCCACCGAGGGAGTGGCTTCCTGGATGGACCAATGAGAATCTAGTAATATTTCTGTCACGTCACATGACCTTTCACGTGTTTTAAGATTCAAGCAAGATGATTGAAAATATTTTGTCACGCAATTTTCTGTACAAAAGCATCCTCGATTTCTTCTGAAAATTTTCATTGCGAAGTTAGATCAAATATAAGCAATTGTGATGATTTCACAATTGCTTATATATATAATAACATGGTTGAGAAAATTTGAAGTAAATACAAACACATGTTGGATACTCCGCAAAAGTATACATGTGAAATAGTATTTAATAATTGGTAAATAAAATGAAGAAAGAAATATGTGATAAACATCTGAGCCGAAATGCTATCTTTACATAAAAATATTTACACCAATTATATATGTAAATAGAAGTCAGCAACTTTTATTGCAGTCTATATGAAAAAGATGTTCTATAATAATTTCCAATGCAGAATTTTATTTAAAGTGAACTTTATTAATTTGCATTCATGTTCATTTAGTGTGTTAAATTTCACATTTAATAACTACTTATTCTTAAATGTACTGCTTACACAAGAAATACTCATCAAACAGAATGAATTTATCTTATTCACAGCGAATATATTCAATTTATTCACATATAACTTTTAATGTTAACAATAGATATAATCAGATCAAACGCAATATGTATTTTGAACCAAAAGTATATATAGTATAGCAATATGTATTTTGAACCAAAAAAGAATGCAAGCACTGAAATAAGAAAACACTAGATTCATTGTAACACTTCCAGTCCTTCTTAGCTCATTTAAATATATATATATATATATATATATATGCGCTTGAATTCTCTTAATCCACAAGTGATAGTAAATGCATAATATTCGAGGCTAATTGTAGCTTGAGTCATTTTTTCGATGTAAAGAGCGATAATATGCCGTAAACATCAATCCAAATATTAATGCGTGATAAAAATCGCGAAAGTAAAAAGTCAGCGATTAATTAAACTCATAAAAACGAAAGAACTACGAGATTTTCTACTATTACGCCATACATTTATAACTGCGAACTAAATGCAAATTAAAACGTAAACTTACGCTCCACATGCATGAAGTTTAGCGTCACAAGAGCGATAGAAGCTCATTAGTCTATTTTCGAAATCTCTCCCTCAGTGACCACGCTGATGTGCACTTGTGAAATATGCAACCGGGAAAAGTACGTTTTGTTGCTCTTGTATTCATTTTGAAACAGAATTTTTTAGTTAACTATTTTTATTACATTTATTGGATTTATTACACCACATTGATTTGATTTTCCTTTCCTCCTCTGATTTTCACAAATTTATCTATCTTCAGAATGAGAACACAATAAAGCATCTTATAATGACCACTTCTGAAAAACAGCAATATTTCCGAGAACATAAATTAACATCTTACATAACCTGATGCAGAATAATAAAAGGTATTTACTTGTATTAATTTCCCAATCTCTAACATTCCCTAAATTAAATTTTGTCCTTGTTCTATTAATTTTGACATGTTTTATATATTCTAGGTTTCTCTGTGGATCTCTAGAATTTGACACATAATGGAACAGAAAAAATCAGCACTTTTTAGGATCACGGAACACTGCCGAAAGGGCAAGAATATTTTGATTTACATACAGTTAAATTATATATCACACTCAAAAAATGTGGATATTCAGAAAGAGAGTAAGAATAAGAGTATTAAATTAACTTGGATCCTATTAATAACAGTTCACTATTTATTTACTGCTGCTTTAAAGAGTCTGCCAAGAAGTACTCTATACAGCAGATAAAAAAAAAAAAAAATCGTATAGTGATACAGTTAGTTTTGACACATTCACATTATCGAAACAAAACCCTTTGCAAGCAAATTGGGAATGAAACCCGATGTCAACCCGAATTCCTTATCTTGCAATAGGTAAGAATTCAATTTTTATTCAATTTAAAACTGACCACTAGTGAATCACGACTTAAATCAATACATAATTCACCTTTACTGTACAAAGTCATAGGTATTTGTATATTTTTTTGTCAAACGTGGAAGTTGGCAGGTATACCGCCAAAACTATGTTAGCGATTTCGGTGGATGTAGGAAGGGACATAGAGCTTTTTTTATTTAATTAGATAATAACAGATCACTCTTTATAATCTCTTTACTTTCCCTTTTAATAACAGATCACTCTCAGATAATCAACAGATACCAATTACGACTACTGCATATAAAAGCTTAAATAACTACAGATTTTGAGATTATCTGACAAAGAAATTCATTAAAACTAATACCAATTATTATGGTGGTTAAAAATTCCTGAAGGAATATTAAACGGCAAAACTGTCATTTTCTTTATGAAGTCAGTGTCATAAAATTTCACTTATAAGGTATTTTCTCCCTCCTTTCTGCATGCCTCCGTGGTGTAATTGAAAGCATACTCGACGCGTGCTCAAGAGGTCCAGTGTTCGAGTCCCATTGAGGGCATGGCTCATTTGTGATGTTTCCGGCTTCAAAATATCCTAATGACTCTACACACTTAAATACGAATTAAGTGACGTCACACTGTTCTGAAATGTCCTTTAATGTTTTAATATGAACATCAGTATAACCATTAGGTGTTTTTTGTTTCGATCCAAGAGCTCCCTTGACAGCGCTTTGATAGTATTTCCACATACGACAGTTCCATACAAATCGAAAAGCGGGACTCCCGTATGAAAGAGCCATTCGTTGTGTGATGGATAATAGCAATTTGTAAAGTATAGTGACATTTACCTAAAAATCACATCTTGGTTATTTTTCGATAACTTGAAACAGCAATTTTGATTACGAATTTGTTTTATAAAATTCTAAGCTGTTGGACTACAAAAATATAGGATTTTAGCAAAAATGTTATGCGTAAAGAATGAAAAATACATTATGGTACCTTTAAAATTGTACACGGTTTTCAATACTCTTGACAGAATACTCGCTACTTTTATTTTATGTTCCAAACAACAAAATATTTTAAATAAAATATTTTTTTTTGTCATCCATATATTATTGTATATTATTGTATCATGTACTTAAATATAGTAAGTCATGCAAGGGCTGTCAGCCTAAAGGGAGAGATGCCATCGTACAGGAATTTCGAAGGAAAACTGACCTTTGAATGGGTATTAAAAATAATGCATGTAATTTTCATTCAAATTATATTTATACATATTTCTTATGTCAAAGTTTCTGGTATATGCCAAATTATTATAAATGACTTTACTCGAAAAATATAGTGAACGCACAAAAATTTAAGATTTGAACACGTCGAAAATGAAAAATAGGAAATATGTATGGATATTTATGCATATGCTTGCAAATTGCAAGGATCTGCCTTTAACAGAATACGTAAACATTTATTAAATTATTTATAAATGCATTTGGAAATGAAGGATTTATTCATTCATGTGAAACTCCTGTGAAAGTTAATGTGAAGAAACCTAGTTATTAAATATATCTAATTTTATAATTATTATAAATATCATCTAAATGCATAATAAACTTAACATTTAATTGTAAAAATAAATTGAAATCATAAAATACGTTTATAAAACTATTTAAGCAAGAATTGTTCGCACTGGAAAGCAATCTGTTAAAGTAAATTCTATGAGATGCGTACTTAAGGAAATAGTAAAGAAGAGTTTTATAATATGTATTACTGAAATTAAGGGTTAAAAAAATCTAATAAGTACTAAAAGAATTATTTCCTTACATTTTATAATAACTCACTTACAAGTTTTAAGTAATATTTTTAAAAAAACCTTGTTTTATTCCTTTTCAGAAATATTCATAGAAAGTTAAGTACATGGAAATCTGCACCAATGTTTAACGTATTTCACTGTTAAAATAAAAGATGGTCTGATTTGAAATGAACTGAATAGAGCATTAATTATAAATTGACTCAGATTTTCGATTTAAAAGATGCCTCAGAAGCTCAAAAATTATCTCCTGTTTGAGAAAGTATTTCAGGAAAACGCTCTGTAAATAGACAGGAAATAATGTGTAATTTAACAGTACAATAAACTTTGATCTTAATACTGTATTTATGCGAATCTAATGCGCCATCGAATCTAATGCGCATCCCCATTTTAAAACTTTAAATAATAAAAAAATTGTTTGTCGGCGAATGTAATGCGCATCAATGATATGAGGAATTTATTGAATCTTATTTTATACAACAATGGATTTGTATATAAACTATCAATTAATGGTATGATAATTTTATTTAAATTTAGATACCATATTTTATACAACAATGGATTTATACATAAAGTAGTAGAACGTAGAATTAACCTATTAGTGGGCAATTTTTATGTGAAACAATCACTGTTAATTACCACTACCGTATATACGGTACCTATCGTAAAATATGAACATGAAATAAATCGTAATATATCTATCTAGCTAACAGTTTCTACAATTAGTGATTAATAGTAAACGTCTTTATTCACTGTTTTCATCACTGGAATCCTCGCAGCTCTTTTCGTCAGACGCAGATTCATTTCTTCTTTCCTCATCATCATCATCGTCATCCTCGGCGTTCTAGAGCTCGTCATCTTCACAGCCATTCAATGAATTTGAAATGCAGCATTTCTTGAAAGATTTCACAATCTTTGGTGCTTCGATGCTTTTCCAGGTAGCAGAAACTCAGTGCAACAATGTGCGGTGCAGCACGCTTAATTTTTCCTGTCGGGGTCAATTCACGGTCATCGGCGAACTTTGCACTCGAATCTAATGCGCCATTGAATCTAATGCGCACCCCAATTTTGAATACTACATTTGGCCAAAAACGATGCGCATTAGATTCGCGTAAATACGGTATTTGTAATCCTTAACCGAAAAAAAATTGAATTACCTTAATTTTTTTTTCTAATGTAATTAACGAAAACTTGTGAAAATATTTCATTCAAATTAAACTGTTCTTGGAAAAGTATAGCATTTAATTCCATTCAGAATTAAATGTTCTTTAGAAATGTTTTCTTTTTAAGACTCTGAAATACTGTAGAAAAAATAAAATATATCCTTTTATATGTATATTTATGACATAATTACAAAATGTTTACATCCAATCATGTCAAAAACCCATTGATGGGTTAATGGTAAGTCACTGAATGTTTTGGTCTCCACGAGAAGATCGCCGCTGCTTCAAAGCAGTGTATGGGAAAAACCAGTTAGGGCCTCTCCTCTTACTATGGGCAAATACACAATATGAAAGTAGCTGACGGTCACAATAATATGTTAAAAAAAGAAGAAAAAAGGGAGAAAGAAACTGTTTGTTAACAAAATTTTTTTAACTAAATTAAAAAACATTTTACTACATATTTGTCAAATATTAAAATTTTCAGACTGCATTTACTCAAATAACTGAAATATATTGAAATAACTTAAAGGAAATATATGAAATATAGTAAAATATATGAAAAGGAAATATATGAAAAGGAAATATATGGAAACTTTCTCAGAGGCTAGGGCTGGATTAAGACTTTTAGAGGCCCTAAGCACTTAAAAGATTTTTGCCGCCCCACTCACATACATTTATGCCAGTTTTCTCTTCATTCCTTCTCATTCTTGGTTAGCTGTACTATATATTCCGTGGTAAACCTGGTAATGGGACATTTTTGTGTCGCCTCCTTTACTAATTCCATAAGTATCTTTTTGTTGCTGCCCCTTTCCTTAGTGGCCTAAGCACATGCTTGTTTTGCTTAATGGTTGCTCCAGCTCTGCAAGAGGGACAATGCTTCAGAATAAAAAATGACAACCTATTCACTTTCGTTTACTAATTATATTTTTCTATAACGCATACGGAAAATATACATATTTGTATGTACATAAATTTCTTTGTTTCTTACTAAACCTTCCAACTATATCATTTCATGGTGTTTCGATTTTCACAAAATTTGTAAACTTGGAAAATTACTAAAAAATATTTTCATCAACTATAAATACTAATCAGCAGTGTTTCGTAGACTTATTAATTTCAACTTTGGAAAAAAAAATCTTCACATGTAAAGGTACTCCCAAACAAAACAACTATTCTTATTGCAAAATTCATAAGTGAGAATATGTTTTAATAGGCACTAATAAAAAAAGTTAATAAGATTTATATTTTCAAATCTTTGAATAAGATTATAGAGAAATTAGGTAATTTCGGATGTCGGAGATATGAAAAATTAGCAACGCTTTCGCCGGGGATCGAACCACGGTCCTCTGAAATACCGGGTCAGTGTGCTGACCACTACACGAAGGCACGCTAGGAAAGTAGGAGAAATACCTTACAAGATTTATATCACAGAGTAAATTTATTAGCTCTATATCTAGATTTTTCAGATTATTGCTCACATTAATTTTTGGTGATGAGATTAATTCAAAACTGGACTCCAAACCATTAAAACACTAAATTTTTTCGGTACAACTCTGATAAATGCCCTAATTTCACCAAATGTGGCGATATGTGTTTTGCGCTGGTTTTTGGCGCGATTGCGTGTTGTATGGCAACCATGTCGACGTTGAAAAATCTTTTGGTGGAGTAGTTTAATTGCTAGTTGGTTCGTGTCGCGTGTGTTTTTGAAATGGCCTATGTTGAGATGAAAGACGTGGTGGGAAGGTTTCAGCCGCGTATTTTAGATTGTGTGCAGAGTAAATTTAGTATGAAAAGGTACGATGCTGGAGTTGTTAACGAGTCTTTTGTTCACGGATGTATTTATGGGGATCGTAGTGTATTTTTAGAATTTCTGTGGGAATCGGGACTTTTAAAACGGAGTTTGACGTGTCCGAAATGCGGAGCTGATATGAGAACTCGGACGAAAAATGGTGTTTCTGATAGACTTGTGTGGGTTTGCAGTAAAATTGTTGCTAATAAAGTATGTGGGTGTCAGTGGAGTTTAAGGTTTGGATCTTGGTTTTCGTGTAGCAAGTTAACACTGGAGGAAGTTTTTATTGTTACTTTCGAAATTTTGAATAGTAGGAAGGCATGTGATATAGCAAAATCGTGGAAGTTTTCTTCACAGACGTTGTGCGACTGGCGAAATTTTATTAACGAATGTATTTTGGACTTTGTATGCTCTGTATCTGAGAAGATAGGGGGGAAAGATATTTCTGCTTTTAAAAGAAGCTTTCATTATGGTAAGTGCATCTTATTTTATTGTTTTTATTTTGTAGAATGTTATATTCATTATTTTTTGTATGAATTTCTGTTTTTATTGTTGTTTTTTGAATTGTCTGAAATTTATTTTAGTTTATTTTCTTGATTTGTTTTTAGTGTAGATTGTGCAATTCGTAGATGTTTTTTAAAGTTGAAACAGAACGCTGTGTACACGGTATTTTTTGAAATTTATTGTTGTTATGTTAATTTATTAAAGCGAGGTGTGCGTAGTTCGTAGATTCGTTCGTTGCCTACAGTGTGCCATTCGTAGATGTTTTTTTAAGTTAAAACATGTCGCTGTGTACATGGATTCTTGTCAAATATTTTTGGTTAGAAACTTTACGTTTCTGCTATCTACATTTTTTTGTTTTTGTTTCGGATTTTTAGCTTAAATCGTGTGTTCAAAACGTAGTTTTTGCATGTGCGAAAACCGTGTTTTTGGAGACATTTTAGGCTTAAAGTTCGAAATGTAGACAAAAAATTTAGATAGTAATATGGCACCGTGAAGTTTCTCGCCAAAAATATTTGGCGACTTGAGGGCGCATATCGGAGTAGTTCCATTTTTTCTTCAAATTCTTGCCATAATAATGTTAATTAATTTATCAGAAATGTATTCGGGTTTTATCTGAAACACTAATTTTCGCACTCAATTTTCAACGAGTCTCACGCGTTGGAAATAAAAATGCTTTATTTTCGAAAAGTGTTGCTACTGCTCGCTTTCAAATCGCAGAGTTTGTTAATCAAAAATTTGTAAATTTTACAAAATATAAAATAAAAATCTGTAAGTTTTCAAATTTTTCATTACGCCCAATGTGGCTTTTTTTAACGTTTTTTGCGTTACCTTTATTTATTGAATATCATGTTCTTCGCACTTAAACCATAAAATTCAATTCAACAGCAATATCGCAAAATAATTTTTAAATGAGCATACTTTTAGAATCTCCGATACACTGTCTCTCGCTGGAGATTAAAAAAATTTTTTTTTTCTTTTTTTGTTGCTGTTTCGTACAGTGTTGCCGTTGCGCGCTTTGAAATCGTTGAGTTTGTTAATCAAAAATTCGTTAAAGTTTTACAAAATATGAAATAGATAATAAAACAAATTCCAAATTTGGGCTTTCAGATGCCCATATTCAGGTGGAGACGTGCGTTATTCAAAACTTGATGGCTCTAGGTACCGTTGTTTTATCACAATAAGAAAAATATACATACATTTATGCAAATTCATCATTATTTAGTTTCTTTAAATGTAATACAGAGCTCTAATATTTGGTGGCAAAAATTTGAAAAGTGAACCGACGTTTATAGTGAATCAACACAAAATGACAAAACGAAATTTATAGTCCTTTTCGGCAAATTGCCCCTTTGTACTAAAAATAACATTGCGAAACATTAAACATGTTATTATTTATATAAGGTCGTATTCTGACGTTAAAGAAAACATGCGATTGCGTGACGTCACTGTATGTCGAAAATTGTTCGTTAATGTCAGCATTTTAACTAAATAGCTGCTGTTGGCAACTTTTTTGTTTCAAGTTAGTATAACTGACACGATATATTATTGCCACTCTAATTCTTTTATTTATATTGAGAAAATGTTGCTATATTACGTTAAATTGAAATCACATCGTCATACGTATTAACCTGAAGTGTCAAAAGTTTTTGTTTTCCGGTTCGGCAATAAAAGTTTTTTTTACAAATTGGTTGTTGCTTGGAAAGAATGAACTAATTTCTTTCACATTGAAATATTTTCATACATTTGCTTTACAGGGGTACATCGAATTTAAAAACTTGCTTTGACTGCAGCACACTCATAGGACGGGCTTGCGCGCTAGTATTCTTTTTTTGTTTCAAAAGTATTCTCTGCACCAGTTTTATCTCCAAAGTTTGTTTATTTATGTGTTTTTAATTTTAATAAATTTCATAAGTATTGTATGAGTGTTATTGTCTTAATTTAATTAAATTAGAGTGGATTCTTTTGATTATCAAATTTTTTATAAATTTGTTTTACTAATTCAGAAGATAAACGACAAAAATCAGCGTTATATTTACAAAATTTTCACAGGACCAGTTTCGATGGTTTTGCCGAGCCACCATCCTCAGCTGCAAAACCGCAAATGAACAAAATAGGAAAAAATGATTAGATAAGATAAGAAAGCCTGGACAAGAATAAGCAAGTAGCGCCATCTGTTGGTGAAACCAGAACTAAAACATAATTTCTTTAAAGGCCGAAGGCAAATTTGGATTGGAATTAGGATCGTTAACTAGAACAGAAAGATTTTTATGAATGTGAAATGCCTCTAGAAACTCCAGTTCTCCAATGGAAGATGTTTTTTGAATAATTTTGGCAGCAGAAAAATTGAAAGTGTGAATTTCGGACCAACAATGTTGCGCAACAGTAGACTTCTGTGTTTCCTTTTTTCTAACATATGCCTCATGTTCCTTGACGCGAAATTTCAAGGCTCTCTTAGTTTGGCTAATGTAAATTAAACCACACTGGCAAGGAATCCTATAAATACCCCAGCAATTCATATCCGGAATGGGGTCCTTAAGTATGGAACTCGGAATTTTATTGATGGGAGAATAAACAACCCGAAAGTTAAATTTCTGCAAAATATGTGCAACTTTATAGCTAATTGATGGAAAGAAGGGAATGACAACAGAATTTTTATAATCTCCTAAAACAAGAGTGTGTCTTTTAGTGTGTTGAGATGAGAATTTTTTAACTGCTTGATTAATAATGTTGGGTGAAAAGCGCCTGTCAACAGCTATTGCTTTTAAATAATTTAGTTCTTCATCAAGGGCTAGTTCGGAGGAGCAAACTTGAAGAGCACGGAAAACATAGGAATAAAATGAAGCTAACTTTTGTTTAGTCGGATGACATGATTTAAAGTGTGGTGGAAGGCAAACCGATGAAGGTTTACGGTAAACTGTAGTACTGAAGTCGGATGTGTTACGTGTGACCAGAATGTCGAGAAACGGAAGAGAATTACAAGTCTCAAGTTCAAAAGTGAACTGAATAGCAGGATCAATAGAATTCATTGTTGAAAGAACTTTATTTAAATCATCTTTATTACCTTCAAACAGGGTAAAAGTATCGTCTACGTAGCGGAACCATGCCGGGAAATTTAAAGTTTTAAACAATTTTGACTCATAATAATGCATGTAGATATCAGCCAGGATGGGACTGAGGGGGCTTCCCTTGGCTAATCCCTCAGTTTGCTTGTAATATTTATTTTGGAAAACAAAATGTGTTTGTTTCAAACAGAGTTGAGTGAGAGAAATTAGCTCATCAATTTCTATACAAGAGAAATGAAATTCGCGAAGTCTGGTTTCTAGACATCTTAATGCACCCTCCACTGGGACATTGGTGAATAATGATTTTACATCAAAAGAAACCATGAGTAAATTACTAGGAGAAATGTTTTTAACCTTTTTTACAAACTCTATTGAATTTTTATGGTGTAAATGTTATTGTCTAATTGAGTGGAAAATCTAGAAACCAAATATTTAGCTAATGGATACGAGGCAGTACCTAAATTTGATACAATAGGGCGGAAAGGAATACCACTTTTATGAATTTTGGGAAGAGCATATAATTAGCATTCCATTCCGAAAATCACACTTTCATTTTTCTGCTGCCAAAATTATTCAAAAAACATCTTCCATTGGAGAACTGGATTTTTTAGAGGCATTTCACGTTCATAAAAATCTTTCTGTTCTAGTTAACGATCCTAATTCCAATCCAAATTTGCCTTCGGCCTTTAAAGAAATTATGTTTTAGTTCTGGTTTCACCAACAGATGGCGCCACTTGCTTATTCTTGTCCAGGCTTTCTTATCTTATCTAATCATTTTTTTCTATCTTGTTTATTTGCGGTTTTGCAGCTGAGGATGGTGGTTCGGTAAAACCATCGAAACTAGTCCTGTGAAAATTTTGTAAATATAACGCTGATTTTTGTTGTTTGTCTTCTGAATTAGTATTTATTCGGCGTGTTATTGTGTCTTAAATTTGTTTTAGTTTATCTTTAATGTATTCGAAGCTTGAGGGCGGCATTTTTGAGGTTCGCCTACAGCGGCAAAAACGCTAGGACCGGCCATCTTCGTATATATATGTGATATTTTACTACAGTTGTAGTCGTCATGGCAGAGGAAGAAGATATATAGACGAAGCAACAAAACTGAATTTTAAGAATCAACATCTTTATTTTTACACAGGTCAAATAATTTCTTTGGTAGACAAATTACTTTTCAATCATAACTGAATACAGTAATTTCATGTACACTGGTTTTAAAAGTACGACATAAGCATCTTAGACAGGGAAACATAAACAGCGAGGAGTGTTTGCATGGCAAAAGTTAGGAAAAGGAATAAGTGACGTAATTGCTTGAGACATAAGCAGTTGCTTGAAACATAAGTTGATTCCATAAGCAGTATTTGTACTACGTAGGTGCACAAGTACAGCTAAGCTGTGATTGGTTAATTTTAGGTTTTAGTTCCCTTTTTCAAGCAGCATTATGTAACATGGAAAGATCTCGAGTTTGGGAGAACAGATGAACTTAGGGGAAGAACATAAAATCTAGAATAGTCAACTTTGAGGTTGCCAATCATTTCTTAGCATAGTCATCGTATTTTATTATATCTTACATATTCCAAAATATAAAACATCTATCTTTCAAATAATAACTTAATAGGCTAATATTCCATAAGCGGGGTAAGTTTGCGCCAAACTGTTTTGGCCTTCAAAATTTAGCGAATTTAAATTACGTCAAAAGGGGCGTTTTTTAACGTTTTGTGTGTTACCAATGTTATTAATTATGATTAATGTGTTATTAATTATGATATTCTTTGCTCTTAAACCATAAAATTCAGTTCAATAGCAATGTCGCAAAATAATTTTAAAATGAGCATATCTTTAGAATTTCCGATACACAGTTCCCCGCGCTGGAGATAAAAAGGTCTCCCCCCCCCCGTACAGTGTTGCAATTCCTCGCTTTTAAATCGTTGAGTTTGTTACTCAAAAATTCGTTAAAATTTAGAAAATATGAAATCAATAATAAAACAAATTTCAAATTTGGTCTTCCATATACCCATATTCGTAAAGGATTACGTTATTCAAAATTTGATGGCTCTATGTACCGTTGTTTTATCACAATGCGAGAAATATACGTACGTACATTTATGCATATGTTTCATTATTTAATTTCTTCAAATATAATACAGGCCTCTAACATTTGGTGGCAACAGTTTGAAAAGTGAAACGGACATTTATAATGAGTCAACGCAAAATCGCAAAACGAAAACAATAGTCCTTCAGGGACAAAGCCCCTTTGGACAAATTATAAACTTCACTTCATCTGGAATCCAACATTCATCCAACAACAACAACAGCTTAACCTTCTGCAAATATTTATTTGTTTAATATTATATAAATTTAATATTAAACACACATATATATTAAACAGTAAAACTTTTAAAAACAAACAAAGTATTTCAAAATTAAATTTAAAAAAATCTTCTGGCTACACTCAATTCGCATTCTTACAATTACCGAAATAAAGCTCTAGATTTGCTACAAGAAAACACACAGGAGGAAACCACAACCAAATCAAAATCGCGCCAAATAAGAAACTCTCGCCAAGTTTGGCGCTCACCCCGATTAGTTGAGGCATATAACAGACGTGGGCGGAGCATAGTTGCACTGACCAATCGTTGAAATTTTTAGCACATAATACACATCAAAGTGCTGCCCGGGAGCGCAAAGTTCATATCGCTTTGCCAGCAGTAATTAAGTAAAGGTAAATAAGAGTAAATAATGAAAAGTAGAAAAAAAAAAACACTCTACACACTATGTACATCGATCACCATAACTCGTTATGGTGTATCGTTCTCTGTCTTTTGCAGAGTTTGAATGACTGTAAAGTCATAATCTCCTGTTTTAAGCACAGCTTCATTTTCGTGATTATCGCATTTAGTGTAGAAATTATGTGAGGCAATTAAGATCTCGCTATCTAATGGTTTGATTTTTATTCCACGATAAATTGCAGTGTTTCTTACAAACCACGGGGAGTCTGTTATAGTTCTAAGAAATTTATTTTGCAATCTTTGCAAAATCTGGCAATTTGGTAGCGGCCCATGCTGGTGCTGCGCACAGTAAAATCGGTTTTATTGCTTGAAAATAGAGAATTCTCTTAGTACTTAGCAGAGTCGTAGCTAGGGTTTTCAGCCCCCAGGGACAACTGAAGATTTCGCGCCCCTTTCTGCTTTCCAAGGATGGAAAATATTTAATTCTAAAATGTCGTAACATCAGTTTGGCGCCCCTTGGATTCTGCGCCCGGAGACAGATGTCCCCCTTGCCCTCCTCTAGCTACGCCTCTGGTACTTAGTTGTAATTTTGAATATCTCCGTAATAAGGCATAAATAGGCTTAAAAGCTTTATGAGCTTTTTCACGAGTATACATAATATGCGGCTTGAATGAAAGCTTATCGTCAAGAATTACACCAAAGTATTTAATATTTTTAACTGTGGGTACTGTGGCGCCATCTAGTGTTATGTTCTTCACTTCTTTGAGGTTGTATCTAAAAAATATGACTTGGGACTTGGTTGCATTGGTTTTGATTTTCCAAGGGAAAAACCACTTGGTGAGGATACTAACGGCGTTTTGAAGCTTATCTCTTGCTCTGATGGGGCTGATTAGAACTGCACATGATCGCTGTGTCATCCGCAGTACCGGTTAGGATCCTAGGCAGTCTCAACCACGGGGCAGAAAAACAGACTTCACAGAAGGCCTGAGGGCTCTCGGAACAGAGTAAGGCTCGGCAGAGACCGTACTGGTACTGCCTTGTCTGCCCTTGCTCTGTGGGGTCGCAACATGGTAGATTGTTTCGTGGGTAGGGTGGCACTAATCCCGTTTGGCAATGTACCTTAGGTCGGGAGCCCCCTGCGCGTCAGCGTTGTCCAAGTAGCTGGATATTGTGGTAATAAAGTCAGGGGGAAATTGATAATTTATCATTTTGACAAGGAGGCCAGCATACCAAACCTTGTCCAAAGCCTTCTCAATGTCCAAAAATTAGGGCAGCAACAGTCTCTTTCTTACTTAGATGTTGGTTAATAATTTCTGTATTTCTTGTGATTTGGTGAACTGTAGAATGACCTGGTCTGAAGGCAAACTGGTAATTCTTTAGCAAGTTGTGACTTTCAATGAAGTTATTAACTCGATTTACAATAATACGTTCAAATAATTTAGCAAGAGCAGGGAGCAAGCTGATTGGTCTATAACTGCTCGTAGTTGACCAGTCTTTTCCTGGTTTTCTTATTATAATTATATTTTCTGATTATAATTGTAGCCTGCTTCCATATAAGAAGGAAGTAGTTTAAATTTAAGCAGGCGTTAAAAATTTTTGTAATGAGGACTATCCCTTTCCTGTTCAAGTTCTTGATGGCTTTGTTACCAATCCCGTCATAACCGGGCGCTTTCTTTAGGTTCAAATCATCAAGAAAATCTTTTACTTGTCTGGGGGGTGATGAGATTTCCTATGCTGCGACTATTATTAGCAATGTAATCTTTTACATGGTTTTCGATGTTAACATCATTTGAGTTTGGGAATTGATTTAACGTGGATTGTTCTTCGTAATCACTAGCGATGATGTTCGCAATATCCTCAACTTTATGAAAAGCCTGGTTGTTATGTTTAATTGGGCCAATGTTGTTCTCTTCCTTTCTGAGTGCTTTACTAATTCTCCAAACAGTACAATCTGTGTGGGACAGGCTGTCTACGAAATTATCCCATGCCTCTGAGCGATAGTTAATCATCATGAGCCTAAGTTCTTTATTGCATTTATTTAAATTTCTTCTATCCTGCGGATTTTGAGTTCTCTGAACAATCTCCCGAAGTCTGATTTTCTCTTTAATTTTTAATCTGATGTTGTATGGGAGGGTCATGTCTTCATTTTTAACAAACTGCGCATTTTTTAAGGCACTCTGGATTTTAATATTTAAGCTTTGGATAGCAGTGTCTATCTCTTCTTTTGAGTTAAGATTTGCGTTAGGAGTGGTGTTATTATTAATTTCATTTTGGTACTGAATCCAGTTTGTCCCAGTCTTCATGGGAGGTAATCCATGTCGTATCCGGTAGAAGGTAAAACAAACAGGTAAATGATCAGAGAATAAATCATTGTCCACACTGAGATAAGGCTGTTGCGAAACATTAAAAGTAAGCATAATATCTAAGATATCAGAGTTGCTGCGAGTCATAGGGCAATACGTGTGCTCCGTAGGAGCAAAAATTTTTACATTATTGTCTATTATGTAGTTATTTAACACAATTCCATCTTGGTTGTTTGTCCTGCCGTTCCAATTAGTATTTTTACAATTCATGTCACCTGTGATGATTGTAGGATAATCTAAACTTGCAATATAATCTAAGTCTTGCGTATTGAGCGAGTTTCCGGGTGGCTTATAAACAGTGGCGTGCGGTAGGTTTTCATGCAGGGTGTGCAGAGAACAACAAGAATAATAATAAAACCATAAAAATGTGCATTAAACATTTCTTTAACTTTTTATTATTCATTTGTACACAAAATTCATACGTCTATCCGTATTACTAACAAAATCATCAATTACATGATCGTAAAACTCTGGGTTTTGACTGTAATAAGTGCAACATTTCTTTTTCTATTATTATTAGAGATAAATTGCTTAATCTATCCTGGCTCATTGTAAATTGCGTGCATAATTTTTTACTCTTTTCAATGCTAAAAATGATCCCTCCACCGAAGCAGTTGAAAATGGAACTGTACAAATTAAATGTGCCAATTTATTTACTTCGCTTAGGGCATCTGTCAAATCATTCAGCCTTATATGCTGAATAAGTTTCGATAAATTCATTTCGTGGTATGACTCACTATGATAAAGAACGCGTAATTCATTGGTTAGCTTTACAAAATGGAAATGTTTTGCATACGCGTTCTTTAACGAATTAACACATTCATCCGGAAATTTACTTTGATATTTCTTAAAAAAACTGAAATTCAATAGTTCAAAAAATTTGAGCGAATTTTATTTTTTCAAACGGACATCTAACTGACAATTAATAGTGTCCATTATTTCGTAATATAAATTTTTAAAATGTTGGTCTTGTTCTACACTTCAGTTTTGTAAATGTACACGATTTTTTTTTTTTTTTTTTTTTAATTTGGGGGACTCATTACAGTCTCTTCACAATTTTCATGAAATGCAACAGAAGTTCGCATCTTTTGAATTGCATCTTTTACTTCCTCCACGTTTTGACTATTTTACAAAAAACTAACTTAGATATAGCATATTCAAGTTAGTTTTGTGTAAAATATCAAATAGAACATCAGTATAACTAAACACTTTGGCAAAAATATTTAGGAGAAAATTACTGTTAAATTCTTCAAAAAACATATGATAACTCTTTGCAGTATTAATTGTATCGTTATCCCAGCCTTCTGGATTCTCGGTAATATTTTCAAATAAATCAAATAGGCCTTGCCTTTCTGATTTATTTGAAAATGATTTATTTTGCTTTTTATGGTATTTATCAAACGAGATGAATAGTTCCAACGTATTGTAGCTAATTTTGGAAATTTTCTTTTAATAACTTCATTTAAAACATGATTTCTTTTTGTAGACACAGAAAAAAAGGAGGCTATGCCAGAAACTGTTGCAAAAAATAATTTACAATCTTTTACAAACAATACAGATTGCGACAGAACTAAATTAAGTACATGTGCTCAACAATGCACAAACATAGCTTCTGGAAAAATGTCTTTTACTTTTTTCTGCGTCTCATTCAACGCTTCTGCCATGACTGCCGCGCCCATCGTACGTCTGAGCAATCAGTTTATTCTCACACCCCCAACTCAAAATAGTTTCTTGCACAACATTACACAAAGCTTCCGCTGAACGATCACCACTAACATCTTTAACATAGGGTTTTGTAGACCAGGTGGTTGGGGGCTTCGCCGAGTTTTGGTACCACTAACATCTTTAAAAAACAAAAATATTTCCACGTGTTGAACGAAGTTCAATGAAGTCGGGCTCCTGGGTCAGACCCTATCCCAAAAGAGTAAATTATTCTAGTTTTCGAATTTTGAACATAGCATTTAGATGGCGTAGAATATGATCTAAATCTTTCCACTGGTGCACTACAATTATTAACATATCGTAGCACAACCGATAATTGCGATTTGTGAGATATGTCAGATTTTTCACCCAGCATAATAGCAACGAATGGCGTTTCTTTGACCTCATTTCTAATTTCTGAAATTACAATATTTTTTCTCGATGCAATAATATCATTTTGTATTCTATTAGAGGTTCCAGAAAATACAGTTGCAGTTCTTAGATGGGTTGCTAAAAGCTCATCATATTTACTAATTAAAGTTATTAATTCTATATAATTTCCTCGATTAAGGGAATTTATATTCTCATTGTGTCCACGAAATGCATCTTCTTGTTTTGCTAAGTAACAAACTACATCTATTAATCTCTTGAGAATATTTCTATTTCTTGTTACTTTTTTATTGTGTTGAACAATCGATGAAGCCTTTTGTTGATCTAACATTAAATCTATCCTGGCGGTACCAAATGTTTTTAATAGTATTACGGCATTTATGTGAGATTGTGTTTTTTCGTGTTTCTTTGCAGCTTCGTGGAGATGATTTAAATCACTGTAGCCTTGCTTTGTGCAAATATTCTTGTCCTTTCCAATTACAACAAAAAGTAAACACGGCCAACAGTACAACTTATTCAATTCACTACAACCGGTTAACCATTTAAATTTTTCATACATAGATTTTTGAAAATGTCGTACACACTGTTGTCTTTAATCTTAACGTTTTGCGATAGAATAATATCCGGCATCGGTCTACTTAATTTAACTATTTCGTCTTTTGTATTAACGTCTCGTCTCGAAAATGAATTTTCCAATAAATCTTTAATTATTGAGACATCTGAGTTCTCCGTTCTGAAATGGGTTATTTATTATGAATATAAATTTAAAGAAAACAATAAATCAAATATTTACTTACGAGTAGTCGAGGTATAACTATAAAAACAGCTAAACACACGAGAATTTTTCTAGCACTGAAGCAAAAATCATGTCTTGTGTTGTATGGTGTCATATCGGCGACGAAAAAGGAACGCTTCAGGCTTCCATGAAAAACTTATATTTTCAGCAAACGTAGCACCGCACGGCGCCCGCCGCTGTGGTGCCTCATCATCATCCTGATCCGACAAACCGAACGTCTATTCCACGTGCAGAGGATTTCACTGCACGCTGGCACAATAGAACGAACCGTTTCTTATTTGGTCAGTGGATTAAATTATATTTATTAATTGTTTTTAACATTTGGAAATCATATATTCTGCGAAAAACATCTTGACAATTTTTAAAAACAAAACCAGGGATATGGTGTTAGACAGATAATAACTTATATACTGTCCGTAAGACACAATGAATGGTAAAATTTGGACTGTTCTGTTAAAATTCGTTTCTTTTTTGTCTAACAAAACAAAATTGTTTTTCAGCGAATTATTTCTATAAATATAATACATCACCGAAATTACTTTACCACACTAAAACATTTCCCTTTATATTGATAAAATACCTCTTTTATATTTCCATAAAAAAATCTTACAATATATAAATTTAAACATTAACCGTCTGCAAAATCGTATGGCCAGTTAATCAGTTAAAAAACCAAAAGCGCTTCAGCACGTAAGTCCTCGCTCTAATACAACGCTTAATAAACCGTACCTTCGGATGATTCTGAATGACAAGTGCAGGAAAAATAGCTGCACTTGCCTCAGTGCTATAGTATGCTGTGCTTCTTCAGTAGCCCATACATAAAAAACGTGATTTTCTATTAGAGCGCAGTGCGTACGCATCAAAACTTCCTATGTTCGTTTGCTTTTGAACGAGCTACGTATTGCAGAACCTAGTACCGCACACACTGCGAGAATACAAGCAAGTAAATCAACATAATATTTGATATTTATTATATACCATATAAAGATTGGTGCAGAAAATTATTGCCTCTCATAATTTTGCCAAGGTGTGCAGTGCACACCCTGCACATATGGACCGCACGACACTGCTTACAAATCGAAACTATGAGATATTCTACTCCTTTGCTATTCAGAATACATGCACATGCTTCTATGCTGCTAAAAATGGGTAATGCAAATTAGCAGCATTTTAGGTATCTTTTGGTAGCTATGGCGGTGCTTCCACCACGGTTGTGAATTCGTTCAGTTCTAAACACATCGAAGTTTGCGATCTTTAGGGAGTCAGTCGTTCTGAGATGCGTCTCATTCAAAATAATAATATCTAAGCTATGCCTGTTAATGTAGTCTTTAATTTCAGTTAACTGCCTTTTTATACCATTACAGTTAAGGAACATAAAGTTTGCATAGTTAATATACTTACTGTTACATGCTAAGTTGTTTTGGATGTGATTATGCATGATTGTTCATATCAAACATCTTAATGGCTTTAAGAGCCACGCTTAACTTATTCATCTGATCATCTGCTTATTTAAATTCCAGGTACAGAGAGTATCAATTTTTAATGAATCTATTAAAACCTTCAATATCGTTTTCATAATTATTTTGAGGGGTGTTTCCTCCTGGTTTGGGTTTATTTCTAGTTATCTTCGGGGCGGCGACGAGCGCGTACGTTTTGGAGTCGGTGCCTTTTTCTGATTGGCCCTCAAAAGAGCGAGTATAAGTTTTCGCTTTTTCAGTCATGGCGCTGGGTATGATTTTCTTATTTTCAAAGTGTTTGGGAGAATGTTCCATATTTCCAGGCCTCTTGGGGCAATCAAGACTACACGCTGCGAGCGAACCCTTACAAAGGACACACTGGGCTGCATGTTCTTTTTTATTTTTATAAGGGCATTCAAAAGATTTATGCGATTCAGTACAGCGTACCCATTGCGGTTTGTTATGACAAACCTTCTGGGTATGCCCGTACCTTTGACAATTAAAACATTGCGTTGGTCCGGGCCTACCTTTGTAAGATTTTATAGTAACCTTCATATCACATAAGTATTTAACTTGCCATATTTTCTTACCCTCGTCATTACGAAGGGGGGGGGGGTTTCAACATAAAAAATCGGCAGCTGTGTAGCAATACAGTCTCTTATTCTAGTGATGGGTTTGACTTTAATTATCGGTATTTTTTGAGCTTCTAACTCTTCTTTAATTTCGTCAGCCTTGTAATCCGTAGTGAGTCCTTTTTATGATCAATCTGTTATATTTATGCGAGTTTAACAAAAAAAGTGTGATACGGGTTTTCATCCTTTTCTAATTTATCCTGCACCTTCTTATAATCGTCGGCGGAGCTTAGTTTAAGAACCATATTTTCGCCTTCGTTTTTGCATTCAAATTTCTCAATTTTTAAGTTATCTTTAAATTCTTTCCTAAAATCCTTCCACTTTATGGTCTTAGTGATAATTAGCGGGGGAATTTTCCCAGCATACTGTCTGGGTTGAATGAAGGGATTTGGGTTTGTGGTAACCTTATCTTCTTCCAGGATATTGTCGTCTTCCATTCTGTTGCCATCTAAATTTTCCTCTTGTAAGGAATTGAATTGATTTGCATATTTTAGAGGAGGGTACGTTTCCTCGTTCGAATTGCTACGTTTCCTACCTCGTTTTGAAACGGGTGCATCCTGTCAACCGGTGTCTGATTTTTGTGAATTTTGCCTATTGTTAGTATTAGAAAATGCCTGATTTAGAACTTCTACACCATCTTTGCGATATATTATATAATGTTTCGCTTTCAATTCGGCTCGCATAGAACTAAGACATTTTTCCTGTTCCTGTAATACATGTCGATTCCTTTAGTTCTTGAAGTTTACATCTTCTTTTAGCATATAAAAATGCGCGAATAATGCGTAAAGCGATCCGGGTTCTCCGTCCTCCATGCCGAACAGATAAAGTATATTTAAGTCGTCAGAAATACTGATAATGAAAAGCAGTGATTATTCTTTGGGAAGTAGTTGCCACTTGGTGATTCACTGTAATTCACTGAATCCAAACTTTTTTTTTTTTTTTTTTGACTGTGTTAAGAAAATACAATTTGTGGAACTGTAGGAAGACATGAAATAAAATAAATAATTTTGTTACAGATGGTGTTAATATGTACGATATCATACTATGTGTTTTATCATCATTGGTAAGCCTGATATATTTGTAGAGTTCCTCACTTTGCAAATGCTAAGTTATTGTTGAACGTAAAGAATCTTAAGAACTGATAAGCGAATAATCGCTTGAGTTCGTGTGACAAGAAATAACAAGATGGAAGGGTAAATAACCCTTTATTATTCAAATAAGATTTAACAGAACTCCATCTTGGAGTGTACAAAAAAGCCGACACTTGGGGTTGGACTTAAGAGGCTACGAAGTAAACTAAAACTAATCTAAACGAAAGAGATATAGTCGAAGCTATCAAAGTTTTAATGGAGTTGGCTCCTTAAACACGAGATGACTGCGAAGCTATCAAGGGCCTGAGTACGACCGAGCGTAATAACAGCTTTGAGAGAGAGTAGCCAAAAAGGCGGACGCGCGCTAATCAGAAACTCTAACTCAGCAAATAGAACTTCGCGGTTAAATACCGCCTCTACTCATTATGTATTCAGACGTGATTCTAAAACTACGTTCTGGCTGGAAGTAGTAAGCTGAAGTTAAGAATTTGGCAGGAAAGAAGTTTAACTCAAAATTTAGCTGTTAATAAAATTAACATAATCCTTACATATTTATTAAAACTAACATGATAAAATTAGCTTAATTTTTATTTACAGTCTTCATTTGAAAAGTATTTTATGAAATACTTTAAAATCCTTAAAGCTTACATTAACAGGCATTTATCATATTGGTGATAGAACATGTATGAAAGTCGCCCAACCTGTATAGGAGTTAGCGTCGCTGACTACCGTGCCGAAAAGCCCGGTTTCGAATCTCGGAGAAGCTATGGATGTTTGTAAATGTATGGTGTCCGTGCGGCATGGGGGCACTCTAAATATGCGCCGAGCCGAAAGTCCTCTTGAGAGGTTAGTGGTAGGGAAAGAGTGATGGGTGATCCTCGGACCCGTCCTCTCGAGGTGCTCTCCATCAAAACTGGGGGCGGAATTGAACTAAATCACCCTCTCACCTGTATGGTGCTCAAGGCTGTTGCAACCGAAAGGCGTATCTTGCGCTCCTTGCCACGAGGATTTTTGTGGGCTTGGGCTGACAAGTGACATTAGTCAAGGTCAGAGAAGGGAGCATTAGTAACATCAAACAACAACATGTATGAAAACATTAGGGTCAGACAAGTGAACATTAGTAGCAACAACAACAACAACTACATGTATAAAAACAAGGACAAACTATCAAAAAGAAAAACGCAATCACCAGTTCAATAAAGCGAAATTTCAATATTTTTCTGCTTATTTACTACACTTTTCCTAGTAACGATCATTCTAAAACCACAAATGTTGATTCACCAAACATTTACGTAATATTAAAATTAATTTCTAAACGACCGTATTATTATTATTATTAAAAAAAAAGTGCGATCATTGCTTCATTTTTTGTAGTTCAAGGACTACGAATTCTAAACTAGTGAAATATTTTTATGCTAGTTTCAAGCTTAAGAAAAAAGGAGATTTTCTTCTGAATTAATATTATTTCATTAAAAACGCTAACTTTTCTTACTCTATTCCCCTTCCCCCCTTTTTACGCATTCATAAATCCAAAGTTTCGAAATAATTCTAATGAATAAATTGAATATTCTAAACAGATAGCCATATAATGTAAATAATGTTTTCCGCTTTTTGGTGAATTTCATCATCACTAAGCGGGGTGGTTATAAGAACATGAAGTGTGAGACCGTGTCGACATATTAAAAAGAAACTGAATCATGGGTTATATTTATTTCGGAATGCACGTAAAGAGGCTTAAAAAAATTTGATAGTCCAGGAGAAAGGTAACAACTTCTTTCAGTATAAAACTCCTTTCCATTAGCTGTGCGAGAAGTGTACTGAAACTTGCAGGGCGATCAATATACACTCATGTCCATAAATTAAGGATAATTCGGAGTCACGCGGAAATCGAACGCTAAAATAAATATATCACCTGTAAAATCACTACACACATCTTCAAGAATCATATGCAAATTTCAGGAAGTAACCAGATGACACCGATGGTACGTCACAATGACGAAAGTGTAAAAGACTGATAATATAAGGAATACAGGCAAAGAAGTAAAATTGTTCGCAGGCGCTTTATAAGCATTTCAGTGCTATAACCGAATAGTTATAACACAAAGGATGCATTTGGATGATTTTTTACGTGGTAGAATTATCGGCCGTCTGGAATGTGGGCGTACCCAACTAGAAGTATCAGACGAACTTGGAATTGCCCAGAGTGTCATCTCTAGGCTATGACAACGATTCCAAGATGATGGTAATGTAAGTAGACGTTACAGCACAGGTCGCCCCAGAGTTACAACGCCGGATGAGGACCGGTATTTGGCAGTTACTGCCAAAAGAAACAGGCTCAGCATAGCCTCAGACCTGTCTCGTCAGCTCTCTTCAGCCACTGGTACGACAATTTCAAGGCAGACCGTGTACAGACGTTTAGGGCAAATTGGTCTATATGCTCGTAGACCTGCCAGATGCGTTCCACTTACTGCAATTCACTGTCGCCTGCGGTTAGCCTGGAGTAGAGAGCATGCATTGTGGACACCACAACAGTGGGCTTGTGTGATGTTTTCCGACGAGTCCAGGTTTAGCTTGCACTCTGATTCTCGCCAGAATTTCATATGGAGAGCTCCAGGTACCCGTTACCACCAAGAAAACATTATTGAACGACACCGTTACGGTGGTGCAGGAGTGCTCGTTTGGGGTGGAATTATTCTGGGTTCCAGAACTGACCTGCATGTTCAAATTGGAACCATGACAAGCCAAATCTATCGGGACGTCATTCTGGAACAACACGTACGTTTGTTTCGGGACGCCATGGGCGCAAAATTTGTGTTTATGGATGACAACGCCCGTCCTCACCGTGCAAACATCGTAAGCAAATGCCTTCAATCGGAGGATATCACCCGTGTGGACTGGCCAGCATTCTCACCGGAACTGAATCCAGTAGAGCACGTGAGGGACATGCTTGGCCGACGAGTTGCAGCCCGTCAACCTCCTCCTACATGTCTACCGGAACTTCGGAGAGCATTGCTTTTTGAGTGTTGTAATATCCCCCAAGATCAGATCGATAATTTGATACTCAGCATGCCTAGGCGTTGTACGGACTGTATTGCATCGTTTGGGAGACATACAATGTATTAACAATCATACCAACCATGTAATATTGTTTTTTTGTAAATAGTTTTTTTTTTTTTTTTTTTTTTTTTTTTTTTTTTTTGTAATTTGCTCCAGGGAGAAAAAATCGCTAATTTTTTTAATAATATCAAACATATAGCATCTTTTTTTGCTCTTTACTTTTTGTTTAATAAATAAGCTTTACAAATAAGTCAAATTTGTTTTTCTTCTAGCTCCTCCTTTGACTGATTTTGCATTATCCTTAATTTATGGACATGAGTGTAGATGACTGCCTCCTGTCGCTTTTTCTAAGATCATAACGCTCACCAGCGGCAAAGCGGTAAAGTCGTTGAACTAGTAGTTCGGTCTGAGGTCTGAATCCTAGTGACGGGCTGGATGCATGGGCGTTGTCGTGGTTTTCCCCATTTGTAACGTGTGCACGAGCCAGTTTTCCCTAGAAAGTCCTCCACGAAAGCATCCTTTCTGTCAAGCAAATAGTTTTCGACTCCATTGCCATAACCAAATGAACCAAACCAATCTTAGATCATATATAAATATGGGTTTTAAGCATCTCCTCTCGCAGGTTAAGAAAGTTGTCTGAAAACATGGAATCTTTGAAAGGTTTCACTGTAATTGAAAATGGACACTAAAGTTTTTAATCTTATGTTGATATAACAACTATTTATAAATGCTATCAATATCTTTTAAAGTATGACCTAAAAATTATTGCAGTCATGCATCAAAAGTATACAGTGTTGGCCTAAATTGTGGACACTTTTGGAATTTTTTATGTTTTTGAACTTTGTATGCTTATAGAAAATGTTACGTTTCGCAAAATGCAAACTTGTATATATCATTTTAAAGAGAACTTATTACTGAATTCAATACAAAACACAAAATTCAATTATTTTCAATACAAAAAGTAATATATACTTTAATATAAATAAAAAAACACAGTTATGAAGTGGTTTGTAATGTCTAGCTTTCCTGGCCAATCACTGTTCTTGTTCTGAGAACCAATCAAATGTTAGTAACTGCCAGTAGAAGCTGACATCATGTTTACACTTGAAACAATTCATTATTTTGCTTTGTTCTGTAGAATGAGGACCTGTTTCTTATACACTGCAATTAAAAGTAGGAATTTTTATAAAAATTTTTAATATTTAGTCAAGAAGCAATGACATCAAATAAAAGAGTAGAGTGGACACCTAGAAAGGGATGTAATATTATTGTGTTACGAGAAAGTGGTCTTTCCTCTGCTGAAATTGCAAGACAGGTGGGTGGTTCAGTGACTACATCTGGAGTCTGAAAGTTTTGTTTACAATATCAGGAGACAAATTCAATAAAAAACAAAGAAGGAAAATCCCGAAAAAGGTGCACCACATCTATTGATGACAGAAAAAAAAAACGACTATGTCTCCAAGATAGAAAAATGTCATCAGAGGTCATCAGAAGTGATCTGAATGATGCTGGTGTTTCTGTCAGTTCAAGAACAATCAGGAGAAGATTAACTTGGACTGAGAGTTGTTGTTGGACTGAGAGGTAGAATTCCACGAAAAAAACCTTATCTTAGTTTTCAGCAACGAAAAAAAAGACTACAGTGGGCAAAGGAACACATTAATTGGACAGATGATTCAGTGGTCACAAGTTATATGGAGTGATGAAACTAAGATATCGTTATTCGGTAGTGATGGGCGAAAATATGTAAGACGCAGAATAGGAGAAGAGCTGCATCCTGACTGCATTCAATCAACTGTGAAGACAGTTAATGTTATGATTTGGGCATGCATGTCAGCAGATGGTATGGTCATCGATGGGACACTGAATGCCAGAAAATACACTGACACTATTCTAGAACCAAAACTTCTACCTTCCAGCAGAGATCTCTTTCCCAACAATGCTTCGTTTATTTTTCAGCAGGATTCTGCTCCTTGCCACACGTCCAAAATATTGAAAGAGTGGTTTCGTACAAAGAGCATGAAATTGTTGTCATAGCCAGGAAACAGTCCTGATCTCAATCCTATCGAAAATTTGTGGCATCGTTTGAAACCTCTTGTCCGAATGAGGCGTCATCAAATAAAAGGGAACTAATTGAGGCTATAATTGTTTCCTGGCATCATGTAATAATGAAAGAAGAGCTTAAAACTCTTGTCAGCTCAATGAGACGTCGATGTGAAGTTGTAATCAAAAATAAAGGGTACCCTACTAAGTACTGATAACTCCCTGCAATCATCACTATCTAATGTATAACTATTATCGTTTAACTTTTTTTGTATTGCAAATAATTGAATTTTGTGTTTTGTATTGAATTCAGTAATAAATTCTCTTTAAAATGATACATACAAGTTTGCATTTTGTGAAACGTAACGTTTTCTATAAGCAAAGTCCAAAAACATAAAAATTTCCAAAAGTGTCCACAATTTTGGCCACCACTGTACTCTAAAAAATATTAGCATATGTGATACTCTGTAGCAGGAGTTCACAATGGGGGTTCTGTAGCAGGAGTTCACTATTTACTCCCTGGAGTCGATGATGATTAAGGGGTCGATAGCCGAATATTCACTAGGAATCGATCAACATTATCAAGAACATATCGATTAGAAAATAAAATTATTAATAAAATTGATAATTAATTGTATATTGATATAAAGCTGGATGATATAATAAAGAAGAAATTAAATAAAATAAATATAAAGGGGAACTACAATAAATTATTTATTATAGTTTAAAAATCAATAATATTTTAAAGTATGTAAACTTTTATGCAGAAAATGCAGTATAAAAATGTAAAACGCAAGAATACGAGGGGAAAAAAAATTTAAAAAAACGTGAAACTAGCATGGAGACAGGCTGAATATTTTCGAACGAGGTGATTTAAAATGTAAATTAAGTAGTTTTACTCCAATACTAAAACAAATACATCAATAGGTCAAGTGAAGCAATCAAATTAATTAAATTCGAACTTTTGTGCAATTACAATCTGAGTAGTATGAAAGGGGGGATTCAGCGCCAGGAGGCGGAGTGCGGAGCAAGCTCGCAGGCGGTGTGCGGTGCAAGTCCATACTTCGGAGGCGCAGCAGATAAGAAGTAATGTTTATTGATTCTTGATTTAGTGGATAAGATGACGTCACACTTTGATAAGAGATGATCTTTGATTGATTTTCTGGAGGTTTTTGTTAATCGAGGTTTAGCTTTTGTATTTTTCTTCGTATTCCAGCTTTTTTAGGACGTATATTATGGTCATTTCCTAGGTACCCTTAACAGAACATATTTTCGAATTTAATGATTGATACAGAAGACCCTAACTTTACATGTAAATTTTTAATTTTCCATATATTTTAAGCTTTAGTATTTCCTATAGACTCAGAATTTTACTTTATTTCTTAAATACCAGTTCATAATACCAGTTTTACTTTCCGTAATCTTAATTACATGATTCATTTTTATTATTAAATTCATGAGGTTGTGTTGGCCCATTATTTGAATTATTGTTTGCGTTGTTCTCCTGACTAGTTTGTTTCAACTCTTTGATTTGTTGTGTAAATTGCAAAAAGCCTGCGCCTTTTATCACTGAGACTAACTCAGCTAAGTCACTGAAAATTTTGCTGGCGTCATTAATAGTGTCCGAGTAAATACCTGTGGCAACTGCTTGTGAGAAAGATTTACCTTCTACAATTCTACTGGAGTAAGTTGGCTGCTTCTCAGCTTTTTTTCTTTGGAAATTTCTCACACCCCTTATAACTTGAGGTGTGAGATTGGCCACAGTTCGCGCACTCTGGTGGATTCTCTTTGTTTCCCCTATAAGGGCAATATTTAATAAAATGCTATTCTCCGCATATTACACATCTTGGTTTATAGCGACAGCCTGCCTGGGTATGATAAAAATCCTGACATCAGAAACATTGGATAGGTCCCTGTCTGCCTTTGTATACTCTACGACATTTATTCTGAGGTCGCAAAAATATTTTTCGTAATAAATTGCCTTTGAGGCCTCATTCTTCGGTAACTTCACTAAGTATAAGTTTAATAACTTCGCCTTCTCTCCTTCTTGACATCTGTTTAATCTCCAGTACTTTATATTTTAATTCTTCAAGTTCGCTTTTTATTTCCTCTATTTCAGTGCTGAGAAGCAGCCCCTTCAACACTACTTTGAGATTCTTGTCTTCTGGAAGAATGTATGAGTGGTGCTCAATTTCTAATTCTTTTAATAATTTAACGATCCCTCGGTCAGAGTTATTCGCTATTATTTTCACACCATCCTTAATGTTTATCTCAATAAAACCAAATTTGGCTATGGTGAAACATTTCTTTAAGTTTACTATAAGTACGTATAAGTTTATTATAATTGGAAGCAGTCAGGTGGGTTTGTTTGTAGCAGTATTAACTACTTGTATTATCTGTGACTTGAGGTAAGTTCTCATTTTGTGTTGTGTCCATAATTAAATTTTCAGGAACATTAGCATTATCATGTGTATCACTGGTAGTTTCGTTGGTAGTCTTATTCATGTTGCTGTTAGTCATGATTATTGGTGAGATCATTTGGGTTTGTGAAGTGAGCTTTACCTTTTTTAGCAGTGTGACGGTTAGTTATGGTCCTGACTGTGTGATCCCCACGTCTTCGTTTGAGAATTTCATCGTCTGAACTAAAATCCTTATCTAATTTTTTTCATCATCAGCTCTATCTGCTGCATCTGAATGTAAGTTAATCGAGCTTCTTGCTCTCTTATTATCGTCCAGCTTTTGATTTGTACTAGCAATGGGTGCAGCATGATCATTTTTAACATCCTTGTTTTCAGATTCAGATTGTTTTTGTAAAGCCTGAATCATTTCAAGTGAAATCATCAGAAAATTATAGAATTTTACTTTAACATCGGTGAGTGCTCCATTCCTATCCCTGGTGCATTCACGTTCAGAACTCTGAGTGTGATAGTGTTCAACAAGTCTCTCCATGGTCGCGCATGAAAAAGAAATCAATCCGGCACCAAAAAGCGGAGTCCTACGCCCCGGAACAGAGTCCTGGCTCGAGGTCTTCTGTTGGTCTTAGTTTTTGATTGTTATTCAGCGTAATATTTAAACTAAATTAATTAAGATAATATTGTAGCTGATTAATATAGTTGTTAAATTTAGTGGCCAAAACTCTCAATAAATGCTAAGATAATCAGTTATTAAGATTTGTATTTTCTTACTTTAATTTGTGTAGAATTAATTTTTAATTCCTTGACTAGCCATCTGATTTCTTTCTGAAATATTTGAGCTTGTATTAACGTATTCTATTTCCTGTCGATAGCTGTATATCATAATAAAATAACTCCACACACATTACACAGTTTAAATACCTTTATTTTCCATAGCGACACTCAGGCGCTAGGTTCCACCTTACAGCGTAACATATGAATCGCAACTTCCAATGTACCACACAAATCCACTTTTTACAGAATACATTTCAATGCCAATTCCGGCGGCGCATGCGCCATTAGCCAACATTCCGCTCTGGCGCCAAGCATTTCTCAGCTAATACAAAACACTCCCGGCGTTGAAATTAACAATTTCAAACTATTATTTCAATAAATGTAAATATAAAGGCACTACAATAAATTACTTCACAATAACAAATCACAATATTGAAAAATATACATTCAAATCATTACAACAAATACCAGTTTATAATAGAAATAAACCATCATTCTACAGGAAGTATACATATATCTCGAACATTTCGTTTCAGCAAATGCTGATTAGGCAATCTTACAGTTACTACTCTTATTTTGTTATCCCTACCATGAAAAACCTCAGCTATTCTCCCCACTAGCTATTTGGTTGAAGGCAAATTTTCATCTTTTATTAATACAAGAGTTCCCAACTGAACGTCATCCTTTAAAAATTTCCACTTGTGACGTTCTTGTAAATTATTAAGATAATCACGTTTCCATAATTTCCAAATTTTTTGTGTATACTTAGTGATTCTTTGCCATTTAGAAAGTCTGTTCTCATTTATGTTGGATAGATGTGGCTCAGCTAGAGTTGTTATAGGTCTACCAACCAAAAAGTGACCTGGGGTCAAAGTTTCAAAATTATTGTAATCAGCTGAAATTGGAGTAAGAGGTCTTGAGTTCAATACTCCTCCAATTTCAGTTAAAACAGTTAAAAACTCTTCTAAAGTTAAACACTGATTACCAATAACTCTCTTCAAATGAGTCTTAAATGATTTAACCCCGGCCTCCCAAATTCCGCCGAAATTTGGCGACTTTGGAGGAATAAATTTCCACTCTACACCTTCAGTGGTATAAAAACTCGCTAAATTCTCATCTGGGCACTCAACCAATTTTTGAAATTTTTTGAGTTCTACACTAGTACCAATAAAGGTTTTAGAATTATCACTCATTATTCCAGTACATTTTCCCCTTCTAGAGAAAAAACGTTTTAAGCTCGAAATAAAAGATTGGCTAGTTTGGTCTGTCACAAAGTCTAAGTGTATGGCTTTTGTACTCTTACATACATATACTACGACATAAATTTTGTTCAAAACTCCCTTACGTTGATTCTTAAACTTTATTGCAAATGGGGTGCAGAAATCAACACCAGTTATGTTAAATGGGTATGATGGTGTGACGCGCTCTTTGGGCAACTCGGCCATTATTTGTTGAACTGGGATGGGTTTGTTCTTAAAACATGTCACACATCTGTAGATGATCTTTTTACAATTATTTCTGTCATTGAGTGGCCAGAACCTTTGTCTTACCTGATGTAACAGTGATTATGAAAGTACTTCAAATGAAAATGCTCTAAAACAATAGTAGTTAAATGATGTTTACTAGGTAAAACTATAGGGTGTTTACTATTAGCGGGTAGGTCCGAATAGGACAGTCGTCCGCCCACTCTAATTAACCCCATGTTATCAAGAAACACATTCAGTGATGCTAATTTACTTTTGAGATTTACACACTTACCTCTTTTTAATTGATTTATTTCGTCTTTAAACTCACTTTTTTGGGCCTCTAATAAAATATACACCTCAGCATCCTTTATCTCTTCTAAAGTAAGTACTCCGTACCTCTTTACCTGAGGGTTCTTAAGATTATGGATAAACCTGAAAATGAAACTTACAATATGAATAA
Source organism: Stegodyphus dumicola (assembly GCF_044657685.1). Lineage (NCBI taxonomy): Eukaryota > Metazoa > Arthropoda > Arachnida > Araneae > Eresidae > Stegodyphus > Stegodyphus dumicola. The sequence continues at coordinate 156,562,161 of NC_140773.1, forward strand.
GTTTAGTATAATTAGAAGACAAATTAAGAATATCATTAAAGAGGTTTGCTTCATTACATGCAATTAAAACTAAGTTAGAATCGTTATGCAGTTCATTGTCCTTTTTAAGTTCATTTGGACACACTTCTTCAACTACCTCAATTGATAAGTCGTGATGAAGAATCTCTGAGCATGTTAGAAAGTCACAGCATAACCACCATTTGGAAAAGTTCACAAGAAAGTCAATTTGAACACCACGCGTCATAACATCTGCTGGGTTCTCTTTTGTTGAACAATAGAACCACTCTGGTCGGCTGTGTTAACTTCCTAATCTCGCTAACTCTGTTGGCGATGAAAGATTTCCATTTGGTACTGGTACCTTTAATCCAGCATAGCACTATTTTGGCATCAGTCCAATAAAATATTCTCGAGGATTTCTTTTGATAGAGCAATTTTTTCACTCCAGAACCTAAACGGGCTGCTAGTAATGCACCAAGTAATTCAAGACGAGGTAACGTAATTCTTTTCACAGGTGCAACACGACATTTTGATGCGATGAAACTCGCAGAAATTTCTTCTTGCTTACGCAGTTTTACGTAGACAACAGTACCGTACGCTCTCTGACTGGCATCTGAAAAGCAATGGATCTCTATGGAATTGGCTTCGGGATTCAAAATGAATCTTGGAACTGCAACTTTACTTAGATGATGACACTCACAGCACCACTTTGCCCACTCTTGACAGATATCTGTAGGTAGTTCATCATCCCATGTCAATTTTCGAACCCAAAGTTCTTGTAGCAATAATTTAAGTCTGACAGTAAATGGAGTTATTAACCCAAAGGGATCAAACATCTTCCCGGCAGTTTTCAAGATGAACCGTTTCGTATTACGCTTATTCTTAAGGAATTCCATCAAACTGTCTGTGTCTATACTCAGACTGTCTTCATTAGTATACCAAGATATTCCCAAGATCTTAAGTGTCTCGTTTGAGTCATTGATTTTATGTGGATGGATCTCGAAATCTTCTTTTTCCCATTTTCTCATCCTCTCTTCATTGGATGCCCATTTACGCAAGTTCATATTTGCTGCACTCATAATTTGTTTAGCTTTACACGATAAGCTTAGAGCCTCATCTATACTGTCCTGTCCAGTAATAAAATCATGAACATAAACACAAGAATTCAATATTTCAAATACATCTGGCTGCTCATCTCGATATTTCCTAATGTGTTCTTTAATTGTTGCAGCCAACAAAAACGGACTTGACTTAATCCCAAAATTTACGCGTTTGAATCTATATGTCGCTAGTTTTAGACCATTTAATTGTGTGTTTTCCACAAACAGGAATCGCACTGCATCTTGATCCTTTTCTGCCAAAGCAATCTGCAAAAATGCTTTTTCTACATCCGCTGAAATTGCAACTTTATTTAATCGGAAATTAATTAGCAGATGGAACATATTAGGATTTAAATTTGTCCCTGTTCATAGACAATCCTTCAGTGATAGCTGCCCGAACTCATGTGAGCTGCCATCAAACACTATTCTAGTCATCGTTGAAGCACTGGTTTCTCTAAATACCGGTTGCTATGGTAAGTAAAATACTGGTTTACCGATAGGTATATTTCCATCTGACACTCTTTCAATGATGGCTTGCTTGAGATAATCATATACTATTTCACTATATGTAGAAAACAGTGTTTTGTCATAATTCATTCGCTTTGCAAGAGTTTTTAATCTCGGTAATTATCAGCTAATTCCCTCCAGTCCCTTTTCCAAGGTAAAGTAACCTCGTAGCGACCAGCTTTAAAACAAACTGTCTTATTAAATATTTCCAATGCTTTGTCTTCCTCATGACAATAAGGATCATCTTTAATGCCTAATGATTCTAGTTCGAAAAACATTTTCAATTCACTCTCTGAATTATCATTTATTAACCCACAATACGATAAATTATTTCTCCGTGAATCATTTACATTTCCACTAACTATATATCCAAACACACTATTTTGTAATATCAAGCCGGTATTAGGAACATAGATTTTTCCAGCTCGTAACATATCATAAAAAACTTCCGCGCCGAGCAACAGGTTTACTTTCTCTGGTTTATAAAATTCCGGATCCGCTAAATTCAGCTTCTCAGGAATCACAAGGTTACTAACATCGATAAACTTTGCGGGAGTTAAACCTGCTATTTTTGGAATTACCAAAACCTCTAGTGTCCTTTTATACGTTTGTTCCTGATTACAGATAAGGGCAACTGCTTTTCTTTTTATCGTAGTTGAAATACCTGATATACTGCAAACCGAAATATTTGTCTTTTTCCTTTTTAAATTAAGTATATCCGCTAATTCAGTGGTACAAAAACAAGAAACACTTCCACTATCACATAAAGCTTTCACTTTAATTAAAGTTCCATCATTAGTCTCAATGAAGGCATTATTATTAGTCTCAATGAATCTAAGGCAGTAGATAATATCACGTTTTTCCCGCTGTTAGTACCCGTAGCGGCTGTAAAGGTTTCGTTTTGAATTTTAGCTTGAAATGCAGGTGCGTGTACATTTAACGCATTGCTGTTTTGATCACCCAACTCCTGATCTAAAGTGTCTGCTCTTTCTACTGTGGTGCCAACGGAATTATTTTCGTTTTGATAACACAAGAGAAAGCTGTGTTTTTTCTTACACTTCTTGCACAAGTAATTAGAACGGCAATTTCTCACACTGTGCAAATTAAAACAACAAAAACATAAATTCTGTTTTTTCACAAATTCTACCCTTTCTTTTACATTTAATTTCTAAAATTTAGGAAAAAGCTTGTGACTGCTCAAATTACATAACCTACACGAATTCTGCATATGTTTTTCATTTGCATTAGAAACAACAGCGGTAACTCTATGTGTAACTTTTTTTTGTGTTAGTCACACTATTTGAAGCGTTGATAGTTCTTGCATGATCTTTAAGAAATTCTATAAGATCTGTTAAATTAGGCAAATTCTCTTTCTCTAATTTTTTCCCACCATATTTTGGTGTTAGGATCTAATTTTTGCCCTAAAATGTATACAAACACATTGGAAGAAAAACCACACACGGATTTAAAACTTCTAATAATCTCACGCATTCATTTGTAATGTCAATTAAGTTTAATTATTGCTGGCGCTGATTAATTTATTGCTGACGCAGACTCATTTTGCATAGGATGCATATTCATAAATCGTCTCAGATGAGCATACACTTGTTCGCGGTGATTAGAGAACCTTTCTTCTAGTAATGAAAATGCTAATTTATAATTAGAGTCAACTATGGATATTGACTGCACAATACGATAAGCATCTCATCTTAGCGCAGATTTTAAGTACTGTAATTTGACTGCATCTGTTAAATTAGGATTTGAATCAACACTGTCTAAAAAGATATCTTTAAATGAAAGCCACTCATGTAAGTTACCCGAAAACGTTGGCAAATTAATTTTGGGTAACTTAACATTGTTCTCAGTATTCGTGTAAACCGAAAGCTCCGATTTAATTTCTTTGGAAAGTTTAGCTAATTTACGATTTAATTAGACTTCTACATCTAAGAGAATATCGCCAATCTCTTCTTTCTCTTTTACATAAGCATCAATACTTTCTTCTGTACATAATCCGAACAAAGAGTCGAAATTAGAATTTATTTCTGTCTCAAACACTTTAAATTTATTCTTTAGTACTTCCAAGTCACTTCCTTGGACATTTTCGTCCGCAACCTTTTGTTTTAACTTTGTTAATTGTGTTTTTAATGTACGTTTTTTCGCTAATATCTCCTTTAGTGACATTTTAATTAGCAAAAGTCAATAAATTCAAAATGGTACAATGAGCTTCAAAGAGGAGGAGGGTACTTACCCTTTTGTTTCTACAGAACTTCAATCTTGAAGTATCCTATATAATTCTTCATTTCACAAATCGAAAGTAAATTCACAGTCTCCTAAACTTCATTAGCTGTTCCGGCTCTGAGCGGCCACAAAACTTGTATTAAAGTATTCTGTTTCCTGTCGATAGCTGTATATCATAATAAAATAACTCCCAGACATTACACAGTTTAAATACGTTTATTTTCCATAGCGACACTCAGGCGCTAAGTTCCACCTTACAGCGTAACATATGAATCGCAACTTCCAATGTACCATATAAATCCACTTTTTTACAGAATACATTTCAATGCCAATTCCGGCGGCGCATGCGCCATTAGCCAACATTCCGCTCTGGCGCCAAGCATTTCTCAGCTAATACAAAACAGAGCTTGAATGCATAATAGTAGCAGCATCGAATAAAATTAAATGTATAGCAGACTAAAATTAATATGCATTTCTTGTTCAATTCATTTAATTTGTAGACCACAACTAGCATAACATCCGAGAGCTTAGCAATCAATCAACAACTAGCATAACATCCGAGAGCTTAGCAATCAATCGACTGTTCTGAAAATTCCTAGTCACATCCTGTGGTTCGATTTCAGGTGAAAAGGCGGCAGACATTGATCTTTGTCTTCCTTATTTATGTAATCGTTTTAACATGATTTCTTCAGATTTCTCTTTTTAAAGCGGACAATCTTGAAAGCACACTGAGTATCACCTTTCAGTTTATCAGAGAATTTCGTCACAAGATCGGGAAAGAATAGAAACTGATTTAAATCTATTTACGGTATACAATGAATTGCACTCGAAAAGCGCTTTACTGGCTCATTTCCTTAAATGTTAACTCTAGACCCAAAATGCATCTAATTAAAAAAATCCCAGTAAAAAGCAAGTAATTTTACGAAACCAACTCTTGCACAGTCAGCAGATGGTTTAGTTTTAGTAATCAAACATATATTTTCATGTAAGGCCCCATAGAGCCAAATAATGAAGTATTCATTATACATTAAACAGTTAAATATGAAGTTCCGTACTGTTGCGTGGAAAATTCGTGCAGTTAAAATACTATGGCTCACTCAATTAGTTACAGAATAATACAGAACTTGCAAAAACTTATATCGCAGAATCCACTAACTTCTTTGACGTTTGAAAAACCTCCTCCACATTTTTAACTACTTCTGGCAAAGTAAAACACACATGAAAACACACGGGAAATCAGTTCCATCCCAAGACTGCAATAACAACCTGGTCGAAACTCAGATGTTTTTTCAGAAAAGTTGAAACATCCTTCCCTTTCATAATAAGTTTTTCATTAGAAATGAGGATAAGTACATCGGTGTATATATCTAATTTAAAAGTGGAATTCTTGTTCTTTTATAATATGCATATATGTATGTGGAGTTCTCTTTTAAATCAGAGCATGAGAGCAGCATCGTAGTATTTCTAAATATGCTTTTATTTAACTATAAGAAATAAAAATAATAAAGATAAACTAAGTAAAGATGAAATGTTGAATGGTTCATGTAATGATGCACAATCACAGACAGTCCTTTCACATAGAGTTCCTCCGGCATGGATAGAATATACTAGTTCCAGCTAGTTTTAAATAGTATTATCATCTAAAGTCATCACAGCTAAAGGCGAAAAATGAAAAGAAGAATCAAGACTCCAGCTAGACGTAAGAAGACCGTCTGTCTTCTTCAACTCTTGAAGGCATACAAGCCGTCTGCTCGCATCTACGTCTGGAAGCTATCTCCTGCTATCTGGAATGCGATGACGTCATTTGGTATTCTAATTCATCATCGGGCGTTGATGATTCCCACATGTATGTGTATTCCCGCGCACAAAAATAATTGGTTACGTAGTAAGTTAAATCAAAACTAACTATTTACTTGCCTTTTTTGTATTATTTATTTAGATTTTATTTATTTTTTATTTTGTTTGTAAGGATTATGTTAATTTTATTAACAGTTAAATTTTGAGTTAAACTTCCTTTCCCATCGCTTCTTAATTTCAACTTACCACTTCCGGCCAGAACGTAGTTTTAGAATCACGTTTGAATGCTAATGAGGAAGAGCGGTACTTAACCGCGAAGTTGTACTTTCTTTCTTTTCGCTATCGACGGAACAGCTGGCCGACTGGGTTAGGTACTTTTCAGCCTGTTGGATCCCGTTGATGGAATTAAATAGCACTGTGTCCTCCGGGGAATGGCCACGAAACGAGGAACATTGAAATAAGGACCAGAACATGGAAAGAGGGCGCATGGTGGGGACTGCTGAAACTAAGAGGAACACTTTTCACTATTATGGTACATGTTAGGCATACAGTTATATTAAGGATGTGCTATAATAATCAGGTACAGGTGATAAAATACATTACAAATTGTGGAATGCATTAACTGAGTTCTGGATTAATCATAATATTAAATATAATTAAAAAAGACATTAAGTAAATTAACATAGCAGGCTGCTGATGGCACGGTGTCCAAGGAAAGAAGTCAACCCAGGCTATCAGCAATGCTTTTAGCAATGGTAGTGCAGTCTCTAATGCGGCTGAGCGCATATTTATTCTTAATTGTGTTCTTGTACCATGCCGGCATATTGATTTCAGTTGGTCTTTTTAAATGAGAATTCCCTTTGTACGAGCAGTCAAACAGATAGTTATCTGGGTCACCAGTACTGCCACAAATACATTGGTCACTGTCTCTTAGGCGAAATCTGTGAAGATAGGACATGTATGGGCCATGCCTTGTCAGATACTGTGTAAGGTGCGAAGAGCTGCTATTTAAATTGTGGTTAACTTTTGGTTGGAAATCATATAGTCTTCTGCCTGTGGTGCTTGTCTCCCAGTAGTTTTGCCACTGCTTCATTAGTTCACATTTGAAAGTAGTTTTCAGATATGAGTGCGGAAGGGGCATACCAATGCTACTCACATGAGGTTAATTGGCTGCGCCTTTCGCAATCATATCCGCTGCTTCATTTCCTTTAATCCCCGTATGGGCTGGAACACATTCTAGCTGGGGCCTCAGACTTGCAGGAATCGAAATTAATAATTTTTGTATGTCTCTGACAATGGGATGTCTACTGCGGCCGGCCTGGATGGCCTGCAAACTTGACAATGAGTCTGTGTAAATTACTTTATACCTGCCATTGTTAGCAGTAAAGTCCAGAGCTGCCTTTAGGGCTGTAAGTTCTGCCTGAAACACCGAGTTACTGGGATGAAGCTTCTTAGCCCATGAATGGATTATGTGGTCACCCTCCATTGCACATCAGGCACTGCCACTCCCGAGTTCTCCTTTAGAGCCAGCAGTATATACGAGTATCAGCGAAGTTGTAATGTCTTAGTGAGAGAGATACCAGATATTCTGGCTAGCATGCGTCCGTCTTTTTAGGCTACTCTCTCGTAAGCTATTATTATGCTCGGCCATACTTTAGGCCCTTGATAGCTTCGCAGTTACTTAGCGTTAAGGGGTCAACTCCGTTGCAATCTTGATAGCTTCGGCTATATCTCTTTTAGTTAAGATAAGTTTAATTCTTAGTTTCTTAAGTTGAAGCCTGAGCGTCGGCTTTATTGTATAACTCCAAGACGGAGTTCTGTTAAATCTTATTTGAATAATAAAGGGTCTTTTAACCCTTTCCAAGTTTATTTACTGTCTCACGAACTCAAGCGATTATTCGCTTACTAGTTTTTAAGATTCTTCACTTTCAACTGCAACTTAGAATTACACAGTGGGGAATTCTTCATGTTATTTTTATTATTATTATTATTATTATGTTAAGAATTAGTTTTTTCAGTTTATTTGGGTTTGTATGTATAATTCGTATCGAGGAAGTAACTATATACGTTTGGCATTCTAAATTATTTTGGCTATGTAATTTTAACTAATAATTTTGTTTTCTATATTTAGTTGCTTTCTAAATTTCTCGAAAATTCTTTAACTATTAAATTTCTCATTTAAACATTTCACTACTTTTGGTTTCGTTTAATTCTCAAACCATGTTTATATGGGTCACGAAACACGAATTGAGTAGTTGAAGAGTTAGGTTTGGGGGCAACTTCCCCTTGAAAAGATCTGTCTCCTGCCTGCTCAACAATTATTCATTTTATGCAAATTAAATTCAGTTTCAAAAAATTTTTTTAAAGTGTCTAAGATGAAATTTTTGTATTGTATTGTATTTTTTAATGTATTTACATGCTTGCGCTTTATTTACTTATACTTTCTGAATTTGAATGATATTGCAAATTAGGTGGAAACAATAATTAATCATTTTATTTTGTTTGCAATTGAATTTACATAATTTAAAATTTTAATTGGCTTTATATGAATAAGATAATAATATTGTATTTGTTAAATTCATATATATATACCGGGTGGCCATAATTAAACTGACAGTGCTCACAGTGTTCTTTAGCGTGATCTATTTGCGAGAATGACGACACATTTTGTAAGAAGATTAAACAAGACGGGGGACGAAGGATTCCGAAAAAAAAAAAAAAAAAAAATTAGTTCTAAAAGTCACCGCTAGGGGAATATTTGGCCCTGTGTAATCGAAAATAGTGTGTTAACAAATGCAAATCAATACGGAAATTACCTTTCATTTTGTATTCAAATGAGGTTCAATGTGGCTGCTGTTGTTGTGGACCACATATTGCATTCTGTGCACAGTATGCACAACAGCAGAAAGTAACATGTCTGCAGGAATCTCCCGTACAGTCCGTGATATGTTATCCTTCAACGTAGCCAGGTCCTGGACCACTCCTTGATAGACCTTGGACTTAAGGTAACCCCATAGCCAGATGTCGCATGGGGTAAGATCAGGCGATCGAGGTGGCTATGCGGTTGGAAAGTAGCGGCTAATGGATTAGGATTGGATTATTCAGTTATGGCAAAGCACACGAGGGCTATCTGCCTAATATAGCCTAATATAGCTATCTGCCTGTCATTAGCTCTAGCGGCTAAAGACACTTTCTGTTGTGAATTTCTGTCGTAGCATCTGTTGCACCCGTACAGCAACGTGTGGAGGGGCTCCATCTTGCATGAAAATGATTTCCCCCAGGCATTGTCTTTGCTGAAGTGCCGGAATGACAAAGCTGTTAAACATGTGGCGATATTTCTCTCCGGTAACAGAACAGGTTTCCGGTCCTGTCGGGGTAATGTTCTCATAGAAGGATGGACCTACGATAAATTCCGCTGTGAACCCACACCAAACAGTTACCTTTAGTGAATGTAAGGGAATTGCTGTGACTGCATGTGGTGGTTTGTCATCCCAAATTCGGGAGTTCTGGGTATTCACAGTTCCATTCAGGTAAAAGTGGGTCTCGTCTCCCCGTAAGATTTTCCACGACCAAGCATCATCCACCTCCATTCTGGCAAGAAAAGTGAGAGCAAAAGTCAATCGCTTATCATGGTCGGGGTACAGTAACTCCTGTACACGGCTGATCTTGTACGGATAGAAGTTGATAATCTTTCGTAAGATTTTCCATATCGTACTGTAAGGCATATCCATATTCCGAGCTACTCCACGAGCGCTAGAGGTGGCTGCAATATTGTCTGTTCGTCCTCTGTCGACAATCGCCGTGGCAACTGCTTCGATTGTATCCTGTGATACAGCTTTTCGTCCTCTGCCTGACTGAAGCTTCAGAGAACCTATTTTCTCAAACGTCGAAACCATTGCTTTTAGCCCATTAACTGACACAGGACCTTTACCTTTACGCATTTTTTTTTTTTTTTTTTTTTTTTTTTTTTTTTTTTTTTTTTGTGCGTTCTAAAAGCACGAAGAGCGGCTGACGCGTTGCACTGGTTGAGGTAAAAGAATTTAAAGAATTTGACCAGTAACGCACGCTCGACTAAAGAAGGAGACATTGCACATAAACTTTCAATCCGATTGATTCGAAACGTAACACATTGCCTTTTAAAACCCAAGCAGCTGGCACTGTGCGAATGGATGTTACGTGAAATTTGAATAAAGGACTTCTTCTTCTGTCAGCGTACGTGATATTGCAGATCACGAAACTTTACCGGTGTTTATGTAGATTTTACGCTTTTATAAAAGTGTTGCCATATAGCACTTGAACTAAATCAGAAAATGTGCGTAATAAAAAGTAATTTTATTCCGTATTAATTTGCATTTGTTAACGTTCTATTTTCGATTACACAGCGCCAAATATTCCCCTAGCGGTGACTTTTGGAACTAATTTGTTTTTTCGCGGAATCCTTCGTCCCCCGTCTTCTTTAATCTTCCTACAAAATGTGGCGTCATTCTCGCAAATAGATCGCCTACAGAACACTGTGAGCACTGTCAGTTTAATTATGGCCACCCGGTATATATATATATATATTCATATATATTTATATATATATATTCATACATATTTATATATATATGAAGCCTAAATATTTTAATTCAAGTTTTGCACCACATTGTAACGATCCGTTACTGTCCCTGTTTTCTGAAGTGCATTTGTTGCATTTCAGAAAATATTATCGCTCTCATGTTAGGAATGTCTCTAACATTTTTCGCTTCCAAACACTTTACCCTCAGCATACTTTGTCCACTCTTCCTCAACACAAAATCGCGAGCCGGAATTATTTTATGTCTTATTCTAACCACCACAAAATCGATAGAATGTTATTCAGAATCTATTCCAAGCTGTGGTTGCTTTCTGCTTAATTTTATATCTCATGTTACAGTCTCTTAGAATTTACAATTAAAATTACAAGAAATTAAAAAATATTTAGAAAATTTTGAAACAATTATGAGATTAAATGTAAATTTCAAGCTGAACTTAGTATGTAGACCTTAGTTTAAAGTCTAAAAAAATTCTGACATTTAACCATTAACAGAGCGTCTAACAGATCTTTGAAGAAAATTGTTTCTAATTTCCTTACGGTTTACCAATGGGTGGGTCACGATATTTAATCTTTGTCCTAATAATTCGAAAGCAATTAATGAAAAAATTTTGCTAAGGTTCCATTATTCTTTGAAAACTTTTTCATAAAAGATCGGGGGTGGTTTATATGACTCCACATCTCTGCTGTGGTTGCAAATCATCTTAAGTAATTTATGACCCGTTTATGTTGAAGTTAAAATTATTTTCTTTAAAGCATAAAAATATATAAAACCGCAAAAGTCTACCCTTTTGCGTTTCAAGAAGAGACACTTTATGAGAAAATACTCATGCTGGCTATGCCAAAAACCAGTCTATTTTCCAAGGCACAAAATCGATGATCTATAAATGTTTGGAATAATAGTAGAGTTTGGCTACTAGACATTCACTTCCACTTTGGACTTTTATCACAAATAGTCAAAGTTACAGATTAAGGGTTAAGCTAAGCAGTTACGATAGCCTTCTAGTTTAAGAATTCGTCTCTCACAAATTAAAGGTATGGATAAAACATGAAATCTCATACAGTAAACTTTTACTAAACGAGGATTTGAGAATGCGATTTTGCTTATACACGATACCTTGTATCCATTAAATTTGTGGAACTCGAGAGTTTCAGTTATACGCGGTACGCTGCAGAGCGTCGGTAGTGTTGCGATAGCAATATACTCTTTATCAAGCTTCAGACGTACAGCATGGTTTACTCCCCTGAAGAGAAATTTTTGAGCATGTGGTTCCACTGACTTCTCAAAAGCTGCTGCAGTAAAATCCCTCGTAAAAGACGAACAGTTAACCGGCAATATCAAAATAAAGGCACTTTTAAAAATTTAGATTTAAAACCGAAATTTAAGCCTATGAAGTAAAAAAAAAAAAGTGTGTATTAGGTTAACAGTCTAAAGACTAAAACGTTGAAAATATTTGTGACATATTTCTGAAGCCTAAAGCGAAAGTGACAATAAACTTAATCTCAAAGACAAAAAAGTTGTTTCAGGTTTAAAAGATTTGGAGGACTGACTCACTTTGCATTTTTGTGGAAATGAATTAATCGATTTCAGATGCAAGCCTCTGCTCATGCTCTGCAAGTGCAAACTTAATGGATGTAAATTGCCTCGTGCATAGCAGGGAAAACATTTTTAGCGATTGCCAGTTGTGTGGAAGTGAGATAGAAAAGCTTTGGTAAAAAATGCCCTCTTTGATGACTAGTTTGAAAATTCATTCATTAAAAAAGTTAGATTACTTAGAATAGCAAAACCTGTGAAGATGTTTCAATTTTCGATAATGTTCCACGACACTGTTCTGAAGCCCTCACAGCGTCCGGCATGTTTACATTTCTGCAAATAAAGCATTAACAGGAAGTCTGCATGACACTTTAATGGCATTTTTGAAGAAATTCCACTTTAGACTCTGCATAGAAATGCTTGAACTCGTATGGGAACAAGTGAATTCACCAATAATGAATGCTTGCTTTTATTAAATCTTAGAAGTTGTTAACAATTTTAAAGGCTTTTCTATCGATTGAAAAGGAAGCCAAGGAAATTTTACAAACTGCAAAAGCAATTGGCAGAGAACAATTTTTAGATATGTAGGAAGAGGAGATCAAAGAATTAATCGAAAATAAAATTATTACTGTAGAATGACCATCGTGAAATAACAAATGAAGAATTGGATGATCTTATAAACACCAGTCGACGGTGAAGGTAGTGATATTGGAGAAGATAAAGAGCCTTTAACTTACAAGAAGTTGAGAGAATCTTCCAAAATGCACACGAACTGTCTGATTTTGTAATAGAGATTGAACTAAATAAAGAATAAGAGATACCGAAAACACTATACTCTCCTTACTGTGAAACGTTTAATGAGTTGCGTCAGACATTGTCCAAGGAAAATATCGCCAACTATTTAAAAAGTAATTGTGTCATGTATCGATTTATTAAGCAATAATAGAAATCATTGATTAACATTTGTTTCATTTTTCCCTTTTAAGTACAACAATGTTTAGATTTGTATAAATTACACATACTTTCTTAATCTGTACCAGGCGTCGGCAACCTATGGTACTGTTGCAAGATTCGGCACGCAGTACAATTCTCAGTGGCAATCTACACCACTCCTCAAAGCTATCACACAAGGATATATCATCCATGGAGGTAGGAAATAAGAGGAGAGGCCCTAACCGGTTTTCTGCATACATTGCTTTGAAGTACTGGGCGATCCCTTCGTTGAAACCAAAACATTCAGTGACTTACCATTAATATCAATGGGTTTTGACACGATCGAGTTTAAGCATTTTGTAATTACGTCGTAAATATACATATAAATGTACATATTTTCTTTTTCTACAACATTTCAGAATCCTAAGTATGTGAAAAGAGTACATTTGTATACAACATTTAGTTCTGAATGGAATTAAATGCTATACTTTTCCCAGAATCGTTTAATTTGAATGAAATATTTTCACAAGTTTTCGTTAATTACATTAGAAAAACTTTTAAGGTAATTCAATTTTATTCGGTTAAGGATTACAAATATTAAGATCAAAGTTTATTGTACTATTAAATTACCCATTATTTCTTTTCTATTTACAGAGATTCTTCCTGGAATACTTTCTCAAACAGGAGATAATTTTTTAGCTTCTGAGGCATCTTTTAAATCAAAAATCTGAGTCAATTTTTAATTAATGCTCTATTCAGTTCATTTCAAATTAGAGCACCTTTTATTTTAATAACGAAGTATGTTAAATATTGGTGCTAGTTTTCATGTACTTAACTTTCTCTGAATTTTTCTGCAAAGAAAAAAAAAAAAAAAAAAAGATATTTTTTTAATGTTATTTAAAACTTGTAACTGAGTTATAAAATGTAAGGGAATAATTCTTTGAATACTTGTCAGATTTTATACCCTTAATTTCAACAATGCATATTCTAAAACTCTTCTACACTACTTCCTTAAGTACGCATCTCATAGAATATGCTTTACAATACCTTTTAACAGATTGCTCTCTAGTTTAAACAATTCTTGCTTAAACAGTTTTATAAACGTATTTGTCAACAGAATTTTAATTTATGTTTACAATTTAATGTTAAGGTTGTTATATATTTAGATAATATTTATGGTAATTATAAATTTAGATATGTTTAATAACCAGATCTCTTCACAGTAACTTTCACAGGAGTTTCACATGAATGAATAAATCCTTCATTTCCAAATGCATTTATAAATAATTTAATAAATGTTTACGTATTCTGTTAAAGGCAGATACATGCTTTTTTCAAGCATATGCATAAATATCCATACATATTTCATATTTTTTTATATTCGGCGTGTGCAAATCTTTAATTTCTGTGTATTCACTATATTTTTCTATTTTTTCCGAGTAAATAATTTACAATAATTTAGCATATACCAGAAATTTTTACATAAAGAAATATGCATGTATGTAATTTGAATGAAAATTACATGCATTATTTTTAATACACACTCAAAGGCAAGATTTTCTTCGAAATTCCTCCGCGATGGCATTTCTCCCTTTAGGCAGATAATCCTTGCATGCCTTGCTCTATTCAATAAAAACTTAACCCAGACCTATGTAAGAAATGTAATAATTGAAGGCTCTTTTCAGCTCACCTGGACACGAGTGTCCCCATAGCTCAAAAGAAGGGGCCCCGTCTCTCCACAGACGAGGGCAGCCAGAAACCCAGCCACCCCCAAACAACAAACAAAAATACTAAATTAAAAAGCAATAAGCACATCTAGCATAAAATTACAAACAAACAAAAAACAAACCACAATCATAAATTCGCAACATAGAACACCGCAGATATACTATCTAAAACCCATATAAATACAGAATTCAATTTTTTAACAGAAGATTCCTACTAGCGCCCTATTTTAATTTATAAACTTCATTAGAGTAATGGTATATTATTTAAAAACTTTAAAATTAATGGCATTTGCATTAAAATCAGTAATGTTAAAAATCTGTCTAATAATAGGGGCTGTTAAACTACAAACAACCACAAAATGCCTAGCATCACCATCAACTGACAACTAGTACATAGTTTATTTTCCTGCAGATTAAATCGGTTGAAATAGAATAGAAACCTACAATGGCCAGTTAAAACCTGATTAACGTCAATATTTTTCATACATTTCATTTTATTCGTGATTTTAATTAGTTCCATAAATCCTTTGTTTTTAGATGAAGAGAACCACTGTATTTTCCATTTGTTAAAGTAAAACTCTTTCATTCTTCGAATAGCAATTTTCTTCGAACTTGTTACTTCAATATCTATTGCAATGATATTTGAGACCGCCTGCTTGGCCAGACTGTCGGCCCTCTCATTGCCAATATAGCCTATACGGGCATTAACCCAATGTAGCTTAATATTTAAATATGAACTCAAAGTTTCTAAATTATTCTTAATTTCGACAATTAATGGATTGAAATTGTCTGGGCGCATGGAGAAGTGACAGGTAGTCAATGTAAATATTTACAGACGTGGGTATAAACAAGGTACTTTTAATCCAAATTAAGGCTTGTTTGAACACTTCACTTTCTGTTCAGAAAATTATGTGCAGTGGGATTACTTTTATCAAAAGCAAAATTAAATCTATTGGAAAAATGTATTAAATGAAAATTAAATTTTTCAAAAACATTCTTTGTAACCAAATAATCTTCATACATTTTCATTTCCATTCGTCCAGGTATAAATAAAAATTTCTAATAATAAAACGTGTATAAAATTGAGAGAGGCGGCAGCCCAGCCAACACAAAGACGGTCTCGGTAGGCACCGTACTAAAACATGGCGTTAATGCTAAACCCCAAGCTCTCTGAATACTGTCTAACTTCATCCATAATCTAACCAGTTCCTGATCTATGTGTGACTTGACCTATGTGCCTAATTACAAATATTTTAATATGCATAATTTTATGTTTACATTTAGCCATCAAGTCTCAAACTTTTGACTTAAAACATGTTTTAGGATACATTCATTATCAAATTCAAATCTTCTAGGAAATATATATTGGCAGAGCTCTCAATACCTCTTTTAGCGATTTTATCCAGTTTAATAATGCTTTGATAATATAATATATAATAACTATCCATTTCACATTTAAACATTAAACTCACTGTTATCAGATCGCAATCCATCACATAATGAATGTTTCTTTTATGCGGAAGTGTCCAGTTTTTCGACTGGATCAACTCCATGATATCATTCTCACCTCCATGATATCGCCCTATTTCTCCTCTCTACACCGACCCACCTCACGCATTTTCTCGCCTTTCGTTCGGTTCATCGCGCCGATGCATAAGTATCGAGTATGATTTTAATCCATGCAAAAACGTTGTGCGCTGTAGGTTACTTTAAACCTTAAAATAAGTTCTTAGTTTTATTGTGAAAACTTGTATTTTTTTTTTTTTTTTTTTTTGCTTAATTATTGTGAAAATTCATACCTACATATTTAATTAAATGTACACTAAAATAAGAAAGCCTGATGTTCCCGGTTTTCAAGACTCTTGGACGATTGAATTTAATATTCCTGTATAAAAAGAATCGGTTGTATGTGTGTTATGTCGCAAAGCGTCGTATGTCGCACATTAAGTATACAAAGACATTTTCAAACTAAACATCAGTTCACAACTCAAAATTCCAATGAGAAATTTGAAGTTATAAAAAGAGCTGTTTCTGGATATAAGAAACAAGTTACATTTTTTTCTCAAACAATTACAACGAAACCTAAAGCGACGAATTTAGGTTCGTAATTGATCATTGCGAATATGTCAAAGGCAAAACTTTCATAGATGACGATTTGACGATTACATTAAAGGACCCATTTTTAAAAAGTTTTGAAATATCGTTCAGCGATTTACTAGATCTACAAACAATATTATCTCGATTTCAAGAAATATCGGCTTCTGCGCGAACTATTGAAAGAGAAATAACTGAAACAGCAGAAAGTGTAACAACAAAAGGGAACTCTGGATTACAAAAAACTGTTGCATTTAGACTTGCTTTTGATGAAAATACTGAAGTGAATGATATTGCGTGCCGTTTTTCGTTATTATGCTGTAATTTCATGTTATTTATTTTTTACTTTAATAAATATGCTTAAAATATTCATAATACATAATATATACAGAGGCTGTTCACCCATTTTTTAGACGATGTATATTGTATTCACAAAACTAAATTAAATAAAATTCTTTTGTTTTAAATGTTCTATTTGACATCCCTTATTCTGAACTATCTTTCGACACCGCAATTTCCAGGATAATAATGCCTTTTGAAGTGGCAGAAGAGATATTCTATCCCATTCCTCCCAAACAACTTTTCTGTTAGGGTTTTGGGACAACGTTTGGATAATGCAGTTTTTAAAAGTCCGAAAGCACAAAAATCCATAGGTGACACATCGGGAGATTTAGTAGGGATATCAGTGAAGGGTATGGCCTTGATACCAGTTTTTTGTTCCATTTCTTTTAGGAAATTTACAGTAGATTTTGATGTGTGACTGCTAGCTTTGTCCTGATGGAGTGTCACAGATTGATGGCACTGTGGGTAAAGCGATGGTATTTCATTCAGAAAATTTGGCGATAAAATATGTTCGTTATAAGAAAAACCAGCAACAATTATGAATCCCTTAGAAAAACTTTCTTTCGATTCTTTGAACCATGTACTTAAATTTTTTTCTCCCCTTTTATGATAATAATCGACTCTTTTTTTGTTACAATCATTTAAATACACCCATGTTCATCTACTGTGACAATTGTTTTCCATTTTTCTTTGGATAAGTGTTTCTCATATTTTCTCATATAGAATTCTGCTGCGTATCCTGCGTTGAGAGATATGCTTTGGAAGAAGACGATGCACATTGCGTTTTTCTGCTTTCTTAAGACCAGGGGCGTAACTAGAGGGGGGCAAGGGGGGCATCTGTTCAGGGGCGCAGAATCCAAGGGGCGCCAAACTGATGTTACGAAATTTTAGAATTAAATGTTTTCCATCCTTGGCAAGCAGTAGGGGGCACGAAATCTTCAGTTGTCCCTGGGCGCTGAAAACCCTAGCTACGACTCTGCTTAAGATTTAAATCAACGTTTATCATTTTGTTTATTGCGGACACCGAGCATTTTAATGATTTTGCAACTGTCCTTTGACTAGGAGGATTTTATTTTAACATTAAACAACGTACCTTTGCAATAGTCGAAGATGTCCGTTTTTTACTTGGATACTTGTTTGTAATTTTTGTCCCACTTGAGGCTCCAATTTAACGTTTTTTTTTTTTTTCCTTTCTTGTTGATGATATTACCTATCGACGCTTTAGATATCACAAAACCATGACTCTCACATCGTTTTGGGATAACGGAGTATGCATATTTCTCTTTCGGAAAGAGGGTAAATATAGCCTTCGAACCACTGCTTTGTTAAATTCGCCATTTTGAATAAAAACAAAACTTTCAAGCCACAGACGATAATATTGACTTTTAAAAACATAGTACAATTGCAATTACTTCTTCTGCAGCAAACGATGTTTTATTACCGCTTACCGAAATCGTCTAAAAAATGTGCGAACAGCCTCTGTATATATAATTTAAAATTTTTATTTATATTGATGAAATAGTTATACTTTATTTTTAGTCCAAAGGGGCTTTCTCAATGAGAGACTATTGTTTTCGTTTTGCGATTTTGCGTAGAATCACTCTGAATGTCCGTTTCACTTTTCAAACTGTTGCCACCAAACATTATCGCCCTGTATTATATTTAAATAAAATAATGAAGAATCTGCATAAATGTATGTATGTTTCTCGCATTGTGATAAAACAACGGTACCTTGAGCCATCAAATTTTGAATGACGTAACTCTACTGCGAATATGGGCATCTGGAAGCCCACATTTGAAATTTGAAATTTGTTTCATTATCGATTTCGTATTTTGTAAAACTTTAACGAATTTTTGATTAAAATACTTAAGGATTTCAAAGCGAGCAATGGCAATATTATACAGAAAAAACATTTTTATCTCCGCGTGAGACTGTGTATCGAAATTCTAAAGGTACCCTCAATTTAAAATTATTTTTCGATATTGGTCTTGAAATGAGTTTTATGGTTTAATTGCGAAGAACATGATATTTAATAAATAAAGTTAACACACAAAATGTTTTAAAAATGCCCCTTTGGACGTAATTTAAAATCCGAAACCTTTCAGATTTTCGTTTTTGTTTATTTTTTATTAATAAATATCTTTAAATGATGAATAATTAATATATAATAAAACTCTAAATATGTATTCTTGACCTCTATTCTTTAACTCTACATGCATTGTTGCGGGAATCGAATTGTTTCTAATATTTTCTGTTGTGCGGCACTCTGAATCATTGGCAGATTGGTTTGGCACACCACAGCTATAAGGTTGCCGACTCCTGATCTGAACTAAACTTAACCTATTCTATTCATCGAAAGTGAAGTCATCGAAACTCGATTTTGCCGTACACACAATGTGTTAACGACGTAATCCCCGGATTGACGGCAAGGGTTTACTATATTTAAAATAAGCTGTTCAAGATGGTGAAACCAGATAGTGGAAAACGAATGCTATGATATTATGTTATCATAAATTAACACCTTGTTCAGAGTTATTCATTTATTTAATAAAGAATAGGCTTAATTTTTCAAGGTGTAGCTATGCGTTTATTTCCCTAGAAAGCTTGCCACAGAGTTTCCACTGCCATATTTTGATAACTATTATTCTAATTTTCAGAGACGTGAAGTTTGGAAGATGAAAACGATAAATATTTTGAATAAATTTCCTTCGAATAACTTAGAAGGCGGAAAATTAATAATTTTCAGACTTACCAATTCGCTATTAATGTATTTCGTCGTATCAGTTGTAAGGATTTTAAGTTTTACTAACGTTTATTTTATTTTTAAACTTTACTGTCCTCTCTTATTTTCCACTTCCGGCCAGAATAAAAGCGGGGAGTTTGGGTTATGCAAATTGTTAAGTATTTAAGTTGTGGCTTTTAGCCAAGAAAGGGAGACAGACTTCTCGCTACCTTACCGCGCGCGTGCTTTTCAGCCAGTTCTTGTCTGTCTTTAAGGACAGAACTTAATTATCTTTGATACTTAAAGACATATTGTAGTTCTCGCATTCTGCTTACTACAAACGTAAAGTTTAAAAGGCCAATCTTCGCGTTACTAGTCTTTGTAAAGCATTTGAGTTTAGTTCTTATTTAATTTAGTTAGTTTATAGTTCTTATTTAAATGCAATAACTAAATTAAACAAATCAAATGTTACCAAATACTAAATACAAATCAAATCAAATACACATTTAGAAACAAAAAGGACCATGGTCTTACACTATTTACAATTATATACACTACGTACTATGGCAATCGTAATGAGCTAACCTGTCGTAATGAACGACTTTAGATTTAGAGTTCGATGACTTACGAATCCGAACCACGACGTCGTTCAGCCTGTTTAGGACTGTGTACGGTTCATCCCAAGATGACTTTAACGCCGCCGTGAGAGCTCCCGACCTAAGGGTTAACCTAACGGGATTGTAGCTCTCACAGCGGAAAAGGATATACTACACTAGCTGCCGCCACAGCCCAACAGACCAACGGCATTTTTTAAAATCATAATCAAAGAAAAAATGTTTACAGATACATTGCAAGATTGAGTTTAGACGAACTTTGCACTATGTGCACTATATATACATTCATATTGAAATGGGTAGATGCAATTATAAGATCAATGGCAGTTGAAATATTATCACTGGATTAAATTATTAACATAAGCTAAAAATAAAACATTAGAAGAAAAATACGTACAAAACTTAAGTAAGGATAACATATATCACTATATATTTGCAGTACTGGAGTAAACTAACATTAATAATATGCTGAACATTTTATACAGATTATTTACATTATATAATTAAAGCTGCGTATAGTTTTAATGTTTGTATTATGCGGCACCACACCATTATATATGACACTATTGTTATAAATTCAACAATTATTCATTGAGTAACACTATGTACTAAATTCATCACAACACGCGAGCGTATACTTAAAATGCAACAAGGTATCAATATTAAAAATAAAGATGATTAATTGTATGTAACACACTTTAGAACATGCTGTGTTACATAGAATACATCCTGTGGTACTATTAATTAATAGCTTGGCAAAGAAACAATGGTGTTGCCATTCCGCAGAATAAGTTCGTTGAACTCTGTATGCAACAGTGAAGTTACTATGCCTTATATAATAAAAGGTGAAATATATACACTGTTAATCATTTTCCTGTATGATAATACTTAGTAGTATCACTAGTAAAAAGTACTTTGTGCAGCAGTACATGCTAAATATTGAACTTAATTCAGGACATGACACTGGGCATTGCATTAGACTATACTATTTACAACAGTCTTTACCACTTGCAGTCTTTACCACTTGCTTTGCTGGATTCTGTGAAGAGCAGTACAAAACATTAGAGACACTTTCATATTATTTACAAGCTCCAATGATAGTCTTTTACAAAATGCGGTAAGCTTATAAGAGGATTTATAATACTTCCACTAGTCCAGCTTAGAAGCTTGTAGTCCAGCTTGTAGTAGTAATTTACTCTAGTTATTAAAATTGTAATGTTACAATTTTAATAACTAGAGTGTCACCAAAGGGTAATACCCAACAATAGATAGACATTACAAGAAACCATCTGTATTGTAAACCACAAACTAAACAAAACATATTACAGAACAATTTATAATATTCATAAATTACACACTTCATAACCTATAACTAATTGATATGTCATGTACATTACAATTATAGTAATCCTAAATCATTCTGTTCATAGCTATGTACCAAATTATTTGCTATGTATTATACAAAACAAATTCCAATGTGCTCTGCATTTGCTTACGGTACTAGAAAGAATGTACCGTGTTATACAATACCATTCAGCATACTTGTCATGTTTGTTATACTAAGAATATGTAAATGTTACATTACAATTTTAATAACTAGAGTGTCACCACTACATTTTGATTTGAAGTTAGATCATTCCAATTGGTGCAAGCAATTCACAGTGAACTTATTATTCAGTTTTATAATGTAGTTGAGGCTGTCTTAATATTAAGTTTCACCAGAGATGCTGACATAATTTTGATGCTACTTAGCGTTCAGTTGGGAACGTTAAGCGACTATGGCAAATACTTATATGATTTGTGAGAGTTTGTTGATGGCAATATTGCTTTTTAAAAACTGTAAAGTCCAATGTTGCCAATAAGCATCAGAAGGTTTTTTAAGGGGAAACTGCCGGGTGAATTCGCATTCGTAAGCATGTAAGGATCCTAAGTTTTACTAACGTTTATTTTATTTTAAATCTTTACTATCACTTCTTATTTTCTACTTCCGGCCAGAATTAAAAGCTTTTAACTTATTTATGCAAATTTGTCTTGCTAACGCCAAGTACTTAAGTTGTGGCTTTTTGCCAAGCAAGAGAAAGGAAGGCGTTATTAGAAGCAGGCCGCTTGCCGTAGTAGTTTTACTCGGTTGCTGGTTGCCTTCAAGGCCAGAGGTTTAATCCTCTTGATAATTTTAAACGTATCGTAGTGTTAGCAGTTCTCTGTACTACATACGGCTTTTTGTTAATATACGGCCAATCTTGGAGTTAGGCACTTGTTTATTAATCCAAAGTTAAGTTTAGTTAGATTTTTAGTTAATATTTTTTATGTTCTTACGTTCAGACCACAAGTGGTTGGTCTCTGTATTCCGAAGTTCCGGAAATCATTGTAAAGAGAGAAAAATAAAGGGTTTCGTATACCCTTCCTGTGTGTATTGTCTACTTCCCAAATTTATTGAACACAGCTTCAGTAAGCTCCCTGTTCCGAGTCAGGACAGTTAATGTTTCCAAAGCAAGTAAGGAGGAACACAAATCCTGATAGTGGCGCCCAACGAAGAAGAATAAACATGGCCGAGTTTCGAGAACCTGTGCTGCCTGCAGAAGCGACTCAGAATCCAGAAATGCCAGCTGCCGCCCTGGAAGGATTTGTGTACATCGTACAGACCATGCGCGCATCGATGAAACAAGAAGCAACATTTAATGGAAACTCACCGGTAACCAGTTTTTTGGAAAAATTGGATGACCACTTCATGCTGTATCCAGTACATGAGTTCCAGAAAGTCACCTTAGCTACCAGCGCTTTGAGGGGCCAAGCGCTTAATTGGTTCAAATGTATAGGCAGAAGCCTCTTGGGTCAAGCGGGAAGCCCCACCTATACTTACGAAAATTTTAAGACTGCCTTAGTAAAAGCCTTCCCTGTCGTAAGAGATCGTGCAAGATTAGAAACGGAACTCTTCAGCATATACCAGAAACGAATTGAAAATCTCTCAAACTTTATTTTAAGAAAAATTCACGTCTTCAAACTTTTGTATGGAAACCGTCCGGATCCTGAGATAATTCAAGTGATTTTGCCGAGGTTACTTCCCCAAGTACAAGACTTTATTGAATTAAGGAATCCGACTACACTGGAAAAGTTATTTGAGCTAGCAATCCAGTTTGAAAGTAGAAAAACGGCGGACATTGAAAGAAGACGCCAGTATGAGCAACGAAGCCAATTTGGTGCGCCAAGACCACAGCAAAGTCAAGAACACGGCTACGGAAGCAAAGCGAATCAGTGGGCAAGGAAACCCGAGTATCCAAAAACAACCGGCGAACGTCGACAGTTCAATAGTAAGCCAGAAAAAAAGTCTGAAGGCCAGCGGTAAAAGAAGGAAGGCATGGAAAGGAAGAAACAAGATTTAAACTAAAACGGATTTCTGCTGACGGGAGGGTGCGGAAATCCGAAGGCCAAGAAAACCCCTCTTCCTTCAAGTTAAATACAGTGATGGTGAAAAATTTGACTCTTCCAAAGATTGAAGTGTTGGTGAATAACATCCCAGCCACCGCACTCCTGGATACAGGCGCGCAGTGTTCCTGTGTGGCAGATTTTTTTTATGAAATATTTCCGTAAATACCGCATATATAATTCGGATAATACGACAGTGTTAGCTGCGCAGGGAGAAAGATGCAAGTGCATAGGTAAATTACTGTTATACATTCGTATCAAGGACGAGCAAGTAAAGATTATGTTTTTTATTGTAAAAAATTTACAAGCACATGTCATTTTAGGGATAGATTTTCTTTCAGAGGCAGAAGCAACGCTGGATTTTAACGAAGCGTCCCTTAAGCTGACGATGAAACCAGTTCGAGAAGAAAAAACAGAACCACCGACGTTAAACCTCGACCACCTGCCTAAGAAAGAGCAACAAAAAATTCGACAAGTGGTAAGTGAATTTGCTTCATTATTTAGTGATATTCCCGGATTTACTCAAGTTACTAACCATAGTATCGACACTGGAGATTCACTGCCAGTTCGCCACAAACCATACCGATATGATAAGAATAAAGAAAAAATTATAGAGTGGCACATTCGAGATATGTTACGTAAAAAGATCATAACGCCATCTCAAGTAGTTATGCTAGCCCGGTTGTGTTATGTAAGAAAAATAAGGACTATCCGGTAACACAACCGAAAAGGTGGCGTTTTGCAATTGACTATCGTAAATTAAATCCAAAATGTTTTGAAATCTAAAGAAAAAAATATGTAATCCTTGAAACATTTTTGGAAAGAAATCTATCGATATAAAATCTCTTAAAATTAATGGAGTGTAAATTAATTAAAACAGTTAGTGTACGGAAGGGTTAGATATACTCTGCACAAAAAATTACAGTCAGAAGATCAATTATTTAAAGATATAAATTAATTACATTAAAAGAATTTAAAATAAATTAACATCTGTCCAAATGTCAATGCTAACAGCAATAGCACGGATGAAAGTTATTCTTTAAATTCCGAACTTAATTCATCCGTCGGTACGCACTGATTGTGTCTTTGCGATTACTTTTCTTATAGATACTACAAAAGGCCGCCAACGAAGTAGCGGTAAAATCGTTGAATACTAAATAGTTTGAAGCGGGTTCAAATCCTGACGAATGGATTGCCTGCATAGCAGTTTTAGCGAATTTTTCCTGCCCATGTTTAATGTGAATATGAGCCAATTTTAGTTAGCTTTTCATGATGACGTGCCTTGATTACGAGTCCTCGCTCGGGTTGTGTTTGGTTTGGCTTGTTAGATTATTAAGCACGTGAAGGCGATCTTTCTAAGGGGAGGTATGCTTTCGTGACAGATTTTCTAAGGGAAACAATCTCGCACTACAAAAAGTTAAAACCATAAAAACGCCCATGCAATCAGCTTGTTCACGGGGGTTTGAATGCAGGTCAAACTACCAGTATGTTAAGAGAAGCGATTCCAAGAATGTTTAATTATTTTATTTAGTTTGTCATAAGCTAAATAAAATAATTAAACATTCTTGAAATCTCTTCACATTACTGAAATGGCAATAACTTCGAATTATACTATGCTACCACTTTTCCTCTAATATGAAATTTTGAACTTTTCCGTTATCGGACAGCCCACCAGCGATTGAGCGGAGTCTAACGGAACAACTGGTGGTTCTGTCCGGGGTTCGAATCCCGGCAAACGGGCTGGTTGCCAGGATGATATTCTTAGTTTTCCATATGTGTAACATGTATGCAAGCCAATTTCCGTTAGGCAGTCCTCGAACGAAGGCATCCTTCACCTTAGGCAAATAACCATCGAGTACTTTGCCATAAACAAATAAATCTTTATCCATAACATGCTTCAAATATTTTTATGTCGATAAGTTCATGCGCCAAAGTTGGCCCCCGTTGAATGAAATATGTAGTTTATTTTTTCTTTGTTTTTTATAACAACAATATTACATATATATTTCAGAATCTAAATTATCAATAAAATTCTTTTAATAATATGCGATTCTATTTTTTTTTTTTTTTTTTTTTTTTTTTTTTTTTTTTTTTGTTTTTGTTTAATGAAAAATTAATTTAAGCGACAAATCTCTTACATTTAGAAAAATTTTCAATTTTCGAAACGAGTTGCTGTCAAAAGCGCATCTTCTCGTTGCTGCATATATTTATTTAAAGCAAACTGCTTGGCGCGTGTGCTTTTATATTTGAAAAGATTCAGAGAATTTTCACCAGGGAAATAAAGTTATTAATTTTACTGAATTTTGTGGATTCTTTGTGTTTTGAGGTAAAAGTCAAACCATCAGATATGTGATAACCTTAAAATAAGGGTATATATAATCAGGATTTTGCGGCCAGACATTCGAAGCGAAATACATTACAAAAAATTATCTATGTAGAATTAATGTATATTCCGTTTAGTATTTTAATTTATCAGTGTTATTACACATCAGTTTATCAGTGTAAGTTATATCGAGTTTTAGTTGTGTTCGATATAAGAATTTTATTTGCTTTATATAAATCCGATTCGTTTAATAATATTATATTTATTAAATACTATTTATTAGGTTTCCAAATCTGTCAAACCCAATCAATGGCCTCCTGGCTAAGATATCTGATTATTGCTATTTCGACTCATATTCGAACCCAAACAAACGAACTGGTTGAATTTTGTGATTTTCCCTATGTGTAACATGAACATGAGTACGTTTTACTTAGAAAGTCGTCCATGGAGACATTCATAGCTTTCGGCTGATAGATCTCGTTTCCTTTGCCATACTCAAAAAATCTAAAAATTTTTCAAAAAGACTAACAGATGCATATAACAAAATAAAATTAAGTAAATGCATATAAGAAAATAAAATTAAGTAAATGCATATAAAAAAACTGAAGTAAATGTATATAACGAAAAAAAAAAAAATGAGGTAAAAACAAATTTTCAATAATTTTTCAATACAGTAGTTTTTAAATTGCTTGTTTTCAAATTTTATTTCATTTTTATGTATGTACTAATATACAATGTATGTGTGCGAAAGTGTGCTTGTTCGGCATATCCATATATATTAATTAAATAAATCTGATTTGAAAATACATGCACTAACGCGCTATTCTCGTAATTTGAAAAACACTAAAGTATTGTCTGAGAAAAATATTTATAAAGAAAATTAAATTTCGTCTCCTTACTCGGTGCTGTGTAAAAAATTTAAATAAGCTTATTAATTTTTTTCTTCTTTATTAAAATCAAATTAATTTCTTTTCATCTATATATGAAAAATAACAAAATCTTGCTGTCAGAATGGAAATTTTTAAAAATATAAAACTCGTTTTTTTTCGAACAAAAGTTTCTGAGAAATTTCTCTAGGTCAGCAGGTAGTAACAGGACCACTGACTGCTTTGTTTGAAAAACCCGATGAAGTGGATGATTTTACCCCCAAAAGGTTTTCTTTAACAAAGCAGATGCGGTCCAAATGGCTTTGCTGAGAAGCGTTCGTATTTGAATAGCTTGAAGCTTGAGTTGGAAGACTTATTGTTCTCGAAGCAATCAGTCAGACAGCAATAAAATTTGTTATAAATATTTCTCTCTCTCTGTGAGTTCTTGAAATCTTGGAATGGGTGAAAGTTTATTTTGTTTTACATATATAAGGAAATTGCATGTAAAGCAAAATAATTCAAGGCACATATTGTATGTTAATCATTGTACGTCCCCTCAGCTATTCGGTTGGGTATTAAGAAAAGAAATTCCTATACTACTTTTGTATTACTTGTATATTGAAAGATTTGAAAAAAATAGCTTCATAGGAAAAGTTTTTCTCCGATGAACGAATACAGCTGAAACATGTTTCTGTCTTCAAGTATATCCACAAAACATGAAATAGTATTGTACTCTTTTGTATTATATTGCATTTTTATATTACTTCGTGGTAAATTTTTTGATTCTTAAATTTCTCTCTCTCTTTTCTTATAATACACAAGTACTCTTTCAAATATGGCTGACCTATCTATGAACCTAAATTTTTATACTATAAATTTTTATATAAAAATTAGCCGTAATCATTAGACACAGCTTTGTGTATATTATATTCTTGAATACATGCCTGCAATTAATACTAAGAATACTATTGATAAAATTCGTGATATAATTAATAATGAAAATACTTGTAGGGTTTATATTTATTTTAACTAACATTTATTTTAAGTTTAAACTACCTTTCCTGTCAAGCCTTACTTTCCCCTGGAACTGCCAATGCCAGAGTATGTAAATTTTAGTAGAACGCGCAAGGATTCAAATTATCAGCGGAAGTATTCTGAGTTAAATAGAAAGGAAACGAGTTCGAGGTGTGCTGTTCTTATTCACGAGCGGGGAGGTAGTTAGCCAGAAATTGAAGAACCCCGCGTTTCGGCCTGTGTGCTTGCCTGGAAGTATTGTTAATCGTTCAACGTGATCTTCAAGTTTGCTGAATTAGCAGCGGTATTGTAAAACGCGGTGAGGTTAGTTACTTTTAGAGAGCCTCGTAGTTAGACTCTTGTCTTTAGTTTCTTTTCAGGTTATTATTCTTATTTTACCGCCGAGTTGGCGTAGTTTGTGAGCGTTAAGAGCACGCACTTGTAATTTATTATGTTGAATAAAAAGGGACTTAAACCCTTAGCAAGACTCTGTCATTTATCCAATTTCAACAGTCACCTCTTGGTTGCGTGCAAGTTGGAGGCGCGCAATGTGCAAGTTGGAGGCGTGCAATGTGCAAGTTGGAGGCGCGCAATGCTATATTGGCGCCCGAACACTTATCGAACTGAAATGGCCGAAAATTGGATGGAAACCGCTGGACAACACCAAGAAATGACAAGACAATTGGAAGGATTTGGATACCTGGTCCAGACTTTGAGAGCGTCAATCAAGCCAAACGTCAATTTCGACGGAAAAAATTCGGTGGCGATATTTCTAGAATGCCTAGAAAATCACTTTCAGCTCTACCCTGTGCCTGAAAGACAAAAAGTTGCCATCGCCACATCCGCACTAAGAGGACAGGCCGCGCTATGGTGGAAAATATAGGCAAATTTTTATTAGGGGAATTTGGAAGCCAGACATATGCATTTGAAAATTTCAAAAAATCGTTAGTAAAGGCCTTCCCCATAGTGAAAGATCGAGCAAGGCTGGAAGCCGAACTATATAGTTTCTATCAACGGGATATAAAAGAATTGACGGACTTTATTCTACGAAAAATTAAGCTGACGGATATGCTGTATGGGAAGAAACCCGATGCGGAGATTATTGAAATAATCTTATCAAGATTGTTACCCGCTGTTCAAGACTACTTCGAAATTAGAAACCCAAGCACATTACAGGAGCTCTTCGAATTGGCGGTGAAGTTTCAAAATCGCAGAATAGCGGAAAAAGCTAGAGGGGCAACGTATTCTCAAAGTATCCGAAGGAAATCTTCAAATGAGGAAACCAGAAATGGAAATCGCTCTGATGCGGGAAAGAGCTATCAAGCTAACTCATCGAAACTCGAAGGTCAAGGCCCAAAAAGAAAATTCGAAAATAAACATCCGCATACCCAGAAGGCACAGATTGAAAGGAAAGCTTTAAACGAGTAGAGGGGCCTGTGAAAGGGAGGGTGCAGACCCCAGAAGTTTTAAAAAAACCCTCAAAAAGACATTTAAATACGGTCATCGTAAAAAACTCACATCTACCAATTATACAAGTCCTGGTTGGCGATGTACCAGTAGAAGCCCTCATCGATACAGGAGCAGAAGGAAATTTTATGAGCGAAAATTTCTTCAAAAAGAATTTTTATAGGGTACGATTATTTAAAACCAAAAATACGGAAATTATAGCGGCGCAAGGAAAAACATGTCACTGCATCGGGAAATTATCATTAAACATACAGGTAAAAGAGGAAAGCCTCAAAGTATTAATTTTTGTAGTGAAGAATCTGCAAAATCCTCTTATTTTAGGTATGGAGTTTTTAAGGGCCGCGAGGGCCAAATTGAATTTTCAAGACAGTTCCGTGGTGCTGGAGATGGACCAGAGGGTGGTGGAACCTGTGGAGAAACCGCAAGTGGACCTTAGCCATCTGAATGACCATGAAAGGCAAGCAATACAGCAAGTGGTGAGTAATTTTTCTAACTTGTTTTCAGAAAAACCGGGAAATTGTCAAATAGTTACGCATAAGATACAATTAACTGCCGAAAAACCTCGTAGGACTAAACCTTATCGGTACGACAAACAAAAAGACGTAATCATCGAAGAACATATTCAGGAGATGTTAAAGAATAAAATAATAACGCCCATAAATAGTGAGTACGCGAGTCCAGTCGTACTATGTAGGAAAAAGAACGAGTTTCCTCCTTCGGATAAAAGGGCTTGGAGGTTTGCTATCGATTACAGAAAACTAAATAGTATTACTAAATTTCCAGTTTACCCTTTGCCGGTTATAGAGGAAATTATTAGACAGATCAAATCGACAAGATACATGTCTACTTTGGACTTAACGTCTGGCTACTATCAAATAGCTATGAGACCCGAAGACGTACATAAAACCGCGTTTATAACAAAATCGGGCACTTATGCATTTTTACGCATGCCCTTTGGGTTGTGTGGGGCCCCATCAACATTCCAGAGAGCTATGGACATTGTTCTAAAGCCTGTCCTAGGAAAATCAACTTTAATTTATCTAGATGATATAATTATAACGAGTAGTACGTTGAAACAACACATTAATGATCTAGAACAAGTTTTTAAATTATTAAAAGAGGCCGGTCTTACAATTAACGCCTCAAAATGCAAGTTCGCAACTAAAGAACTTAAATATCTCGGTTATAAAATTTCGCAAAAGGGTATAGAAACGCAAGATTCAAAAATAAAAGCTATCAAGAATTTCCCACCGCCCAACACCGCCAAGAAACTTTCTTCTTTCCTTGGGTTCTTACTATCGGTCTTTCATAAAAGATTTCGCTAATATTGTTGAACCACTCTTAGTAATCAAAAGAAAGAGAGGTAAATTTACGTGGACAGCGGAAGCAAATACAGCTTTTGAAAGATTAAAAGAAGCGCTCATCAATGCCCCTGTTTTAAAATTCCCGGAGGGGGGACGAAAACCTGGAAATTGCAGCAGATGCGTAAGACTATGCGGTGGGTGCGATTCTTATGCAAAATAGCCATCCTCTGGCATTTTTTAGTAAAACATTGAATCAGACACAAAGGAATTATACAGCTACAGAAAGAGAAACATTAGCCGTATTAATGGCTGTACACAAATTTCGAGTTTATTTCGGCAAAGCGCCAGTAACAGTCTTTTCGGATCATGCGGCTGTTGGTAGACTTTACTCGGGGAAAAACCTAACGCCCAGGTTAATAAGATGGGCTTTAAAACTCCAAGAATATAATATCACAATAAAATATAAACCGGGTAAGGAAAACAATGTAGCTGACGCACTTTCTCGTATAAAACTGGACGAGGAAGGAAATGAACTTAAATGCGCTGTGTTGACTTCAAAAATTTTAGATTCTAGAGATACGATTATCACTGAACTGAAAGCTGATCCTGAATTTGGAAATATTTATGCATATTTGAAAGACCCCGAAAGCTGAGCACACAGATATCGATGCGATAAGAAATAGAGCAGAAAACTATGAAATAATAGATAATTTATTATTTTATACGAAAACAACAAACGAAAATCTTGAGTACAAAACCAGTCATCCCAGCCTCGCTTCGATTAAGCATTTTGAAGGAATTACACGACGCGAAAACAGCGGGTCATTTAGGGGTCAGAAAGACTTTAAAAAGGGTACGCGAGGCGGTATATTTCCCGCAATTATACAAAATAGTAACGGCGTATGTCAGGTCCTGCAATCAATGTCAGTTAATAAATGATATTAATTACAGCCCGTCCGGGTACTTAAATAGCATTCGCGCTACATTTCCGAATGAAATTTTAGGCATAGATCTTCTTGGTCCCTTCCCCCAGAGCGAGTTAAATAAAAATCCTTTTCTTTTAGTAATAGTAGATCATTTTTCAAAATGGACAGAAATTGTTCCACTTAAACGCGCGTCAGCCAAAACAGTCGCAGATGCATTCTTACACAGATACATTTTAAAATACGGTGCACCGATAAAAGTCATTAGCGATAACGGAAAACAATTCATTAGTCAAATATTTGAAAACATATGCAATGGACTTGGCATACGCCATATCAAAATGGTTCCGTTTAGACCACAGGCAAACATAGCAGAAAGAGTGAATAAAAACATAGTAAAAATAATTCGCTGTTACGTGAGCACACATCACAAGCGCTGGGATGGCTACATAAATGAATTAGCTTATGCTTTAAGAACGGCAAATCACGATACTACGGGAAAAACCCCAGCAGAATTATTTTTAGGCAGAAAGTTAATTACGCCTTTAGATAAATTATTCTTTGTGCAACAAAGAGAGCAAGAGTTTAAACAGAAAGATGCGCAAAAACTTATTGATCAGGCGCTTAAAAGCTCGGATACGGCAAGAAATAAGCAAAAAGCATATTATGATAGAAAACGCCGTGAAGCAGATTTTAAAGTTGGGGATAAAGTATTGAAGCGGAAATTTTCTTTAGCAAGTGCCCCAGACAATTTTACGGCAAAGCTAGCTCCAAAATTTGAAGGCCCCTATGTAATTCAGGAAATCAAAGGTGTCGTATTATATCTTAAGAACGAGAGAGAGGAGATCTGTAAAGCAAGTCCCGACCAGGTGAAAAAATACTATAATCCAAATGATTTTGAAATCCTTAAAAGTTTCTTGCAGGACTCAAGTCTAAACGAAGTAGAAGGTCCAGAGATAACAACAACTGTTCCACCACCCAAGAAGCAGAGAACTGACGAGAGACCTGGCCCTTCTACAACCCGGACGACGGTAACAAAAAGAAAAAATAAAAACTTTCAAACTCCAGCATTTAAGAAAAACAAGAATACAGATGCACCGCTTAAAGAAACCGTGTTAAAGAGCAAAATACCACCTACAACGGATCGCAGGAAAAATTATACATCAAGGAGAACGCGCCCAGGGCCAGAGAGTCAGGTGCCAGCAAGGCCGCCGTTCCGAAACTGAAACGGCAGCACGAGGAACAAAAATACCAGGAACAACAGAAGAAATTCAAGAAGGACTCCAGACCGGAGGACGTCAAGACCAGCCGTCCCATGGAAAAACGGAAACGACAACAGCCCGACGATTACTCCGCCAAGAGGCCATCATGCAGAGGACGCAAAAGAAAAACTAATGTGGACGACACTCGGAGGTCAGTAAGGAGAAGATTGACGTCCATGAAACCTATAACTTGGGAACAATATTGCCAGAAAAGAATGACGGAGTTTCAAGCATCGAAAACTCAAAGATAAGTTAAAATCTTCTATAAAATTTTTTTTCTCTTTTGTAACGAAATGTTATGCATAAGTACGAAGTTCTATGTTTTGACGAAAGTCAATATGTCTCGGTTGAGACTTAGTTTTGTTTTACTTTATTTAGCTAAGGCGAAAGTATTATTTTCTTTAAGTATAAAAGCTAAGAACAAGCATTTTCTGTTGGTCGAAAGACTAATTCTGTTATGTTAAAGCCAAAATTTGGCCGAAGATAAAAATAACTTCGTATTCTTGTATTAATAAGAATTTTAGTTTCAGTGCCGCCAGCTTGGCGAAGAATGAGTAAAGTAAAAATTTATTTCTCTTATTCATTTTATGGTAAATTGTAAAAATCATATGTATTAAAATTTTGTAAATGTACGTAAATACTTGAATGTTCTGTAAAAGTAGAATTTAGTCTAGAAGCATAAAATTTTAGATGCTAAAAGTAAAATGCTCAAAAGGAATGAATTCAAAATTTAAGTATTAAACTGTAGATAAAGTCATTCTTTAGAGCGAAAGCCTGCATGTTTAAAGATGAATGAGGGGGAAATTAGAATGAATGTGTTTTGTAGGGTTCTCCACTTACACTTGAATTTTTAAGAATGTTAAAGTAGCTCATCGAGTTGTAGAATGTCGAGTAAGGTGTGTCTATTTGGTTGTTGAATTCTAACAAATCATGGTGGTTAGGGGAAGTGTTGTAAGACTAAAACACGAATATTCCCGTTTGACACCACACATGGTGGAGAGCCAGGGTAAAGTTAAATTAATGCTTGAAAAATTGAATGAATGTGAATTAAGCAATAACTAAGGAAAACGAATCGTTTAAAAACAAAAATTTATTGTGTCAAGAAAGTGTAAATTATAATGTATTTAGAAAGATAGTGATACTTATTCCTTCCAGATGCTGGAAGGAAAAGACCAAGATTGATTGATGAAGTCCAGGAAAAGTTGCTGTAAGAAGAGAGAGTTATAAGTATACACAGAAATTTAGTATACAATTTGTTACATAAGATTTTTTTGTGTAAACGAGGTTCTCGAGAGTTAGTTCAGAATTATAGAAACTTACAACAGGTCGTTTGTAGGACCTGCTTCCAAGTTTTCAAAATTCTGGCAGCGGCAAATGTAGGGTTTATATTTATTTTAACTAACATTTATTTTAAGTTTAAACTACCTTTCCTGTCAAGCCTTACTTTCCCCTGGAACTGCCAATGCCAGAGTATGTAAATTTTAGTAGAACGCGCAAGGATTCAAATTATCAGCGGAAGTATTCTGAGTTAAATAGAAAGGAAACGAGTTCGAGGTGTGCTGTTCTTACTTCACGAGAGCGGAGGTAGTTAGCCAGAAATTGAAGAACCCCGCGTTTCGGCCTGTGTGCTTGCCTGGAAGTATTGTTAATCGTTCAACGTGATCTTCAAGTTTGCTGAATTAGCAGCGGTATTGTAAAACGCGGTGAGGTTAGTTACTTTTAGAGAGCCTCGTAGTTAGAGTCTTGTCTTTAGTTTCTTTTCAGGTTATTATTCTTATTTTACCGCCGAGTTGGCGTAGTTTGTGAGCGTTAAGAGCACGCACTTGTAATTTATTGCGTTGAATAAAAAGGGACTTAAACCCTTAGCAAGACTCTGTCATTTATCCAATTTCAACAGTCACCTCTTGGTTGCGTGCAAGTTGGAGGCGCGCAACCCTACATACTATTTAAGCTAAAAACCGATTTGAATCTTTTTTTCATTATAGGATAGCATGAGCCAAACAATTTTCGTTAGAAATACACAATTATACTAACTTGACACAGCAGATAGAAAATATTTTATCGTCGTCATCGGCTATGATAAAAGATTTTTGCGCTTAAGATTTTGGATTATGATAAAGCACACAGGACCTATTTGTCTAAGGAAAAGGAAGTCTTCAGGGTAGATTTTTTTGTGGGAAACAAACTGTTAATTCACAATCAATTTTACTTATGAAAAACCCCTAAACTCCCATGCAGCCGCTAGAATTTACCGGTGCTCAGCTATCTTACCGCTTGGAGACTAGTTGGCTTTCTGAACTTAAGCAATATGTATCTGAATTTGAATATTTGCATAAAAAACGAGCAAAATAAAATGACACATTGTAAATAGTACATTTTACTGAAATCAAACTTTCTTTGAAAAAGGAAAATTAATTGTAAAGAATAAGATGGATGCATTTAATTAAACGGCGGGCAATAACAGCGCTGATCATATGTTTCGTATAGGAAATCATTTTCTTCGTGTTATCGTATAACGGAAAATATCCACAGATTATATTTTACAGTTTTTAAGAAGTAATGGGTTATCTGCTTTAAGAGAACACCTTCGTGGTCAATTTTCTAAATAAAATTGGCTTGAATTCACGTTACGCATCGGGAAAATCATAAAGACCACAAGCAGCTAAACTGTTCGGTTGCCAACAACAAACTACCAACATCCAGCAATCTTATTCACTCAACTATAGTGAACTTAAACTAATGTTTGTATATTATTACTAGTATTAAAATAACGAAAATAATTATTCTAATAAAAATTTTTGTTTGAATATCCTCCATAGTAAGGTATTTCCTTTGGTTGGAGATTTGTCAACAAGAAATGCTATGTTCAAACAAGACAAGACATTTATTTAGAGCATAATGCTTCAAAAATGTATGCTGTGATCCCTAGGAAAAAAATATCGCCGGAAAATATATTTCCGAAAAAATATTTAATTATTCATATTCTTATGATTAATTATTAAATAATTAATAACTTTTATAATTATTAAATGAAATGCTTATTTATACTTTACCAAATGTTCAGCAACACTCTTTCTTTACAAAAATACCATATTGAATAAATTATATTGTAAGCTAATAAGTAACAACATTGCTTTGTTTAATTAAGATACAATAACAAGCCGAACAAACATTAAATTGTAAGTCAAACAACAAAAATCAGCGTTATATTTTCAAATTTTCACAATCTAATTTTCATTATATCTTATCTCGTTCATTTGCGCTTTTGCAGCTGAAGATGATGGTTCGGTAAAACCATCGAAACTAGTCCTGTGAAAATTTGAAAATATAACGCTGATTTTTGTTCTTTGACTTCCAAATTAATTGCTTTGTTTGTTATTAATATGTCTCATCCTTCCTATTTCAGATAAAATTTACTAGTGTTTCTTGGACAGGAAAGCAAGAATTTTTTATTTGAATCAATAAATTTATGATACACTGAAAACGGTTTCAAGTTATAATTCCCTTTCTGAATATCTTGAATGTATATGAAAAAGTAAAATGCAAATTTAATATTAATATTATCACCCTTGAAATACACCCAAATATTTCGTTTATTACTCTCTTAAAACTACGTAATAATTAAGGAAAAAAGAAATTATTTAAAATAATTATTAGTTACCTGCAGCTGAAGAATATAGGAAAATGCTGAAGGTTTTAAAGATTTTTAATTAATGACAAAAATACAGAAAATCGGAAATAATACGAATTGTTTCAGCAATATCTCAGAAGGAATGAAAGTTGCACCAGATATTTGTCAGAATATAATTTTAGTGATAGCAGTTTAATCAGTCTGCATTGAAATTCCGGTGATAATCAGTGACATACAAATTTAGGTTACTTAGGTTAAAAATGCGTAATAATTTATAATTTAACCGGGTAAATTTTAAAACCAATTTATTTGAAATCTAGCAGCTTCGCTGCGAGCCTTCGTCTGGCTTTTAAAAATGTACCGGGAAAATGGCTGAAGGGAACTCCAAACATTAAGTTTAAAAATTGCGTAGGATTTTACTCTGCAGAACAACTTCATAAAAACGTTATTACGTATAACAAAATTACAATGAAATAAGCAATATCCCTTAATACAAATATTAATTATCCTCATAAATAAATTAATCAAATTCCCTTTGCAAAATCTTAAGAACTCAAATGGTATAAAGGAGATTAAGAACTTTGTTTCCTAAAAAAATCAGTCAAAACTTTTCAATATCTTAAAAACAGTGAAATGAGCAATAAATAAAATAAAGAAATGCAAAAAACAAAAAATTCTGAAAAGCAAAGTATAATTAATGATATTTTATCTTATGTTTTTAAGGGAAAAAATTACAATGAAATAAGCTATATCTCTTAATACAAATATGAATTATCCTAATTAAAAATTAACCAACTTTCCGTAGAAGAACAAAAATCATGCAAAACTTTTCAATATCTTATAAACAGCGAAATAAGCAAAAAATAACATGAAAGCAACTCAAAAAACATAAAATTCCGCGCAGAATTTTACTCCACAGAACAACTTTATCAAAAAAATGAATAAAAATATATTATATTTATATAAAAATGACAATGAAATATGTCAGTCTCTTAAAAACAGTGACATAAGAAATACGATGAAAAATTGTTGCCAAACCCATATTTCTAAAAGAATGAAACTATTCAAAATGATGCAATTTCATCAAAAATCTATCAACAACAATAAGACAGGAAAATTGTTGCCAAAATCACATTTTTAAAGAAGTGAGAAGTGTACTCGGAAGCTTCATTTAAAAAATCTTTTAAAAATACAAAATATTATCATTTTTCCAAAATTCTTTTTGTAAAAGCATTCGCAAGGATGAAAGTTTAACGTGTCCAAAAATCAAAGAAAAATAAACTCTACATTTTTAAAAATAAACTTGTTTAGAAAAAATCCCATTGAAAAAGTGTTAAGCTTCCTTTATTCAATAAATTCGTATTTTAATCGATTTATTGAAACACGAAATTTATTTTAAGTTCGTAAAATAGCTAAGTGCCTACGTTTCATGACGATGTGAAAATGGAGTGTGTAGAGTAAAATCTCGCTTTCCTATAGCCCATTATGTTTCAAAATGACACGATTTCGTCACAAAACATGAAATAAAAAAAAAATTCGAATTCAAATTTCGAAAAAATCGCTTCGAAGTGCCCTGGCTCTTGTGTAGATGTACCTATGTACCAAATTTCGTAGCCTTGGGCAATTAGCTTACGCGCAGAGCGAACGAAAGGCACACACACAGACAGACTCTTTCTTTTATTATATGTAGAGAAGATATGTAGAGATAAGATTGTTTAACGGAAGGAAACTTTTAAGTTTCGCAGCTGTACCCCCTGCGGCATTAAGACGGTCATCACTGAGAGTCTAGCCTTTTGCAATTCTCTTGAGAGCTCACCGAACAATATTTAGTAATCAATCTCACTTAGCGGAATCATTGAAGTAAAATTTTGGGAGGGATGGGAAATAACAAAAGAACTGCTTGACAATTTTCAGAGGTTTAGGGTTATTTTCGCGACATTTTACAGGAAGTTCGGTCCAAAACTAGCGACAGTTTTAAAGGGATTCGCAGAAAATCACTCGACAGGCTAAGGGTTAAATCTAATTTTTCTTTGTATTCTTCAATTTTCACCCATTCATTTTCAAACTGATCATTTGAAGAAAATTCTGAATTTAATATTTGAGTATCAAATGCGTTAAGTTCAACAGATAAACGTTCTAAAGTAACAAATTTCGTTCTTATAAATTCTTCATCAGGAATTTCCTTTTCTAATTCCTGCAAAATTGCATTAACTGTTCTCGCAAAAGACGCTCTGACAGGTTTTCGTTTCTCAATTAACGATTCTATTTCAGTAAAAATAAATTCAATAAAGTCAAATAGAATTAAATTCGATAAAACCAATAAAATTACCTTGACTTGTTTTACCGATCACTTCCACCGTCACCAAAATTGTTCGAGATTTGCAAGAACTACCCGTTCTCCTTTCTCCTAATAAACTTAAAATAATATAACGTTATATATAAAATTCCAAAGCGTCATATTTATTTTCAAAATTCGTAGAACTACAACAAACTACAACAAAATCAGATGGTTGCCATTCTTACAGTGACAAACTATGAAAAGAAAAATAACAACTGAGGCTGGGTTCTAACACCTGTGCACTTGTAATAAAAGTGCAAAGTCTTCAGTAGTGAAGAGGTTGATCAGGCGTGACGCCATATATCGGCCACAGATGAAGCAATAATAGCAACTAATAACTTTGGCATATCTTTTCGCAATGGCATGTCTTTTACACATTATCGTAGATTTGACACAGTATCGTACAGTAAAAATGGAAAATAATCTATACAAATCCCAGAAATTTTTGTGCTTTCGTCTGAGGCGAAAGTACCTATATCTTAATACTTATAGGGAAGTAGACTATATACGAATATAATGATGATAAAGTCAGCAGCCTGGGTACCGGGCAAAGTCCATAGTAAGATTAAAATGATGATAAAGATAGAAACATAATCCAGATTAAATAGTTGAAAATAATATAATATATACAAGAACGTCCATCTAACATTATGATGTATAGTTCTGGGCCGTTTATGCGGCTGTTCGATTAGACAGTCGTGCTCCCTTATGTTTTTGATAACTTTGTGTGTAGAGGAATCAAATTTTTCGTAGAATTTGAATGTAATCTTTAGTAATTCGGCATTTAATGGTAAAATCTGTAGAGAATTATGGATGACAGTGTTCCTAACGAACCACGGAGAATTCGATAACAATCTGTGAGTTTTACTCTGAATACTTTGAAGTTTTGCTCTGTTTGAACGTGCGGTAGCTGCCCACGCCGGGGCTGCATGTAGAATTAGGGATCGGATTGCCTGTAGATAGAGTGTTCTTTTAGTGTTTATATTTAGCTTAATATTTGCACATTAAGGGTAAATGCTCATTAAGTCACGTTGTGCTTTGTCTCTGATATAATTAACATGTGATTTGAAAGCTAACTTCTGGTCTTCACCTAGCCCTTTAGGGGATCATTTTCTTGGTGAGACGGGTGTCACGATCCTGGAGCCCTAGTGATCTATCCTCTTTTCCGTCTCCTCTCCTCTTGGCTTGAACGTTTTTCCTTCCCTTCTCCCTTGTGGTTTCTCTCTTCGGAGTTTGGGGCTCGTCACGAGAAACTGGAACAGACCTTGTCTCTTGTTTCCGAGTGGCTAGAAAACTGCCCACATGTTTGCCGTGCGTGGAGACCCGAGTCGCTGGAAGGGAGGGTTCTGGTAGTTGAGGGGCGAGGTACTGTTCCCAACACACTGCTTTGGCCTCTGCTTCAGCTAAACGGGAGGCACCTTAGTCATCCTCACGGGTGTCAATCGGTGGTCACTAGTCCTTGTGTCAGTGGCTTGGGGTCAAGCTCTCGGGAGTACCTGCTTTCGAGAAAGCCGACTGTGGGGCTTCAGTTTGCGTATAGGTCCGGCTAGTCCTAACACAGGAATCTGTGTTCCCTTGTTGGGCTCCGTGGCGGGCGGGGCCGTCGGACCCGAATTTTTTCTCTTTCAATCATGGCTTCTCTATTTGTTCTTAAAAAACCCGAGTAGAATGAAACGAACCAAGATATCGAAATTGTCGACAAATCTATTAACAAGAAGATCCATACAGATGCAAATGCCAAAGATATTGAAATTGTTGACAAAACCATTAGCAAGAAGATCCGTACCAATGCGAATGCCAACGAAACTACTGAAAATCCTCGCTTCATTGTTGTCTCTAGTCCTTCTGGTGAACTGCAAAAGATGTCTCCTTTTCTCGTAAGCAAATATATACATTCATGTATAGGTGAGCCAAGGAATATAAAGCGTCACCGATCAGAAGACCTGCTTATTGATACCATATCGGCCACCAAGTCTGCTTCTCTTTCCCGACAAACCAAACTTGGAGAAATATCTATAACTGTGTGAGCGCACAAAACACCAACAAACAAATCATATTCCAGTGTAATCTCGAGGTGTAATCTCGGAGATCGACCTTCTGTGTGTCTCAAAAGAAGAGTTCGTCTCCGAGTTAGCTGACCAAAATGTCTGTGGTGCTAGGCGGATCAAGATGCGAAAGGAAGGTAAGTTGATTGACACGAAACACGTGATCCTTACCTTCAACACGCCTGTTCTGCCTAAGAATATTAAGGCCGGATACTTAAATTGTCCTGTAAGACCTTATATTCCTAACCCTATGCGATGTTTCCAATGCCAGCGTTTCGGCCATTCTAATATGTCTTGTCGTGGCAGCCTCACATGCGCCTGATTCTCACAGATTGGCTACGATTCTGAAAATTGTACCGCTGCGCCTTCGTGTATAAATTGCAAAGGTCAGCACCCAGCATTTTCACGCCTGTGCCCAAAATGGAAATCCGGAAAAGAAGTGCAGACTGCAAAAGTTACCAGGAACATCTCGTATGCTGGAGCCAGAAAACTAGTTCAAAGCACACATCTCCAACAAAACAAATCATATGCCAGTGCCGTTAAAACAACACATAGCATTGCCACCCAAACATCAATAGGCACGCAGACTGTACCAAATGAAACCCAACCGACCACATCCAACAAGAAAACGGAAAATTCAACTCATTTAATACAAAAAAAAAGAAACAGTCATTCAAACAAAACCCAAAACTGCCACTAAAAAATATCAAATAAAAATAGAAGTTCCAGCAATAGCTCTTTTAATGAAATGATTTCTGAATCTGCGGATTCAAACAGTATGGAAGTAGAAGAGGGTCTAGAAGTTCCCAGGCATCTACTTCCACGAAAAACAAAAGAACAGCACAGAAAGAACAAAATCCATTCATAATGGCCACTCTCGTCTCATGGAACTTTCGCGGTTTCCACCGAAATTTACCTGACATCAAATCTATAATAAATGCGTATCATCCTGTGTGCTTAGCAATACAGGAAACAAATCTGAAACCAGAACAACATGTAAAACTTCGGAGGTTTTCTTTCGTCAGGAAGGATAACCTTACAGGTGAGCGTGCCAGTGGAGGTGTAGGTCTCCTCACCTCACTGGATTATCCCTTAAATATACTTTCTTTGACGACATCCCTCCAAGTTGTCGCTACTCAAACAAATTTTGATATTGTTGTTTCATTTATTTCTCTGTATTTGCCTCCAAATGAGCACATTGATCAGCAAGATTTAAATGATCTTATAGAGCAGCTGCCTGAGCCCTTCATCATAATAGCAGATTTTAACGGCCATAGTCCGCTCTGGGGTAGTAAAGATACAAATTCCCGAGGAAGACAAATACAGCAGATGATCGAAGTTCATAGCCTTTGTCTCCTGAATAATGGGCAGGATACTTTCTTCCATGAGACTTCAAGGACATTCCACGCTCTTGACCTTGCCATCTGTTCACCATCTCTGTTGCCATTTTGCACTTTTAGTGTCGGAAATGATCTTTACAACAGCGATCATTATCCCATTTTTGTGTCTCTTGCACGAAGAGGAGCAAACCCCATGTCGAGACTCCCTCGGTTTATACTGGACAGGGCAGACTGGGAACTTTTCTCTTCCGTTGCAGAGCTGACAGATGAAATGGTAGAAGATGCGCATACCGATGATGCTGTTGAAGCTGTTACTAATACTATTATTGCGGCAGCATTATTTCCATTCCTAGAACATCAGGAAAAATACTAAAATATTCGAAACCGTGGAGGAATCGCTACTGTCATGAAGCAATGAAAAAAATGAAAAACGCATGGGGTATTTTTCGTAGATATCCTACTCTGCGAAACCTCATAGCACTTAACCCTTTGCGACACGCATATTTAAAATACATTTTAATCTTTAAAAAAATGCCTTAGAATAAGTCAGATGGACTTACTTAAGTGCCTTTAAGGCTTGAAAAAAATTCTGAGCTTTTATTTTTTACGGTGGAAGGTGGGATACCGTTTGTCCCACCATGCAACTAGCACATATCTTATAGCATATTGGTGTATAGCAGGAAAAAAAATTATATGTGGAATGAATAAAGAAAATAAAGCGTGCATTCTAAAATATTCATAATAAACACACTAAAATACATTTTGTACTTATTGCATATATGCATGACTTGTAAAATTTTGCATATGCACATTTTGCATATAGTATATATTTAATATTTTTAAATTTTAGGAACAAAAGAAAATATTTTCTTAAATATTATTTTAAGATTAAAATTTGATACTCGTACATATGATACTAAATAAAATATTAAAATTGGCACTTGATTCAAAAACATTTATATGTGATTAAAATTGAAAAAAAGTCATTTTTCATGAAATGTTGAAAAACATGTTTCATTCTTTTGTAAGCATAGAAGCACTTCACATGTTTCACACATCCAAAATGTTCGTCGTTCTTCTTTCGATATGCTACAATATGCACATCTTCTCCTGCTCGTTCTCTTTGGCTTTTTACTTACATTTTTTAGTCTCTTTCTGGTCGTACGAACGGGTTTTTAGTTTTTATTTGAACTGGGGATTTCAGTTTTCTTTTCAGCTCTTTCTTGCCTGCAAGTGCCATTAGACCTTCTGTAACTGAGAGAAGAAAATGAAAATCTTTCATTGTTTTTACATCATGATCAGGTTCGCGAACAAACTTGAATAAATGTGTTTACTATACTCGCATCTAAAAAGTAAAAAAAAATCATGTGCCACCATTTCTTGCTTTTGCGGTCTATTTCATATAGTCCTTTCAGTTGATCAATTAGTCGACATATCCCATATTCTTATTGTATGAAATAATGCTGTTTGGGCACAGTACTTTTTTTTTTTTGTCTTTCCATCTCGTTCTTTTCTATTAATTTCTTTCATTTCAGTTGCCTTTTCCAAGCAAGACAGGATAGGAACGGGTCTTTTACTATCCATTTTATGCAATAAATTGAATCATCGCTAAATGAAAAGTCTATATATTCTCTTGACATAAATTTGTCTTTTA
The DNA here is from genome assembly GCF_044657685.1 of Stegodyphus dumicola. Classification (NCBI taxonomy): domain Eukaryota; kingdom Metazoa; phylum Arthropoda; class Arachnida; order Araneae; family Eresidae; genus Stegodyphus; species Stegodyphus dumicola. The sequence goes on from NC_140773.1 coordinate 156,605,930, forward strand.
AATTTTTGGGTAGATACTTCCGATCCATATTTACAGTGCCACATGCTTAGATGGGTCTGTGTCTTTAAAAAGCGAAACAAATTATAACTACTTCCCTTTCTTCTTCAGCAATAACTTCAACCTCAGTTATTCTCTCCTGGATTTCAATTTCATCTGAATCAGAACTGACATTTGAAGCATTTGAGTCGCAATCGGATGGCAATTCAGCAAAAAGATCCAAAGCTTCCTGAGTTGTTAATTTTTTTTCTAGACATTTTAGCACATCAGAGCATACAACGGATGTAAAAGCGCGCGCAATCACGAAAAAAGTAGATGCAAAAAAGAAAAGAAAAAATAATTGTGAGTGCTGCCATCTATTGAGCGGAAATTCATGTGTGTGGTGGGACAAATTTTAACCCACTTATATCATCTGCAAAATTAATGTTATAAAATATTGAATCCAATTAAGATTTTTGAAAATAAAATACCTTTGAATATTAAAAAGAATCATACATATCATAAATTGTATACCAAAATTTTTAAAATATTGAAAAATGCGAGATACATGGATATCACTCTTGTGATCCTATTTTGAATATTTTTTGCTTATAAACTTAAGCCCTGGTATAGTAGTAACATCTACTGAAAAAAATAATAACTAAAATAGATTGTTTTTAAAAGATTAGAAAATTTCTAACGGAAATTGCTAACTGAGAAAATAAATATTAATTAGGTGGGACATATATTGACCCACCATGCCGCAAAGGGTTAAATCATTAGAAGCTTTTTCCCATACTCAAAATCCAGTCATAGTGGATATTCTGAAGTTACATATAAACTTAACGAGTCGTGGATATGATATCCTGTACTGCTGGGTTCCCCGGCAGGGGGGGAATAAAAGGGAATGAGCTGGCAGATATCACAGCGAAATGTTCTGTTGATCTGTCCAGTCGCCTCATCCCTTTTGGAGACATCTGTTGTGTAGTCAAAGCGGAGATCCGAAAAGAATGGCAGCAACTTTGGGATGTTCAGCTTCAAAACAAGTTAAGACATGTAAAGCCTAGAATTGAGCATTGGGAATTAACTAGAAATCGTAAGGAGGAAGTTCTTTTGACTCGCCTCAGAATTGGTCACACTAGAGTGACACATAACTACCTTTTAGAAGCTGAGAATGAGCCTGTTTGTTCAAATTGTAATGTTTGTCTCATTTTAATTGAGTGTCCCTGTTTTAACAGTCTTCGTCAGAAATATTTTAATAGCTGTGACTTATCTCTCGACCGTTTAATCGGAAGAGAGGTCAATTGTAATTTTTTTTATTATTTAAAAGAGACTGTCTTTTATTATTTAATGTAATCTGTTCAGCAGATTTTGTATTGTATTTTAATGTGTGCTTTTACCAGGTTATTTATATGACTCCATCCTCTGGATTTGGTACATGTAGCTTTTTAATAATTTTTATTAATAAGTATTTCATTTCTAAATTAGGTCATCCCACCATTTGTTTGGCGCATCATAATCATCATTGCTTTTTGCGCCAAAAAACTCACTCACTCACTCTTCACCTAGATATTTTACTTGGTGGTCACGTGACACGATTTGTCCGGTCATCTTAATTTTTTCTAAGTCTTGAGGGATATTTCCTTTTGTAAAGTAAATCACTTTTGATTTTTCGGGGTTAATTTTTATATTCCATCCTTTTGAACCAGAGTGAAATGTAATCAATGACATTCTGTAGTTTGTTTCTTGCACGATATGGATTGAGTGACATAAAAGTGCCTTGTCATCGGCATAGCATGCAGTGATGAATTTACTTAAAACACTTTTCAGAATGCCACGTGATAGAAAGGTTCATAGCTCTTGAAGCAACCAACGAAAATTATTATTTTCCATATTACAGGAATAATAGTAAGGAATAGTCAAGAGGAGTGTGTGATACTAGCGAAAACATATAAAACTTAATTGAAAAAAGACCTTTTCGGGTGACGACAAAATCCGAACCTTTCTAGATTGTATTTAGTTAATTATATTATTTAAAAAAATTGTCACTTAAATTTTGGTGTTATTTCAGTAATTATTTATAAAGTGAGAAACAGTTACTTTTTCTCAGAGTAACCTAAACTGTAACTTTAATCGTGAACGATAAAAGTAATAAAAAAAATTGTTAGAGAAATCGTTGTAAACCTGGCGTCTCTGAAAGAGTGTTTGTTATTTATTAATTTAAAAAGAATTAACTTTTAGGAAAAGGCATGTATGCCTTGGCTGAGAAAGTTCTTGACCCATCAGTGCCGTTAAAGGATAAACGGACATACTTGGTTTCGTTGTTATATTATAAACATTTACCCGCGGTATGTGAAGTTATATCAAGCATGGAACATGTTCTTGGTTCTTACTTTCGATTGTTCCTTAAATGTTTATTTAGTGTGTTTATCGAGTAATTTTCTCTACCAGTGTCATTTTTCTTAATTTCAAAATTTATATTTCATCTTAAAATTTTAAAATTTACTTAGTCGAAGTAATGGTTTTAATATAATAATTTTTGCAATGTTTCATATTATCTGAACTTAAAACTGTGTGCACATTTATTGTAAAACGTAATTTTTAACTTTTCTGGTAGTTCTAATGGGCTTCTAAGTTTGATTCAATTAAGATTTAATCTCTGTTATATTGTATAATTTATTTTAATTATTTTTATAATGTTTGTAGTGATCTAAACATTTGACTCATTTAAGTTTTGGTATTAATTGTATTCTGTGGCAGAATTCTTAGCTTTGTAATTCATCTGATTACTAAAATCTGGATTTGTTTTGTTTTCCATTTATTTACTGTGACATAATTTTTTTTGATTTTGTATAATATCCAGAATTTGTGGGTTTTATTGTGCTTTTTGTATTTGAAGCAGTATACTTGTTTATGCTATATTTTAATTGCATTAATCTGAGAATACAAAGATTTTATATAAGTGGGCACGGCACATATTGCTTCATTGTGTATGCATTTGAGCCTTTCCTTTAATAGGGAACAAAAGTGGCACATTTCAGAAAATGCAAATTATGATAAAATTCACAGTCTATTGAAAATATATGTACAGATGTGTTTCATGTACAATATTTTTGGCTCTAGTGTAGAATTGGGTGCCCCTTCGATTAGCGACAATTTTTTAAAAATTTTGGCGATGAAACCTCAATTCTGGTTACCATGATAGTTTTAACTTTGTTTTAGCTTCCTGATTTTATTTAAATGAAAATAGATTGATGTGTACATGGATAAATTTAAGGCAGTGCGCAATGCCTGGTTTGTGCAATTCTAGGATGTTTTTTCAAGTGAAAACAGATCGATGTACACATGGCCACAGAGTTTGTGCAATTCTTTGACTTCTTATTTTGGTTTTGTGTAGCAGCCGTCTTGAAATTGTGTCTTCCTGGTGCCGATCTTGGCGTCAAAAAAAAATCGCCAAAAAACAAGCGGCACCCAATTGTAAACTTTTACCGTAATTTTTTTTTTAATGGTTGGGTGCTTTATTTAATAGCCATTAGCCCTGTGTCCATTTCATTATGGAAGCACCCAATAGGTGGCCACAATTGCCTCCTATGAAGGGATGGACAGTTACAACCATACCTTCTCCGCAATTCGAACCTGTGCCCATCATTAGTCGGGTACTGGCTGGCCAGTGTACTTTGTATTTCTTTAATGCAGCATTTTACAATTGGCTTGACTGGATATTTACTTTCTAACTATTAACTAAGGTTAAAGAAATTACTTTTAGAGAATTTTTTTCATTATCAAATGAAAATTTCTGAGTAAGATTAGGTGGTTGGATTTATTTTTATATTTAAAAATTTGGTACTATTCCGTTTTGAGGACCATAAAAAAATTGCTGCGAAAATGTATATGCAAAACCGTCCATTTAACAGCGCGCCAAATCTAGCGTACGCACTGATTTCAGATTGCGTAAGTTTACATAGTTCTATATTTCTTAACATGCAATTGAAATACTAGTTTAATTTTTAAATCCTTTTTTGATATCCTATGGATTTAACAATTTGGGAATTGCCCATGACGAAAAGTGTGCAATAGAATTTTGGGTAAAGTGCAGAATCACCCACTGCTTGACGCATTTTTAAGAATTGCACATACTCAGTATCCTTGTACACATTGACCTATTTTCACTTCCAAAAAAAAAAATCCCAGAATTGCACAAAAATGGCACTGTGCACACACCCTTGACTTTATCTATGTACACATCGACCTATTTTCACTTAAAAAGTAAAATAAAATTGATTTTATCCTTTTAAAAAGCAGCAAACAAGTAAGTGGGCGATTCTGCACTTTACCGAGAATTTTTTCAAAAAAAAAGGCATCATTCATTATAGAAAATTATTTTTGAACAACCAATGAGATGAAATATGCTTTAGCGATAACTCATTAACGAAATAGAGATGCAGGCATCCATTCAGTTATGTTTAGCAAGTTTGATATAAATTATAATAATGAACTGAAATAGTTATTTACTCTTATACTTCTATTCAGTCATGTTTAGCCTTTTTTATATAAATTATAATAATAAAAAAGTTATTATGTGAAATTAACCTTTCATCTAAATTAAAACATCAATCTTTTAGATAGTTATTTACTATTATACTTCCTTTCTTGCATTAGGGTTGCCGCAATTATTTTTGGCAGCACTGGCATCATTTATCGTTTGGCGGTTTTTTATGGCCCTCAAAACCGAATAGTACCAAAAATTTGGTTTAATCCTAGTGTATGTTGCACACAGGATTTCGCGGCTTGATGATGAGCAGTAAATGAGTCATTTTGGTGTTAGCGACAATTTACAAAATCGCACCAAAGCTGTACCATATACTAGTTTTTTTTTTTTTTTTCTTTTTCATCTTGTTAGGAAAAATCCTAATAATTACAGTGAGATTAATTTTAATCACATCTAAACAGAGAGGTAATGTAAATATGCCCGAGAACTTATAGAAAAAAATATACATGTGTTTTTAAGGACTTTATATGAATTTCCTGTCTTTAGTTCAATGAGAACTGTTATATTGGGGGAAAGTACAGAATCACCCACTGCTTGGAACGTTTTTAAGAATTGCACAAACTCAGTATCCATGTGCACATCAACCTATTTTGACTTTAAAAAAATCGGAGAATTGCACAAACTTCGGCATCGCACACTCCTTTGACTTTGTTCATGTACACATCGATCTATTTTCACTTAAAAAGAAAGTCGGTTAATCTTTGGATTATGGTAACTTGGCAATTTTTTGGTGAAAATTTGGTGACCAACCCTGCTTCAGTAACCTGCTAGTTTTTGTTTGGACGCCATTTTGTTTTCACGAAGTAAAAGCATTTTTTTTTTCTTTTTTTGCTCAACATTTTTTTCCAACAATCTGCTAGCCGAATTACGCTTATGCTAGAACTTTTATGGAACGAAAGTGCTTAATCATGACGAAGATTAGGTGCGAAATTGGGAGAAAGTGGAGAATCGCAAACTGCTTGCCGCGTTTTTAAGAATTGCACATACACGGTATCCATGTACACGTCAACCTATTTTCACTTTAAAAAAATCCCAGAATTGCAGAAAAATGGCATTGCGCACACTCTTGACTTTATCCATGTACACTGCTAAAGATCTAGCTAGTAACCTTTATCGCCTTACCAAAATGTTGCCAAACTACCTGTTACCATATTCCAAAGATTAGCCAGAAAGTCGAAAGGGAAGTGACAAAAATCCAGTTCTTCATACTCTTGTAAAAAACACCAAACAAAATGTACCAACTAAGTGGGCCGATTCTGCACGTCACCGGTTAATATTGCTCATAAGTGCAGATTGATTCTTTCATTTCTCAGTTTCTCATTCAACAAATAACATGATTTATTTTCGTTTTGAATAGGGCTCTTATGAATTTATACATAATCAGATTTATTTTATACTTTGAACATCAAATATGTGCAGTATTAAATGTGATAAAACTGTTAATTTGTAGTGTAGTGTAAGGTTAGTTATTAAGTCTATTATTAAATAGTGAAGAATCTGTATGTTTGTATGTTTCTCGCATTGTAGAAAACAAGCAGTACCTAGAGTGAGCACATTTTAAATACACTTAGTTCTCCACTTCAAAGCCCGAATTTTTAATTTTTTTTATTTGTTTCATATTATGTACAAGTTAAATGAATATTTGATTAACAAACTCTTTCATTTCAAAGCAAGCAGTAATAACATTGGTTGAAACACAACACTTTTCTCCCCAGTGCAGCAAACTGCAAAATGTAATACAGTCAAAAGTCTTTAATCCGGACTCGTCGGGACTTCGGCGATTCCGGATAATCGGTTTTTCTGGATTATAGATCATCAGTTTAAATCTGGTAAGATGGTATGCAGAAATTATAAAATTAAAAATATGAAACCATAATTTATGAAATAAAGAGCGATTATGATCTAAAGGGTATCAAACTTTACAAAAAAAAAAAAGCTTAATATTTATTTGTTTACTTTATTAAACATTTCTTTCAACGCACGAATACGTAAAGCATACATTACATATAGTCGAAATTAGAAAATTGCAACCAGAAAACTATTTCATGTGTATTCGTGATATTTATAATGACGAGGAATATGATTTAAATCATATCAAAGGAGTACATTACATTTAGTAAGGAATTATAAGCCGAATAAAATAAAGACATCTGGCCTGAAGATAAGGATAGTGACATAACAGATCAACTTCCAGTTCATTGCGTGCCGCGACGTCCCACCCCTCCTGCAGAGCAGCGTGAAATTGATAAACAGATTTCGGAATGGTTAGAGAAAACAAAGGATGTCCCTTTATCCAATTTTTGTTTGATGGACATCAAAACATGCTTTCGCTTTGTAGATCCTTTATACCGTCCGTTATACATTAAACGTGCATGCGTAAGCGTATTATGCGCATGCGTAAACACATATGAGCGTGCGTAAAGGTATTATGTGCATGCGTAGACGCATTATGTGTTTATGCATGCGCAGAAAGTTTGTAGCTTGGAGGTCCGGATTAAAGACTTTTGACTGTATATTTATCTTTCAGTTTTAATCAACAAACTTTTGTCATTTAACCCTTTCGAGACAGGCATCACATATACGCATTGCCCACAAACTTCTTTCACAGTCAGGCAACCCACACATGCATGGAGAATGAGCTTAGTGTGATGGGTGATGCATCTGCGCATTTTAAGGTGAACCATTTTTAACCACTTGCCTGATTATCCCGAGTTATCTCGGGTTCGTATATATTGCAGTTAATTATTATCCCGAAAACTCTGGCGAAGCAGAATTTGTTAGCATGATTTCTTTTATCACGGTTTTACTCAGTCTGGAGGAAATGAAAGGAAATATTTAGCTTTGACTGGCAGTTTGCCAAATTTTGTTGGTTGTGCAGTTCTTTAGGAGAGACTGGTCGCGTGTTTCCCTATTCTATAGTATACATTGGCTTGTGGATTAGTAATGTATAAAGAAGGATGCATGCGTTGGAAAAAAATAAAATATTGGCGATGATGGAAGATAGCAAAAGCGATGATTTTCCAGGTAGTGATTATGAAAAGGTCGGGGAAAAAAATCAAATCCAACGAGACAGTGTACTCTGTGTTCCCGTGAAAGAGATTCCAGTGGTAAGCCAGTAAGAAAAGAGGTCAGATACCAGTGTAGAACGTCAGGTATCACTCTGTGTTGTCCCTTGTTTAAAAAACTACCATACAAAGATTAATATTTAACTTTTTTCGTTTGCCCGAGATAACTCAGGATAGTAAAGTAATATTAAAAATAAATGCTTTTACACCTTCAAAAAATTTTAAATTCAACTTAAAACCTACATATTTTGGTTTCTTTCGTTTTGTTGTATTTAATAATAGAATAAAAAAATGTGATGATTTTTTTGCAATTTTTTTCAAAAAAAATTTGTAAGGGAAGCAGGTAATGACCTCTAGAGGGCATCCTGTGCCCATTAGTTTTTAACTGAGCATAGTTTTAAGATCCTGACCCTCAGGTTGATACATAGTGCTTATTCATTATTTATCAGAGGAAGAATATACTCACATGCCAAATGAGCCAATAAGTGACATGAATGAGAGTGAGATTAATTTTTTAAAGTATTTTAGAGCGATATTTCTAGCGATTCTGGTAGACATTTTATCGAAGACAGCTCACTGAGTGCCTGCCTTCCACTTCCCATGAAAGATTTTGTCAGTTAAAACTTCGGAATAATTTACATAATGCTTCTGAAAATTATTTCTCAAAGTGAGCAGTTTTTAGTCCAAAGGGCAATTCGACCAGAAGGGCTATTGATTTTGTTTTGACATGTTGCTTCGGTTCACTATAAATGTTGATTCACTTTTCAAATTGTTGCCACCGAATATTAGAGCCCTGCATTATATTTAAGGAAATTGAAAGAATCTGCACGAATGTACGTATGTTTCTCTTATTGGGATAAAACAATGGTACCTAGATCCATCAAATTTTGAATAAGGTACGTGTTTCACCCGAATATGGGCATCTGGAAGCCCAAATTTGGAATTTGTTTTATTATATATTTCATATTTTGTAAAACATTAAAAGAATTTTTTATTAACAAACTCTACGATTTTAAAGTGAGCAATGGGAACACTGTAGAGATAAAACAAAACATTTTTATCTCCAGCATGCAAGACTGTATATCAGAAATTCTAAAGGCATGCTCTTTTAAATATTTTGTGATATTGCTGTTGAATTGAATTTTATAGTTTAAGTGCGAAGAACATGAAGTAGGTAACACACAAAATGTCTTTTGTTGTAGTATAAAATCTGAAAGTTTTCAGATTTTTTTAGTGCAATGGGGCAGTTTGCGCTGAAGGACTGTTAACTTTCTTTTGGCATTTTGCATTGAAAACTATTAACGCCAAAAAACACTTTTCAAATTGTTGCCACCAAATATTAATGTCCTGTATTAAATTTAAAGAAATTAAATAATGAAGAATCTGCATGAATGTAGTATGTTTCTCGCATTGTGATAAAACAACGATACTAGAGCTATCAAAATTTGAATAACGTAATCATCCATAGAATATGGGCATGTGAAAGCCCTAATTTGAATTTGAAATTCATTTTATTATCGATTTCATATTTTGTATTACTTCAATGAATTTTAGATTTAAAAAACTAAAGTATTTCAAAGCGAGCAATCGCAACACTGTATGAAAAAAAACATTTTTATCTCCAGCACACGAGACTTTGTATCGGAAATTCTAAAGATATGCTCATTTTAAAATTATTTTGCTATATTGCTGTTGAACTGAATTTTGAGGTTTGAGTACGTAGGACATGATATTTAATAAATAAAGGTAACACACAAAACGTTAAAAAAAGGCTACTTTGGACGTAATTTAAAATCTGAAACCTTTTAGATTTAAATTTTTTTAATATATATTTTCATGTAAAATAAAGAGAAAAGATTATTAAATGCTAATTTTAACGTATATGGAAGTTTAAGTATGCAAAAGCCTCATCCCATTGTTCTACAGTATGGGGCGATTCCTTTCAATTCACATCCACCCTGAGGGAACATCTGTTTCCTCAGGATGAATGGGAGGGTTAATAGAATGTGTTGTCTTGTGTCCAAAATAAAATACATTTATCTCCCATGTGCCAGCATGTTGCTGTTCACTGAAGTGCAAGATTTTTAACTTTCAAATTTAAAATATCTGTAACTGAGTGAAACTGAATGATTTTAAAGTTATAAACATAGTTATTAATATTTTTCTATTTTTTAATCTGATTAATTAAATCATTAGATGCCAGCAGTTCAAAATTAACTGCATCGTCCACGACATCAGCGTCAGTAAGTGAGCCTTCGTACCCATTGAGAGTCTTTTTCTGCGTGGGATGCAGATTCGAAAGTCTTATGTTTTAACTTTTGTTTTTACGGGTCTGGACGTCCAGCAATGGCACGGGGGCTGAGTTGGTCTCAGACATGCTGTGAAAGTTTTCAGTTCTACACCTCTCCTTGAGAAGACGAGGGGGGGATCTTAGGGACAAGCGAACTAACCCGCCGGTCCACAAGAGAGTCATACATGAACAAAATATTTATTATTGACAATTATGAAAAAGACCTTTTCAAGAACTGACATTAAGAGAATGGTATTTTTTTGTTATCGGAATTGGATTCAGAAATTTATGTATGCACATGCAGCCATACATATACTTACGTACGTACTTACATGCATTCATATACATGTATACATACACATGCATACTTACATTCCTGAATCTGGTCCCACTAACAGAAGAGTATCAAACAAATCAAAAATAATATAAAAGACAATTTTTTAAGAATAAAAAGTTACATTATTTTAGAAAGAAACCAACTTTCAGCCAACGATCACCTTAACAAGACATCAATGAACACCCTACTGGGAACACCAGACCTGCAGCAGTTTTCAAAGTAATTTTTTTAACACTATTTGTGTGACTAGTCACCTTATATAGTTGTCATAAAAGTGAAAAATATGTAATGATATTAATTAATCCAACTTGTATAATTTCATAAAATATTTGATATTTCTAATAAAGCATCTAATGATTTAATTAATCAGATTAAAAAGTAGAAAAATGTTAATAATAAATGTTAGTTATTAATATTTTTCTACTTTCTACTACAAATTTCACTTATTAAGGATTGTGTGATATGTTAAAAAATAAAACATTTGCATTTTTTATGAAATTCTTCTGTTATTATTATTGTTATTTATTTTATTTATTTATTATTTTTTTCCCTGTTCTTCCAATTTGTTTTAATTTAAAAAACTTCAGAGAATGGCACAAACTCAGCATTGAACACTGGCTATCTATCAAGCTGATGTCGTTGTTCCGTTTTGAGATTTTGTTGGAAAATTTATTCCATCAGAAATTTTACAAATTAATGTCGTTGTTCCCTTTTGAGATTTTGCTGGAAAATTTATTCCATCAGAAATTTTACAAAGTTTCTTCTGTTGCTGGCAAATTTCACAAGTGCATATTTTAAAATAGAGTTTAAGACAAAAAATATTAATTATATATAAAAATCGTTGGAATTTGAAATGCAACAAAAGGAACATACATGAACTGATGGAAGAACTGTCATGTGAATGGTTGCTCGAAGAATGGTTATGCGTATAGTTGCCAGAGTTTGGCACATATGCATAACCTATTTGGCGAGTTTTTTGGTTGAAAATTTGGTGATACGTCAACTAAGGTGGTTGTGGTAATATGTTAGTGCTGTTGTTAATAGTAGTATATTCTTCTTCTTCCATGGCCAGACAGCCCAGGATGCGTAATGGCAGACCGCACATTGAGTTGAACAGTATTAAACGAATGTCGCATACTGCGCATGCCCAGAAAACAATTTGGCGTAATTACTATGTTCGCGCGATTTTGAAAAGAAGATAAATACGGTATGTGGTAGATGTACCGCCATCTGATTGTAAACAAATCTGGCGTTTAAATCTTCGTACAGTATAATGTAAATGTAAATTAATTACTGTGTTAAAATACTATTTTTTGCTGTACTGCTCAAACAACTAGAAAGCTGAAATTATTGCGAAGTAATGTGAAGCAGTGTTTGCATTCAAAATGTAAAATATAATACCTATGAAATTCTGCACATTCCTTTGGAACTGTAAAAATTTTCGTTCAGAAAAAGACTGAAATTTAGGATATATTAGTTGAAAATTTATTCATTATACTTTTAAGCAATAAAAGCAATTCAGGATTTACCATACGTTCCATTCGTACATAAAGAAACACTGAGGAATATAACAAGTGCTTGCAAATAACACTGAAGAAATTTTACAATTCCTTAATGCTAGTTATTAAATTCTTTGAAATGAGAAAATAAAAGTGCGAATATACGCTAACAAACTAAGCGAGATACTCCAGTTTACAATTACTGAATTATAACATTTAAACAAATTACATTTAAATAACGAATTATTACGAACATATGTTAACAAATATTAAATGCACTGTTATTGACAAATTACAATGAAATATATATTAGAAAAATAAGCAAGTGCAATCAGTATGGACGTTAAAATAACTAATAAGCAAAGTTCCACAACATTACAGTTGTAAACATCATTCGAACACACTCGACAGCCATGGTGATCACGAATAAGCTAGCGTAGGGTTGCTTAGTCGCCAATGATTCTCCCCGCGCCAAAGGTACACCATCAATCATGCGCAGTAAGTGAAATTTGCTTAACATTGTTCAACTCAATGTGCGATCTGCCATTACGCGCCCAGGATGGGCCCTTGCCTTCCTCAGAATCAAAATCCAAGCTTTTTTATCCCTGGCCATGGACATTCAGTTGGTTATTTTTAAAATTCTAAAGTCTGTTTCCAAACAGTCGAGCCACCTAAGTTTAGGTCTCCCTCTTTTTTGGGTGCCGAATGGTCTGGCCACGAAGATCTTTTTAGTTACTCGATTTTCATCCATTCTGCACAGGTGTCCTGCCCATTTAATTCTCTGAATCCTTATATATTTGTAATATATTAATAAAAATAAAAAAATCTATTGATAATGAAATACTTTGCTGTTATTAATGTAATAAATTGAAAAACTAACTGCTGCTGCCTGTTAACAAATAGTTAAGTCAATTAATACAGGGTTGCCACGCTACCTGGAAAACCTGGAGAACCGGGAAAAGTCAGGGAATTCGAAAATTGACCAAAATATTCAGGGAAAAGTCAGGGAATGTAAGTATTTTTGTCAAAATCTGGAAAAGTCAGGGAAGTTCATACAACGATCCTGCCAAAAAAAGCGATTTTTGCGCCGACGTCGGAAGAGGTAACTTTTTTGGCGAATTATGTATCACGTGAGTGTCATTCGGGTAGCTGGCATAGAGCCAATTTTCGCAGCTCCAATTTGATTGTCTTTTAGAAAGGCAAAGCAACTTTCCCGCAACTTTTGGTTTCCAATATTCTCGAGAATCGCATGTGCAATGCATGAACTAAAGAAAGTACCTGTTCTCGTATAAAACAAAATGGGTTTAATCCTAGTATACGGTACCATGGAGGTTAGAATCAAAGAATATGTATTGTAAAGAAGGAAAACCTCTCTGCAACAGACGTGGCTGTGGCTCCGTTCCATCATAGAGGGAAAACAGCTGTGCATGTCTGATATATCTGTTGCCAAAGCTCGAAACCGGTGTCGAAGTTCGAAGGTCACGTTATCAAGAGTTCATAAATTGAATATCGTTTAAAATTTCTTTAACCACTTGCGCTTAAAAAGACGTGCCACGCACGTCAAGATGCTTTTGTCTCAAACCGCGAGCGACGTGAACACCACGTCGATAAGCATTTATCGCAAAAATGAAAATAACGTGGTGCACACGACGCCTAACAACGAGATTGTTTATTTCTCGAGTTACAGCTCTGGATTGCAATCGCAGATGCGGAGCGGCGTAAATGAGACACTTTACGGCTTGTTATATTGTAGCGCACGGAACCGCAACCGTGAAGTTTAGTCTTAGCGCAAGTGGTTAAACTCTAAAGGAAAAGAAAATATTTTTTTGGCGCAAGTAAATTAATTCATGGATTAGTTATTTTCAGGGGGAAAAAAAACTACGAAAATCCGTTTTTAAAATTATTGCGAAAAATCCAAGAAGAAACGTCCTTTGATAAAACGTTTCTTCTTGGATTTTTTCGCAATAATTTAAAAACGGATTTTCGTAGTTTTCTTTTTGTCAAAGAGCGTTTCTTCTTAACACGTGTTTCTCAATTTCCTGTACACATCGCGGAGAGGGAAATTCTGGCCGCCAGGTTCCGTCGCCAAATCCCTTGGCAAATTTTCCCTCCGCATTCTAGCGGCGTAATAGCATTTTACTTGTATGGAACCTTTTCTTCTTTACATAGACGTTCTTTGGTTAGATAATAATGGGATTTGGCGACATCTTGATGCGCAGTAAACGGGTCATTTTGGTCTTGGCGACAATTTTCAAAATCGTGCCAAAGCCTTACCGTATACTAGAATTTTACCGCAAAATCTTTTTAAACCTTTTTTTTTTTTTTTTTCTTTTTAATAAATACCTTGCCACTTTGCAGTAAAATAAAAAAATAGTAATCAGTCATCTAGGCTAGCCATGTAATATAACTATATTCGGTAAAATATCGTTGATTATTCTAATTCAATTTTTAAGTAATTATTTTTATGTTATTCATATAATTTAATGTTGCTTCTTCCCTCTTAATTTATTTATCATTAGTAAATAATATTTCCAAATTTCAGGAAATTTTCTCTGGCATAATCCTGAAATTAATTATAGCAGTATGATGACATACCATCACGAAATTTAATGCACATATTTTTTCCTTATGTATGCTGCAAAATAAATATAAAATACCTCAATTTATTAAAATAGATTTCTTTCTTTCGTTTAGCTGCAGAATGTCTGCAAAAAAAGCCTTATTTTATTCCAGATTGGGAAGATTCTAATCTCAATCTTCAGTGGAGAAAACAACAACTATTATAATTATATTTGTGTTTTCAAGTGTTAAGGTGCCTTTTAAGAACATACCTCACGCAAATTAAATTTACCTAAAATCTAACCTAACTATTTAGCATTGCGTTGTGATTTATAAGGACCGGATTAGCCTCATGTTAAACTGGTGATGATCATGAGTAATAATTAAATAAAACATACATTTGTTATCCAATATATATATCTTAAATTTTATTAAGTTTCTTAAGTGGAAAACTAAACAAAATTATCAAACAAAGTATACCAAGAATAATTAAGAATAAATGTCCTCTGGGATTTATTGAATAATTAAGTGAATTTGCTACACAATACAAGTAATAACATAATTAATTTACCTCTTAGCACAGCCAACGTACATTACGCGGATAGACTGGAATTTTCTTGAAACACACCTGGAAAACCTGGAAAAGTCAGGGAATTTCATTCTCCTGTTTGAGTGGCAACCCTGTTAATATTTTCTTGGCTTAACAAAGCTTCAAATAGCACATTTTTTGGGTTGTATAACGTTTCTTGTAGCTGAATAACATGAAGATGGGAGCACTTTTGTCTAGTTCTCAAACTGTCATAAAACTTGACATAAAGTTGTCTTGAATTGGTGATGTTGATATTTTCATGGTATAATTCATGTTTAAATAATAAGCAGTTTTTTTTTATTTTTTTTTTTTTTTATTTTGAGATTATCTATACCTCTTAAAAAGCAAAAATTAAGTATTGATGAAGCAATTCACCACATGTCATTGAACAGTATTTAACAAGTATATACATATATGACAATCCATTTATGTGTGTAATATATGTGTTTTTGCAGCCCAGATGTTGTGAAAAGTTATAAATATATAAACATGAAAGTAGAGAATCCAATCCATGCAGATAGCGAAGTGTGGTGGATGAGTGTCTGGTGGATTTGCACTTCTGAAGTTCAGCAGTCATTTTTCTAATTTTTTTTTTTTTTTTTCTTTTTTTGCATTGAGATTTCTTTTTACGTTTACATACCTGCTAACTTTTACGAATTTTTCGTAATTTTTTCGAAAATGCGTTTGTCTTTACGATTTTATGATCGTAATCCATTTTTTACGATTTTTTTCCTTTTTCAAGTGTTTTTAGTGATTTTTGTCGAAATTTTAGAATTTTTCACCAATTCAGCGATTTTTGCCAATTGCATCATGTTTTATTGCCAACTACTGACTACTTCGAATCCAGTAACCTGCAGTTTCTTCCAACTCGCCGCTTAACCAGCTAATCCAATGCACTGAACTTGTTTCTTCTCCCACACTTTTCTTTGTGGGTGCCAAAATCTCCCCTGCTTATCCAAATTCTTAATGATCTTTTGAAAGAACTTTATACTAAGTTTGTAAAACCGTCCGTTGTGAAAAACAATGTGTTGATTCGTGTTGGCCATAATAGTTTGGCAAATCAAAAGGATGACAATGATCTTATAATTGGAAATCAAACCAGGGAACTTGTAAATTCTTTGAAAGATCATGAGAAAAAAGAATTTTTTCAATGTGTTAGAAAGTACTTTTCCTCAGCCTGTGATTACATTGTAAGGAAGTTTCCTTTGCAAAATGAAGTTCTTTTAAATGCTGAAGTGGCAAATTTAAAACAAATTGGAAATTCATCTTTTGAAAAGATTCGTTTTTTTATTGATAAATTTCCATTTTTGTTAACAATTAAAGAAAATGAATGCCATAATGATGCTTTAGATGAACTACAGAACCCATTTTCTGCTGCACAGTTTGAAGACTTTGCCAGTTCTGGAGAAGATAGACTTGATGTCCTCGTTGGTACCATAAAAAGAATAAAAAGAGCTGATGGAACACCAAAATATGATAAACTAGCAAGAGTTTTATGTGTTATTCTCGTAATTCCACACAGTAATGCTGAGTGCGAGAGAGTCTTCAGTGATGTGAAGAAAAACAAAACTATGTTTGGTTCTTCAATTTCACCAAAAACTCTAGAAAACATTTTAATTGCTAAATGTTATGAGGAAACTAATTGTTATGACAGGAAATTTTCCAAAGAATTTTTGGCTAAAGCCAAAAAAATGCACTCTAAATTCATTGTAATAATTTTTTTGTGTAACATTAAGTTCTTGTTTTATGTTTCCTAATAAATTTTTTAGTTACTACTTAATTGAGATTTACTAATGTAAGTACAATTTTCTTTTTTCTATTTGTATAAATTGTTATTTTTTTAATATCAAAGCATGATATTAATTCTTCGTGTTCTTCTGAATTTTGGAGAAATCTTCTGAATTTTTATCTTTAGAGGTTGGCAGGTATGCGTTTACTTTTTTATAATGCAAACTATGGAGTTTGCCATCTTTTAATTTTATTATGCTGAAGTTTCAGCTATGTGATCATGGTTGGTGTGTGTGCAATGCCCAGTTTGTACAGTTCTCTGTTTTTTTTTAATAAAAAACACATGGAAAAAGCAACAACATAAAAAATTACAAAAGAATTTCTCAAAAAAAGTTAAGTGTCTTATTTTTATAAAGAATAAAAAAAAAAAGATGAAGAACCTTAGAAGAAGTGGAACTGAATACTTTGATAACTTTGACAACAAAAAGATATCTAAAGAAACATTTCTGTCCAGAGGTGGCAACTGTTTGTGACTTTTAGGTGAAGGTGTGGATAATCAGAAAGAAACCATTTTTCTTGCAAAAGTCACTTCCAGATAAAGAGGGTGTTCACACATTTTTGTAACGATTTTGCAAAGATTTATGTATTAAAAAAACTCTTAGAATTTTATTTTCTAATATGTTCAGTCTGATAGCCCTTTTGTTGAACTGATATATTACATCTTAATTTCCAAGATAAAAGTCCTTTTCTTAACCCTTTGCGACATGCATATTTAAAATATATTTTAATCTTTAAAAAAATGCCTTAGAATAAGTCAGATGGACTTACTTAAGTGCTTTTAAGGCTTGAAAAAAATTCTGCGCTTTTATTTTTTACGGGGGAAGGTGGGATACCATTTGTCCCACCATGCAACTAGCGCATGTCTTATAGCATATTGGTGTATAGCAGGGAAAAAAAATCATATGTGGAATGAATAAACAAAATAAAGCGTGCATTCTAAAATATTCATAATAAACACACTAAAATGCATTTTGTACTTATTGCATATATGCATGACTTGTAAAATTTTGAATATGCACATTTTGCATATATATATTTAATATTTTTAAATTTTAAGAACAAAAGAAAATATTTTCTTGAATATTATTTTAAGATTAAAATTTGATACACGTACAAATGATACTAAATAAAATATTGAAATTGGCACTTGATTCAAAAACATTTATATATGATTAAAACTGAAAAACAGTCATTTTTCATGAAACTTTGAAAAACATGTTGTTTCATTCTTTTGTAAACATAGAGGCACTTCACATGTTTCACATATCCAAAATGTTCGTCGTTCTTCTTTCGATGTGCTGCGATATGCACATCTTTCTCCTGCTCGTTCACTTTGGCATGTGACTTATATTTTTTAGTCTCTTTTCTGGTTGTACGAATGGGTTTTTAGTTTTTATTTGAACTGGGGATTTCAGTTTTCTTTTCTGCTCTTTCTTGCCTGCAAGTGCCATTAGACCTTCTATAACTGAGAGAAGAAAATCTTTCATTGTGTTTACATCATGATCGGGTTCGCGAACAAACTTAAATAGAATAAATGCGTTTACTATACTCTCCTCTAAAAAGTAAAAAAAAAAAAAAAAAAAATCATGTGCCACCATTTCTTGCTTTTGCGGTCTATTTCATATAGTCCTTTCAGTTGCTCAATCAGTCGAGATATCCCATGTTCTTATTGTATGAAATAATGCTGTTTGGACACAGTACTTTTTTTGTCTTTCCATCTCGTTCTTTTCTATTAATTTCTTTCATTTGAGTTGCCTTTTCCAAGCAAGACAGGATAGAAACGGATCTTTTATCCTTCCATTTTATGCAATAAATTGAATCATCTCTAACTGAAAAGTTTATATATTTTCTTGACATAAGTTTGTGGGTAGATACTTCCGATTCATATTTACAGTGCCACATGCATAGATGGCAGCCACACGCATAAATGGGTCTGTGTCTTTAAAAAGCGAAACAAATTATAACTACTTTCCTTTCTTCTTCAGCAATAACTTCAACCTCATTTATTCTCTCTTGGATTTCAATTTCATCTGAATCAGAACTGACATCTGAAGCATTTGAGTCGCAATCGGATGGCAATTCAGCAAAAAGATCCAAAGCTTCCTGTGTTGTTAATTTTTTTCTAGACATTTTAGCACATCAGAGCATACAACGGATGTAAAAGCGCGCGCAATCATGAAAAAAGTAGATGCAAAAAGAAAAAATAATCGTGAGTGCTGCCATCTATTGAGCGGAAATTCAAGTGTGTGGTGGGACAAATTTTAACCCACTTATTTCAACTGCAAAATTAATGTTATAAAATATTGAATCCAATTAAGATTTTTGAAAATAAAATACCTTTGAATATTAAAAAGAATCATGCATATCCTAAATTGTATACCAAAATGTTTAAAATATTGTAAAATGCGAGATACATGGATATCACTTTTGTGATCCTATTTTGAATATTTTTTGCTTATAAACTGAAGCCCTGGTATAGTAGTGACATCTACTGAGAAAAATAATAACTAAAATGATTATTTTTAAAAGATTAGAAAATTTCTAACGGAAACTGCTAACTGAGAAAATAAATATTAATTAGGTGGGACATATATTGACCCACCATGCCGCAAAGGGTTAAAGCATCAAGGTTGATTTTATTCCATTCCTCCATCACAGTTTTCCAGAGTCCATCCAATATTTTGAGAATGTGGCTTATAAGGAGCTTGTTTTAAAAGTCCATATGCACAGTAATCCATAGGAGGCGCATATGGGGACTTGGGTCAGATGCATTTAAAGAGAATAGGTTCAATTCTGATTTCATTTCTCATTTTGTCAATAAATAGAGCATTAGATTTAGCAGTATGGCTTGGAGCCTTATCTTAATGGGACTGAACATGGCAAAGCTTGTTTGGATGAAAAGATGGAATTTCTTCTTTAAAAATAGGTGTTATAACATGTTTCTGATAGTAATTTGAATTAATTTTGGCATTTTTTCCTACTTTCGTTAAGTCTTCCATTTCAAGAGACTTCAGTAATAACCATAAAACCTGTAGAAAAACTTCCCTTGTTTTATCTGAACCAACATATTAAGTCTTTCTCCTCTTTTTTGGTAGTAAATCGATATTTCCCTATTACAATAAGATAAGTATATCCAAGCCTTATCAACTGTAACTAATTTTTCACCTGCCAAATAATTTTCATTCAGCAATTTGCACATAGTCTTATGATGAGAAACATGTTTTGGCATTAGGTGATGAACGTGGTTTTTTGTTTGGCTTAGCTTTAAATAAGATTTTAAAATTTTGTTCACAGTTCCTACAGATATATTTAAAAATTTTGCAATAGCTATACATATCTATGTTGGGTATGCATTTTTTGCCTTTTTCCCAGTCAGATGTAAACTTTGAGGTTTCTTTCCTTTCATATTAATTATGTCACTTATTTTACATGTAAAAATACTGAAACTATGCTTTTCACATCTTTTTTTAATAATTGAATAAGAGTATTTCTCTTCGGACAGTGCAAAAATATAGCCTTCACTTCATTTTTTATTTTTCAGCGACATTTTAAAGAAAAAAATATTTTTTAATTCTGCAAACGATAATTAAGCCTTTTTTCAATTTGATGCGAGTCATGTTTGTATTTTAAAATTAATATTTAAATTTGTGGAGAAAATCGAAATCGTTGCAAAAATGTGGGAACACACTCTGTATATGATGAAACAAATGCTCTTTAGTATTTATAATTAATTTACTTATAAATTAGTGTCAGAAAAGTACATTTTCTTTGCTACAATAGCTTAGATAGCGATTAAGCTTTTCATAATTTATTAAGGGAAGAAAAAGTCTTATAGATCTAATGCTTTGCCAAGTGGCAGCGCATTGCTTTTAAAATGCTGAGTTTATTAAATTCACATAAAATGTGAAATATTTAAAAAGCAGATTCAAAATTCGGACGTCAAAGTGCTTATATTTAGGTGGAGGACTGTGTATGTTTGAAATTTTGTGGTTCTAGGTGCTACTTTTTTTCTGCAGTGGAAGAAATATAAACACATACAGATTTTTAATTATTTTATAATAGAGATTAAGAAAAACTGCCAGCTTAAATATGAAAAACAAAATTGATCATTTTGAAAACTATAAAATTCTGCTGACAGTCATGCCAAGTAATTTAGATTAACAAGGCTTTATATAAAACAATGCAGTGTTCACATTTTACGATTAATTGAATTAATTTAAATAATACTTCTCGTGTTTTGTTTGAATGATATGTTGTTAATACCATCTGAGCTCCTTCATTGTATTTAGCGATTTTTCATTTACATACAACTAATGCCAAGATACTTTTTACCTTTATGCATTTTGCCATGTGTAAGTATTGCTTTTCTGGGTGATAGTTGCTGTAATATCAGATCCTTAGGTTTGAAATGATTTTTTAGAAAATATAAGAAAAGGGTATTTCAATTGAAGGAAGGTATAAATTATGCTTTTTTGTTAATATTCCTTTTGATTCTTTCTGTTAAGATCTAAATTCTAAAGTTATGTAATGGTTAAATCATATAACATTATAATTTTAATATTTTATGAATTATCTCAGACATTTGAATCAACATTATTATATTTTGCTAAAATGCTTTTTATGCTTTAAGTGTCAAAATTTTTCTGTTTCCTTTGAAAAATTAAAAACATCTTTAAAAAATAGTTTATAATTAACAGAGTAAATTATGTTTTCCTGAAAACTGTTTATTACGTATAATATATTTTTATAATTTGTGTGGAACATTTAGGTATACATATATATTGTTTGTTCTTCTTGTGTGCATTCTTTTAATTTTGCTGATATGTATTTCTGGAAGTGTGTATTTTTTGTTTTGTTGACTTTTTTTAACAAATCATGATTTTTTTTTTTTTTTTTTTTTTTTTTTATGTGCTTCCTATCGTATCAGGAACCAGAGGAAAATATAAAGATAATTGAAGAATTGCTTTCATCTCCAGAAACAAGGTATAACTTTTACATCTTTCCATTAATAAAATGTAAGTGAGATCAGTATACACAAGGATTAAAAATGTAAAGACAGATAGAGGAAACTGAAATATGTTAATTTTGTAGTGGAATGTGTATGTGGAAACTGAAATATGTTAATTTTGTAGTGAAATGTAGCATTGAAGTGGTTCAGAGGGCTTTTGAATATTAGACAAAAGTCCTGTGTTGCTGTAAATCATCATTCCCTGTAACTTATGAAAATTTTGAAAGTGAGATAGAACTTTGACACAGTTTTGGGGGATTAATAAGTAAAGACGAAGAACATAAGAAACCTAACAGTTAAAGACTTCGTAAAAGAAGCAACAACAATTTTTCTCCACAGACAGAACATTCTTCTCTTATTTCTTTTGGTCCCCCCGCTAGCGTCCAAGCGGTAAAGTTGTTGAATACTGGTGGTTCAGCCTGCTTTCAAATCTCAGCAAACAGGCTGGCTTCATGAATGGTTTTGTGGTTTTTCGCTTGTGTAATGAGGATATGAGGCAGTTTACCTTCCCTCGATGAAGGCATCTTCTTAGGCAGACAGTACTCATGTACTTTATGATAGTCAAATAAACCAACCAAACCTTATTTCCTTTCCTGAGCCATGTACTGTGGGTACTATTAAATGCTTTGAAGAGCATAAAAATTTCGTTGCGCTCAACATTGACTGATGATCATTTGAATGCCTATATGTATGCTGAGTGTACATTAAAAGTTAGTACAAGAAAGAAAAATTGAAAAAGATTGGAAGTTCTAGAAAAATTTAGCATAGACGGAATTACAGTTATTGTAGTGTAAGTTAAAGATTGAAAAAAGGTTGGGAAATTTTTTGTTCATCTATCCTAAATTTCTGCATTTCGTTTACACGTGTACGAGTCATTTCTTTAGTTTTTTGTTTATTCAATTAGAGCAAAACACATACTATTTGATTACAGCTCTCTGCTTAAAATAAAAAGAAGTGTTTTGGAGAATTTGTGAGAGAAACTGTCTCGTATTCATCTTGCACGATACTTTTGAAAAACCATCAAATGCTCATGCAACTAGCCAGCTCACTGCAATTCGAATTCTGGGGCCAGATCACTTGCACTTAGCTTTCTTTCCTCTTGACTGCTGGCAGCCATATTCCTGTATAATACATATTTAATTTCTGAATGAAGTCGTTTGCAACCTCCTGACTCGGATCCTAGGTATGCCCATGAGAAAGAGTATAGCAAAAACACGTACTTTGTTATCATGGAATAATATTTTTTTCCCCTTTCTTATAATGTATTTTCGAATCGGTTAGGACCTTCCAGTTTCTCCAAGAGAGAAGAAACTGTGGGGGGGAGAGACTCTTAGTGTTGATAATAAATGTTTTATTATTCTGCAAAAAATCCAAAGTAACTCCTCCCTCCAAAATCTAGCAATACGTGTGGTAGAAATCTTATTCATATGTAATATGTTATACAATGTTAATGATTTAGATTCAGTTTAATAGTAAATAATTCAGTTTTATTATAGTTGCCAACTCTCCCAAGAGAGAATCAAATGTTTCGCTTTTAAAATTGTAACACTTACTAAAGAAAATGCTTTTAAGCAATAAAATTTATCCTTATTTTCTTTGATCTAAATTTTCTCAATCTATTGTAGACATTTATAGAACTTTATAAGGAGATTCAACCAGAATATTTAATCAGTAAATATGTGTATTTAATTTTATTTTAATTAATATGTAAAGTCATTAGAGTCATTTTGCAGCAGTAAACATGAAAAACATGTAGTGTCTTCACCAGGATTCAAACACCAGACTTTTTATTTGCTAACCGGACATGTTTCTAATTACACAACAAATGTGCAGGGGCTTCAGACCCAGGCGCTATGTCCTAGTGGTAATGAATTGTCGTCAACCACATTTTAGTTTTTGCCACTGTAGTACAGCTTTTTCCATTTTTTAGAGGCAGGAGATGTAAAAAATGTACAGTGCACTGAGTTTGAATTTCAGACCTCCCAGTTGCTAGCAGGATGTGCTTCCAGTTGCATCATGAAGGAACACAGTAAGGAAACCAAAAAGTATCTTACAAAGTATATGGTACATTACTAAGTTTATCCACACAATAACATTCATATGGAATTATTTTATCTTTACCATGTTGAAAAGTACTCTGATAAATGAAAACTTTCCTTTGTTAATCTGTATAAAAGTATAAATTTTCTCAATATGAAAGTGTAAGAAAATTAAAAAATGAAATTAGCAAAAATATAAAAACTAATATATTTTATGTAAAAATCATAACATCAGTAGTTGAATAACCTGTATCATATACTGTAAAGCAAATTAATCAGTTTTGAGTTCTTTTAAAATGGTGCACTGTACAGTGTGAAAAACTTCTCAGAAATTCCCAGTTTTTCATATTTCAAGATTTGCCACTATTAAATACATTGATTTCTATTTTATTCCTATTAGGAACTGAAATTCAAAATCATCCGAACTCATGTATGTGAAAGCAAATGCATACATATACAGGGTTCGTACGGTCCTTAAGAGTCCTTAAAAGTCCTTAAATGTTTTGGAATCTATTTTTGGTCCTTAAAAGTCCTTAATTTTGGCCAAAAATCAGTAGAAGCTCCTTAATTTTAATCATCTCAAATTTCTGTCTGTTTTTACTACTGCCATTTGAGTGCGAATTAGCATTTTGGAGGAATATTTTTGGAGATTCACTGATGTATATGGTTATCTTGAATGGGTTCAAGGGTTATAATTTGTTTCTGTTTTTATATAAATGACGGGATACTCGAGTTTCTAAGCAAGAAGTGAAAAATAAGCATTTTGAAATTCATTTTTTATAATAAAGAGCTCTTAAACAATTCTCGCTTTTGGGAATGTGAATTCTTTTATTAAACGGTTCTAAATTTTGCGACTTGTCAACATTTTGGTGATTTTAAGACCAGTTTCTATAGAAAATTTTTAATTTCGAAATCAGAATTTTTTGATGATTTTTTTAAAAACATCATAACTTTGTTAAATTTCATTAAAATAATGGAATAATGGAAATATTAGAATTATATTTAAAAAATAACAATAAAATAAAACATTTTTATTTTCCGCTGTCATATTATAAAGTTTCATTTTGGCAACTTATTATACAATATTTTGAATCTGAAAAATAAACAAGGTATAATGCTATAAAGCATAATATACGAAACAACTTTTTAGCAAAAGCAAAATTAGCTATGTAATTAATTAAAAATATCTTCTTTTTAATTTTTTCATAGTAAGCATTTTTCCCATGTAATTATCTCAGAATATTGAAAATTCTCAGAATATGCATCAGTTTTATCTATAAAAGTAATTTTACATTTTTTCCCTCCCTTTTTTTTTTTTTTTTCCAAAATATTTCTGGCTTTTTGCTGTTACAGAATTGGTTGGGATAATTTTTCTTTAGTATTTTTGACATCGCAGCTTGGAAAATTTAGAAGGATTTGAAGGCAAGATTTATAGACCCACGATTCTAGAAGATTCGAGAAATATGTGACAAAGTGAAAAATATCTCCATGGTATCAACGCATAATAGATGTATTTTATAGAATGTTTGCGATGAATTTCTTACTTTTTGAAGAACGTCTGGAAGAACAATGAAGGCATAATATTTGAGTGTTTTACTCCTGATACTAGAATCTTTTTCTTAACATGTTTATCTTCCCTTTATTTTCTCTACTTTTCACTAGACACAAGCATGAAATATCAAAAATGCTTCTAATCGCATCACTTGGGCGGGCATTATAGAAAGGGATTTTTTTATTAATGAAGAAATTGAAAACTTACAATTTAAAAGATCCATCTAATATGTTTTAATGCATCATACACATTTTCCCATTTGATGCAATCTCTGTGGATCCTAAATTCGACTGCATAGTACCTTTCTAAATTCTGCTTCCAATGCCTGACTAAATTCTAAAAGTTTTGCCATTTCTAGATTTTGTTGTTTGGTGTGTCACTAAATTCTAAAAATTCTGCCACACCAGCTCTGTAACCGGCCTTTACCATATACAGTGAAACCTCCTTACAACAATATTTTAGGGACCAAATAAATATATTGTTGTAGAGAGGCATATTGTTATATCGAGGGCCCACACATTTTGAGCATTTAATAAGACAGGGTTGCCACGCTACCGGGAAAAGTCAGGGAATTCGAAAATTGACCAAAATATTCAGGGAAAAGTCAGGGAATGTAAGTATTTTTGTCAAAATCTGGAAAAGTCAGGGAAGTTCATACAACGATGCCGCCAAAAAAAGCGATTTTTGCGCCGACGTCGGAAGAGATAACTTTTTTGGAGAAATTATGTATCACGTGAGTGTCATTCGGGTAGCTGGCATAGAGCCAATTTTCGCAGCTCCAATTTGATTGTCTTTTAGAAAGGCAAAGCAACTTTCCCGCAACTTTTGGTTTCCAGTATTCTCGAGAATCGCATGTGCAGTGCATGAACTAAAGAAAGTACCTGTTCTCGTATAAAACAAAATGGGTTTAATCCTAGTATACGGTACCATGGAGGTTAGAATCAAAGAATATGTATTGTAAAGAAGGAAAACCTCTCTGCAACAGACGTGGCTCCGTTCCATCATAGAGGGAAACAGCTGTGCATGTCTGATATATCTGTCGCCGAAGCTCGAAACCGGTGTCGAAGTTCGAAGGTCACGTTATCAAGAGTTCATAAAATGAATATCGTTTAAAATTTCTTGAACGACTTGCGCTAAAAAGACGTGCCACGCACGTCGAGATGCTTTTGTCTCAAACCGTGAGCGACGTGAACACCACGTCGATAAGCATTTATCGCAAAAATGAAAATAACGTGGTGCACACGTCGCCTAACAACGAAATTGTTTATTTCTCGAGTTACAGCTCTGGATTGCACTCGCAGATGCGGAGCGGCGTAAATGAGACACTTTACCGCTTGTTATATTGTAGCGCACGGCACCGCAACCGTGAAGTTTAGTCTTAGCGCAAGTGGTTAAACTCTAAAGGAAAAGGAAATATTTTTTGGCGCAAGTAAATTAATTCATGGATTAGTTATTTTCAGGGGGAAAAAAAACTACGAAAATCCGTTTTTAAAATTATTGCGTGGATTTTTCACAATAATTTTAAAAACGGATTTTCGTAGTTTTTTGTCAAAGAGCGTTTCTTCTTAACACGTGTTTCTCAATTTCCTGTACACAGCGCGAAGAGAGAAATTCTGGCCGCCAGGTTCCGTCGCCAAATCCCTTGGCAAATTTTCCCTCCGCATTCTAACGGCGTAATAGCATTTTAGTTGTATGGAACCTTTTCTTCTTTACATAGACGTTCTTTGTTTAGAATAATAATGGGATTTGGCGACATCATGATGCACAGTAAACGGGTCATTTTGGTCTTGGCGACAATTTTCAAAATCGTGCCAAAGCCTTACCGTATACTAGAATTTTACCGCAAAATCTTTTTAAACCTTTTTTTTTTTTCTTTTTAATAAATACCTTGCCATTTTGTAGTAAAATAAAAAAATAGTAATCAGTCATCTAGGCTAGCCATGTAATATAACTATATTCGGTAAAATATCGTTGATTATTCTAATTCAATTTTTAAGTAATTATTTTTATGTTATTCATATAATTTAATGTTGCTTCTTCCCTCTAAATTTATTTATTATTAGTAAATAATATTTCCAAATTTCAGGAAATTTTCTCTGGCATAATCCTAAAATTAATTATAGCAGTATGATGACATACCGTCACGAAATTTAATGCACATATTTTTTCCTTATGTATGATGCAAAATAAATATAAAATACCTCAATTTATTAAAATAGATTTCTTTCTTTCGTTTAGCTGCAGAATGTCTGCAAAAAAAGCCTTATTTTATTCCAGATTGGGAAGATTCTAATCTCAATCTTCAGTGGAGAAAACAACAACTATTATAATTATATTTGTGTTTTCAAGTGTTAAGGTGCCTTTTAAGAACATACCTCACGCAAATTAAATTTACCTAAAATGTAACCTAACTATTTAGCATTGCGTTGTGATTTATAAGGACCGGATTAGCCTCGTGTTGAACTGGTGATGATCATGAGTAATAATTAAATAAAACATACATTTGTTATCCAATGTATATATCTTAAATTTTATTAAGTTTCTTAAGTGGAAAGGTAAACAAAATTATCAAACAAAGTATACCAAGAATAATTAAGAATAAATGTCCTCTGGGATTTATTGAATAATTAAGTGAATTTGCTACACAATATAAGTAATACCGTATTTAATTTACCTCTTAGCACAGCCAACGCACATTACGCGGATAGACTGGAATTTTCTTGAAACACACCTGGAAAACCTGGAAAAGTCAGGGAATTTCATTCTCCTGTTTGAGTGGCAACCCTGATAAGAGTTTTTTTTTTTTATTATTATTAGTTTAAGGTGCATAACATACTACTTTTAAGTCTATATTTAGAAGAAATTAATTTGTAAAATACTAATAATAGTGGTTTAAATACTAAAAAAATAAATAAATAAATAAGTTAAATTCAGAAAATAAGCACAGAAATATTCACATACCTGAAAACACTTTTTATTGAAAATAATCCAATATTTTTGTTTGTTTATTGATTTTTTTAACTGTTAAATTCACCAATACTGTATGCATTGAGTCTAGTGCACGAAAATGTTCTTCATTTGTCGACGGAAAGCTTGAAAAAAATGTCCGTAGAGAATTCACAGATTGAAGAGCTTTTTGGGATGACAATAAGGACTGCAATGGACCTGTATTATCATCATCATCAATATCATCATCATCATCATTGTTTCCTATCTCATCAGTAATTTCAGAGAGAATATCTTCATCGGTAACTTCTGCGTAAACCATAAGATCATCATCTGCTGTTAAATAGTCTTCTATACTAATTCCAAACTTTTTACCGCTTGTTTCCTCAAGTTGGGATACGGATTTTTTGATGTGCAAAACACATTCTTGATCATCTGAGAGATCATTGTCTATGGAATTTTCATCATTATCAGATTTTTTATCTTCCATAACACAAAGACCAGCCTTTTTCCAGCAATTCCGAATGGTTTTTTCTTTTACTTCCCACCAACTTCCAGCAATATTGTCACACGCTTCCTTGACATTTACAGCTTTGAAAGGGTCTTCTACTTTATTTTCAAAGTTTACAAGTATGGAGTCCACCAACCGTTTTCTGTAATATTCTTTGAAGCACTTAATTATGCCCATATCAAGAGGCTGTAAAATTGAAGTGCAATTGGCAGGGAAAAAAGCGATTTCGATATTTTGTAGCTTTGGAAATGACGTGTGAGCACCGCAGTTATCTATCAACAAAACGATTTTTTTCTTTCTCTTCTTCATTTCATTGTCTAACTTCTGTAACCATTTGGAAAAACATTTAGACGTCATCCAAGCCTTCTTATTTGCTTTATACTCCACGGGAAGACTTCGCGTTCTTAAAGCACCTTGGCTTCAATGATTTACCAATGACGAGAGGTTGTATTCTATGTGTTCCTGTGCTATTTGTACACAGAAGAACCGTCAGTCTCTGCTTTGATTTCTTCCCTCCATAACACTTTTCACCCTTGAATGCCAATGTTCGATCGGGTAGGAGTTGGAAAAACAGCCCAGCTTCATCTGCATTATAAATGTCTTCTGGAGCATACTTTTCTAAGATTTCTTTCATCTTGTTTTGCCGCCATTCATTTGCATCGTTTATCGGGGCTGACTTTTTCTCGCCGTGAACTTCTTGGAAAGTTATTCCATGATGATCTCGAAAACGCATTAACCAACCATTGCTAGCTTTGAAAGTTTCGTTCCCTAGCATTGCTGCAAATTTCTGTGCTTTTGCACATAATAAAGGTCCATTTATTGGGACATTTGTTGCTCTCATCTCTTGAAACCATTTTAAAACAGCAGCATCAATGTTTTCATTTGTCGCAACTTTCAGTCGTTTTCGCTTTGGGTTAATTTCATTTGAAGTTACAGCATCTTCGATTTGCTTTCTCTTCTTTAGGAACGTTGCAACTGTAGATTGCGATAATCCATGTTTCTTAGCCACATCAATCTGCTTCATTCCCTCATCAATATCATTGATAACGTTCAGTTTATCTCAAAAAGATAGTTGCTTTCGCCCTGCCATCTTAGGGAACAATATCGCGTGAAAGAAAGAAAAATTTAAACCAAATGTTTCGCGTAGAACTCAAAATCGTTAAAGACTATAAAACAACCTTTGAACTCACTTTTCAGTACGTCACTTAACAACATCCCACCTCCATCTCCCCCTGTTCCTCTAACAAAGAGCACTTGTTCTCTGACAAGGTGACCAGACAGGTCTAGATGTCCTTAAACCTTATCTGAATTCCAAAGCTTACTGGGAAATGAGACTAGGCATACATTTACACTTCACCCCCCCTCACCCACTCCAATTCCCAAAAGGGAATTGAAATCTTTTTGAAATCTGAACAATAGCTATTTATTCAGGGATAAGTTGAATATCCACAATGAGTCTTAATAGACGGAAAAACCCCCCCTCACCCACTCCAATTCCCAAAAGGGAATTGAAATCTTTTTGAAATCTGAACAATAGCTATTTATTCAGGGATAAGTTGAATATCCACAATGAGTCTTAATAGACGGAAAAAATAACAAAAGAAAACGAAAAAAAAAAAGCATTTGAAAATCAAAATATTATTATAAAGGGAGAAAATAATACTGAAATTTAGATTGAAAAAAATCGTTTTACAAAGGTTTATTGTTCTAGAGAATATAGCAATATTGAGGGGAGATTAACATTAGTTTATATGCAAAATCACCTGGACCACAAAACATTATTGTAGTAGAGGGAGTTATTGTTGTATCGGGTATCGTTGTAGCGAGAGTTTACTGTATATGAGGGTTGGAACTTTAATAGTGGCAACACAGCTGAAAAAACGCTACACAACAAAACCAAAGAATATCGTGTATACCACACGTAAACTACATACCTACCTTACCTCTCAGCAAAAAGACGCGTCCTGCCTACGTCACGCGCATGCGTAGTGACGCGAAGAACGGATCCTTGTATTAGCTCGCGGTCTAAAGTAAGTGTTGTCAGGATGTTTTCAAAACAAGAACAACGATTTTGGATAAAAATTGAATGTGCCAAAGGTCGTACAGCATGACAGTGTCATCAAGGGCTTCAAGTGGCTTACAGGGAATCTGCATTGCCTTACAGAACCGTAGCAAGATGGGTGAAAGCATTCAATGAAGGATGCCAAAACGTGGCAGACATGCTGCGGCCAGGTCGTCCGAGTGTCAGCGATGCAGACGTGCAAGCTGTTGCTGCATTAATGGACAGTGATCGCCGCCAAACGATTCGTCAGCTGGCCGGACAAACAGGATTAGCGCATACGACTGTGCTGCACATTCTGAAGGAACACCTGTTCATGAGAAAAATTGCTTCACGATGGGTTCCACATCAATTGACGGAAATGCAGAAATGGCTACGATACGATGCTGCCTGAACCCACCTGGAGCGTTACGAGCGTGAAAAAAATGCTTTTTTACGCCGTATCATTACGCTGGTTGAGACTTGGGCCCGATCGTACCAGCCAAAACTGAAACACCAATCAAACGAATGGCGTCATCACGGGTCACCACGACGTTCGAAATTTCGTCAGAACCCCAGCAATGTGAAAGTTATGGTGATTCTCGTGTACGACTGTGATGGTGTCATCCTAACGCATACCGTTCCCCCACAGCAGACCGTCACTGTGCAGTATTACTGCTTATTTTTGGAGCACAATCTCCGACCAGCTTTGAGAAAAAAACGGCGACACTTTCTGCAGAACGCTCCTCTCATTTTGCATGACAATGCTCGGCCGCATGCAGTGCAAACTGTGACTGATTTGTTCAAGCGATGGGGCTGGGAAGTGCTTTGCCATCCACCATACTCCCCAGATCTAAACCCTTGTGACTATGACTTAATTCTTAAGATGAAGGAACCACTTCGTGGCACTCGCTTCCAAACTGTTCATGAGATTCTTGCGGCAGTAGACCGGTCCATTCAAACTATCAACAAACCAGGCACTGCTACAGATATTCTGCGACTTCCACATCGTTGGAAACATGTTGTACACAATGCTGGCGACTATATTGAAGGACTGTAAAACATGGTGACATGAATCACTTTTGTATTCCTTGTAAATAAATAGTTGCCACTATTAAAGCTCCAACCCTCGTATATTTCATATTTCTTCTGAATTCCATATTACTAAAGAAATTAAATTATTCACTTTTTCTACACATTCTAAATGCATTTAGTGATTTTAGAAAAACAGAAATCCTTAATTAAATCAAAAAATTCTAAAATGAAAAGGAAACATGCTGAAGAAAGAAAGCGAATACATAAAGAAAATTATTCTTCAAAGATATGTGCAGTTATTATTATGTAAATTACGTAATTGTTTATGATTTCAGCCTTTACTATAATTTTCTATTTCTGTTTCCTCATATGATAGAGTTACTGAACCAGATTAAATTAAAATTAAATTGTATAATTTTTGACTACTAGTCCACCTTTTTAGTTCGAATTTGACTGTTCTTGTTTAATTATGTCACCATGAGATATAATTGACTTTGTTAGCATCAGAACATGCCTTTATGTTTGATCTAAGTTCTTTTCAAATAAGAGGCTTATTTAAACCTTTGTCTGATATTGTAGTTACTTTCAGACATAGTGATAATTTGCTTTGCGTCTATCAGGGGTTTTGGAATATTTAACTTTTACCAGATCAAGTAAACCCTTATAAGTACATTGTGGAGAGGTTGATAAATTAGGAGATAAAGCACAAGAAACTAGCATGAGCATTGGTTTGCATATTGATACAAATCTCTAATTATTGTTAGAAAAGATGCTTAAAGAGAAGGAAATCGGTATAAACTAGCCAAAATGTTTGGGAAGGCTTCAAATTAAAATGACAGATAAATATTTTGTTGAGTGTTGTTGTTACAAAACATAAATGTTTTGTAGCTTTTAATGTGTAATTATTCTAATATCATTTAAGAATCAGTGTCGTAAATAACATGTATTTCCAACTGTGAAATTTTATTAGATTTTGATTTTAATAGGGCTTTTTTTTTAAAAAAATATTGTTACAAAATAAAATTTAATAGTGGCCATGTAAATCCATAATGACTAAGGCTACCTATTTACCTAATTTAATTATTTATAACTAACTGTTTACCCTTAAAAATTATCTCTACATATTAAAGCGAGTTATTGCTTTTCATTAATACTCACTGTGGTCACAAGATAAAACACAAAAATGTAGAAATTCAAGTAAAGCTTATTCTTTGCATCTAGTGAGA
The DNA here is from genome assembly GCF_044657685.1 of Stegodyphus dumicola. Taxonomy (NCBI): domain Eukaryota; kingdom Metazoa; phylum Arthropoda; class Arachnida; order Araneae; family Eresidae; genus Stegodyphus; species Stegodyphus dumicola. The sequence continues at coordinate 156,638,937 of NC_140773.1, forward strand.
TAGTGAGACTTAATACAAAACAACTTATCACCTCTGGTGCTTTAATATCTTATTGGAACCTGAAAGTATATTAACTGGGTTACAACCCCTGGAACTCTACACAAAGCTATGACACTAACTGCATCAGAGCCTGACTAACTTTCAATACTTGCCAACAGTACCTACATTTCAGGTTTGTTCTAATCAGCAGGTCTCTCTCAAAGCAAGCAGCAGCGGTGATAACATTCAGCCTTTTGGGTTATGAATGAGGCTGATTATGATGCTTCTCATTTTAACCTATGCTGTTTGACATAAAATCTACCTGCTATTTACTAAACCTCTAGACAAGCGGTTCTCAACTTTTGACTAATGTGTACCATCTGAATAAAAATTGAAAACATTTAGTACCACCAAAGTACTACTACCACTGCCACCACTCTTGAACAAAGCTCAGATCGCATAAATTTACGAGTGTCAAAGAAAAAACTCAATCAGGATGTTGGGGTTTTAATTTTTGAAATAAATAGTTAAAAATACTTTGCTTCTTTGTGTACCACCTATTTTTTCTTGCGTACCACCAGTTGAGAACCTCTGCTCTAGGCTGACCAAGTATGTGAGAAAATGAGACATAAAAAAATCAACATAAAGCTAACTATTAGTAAAATGTAAATGTCACTTATTTTCTTTCAAATATGTCCAACCTATTATAGGGGTAAAATATTTAATGCTACTTGATAAACTGCATGAAGTTCTCAAACTTATTAATAATTACGTTAATTTACGTTTGGTAATAATGCATACTACTTAGGGATCTATTTTATTTTTAGGATGGTATTAAAAAAGTCAAATTCAGGCATAGAATGATATTTTTAATTGAATTTAGTCAGTTCCCATATGCTCATAGGTCCTTAATTTTTTTCATTAATGGTCCTTAAAAGTACTTAATTTCCGTGTGCAGATATGTGTACGAACCCTGATATACACACATAAACCAACATATTATGAAAGAAAGTTATTGTAGGCATCCAAATGAAACTAAATATACATATAAAAATATGTAAACTGATTATTAATGTGATGATGTTACATTCTCGTACCTCTATGTGACGATTCTGGCTTATACCAATTGAATCTTTTGGTCTCGTCCAATTTCCTATACATTTAATGTTATTTTGTACTGTTGTGGCAAAACTCCGAAAGCATAACAATCAGATCTAATGGATATCTCTTTGATTGAATTTTTTTTGTATTTTTCATATTTTGTTCTAGAATTTCTGTAAATTTAAATGAAAAAAGTTGCTAAACCTTAAAATCATCCAGGTATGTGATGTTAGGATTCACATTCCATTTGTAATGGAAAACACTTTTATGTTGCTTTTCTTTTTATCTTCACACACCATATGGTTCTTAGTCTGTATTCAGATAGTGGTGAAAATGTACTAGGTGGTAAGTGAATTTTAAAAAAGGAAATTTCAGATTTGCAAATTATGAGGTACACTTGTCACCTCTTAAATTTAGCAACTGAAAAAGGAGCAGCTTCTTTACTAATAAATGTGGACGAACACGTTGTTGATATTATTATCTTTAAAGGAGTTCTAAAAGGAAGAAAGAATTTAAACAGTTCCAACTGCTGTGTAATACTGAAATAAGAAAATTTGTGAAACGTGTGTACACGCTGGCTATCTTTAAAGAAATGTTTTTCTAAAATCCTCGATCAATGGAACCCACTTCTTGCATTTTTTAAAGAAGTAAATGCTTTTAGAGTAAAGATAAAAGGCTCTATTGAAAGTTATAAAATACCTAAAGCAAATGGAGATGTAGCTACTACTTCAACCGTTAAAAATAGATTGGAGAAAAACAAAGTAATTTTTGCACCAGTGAGGAATGAGTATCAAAATAATACTACAAAATATAAGTGTAAAGCTGATACAAATTTCTCTCAGTAATAATAATAAAAAAAGATCAACAAGAAAAACATAGAAAACTTAGATAAAGTTATAAAACCAGCTAGGATTAACATCTAGTAGAGTTTGATTGAAAACTGAAAGGTGCTGATGGAATTTTAAAGTATAATGTTGGCTATTCTGACAATTCCCCATAGTAATGCAGATTGTGAATGGATTTTCAGTGTTGCTGCAAAAACAAGGACTAAATTTAGATCTAGCATTATTAATGACACACTAGGAAAACTTTTATTAGCAAAAGCAGGCCTACGTGGCAGTTGCTATGAACAAAATTATGAAGTTTCTTTCTTAATGAAAGCAAAATCTGCCACTGTTAATAGTATTTGTACAAAAACTGATTAAATTGTCAGATATTTATTTAAAGTTAATTCATTATTAAAAGTATATTTTTGTCATTTAAAAAGTATTTTCGTTGTCGAGAAAAATCTCCTGATTTTTGAATGTCTTAGGTTGGCAAGTATGTGTTAGAAATCTAGAAAGCCATGTGGTATTCCAGTTTTAATTAAAAAAATATCTTTAATAATAAAACATATAATGTCAAAAAAAACTTTTTCAAATGGTGTTACATGGAATTACGTATAAAAATTTTTTAATATGTTACGAGTATGTTCATTTATTAATGAATGTATTCAAAATTTTTATATTTAATGTTATTTGGAAAATTTTAAAAGGCTTTCTCTAAACAATTATGATGATTCTAAATTTAATTATGACAGTTTACTTCCAAATTTGACTTTTTCTTTCAATCTGGTTTCTTTTTTATCTATTTTTTTAATTACTATTGTAATGTAAAAATAGTAAATTTCTAAGATAAACTTGAGTTTTAATTTTTGTATATTAATTTTTATTACAAATAGGTACTTGTAGCCATAAAAAGTAAATACAAACTTTGATTTTTTTTCTTTTCCTCATACGGTGCTAAAAGCCAGTTACCTTGCGTAAGGACAGAGGTTTTTATGTGTCATTGTATTACCACAGCCATCAGCAAGTAGTCACACTGATTCGCGTGTAGTGCAAGATTTGATCTACTTTACAGGGTTCATACGGTCCTTAAAAGACCTTAAGTTTTTTGGAATCGATTTTTGGTCCTTAAAAGTCCTTAATTTTGACGAAATTCGGCAAAAGGTCCTTAATTGTAATCATATGAAATTTCTGTCTTTTTTTATAACTGCCATTCTGAATGTGAATTAGCATTTTGGACAAATATTTCTAGTGATTCATTGACAAATTGAGTGGGGGAATAGGTTTATGGGTTATAATTTGTTCCTATTTCTAATATAAACGGGATACTCAAGTTTTTTAGCAAGAAGTGAAACATAAGCATTTCAAAATTATTTCATTTTTTTTTAAATGAAGAGCTCTTAAACAACATTTCGCATTTGGGAATAGACGGTTCCGAATTTGGCGACTTATCAATATTTTGGTGATTATAAGTTCGATTTCTATAGAAAACTTTTAATTCAGAAATCTGGGAATTTTTCGATAATATTTTTTTAAAACGTTATGACTTTGATCAATTTCATTAAAATAATGCTAATATATTGAAATTGTATTCAAGAAATAACATTAAAAGTAAACATTTTTATTTTTTACTTTCATATAAAGTGACATTACTTTCGATTTTGGCGTCTTATTATACCATATTTTGAATCTAAAAAATAAACAAGGTAATAAATGCTTTCCGCTTTAGCACAATTTATGAAACAATTCTTAGCGAAAGCAAAATAGCTATGTAATTAATTAAAACTGCCTTCATTGTACTTTTTTCATGGTGAGAGTTTTTCCCATGTAGTTGTCTCAATATGCATCAGTTTTCTCTGTAAAATTAATTTTATACTTTTTCGTCTGATTTTTTTAAGTGTGCCTACAATAAGGCTTTCAGGTTGGTTTTGTCAGCAGACCTCTCTCTAGGCAAGCGGTAGCAGTGGCAATAGCCAGTCTTCTGTAAGGAATCATGCCATGCGGATTATGATTTTGCTTCTCATTTTAACCTATGCCATTTGACCCGCTATTTACTAAACCTCTAATATGTGACAAAATGAGAGAAAAGAAAAATATCAACATTAAGCTAAATTAGTCAAACATAAATAAAATATCACTAATCTTTCAAATATGTCCAACTATTATAACGGTACAATATTTAATGCTACCTGATAAATTTAATAAAGTTTATTTTATTAACATATTTGATTTATAATTATGTTTTATAATAATGCATTCTACTTATGGATCTATTTTATTCTTCGGATGGTATCACTTAAGTGAAGTTCAGGCATGGCTAGTATCTTTAATTGAATTTATTCAGTTCACATTTGTTGATGGGACCTTAATTTTTTTCATTAATGGTCTTTAAAAGTACTTAATTTCCATCTGCAGAAATGCGTATCAACCCTGTCTTTATTATCATAAAATTAACATGATCGTACGAGGAAACCTGGTGATTTCTCACACAGGTATGAATAATGCCAGCACAGAAGAAGGGTAAAATGAACCCATTAATTATTCATCAAATTCTTAACACAAATGCACGTCCTCCGTGCTCACAATAACACCTATCTTGTGGGGGAACAACTTGAGAATAATTTAACAATACATTTAAAGATAAATACAGTAGAATACCAGAAATCAGCAAAGCTTTTGACCAAAGGTTGTGCGGATTTTAGGATTTTGCGGATTTCAGGACAGAAAATATAAATCATAATATTCAGACTAAAAATGCAAAATAAATAAGGCATATTAGATACATTTAATTAAATTATTATACGCTATTACAATAATTTATTATGTACATTAATTATTACATATTTAAATTGATTATATTATATTAGTATTCTATACATTAGTGCATACAGGGATATTTAAAAGCATTAGGGATGTATTCATTAGACATAAAAATAAGGGATATTAATAAAGCATAAAATATTTAATTTTTTCTACATGTCTCAAACATTTTTCTGATGGAGGTTTGTTTTTTAAGGATGCTCCAGAGTAATTTTTTTTTTTTTTTTTTTTTTTTTTTTTTTTTTGGTTGTTGTTTTTTGTAAATTAGATAGAGTCATAATCTCTTGCTCTGTGACACAGCTTTGTTGTTCTGAAAATTTTAGTTATTTTTCACCAAGTTCCAGACCCTCATTAAAAGATATTTTCTCACTTCTATCAAATTCACTACCTGTGTCGGTGTCAGAATTGTCTTCTTGCTGTGGCGAGTTCAAAACAGAGCCAATGATTTCATCATCAGTCATCTGACATGCCAGCGTTTGCTCATCTGAACACATCATCCATCAACAATATCTTCTTCTTGCAAAGCCTCCTCATTTATTTTTTCTTTTGAAAATAAAAGCAATTCTCTTGCTTTGATCTTTGCTGCACTGACCCTAAAACTAGAAAAATCACTATCATCACTCTCAGTTTCAATAAACACAGAAGATGGCCATACATTATGCCAGGCATTTACTAATGTTGTTTGGGAAACAGAATTCCATAATTCAGCTAACAAATAAATGTAGTTTTTGATGGTGATTTTTATATATATATATATATATATATATATATGTATATATGTGATTTGTGATTATATATATATATATATATATATATATATATATATATATATATATATATATATATATATATATATATATATATATAATCACAAAGTGGAATAGAATGGTCATTTGAAAGAACTTTTTTCAGAAACTCTGATTTATAGTATTTAATACTGTAGGCTGTAGTATTTAATACTGTGTATTATGCCCTGGTCCATTTGGTTGGATCAATGATGTAGTATTTGGGGACAAAAAAAAAAAAAGCCATCACATTATCACATGTTAAAATAGTTGCATCTGGATGTGCAGAGCAGTTGTCTAACAATAGTAAAATCTTGCAATTTGATGGTAACACCACACTGTTACAATGTCTTCTAGCCTCTTTAATGAAATGCTCCATGAACCATTCAGTCATAAGTTGTTTTGTAAATCAGGAATTTTTATTACTCCTGTAAATCACAGGTAAGGATTTTACTCCTTTCAGAGCTCTGGGATTGGTGCTCTTACCCACTACCACTGGTTTACATTTGTAAGTTCCTGCTGCATACTAAAATGGTAACTCTTTCTTTAGCATCTTTCAGGCCTACCAGCGGCCGAGCGGTAAAGACGCTGAACACTGGTAGTTCGGTCTGAGGTTCGAATCCCGCGAACGGGCTGGCTGCATGGGCATTTTCGTGGTTTTCCCCATGTGTAACGTGTATACGAGCCAGTTTCCCTTAGAAAGTCCTCCACGAAAGGCATCCCTCCCTTTAGGCAGATAGCCCTCGTGTGCTTTGCCATAACTGAATAACTGAACTCTTTAGCATCTTTCACCCCTGACGGTGCACTTTCTTCGCTTGTCACAAATGTCTTTCTTGGCAAACATCGCCAAAAAAGTCCAGTGTCGTCCATATTAAAAACCTGTTCTGGGCTAAGATTTTCTTTTGCCACTAAACAGAAAATTCATTAATAAACTCCTCTGCAGCATCTTTATCTGCTGAAAGTTTTTCCCCACATGCTTTCAGATAACATATACCGTGTCTCTGTTTAAATTTGTTCAGCCAACCGCTGCTGAAATTGCACAGCTCCTCAATTTTTAAATCAACACGAATCTGCTTGACCTTTTCTCTCAGGAACGGTCCTGAAATTTGTACCCCAACACTTCGCCGCTGCCGGAACCACTCGTACAAGACAGCATCGAGGTTTGCAGATTTCGCCTCATGCAAAGATTTCCATGCAAGAAAAGTGTTAGAATCACTGTGGCTGTAAAATTTCTACACTATTTCTTTATTTTTCCGTATATCATACACAGTTCATGTCGCTCTTTTATACGATTCTGCTATAAAGCGAGGAGTAGCACCTGCCTCCATCTTTTGCAAAATTTCCACATTTTGCATTACCGTCAATGCAATGAGTTTACGTTTTTCGGCATTGCAAGCAGTAAAATCATGAGTGCGTTTAAAATATTCTTAATTTATCCACAAAATATCCGGATAAAAAAAATGGCAGCACTAAACAATCTTGTGAACTTGAAAGAAGAGTTGAGTGAATCGTCTGCTTTTTTACCTCGATGCAGATTGCAGAGAAAAACACTTTTATCATGATGTCAATAATTTGCTATTTCCATTATGACTCATTATTATTTGGTAATTATGATGTCATTATTCAGTAAGTATTTTTTCTTCGATATTTCATACTCCATGTTGTGGTTTCTAGACCTATAAACTCAATGTTTATATTTTGAGAGGCAACACAGATTTCAAGTCAGCGGATTTTCGGAATTTGACTGTAGTAGTGCCATACAAATAATTTAGTTTAAGGCGAACTAGGCTGATTTAACAACCTACCCAGTGTTGTACTTATTAAATGGCCAAAAGGCATATCAGCAAATCAGTGTAACAGCAGCAAGGACAAAATAGTAACATGCACTGCCTACAAAATCATAATGCTGAATAAGCTAATAGTTTTGTCTAGTTTTATACTCTCTTCACTTAACCTTAAATTTGTATCCTGGCAAGGGAAAATGAGAGGTTCAGGAATGATACTTAAATCTTAAAATAATTTGTTATGCAAACTAAGGGAAATCCTACAGTAGAGAGCCTGTCATTTTTTGTGAAAGTTTTTGTACAGTAAGTGTTACATTGCTCTACAATAACAAAATCTGAATTTGTTTTATATTGCGTAAAAAAAATTATTTTATAACTATATATTAGAAACATTTTGATTTCTTGTTGATAATAACTCATGGTTTGACGAGCTTTTCAACTGACTGCAAAATTCATGATGATTCCTTTTCAAGAACTGTGAACATTCTCAAATGGTTCATACTCCAAATTCTGGAAAGTTTGGAGGAAGTGTTTCAACAGTATTTCAAGAAATTCACAAACTTATCACTTAGAGACTCAAATTCAAATTTAAGTCTTATTTCTGAGTTCCATTTTCAAATTATTATGATATTTTGTTAATTTATTTCTAAATTAAATTTGTTGTGTATTTAAATATGAAAAAGTTTGTGGAACAAATGACATGACATCACTATGCCCCTGAAGCACTTTATTTGCTTTCTCATAGCAATTGTAAATATTTCCCAAAATTTCTCTTTCTTTGCTAACACACTAATGCTTTCTTCTCTAAAGGTTTTCCTCTCACCAAGCCTTTTTTTTTACTTGAAGGGGGATTATGTAAGATAAAAAAATGTGTAACTCTTAATTATGCTTTAAATTAGCAATAGCTCCTTAATTTCCCTTTTTGGTTTGGGCACTTTCCCCTCTTTATTCTAAAAATAGTAATAACTTCTTTGTAACTGTATCATATCTGAAAATTAATTCCACATTATGTTATCTTAGCCTTCTGCACTGCATATAGCATTTAGCCAATCAGATTAATAAAAAAAAAAAATTAGTATAAATACTGGTTCAAACCAAATATGTGTATGCTTGCTAGTTAAAGGATGTTATTTCCTTCGCTTCATCTAAAAATGTAATGCGTCATCATCAAAATTGTGGGGTGCAGATTTTCTCATTATGATGTGCTATGTGATAGAATAATTAAGAAGTAATAACGAAATGTTTGGATTATAAAGTGATTTTGTAATTGGTCAAAGGTTCCCAGCATCATCTACTATGTAATCAAAATTTCAGTGATCTCACTTTAATCCACTTGCGGCTGTAGAGCAAATGGTGTCTTCCCTAGTCAAATACTCATCTAATATCAAATTATTTGCTAAATTATCATCACCCACACATTTATGTATATTGTCTATATGTATGTATACATAACAAAATTTGCTGCATGCCGTGTTGACTTTTCGTTTTGTTTATTTAAATCCAAATCATGCACATATTGTTGTCATTCTATTATATATGTTACCGTGAAAAAACGAAATTGGAGAATATTAAAACTTACCAAATGCGTCTGAAAGACCAAATATGTGGTTATATTCTTATGCATTCGGACCATCGCCTCTCCATGTTGACAAGCACAGATATGCTGTGGTAGAGGTCAAAACAAGAAGGCAGAAAGGAAGTATTCCACAACTAAATGCAGAGAATTGTTTTCGTTTTGTGATTTTGCATCGAATTGCTATACACGTTGTACCACTTTTCAAATTGTTACCACTAAATGTCAGAGTCCTGCATTATATTTGAAGAAATTAATGAGTCTGCATAAATGTATGTATGTTTCTTGCATTGTGATAAAACAACGGTACTTAAGAGCCATCCAATTTTAAATGAAGTAATCCTACTGCGCATTTTTGGCATCTGAAAGCCCAAATTTGGAATTTGTTTTATTATCAATTTCATATTTTGTAAAAACTTTAATGTTTTTTTTTTGATTAGCAAACTCAATGATTTAAAAGCGAGCAATGGCAACACTCTACATGGGGAGAAAACCTTTTTATCTCCTTCGCACAGAACTGTGTATCAGAAATTCTAAAGATATGCTTATTTTAAAATTATTTTGCAACATTGCTGTTGAACTGAATTTTATGGTTTAAGTGCAAAGAACCATGATATTTAATAAATAAAGGTAAAATACGGGACGTTAAAAAAACGCCCCTTTGAACGTAATTTAAAATCTGAAAACCGTTTTTTTTTCCCCTCTTTTCTTTTTTTATTTAGAAGAAGTACTGTTCGTTTTAAGTTCAGCAGTTTATTTACATGTGCTGTTACTTAAACTTTCTTCTATTTTAATATGCATTATAATACATTTTAATATCTGTATTCACCATCAATGCATGGTGAATATTGACCTTTGCCAGCATTAGTGTGAAATAAGGATATTTAACAAATATTTGGATGTACACCATGTAAATGTTGACATTCACTAGAGAATATCGATATTCTCCAGATTTTTGTCTTTCAGGGTATGTATATATGTATTAAGAATGATCCAACAGGCTCAAATGTCAGATTTTCAGAAATTGTGGGGGTTTTGTATTACTGGCAAATTATTTCAATGAATGATACCCTTACACTGTTACAAGTAATGTATCATTTGGGATTGATAAGTATTTGGTGCATTATGGAGATGGTTTTTTTTTCCAATCAGAATGAATGTTTGTGATTGAACATTACTTTACAGTGCATAAATTTCATTGCAATACTATCTTTTTCATGCATTTTTTTGGTGTTTGCAACATTTTATTCTTGACTTTTTCCATTTTCCCTGAACTTCAGAAATTTGGATAGGTACTTCATATCTTAGGGTGGATGCTTGCATTTTTTCAAAATCAGGTTATCGAGCAGAAAAAAACATTGTTTTATTAGGTTCATGAATATTTGGAAAGGTCTGTTGAGCGCTTCAAAATCTTGAATGCATTGTGAAGTAACGATCGATAGCAATAGCTCCTTAATTTCTATTTTTGGTTTAAGTACTTTCCCCTCCTTATTCTAAAAATAGTAAAAACTTCTTCGTAACTGCATCATATCTGGAAATTAATTCCTTCTGCACTGCATATAACTTTTAGCCAATCAGATTAATAAAAAAGATTAGTATAAATACTGGTTCAAACCAACTATGCTGTGTCTTTCTCTGCCTATGCTTGCTAGCTAAAGGATGTCATTTCTTTCGCTGCATCTAAAAATTGAATGCGTCATCATCAAAATTGTGGGGTGCAGATTTTGAATGTTTGGAAAGGTCTGTTTAAGAACTTCAAAAACTTTTCCTTAATGCATTGTGAAGTAATGATCATCAATTGTAAAAATTTGTACTACTGTAGGAAAACATATCTCCTTGCACCAAATGATTTTTAAAGCTAAAAGTTTAAACTGAAACAGAAATATCAAGTGATATGTTACTTGTAAAAGTTAGCGATATAATCTGTAGAAATAGAATCCACATTTTTTTTAAAGTTTGTGTGCGACTTTTGGATCACCTTGTATATGTTATCATAAAAAGATTATTGAAAACATAAAAATGGTGTTAATGAAATTATTTAGAAAATTAAAATATTTAACTTTACAATGCAGCAGTGCTACATGTGAACAAACTGTATATGTAATAATATAGAATAAATTCAAAAATTGAATTTTGGGCTAAGAAATCTATTTCTTCTAGCTGGTTTCTTCTGCTGTAGAATTTGCGAAGCCTAGCTTGGGCTCTGACTTATGAGTTGTATATTATTTTTTTTAATAACCAAGACTTTTTTTTTTAATTTGTAGTATCTTTTAAATTTTTATTCTTTTCTGAATAGTGTATCATGTTTTGGTTGGTTGAGGATATAGAGATGGGAATGTTATGCTGTGTAATGATGACATGCATTAAAAACCTAACTCTAGCATGAAAGTAGTACAGGGGTTCTCAATCAAGGGGAATTCTGCCTAGGATGAATTTTGTAGTGGGGATGTTGTCAGCCTTTTATTTAGCTGTTAAATATTTAATTTTAGTTTATGAGCATAAAAAACTACTCTTATTCAAGTTTTGGTATTAACCATCATTTACGTCGAGTTCTGTTGCAAAAAGTCAGCTACGGAATGTCACCAAATAATATGTATAGCTTTAGGTACTAATCTTGTATCGTGATACTGGGAATATTTGGTAATAAAAATTCAAAAATAAGAACTATGATATTCAAGAAGCAGAGTGCTTTGGCCGGCCAGCTGACGATGAGGCCCACCTGTGAGAACTTGTGAAAGAAAATCAGTATGCAAACAGTCAAGAGCTTGCTAAGGAGTTATATGTTAGTGCAATGTCCATTAGTCACGCTATGCATCACGTAAACTTAACATACAAGTTCAATCGCTGTGTGCTGCATGAGCCGACTCAAGCAGATAAGGACATACTTGTTCGAGCTTGCAGCAGTCTGCTCAAATATCAGTGCAAGGACAAAATTCTGCACTAGATTTTCACTTATAATGAAAAATGGATTTACTTCAACAACACAGACTGAAAAGGGAGTTGGTCTGCGTCCGGTGGGCCCGTCGGCAGCAGCGCAAATTGCAGTTTGACTAACAAAAAGATCATGCTTTGTAGCTAGTGGGATTGCTGTGGTATTATCCACAAAGAGTTGCTAGAAAAAGGTAAAACCATTGACGGTAATGTGTATTGTGAAATGCTAATCTCGCGTTGATGCTTCTATCAAAGGAATAAGTCTTAACTTAGTTCTGGTGCAAAAAGGTCATGTTCCATCAAGATAATGCAAGACCCACATGTGTTTGCATTCATCGGCTGGATTTTGTATGGCCTCAAAAGGGATCTTTTGCCATACCCATCATGTAGTGCCGATATAGCTTCTTCAGACTTGTAATTTTTTTCACATTTACAGCTACATCTTGCTGGTGCTATTTTTCCATTCTGCAGAGGATGTCGAAAATGAGGTTGAGCTGTTTTTGGACTCGTAGCCACCAAATTTCTGGGCTGAAGGCTTTAAAAAACTTCCGAAACATTAGCAGAAAATCATAGATTTGGATGGTGATTGCTACCTACACTAAAGGGTACTGCTTTCATTTTTTTTTTTTTTTTTTTTTTTAATAAGATGGTGGAAAACTTTTGTTACAACCATATAGACATTTTTCAAATTTTGAAAAAGAAGGGAGAATGACATTCTAGCAATGGTGAAAAAAAGGGCTGCATGAGGCAAAAATGCTTGAGAACCACTGTATTAGTATTCATTTTAAGAAGAAATCTATAAATGTTTTAATTGTGTTTTTATTGAATTTTCAGGCGAGATGGTCTACTTTTTCTCAGAACATCTCTTGAAAGGCATGAAAAGCTTAATGAAGAAAGCATGGGATTACGAGTGTGTGAGATTTTAAAGGTGGGCATAATATATTAATTTTATATTTTATTGATATATATTTGATAAATAGTTTTGGAATATAATCTAACTAGAATATCTAAAAGTAAAAATTTTGTTGAGGAAAGTAAATTAAAAATTATTTCAGAATTTCACATTTAATTAGGAAGTTGTAATTTATGCTTACTTTCTTATATGCTCATGTTTCATGTTGGAACAGTGGTCTTCAGATTGTGTTCCACAGAACCTTGGGGCACCAAGTAACTCCTTTTACAACAAAACAAAATACAGCATTATCCTCAATGATCTAAATACCGTAGAGAAAAAAAGGATAACAAACCTGGAAGTAATAATAAAGAAAAGGATAATCTTTTGGGGGTATCAGCTGAGGTAATTTATGTTTCTTAGATGGATGTGGAAGAGGGACTGGACATCTAGAGACATCTACAAAAATCCAAAAACTAGCACGGAAGGAGCAAACATCAAGCATAATGGCCACCCTTATTTCGTGACACTGTCACGGCTTCTACCAGTGTTAATGTCAAAGATATAATTGATTTACATAATTCTGTATGCCTGGCTGTTTAAAAAACTATGCTAAACCTAATACAGTCAAAAGTCGTTAATTCGGACATCCATAATTCGGACCTCAAAGCTACAAACTTTCGCGCATGCGCCGCGTTGAAGCATGCTTATAAGATCTTTACGGCTGCGAATATGCGTTTAATGCATAACGGACGGTATAAGCTAAGCTAAAATTATCTAATTCAGTTAATGTTGCAGATTGCATAGTTCCTTTATCTTCGAATTGGATCCGGCTTATTATTTTTTGCAGACTGTTAGAGCAATTTTATAAAAGTAAGCTCTAACTTTCGATTATGTCAAATAGAATTTCCGATATATATTTACTAATATGTAAACGTATATATTTACTAATATGTAAACAAAGTGAAAGTATGTTTCGAAGTCCATTAAACAAAAAGTGGAATTGCTGCAAAAAATGGATAAAGGCATAATCCTTTGTTTATCTAACCATTCCAAAATCTGTTTATCAATTTCATGCTGCTCTGCGGGAGAGGGGGGGGACGCCGCGGCACGCAATGAATTGGAAGTTGATCTGTCAGCACTATCCTTATCTTCAGGGCAGATGTTTTTATTTTATTTGGCTTATAATTCCTTACTAAATGTAGTATTTCATCTAGATGTACTTCGTCTTTGATATGATTTAAATCAAATTCCTCATCATTATAATTCGCTTCCAATAGTGAAGAAAGTGACACAGAGTTTATTGAAAACGAAAAAATTTCAATTGACAAATTAGTCGGTATTCTCGACACAGCAATTATAGGACTTCAACAGCGGAACTTTGAAACTGAAGAAGAAATTATGTCTGTTTATAGAATTAAAGAGAATGTATTATCACATACAAAACGAAGCAACTTAAACAACTTACATTGAAAGAAATGTTTAATAAAGTAAACAAATAAATTAAGACACAATAACACGCCGAATAAATACTAATTCAGAAGTCAAACAACAAAAATCAGCGTTATATTTACCAAATTTTCACAGAACAACTGTGAAAATTTGGTAAATATAACGCTGATTTTTGTTGTTTGACTTCTGAATTAAACAAATAAATATTAAGCTTTTTTTTTTTTTTTTTTCCTTGTAAATTTTGATACTCTTTAGATCATAATTGTTCTGTATTTCATAAATTATGGTTTCATATTTTTAATTTTTTAATTTCTGCATGCCATCTTACCAGATTTAAACTGATGATGTATAATCCGGAAAAATCGATAATCCGGAATCGCCGAAGTCCCGAAGAGTCCGGATTAACGACTTTTGACTGTACAATAAGCTAAACTTTGGCAATACTCTTTCTTCAGGAAAGACAGGTAGGTGAGCGTGACTGTGGAGGTATTCTCATCTCACTTGACTATCCCTTTAGTTTGATTTCTTTAACCCATTCAGAACCAACATCACGTAGGCATGACACAACGATTCCAGTGTTCCTTATCTCCCAAGTTGTACGGCAATGTCTTAATGACATTGCAAAAACATTGCAATATGTCGTCTTTAAGACTCCCAGATGTCCACGAAACTCCACTGTTTTGCAACCGTTGCAAAGACGTCTTTATTACGTCTTTGCAGATGAGGTTTTTGTCGAACAGACGTCATTATTGCATCTTTATTAGATTATATTCTGGTTGTGAAAGCATCGTATCACATCTTAACGATGCCTAAATTTTCACAAAATTAGACCTTTTTGCAACAATTGTGAAAATGTCGTTATTATGTCATTGTGTTACATATTGATTTATGCAGAAAACTAAGCTTAATAATTAATGTATTTTTCTTCTTTTTTAAAATTTTGTATTCCTTGCATTTTTCTAAAGTTTATACATTTTATCATTTCCTGAAAACAACTTTTTCTCTTTAGAATAAATATGCATAATTAATAATAGCCTTAATTATTTTCAGTACTTTAAACTATATTTTTTAAATAACTTAAATTCCAAGTCACGGTTATTTAAGATTTCATCATTTTCCCCCCTTAATCATTTAGTATGTAAGTGAAAATAATTATGAAAGTGGTTATTATAAATATATAACATTAATAGTAAGTTTTAAGTAAATAAAACTCAATCAGACATAAATAACTGTAAAGATATATATGTGGGTAAAAAAACAGAGCGTTTCTGATTATAACAGCATTATCACATTTATTTCTGTTAAATCTCAGAGACATTGAAAAATGCCTCCGTCATGATAAGTTAGGAAGCGGTTCTTAAGGTTCAGTATTTTGTCCGAACTCGAGTATAAATTTATTCGTGTTTCATAGTAAAAAATATAACCAATAACTTCTATATCTCCAAAGTATGCAAATGAAACACTGTATAAAGTAGTTAATAAATGTGATCAAATGTATTTCATACAAAAATATATCTAAATCTAATAACCAAAAAAAGAACTTCCCATATTCATATCTAAAATAAAATAATAACCTAACAAGCAACATACATGATAGCAGTACTTAGGAAAAAACATGAATGAGCAGTGTTTGAAAGTATAAATTAGCAGAAGGAATGTAACAGAGCTAAAATTTCTAATTAATAAAAAATTATTTGTGGTTTTTAAATGGTAAGCAATTAAAAGTGCAATAATTGTGGAATGCAGTACAGTCAAAAGTCTGTAATCCGGACTCGTCGGGACTTCGGTGATTCTGGATTATAGATCATCAGTTTAAATCTGGTAAGATGGCATGCATAAATTATAAAATTAAAAATATGAAATCGTAATTTATGAAATAGAGCAATTATGATCTAAAGGGTATCAAAATTTACAAAAAAAAAAGCTTAATATTTATTTGTTTACTTTATTAAACATTTCTTTCAACGCGCGCATACATAAAGCATACATTACGCATAGTCGAAATTAGAAAATTGCAACCAGAAAACTGCTTGATGTGTATTCGTTATATTTATAATGATATGATTATATCATATTTATAATGATTTGATATGATTTAAATCATATCAAAGATGGAGTACATCGAGATAAAATACTACATTTAGTAAGGAATTATAAGCCGAATAAAATAAAATTATCTGTCCTGAAGATAAGGATAGTTGCTGACAGATCAACGTCCAGTTCATTGCGCGCCGCGTCGTCCCCCGCAGAGCAGCGTGAAATTGATAAACATATTTCGGAATGGTTAGAGAATCAAAGGATATGCTTTTTTCCACTTTTTGTTTGATGGACATCGAAACATGCTTTCACTTTGTAGATCCTTTGGTAGCTCAAGAATCGGAAATTCTTTTTGACATAATCGAAAGTTCAAGCTTTACTTTTGTAAAATTTCTCTAACAGTTTGCAAAAAATAATAAGCCGGATTCAATTAGAAGATTAAGGAACAACGCAATCTGCAAAATTAACTGAAATAGATAATTAGATAATTTTAGCTTGGCTTATATACCGTCCGTTATACGTTAAACGCACATGTGTAGACGCATATGCGCATGCGTAAAGGTGTTACCCGCATGCATTAACGCATTATGCGTTGATGCATGCGCAGAAAATTTGTAGCTTTGAGGTCCGGATTATAGATCATTTAGGATTATGGACATCCAAATTAAAGACTTTTGACTGTATTTACTAATAATGCTGAAGTTTTTAACACAACTTCTTTCGATCATGTGTTAATGTATTTATTTATTTTTAGTTTCTACGTTTTAGAATAGTGGTAGATTACATTGATTATTTCATGCACTTTATATAATCAATAGCTTTCCTTTTGTTACTGTACAGGAATAATTTAAATAATATAGTATACGATAGTAAGCTAAGTACATTAAAATAAGCTCTTTGTTAAATAGCACATGATGAAACTTTTTGTTTCTATTATGAATTTCTGTGTTATCACAAGCACATAAAATGAAAGCAAAGAAAATAGAATATACTTAAATTTAATAAAAAAATAAAACCTAATTTCCAATATTCATTTATTGAGATAATCTAATAAACATACATAATGGCAATATTTTAAAAAACGCAAATTACTCAGTGTTTGAAAGAATAGATACAAAACGAAAAGTAATAAAACTGCAATTTGCAATCAATAAAAAATATTTAGTGTGTTTTAATATTACACAATTAAATATCACATAATTATATATTACAATATTTCATAGTAATGCTAATGTTTCCATAACACTATTTTTTTATCATACATTTCATACACTTTAAAATCGTTAACTTTTTCTGCATACTATACTAAAGACAACATAATATAAAATGTGCATTAATATTAATTTTAATGTATTCCTTGTATTTTTCTAATATGTTATTACATATATCTAATTCATCTTCAGCAGTCATATTAAGTACCAGTCCAATAATTTGTTTCTATTTTGAAACTCATGAACATACCATAACAGCTTGAATTGTTTGTGCTTCTTCATTGATTGCATTTTCAGCAGAACCAAAAAATGCCTTAACATTGTATGTTGTTTTTGGTTGTATATGAATTAATTTTGAGCATCAACACAATAATCGATTAATATGAATGCTATACAATATAGCACTTACGGCGTTATAACCGAATCGCTAATCCGTGTATCCAGATATTGCGCCGCTGGGGCCACTGTAGATTGGAAAAAACCACCATATAATTTTAATCACTGGTAGCACATTAAAGACCAAAACAGAATACTCTTTCACTGTATGGATGATTTTAGCAAGCTGCATCCAACATTTTCTTTAAACGATGCATCCAAAATTCAAAATGTTGATGTGGTCTTGTAGCGTAGATATTCACAAACAAAATAAGCAGGAATTCAGCATTACCACAATGATTTCTCCTCAATTTAAAATAAACTGCCATCACTATATTCTTGTGCATTGTTCTTTTTCTGTATTGAAGCTCTCCAGTATATAATTCCGACGTTGAATTGCAAAACCGTGAAGAAAACATTCCTGAAAATACGACAGAGTCTGAAATTTATTGTGCAGTTAACTAAAGTGTTCGAATTTGACAGCTAGCCAAAGCGCACAGGCCTCGAGCTCACATGTTCGTTTATATAATCATTCAGTAAATTATATACATGGGATGTCAATTGGTTGAACATCATATCAGTGCAACTTTTCAGCGAGTTATACGATTGTATTAAATCTTTCGACGGTTCTTCTGATAATTTAATAGAATCTTTTTTTAAATGACTTGGAAAAATTATTTCAACTGAATAGAATTACGAACAATGTTCACAAGGTTATATTTACAAAAAATATTTATTGGGCTTGCTAAAACATTTGTAATGTCAATGTCTCCAAATCCCGAGTATACTGTATACTAGGATTAAACCAAGCATTTTTAAATGCATGGAGATGGACAAAATCATAACAAGCAGTTCATCAGAACTTTTATAGGTAATGAATTTCGTAGTTTTGTTCACAGTTTCTGGAATTTTGATGTCAACATTTATTAGTAATTTATCCATTAATAATTTAAGCCATTAATTTTGTCGTTTTCCATTAAAAGTGTTAATATTTCTTTCTTCTTTTCCATTAAATTTTTTGTTCTGTTTCTTCTGAGATATTTTGAACAGCCATTAAATATGCATGGATATGCAACGTCTTTTAACATCGAACGTTTTCTCAAAATTCTTAAAATGGCCCCATTTTTATCGGGAATGCATCTTCACACACAATCATATCTTTGCAAAAAATTTACTTGCACTGTATGCGGGAAAATGTTTCATATTATGTCACCATATTAATTCAAGTAAATTCATCCTTACTTCAAAAATAATAAAATCATATTTCAGTAGTGAAATAATTGCTAACATGTGATTTGCATTGATTTCGGAAATATGATTTTTAAAAATATTTAAAATGCATAACTTAATAACTTACTTTATAGATTAGTTTCAGTTTTAAATATTTTGCTATAATATTTATAAATAAATATTTTAAGTATTAATTATTTTAACAATAATTTTGCACATATTTTTAGTAATAATTAAATTTAATAAATCAAAAGTATTTATATTTCATTAGATGAATCTACCTTAGATTAATATATTTAGATGAAATAAAGTAATAAAACATTGCTAAATAAATCTTATGCAAACTTCAGATTCTGGAAAGGGCAGATTTAGTCGCTTTTCAGTATAAAAGTAATGCTGATGAACTATGAAAAAGATGCTAAAACGACCATGTCTAAAAAGCAGTCATATCATGACGTTTCAGCGGCGTCGAGAAATTGGCAAGATGCAGCGACAAATATTTTGCGTCTCAACGTTGTAAAGACGGCATAAAAGTTGCCACGACCACTTTGTAACTTCTCGGACCAGTTTGCAACGCCATGTGCTACTTGGATTGCTAAGACCGCCGATCGATCTCTTCAGCCCACTGTAACTATACTTAACTTCCATGAGCATACAAAGACTTTTCATGCTCTTCACTTGGCCATCTGTTTATCTGTGCTGCAGTTTTACACATTTAGAGTTGGAAATGATCCTTATAATAGTGATTGTTTCCTATTTTTATATCTTCTGCATGAGAAGAAGTAAATCTGTTGGAAGTCTCCATGCCCAGTCAAGTATAAAACGAGGGAGGTAGAGGTTGAGAGTTGATAGACTTCCTCATTATAAACCCGGGAGGGCTATCAAATATAACATGATAAATCCCATACCCTGTCAAGTATAAAAACAAGAGAGATTCCTTTGTTTTGTACTTGAAAGAGCAGACTGGGAACTCTTCTCATCTCTTGCTGAGCTTATAGAAGACAGGATAAAAGATGTGTCTAGTACTCAAAACTATGGCAGAATTGCGAATGTCAAGAAGCTTTAAAAAAATAGAGAAAAGCTTGGGGAGCCTTCCATAGGTATCCTACTTTATCAGAGCCTTAAAAATAGCCAGAAGAAATGCAAGAAAAAAGCCAGAGGGATTCATGGATATTATATGTCATCAGTAATATTTTCTATGCCAAGCACAAGTGTTTGGGAAAGAAAAAAGCTTATTAGCAGCAGAGAAGAAACGGTGAATACTATTGATGAGATATTTGCTTTCATTTCTTCCTGTAACTACTTCTTGTAATGGCTTTGCTATAAAAAAGGTAACATTAAAGTATAAAATTAAACTTGGAGAAAAATATCTCTACTAACATACAGCTAGTGTGCACCTTTACTAGTCCATGGCTAACATTAAATTCCCTTAAATCTAGCAATTTCTAAGGAGAAGTGAAATGCACCAAGTGCACCTTGTTGATCACCAAATGCTACACCTTTGTCACAAGATAGTTCATTTTATTTACAAATCAATCATGAATCTGGAAACCAAAATTGAGCAGCTGTTTGTTATCAGTGAGAGAAAAAAAATCTACATGTACATTTAAACATTTTAGACTAATATTCAAGTCTCAATTAAATAATTACAATTGCTTATCATTTTACTGTATAAAAATGGGTACACATAACATTTTTAGTAACTTCCATTAATGATTTCAAATATTATTATAACAGTATCTCTGTAAGCGTGTTCAAATATACCCATACAAATATTACTTCAGTGAGGAAAGTAAAATAGAGCATTTTATTTCTATGTATGAAAATCATTAATAAAACATTATCAAAATTTCTCTGTTCACACTACATGAGTATGTATTTAATTCTATTCTTTTCAGTTATATGCAATGAAAAAATTACACAGAGTTTTTTTTTTCCTTTTTCTAAAACAGATTTTGTTAAAGTTTTCTTTCATTAATTAATGATGCTTGCATTGCAGCTCTTATCTTTGAAAAAATATCCAAATAAATTCACCACTTATCTTAAATATCTGTTACACAATTTTTTCTCTTTTATTTCAGCTTATAACTTATTTTTTGCAAAACTGTTGTTACTAATCTCCATGTCTAGGAATATACTAGACGAGATCCTGAGGAGACTTATAAAGGTCCTCAAGAGGCAACTCCAGGCACTCAAGGCTATGTGCTGGTGATGCCGGTGCATTTTGACATTTAGAACAAATTGGGTGCATCTTGAAACCTCTCTCAAAAGAAGTCCTTTCAGATGTCCACTGAAGAATTGGGAAAAGTATTGTCTGAACACATCTATTGCAATTAATAGCAAGAGATCTTCCAGGAAAATCAGCTTGATACCAGGGATGATTCGGGGGAACGAGCCAAATTTGCTTGTCTGCATGTCTTCTAATGGAATACAGTTCAAGATATGTCAATGAATTGGTAACCGGTAATGGTTCTTCAGAACCCTTCTTCGCCAGAATGTCTGCCATTTCATTCCCCCATATGTCATCATGGGAAGGAATCCACTAAAGGTGCACTTCACAGAGTGACAAGACCTGCTTAAGCTTGCTAAGAATTGCAACTCCGGCCCTATCACCAACTCTTCGCCAGTGTGAAAGATATTGCATGGCGCTATGTGCAAAACTGCAAAATTTTTAAGAAAAGAAAAACTCCTCAATCACTAATTATATTAATGTTGGGTGACTATGAACAGTAAGTTGTTCAACGTTCACTGGTGGGGAGTCTGGATAATGCTCCCACATTTCTTCTGGGCAGTGCTATATTTTTACAATGCTATGGCCCATTGTTTCAATTTTGGCGACTGCGGAGTATTTCTTGCCGTAAATGCTAGTGGCTTGTGATCGGTTACGATCTTTATAGTTGAACTGAATATCCATGGTTCAAACTTTTCTAGTGCGCTTACTAACAGTGTTAGCTTCAATTTCTAAAGTCGATTAGCTTTGTTTTGGTTTCGGTAGTTTTTTACATACAGAGCACACAGGATATTGCTTCTCTCTCCTTTGCTGTGATAAACAGGTACCTACTCTGACTTGTGATGCATCTGAATGAAAGAAAAACGAATCATTCATTGTATCGTCGCATAGGTATTTCTCCAGACCATGAAGACTTCAGTATTGCTAAAGAACCCCTTTGAATGCTCTAAGTAATCTACTGCTGATTTATTTAGATAGGTGTAGGTATTTTTCCAGAGCATGAAGACTTCAGTATTGCTAAAGGACCCATTGAAGAGTCAGTCTGGTGCATGATGCAACATTTGTTTGAGGGACTTCCATCTTTCAACCAATCCATTTGAAGCACTGTAAGCAAGAGTGGGGAATCTAAGAAGAGAACTTAGTCTTTTCTGAAATTTAGTTCATTTTGAAACAAAGTTGCTTAATATCTCCAAAAGTGCATCACACGTGGCTTTTGCTGTCAAGCTCCTCAGTGGGATTGCTTCTGGCTATTGAGAATGTTGAGCTACCAGGCATAATACATATTTATGTTTTCCAGCAGAACAAAGCACGGTTGGAAACAGTCTGCCCCAATATTTGTTTTTGGTGATATGAAAGATGATTAATAAATAAATAGTTCCACTTTTCTCTTCAGCTAACTTCCATACCTCTATCAGCAATGGACATTTTCACTGCTCTCTTTGGAAGTTTTTAGCTGGCGAGAAGTATGTGATTCCATTAATGCTTTTTTTTTCTCCTCTTTGGTTTTCTTCCAAAAGCAACAGTGGGGAGGAGGATTCTAAGTTCTTCTTTGTTTGCATTTTGTCAAACAGACTCAGCAAATTTTCTTCTTCAGAATTATTTCTATTTAAAATGTTGATGTTTGATTCTTCTCCTGCAGAATGAATCAACAGTTTTTGTATCTCTGAAATTATTAAACAAGGCACATTTAGCTTATCAGTCACTGCAGTTAGCATATTTATAAAATGAAATAATTTATTTCCATAATTCTAATAATGAATAAGGTATAAATAAATTTTTTGCTTCATTTGGCTGTCTGAAAGCAGAGATTAGCATGATTTTATTTGCTTCTTGGTCTTCTATCTCTGCACCACCGATGAATGTAATTGATCATTATCTGTGTTCCGGAGCCTAAAATAGCTTTGATTTCCTCAGAGTTGATAAAAACATCTGTTTTTTTTGCTGTGGTTGGATGATACTTCCTTCGAATTTGGGTTGTAGATGGAATGAGTTTATCTACATCTTCTTCTCTTGGTGTTCTATTTAAATTTCTGGAAGTTCTGGAATCATCTTTTTCATTCTGCCGTTTATCTGGTCAGTCTCTTGCAATGTGTTGATAGCTTTCACAAATATAACATTCTTTACTTCTTGTGGGAAAACCCTTCTTGTCTTGAGTATTCTCTTCCCATGTGAGAGAGTATATTTAGGATGTATCCATGAATCTCGGCGGTCATTTAGTTTTGTTTCAGCCTTCGTTGAAAGATTTTTGTGTTGCTGCAAAATAGATATCGCATTCTTAGCTAATTCTTACGGTTTCAAACATTTATTTTCTTGGTGTGTGATGCTGTTTCTCCATCTAAAGCATGAAATAATTTATCAGAAGTAATTAATTTCTTGAGTGTTTGAAATCTTTTACTTCTCTTGATTTATTATATCAGTCCTAGTGTGGTTGTCATTTGTGAAGCAAACTGGATATGCCTTTCCCAGGAATAACATAAGTTTTCTGGTTTCTAAAGCTTTCTAAGCCACTATTCCAGAATAAGAGCTTTCACTTTTTGTAATTTTGCAGATCTTCCTCTTTTATGTAGATCAGGATGTTTGAAGCTTTTTCACTGATTACTTTCACTAATATTTCTGCTTTTTTTTTTTAGTCCAAAGGGGCTTTGTCCCTGAAGGACTATTGTTTTCGTTTTGCGATTTTGCGTCGGACTCATGAACGTCGGTTCACTTTTCAAACTGTTGCCACAAAATGTTAGAGTCCTGCATTATATTTGAAGAAATTAAATAATGAAAAATCTGCATAAATGATTGTCTATTTCTCGCATTGTGATAAAACAATGTACATAGAGCCATCGAATTTTGAATGACGAAATCCTACTGCGAATATGGGCATCTGAAATCCCAAATTTGGAATTTGTTTTATTATAGATTTTATATTTTGTAAAACTTTAACGAATTTTTGATTTACAAACTCAATGCTTTAAAAGCGAGAAATGGCAACGTTATATATAAAAAAAATACTTTTATCTCCATCTCGCGAGACTGTGTATATCGGAAATTCTAAAGATATGCTTAATTTAACATTATTTTGCGATATTGCTCTTGAACTGAATTTTATGGTTTAAGTGCAAAGAACATGATATTTAATAAATAAAGGTAACACTCAAAACGTTAAAAAAAGCCCCTTTGGACGTAATTTAAAATCTGAAACATTTCAGATTTTTTTTTTTTTTTTTTTTTTTTTTTTGTGTGTGTGTGTGTGTGTGTGTGTAATTTTGCAGATTTTTCACCTTTATGTAGATCAGGATATTTCAAGCTTTTTCTCCAGTTACTTTCAATAATATTTCTGCTTTGAACTCTTCTGGAATTTTCTTGTGCTCTTTCAATAGAATTGAAAAATGTATTCCATGTTTCTGCTTTCTTTGGTACTGGCATAGTCAGTGTTTCTACTTCTTTGATAAGCTTAGCTTCTGTGCTGGTGTTTTGGGTGGAAGGTCTCGGACTTTCTCCATTTTGAATTGCTCAAATCTTTGCTAATTCAATTTTGTGTTCTTTTTCAGTCCTTTTGTATTTTCAGTTTCTCTTCCATTTGTATTACTTCGATTACTTTTCTTCTGTTCTCATTATTCATTTCATCTTTTCTTGTTCTATTCTCAGTTTCCATTTCTCTTTTTCCTTTTCTGTTTTTCAAGATAGTAGTCAGAATTTTTTTCGAAGTCAGTATCTTGAATGGATTCCTTGCAGTTCTACAGTTTATGTTTCAATTTTACCAGTTTCAAATCTGTTGTTGCTTCTTTGCCAATTTCCAATAAGACAGTTACCAAATCTTCTTTTCTTCATGTTTTTGAACATTTTGTTTTCTTTTAAACTTTTCAACTTCAGAACATAATTATTCTTATGCTTCTTATTCCGATTCAGAAACGCAAACTTCTTTCAGTGTGTGGCATATCCCTTTTTGTTTTCACTGCTCTGGAATGTGAGTCGAAATCGAGGGAATTGTAATAGCTTTGGCCATTAACAAGGCACCATTTGACTAAACAGAACAGAGTATTTATTAAAACAACATTAAAGCATAAAATTAAACTCTGCAGAATACTGCTTCTATAACATACAACTAGCGAGCACCTTGCTAGTTCTCATCAAGTGTTCAGCTCCCTTAAATATAATAACCTCTCAGGAGAAGAGATGAAATGCACCAAGCAGGCTTTGTAGATCGCCAAACAATCACCAAATATTACGTTACCCTCTAGCTTTTCTTTCTGTCAAAATATGCTCTGAGATGAATCGCATTGCATTCAGCCCTTCACCATGCTTGAGCTAAAGAGAGCTTTGTTGCAGTCATATAGGTCTAGTCCAGGTCTAGATGATGTGAGTTAAGAAATGCTGAAGCATGTCTTTTCTAAGTCAGCTGCCTTTCTCAGGACACACATATATCAGGGTACGTACATATATACATGCATACATGAACATCCATATGTACAAGCATATATTTCTGAATGCGGCATACGATAATAGAAGAATACGATTTTTTTCTTACCACTGATTTGAATAAGCGACTAACAATATAAGCTCTTAATCTTACACCATCCCATCCTATTCCATCCCTCTTACAGTTAGTCCAGTTTTGCTGTTTATACTGTTGTGGTAATGCTGTGAAAGTTTGATCTTAATTCCTCCATTTTTCTTCCTTTTGTTGCAAGTATATGATGGCTGCTGCATTAGAAGTTTGCAACAAAGAGGAACAACAGGCAGTGATCCGATTCCTCTGGTCGGAGGGTGTCAAAGGGTCAGACATGAATAAGTGAATCAGTATCAATGAGGTAGCATCTGCTTTTAACATTAGTCATGTTTCTGGCCATCAAATCATCCATGACGAGCTCGGTTTTCATAAAGTCTGTGCACAGTGGGTACTAAGAAAGCTTATTGCAGAACACAAGCTCACTCATGTTAGTGTATGTCAACGCTTTGTCAAAACACAGTTTTATGTGATAGTGTACTTTTCCCATATTGCGATGATAGTCTGTGATGAATGTCAGACCCTTTGACACCCTCCGACCAGAGGAATCAGATCACTACTCATTGTTCCTCTTTGGTGCAAACTTCTAATTGAGCAGTCATGATATATCTGCAACAGAAGGAAGAAAAATGGAGGAATTAAGATCAAACTTTCACATCATTACCACAACAGTATAACAAAATATACGAGAACAGAAAGTAAAGTGCACAATGTGAGAAAAGTTATGACAAAAATGTAGATAATTTTTGACTTGCACTCGTATTTTGTATTATTTAACTTCTTTGATGGCAAAATATTAGCCCACTGCTAGGCTAACAAAATTTATTTTGACCAAATTTTCAAATTAGTGTATGTTTTCATACTTCTGACCATTTTATAACTATCTTCATTCAAATTAATTCAAATATAATAAAATTCGATTCAAATATTATTTGAAATTAATGCCATTAGAATCTTGAAATAACTAGTGTTTATTACTTAAAAATTTGCTAAATATAACCTATTTGGTCGTTCTGAGGCACTATTTGAATTGAACCTTGAGGGTACAGGAGATGACCACCCCTCATTTACTACAGTCAAAAGTCTTTAATCCGGACTCGTAGGGACTTCGGCGATTCCGGATTATCGATTTTTCTGGATTATAGATCATCAGTTTAAATCTGGTAAGATGGCATGCAGAAATTATAAAATTAAAAATATGGAAATTTAATTTATAAAATAATGAGCAATTATGATCTAAAGGGTATCAAAATATACAAAAAAAGAAGCTTAATATTTATTTGTTTACTTTATTAAACATTTCTTTCAACGCGCGCATGCGTACCTTACGCATAGCTGAAATTATTGTAGAAAATTGCAACCAGAAAACTATTTGATTTGTATTCGTGATATTTATAATGACGAGGAATTTGATTTAAGTCATATCAAAGACGGAGGAATTATAAGCCGAATAAAATAAAAACATCTGCCCTGAAGATAACGATAGTGCTGACAGATCAACTTCTAGTTCATTGCGCGCCGCAACGCCCCCCCCCCCCCCCCGCGCGCAGAGCGGCGTGAAATTGATAAACAGATTTCGGAACGATTAGATAAACAAAGGATATACCTTTATCCATTTTTTGTAGCAATTTGTTTTTTGTTTGATGGACATCGAAACATACTTTCGTTTTCTAGATCCTTTGGGAGCTCCAGCATCAGAAATTCTATTTGACATAATCGAAAGTTCAAGCTTACTTTTATAAAATTGCTCTTACAGTCTGCAAAAAATAATAAGCCGGATCCAATTCGAAGATTAAGGAACAACGCAATCATCGACATTAACTGAAATAGATAATTAGATAATTTTAGCTTACACCGTCCGTTATACATTAAACGCGCACGCGGAAACGTATTCTGCGCTTGCGCAGACGCATATGCGCAGTCGTAAATGTCTTGCGCGCACGCGTAAAACACCTATGAGCATGCGTCAACGCGCCGCATGCACAGGAAGATTTTAGCTTTGAGGTCCGAATTAACGACTTTTGACTGTATATCAGAAGTATTATGAGTTATTGAAATTTACCCTTGTTTATTCTGAAGACAACTTATATAACATTATTCTTGCTTTATCAAATTGTAGTTTTTTGATAAAAAAATTTTTTTATCATTTTTGTATAGAACAGTTGTTTTTAATGTCTGAATCAAAGTGCTTGTGTAAATTACTATTGTTGATATAATTTACTTGTTTATTCTCATTCTTCGCTAGGAATCTGATGATTACAATGTGAAGGAATTGTCATACAGTATTTTAACTGTGATTGTTGAGCGTCTATTCAAGTCTTCTCAACCTTCAGATTCAGCTAATGACTTTTTATCAATGCTTATTCCTGTTTTAATGACTAAAATTAGTGAAAATGAGGTAATAATTTTGATGTAAAATTATGTTGTTTATTTATAAATGCAATTTGGTTTAATATGTATTATTTTAATGCAGCAAAGTAAACTAAAAAATTTTAAATATTAGTGAAGTTTTATCATTGCATTGAGAGTAAAAAAGTTCTGAAAAATATTAAGGTACTTTTCTGTTAAGGGGTTGCATAGGTTGTCATCAGAGTAGCAGGATCATCTGAAGTGAAAAAAAGAATCCGTGTTTTAGTTAAGGCTTCAAACTAGAAATTGGACAAAGGGGGGAAAAAAATGAAAATTAAATGTTTGACAGCTGTTTTCACATAAAAATGCAAAATTCGATAAAAATTTCATGGCATTTTGGGGGGAAAAAAATAGTTGCAATTGAAAAAAAAAAAAAACCTTCGTCCAAGTCCTTGTAAATTGTATCTCAAAGACCTGTTTAAAATTTCATCGAGATGGGTGGAGTAGTCTTCGAGAAATCTTGACAACCGACTTTAAAAACATAGTTTTGAGAAAAACGCGTTTAAAGTTTTGAGTGACCACAAAATTTTTTGCATCCGGCAAGCCCTAAACCCAATAATCTCATGACAAAAATAAACTGCCTATTTAGTTCATACATTCTGCCAATTTTTTGACAAGATAAAATATATTTCAGCGCACATCGTTTACATGCTACCTCAATTTTAAATTCCAGACCGAATTTCGAGCATTGTTTAAAGTTTACTTTTCCATCACACAAGTTTTCTTCACCTTCACTTTCATTGACGTTTGAACACTGCACAAAACACGACAGCGATGAAAAAACAAGATAAAAATCGATGATGGAATATTGGAGCGTGGTCTCTGGCACATGCTTTCACCTTTCAAATTTTGCTGATGTGCTCATGAAAGAATCATCATGCTGCTCAGGATTTTTAGGATTGAACGACTATCTCCGTTTCTTGGGTCGATCTTTTCTACAAGCACCCATCCACTATTTGAGATCTTGAAACTTTTTGCATTTTTAAATATAATTTACTTTGGACACTTATAACCTCAAAATAAACCTCGTGGTTCAACAAGTGATCACCAAATGAAGTATTTCAACTAGTTGCCCTCAGAAAAAGAGAAAAGTAGCCATAAAGGACAAATGAACAATAGGCGAGCAGCTGCTCTTTTATACCTGTGGCAAGCGGAGCCCAGGTAGCCTTGAGCGCGCCACTTGAAAAGGCTGTAGCTTCAAAACTATTACTCGGATCAACTTAAAATTTTCGGACAATATTTGAGAGATGTTTTAGATTCTAATAAGCCAAAAAAAGAAAAATCAATTTTTTGAACCCGTGAAGCCCATGTAACCCCTTAAAGCCATACTTTGCATTATTGGCATATTTGGCCTATTTCTTTCCCCAAAAATAGCTTTGTCTCAAGCTTTGTTCAATAGCTTTGTCTCAAGTGGACATTTTTTCCCAAAATGTTTTTCTTTATTTTTTGAAGTTTTCTTTTTTGTTATTAAAATTGTTGGTAATGCCCCCGCCTCAGTTGGTTTCTTCTCCAAAACCCTCTTCTCCCCCCCCCCAACAAAAAGAGAGAAGAGAAACATAAAATAAATACAGAATTATGATCTGTATGTATTTAATGCTGAAAAGTGACTAAATAAAACATTAAAAAATTAAAACAATGGTAATTAACACATTGCTGAGCACAAAAGCTTTAGAAAGTCATAGACTGAAAACAAGAATCTCATTTTTGTATGGTGATGGGCATTACCCTGAAAATCAGGTAGATGATGGCAAAATATGGTAAGCCACTTTTTTCAAATTGTCTGTAAACAGCATTTTTCAAGCTTATTCAATTTGCTGTTATGTTTGTTGTTCTGAAACTTTGCCATTTGACCAATAAAAGGTGCTTTGTTATGTGAAAAAAAATCAGTATTGGAAAATGATCTATCATATTTTGCCATCGGAAGCAATGTAACGTATAATTTATTTTACAGGACATATAATATGACTAAAATTATTTTTTGAAAGCACAATATGTTTAAATAAAATTTTTATTATTTGGATATGCATAGATGACTAAAATTTTTTTCAGTGATACTTGTTGAAGCAACTTCCTTTATGTAATGGTATGTCACAGAAATTGCACATGCACCGGGTGTCATTTCTATGTGATCTGTAAATGTGGCATACTGTCATTGGAAAATTTTTCTTGGGTGTTGTTTTTATACCCTGAAGGTATGTTTCAGGGTTCGTAGTGGTCCTTACAAGTGCTTATAAGTCCTTAAGTTTGAAAATAAAATATAAAGGCCCTTATAGGTGCTTACGTTTTCTTTAACCCTTTCGTGGGCCATTTATTTCTCTTTTGAATTTCTCCCATTTTTTTATGTTTTATTATCAACTAAACAATAGCATTTAAGGAAATATATTTTACTTTGCCAAATTTTTTGTTTACGTTTAAATTCTAGGTGTGGGAAGTATACTTCCCATGGGACCTTTTATGGTCATAGAGAAAATTCAATTTAAAGGCGATTATTTGCCGTGAAAAGATGAGAAACATATTGCAATGCACAAGGGTGCATCACATACTGCACACATATAGCAGGTCCTCTTTTCTTGGGAATTTGTGCAACATTTCCTACATCGTCTATAGTTGGAAACCATCTTTGGCATATGATTTCCCACATTGGCTAAGCGTGTATCATCCGGAACTGCACACCTTTTTGCTTGGAAGCTAGCAGGACGGCCTTTCCTTTTTCGAGGAATATCCATCTATTAGTTGACGAGCTAATGCTACACGGAATGTTAGGTGGTCTAACCTTCTGTTTCTCTTGTTTACTTGCCACAGTATAAAACTATTTATGATGCCAAGATCAATAAGAAAATCAAAAATAAGATGCCACCATTCTACAGATCTTCTTCCTATTTGGTATCTTTCTTTTCTTTGATCGAAGCAATCAACCCCTCCCATGATATCGTTATATACGGCAACAGCTTTAGGGCAAGGTACTTCTGTTTTAGTACCATCCTTTTGTGTACGATTTACAGATGTAATAATCCCTGAATTGTGTGCAGTAGCCAACAATGTAACAGCCTTTTTGTCCATCCACTTTATTGCAGCAACACCTTCTTTAGTTAGGAACGTTGATTCCCCTCTTTGTAGTTTGTTATTAGCCTTCAACATTGGTGGAAGATCCTTCCTTTGCGGCCTCACAGAAAACAGACCACTTATAAACAGACTTTTTGCAAGCCTAAAAGATGTCAAATAGTTATCATAGGCTATAAGATGTCCTGTCTGTTTCACATCTTCCGTTAGTTTAGTTTGTTTCCCCTAAGCTCAATATTTTACCCTTATTATCAAAAGTTTCTTTTCCACAATAAATTTCAAATTTTTGAATATATCCACTCTTAGGGTCTGCTAAACACCACACCTTGCAACCTCTTTTTATAGGCTTCATTGGCATATACTGCTTCAATGAAGTTCTCCCTTTGAAAGCTATCATACATTCATCTATTCGTAATGTTGACGAAAGTTCGTAGACTTAGGTATGGAATCATTGAGCTGTGAGAGGATTGGTTTGACTTTATCGAGTTTATCATGCCCAAGTTGCCCACATGAATTTGTGCTGTTGTCGTTTACGTGTAAAATCTCAGTTACTTTTTTGAACCTCTTTGCGATTATTATTCTTGCTACTGACTGAACACTGAGAATAGGATCTGTGCTCCAGTAGTTTTTCAGTTCAGGCAATTGATGTATACCCATGAGTATATGCATACCTACCCATGCTTTCAATTCTTCTGATGTGAAGTTCAGAATACTGTCTTTTGTGGTATGACCCAATCCCTTCCTTTTCTTAGGCTGCTTTGCATATGAGTTTCGTCAACAATATTCTGTAAAATTTCCTCGGTAAAAATCATGCCAAAATAATCCTTTTCTTTCTCAGTAGAATTGAATGTTATTTTCAAATGTATTTTCAAAAATATTCTAATTTTTCCAACATACCTATTGCACGTGGCTTTTACACACAATGCATTAGCATTTTCACTTTTCACTCATTATTTATTATTTAATATTAGATAGTTCTTGCAGAAATATACAAAATAAGAGAACGTTGTTATAATAAAAACAGTGTTTTACTTACATTTGTAGCAGAATCGTATAGCAATGCAAATGTCAAATCAAAACAGGTGTCTCAGTGGAACAGATCTCACACAACGCATTCGAACTTTCAAAACAAATGTGGTAATTCTGTTTTCAATCGATTGAACACAGATGACAGCACAATACTGAAGTGGGAATTAAGAGTTCCCAACGTTATAATACCAAAGCCAATATATTATAGTGGGTTTTGCGCTTCCCACAGGTGTATTTCCCAGGATCGTATAGGTGGAAAGTAATCTTCCCACGGCCCATGAAAGGGTTAAAGTCCTTATTTTTTTTTTGTTTTTAATGCTTTTTTTTTTTTTTTAATCCTTTGTTTTTAATGAACACGCATTTTTTCCCCGTACTAAAGCCGAAGCTAAATAAACAGCTTTTCTTCCTTATATTCAATGTCAGATGGTGAATCATACTCCCGAAAATTGCTTCCCCCCCTTCCTCTGCATTAACGTAACCTATGATGCACGTCGTTCTATTGGCCAAAGAATTGCGAAAATGTTGAAAATTCCGGTACATTCAGTATTCTTTTTCTCCCACCCAAATACTACACACGTTTGAATTTCTACCAAGATTTTAATAAATTTGCATTCTCGTTCCGCGTGGTCAGTTTCATATTCGTGTTTATTATGATCGTTATGCTTATATTATGAGCATATGTATGAATATTTATTATAATATAATTGCAGTAACTGGTGAAGTATGGATAAACTTCCAAAAATGGGTGTGTTTTTACACAGATTAGCTTTCTAAGGAATAATATTCGGAATGGCTTAAATAAAAGGAAAGTAATCGAATAGTCAAAATAATTTCTTTTTTTTTTTCCCCCAATACATTATACAGTACGGAGTTTGGGAGATTCTCTCCTTTCTCCGCAAAATCTCTAATATTGAAGCAGCAGACTTTTTTTTGTCACTGTCCAGTCTGGATTGAATAGGACTAAAAGTTTTTGCGGTCTACCCAACTCAAGCGAAGATTGATTCTATTCTGGAAATTTAATACAGTCTGTTGAAAATTAGAATCAGAAACACCCCAGATTAGTAAGTTTCTTTCTTTTCCTTTATTTAGTTCTTTCTCCGAATACCGGCAGGTGTTGATTCTGATTGCGTAATATCACATATGGAAGAATTACGCTGCACGTATTGCGCAATAACGTTTGCGGTATTTTGCATTGGTAATTAATTTTGATGTTCAGTCTGAGATTTGTTTATGAACACTTAAAAGAGTTTTACTGTGCTTTCTAAGCAGAATATTTCTCAGTTCAGTTGGTTTTTATATGATGCACATATCAAAATGTCAAAATCATTTATTTAGCCTAAATTTAAATCTAAAGAACGGCCATAATCTCCCCCACTCCTCTTTTTCCAGTTACTATCCTGAAAATTCGGGAATTTCCGAGTATGCTGGTTAGTTAAGCTTTTACTGTTGAAGGATGACTGAATGAAGCAATTTCCCGTCTTCTGATTTCAGAAATGTGCCTCTTTTTTACTTAAATTACTTTGCTTGGATATATGTTAAGGGAAAACTGTTATGTAATGAAAATTTAGAAAATGTTCAGAATTTTGATTTAAGTTAAATTATTTAAATATTAATATGAGCTGAAAAATAAATTGTATTTATTATTAGGTGCCAAATGAATACAATTAATATGGCTTATTATTTATTTTCTATATTTTCAACTGAAATATCATTAAATTTTGTAATATAGTTTAGTTCTGCATAGTTTTTTCTCCTCTCATTGTAAACTAATTCTGTAAATTGAACTGTCATTTAAAATAAAATAAAAAAAAAAAAAAAAAGTTAATTGTTTTCCATTGTTGAGGTAATGCTCATTCTCTTAATAAATATTGCATTCTTCATATTTTAAATTACAAGTCTAATTTTTCTTTTAAGGTTATGCAGTTGTGTATAATGTAATTAGACAGGTGCTTATTTTTTTCTTAAAATGTGCTTGAAAAGGGCTTATAGGTGCTTATTTTTTTAACTAAAATGTGACTATGAACCCTGTGTTTTCACATGTCACTGGACAATCTACGAAGTGGATCTTTGGTAGAAGCAGCAGCCCATGAGGTGGTAGGCTGTGGTGGCATCAATTTCTGTAATTACCTATGACCTTCCTGCAGAGAATAAATAATTTTTGTATTGCATTTTTTAGCTGGGTTTGCTGTATATTATAAAGCTTAATGCAGTGTTTATGATAAATGATGCCCTTTCTTATGGTCCATTTTATAGTTATTTGAAGGGTTGCATAATGTGAAAGATATTTATCTCCATGATTGGCAATACATGTACTCTGTTGTGCACAGAGACTTTTTGGATATTTTCATTAGTTTTATTTATTTATTTATATTTAGCTTCCCAGTCAGTATTACTTTGGCATTATGCATTGTACTTATTTTAACTTCTCTTAATATTTTTGCATATTAATAGAAGAATATCACCTTTTTGATGAAAACATATTTCACCTTTTTTCATTTTTCCCATTCAAGTTTTTAGTTCTACTACTGTACCACACACACACTTATAAAGGTGTTGAAATGAAAAGGTACAAAACAGCACTGTGGGTATAATTGAAGCCTTCATTCACAAGTAATCACCCGAGGTATCAACACAATTATCCCCCTATTTCACGAGCCAGAGGATTCCTTGTTTCCAGAATTCATGTGGCTGTGGAGGGAGCCAGTCCTCCATAGTGTTCTTCCGTTGAAATGTTCATATGAATTGAAATGCTTCCCTCTGAGATTTTTTTTTACCAGACCAGACTCGGGGAAGCCACAGGGCGACATGTCTGGGCTGTAGGATGGATACTCAAGTTGCTTCCACTTGAACTTGACAATTACAATTTGTGCGAATTTGAAGATGTGCGGACGTGTGTTGTAGTGAAGCAGAATCACTCCCTCCACAAGCAGCCCATGCTGTTTGCTCCTGAGAGATTTGCGTAAGCTACGAAAGTTTTCACTTTTCTGTGCTTGAGAAATTAGATGAGTATTGGACCTCGAATGTTGAAAAAGACTGTGAACATCACCCTTCCTGCTGAGGACATAGCTCTTGATTTTTTAGGCGAAGGTGATGATGAATGCTTCCATTACATGTTGTCCTGTGTAGTCTCTGGCTCAAAGTGATGGCACCAGCCATCACTCAAAGTGATCTGCTCTAGTGACTCAAAATGAGATCAGCTCAAAGTGATCTGCTCTAGGAAAACGGGATCCTCATGATACTAGAGCAGATGTTGCAGTACTAGCCCCATATGGAGTTCATTTTAGGATTTTCTGAGCTTTTCCGTCGTGCACAGTTTTCCTCACTGTTCCATCACTGGCCCTCACCATCATTGCCCACATTTGCATTGTGACACAGTGATCACTTCTCAAAATTATCACTCTGGTTGATCCTTTGTAACTAAAATCTGTTTATTAATTTAAAGGGTG
Organism: Stegodyphus dumicola; assembly: GCF_044657685.1. Taxonomy (NCBI): domain Eukaryota; kingdom Metazoa; phylum Arthropoda; class Arachnida; order Araneae; family Eresidae; genus Stegodyphus; species Stegodyphus dumicola. The sequence goes on from NC_140773.1 coordinate 156,674,600, forward strand.
ATTGTGGTCCAGACATAACTGGAATTGCTGTTTTGCAAAATATTCACTCACCATCTTTCTCAAATTAAAATCAAATTTCTTTTCATTATACGACTGATATTATGACAGAACATGGAACAGCTCTGATAGCCTAGTTGTGAAGATTATAAAATATTATTTATTTTCAGTTCTAATCAAATACAGTCAAAAGTCGTTAATTCGGACACCCATAATTCGGAATGATCTATAATCCGGACCTCAAAACTAAAAACTTTTTCAGCGCATGCACCGCGTTGACACATGCGCATAGGCGTTTACGCGTGCGCGTAAGACCTTTTACGACTGCGCATCTGAGCATCTGAGTGTGCGCAAGTGCAGACGTTTTCGCGTGCGCGTTTTATGTATAATGGATGTATAAGCTAAAATTATCTAATTATCTATTTCAGTTAATGTTGATGATTGCGTTGTTCCTTAATTTTCGAATTGGATCCGGCTTATTATTTTTTGCAGACTGTAAGAGCAATTTTATAAAAGTAAGCTTAAACTTTCGATTATATCAAATAGAATTTCCGATATATATTTGTTAATATGTAAAGGATCTAAAGCGAAAGTATGTTTTGAAATCCGAAATCTGTTTAACAATTTCACACTGCTCGGCGGGGGGAAAGCCGCGACGGGCGCGTAATAAATTGGAAGTTGATCTGTCAGTACTATCCTTATCTTCAGCGCAGATGTTTTTATTTTATTAGGCTTATAATTCCTTACCAAATGTAGTATTTCATCTCAATATGCTCCATCTTTGATATGATTTAAAACAAGTTCCTCGTCATTATAATTCGCTTCCGATAGCGAAGAAAGTGACAGAGGTTATTGAAAATGAAAAAATTTCGATTGACAAATTAGTCGGTGTTCTCGACACAGCAATTATAGGACTTGAACAGCGGAACTTTGTAACTGAACAAGAAATTTTGTCTGTTTAATAGAATTAAAGAGAAAGTATTATCACATGAAACGAAGCAACTTACATTGAAGGAAATGTTTAATAAAGTAAACAAATAAATATTAAGCTTTTTCTTTTTGCAAATTTTGATACCCTTTAGATCATAATTGTTCTTTATTTCATAAATTACGGTTTCATATTTTTAATTTTAGAATTTCTGCATGCCATCTTACGAGATTTAAACTGATGATCTATAATCCGGAATCGCCGAAGTCCCGACGAGTCCGGATTAACGACTTTTGACTGTACTTAAGAGTTAAGTGACAAGCCACTGTCTGCGTCAAAATGCATTGTTGATCATACTGAATTATAAATTTTTAGCAAAGAAAATATAAATGCAGTGCCCCCAACACACACGGAAAAAAAAAAAAAAAAAAAGAGAGCGCTTAACTTTACAATTATTTACAAAAATGTTTATTTTACAAATGCCAAACATTAGTTCTTAGTTCACAAGCTCTCTAGTACTTTTTAACAATTTCATCAGACCGAGAAAGTGCAATACAATTATTTAAATGTTCAAAAACCATAGGGTGATTGGAGTCACACAAAATGCAATTTGGGAAATCCATCACTCCAATTCTGTAGATGTGTTCTCAGAAAGAGTCGTGCCCGGTCAGACGTCTAAATAGAACTACCACTGTATTTCTTGGAAACTGGGAATGAAACAGGGAACTTGTCTCCTTTCCCAGAATCCTCAAACTTTTATCCATAGCACATTAAACCATATCCTGCTTAACAATTTTTGTAAAAGTCAGGTTAACAAACAATTTAGTCTTATGAAAAGAAAGTTGTTTATTAATGCTTTGCATTTTCAAAGTTCTATTCTTAGCCAATGTATCAGCTTTTTCATTCCCCGTGATTCCACAGTTGGCTGGAATCCATTTGCAAAAATATTGAGAAACCAAAAACTTAGGTAATCATGAGAAATAATTCAGTAAAAATATAATTTAAAATATATATATTATATATATATATATATATATATATATATATATATGCTTTATTAATGAAATTGTCTTGAAAGTATTTGCATATGACTATAGGTATATGCATCATATTAACATTCTGAATTATTTAAAATCATGCTCAATTTTGAAATGGGATCTCAAATCACTCCTGTTACCTTGAATATTTAACACTGTAGGTTTAATGTTAACTTAGCATTAAAGCTCTTAGTTTAATGTTACATTAAACAATATAGTGTAACCTCATTTAACATTGAACTCTGATGGTTCAACGTTAATTATAAACACTCCTTATTTTATATGTAATCCTATACACATCAGTTCCCCCCCCCATTTTTGGTTTGATTTGAAAATATCACGCCGATTGTAGTATATCCTCTAGTCATACATTGTTTTGTATTCACAAATCAATGACTTAACAATTACTAAATTTTTAAAAGCAGTATATCTTTATAATTCCACATAGAATATTAAGTATCTTCATATATTTCTTTTTATATTCAGTATATTATTTATTTAAAAATAATATGTAGGGATAACATTTGATGGCAGCATCCTTTTATTTGAAAAATGATTGGGTACAAAAGTGAAACTGAGGAGTGAGGCTAATACATTTAATTGCTTCATAATGTGAGCTTGTCTTAGTAAAAGAAACTTATTCTCATTGCATTTATGGAATTCAGCGAATATGTTTAGTGCTTATAAATGTAATATCTCGTTCTGAATCATGTGCCTATTTTAAATCCCGAATTTGAGAAGTTTTGGATTATCTCATATTTATTTATTTAGTTACTTATTTATTCCTTCTTTCCTATTCTTTTTCTTTCTTCTTCTTTTTTTACTTCCTTGTACGAAGTAAAAAGGAAGTATTGTAATCGCGAAAAGTTTCAGGCAGCATATTTCAACGAAAATATCCATTTTCACCGCTATCGAATGCAATTTAATGATGTTTTTGCGTGATATCTGTACGTAAGGACAGAATAAAAGACTTGTTTCCTCCAAAAAAATTATAAAACTGCTTTAAAATTCTGAAGATAATTTTTCGTGGCGTCTCTACGAACGTATGTACGTATGTATCTCGCATAACTCAAAAACGAGTAGCCTCGGAACGTTGAAATTTATATATAAATAATATATAGGACTGCTATAACATGTAGATGTGCACCTCGTATTTTGGTTGCAATTGGCCACACCAAACGTATATAAATACTATATTTATATATATATCCACTCTGTTACTCGGCACAGTGATCTCAGTTTCTTTACTCTTATATGTTTGTAAACTGTACATTTTTTGCTTTAAAAATGATTGAATTCTGTTGTTCTTATCTTCCAGTTAAGGTTTTTTATGCCTTTCATAATTCTGGAAGCAATATTTGTACAATTATCAACAATCTAAAAGCTGTTTAAGTTTTAAATAACATGGCGGACATATTTGTTTACATTTGAAACAGCAGAATTGTAGATTTGTTGCCAATCTAGAGAGACTAAGCTTCGCAACAACTAAAATAATGCCTTCATTTAATATTGCGAATTAAATCATGCTTAATCCTTTCTGGAATTTTTTCGAGGAAATAAGTGTTTAAGATTTACTTAATTTTTAATAATTAGTAATTTTTAATACAGATATTTTGAGCTTTTATGTATTTTTGTCTTGTCGCGAAGTGAAAATTGAATTAATTGAATGAGAAATACTCAATTGTCTGTGAAAAACTGTTTCTTTTTTGTTTTGTTTGCTTAATTTCTTTTATACATCATTCTAGCTTTATTATAGTATTTGAAAAGAACATGTGGCAACGATTAGATAATTCTTTAAATGATATACATTTTGTGCATTCTGAGTTATAATATGAATGAAATATAATACTGTTAAGTGAACCTAGTGCCAGAGTGTTGCTATGTTAAACAAATAGAGTGAATTTTAAAGAATGCCTTTATTTTATTGTGGTTTATGCACTGTCGGCGAAGTAGATATAATTAAATCCAATAAGTTTAAAAGAAATGCAAGAAACAAATGAGTATAATTTAATATTCCGTACAAGGAAGTCGTGGTGACACCAGATTTTTTTTTTTAAATGGAAGTCTGTTATAAGCTTCAAAAAATAAAATATCAATTACAGTTTATCAGTTTCAGCCAAAATTTAACAGTCTTCATAGTCTTAAATACTAAATTTAAAAATTTGAAAGCTTTAGTTATTACTAGTTTACTGAAAAACTGAAAGTTAAAGTTGAAAAGATTTAGATTATGTTTTATGTAGTTTTTCATTAAAAACTGTTATGGGGTGCCTGAAAAGTATCACTTGTGGTTGTTCAGTTTTGACCAAAATTTAATCACGTCTTTATATGAATGTAGAAAGCGTAAATACAGAAAATAGAAATTTTTGGAAGTTTCATCTAAGAATTATCGTGGATGAAAAATTGTCATACACATACAGACAGGCAGTGCCATTGTAAAAGTAGTAAAAATGTGTTGTGCTGACCCTAATTCTTGTTACTCTCTAAACATTTTTGGACCAAAAACATTGCCACCCTTCCCTGCATGTACGTAGGCAGAAGTTAAAAATAGTGAATATCTTTTTTTTTTTTCCCTCTAGCTTAATTGTCAAGTTTGTGCATGTTTCTTGGGCTCAAAGTTCCACTTAGTGTAAGCAGGCCTTTACGGGTTTCAACTAAATATATTCTCAGTTGTCCAGTTTTATCCAAAATCTAATCTTTATATAAATATGAAAAGCTTAACCCTTAAATGCATGATTTTTTTATTTCCTTAGAATTGAGTATATTTTCTAAAAAAATATATATATTCAATTCTAAGGAAAGTTTATTACACAAGGAAAAAAATCAGAAATCAATATTTTGTATAATATGTTTATTTTTTCTTATGTTGCATATCTGTTACAATGTGCATAAAATGACAATTCTCCTTACATTCTACCAGTTTAAAAAATTTACATTAAAGAGATATTTATTAATGAAAATGTGTTTTTAATTTTTTCATAAAAGTGTATTCTATATGAATAACAATTACTAAACTATGTCGCGTTTCTTACAGAAATTTTTGTAGCAGTTTTTGTCTTTGTTGAAGCATAGAAATACAAGGGATTGTGTGCATGATACGTAGGTAAATCCATTGCAACTAGACATTTTGCATCTGTTTCTGTTGGTATTCTAATTTGGACAGTGATCAACTGAGTGTTGTCTCAAATCTTTTGGTGGTACTACAGTCAAAAGTCGTTAATTCGGACACCCATAATCCGGACCTCAAAGCTAAAAACTTTCTGCGCATGTGTCGCTACATGCAGGCGCATAGGCCTTTACTGCTGCGAATATAGGTGTACACATGCGCGTTTAATGTATAACGGACGGTATAAGCTAAGCTAAAATTATCTAATTCGGTTAATGTTGCAGATTGCGTTGTTCCTTAATCTTCGAACTGGATCTGGCTTATTATTTTTTGCAGACTGTTAGAGCAGTTTTATAAAAGTTCCGATATATATTTACTAATAAAGGATCTACAAAGCGGAAGTATGTTTCGAAGTCTATTAAACAGAAAGTGGAATTGCTGCAAAAAATGGATAAAGGCATATCCTTTGATTATCTAATCATTCCGAAATATGTTTATCAATTTCACGCTGCTCTGCGGGGGAAGGGAAACGACGCGGTGTGCAATGAATTGGAAGTTGATCTGCCAGCACTATCCTTATCTTCAGGGCAGATGTTTTTATTTTATTTGGCTTATAATTCTTTACTAAATGTAATATTTCATCTTGATGTACTCTGTCTTTGATATGATTTAAATCAAGTTCCTCGTCATTATAATTCGCTTCCGATAGCGAAGAAAGTGACAGAGGTTATTGAAAACAAAAAAATTTTGATTGACAAATTAGTCGGTATTCTCGACACAGCAATTATAGGACTTGAATAGCGGAACTTTGTAACTAAACAAGAAATTATGTCTGTTTAATAGAATTAAAGAGAAAGTATTATCACATGAAACGAAGCAACTTAAACAACTTACATTGAAAGAAATTTTTAATAAAGTAAACAAATAAATATTTAGCTTTTTCTTTTTGTAAATTTTGATACCCTTTAGATCATAATTGCTCTTTATTTCATAAATTACGGTTTCATATTTTTAATTTTATAATTTCTGCATGCCATCTTACCAGATTTAAACTGATGATCTATAATCTGGAATCGCCAAAGTCCCGCCGAGTCCGGATTAACGACTTTTGACTGTATAAGGTATTTCTCCCACCTTCTTAGTGAGCCTTCATGGTCTAGTGGTTTGCGCGCTCAGTGTGTAATTGAGAGGTCTGCGCTTCGATTTCCGGTGAAGGCGTTGCTAATTTTTCATCTTGCCTGCTTCCAATAAAATACCTAATGTCTTTACAAGTGGCACCCGAACTAAATGGGTGTTGGATGATGATTCAGCTCACCCTGGAATTGGCGATTGGGTCCCCTAAAAACCCCAGTCACCCTTTAAAAGGAGCAGTATATAAGGTATTTCTCCCGCCTTCTTAGTGGACCTTCGTGGTGTAGTGGTCTGTATGCTCAGCGCATAATTCAGAGGTCTGTGGTTCGATTCCCGGCAAAGGCGTTGTTAATTGTTCATATTGCCCGCTTCTAAAAAAATACCTAATGTCTCTAGAGTACCACAACCGTGGACATTTTTTCCTTATTGTTTCCCAGTTGTCCCTATATTCTGTTGTTTGGTCTTCCTCTTAGCACACCAATTTTTCCCATTTTGCAGAAAATCTCTGCAACTACAATTCTGAAACGCTTTTGATTCCAAACTTGAGCTCTGAGATCTTTTTTTAGTGATACCTCTTTATATAAGATCCAGGCATTTATTATTGCTAGTTCAGTCAAATGATACCTGAAATACTACCTTTTAGCTTTTAGTTTATCCTATGGCGACCTAAATGACTGTCCAACAAGTCTACTCCACCGATATGCTTATTATAGACTGTGACAGTTTCTGGGCAGTCAACTTTGTTATGAGTTTGTGTAGATCGCTCGAAATGCCTTTACTTTCTTTTCTGGCAGTTTGCCTGGGAATTTCGACAGAAGTACTACACATCGCTTGTCTTTCCATATTACAGATGATATATCAACACCATCCACATTTGCTATAAATTCATCAGTTGAACCTCATGGAAACTTCTTTAGTTCTTTCTCTGTAGGAAGTTTACATTTAGGAATTCTGTTCCCGTGTGCTGTACCTAATGAGAGTATGCCCTATTTATGTTTCTTTAAAGTCTAACAACAACATTTGAACTTGCACCAAGATCTGGTTCTATTGGCAAAAGCGACTTAGGATTGTTTTCTTGTCCTCTATAGATTTCAAAATTGTAAGAAAATCCTCATGTAGAACAGAGAGTAGAAAAGAGTTTGTAACCCCATTTGTATGCTTTATTCATCATATATTGTCATAAATTATGCCTAATGTTATTATTAGTGGCACACATTTGTTCATCAATGGACGATGACTCTTCAAAATGAACAGATGAAAATGTTTCAAGAAGAGAGTAAATAACTGGATGGATTTTATACAATTTATAATGGCTTAGCTCACCTCTATGTATTTCTTTTTCATTATCATTAAAACGGAGGTTAGATCTAAGATTTTCAAAATTATTTAATGTCATTGTCTTCTTCACAAGCTCCATACCAGTTACATCATTCCAAAAATCACATATATTAGCGTTATGAGTTACAGATGTAAGCAAACAAATTCCAAGTTACTTCTGTATGTCATTTTTTGTAATCTGCATAGTACTGGATGGGTCTTTTTGAAAACTATACAGCATGCTTTTGTCTAAAATTTTCTGAATCAGTTCATCAGTCAAGAAATATTTTACAAATCGAAATGGAATCTCTAGATTGGTAATTTTATTATGGGTATTCAAAGTTTCCCTTTGAATTTCTTATCCTTTTCAGATATATAAAGATTTCTTTCTTCCATGTATATTTTGGGGCTTCTGGTTTTGATAAGCCACTTGACATAGTGATATATTTTTTTGTTTGTTTGTTTTGAACATCAGGAGCAATGGCATTGCTTTTGGAATTCCTATTGCAGGCATCTGATTTTGTCTTCTCTTTCATGGCCTATATCAAATTGAGCATGATGGTAATGCATATTCATAGTCTTCACTATATAAAATGCCTAGCTTCCAAATAAATAGCCAAAAAGATTCACTTAGAAAGATGAACTAATTTTAAAATTTTTATTAAATTCATTTTTGCAAATAATTATTTCATGTATGATGCTATTACTAAGTGCTTAAATATGCTAAATTTCAAAGTTAATAGTTTCAAATGATGCAATAAAATCATATAGTAACATATCCTAAATTTTTTTAATAATGAAGTATTCACATGATGTTGCCCCCCAAATCCTGGTATGCTGCCTCAAAGGGGGGGTGTCCCTGGGAGGAGCAGGCGAAGTACATCGGAAGCATGGCTTCTGTTAGGGCCACCCTAGGCGTGAAGGCCGTTCCAACATGCCCAGCTAAAGTATAGCAGGTGAAGATCCTTCAGGGGATTACCATCTCGGTGATCGAGTGCCACAATCCTGAAGCCCCAGTGATCTCTCCTCCTTCTGCCTCTTCTCCTGTTAACTTCAACTTTTCCCGTTTTTCTTCTCCTGTGTGGTTTCCTCTTCCAAGGTTCGGGCTCTTCATAAGAAACTGGAACAGGCTTGTCCCTAGTTCTTCGAGTAATGAGAAAACTGCCATGTTTGCCGTGCGTGGAGACCCATGTCACTGGAAAGGAGAGTCCTGGTAGTTGAGGGGTGAGGTACTGGCCCAACACACTGCTTTGGCCTCTGCTTCAGTTAAACGGGAGACACCTTGTCGTCCTCACAGGTGTCAATCAGCTGGTAACTAGTCCTTCTGTCAATGGCTTGGGGACAAGCTCTCGGAAGTACCTGCTTTTGGGAAAGCCGACTGTGGGACTTCAGTTTGCATATAGGTCCGGCTAGCCCTGGCGTGGGAATCTGCGTCCCATGTTGGGCTCCATGGTGGGTGGGTTGGTCGGACCCGAATCTTTCTCCATTTAAATATGAATGCTATGATACCTTCCTGCTCCAACAATGTACCCAATACTCCGATTGTTACCAAAAGACTAAGAAGCGACATAGAAGGCACTGTCTCAGATGTACTTTGTCCACGTTTCTTAATTATAACCAGCTCTGAAGAATTTAAAAAAAAATGTCGCCCTTTCTAATAAACAAACATCTTTTGTCTTCTGTAGGAGAACTGAAAAATATTAAGAGGCTTCGGTCTGGAGACCTTTTGATAGAAACTGTGTCCGGAAAGCAGTCTAATAGTCTTTCGAAACTAACTATTAGGACAAGCAAACATCGCAGTTAAGCCACATAACACTCTAAATTCATCCCGAGGAGTAATCTCTGAAATAGACTTACTGTCAGTAACTGAGAGGACTTTGTTAAAGAATTAGCAGATCAAAACGTGTGTGGTGCTGGTAGGATCAAAATATGGAAAGAAGGTCAACTCATTCCACTAAACATGGCATACTTACTTTTAAGTCTCCTAACCTGCCTAAAAACATCAAAGCTGGATACCTAAACTGTTCAGTCAGGCCATATCTACCGAATCCAGTGCGTTGCTTTCAATGTCAGCGCTTTGGACATGGAAAGACCTCTTGTCGCGGTAGCCTCACGTGCGCTCGATGTTCCATCGTAGGCCATGCTAGTGAAGGCTGCTCTGCTGCCCCCTTATGTATAAACTGTAAAGGCGAGCATCCAGCTTTTTCAAGATCCTGTCCAAAATGGCAGACAGAAATACAAATTCAAAACATTAAAGTTACACAAAAGATATCATTTACAGAAGAGAAAAGACTGATTCTCTCTAATCAGTCAAGACCTAACAAATCTTATGCATCCGCAACAAAATCATTCAGATCAATATCAACGCAAACCACAATAACCACACAGAAAAAAGAACTAGCAATGACAGAAAATCCTAGAAACCAAAAATCAGGGGGAAAAAAACCTGATGTTAAAAGTAGTACGCCGGTGACTGCGCCCAAAAGAAAACAGGATGTCCAACAGAACAAACATAGAGATAAACAAGAGAAAAATAAGTAGAAACCCAGGACCCCCAGTCAAAGTTCCATCGCAAGCATGAGTTCAGGATGCCTAGACGAGTCAGACGAAATGGACGTTGAAGAAGGGTTATCCCTTCCGAAACACCTTTTGCCTCGAAAGTAAAAACAACAACAACACCAAAACAAGCATCCATTATGGGTACATTTATTTCGTGGAATTGCCGGGGTTTTCTTCAAAACCTAGATAACATCAAGGATTTAATAAACATGCATCAACCTGCCTGCCTTGCACTTCAGGAGACCTTGTTAAAAAGAAGCAGACATGCTAAGATACGAACATATACCACAGTAAGAAAGGACAACCCACTTGGGGATCGTGCCTGTGGTGGTCTGGGCCTTATCGCCTCCCACAATCACCCATACATTGCTCTCCCTTTGACAACCTCCCTTCAAGCTGTGGCAGTTCAGATTAATTTATGCTTTTCAATCACTATTTATTTACCCCCACATGAGCTTCTTGGTCAGCGAGAGTTGGACAGAATAATAGAGCAGCTTCCAAAACCTGTTTTGCTTTTAGGTGACTTCAGTGCCCATAGTACCTTATGGGGAAGTAGGGACACTAATTCAAGGGGCTGGCAGATTGAACGATTAATGGAAGATCGTCCTATTTGTCACCTTAATAATGGAGAATACACTTACTTTCGTCAACCGACTAGAACATTTCATGCAATAGATCTGGTTTTTTGTTCTCCCTGTCTACTATCTTTTTGCTCTTTCAGTGTAGGGGAGAATCTCTATGATAGTGACCACTTCTCAGTCATTGTAAATATTACAGGAAAATCAAAGATCTCAAGACAACCACACTTACTTTACGATAAAGCTGATTGGGGTATTTTTGCATCTTGCGCTGTGCTGACTGAAGAAATGGTTAGCAATGTGGACATTAATACTGCAGTAAAAATGTGATCTCTGATACTATTGTACAAGCAGCTGAACTCTGTATTCTGAAGTCCTCGACAAAGTTCCCTAACCCTGGTGGAACAGTGATTGTCATTAAACTTCAAGAGAGCAAAAGAAAGCTTGGCGTATCTTTCGCCAATATCCAACACCGGAAAATCTTGCATTCAAAAAAGCTAAGGCGAATGCAAGAAAAGTGAGGTGGCAAAGTCAGAGAAAATCATGGGCAGCCTACATCTCCATTATTACCTCCTAAGTGTCTAGCAAACAGGTTTGGGAAAGAGTCCGCAAAGCCACTGGACTATATAATGATTATCCCTTTTCTGTTCTAGAAAAAGATGAAAAGTTGATAAGCACTAGAGAAGAAATAGTTGATGCTTTAGGTGATACAGTTGCTGCTGTATCTGGCAGTAGCAATTACTCAAAAGAGTTTCTGTCCATAAAGATGCGTGCACTGATATGACTTGCCCTGGTACTCATGGCATAAGTTACTTGATGATAAAGCACCTGCCCTATGAACCTCTAGTGGTCCTTCTTGCTCTTTATAATAAGATATGGAAGGAACAAATTTTTCCAACTGCCTGGTGCAGGGCCTTTGTTATCCCTATAGTGAAACCCGACAAGGACCCGAAAAATTCTTTAAATTATTGCTCTATCGCGCTCACTAGCTGCCTTTGCAAGATCCAGTCCCAGATCTAGGGGGGGGCAAGCCGGGGTCTGTGCACCGGGCGGCAAATTCAAGAGTGACGCTGAATTGTATTTGGAATGATGTCAAATTTTGATGCAACATTAGTAGTTTTAAAGCCAGATTTAAAAACCTCTTTTAAGAATATTTAATTAATTAGTCGAAACCTCTTAATGGAGCAAATGGTTTTAAAAGTAAGCTAAGTACAGCCGAACACGACTCTAAAGATCAGATCAGGAAGAAGACAATAGAGGGACTCCAGGCATCACTGAGAAAGTCAAAGGACCCTGTCCCTCTGCCAACCTAACATGTAATTTTAATACAAAGGTACTCCCTAGATGCTTTGGTCTTTGGTCCCTGTAAGTGACGCATAGAGCAAAGAAAAGAATCTATATATCTTTCCCTTCAACTTCTTTGCCTAGAGTCCCTCTGTTGTCCTCTCTCCTGGCGGGAATATTCAAATGAAAAACAGAACGATTGCATAGAGGTGCCTTGTTTTTATACCAACGCCTCTTGCGAAATAAATGGAGAAGCATTGTAAATTGTAACTCTTTCCTAACACCGAATACAAATTAACCTTGGACCAATGAAATAATTCAAATTAATGCACGCGAATATACAACAGAAATGAAGTAAGGTATTTTGATTTTTTTCAGCCAGTCAGCAACCTAGGTTTTAAAAATGGATTTATTATTTTTATACTTTTTTAAGTTTTTTAATCTGGAGGGGTTTTTTGTTGTTTCATTTTCTGTTAATATGCCTGCTTCTAGTATTCTTCACTATATTTAGGGAGACGCAACCATTTAGTTAGCGCGTGCGTCTGCGACGTGGCCTTAATACTGTTGAATTTAATTACGTCGATTTTTAGCTTTTCTTATTAAGGCAAGTTATACTGTATATTATTTAGGGCGCAAGAAATCATGAGAGGGTCTAGAAAAAAACTCTCAGGTGCAGAATATAGAACCAGAGCAAAAGATAGGACGGAACAGAGAAAACTAATTGCAGCTAAAATGAAAAATGGCTTCACAGAAAAGACGAACCGTCAGACCCTGCCGCAACTTCCGATGGTGCAGAGATTCTAAACGATACTGATATTTCTTGCAATTTGCATGACCAAAATGAATAATCTTCATCTATCATCCTCAAACAGACACCATTTCAGCAACTGAGAGAACAACTTTCTTCACAGACCGCAAACGAACATCTAGAGGACATGAAATTAGAGTATAATGTATTTTCTCATTTAGGTGAATGTGGGCAGCAGAAAGAAGACTTAAAATCTTTTAATTTGTCGGACCAGGCCAATCACAGAAAAAATGAACGATCAGCAATAATCTTTCTTAGCAGTCAAGCTGTATTATTAGCCGAAAAATATCCAGAAAACGTAGACCTTAGGTACACTGAACGTGATGGAAGACATTTGACATCTTCATTGTGGCACAGAACATTAGCAAATAATGAAAGATCTTGGCTTATATATTCTAAAACTAAAAATGAAATTTTTGTACACCCTGTGAGATTTACCAGAAACATGCCACTGCCGTTACATCAGCATTGTGTAGTGCAGGATTCACTAAAGCTTCAGAAAGGTTAACTGAGAACGAAATATCTGAAATCCACAGAGAGTACGTGATTAAGAGGAAAATTCGACTACAACAAATGAAATTGTGTCAAGGCATCGATCATGACATTAAGAGATTAATTCCCACAGAGAAAAAAAAATGGAGAAAGATCCTACAGATGAGTATGGATGCTGTATTGTATCTTTCAACAAACTGTCTTTTCCGTGGATCTGATGAAACCCCTGGCAGTCTGCTCGCAAGGTGCCCTCGGCCTAGTCGACGCAATTTTTTTAATTAAATGACTCTGCTAGCCAAACGTAACTCTTTAAGTACCAGTTAGAATACCTAAAGAAGGGACAAGTATAATATTTAACAAAGATAATTCAAAATGAAATTACTGATGTAATGGCGAAAACAGTTCGCAATAGCATTTTAAATGATATTAAAGAAGCCAAATATTATACAGTAATGTTCGATTGCATTACAGAAGCGTCGCATACAGAACAAATGAGCCATGTGATTCAATACGTAAAAAATAGGTGGTGATATGTGTGAAATAAAGGAGAGCTTTATTGATTTCATAGAAATTGGTGGAAAGACAGGAGAATGTATTTCTCAACGGATTGTGGAAAAACTGACCCTTGATGGTTTGGATATTGACAATGTTGTGGTCAATCTGCGGATAACAGATCTAATACGGCCAGTCTTACCGGCCATACTAGATCTTGGAGTAATCCTGGAGTACAAGCCAGGATTATAGAAATGAATAAGCTGCCCAAATATGTGTGATATTTGGCTCACTCTTTGAATCTTATCTGTGCGCATTCTGCCTCGTCTTGCCCCGAAGCAGTTAACTTTTTTGGAATTATCCAGAAGATATTTAGCTTTTTTGTGGGATTCACTATTCGATGGGATATTACGAAAACATGTACAAAAACCAACTCAAAAGGAAGCAGCCAGACGAGATGTTTGGCAAAATGTGTGGCTTTGAAGGCCCTTCTAATGAATGTACCAGAAGTAGTAAAATCCTTGAAAGAAATTAATTATCTTTTAAAGTACTATATTACTATTTTAAAATTAACTATCTATCAAAGTATGAAGCAGGACATCTGCTACATGTTGTAAAAAATTTTGAATTTATTATCAGCCTGACAATTTGGGATAATATTCTTCAAGAAATCAATCGAATAAATTCTGAAATTCAAAAGGGAGATATTATTCTTGCGCGTTCCGTCGCATTCATGGAAGGTCTGACCAAAACTTTGCAAAAAATGAGAGAAATTCTTACGGAATATTGGATAGAAGGATTTAAAGCAGCAACCGAAAAAAATTGAGGTTGAGCTGTTCTGACAAATAAGTGAATTCTAAAACGCAAAAAGGAATTTGATGAATTGTGCAAGGACAAATCACGAACATTTCATAGTGTTCAGCTATTTTCTAATGCAATGAAAATAGTATTTGATCGAATCTTATCAGAAATTAAAACGAGGGTAAACAGGGCTATTACACTAAATTCAATTTTCCATTTTTCAATGGTCATGAAATATTGAATATGTCAACTGATGAACTGCAAGAGAATAGAGCAGATCTTGCACGAAAATATGAGAGAGATCTCTAAACGCATTTGAGTTGTGTCAGGAACATGTCGTTTTTAGACAACAAAGCCTCAATATTATTCGTCGACATAAAAAAGGCTAGAGCTTTTTATCTTTTGCAACAGATCTACATCTATGATTTTCAGGATGCCTTTTACAATATTTGTATTGCCCTGCGGATTTACTCTATGCTTCCAACTACATCCGCAAGCTGTGAGCGAAGTTTTAGCAAATTAAAATTTATTAAAAACTATCTGAGATCATCGATGCGCCAAAAGCGTTTATTAAGTCTCGCAATTCTGGCAATTGAAAATCAAACAGCACATCAAGTTAATTATGATGATGCCATAGATTTATTTGCAGAACAAAAGGCTCGCAGAGTAAAATTTTAATCCCGTAATATTTTAAGTGTTAGGTTAGAACTTAAAATTATTACTGAAATAAGAATTATGAAAAGAAGTATAAATACTAACCTTTTCACTAGTAGCCCGTATTGCTGTTAGGTATAGCTAATAAAAGTTAGTTACATAATTAATCAGCTCATCTATTGTCCCAACTTATGTAATCTATTGTTTGTAACTAAAGGTTATTTTTATTAAGAGTGCATAATCAAGGGTATCGAAAGACGTATATAATTTTAAAGATACCATAAGGTATTTTCCATTCCTTAAGCGTAACATTTTTGCTGAAATCTTATTTAAACGTAACGTTTTGCATAAGCATAACTATACAAATTGCTATTATCCATCACACAATGAATGTTTCTTTTATGCGGAAGTGTCCCGTTTTTCGATTTCTAAATGTAAACAAAAAACACTCCATCTGGAGATCGAAACCCTCGGAGCAGTGCTTCACTCGCAGCGCGGGGTTGACCCCTCCTTTCTGTCTTACCTCCATGGTGTGGCTAGTTATTGTTGCAAATGTTGCAAAATTGCGTATTTCAAAGAAAATGAAATTTTGATTATTACACTACAAAAATAGTCTTTTGCGTGAATATGTAAATATTTAATATGTTACCGAGCTTTGTGAGGACAATAGTAGAGTTCTTGAGTAGGCTACATGAAGGAGTTATTGTGAAATGAATATTTAACGTGCTAGGTTAAAGTTACTATTAGTATCGAGAAATTGGTAAAAAATTATTCAATCCACTGTATTAGTGATTTGTGATTTGCTTATATTTGTTTAAATGAAATTTTTTATTATTTATTAATGTCTAATTATAGTTTTTGTGCCGTGCTGAACTATTTTTAGTATTTAGTTCTGAATCGTTTTCTATTAGCATCATTTATTAGTATGAGTAGGCATTGTTGCAAATATTGAAAAAATCCTCATTTCAGGAAAAATGTAAATTTGATTATTTCAGTGCACCGGACAAGTAACTGAATTAAGAGGTTTGCGCGAGTTTTTAATTATGTAACGGCCACCAGCGGCTGAGATGTAAAGTCTGAACACTGGTAGTTCGGTCGGGGGTTAGAATCAAGCAAATTAGCTGGCTGCATGGGTGTTTCCGACGTTTCGCTCATGCGTAACTTGCATATGAGCCAATTACTTTTAGAAAGACCTCACCCCTCTTAGGCAGGTAGCTCTCTTATACTTTGCTATAAGAAAAGAAATTAAACCATTTATTATGTTTATTTCTTTTAGAACAAAAATGGCAAATAAAGAATTTCCTACTATAAAATGGATTTTACATTTTACCTTGAAAACTACCTAATTCTATGTTTATTTAAAAAACTTAAAATTTGTTACAGAAACTTAAAGGAAGATGGGTAAGGGTGGCATTTTTAAGTTTTTACCCCACCTAGGAAAAATGCTAAATCCGGCACTGGCAGGATCGTGGAAAAAATGGTGAATCACCGTCTTACCTACTATCTGGAGACTAATTAATGCCTATCGCCTCACCAAAGTGGTTTCCGTAAGGGAAGATCTTCACTTGATAATGCCCTGTTTTTAGAAACCGCAGTATGCAATGCATTTGTGAAAAGAAATCATGTGGTATCAATCTTCTTTGACATGGAAAAGGCATATGATAGAACTTGGCGGCATGGAACTCTTCATGACCTTTACAGCACTGGATTGCGAGGTAATTTACCCATCTTCATTCAAAACTTTCTGAAGGGCTGCACTTTCCAAGTCAAAATTGGTTCGTTGCTTTCTCAAGTATTTGTACAAGAAGAAGATGTACCACAAGGTTCGGTGCTCGGTGTCACTCTTTTCAGCCTAAAAATTAATTCCATTTTAAGAGAACTTCCTCCCACAGTGCATGGTTCCCTGTATGTTGATGATCTATTGTCAAGATATGAGATACATTGAGAGACAACTACAAATTGCTCTAAATAGCATCGTAAAGTGGTCCAACAACAATGGTTTTAAATTTTCTAGCCAGAAGACAGTCTGTGTGCACTTCTGTCACAAAAGAAATGTACATCCTGATCCAGAGCTGCATCTTGACAGCTCTTTGATCCGTGTTGAGCCAGAAGCAAAATTCTTAGGAGTTATATTTGACAGAAAGCTCACTTTCCATTCTCATATCTTAAATCTAAAGAAAAAATGTGCTAAAGCTCTGAACATACTGAAAGTCCTGGCCAATACTTCATGGGGAGCAGAACGTTCTTCTCTGCTCCACATTTATAGAGCTTTAATCCGTTCCAAACTTGACTGTGGCTGTGCTACCTATGGATCTGCAAGACCTTCTGTGCTACTGAAATTGGATCCATACTCCGGGAATCGAACCACGGACCTCTGGAATACCGACCCAGCGTGCAGGACCACTACACCACAAAGGCACCCGAGAAGGTGGGAGAAATTACCTTATATACTCCCCCTTTTAAGGGCGACTGGGGTTTTGGGGGACCCAATCGCCAAATCCTGGCTGTGGAGAGTCATCATCCATCACCCTTTCAGTTCAGGCACCACTGTAGAAACATTTGGATTATTTGGTAGCCTGCAAGATGAAAAATGAGCAACCGCTTTCGCCGTGAATCGAACCATGGACCTCTGGAATACCGGCCCATCGTGCAGAACCACTACACCACGAAGGCACATTAGGAAAGCGGGAGAAATACCTTATACATATAGTAGCAGAAAAGAAACATAGACCACTTAATGGAAATTCCATCGCATGCCACCAAAGCACAGTTATTTTACATGTTGCAGATATGCTACACTATACATTTATACCATTATACAGTGGATAAAAGATTGTCATACACATAGACACAAATACACACACACACACACACAAAAAAAAAAATATTCTATTAATAGTGAAAACATTGTGTTGATCCTAATTTGTGCTTATTCATTGAAAACTTGCTATCAAATTTTTGGAAGGAAACCACTACCTCCCTTACCTGTGAATTTATAGATACAGGTGTAAGTGAACACCAAAATGGGTGTTTTTTTTTTTTTTTTTTTTTTTTTTTTTTTTTTTTTTTTTTTTTTCCCACATATTTTGAGGAAGAAGATATGTTTTTATTATGTAGTTTCAATAATAAGAAATATATACTGTTGTACAGGGCATTTATTATTTAATTAATGTGTAATAGTAAAAAATAATGGATATTAACTATGTTATTTGTGCTAACTGTAAATGAAATGCTTTTTTGTATTTTAGTGGGCATTAGGTGCAATTCAATGTTTAGCTGTATGTTTGAAAGAAATTCATTTGATTCCTCCTTCACTTAAAGTAAGTTGTAATTTTTTTTCTTTTTTCTTTTTTTAACCGAGGCTTTTATTTAATATTATAGGCTTGTGATTCCGTAAGGTATAAGGTAATTTCTGTTTCTTAGTAATTCATGTGGGTTTTTATTCTCGTGTTCATAATACTTCTGATATTTATTCCTCCTTAATTACGTGCTGTCTAAAGTTCAGGATATTGCTTTGTGAAAATATTTGGACTTTATATTTATTTATGATTTGTTAAGTTGAAATATCCTTTAAGCATGAATCCATAAATCCAAGTGCATAGATAAAAAATAACCATGTATGATGTGAAAATTCATACTTCAAGGGTTTTAAATAAAATATTTACAACAGTGGTCTCAAACGCATTACATATAGGCCAAATGCAGGATCTAAACACAACTGATGGGTTTAAAAGCTGATGGGTGTTAAACTTTTTAAGAAAATAAAATTAAAAATTTTATTTAGTAAATATTGACCAAATTATGCATAAATAGTAATAATAATGATGCAAAGAAAAAAAAAATTGATTGTATATTTATATTTTGTTTGAAATCTTAAGTTTTAAGAAATTTCTGAATGTTACACTTTAAATTTCAAGCGTAATGACAGCCAAAGGTGAAGTTTTTAGACTGGCATTTATTTCAGATAATTTTAATGTGTAGAATAAGCCACAAAATAACTTACTTGAACAAAAAATAAGCATATTATAAAATTTCAAGTTGCACTAAACTTGAGAAGAGATAATGACAAAATATTTTTTTCTTTTATTTATTAAATATTTCTGTGATGTACATACAGACGAAATATATTTGTATGTAAATTCTTTGTTTTCTACTGCAGCTTTCAATTACGACACTTTATTGTGTTTCAGTTGCAGAAAAAATTACAAGAAACTATCTTTATCATTAATTGTAGATGCTCCTCAGTCATTCTTATTTAGACTCATTAATTTTCAATAACAAAAAAGAACTTTTTACATATAGATGCTTTCCCAAACAAAGTAAATAATCTTATTGCAAAAATTCATTATTTCAGGTATTTATCTTTTGACAGGTATGAAAAGTTAATCACATTTATATTTTCATATCTCTGTTAAGATCTATATCCCACTATGTGTATGACAATACCATTAAAATCACAAACATTTCTTAAGATTTTTGTCATATTACTAATAAATTTTCAGGAAATGTATTCACAAGCTGCAAAAAACTACTTCAGGGCCACTAGTTTGAGACCACCAATTTACAGCATACTGCTTAAAGTGGATATTTACATAGAATAATAATAAAACCAGCTTTTCCACTTTCTTTTGGAAGAAACCTATTATTTCTTGTATTTTGTTCTTTTGAATAATTTTATGTAGGCTGCACAGAGCTAAGCTGTTATCAAATTGAACGTTTTGTAGGTGTGTGTGTGATGTAACAGCATATGTATATTATAATCCCCTTAAAGCACTGTATCTAGAGTGCCTTTATCTGGTAAAATTTTGTTATATCCTCTACTTTTCCCCCTACTACTGTTACACTTTTTTCACTTTTAACTATAAATCTGTGAACCCCAGAAATGATTTTACGAAACCTGTACTATTTCTTCATAGTCATAACCTTCCTGCTTTATAGCATTAAGGGTCAGTATAATTAAAATTAACCATTAAATCTTTTTTCTCTAAGCCCAGAAGTGAGATGAGAAATCATTAACTTTCTCTAAAACTTTCTGTAAATTTTTCTTTTTTATCAGATATTGGTTTTTGATTTTATGAGATAAAGGTAAGTGCATCAGGATATGTATTATTTTTCCATCAATGTTTTTTGACAAACAAAATTTGTTGCCATAACAGTGTGATTTAGTGCCACAAGAAGACATGATATGCGCATAAGATCTTTGCTTTGGTTTAATGTAATGCCTTAGTAAGCCAATTTAGTTTATGAGGTATGTATGCTAATTAACCAGTTATGATGGTTTAAACCTGTACTTATAACATATGCTTTCGTAGTCCTCACCAGAATGTAAATTAGTTGGTTGAGTATTTAAGTTGAGGGTTTTGAATGTTTTGGTGTTAGAGCTGTTGGCAGCCGTTCTTCTAGTATATCATGTCCAATCACCAAAATTTGCCAGTGACTATTCTGAGTTTAATCATTTTGCTAGCTGATGTTAAAAATGCATGATTAAAAGGGACAATTTGTGTATTCTCTGACCATATTAGTTAAATTTGAATTTCATCTTACTATATTTCCTCATTTATTCCCCCCCCCCTTTTTTTTACTAATTTTATCGTCTGAGAACTCCCTGAGAATTTTGTGAATAATTTAATTTCCTAAGCATGCATTTAGAGTAACAGCATAACAAATGAAGAGTAGTCGTATGTAAATTTCAGCTAACTGTCACAGTATTATTTCTTTAAAAGAAAGCTATGTTTCAATAAGAATACACAGTAATATTAGTATTACAATATCTAATGAGATATCTTCATTTGTACTTACCTGTAACATGAATCTTTCCTCTTATTGTCACTGCCATTGCTTAGGCCTCAAATAATCTATAAGTAATTAGAGAAGGATGTGCAGCCGAGTCAGCAAAATCGTAGAGTGAATGTAAGGTCATGTTTGCTTCACTGTGATGGGTCAGTTCGTGTATTTGGATAGTGTAAAAGTCAAAAAGTAGAAGGAAAATGTTCATTGTGACTTTCACATGTAGTTTGTGAGGATTTATCTTTGTTTTGGTAAGACAAAAACAATCACAATATGGCCAAATCCATTTTGAAATTTTGGGAAGCTCATTCTCTGAATGCATTGAAGAAAGGGAAAATTGTGCAAATATTTAAAAAAACTTTCAGAACCTGATGCCAGAAAGCTTGGCGAGGGATTGAATACAAGAAGAAATACTATGTTATACTGAATACTCACAAGTGGCAGAGGTTATTTTTTTTTATGCAGCAGCTTTTGCTGCTGTTTAAATTAAAGATTTAATAAAAAGGTTATTTTAAACTAAAGATGTATTAAGTAACTAAAGATGAAGCAATAATTGGGTTGTCAGTCTAGCAGCCTCTGAAGGACATTGATTTAAACTTCTACACAAATAAGACCCTACATTATTAATTTAGAAGTAAAACAAAAAATCAGCATTATATTTTCAAATTTTTACAGGACTAGTTTCGATGGTTTTACCAAACCATCATCCTCAGCTACAAAAGTGCAAATGAACGAGATAAGATAAGAAAGCCTGGACAGGAGATAAGCTACTGGCACCATCTTTTGATAAAACCAGAACTAAAACATAATTTCTTTAAAGGTTGAAGGCAAAGATGAATTGAAATTAAGGTCATTAACTAGAACAGAAAGATTTTTTTGAATGTGAAATGCCTGTAGAAAATCCAGTTCATCAATGGAACATGTTTTTTGAATAATTTTGACAGCAGGAAAATGGAAAGTGTGATTTTTGGATGAACAATGTTGGGCAACAGAAGACTTCTGTGTTTCTTTTTTTTTTTTTTCTAACTTATGTCGCATGTTCCTTAACATGAAATTTTAAGGTTCTCTTAGTTTGGCCAATGTAAATTAAACCACGCTGGCAAGGAATCCCCAGGAATTCATATCCGAAATGGAGTCCTTGAGTATGGAACTCTAAATTTTATTGATGGGAGAATAAACGACCCGAAAGTTAAGTTTCTGTAAAATATGTGCAACTTTACAGTTAATTGATGGAATAAAAGGAATGACAACAGAATTTTTATAATCTCCTAAAACAAGAGTGTGCATTTTGGTGTGTTGAGATGAGAATTTTTTAACTGCTTGATTAATAATGTTTTGTGAAAAGCCCGTCAATAGCTATTGCTTTTAAATAATTTAGTTTTTCATCAAGGAATAGTTTGGAGGAGCAAACTTGAAGAGCACGGAAAAGATAGGAATAAAATGAAGTCAGATGACATGATTTGAAGTGAAGTGGAAGGCAAACCGATGAAGGTTTACGGTAAACCGTAGTACTGAGGTTGGATGTGTTACGTGTGACCAGAATGTCGAGAAAAGGAAAAGAATTGCAAGTCTCAAGCTCAAAAGTGAACTGAATAGCAGGATCAATGGAATTCATTGTTGAGAGAGCTTTATTTAAATCATCTTTATTACCTTCAAACAGGCTAAAAGTATCGTCTATGTAGCGGAACCATACCGGGAAGTTTAAAGTTTCAAACAATTTTGATTCATAATAATGCATGTAGATATCAGGCAGGATGGGACTGAGGGGGCTTCCCATGGCTGATCCTGCAGTTTGCTTGTAATATTTATTTTGGAAAACAAAATACATTTGTTTCAAACAGAGTTGAGTGAGAGAAATTAGCTCATCAATTTCGATGCAAGAGAAATGAAATTCGCGAAGTCTGGTTTCTAGACATCTTAATGCACCCTCTACTGGAACATTGGTGAATAATGATTTTACATCAAAAGAAACCATGAGTAAATTTCTAGGAGAAATGTTTTTAACCATTTTTACAAACTCTATTGATTTTTTTTATCTTGTAAATGTTATTGTCTAATACAGTTGAAAATCTAGAAACTAAAGATTTAGCTAAGGGATACGAGGCAATACCTAAATTTGATAAAATAGGGCAGAAAGGAATACCACTTTTATGAATTTTGGGAAGAGTATATAGTCTGGCACAATTCGCAACAGATGGGATAAGCGAATGTTTTAAGTTGCTTGAAAGGATTTGTGAAGATTTGATCGCAGTTTTTATTTTTGACAGGTGCAAAGGTGAAGGATCTTTAGGGATCGGATTATAATATGGTCCTTCGTTTAAGAGTTTAGTGACACCATTGATGTAAGTGTTCTTATCCATGATGACTAACTGGCCACCTTTGTCGGCCTTTGAAATGGTCATATCCGGGTTAGAATGAATTTTGTGCATTGTAGCTCTTTCTCTTGCGGTTAGATTTGGTTTCAAAGGTTTATTATTGAATTTCACATTATGAGCGATAAGATGCCTAGTCATTTCTTTCTGTAAATCTGAAACTTTACTGAACTTGAAAGCTTTTTCGATAGGAGCCAAAATCTTTGGAATCGAGGGTTTACAGGTTTGTGAGAAGTTAATGATATTTTAGAATTCTTTCTTGTTCTTCTGATAAACTAACATTAGGAATATTAACTATTGGCTTAATGTTTACAATGGGAAGATTTTTTTGAACTACTTGAACTGGAAGACTGTAAAAGAAGTTTTTCGAATTTAACTGCAAGGGTGTTTTTATTTATGATGGTTAATTGCATTCTCCGTTCTAGACGAAGACTTTTGTTCAGAATTAAAACATTGTCTAATTCAAGTGAAATAATCTGGTGGTCATTTAGACTAATATTATCTTACTAATACATAAATTTCCATGAATTTTTACCATACCACAGTGAGATCTATTCATGGCTCGCTCCGATTGGGTATGAATGTGGTTGGACTATTGGGGTCATTGTACCTGGGACAGCTACAAAATCACATACTTGAATCCCCCTGATGCTTGCATAAGAAGGGCTCCAGGGAAAATGTTTGGCATTGAAGTCACCTCTTACAATAATTGAAGTATTATTAAACTTCCGTGAAAGACTTTGTATGGCCATTAACATATCATCTAAAGGTAAAAATGCTGGGCAGTAGATGGATATAAAACTATAAATGGATCGGGTCCTGAAATTAGCATTGCTACAATGTAGTCTGTACAATAGATGCCCAAGAGTGAGAGACCGAAATTTCCCATGTCATATTTTAAAATGACATTAGTTTCCATTTTGCCATTTTAAAAATATTTTTATTCTTAAGAAAAAGGAGGTAACAAATGCTATAAAACACAATTTCTGTACCATTCAAAGCAAAAAAAAAAAAAAAAAAAACTTATTTAAAAATTAATTTTACCTGTCTTCTTTTATATACAGTCAAAAGTCGTTAATCCGGACACCCATAATCCGGAATGATCTATAATCCGGACCTCAAAGCTACAAACTTTCTGCGCATGCGTCAATGCATAATGCGTTCATGAATGCGTGGAATACTTTTTACCCATGCGCATATATGTGTGCGCATGATACGTTTATGCATGCGCGTTTAATGTATAATGGACGGTATAAGCTAAAAATTATCTAATTATCTATTTCAGGTAATGTTGCAGATTGCGTTGTTCCTTAATCTTCGAATTGAATCTGGCTTATTATTTTTTGCAGACTGTCAGAGCAATTTTATAAAAGTAAGCTTGAACTTTCGATTATGTCAAAAAAAGAATTTTCGATTCTGGAGCTACCAAAGGATCTACAAAGCGAAAGAATGTTTAGATGTCCATCAAACAAAAAGTGGAATGGCTGCAAAAAATGGATAAAGGCATATCCTTTGTTTCTCTAACCATTCCGAAATCTGTTTATCAATTTCACTCTGCTCTGTGGGGGCGGGGGGGTGTCGCTGCGTGCAATGAACTGGAAGTTGATCTGTCAGCGCTATTCTTATCTTCAGGGCAGATGTTTTTATTTTATTCAGCTTATAATTCCTTACTAAATTTAGTATTTAATCTCGATGTATTCCGTCTTTGATATGATTTAAATCAAATTCCTCGTCATTATAAATATCACGAGTACACATCAAATAGTTTTTTCTGGTTGCAATTTTCTAATTTCGACTATGCGTAATGTATGCTTTACGCATGCGCACGTTGAAAGAAATGTTTAATAAAGTAAACAAATAAATATTAAGCTTTTTTTTTGTAAATTTTGATACCCTTTAGATCATAATTGCTCTTTATTTCATAAATTACGGTTTCATATTTTTAATATTCTAATTTCTGCATGCCATCTTACCAGATTTAAACTGATGATCTATAATCCGGAAAAATCGATAATTCGGAATCGCCCAACGAGTCCGGATTAAAGACTTTTGACTGTATATATATATATTTTTTAGGTACTTGTTCAGAAATTTGAAATGTGTGTCAGTTTTCTCGTAAAAATTCACTTCACGCAATTCTTTTCTGAATTTCATATTAAAAAAATCTGGCTTTTTGCCCTTACAGAGTGGGGCAAGTTTTTATACTTGATACCTCAGGTTTAGAAAGATTTCAAAGCAAGATTTATAGGAAAGAAATGCGACAAAATCAAAAATGTCTTCATATGACATATAAAATGTGTAATGAATGAATTTTATGGGATATTTGTTATGATTTTTTTATTTTTTGGAGAATTTTTTAAAGAACAGTGAAAACAAAGTTTTTTGAATTTTGTACTTTTGATCCTAAAAAACCTTTCTCTTAGCATGTTTATCTTCTTTATTTTCTTGTGTTTTCACTAGACAGAAGCTCAAAAATTGCAGAAGTGGTTCTAATCTTGTCACACGGACAGTTATTTGCAGAAATGATTTTTTTCAGTTAAAATAGAGAAATTGAGTAATTAAAAAGATTCATCTTATATGTCTCATTGCACTGTACTCATTGCACTGTATGCATTTTGTCAACTGGTGCAATCTGTATGGGTCTTGTTCAGTAAAAATTTTTGCTAATCCCTAATCTCTAAATAGGTTTCATACCATCCTTAAAAGTTCTTAATTTCTTCCAGAACCTGCAAAAGGTCCTTAATTTTATTCATCTGACTTTTTTTTTATGACTAACAGTTTCAGTGTTAATTAACACTTCGGAGGAATATTTTTCAGCGATGCATTGACAAATACAGTCAAAAGTCGTTAATTCAGACACCCATAATCCGGAATGATCTATAATCTGGACCTCAAAGCTACAAACGTTTTGCGCATTGACGCATGCGCATAGGCGTTTACGCGTGCGCGTAAGACTTTTACGGCTGCGAATATGCGTGTGCGCAAGCGCATAATACGTTTATGCAAGCGCGTTTAATGTATAACGGACGGTATAAGCTAAGCTAAAATTATCTAATTCAGTTAATGTAGCAGATTGCGTTGTTCCTTAATCTTCGAATTGAATCCGGCTTATTATTTTTTGCAGACTGTTAGAGCAATTTTATAAAAGTAAGCTTGAACTTTCGATTATGTCAAATAGAATTTCCGATATATATTTACTAATATGTAAAGGATCTACAAAGTGAAAGTATGTTTTGAAATCCGAAATCTGTTTATCAATTTCACACTGCTCTGCGGCAGGGGGGGGAGAAACGCACAATTTAATTGGAAGTTGATCTGTCAGCCCTATCCTTATCTTCAGGGAAGATGTTTTTATTTTATTTGGCTTATAATTCCTTACTAAATGTAGTATTTCATCTCGATGTACTCCGTCTTTGATATGATTTAAATCAAGTTCCTCGTCATTGTAATTCGCTTCTGATACTGAAGAAAGTGACACAGAAGTTATTGAAAACGAAAAAATTTCGATTGACAAATTAGTCGGTATTCTCGACACAGCAATTATACGACTTGAATACCGGAACTTTGTAACTAAACAAAAATTATGTCTGTTTAATAAAGAGAAAGTATTATCACATGAAACGAAGCAACTTAAACAACTTACATTGAAAGAAATGTTTAATAAAGTAAACAAATAAATATTTAGCTTTTTCTTTTTGTAAATTTTGATACCCTTTAGATCATAATTGTTCTTTATTTCATAAATTACGGTTTCATATTTTTAATTTTGTAATTTCTGCATGCCATCTTACCAGATTTAAACTGTTGATCTATAATCCGGAAAAATCAATAATCCGGCATTGCCGAAGTTCCGACGAGTTCAGATTAACGACTTTTGACTGTATGTATTTGATGGTTTAACGTTTGAATTCTTTTGAAACCATGCAGCACTAAATTTGACAATTCCAAGATCAGTTTACATAGAAAATTTTTTTTGAGGTTTGCTGATGTTTTTTCCTGACAAACATAATAACATTGATAAATATCATAAAAAATTATAATATATTAAAATAATATTTTTATTTTCTGTAATATTTTAACTGTTTGACTACTATGCGTCGCAAAAGTGCTGTGTTCATTTGTCTCAAAAACCGCGACGCAGTTAGTTATTTTAGAATGCACTCATGTTACAAAGTGCGCATGAGGTCAGACTACGTACGTTCACACCCACAGAGCAACCTGCATCGCGGTTTCCGAGAGAAATGAACGTAATGCTTTTGTACAGCGTAGCAGTCAAACAGTTAAAGTGACATTGCTTTACATTTTGGTGACTTATTAAAATTTTGATTCTGAAAAATAAATTAAATAATAAATGCTATGAAGCACAGTTTGCAAAACATTGATTAGGGAAAAAAATTGCTGCTGTTGTTATTTTAAATATAATTTCATTTATCTTCATTTATATTTTTTCATGATAAGAGTAATGTCATGTTGTATCCAAAGCACTGTTTGGTTGAACGAGGCACAATTCAAACTTAATGGAAATTGTCTATAGGCATAATTATGTGTACTGGACTGAAATAATCCCATATTACTGTTGAAAAAGCCAGGAATTTGTCTGGTATTAATATGGTGTGGGGTTTTTAACCCAACTCACTGGAGAATAGTAACTAAAAGTGCTTGCTGGTTCCATTTTCACTGCCATTTGTGGAATGCATGGCTTTATTACCAACAAGATGGTGCCTCAGTGCACCATAAGGACATACAAGCAAACCTGGATCAAAATATACTAGGCCAGCAGATAGGATGCAAGGAGTAAATTGAGTTTCCTGCACATTGTTTGAACTTTACACTACTCGATTTTTTTTTTTTTTTTTAATGATGCAAAATGAAAGATTAGATATGCATGCGATGTAAAGACCTTATTTTCTTCTAACCAATTGTTTTTATTTTAAGAAACTTTCTGTTGCCTTCTGATTTGAACTGTCTGCCAGAATGCAAATTTTAATGGTGTATTCGGAAATAGTATTTAAGTAGGAGATTTTAAGAGTTCGCAGTAGGAGAGTAAGTTCTGAATTTATGGCACATGTTTGAAAATGCTCTGTAGTTGAATAGTTGGTGCTAGCCATTTACTTTAGATAGTATTGATATTCTATGCTCGTGTTTGCTGTGTGCAGCCGATTAAGCGGTTTAGATTGAGTAGGAGCCAGTTGTGTAGCTAAAATTTAATTCACTGTGAGTGTATGCACTATTTTGTATTCAAGTTAATTAGCCACAAGTGGTGGTTAAATTGTTAGCACTGAGTGAGTGCATTTTCTGTTCCTTTTACTTAAAACTAAAAAGGTTGTTATAATCTTTGTTTGCAGTCATCTGTTCTTCCAAGACATAGCGAGAATTCGCTACTTCCTCTTTCAGTAGGTTCTACAATTTATGCTCCCGAAACATACAAGGAGATTACAGCCATTGTAAACCACATAATCTGGATGGACACACTTTGGGATAACGTTCAAGCAATTTGGGCATAAATTTCTCTAGACACTTTGGTACGAAGTATAGAATTGGTCCTGACTCTTACTGAAGTGAAGCGATGCTGAAGGCAACCATTTTGAACATTTATTTTAACCACTAATTGAAACATTCAGTTTGACTAGAAAGCTTACTTATTTTTCTAACTGGTCTATAGTCTTACTTTTTCCAAAAAAAAAAAAAAAAAAAAATATTATTTTAAGTTGAGAAATAAATTTTTCCTTGTGTTTATTAATGTGATTTTTCTCCTCTTTTATAGAATGAATTTGAGGATTTTTTATTGGAGCAAATTGATTGTGTATCCACAGACAACATTGAGGTAAAACTTACTGATTTGATTTTTCATGTATTTGAAAATGTAGTATTTATACATGCCTTTTATATTGTAAAAATGCACTTTATATGAAGCTTTCTATATATAATTTAATAATTAAGTTCTTATAGACAGACCACTTCATAATCTTACTGAAATCTTTTCTCTTAAACTATCAATAATTGACATATTTATGCAGTTAATATTAATAACTGAAAAATATCTTTTTCCCTCTCGCCCACTACATCAATTTATTTGCTGTGCACTTTCAACCTAATAAAGATAAAAGTTCTGATGATAGCAGTTATATAGGCTAAGCAAAGTGGTATATTCTGTCAGGTGGTTAAAATTAACTTATTCTCCAGATGAACATAGCAAAATAAGGAAAATTGGCTACACCAGCTTAGTATAAATGCTTTTAGAGAATGTCATGCTCAGTAGAGAGTAAACTTAATGGTGAAAATAACATGAAGGAGACACATTGGAATAAGAGAAGAGAGCAACAAGATATTTTTTCTATTGAATTCTGTACCTTGATTAATTTCTATATTAACTTTACTGTTAAAGAGAAAGATTAAAAGGTAGCTATTTCATTATGCCTTTCTTATCTTTTTCCTAAGAGACAGAGCCAACTTTTCTGTACCATTTTCTTTAATTATTATTATGACCTAGAATAGATTTTGCAAATTATAAATTATTATTTGGATATTTTACTGTTTTTTAATTACCATAATTTCCAGAACTATGGCTGCATCAATGAAAATTTGGGAATTATGCATTTGGGAAGAACTGGGGGGGGGGGGGAGACTAAAATTGTGCAGAAACAACATATCAACGTAAACATTGCACTAAGTTAAATTCTTCATGGCATCACCACAAACATTGCACTAAGAAGTCACAAGACTTTGATATATGGCATTTTAGCTAAGAAAAGTGCACAAAATGAAACAACTCAAAAATAAAATACAAATGAGATCTGTTGATACTTTGATACTTGTCAGTTAGGCTGGCCTTAGCACGATATCTATCGTGCTCTTACCAGCACCTCAATTATTCCTGGGTAAGGCAAACCTGGCATGAAGATCTTCGAGTGGTAAACTCTGTGAGTAAAGGAAATTAGAAGTAAATTAGGCCCATGCCTGTGAGAATTGAAACTGTGAGAAAATAAAATAAATGGAAAAAAGTGGAAAGGGATATGCCAATTATTTAGATATTGTAGGTAAAAAGATGAGTGGCATACGGGCGGAGGTTAAAGTCTTCTTCCAGGAGTTCGTACCTGAAATTATCTGCATAATTAACAATGTTAGTGTTGGTGGCCTTGGTATAAAAGTTATTATTTATTTTCCCAATGTAAGTTTTGATGTCATCTAGTTTAAGGTCTTTGTGTAGGTCAGTGTTTCTAATGAATCATGGAGCTCCCGTTATTTTGAAAAGTGTGAAGTTTGATATAATCAGATGTTGAAGCTCCGCACCAGGCTGGGGATGCATAAATAAGAATTGGGCATAAGATGGAGATATAGATCCTTCATTTCCTGGCGAGATCAAGCGTGGAAGTTGAGGTAATAATGTTAAGTTTTCTTGCCACACCTGTTGCTTTGCCAATGGCTGTCATGACGTGAGGGCTCCAGGTAAGCTTGGAGTTGAATTTGATGCCGAGATATGTTGCTTGAGTGGCTTAAGGCACTTTTGCATTAAATAATGTCATGTCAACATCCACAGTTTTCTTGCAGTGACGACCTATGAGCAAGAGTTTGGGTTTAGTTTTGTTAGTATGAGTACTTCACTTACAGCACCAATGTTCGATTTCATGCATCAGGCTCTGGATGCTAGTTATTGCATGACTGAAGTTGAGTGAAGAAGACAGAATAGCAGTGTTGTCAGTGTAGCAGGCAGTGATGCAATTAGTATTGCTATCAAACATCAGGAAGTCCATGGCATAAATTAAGTAAAACAAAGGCCCTAGATTAGATCCTTGAGGAACGCCCGCAATGTTTCTTGGGGTGGAATAATGTTGGCCCTGTTTGATTGTGAACGTTCTTTGACTGATAAAGAAATGGATCATCAATAATAACTCTCAGGTGACATCAAGAGTGGTGAGTTTAAAAATAAACGTCCAGCATAAAGAATGCAATGGTTTGATGTTTTTGTATTGCAGAACTGAGAAACTCGACAATTCTTACTAGTTGCGTAGTGGTAGAGAGGCCCCTGCGGAATTCTAATTGCTGATTATGCAGTACGGTGAGAACAGGGTCCAACCAAAGCTAACGGCGTTTCATCCATATTTATTATCTGTGACCAAAGAAGTTTTCTTTTGTCAATAATATCTGTCACATATTTTAGAAAAGATGCCTTTTTGTCCTGCCAGTCCATTGGTAATTGTTGCCCGACTGTAACAATTACCAATGGACTGGCAGGACAAAAAGGCACCTTTTCTCACGCACAGAAATATTTTTTCTTTTCATAAATCTGCTACACCAGCAAGGCCCTCCTTTTGAAATCATTTATGTTCATTCGCTTTGCTATAAATTTTGCTTGTAAGCGAATTTTTACAGTCGAAATTTCCATTCCTGTTTTTCGTTGCTCCTTTATCCAGTTTGCAAGGTCGTCCTCTAGATTGGCTCGTTTCTGTTGTGGCATATTTTTAAGTTCTTCTTTTTCAGTTCTCTAGCGTCGAATACATCTCTTGTCCACTTCAAACTCTCGAGCTGCTGCTCTATTTCCAATTTGTTCAGCACGGGAAATTACAATAAGCTTAAAACCAGCAATATAGCTTCTGTGCCGTTTAAGTGTCATTTTCAAAAATTTTCTGCTCCCTTCTTACTTAAAAACTATCCAACAAGTACTTGTACCCAAACTGATGGGATCTGTATCTTGCAGAATGCCAAGAAAAATCCATTCATGCTGAAGGGGAAATACGTCAGAGATCCTTATTGCGAGGCAGGTGGAGTCGTGTCCACCTTTGAAAAAAATTGCAGAAAAGGCTGGGGTGGGGAAAAGATGGGTCCTGGAAGATTCATCGAATGGCAGAGGAAAGAGACTATTCAAAATGATGAGAATGCTGATTTGAAAGGGGACGAGAATGTTATTGTTCTGAGATCCCGTTTAGGGTGAATAAGGCATGTAGGTCCATTTAACCTTTTGAGGCCAGGGCTTTGGTAGCAAAAAAGCTACCAAAGGACAAGGCATCATGTATGTCGCAAAAGGAAGACCTTTGAAAGAGATAAATGGTTAAAACCCTAGGGACATCAAATTTGACATTTCTCCCCACTTTTCAGCCTGGAAAATGGGGGAAAAAGACATGGTCACTAAAGTGGACAACCCCGTCTTTTCAAAGAGAGGACTCTATGGCCACTATAATGGCCATCCCATCTTCAAAAGGTTAAGGGAAAGAATGTAAACAAAATAACGTTCGCAAAAAGCAACTGAGTGGTCTTTTGTGTGGGAACAGCACCAGTCTATGTACAGTGACAAGGCCATCCAAACTATGTACAATGACAAAGTTGTTCAAACTATGTATAGTGACCATCATAGGAAATATCTTATTTTTAGTGCACCTAAATGCCGCATGAGTAGAAACGCCGGAACCGCTGAAATTTTAAGTTTTGAATACGTAAACGCTGCGGTGTTTTTTCTGGAAATTACGGTATTACATCATTGTAACTTTGATTGTCGTTATGTAATGTTTATATTTCTATTGCAGGCTATTGCTGATTGTTATGTTGCATTTATGCACTGTATTGCGAAAGGCAGTCCAAAATTGTATAAAGAAGAGTGGTTGATCCACTATAAAAAAATGCTTACAACTATGCAACAAATACTAAATAATTTTGTCCTCTTTATTACGAGTGGTAAGCTGATGATTTTTCCATTTAATATAAGATATTTTGCTTTCCTACTTTCTTTAAAAGTATAAATGTCATCTGAATAAATGTAAGTTTATCAGGTTCAATGTTTCTTCTAACCTTCTTCGGAAACATACAATGACCTGACTAGAACAGAGAGCTTACTAAAGCTATGTTCACTAATTGTAGTAAGTAGACAGGATACAGACGAAGGGTATACAAAACCCTTTATTTTTTTTCTTTATATACAATGACTTCCGTACTTCGGAATACAATGACCCTCCACTCGGGGTCTAACTTAAAAGATATCAAAATAAAACTAAACTCTAATTTAACTTTAGAATAAGATTGGCCTTATAATAACAGAAAGCGTATGTAGCACAGAGACTGTGAACACTACAATACGTTTAATTTATCAAGAGGATTAAAACCTCTGGCCTGGAAGGCAAAGTAGCAACTGCGTAACTTCTAAGGTAAGCGGCCTGCTTCGAACTCACGGCTTCCTCTCTTCTGCTTGGCAAAAAGGCCACACTTAAATACTTGGCGTTCGCCAGACAACTTTGCATAAACTCCTTCACGCTTATAATTCTGGCCGGAAGTAGAAAATAAGAAGTGATAGTAAAGATTTAAAATAAAATAAACGTTAGTAAACTTAAGATCCTTACATACTTCCCGCCAGAGTTAATTAGTTTGAAACTGAGGTCTAAAACGACCTTGTTGAAAACTTTTAGCTCTAGAAACTAACGCGAGGCCAAACTTTTACAAACATAACTTAGCTAGAAACTAGAAAATTTTAAAAGAAAGAAATTTGTTACAATAGCAGCTCCCGGAATATACAACAATCTTTTTTCTTTTTCATCTGTACTGCATCAAAACAGGAGCTTTATTCAATTCTGGTTCCTTCCAGAGATCTGGAAGGAAAACTAGTTTAATGAAATGTTACAGAATGACATTGCAAATAACATATAGAATATACTTTTCTTAACATTCTTATTTCATTCATGACTATTTTAATTATCTCTCCCCGTGCTCTCTGACATGTGTTGTAAAAACACCAAACACGAATGTGTTTCTGTCTATGTGTTCAACACTTCCTCCTACAATCAAAACACTAACGTGTTAAAATTCAACATACGAGACCTCTTAACACACCCTAATTTCAACTCTAGACCCTGAGGTACTATTCTGAAAGTGGCTAACTCTAAAGTGTAGCGTCAGAGAGCCTAACTACATCATTCAACCTTTAACACATATTCAGCATGATTTAATCTTTACAGTCACACGAATAACAAAATTTTTTAACATTACTTTCACTTTTACCATATCACGGTATTTCTAAACATTCAAAATAACAGTTCACATGTATACAAGAACATATGAAGATGCCGTTAATTTTACACATTTGAAAACATACATTAGTAGTACATTGTTAACTTCTATTCTTTTCAAAGCAAGTGCCAATTCTTTCTACATTGAAATAATACTACATTTCAAAAAGTCTTTCAGACTAAAACTTCTTTCTTGTTAGAATGTTTTAAATAAAATTTATACAATTTAAGTCTTTATACAACGCTATTATACATCAACTTTAGTTTTACGCGCGAGTAATTGAAAAACATAATAAGAAAATCGGTCACAACTCATTTCTCGCCCTTTTGGCGATAAAGGTAGACCTCGCATGAGGTAAAACTTCTTCAAATCTGCCACTTGCAGTAAGAATGAAAGATTAACTTAAGTTTGTAAAGTAACACAAAATTTTACTTATCTTTGTAATATTCAGACATCCTTTTCTGGGCCCAGTCTTTAAAGGTGCTGCAGACCGTTGCTTGGTTGATCCTCCTTCTTGTACGGGCTCGCCCTTCAGTGCTTTCCTCTGGAAGCTTCCGTTTTTCACCACTACGGCCACCCTTGAACATCTTCCTTCTGTCCTCTGCTTGTGGTCTTGGCCGCTTGAAGGCAGCTGGTCTTGGTGGAACCGGGAAACTTCTGTCGTGATCCTGCTTGGACCTCGTTGTTGGCCGTTCAAATTTTTCTTGTACTTTTTCCTCCGCCGCTGATGGCCCTTCCGCAGTTCGGCGACTTTTGCTGCGGAGAGTTCTGTCGGATGAGTCAATCTTCCGTTTCACAGCCGGGTTATAGTTGCCGTCCTTTCTCCCGGTCTTTTCCACATACGTCGTCCTTCTCCCTTCTTCATTCTGGGGGTGTTCGTGAACTCTGTTTTTTGGACGGTGGAACGACTTCTTTTTCTTTGTACCTTCAATTTTTCCGCGGGGCAATTTTCTTTTCACTTGCTTCTGTCTCTCATTGGCTTGCCCTTGTACTTGTCGTTTTCCCACCTCTGGAACTTGTACCTGCGGTGTCTGCCGTACCGGATCCTGCAAAAGATCTGAAAAGATTTGCATTTTATTACGGTCATAGAATGGTTTTATCTGGTCAATGTTTGCGGAACAGGTTTCGCCATTTCTTGCCTTTAATACTACAACAGCGTGAGTTATTTTTTCTATAACATATGGTCCTTCAAAGCGTGGGAAAAATTTGGCAGTTTTATCTTCTGGTGCTGAAGAAAGTGAATGCTTAATTTTTAGTACTTCATCCCCTACTTTATAAGTTACTCC
The DNA here is from genome assembly GCF_044657685.1 of Stegodyphus dumicola. NCBI lineage: Eukaryota > Metazoa > Arthropoda > Arachnida > Araneae > Eresidae > Stegodyphus > Stegodyphus dumicola. Next base: position 156,710,215 of record NC_140773.1, read on the forward strand.
CCGTCGTTTCAAATCATAATAGAGCTTCTGTTTTCTTTGTGCTACTTCCGTATTCTTCTTTGCTTCCTTAATTAGTTTTTCTATATCACCCATTTTAAATTCTGGGGCTCTTTGTTGCACATAAAATAATTTATCTAACGGTGTTATAATCTTTCTGCCTAGAAATAACTCAGCAGGAGTTTTGCCCGTTGTATCATGTTTTGCGGTCCTAAGGGCGAAAGCAAATTCATTGACATAGTTATCCCAGCTTTTATGAAAATTTTTAACATAACTACGGATAATTTTCACTATATTTCTGTTGACCCGTTCCGCTATATTTGATTGCGGCCGATACGGGACCATTTTTAAATGACGTATGCCCAGTTTTTGGCACATGTCTTCAAATATATTACTTACAAATTGAGGACCATTATCCGATATAACTTTTAGGGGCGCCCCGTATTTTAAAATATATTTATTTAAAATAGAATCGGTAACTAATTTCGCGGAGGCTCGTTTTAAGGGAACAATTTCGGTCCATTTACTAAAATGATCAACTATAACAAGGAGATAGCGACTTTTGTTTAACTGACTTTTTGGGAAAGGGCCCAATAAATCGATACCGATTATTTCATTTGGAAATTCGGATTTAATACTATTTAGAAACCCGGCCGGGCGGAAATTAATATAATTAACGGCTTGACATGTTGGGCAGGACTGGACATACGCCCTTGTTAACTTTTGCAGTTCAGGAAAGTAGACTGCCTCGCGTACGCGTTGAGTAGTTTTTCGAATACCAGCATGAGAAGCTAAAGGGCTGTCATGGAGCTCTTGCAGGATATTTAATCTAAGACTAGCTGGGATAACAGGTCGAAATTCGTTGTTGGAATTCGTAGTTTTTGTATAAAATAATAGACCATCTATTAGTTCGTAATGGGCCGCCCTATTTCTTATCGCCACAATATCTTGGTGGCTAAAATTTTCAGGATCCTTCAAATACTCATAAATACTTCCAAACTCAGGATCCTTACCCAGTTCGGTTATTACAGTTTCTCGGGAATTTATTGTACACGCTGTCAGCATTGCAACTTTTACGGTATTACCCTGTTCGTCTAATTTAATTCGTGACAGGGCATCTGCTACGATATTTTCCTTTCCGGGGGTATGCTTGATTACCAGATTATATTCTTGCAGCTTGAGTGCCCATCTTATTAACCTTGGGGATAAATTTTTTCCAGAGTACAATCTAGTTACCGCCGCATGATCAGAATATACTGTTATCGGCGCCTTTCCAAAATAGACTCGGAACTTTTGCACTGCTAACAGAACTGCAAGTGCCTCTCTCTCGGTCGCGGAATAGTTTCTTTGTGTTTGATTTAAAGTTCGGCTAAAAAATGCTACTGGCTGCTGATTTTGCGAAAGTACCGCTCCTACCGCATAATCCGAAGCATCCGCTGAAATTTCTAAATTTTCATCCTTTTCAGGAAATTTCAACACAGGGGCTTGCGTTAATGCTTGTTTTAATTTTTCGAAAGCACTATTGGCTTCGGCCGTCCACGAGAATCTTGCCTTTTTCCTTTTTAATTTTAACAATGGCTCAGCGATAGCCGCAAAATCTTTTATAAAGGACCTATAATATGAACAAAGTCCTAGAAAAGAAGAGAGCTTCTTTGCCGTGTTTGGAGTCGGATACTTTTGTACAGCGATTATTTTTGATTCATCTGTCTCGATCCCTTTTTGCGATATTTTGTAACCTAAATATTTTAATTCAGGGGCTGCAAATTTGCATTTTTCGACATTAACTTTTAGACCGGCCTCATTTAATAAAGAAAACACCTGTCTTAAATCCTGTACATGTTGGTCTAGATTATCACTAGTAATAATGATATCGTCTAAATAGATAAATGTGGACTTTCCGAGAACAGGTCTTAACACAATGTCCATGCATCGCTGAAATGTTGCTGGGGCGCCTGAAAGGCCAAACGGCATTCGCAAAAATGCATAAGTGCCAGACTTGGTTATAAAAGCAGTCTTAGGCACGTCCTCAGGCCTGATCCCTATTTGAAAATAACCATTCGTTAAGTCTAAAGTTGTCATAAATTTGGTTGATTTTATGTTCCTTAAAATTTCTTCTATAATCGGTAACGGATATACCGGATATTTCGTTATGGAATTTAATTTACGGTAATCAATAGCGAATCTCCACCTTTTTGGATGCTCCAAAGGATAATCATTATTTTTCTTACATAAAACCACCGGACTAGCATAACTACTTGAGATAGGCGTTACGATCTTTTTACGTAGCATATCGGTAATATGCCATTCTATAATTTTTTCCTTATTCTTATCATACCGGTATGGTTTTTGACGAACCGGCAATGCATCTCCGGTGTCAATACTATGGTTAGTAACCTGGGTAAATCCTGGAATATCACTAAATAAGGAAGCAAATTCACTTACCACTTGTCGGATTCTATCTTGCTCGTCATTAGGCAGGTGGTCGAGATTTACCCTTGGCGGTTCAACCTTTTCTACACGCACTGGTTTCATCGTCAGTTTAAGAGACGCTTCATTAAAATCCAGTGTAGCTTGTGCGTCTGAAAGAAAGTCTATTCCTAGTATTAAGTGTGCTTGCAAATTCTTTACTATAAAAAACATCACCTTTACTTGTTCGTCCTTGATACGGATGTACAAAGGTACTTTACCTGCGCACTTACATTGTTCTCCTTGCGCCGCTAATACTGTTGTATTATCCGCATTATATATGCGGTATTTGCGAAAATACTTTCTAAAAAAGACTTCTGCCACACAGGAACACTGCGCGCCGGTATCCAGGAGTGCGGTGGCCGGGATATTATTTACCAAGACTTCAATCTTCGGAAGAGTTAAATTTTTCACCATTACTGTATTTAACTTGTAGGAAGAGGGGTTTTCGTGGCCTTCGGATTTCCGCACCCTCTCGTCAGCAGAAATCCGTTTTAGTTTAAATTATTTTTTCTTTCGGTGCTTTCCTTCTTTCTCCACTGGCCTTGAGACTTTTTTCCTGGGTTGCTATTGAACTGTCGACGTTCGCCGGCTGTTTTTGAATGCTCGGGTTTCCTTGCCCACTGATTCGCTTTTTCTCCGTAGCCATGTGCTTGAGTTTGCTGTAGTCTTGGCGTACCAAATTGGTTTCGCTGTTGATATTGGCGTCTTCTTTCGACGTCCGCCGTTCTTCTACTTTCAAACTGGATTGCTAGCTCAAATAATTTTTCCAGTGTAGTCGGATTTCTCAATTCAATAAAGTCTTGCACTTGGGGTAGTAACCTCGGCAAAATCACTTGAATTATTTCAGGATCCGGACGGTTTCCATACAAGAGCTTGAAAACGTGAATTTTTCTTAAAATAAACCTGGAGAGGTTTTCCATTCTTTGTTGATATATACTGAACAGTTCTGTTTCTAATTTCGCACGATCCCTTACAACAGGGAAGGCTTTTAGTAGGGCAGTCTTGAAATTTTCGTAGGTATAGGTGGGACTTCCTGCTTGACCCAAGAGACTTCTGCCGATACATTTGAACCAGTTAAGCGCTTGGCCCCTCAAAGCGCTGGTAGCTAAGGTAACTTTTTGAAACTCGTGCACGGGGTAGAGCATGAAGTGGTCATCCAATTTTTCCAAAAAACTGGTTACCTGTGAGTTTCCATTAAACGTTGCTTCCGGTTTCATCGAAGCGCGCATGGTCTGGACAATATACCCAAATCCTTCCAGGGCGGCAGCTGGCATTTCTGGATTCTGAGCTGTTTCTGCAGGCAGCACAGGTTCTTCTTGAAACTCGGCCATGGTTATTCTTCGTCGGGCGCCACTATCAGGTTCAATGTTTCTTCTAACCTTCTTCGGAAACATACAATGACCTGACTAGAACAGAGAGCTTACTAAAGCTATGTTCACTAATTGTAGTAAGTAGACAGGATACAGACGAAGGGTATACAAAACCCTTTATTTTTTTTCTTTATATACAATGACTTCCGTACTTCGGAATACAATGACCCTCCACTCGGGGTCTAACTTAAAAGATATCAAAATAAAACTAAACTCTAATTTAACTTTAGAATAAGATTGGCCTTATAATAACAGAAAGCGTATGTAGCACAGAGACTGTGAACACTACAATACGTTTAATTTATCAAGAGGATTAAAACCTCTGGCCTGGAAGGCAAAGTAGCAACTGCGTAACTTCTAAGGTAAGCGGCCTGCTTCGAACTCACGGCTTCCTCTCTTCTGCTTGGCAAAAAGGCCACACTTAAATACTTGGCGTTCGCCAGACAACTTTGCATAAACTCCTTCACGCTTATAATTCTGGCCGGAAGTAGAAAATAAGAAGTGATAGTAAAGATTTAAAATAAAATAAACGTTAGTAAACTTAAGATCCTTACAAGTTTATGAAAATAGAGTCAAATAAGTATGTATGCCAAATTAACTAATAAAGACTGTTTCAATAGAGATCTTTATGGTGGATCTAAAAACGTGCATCGCTCAGAGGGTTAAATATATCAACATTTCTGTATTTAAATATCATGTTAAAATAAAAGTAGCTTGATTTGAGTGATGTGTAATGAAAGTAATATTAACTTTATGGTTAATTTATTGATCTTCTATGCTCGACCATTTGTTCAAGTTTCGGAAAATACTGCATAAGTCTGTATTAAATAATTGTGTTTGTACCGCATTTGCTTCCAGATATGTATCATTTCAATAAACATAAATGGCAAGGCTTCAATTATTGATTCATTTTAGTATACTGTCATTTAGAGACAAATTCACTTTGTATTCTGGCCCACCAGCGGTCGAGCGGTAAAGTCGCTGAACTGATAATTCTGTTCGAGGTTCAAATCCCACAAACGGGCTGGCTGCATGGGTGTTTTCATGGTTTTCCCCATGTGTAACGTGTATATGAGCCAGTTTTCCTTAGAAAGTCCTCCACGAAGGCATCCCTATCCTTAGGCAGATAGCCCTCGAGGCTTTGCCGTAATTAAATAACCTAACCTAACCACTTTGTATTCTAGTTCCAAATAAAATAAACTGATCATTGATCATTTTTATCTCTCTTAAATCCTAAGTAGTAGAGAAAAGGCGGTTAATGTGCATGAACCAATAGCACTTTTATTTCCTTTATATCTTGTTTATCTCACTTTTGTTATCGCTGAAAATTTTGAGAAATTATTTGTTTCAAGCATTTGTTTATTAATTCAGCAGTTGTAAATTGGTTAAATAAATCAGCTATTTTACGATTACATTTTCAAAATTAAGAACTCTCCATTTTTAACAGGATTTAATGCTTAAATATCGACATATCAGTGATTTACATTTTTTGAATGACTTGGTGCATTATGTAACAATTTAAGCTAATTTTTCCTTAACATTTAATGTATTTAATGTAAAATAATTTAGAATGCATTGTTTGATCAAATTACCCAGCCTTTATTATTTGCAGTCTATTGATACAGTTTTGTACAATAAAATGTCTTCCTAGCTGAGTTTTCTGTTAACTGAGCTGGCAAGCCATTTAAATAAATCATTTGGAAAATTAAATATAAAGGATAGAATGCAAAATTAGTAACAGTTCATGGACCTTATAAGAGATAGACTAACCCAGTGGGCGGGGTGCGTGTCACCGACATGTTGGCAAGAAAGAGTAGGGACCAATCTGATTTACTTTAATACTAAAACTTATGGTGTTTGTACCACATAACTGTTTTTAATTATTAAATGTGATACATTGTATAGTGATGGGATTATGAAAGCCACATTTTTTCCAAATAGGATTTAATATATCTCATTAAAGCATTTTTTACAGCATTTCACATATTTTTTTCACGCGTACTTCTTGTACAAGCATCTTTACTTTGGTAAAACGGAAAAAACTCTAAGCACAAAATTTGTGAACTTAATTTTGGTACAAATAACGTAAAATTAAATAAGATTGATAGTATGTAACATTGAAATAAATAAGGTAAAATTAAACAAGATCTGATATTTTTTTTTTTTTTTTTAATTTAATGGCCATTTTCAGGCAGTGATTTTCAAAACTATAATTACATTACAAAAAAAAATATTTATTTGATTATATCATCATTAACTTATTAACATTAAAATGAAATATTTATTTTAGTAATTTATAAAATTCGGAACATAAAATTTTCTGAGTGTAATGAAGAAGGGGGGAAAAAGGTAAAATAAAATTTAGAAGCACTTGGATTTTATATTACGCCCAAAACAAACCTTTTTTTAACGTTTTGTGTGTTACCTATATTTATTGAATATCATGTTCTTCGCCTGTAAACCACATACATTTGAAAACAGCATATCTTTAGAATTTCCGCACTGGAGATAAAACTGTTATTTTCCGTACAGTGCTCGCTCTGAACTCTTTGAGTTTGTTAATCAAAAATTCATTAAAGTGTTACAAAATATGAAATAGATCAAAACAAATTCGAAATTCGGCCATCCAGATGCCCATGTTCGGGTGGAGGATTACATTATTCAAAATTTGATGGTTTTTGTCACAGTGCAAGAAACATACATGTATTCATGCAGATTCTTCATTATTTAATTTCTTTAAATATAATACAGGGCGATAATATTTCGTAACAACAATTTGCAAGGAGACACAAACATTTAGTAAGACAGCGCAAAATGCCGCTTCGAAACTAACAGCCTTTCTAGGCTACTGCCCCTTTGGGCTAATAAATTAAATTAACAGTAAATAAATAAATAAAAAAAAACTTACACAGAACTAAAAATAAATTTAATAAATAATCACTATAAAATACAAGCAAAATTAATTATTATGGTTAAATATAATTTTAATATTAGAATTAAATGTACAAAAATTTTTAAGGAGTGAAAAGTGTTTATCACTATGATGTATTATGAAATATTATTGAAATAAAATTCCTTTATAGGAATTGTGCTATAGTACAGATCAATAATTTTAAAAAAGCAGCACAATTTAGAATTTTAAACAAAACTTTCAAAAATTCGTTTTTAAATATTTTAGTATTTTTTACATATTTACACCAATAAAAAGCATAAAAATTGCTTGTTTGAAATTTTTAATTAGTTCAGATTTAAAATATTATTTTCTAAAAGAAGTAGTTACAAATTTAATTACAGCATATTAAAAGCTAAAAAAATATCCAGCCCTGAAAGCATGCAATAGCTTTATAATTATTTGGAACGGTAATTATGCTTGATAAATATGCTAAATTTTTAAAAATCAATCTCAATTTCAAAAATAAAAATATGTAGAAATTATAATTTGTGAAATGAGGCATTACAACCAGCTTTTTCTTGACAATTAATTATACACGCTGCAATAGGCAACCACTGTTAAATTTCTGCAAGTCGTCCCTACTCCTCCGAATGTGATCAAGGTGACAGCTGGGAATGCCTCAGACGAGGGAGAAAACCCATTTGGGTTAGTCTGTTTCTTATAAGGTTCATGTAATAGTTATGAATTCTCTCATGAGTGATTGACCTTTCGCCCTTTATTTTCAATGATTAATTATTCAGTGTCATTTCTGTTATGCATTTATGTTTAAGTATGATGATGAATATTAACCAACTATGAATTAATAAACATGTTTCTAAGGCGGTGAGAAGATAAGATTTTGAAATGGAGTAATGTAGAAACCAGCAAAACACGTTTTTTCAAGCTTTGAATTATAAAGAAATCATTCTCACCATAGATAATAGTAATGTTGAGGTTGGTGATGAAACAAGCAATATAAAAATTAACCAGCTGAAGTCTTGATACTGATTTATTTTGATTATAGCAAATCATAGGTGTGTGCTATCATCTGTCTCAATGTAGAGTAATATAGGATTAATAACAACAGTATAACCATGATCTGCTATTTCGATTATATATACATTGAACTGGATTATTTAGATTATAGGAAAGCACACGAGAGCTATATGTGTAAGAGAAGATTGCCATTGTGGAGAACATTTAAAAGAAACCTCATGTTTATAGCCTATTAGATGTCTTCTATTTATGTTAAACATTGGAGAACTGCTCATTTTGATACTGGCATCCCATTCAGTTAAGAATACTACGAGAAAACATGCAAACTCCCATTCATCAAGGTCTGAATCTGTTTCTAAATACCAATACTCAGCAGTTTTGTAGCATGCTCACTGATGGTTCCCTTTTGTAGCATGCTCACTGGTGGTTCTCTTTTGTAGCATGGCCCCTGGTAAGTTCTTAAGTACATAGAGATGCATTCTGATGTTTCTGCTGTAGATCTGATGAAAAACTTGCATGATCATGTAATGGTGGACTGTTACTGAAAAGAGTAGCAAACTTTAAAAAAAAAAAAAAAAAAAAAAAATCGATATCTGATAAAAATACATTCCACACTAAATGTAATTTTTAATAGTCTGTTTACTTCATTTCTTCATGAATATTTTTGTTACAAAGTTAAGTCTTGAATTGAAAGGAATTTTTTTACTAATGAAAACGTTTGATAAAATTTTAACAGTAGCATTTGTGTCTTTAATTTTAAGAATATAAAAGCTTGAAAAGGAAAAGTACCACATTGTCAAAAAAAATTGGCATGATTTGAAAATTTAGTCTGTATTATTTGAGTTCTTGATTTTCTAAGTTGATTATGGTCCTAATTTAGTAGCTTGGATAAAAACTGTTATGAATTTGTATTGGACATTGAAAATTGAGTTTTTGACAATCCAAGGGGGTTATAGTCCTAATTGCCTTGGATAATTGAGGTTTCATTCTGTGTACATTTTTTGGTGCTCAAGTTTTAAATGATCTTGTGTGCTAACACAACCAAGTAATCTTCTGAAGTGTTATTGCATGCAATGATTTAGGAAACATTAAATAATTTATTAATCTATACTTCAGGTCAACCTAAGTTGAGAACACTGGATATAGTAGAAAGTGTATAGTTTGCCGCAGAATATAGTTCTACCATTTCGAGAAGTAATATTGTAAAACTTTAACTGTGATATATGAATACTGTTGAACAAAGAGAACGGAAGGAAAAAATGTGTGAAACGATAGATTACGTTGCGTCCAGCTTTTTGTTTAAAAATTTGCTAAATCGCGTCAATCGTTCAATGACCAGCAGGAAGACATCCCCTTTTTTTTTAGCATTATTGTCGAAACTGCAAATTCCAGCAAACCCGACCTCACCCCACTCTTGAGAAGAAAAGCAATTAAGGCATTCATTCATTCAATGACCCTGAGGAGAAAAAAGCAGTTGTTATGGTATCTGCTTCATCTTTGACATATGTGTATAATTTTCAACCTCATAAAGCTGGAAAACCTCATAAACCTGAATAAACAGTACTGCTAAGATTATCGTAATGAATGTTTTTGTCAATTACGGGAGAGCATTTTCCTAATAAATACGATAACAATATTGTACTTGTTATAATCTTTGCGGGATTGAATACCTCAATTAAAATAAAAAAGCCCTTTCCTAGTGCCACAAATTAAAAATACAACAGCTGTTTTCAAGGCCACAAAAAGGCAGCCAAGTGGTTAAATCGCTGAATTGTTTGAGCGCAAGCTAACGGGCTGTATTCATGGTCGGTTTTGGTGGTTTTCCCATGTGTAACGTGAATACGAGCTTGCTTCCTTTAGAAAGTCCTCCACAAAATGCATCTCACTCCTTAGTCGGTTATCTCTTGTGTGCTTTTCTATATTCAAATCACCTAACCTAATCAATACAGAAGTACTGATCAATTAAATAAACTATTGTAGAAGGAACAAGGGTTTCTGTCTAAAGGAAGAAATGGCTTCGTGGGGAATTTTTAAGGGTAAAGGACTTTTTTTATACAACACACTGAGGGACTCCTATGCAGTTCAGAACTTACAGAAGTCATTACAAACGAACTTGCTGCATACTACCAGTGTTTTACGGCTTAAGCAACTCTTATCATTAATGCGCTTAAGCAACTCTGTGTGCATTTGACTTGCAGATGATTCCATCTAAGGAAAGGAATAATCAGATTTTTTTTCATATGATATGCTTGTTGTGTTTATATCTCAAAGGAAATGTATGGGTTTTGCCTAACTTAAACAATCATAAGCAAACTATCGAAAAATATGGTAAATGTTTTAAAAGCAATAAATGTATTTCTTAATTTAATTTTTTATACTTTTTTAGTTCTTATCAATATTTGTGCTTTGTTGTAACTAATATAAGACATTTCTAATGTTATAATTTTAATTGTTTAGTGGAATTAATTGGTATAAGATCATTTGATTCTTAATTATCTTTGTTTCACAATTTTAAAGCTTTAATATTTTTTTAATACCTTGAAATTTTTAATGGTAAGCTCTTTAGTAGACAGCAATCTTAAAATCTATTTCCAGTCTTTTTATTCATTTTATTTTTGATTTTAAACAGTAATCAGTTAAGATAGGATAAAACGTACTGTAGGAGGGTGATTCTCTGAGACGGACTGAAAATGCATATGTCTTAGGAGACAATTAATGCAGGATATAATTTTCATAATGTCTGCTATAAAATATTGTCAGAGTTTTTTAAACAATCGCAAATTAAAATCAAAATAACGTCTTTAAAAAATAAAAATTTCCTCTCGTTCACTGTTTTGGTAGCAACAAGCCGCATAAACTCTTAAAAATTAAAAGAAAATAACTTACTACCAGATTTTCCATATTTATATATTTTACTTTTAACTAAGCGAATGGTCTTCGGGGGGGGGGGAATTTGACCCAAACTGCAAGGAATACATTGTTAGCTCTTCCGGTTTCAAGTTTTAAATATCATTAAATTAGTATTCGGCACGTTTAGATAATAGTGAAATATTTCACATAAATTAAGATAATGAATAACATGCCCTACATTTCACACTATAATGAACTATCAATTTCAACTGCAGCTTCACTGCATATAAAGATTGTTATCTAAATACGCTGGATTTGGCAAGAAGTCGCCAAATGTGTAGCAAATTGGAGGAATTGAATATCCGTGGGCAGTTTACTACGTATGGATAACTTGAAGAACATGGTGAAAAGCTGTGAAAAGCTCATTCTAGCCTTGTGTGTGTTCTCAGGTTAGCTTGTCGCGAAGTATAGTATTTTTTTATTTTAATTCTAGCATGTTAGTAAGTCATATATATTATGTGTGTGTGAGTTTAAAAAATATACTAAATCAAAATTCTTAACTGAAATTTCGATAGGCCTTTAATTCTTTTATTTAATTTGCATATTTCTCCTTTCTGTCCTTTTCATAATGATAATGACAAAGCTTATTCGAAACTTAAAGTCCAAATTTTCAAATTGAAACCTTTCTCTGTTCTTTTAAACTAACCCTTTTGGATTAGGACACATTTTGCTTCTGCTTTTTGGCCTACCTAGACTGGTGATCTGCTTCTCACTTCATACCGCAGTAATAATGTCAGTATTCTGCATAATGCACGATTAGTGTAGCAAGTTAATATTCATGGCTGCAAATGCTAAATTGAAATAAAATAGATATTATTTAAATCTGCCACGACATTGTCTAATTGTATCTACATGGCTGCCAAAATTTTCTTTAAAAATCAATTTCAGTTAATTATTGGAATTATCGTACATTGCACAAATTGCAAAATATTTCTAAGCTAGCATAAAAAGCAACAATAATATGTATTTTGCTATTGAAATAATTTCACAACCATTTAGTATTTGTGGTAAGCTCTGATGTAATTACAGTCACTCCTGATAAATCAGGATACTTAGGAATAGTACAGTCCTTAAAAGTCTCTTTTTTTTTTTTTTTTTTCCCTTAAAAGTCCTTAATTTTACTCATCTAACATTTCTGTCTGTTTTTTTATGACAGCCACTTTGTGTGTGAATTGAATTTTGGAGGAATGTTTTTTTGGCGATGCATTGACAAATATGTATTTAATGGGTTATCATTTAAATTTTGTCCTACTGCTTAATATGAATTGTCAATACTTGACGAGATAGATACGAGGCCCTGCTTCAATTAGAACATTTTGAAGTAATCATCTTTGTTTTGTTTTGTTTTGTTTGTGAATGATTAATTCACAAAATATTATGTCAAAAACAACTGTTCCCATGAGTTACGAGTTCTTTGATTGCACGGCACTGAATTTGGCGACTTATGAATATTTTGGTGATTTCAAAATCAGTTTGTATGCAATTTTTTTAAATTTTTTTTTACAAACATAATAACATTGATAAATATCATGAAAATAATTATAATAAATGAAAATTATATTTTATAAATAACTTTAAAATAATTTTTTTTATTTTTTCCTGCCGTATGTTAAAGTGGCATTACTTTCCATTTTAGTGACTTTGAAATATTTGATTTTGAAAAATATACAAAATAATAAATGCTATAAAGCACAGTTTCCGAAACACTTCTGAAAAAAAACAAAAATGCTGCTGTAATTATTTCAATTTTTTCCATTTTATAAGACATTTTCCCCATGTTATTTTTTCATATTTAAATGTGTGTCAGATTTCTCTTGAAAATTAGCTTTTCCTTTCTCATTTCTGATTACCCCCTGAAAAGCTTCTGGTGGCTTGCTCTTACAAAGTTGGTGGAGGATATTTTTTTTTTTTTTTTTTTTTTTTTTTTTAAGACCTTGTTCCTTGAAAGCTCTTAAAGGCAAGGTTTTATTACAAAACTTCAATTTTTTGCATCTTTTAATATATAGTTACACTAATATCATTTTAGAATCATTATCATAAATTATAACTGCTGAAAATGTTCTTAGTACTTTTTAATGAATATATTTTAGAAATTAAAACAAAATGTAATTTAACCATGTAAATCTATTATAATTTAAAAATATCTAATTACATAATTTAATTATTTGTAACTAACTGCTCATCCGTAAATTATCTCTGCATAATAAGTTGAATTGCATCCTTTCCTAATTTTTATTCTGTGTGCAAGATAGATTACAAAAATGTAAAAATTTACTCCTTACAGTTAATAAGATTTTAATACAAAGCAATCTATCATCTCTTTATAATACACTGAAGTGCTGCTAAATTAAGGATAGCAAGTCAATAATGAGTTGGGCCTCCTCTGCCCTTGATAATAGCTGCCACATGAGGTATAGATTCAATAAGTTTCCAGAAGCATTCTACAAGAATGGCTTGCCAAACAACGGATGGACCTGTCCATAATCTAGAAATAGTCGCTAGTGTTATGTGATTCAGTTTCATACCTTTCTCCAAAACACCCGAAAGATGCTCAATAGGATTTAAGTCACGGCTTCTAGGTAGTCAAATCGTGACAGAAATGTCAAAGGAATGGTCATCCAATCGGGCAGTAGCCGACCCGGACTTATGAGTGCAATTATCTTGCTGGAATACCCCATTTCCGAGTGAATGACAGGATGACATAGGTGGATGGAGATTATCGCCCAGCAACTCTTATGTACCGAATCATATTGAGGGAGGTTGTTACTACAAGTACCAAAGCTTCCAAACACTGCTAAGAGAAAACACCCCAGAACATTGACTAAGTGTACATGGTTTTGTACAATTCCAACCGGGCATTCAGGATCCATGGCTTCGTGAGCCTGATGCTCTTTTCTTAGCCTCCCTTTGGTGCTAAGTAGTCAGAATCAAGAAACACCACCTCCATGCTATTTGCTCCCAGTCCTCTGGAGCCCATTCTCAGTATTCTCTTGCCTTGGCAAGACTTGCAGCTCAAACGCATACATTGAGCAATGGCACCCTTGTGGGTCTATGGTTCCCGAAGCCCATATAGTGAAGTGAGCATTGCACGATCTGTTCACTGACTATACGACTGGTGCCATGATTCAGCTGGTAGATAATTTAAGCTAATGTTTGGCTTCTCTAGCTATGTACAATACAGTTGAGCCATCTCACACCATCCTGGTCCATCTGATCGCTATGGTTTTTCCCACCATCCACGTATTCTCGTTATACTCTTAACTCTGTCTGCCTTAAAAATCCTAGCCGTCCGACGATTTTGGATATTGAATGGCCCATGTGTCGAGTGCCTGTCTGCAATCGAAGGTGTTTAAATAAGAAGTTTTATCTATACTGGCAACTGAAACGACTGATTAACAACAACCGTAGTAGTAGCTATATAAGAAGTTACCACAACGCCCTTACTTGAGTATAAATGTGTCACAGATTTACAAAATTTGCATAGCCTTGTCTAGCCCTAATTCAGTGGCACTTCAGTGTATATACTGAGTTACAACTTCAGCAAGTCTACATGAAGCTATGACACTAACTGGGTCAGTCAAAGTGCAACTAACTTTGAAAACTTACCAACGTCAGGAATTCACATCTGTCTATAAGCAAGCAGCTGCATTGGCAATAGCCAAGCTTCTGTTCTGAGTCATGATGATTATTATTTTATACTTTCCAGTTTAACTTATGTTGCTTGACAAAAAATTTAGATATACCTCTGGACTTGAGCAAGTATGTGACGAAATGAGGCATAAAGGAAAGAATGAATGTAAGCTAACTGTAGGCAAAATTAAATTAAAAAGCCACTAATATTCTGTAAAATTTTCATTAAAGTCTTAAAAATATTTATTAAAAGAAATGTGTTCTTTAAAATATCAATTATAAATTTAAATTTTAATGTTTCAAGAAATTTTATAATTTAATGCTAATTACTTGAAAAAATTTGGGAAGTTAATTTTATTCTTCAATTTGTTTTATGATTCAATTAAATATTAGATCATGTTTAATAATAATGTATCCTATGTGTAGATTTATTTTACTCTTACAAATCAAATAAGTGAATTTTGGATGTAGCTAATTGCTATTTAGTTACGTGTTGAGTCCTGTGTCCGTGATGGGTCCTCAATAATTTTCATTGATGGTCCTTAAAAAATAAAAGTACTTATTTTACACATGCAGAAAGAAGTGTGTATGAACCCTGATGCTGATTCATCTGGTCTCTCCCCCTACAAAAAAAAAAAGGTTTGTTTATTGCAGAATAATGGAAAAGTTATTATCACAGACTGAGAATATAAATGAAAATTTCTGTGGGAAATGCAAAAAGGAGAAGAAAATATGAATGAGATAACATCAAGTGATAGCAAATAATGTTGGAGTCTTTTAAAATTGTTTTTATCTCCAACAGTATGTAACGATAAAACAGGTTCGCAATCTTGAATATAAAAACATTAAATCAATATAAAAATATTAAATCATCCATTTAAAATAAACTGCTAAATTGCAAAAATCAATTTATATGTTTTTCAGCGAATCCTATTGAAATTCAAAAGATCTAAACAAAAACTTTTTTTAAATGTTCTTTTTTATTGCTGATTTAATTATGTAGTTTTAATTGCTGATTTAATTATGTAGACAAGTGAACATTTCCCCATATTAAACTGCTTTTAAAAAACATTGCTAATGGTCTTTTTTCTTTTAATTATAAAATAGGCTATTCCTCTGTATTCTCCCCTCCCCCCCCCCAGTCACTCAGTAGCAGTTGGTTTAACCATGATTGTGAGTTAACTGTAATGTAATCCCCAGTACTAACCCAGTTAATCGGAGGTCTGCTGCATGAGCTGTAAACTTGGATCATAGCTATCTTCCTGAACAGTTTATCAACTGAGCCAGAGTTAGGCAAAATGTAATTGTGAAATCTAATTACATTTACAATATTATATACTGCAGTTCAAATTACATCTTAATCGTACGGTTTATAATGCCGTTACATTGTAATTGAATAAACTGCAATTGCAGTTCCATTATAACCATATTGCCTGAGTTATAATTACATTTATATTGTAATTGAAGGATTTCAAATTACAGTTATATTATAATTATATAAGCAACTGTAATTGCAGTGTAATGAATTACATCATAATCGAATTATATGTATTTGCAGTTACTTTGCAATTGAATTACATCCAACTCTGCATTGCAGTAAAGCATGATCCTTCTGAAGTTTTTGATTCGTTTCCATCATGTGTAATGCATTATTTCAAACCTTAAATAATGCTAAAATTATAGTTGACTTAGTAAAAAAAGTATTGAGGTTTAAGGTTCTTTTATTGGTCAGAGCTTTTTTAACTTTTTGAAAATATTGAATTGTCAAACATTGAACAGTGAAGTTCTTATTTATATTACTCTTTTATAATATGTAATTTATGAAATAAAGAACAATTATGATCTAAAGGGTATCAAAATTTGCAAAAAGAAAAAAGCTTAATATTTATTTATTTACATTATTAAACATTTCTTTCAATGTAAGTTGTTTAAGTTTTGCTTCGTTTCATATGATAATACTTTCTCTTTAATTCTATTAAACAGACATAATTTCTTGTTCAGTTACAAAGTTCCGCAGTTCAAGTCCTATAATTGCTGTGTCAAGAACACCGACTAATTTGTCAATCGAAATTTTTTCGTTTTCAATAACCTCTGTCACTTTCTTCGCTATCGGAAGCGAATTATAATGACGAGGAACTTGTTTTAAATCATATCAAAGACGGAGCACATCGAGATGAAATACTACATTTGATAAGGAATTATAAGCCAAATAAAGTAAAAACATCTGCCCTGAAGATAAGGATAGTGCTGACAGATCAACTTCCAATTCATTACGCGCCCGCCGCAGCGTTCTCCCCGTCGAGCAGCGTGAAATTGATAAACAGATTTCGGATTTCAAAACATACTTTCGCTTTAGATCCTTTACATATTAACAAATATATATCGGAAATTCTATGTGATATAATCGAAAGTTTAAGCTTACTTTTATAAAATTGCTCTTACAGTCTGCAAAAAGTAATAAGCCGGATCCAATTCGGAAATTAAGGAACAACGCAATCATCAACATTAACTGAAATAGATAATTATTTAGCTTATACGTCCATTATACATAAAACGTGCACGCAAAAACGTATTCTGCACTTGCGCACACTCATATGCGCAGTCGTAAAAGGTCTTACGTGCACACATAAACGCCTATGTGCATGTGTCAACGCGGCGCATGCGCAGAAAGTTTTTAATTTTAAGGTCCGGATTATAGATCATTCCGAATTATGGGTGTCCGAATTAACGACTTTTGACTGTATTAGTATTTAAATAAAAATAATTTTGTGATCATAAATCTTGAATTTTCCCCCCTTTGCATATTACTTGAAATTCTTATATTATGTTTTTAATATAAATAATTATATGTGTATTTAATTTGCATATTACTTGATATGCATATTACTTGAAATATTACCCCCCTTTGCTTGAAATTTTACCCATATTACTTGAAATTTTACATATTACTTGAAATATTACCCCCCTTTGCATATTACTTGAAATTCTTATATTATGTTTTTAATATAAATAATTATATGTGTATTTAATTAAATAGATCAAATGAGGAAGGTACCTCTAGATGAAAACTTGATATTACCTATGCCACCATTATCAGATGATGTGTATATTTCACGTTTAAGTGAGGCACGGCGATTTGTAAACTTATGTAAATGCCTGGCCAAAATGATCAGGTAATTCATAGCAATATTTCTAATTGTATAAATTTTTAATTACATATATTATGTTACTAAATATGTTTAGTAAATGAAAACAATTTCTATATTTGTATTTTAATGCTGTTGTTATATGTAAGGTCATGACTATAGATAATTGTGTTTGCTGTGTGTTCGCATATAGAGAAAAATGACTTAAAAAAGAACCTAACACAGTCTCAAATTAGTGGCCCATGAGCTAAATCCAGCCCTTAAACAATTTTACTCACCTTCGCGAATGCATTTTATACATGCATTTATTATGAATCAAGTGCTTATAATTTTAGGGATTCAAGGATATGGACTCATGACTGCTGTTGAAGGGAAAAAAGTGGAGTTGAATTAAAACTGTTCAAGAACTAAGCACTTAGTTTTGGGGCCATCCTCCACATACATTAAGAGTATATTACTTGTTTTTCCCCTCCATTCTCTCTCTCTCTTCTTCTTCTTCTTCTTTTTTTTTTTTTTTTTTTTTTTTTTGTCTTAGTGAAACTACGAATTTAATAATAAACTCAAAACAAATTTGTGGTTCCCCCATTCCTTAACGCTGTAAGCACATGTTTATTTTGTTTAATGTTTTAGGCTCTGGTAAACCAGCAACTTTTTTATCTGTGTTTAATTCATTTGCCATACTTTTGTATACCTTTGGAACTTTGCTACAGCAGTATGAAAATTATATTGGAAATTAGATAGGACCAAAAAATGGCTCAACTATATAATGATGCTAAATAAAAATGAATTTATTCCAGCCAATTTTCTTTGTCATGGAAAATTTGCCAACTCTACTGAGAAACATCATTTCTAAAATCATATTTTATCCTGATACCATTTGTAATTCATTAATTCTTGTATGGTAAAAAGGAATGTGTCATTTCTGAATTTCTCATGAAGTGCGTAGTATAGCTGAGATTAACTTTCTGAAGCTGGCTGGTACAGCAGTTGTACCAGGAGAATGACT
This sequence comes from Stegodyphus dumicola, assembly GCF_044657685.1. Classification (NCBI taxonomy): domain Eukaryota; kingdom Metazoa; phylum Arthropoda; class Arachnida; order Araneae; family Eresidae; genus Stegodyphus; species Stegodyphus dumicola. The sequence goes on from NC_140773.1 coordinate 156,728,671, forward strand.
TTCTCTGACTCCGGCATTGGTACAACTGTCGTACCATCCATGCCCTCTCTATTTTAGAGAATCGCCTATCTGTAGATCTCTGGGTGGTACATTGTCGCTGCTCAGAGTAGCCGCTGGCTATGCATTATTTCCCTCTTCTTATCAGTTTGGCTACATTTTGGCAAAAACTGCAGGTTCGTCTCGTGCCAATATACTTGAAAATCAAATAGAGGCCATTTCTCTCTCAATCTGTCTCATAATTTCAATGCTAATTTTTTTAGTACTGACTTTTGCTATGATTAAAACGTCAGCGATTTTGCACTCTCTTTAAGCGTGCAAAATCATACTTATGAATAATAAGTACTTATGAATACTAATGAATATTAATTATTTCATACTTATGAACTTTTTCATACTTATTAATAATAAGATTTTATTTTGACATTTTTTTGTGGAGTGCATAAAACCCTTAAGAACTGTTAACTCTTTCAAAAAGCTTCTATTATGTAGGCAATTTTGTCTGATTTATCAGGAGATAAATAAGAGACAATTGTATACATAATAGTTTTTGTGATTTTCATTCATTCAGTGATTGCTTTCAATGATTTTCATTGATTGTAAATTAAATAAAATAAATTTATCTTTAGACCCTCTTTTAGGATGAGATCTGCCAAAACGTATTTAAATATCAGTAAAGCTCACGTTACTTCTAAATTGAATCAAAACATCAGTTACATTGTGTAAAATTTCGGCCAGTTTTATTTGCCGAAATTCTTATACTCCTCAAGAGATAAAGGGAATTCAGACAAGTTAATAAAAAAATATCTTTAAAAAAGGTTATTATTTTGTCTGTAATAAGGTGTATGTCAACTTACTATTAAATATATGAAAATTAGGATTGGATTACGGAAAAGCACGCAAAGGCTATCTGCTTAAGGGGATGGATGCTTTCGTGTAAACCTTTTTAAGAGAAAATTGCTCGCATTTACGTTCCTGGTGGAAAACTCCACATGTAATCAACCCATTCTTCGGGGTTTGATTGGACTAATTTTGTTCGCTTACTGAATTACATCAAAGCACACAACAATTACCTGTATAAGGGGAGTTATGCCTTCGCGGAGGACTTTCTAAGAGAAGCTGGCTTGCATTTACGTTACACAAAAACTATGAATCCAACTATTTAGCCGGGATTCAAACTCAAGCGAGCTTCAAGTTTTCAGCCACCCTTACCGCTCTACTGAAGAGCCCGTAACAATATTGATAAAGGAAAAGTATTGAAATAACCAGTTTAATTTACTAACCTATGTTTCTCAATCAACAGTACATAAATTACGCATATGAGGGGATTATTAGTGAATAAATACACTGTATTGCACTTTTCTCCACTATTTCATATTACAATGGAATTATTGCATTTCAAAGTTATTTCTCGTGAATTAATTTTGCTCAGTTCATGATTTTTTATATTTTCAAAGAGAAAATTTCACACTTTAAATAAAAAAATACACGAGAAGATAATTTATGCAAAATTTGGCGTAAACGGTTTTCTTAATTTTGCTTTGAAAATATTCCAAGGTAATCATTTTCATTACTGGAAATCAACACCCAGTATGTCCTTATTCTTTTGAAAACGTGAAAGATTACCTTTCTAAAATAAATTAGAAAATATATTATGTGCAAATAGAATATTCGTTGAAAATGAAATAGACTTCAACCTTTGGATATAACGATGGTTTTAGACGAAATTTCTACCTATGAAAAGAAATTGACATATAATTAATTCTTCATGAACATTTAAAACTGTTCTCAAAATTCTTTTGATGATTGCATGTATAGGTCACGGATTTTTTTTTCTCTGCTAACATAAACAAAAGCCAATTTTACAAAGAAAAATTCTCGTTAAAGATATACCTTCTTTGCCTGATAGTCCAATGTAATATTTGTTAAAGTTAAATGATGAAACGCAACCAATGTATCTCAGATTTTGATTTTTATATTATAATAAAAAAATTATCAAAAAAAGCAGATTTCAATCTCTGTTATTGTTATGTAAAGCTTTATTATTGCTGTAAGTTCATCTCAAAATCTAATTGTATTGAATCTCATTGTAATCATCTAATGGTAATAAATATTATTATTATTATTTCATTAAATTAGTCATTACCGTTATTTTGTTAATGAAAATATGTTATTAAAAATCGCATTCCAGCCTGCAGACTTACAAAGCTAGTCCATATTTACTATATTTTGTTAAATTTTGTTCTTGTTTTCTAATTTCTAATACGAAAATACTCGAATATAAATGCAGAGTGAAAAGAAAGTTAAAAAATTCACAAATTATTTATGAGATTGATCAGAAATAGTGAGTGAAATATAAACATTGCATACATTTTGTTCTAAATAAATTGTGCACTGGATATGCATCCAGTACTACATATTTATTATGCACTATTTATTTAGAACTTAATTTAAATGAAAGCAAAATAATCATCGAAAAAATCGCAAATCTGGCAACCCCTCTACTATGGAACATAAGCGTCCGACAAACATGTAAATTTTACTTCATCCATGGAGGGGGACTAACGACTTTTCTCATTAGGAAAATGTGAAAGAGGGGCAAAACTGTTTCGGATCGCGCCGGTCTGAAGGCTATATTATGAGGATTTCGGCCCGGTTTTATAAGGTTAAAGTTCAGCTGAATTAGAGTATTTTCCTCTTTTTTGAATTTGTCCATTCAAAATTGCAAAATAAGTTATTACACAAATGTATATTTTAATTTTGTTTTATATTCTCTCTAAATAATTGTTGTTTTGCTTTTTTTGTTGTTCATAAGAACTTTAATTCAATTTCAGAATCTATCTAAGATGTGAAAGCAGATCTCATAGCAAGTGTATAATATTATCAAAAAAAAAGATCATTGCAAGCATACAAAGAAGGCTAATTAAATTACAGAGAAATAAAAATGTTAAAAATTAGTAAATCAACAGTGTTACATGTTAATAAAGTGTAGATATAATAATTACAGTGTAGATATAATAATATAAGCATATCTGAAATAAGTTTTAAAATAGTTTCTGCAATTTTAATGGAAGAATCATATTTCTTCCTTATGGTTTTTTCCCCACTGTGGAAAAAACTTGCCAATCATGATTTGTAATGAGTGTTACCGTAGATAGCCAAATCATGTGGAAAACAATATATTGTCCTAAAGTTTGCTATTCTGTTAAGCACCTAAGTAGTATGCAGTTTTTTCTGGTGTTGTTTAGCATCATTAGTAAAGGAAAGCCATGATTTTAAAAATACATTTTAGTAGCTCATTCAATCATTTGTTGCATGGCAGACTTCAGAATTCAGATCTGAAGAATTACAAAGCTATAAATACATTTGTTACTGCAGTTCTTTGCTAGAGATCATAAATCTTCCATCATACCGTATGGAATTCTAGTTTATTCCCTCAAAAGAGACTGTCTATGGGAAAAAAATCCTGTAAAACTTAAAAGTGTTAAATCGGAGCTGAGACTATTAACCTGCCAAATTGATCCCTGTTTCCTGCTGAGTTGTTGTGAAACTTCTCATTCTCATTTTTACTTCCTTGGTACGAAGTAAAAATGAAATATTGTAATCGCGAAAAGTTTGACAGCATATTTCAACGAAAATATTCATTTTGACCACTATGGAATGAAATTTAATGATGTTTTTGCATGACATCTGAACTTAAGAACAGAACAAAAGACTCTTTCCTCCAAAACAATTATAAAACTGCTTAAAAATGAATTCTGAAGAGAATTTTTCGTGGTGTCTGTACGTACTTACGTATTGTATCTCGCATAACTCAAAAACAAGTAGCCTCAGAACGTTGAAATTTTGTATATAGAACTGCTATAGCATGTAGATGTGCACCTCATATTTTCGTTGAAATCAGCCACACCAAACCGATATAAATATATTTATATATATATCCACTGTGTTACCCGGCTCAGTGATCTCAGTTTCTTTACTCTTATATGTTTGTAAATTGTGTATTTTTTGCTTTAAAAATGGTTTTAATTATGTTGTTCTTATGTTCCGGTTAAGGTTTTTATGCCTTTAGGAAATCTGCAAATAATATTTATAGAGTTATCAACAATTTAAAAGCTTTTGAAGTGCAGTTAAGCCTAATTTTTAAATAACATGGCCGACATGTTTGTTTACATTTAAAACAGCAGAATAGTAAATTTGTTGCCAATCTTGAGAGACTAAGCCTCACAACAACAAAGGTACCATCTTCATTTTATTATTGCGAATTAAATCATCCTTAATCCTTTCTGGAATATTTTCGAGGAAATTAACTGGGTTACCACATTCCTGGAAAACCGGAAAAAGTCAGGGAATTCGAAAATTGACCAGAAAAGTCAGGTAATTTAAATATTTTAGTCAAAATCTCGGGAAATTTCATACAGCGATCCCCCCCCCAAAAAAGCGAGTTTTGTGCCGATGTTAGAAGCGATCACTTTCTTGGTGAATTGTGTATCACGTGAGTGTCATTCGGGCAGCTGGCATAGAACCAATTTTCGCAGCTCTAATTAGATTGTCTTTTAGAAAGGCAAAGCAAGTTTCTAGCAGCTTTGCTTTCCAGTAACCTTGAGAATCGCATGCGCATGTGCAGTGCATGTTGAACTAAATAAAATACTTATTCTCGTATAAAACAAAATCGGTTTAATCCTAGTATACGGTACTATGGAGGTTAGAATCAAAGAATATGTATTGTTAAGAAGGAAAAACTTCTCTGCAACAAGAGTGTCTCCGTTCCAACATAGAGGAAAACAGCTGCGCACAAAATATCTGTCACCAAAGCTCGAAGCCCGTGTCGGAGTTCGAAGGTCACTTTATCAAGAGTTCGTAAAATGAATATCGTTTAAATTTTTTTTTAACTTTAAAGTAAAAGGAAATATTTTTTCGCTTAAGTAAATTCATTAATGGATTAGTTATTTTGAGGGGGGGAAACCCTATGAAAATCTGTGTTTCAATTATTGCGAAAAATAAAAAAAAAAGAAATGTTTTGTCAAAGAACATTTCTTCTTAACAACGGTTCCTTTAATTTCCTGTATACATCACAAAGAAGGAATTTTCCCTCCGCATTCTAGAAGTGTAATAGCATTACATCTATGGAACCTTTCCTTCTTTACATAGACGTTGTTTGATTAGAATAACCTCCATGTACGGTACACATGGGATTTGGCAACATTATGATGAGCAGTAAAACGGATCATTTTGGTGTTGCCGACAATTTTCAAAATCACTCCAAGCCCTTACCGTATACCAGAATTTTATCCCAAAATGTTTAAAACCTTTTTTTTTTTTTTTTTTCTTTCTAATAAATACTTTATTTGTCATTTTGCAGTAAAATAAAGAAAGAGTAACCAGTCATCTATGCTAACCATTTAATATAACTATATTTGCTAAAATATTGTTGATTATTCTAATTCAATTTTTAAGTACAGTCAAAAGTCGTTAATCCGGACTCGTCGGGACTTCGGCGATTCCGGATTATAGATCATCAATTTAAATCTGGTAAGATAACATGCAGAAATAACAAAATTAAAAATATAAAACCGTAATTTATGAAATAAAGAATAATTATGATCTAAAGGGTATCAAAATTTACAAAAAGAAAAAGCTTAATATTTATTTGTTTACTTTATTAAACATTTCCTTCAATGTAAGTTGCTTCGTTTCATGTGATAATACTTTCTCTTTAATTCTATTAAACAGACATAATTTCTTGTTTAGTTACAAAGTTCCGCTGTTCAAGTCCTATAATTGCTGTGTTGAGAATACCGAATTTGTCAATCAAAATGTTTTTGTTTTCAATAACATTTGGGTCACTTTCTTCACTATCGGAAGCGAATTATAATGACAGGAACTTGATTTAAATCATATCAAAGACCGAGTAGATCGAGATGAAATACTACACTTAGTACGGAATTATAAACCAAATAAAATAAAACATCTGCCCTGAAGATAAGGATAGTGCTGACAGATCAACTTCCAATCAGCGGTGTGAAATTGATAAACAGATTTCGGATTTCAAAACATACTTTCGCTTTGTAGATACAAATTACATATTAGTAAATATATATCGGAAATTCTATTTGACATAATCTTTCTAATCTATCATAATCTAATAATGATGTTTCTGCTCCCCCCCCCTCTGCTGCAGAGCAGCGTAAAATTGATAAACAGATTTTGGATTTCAAAACATACTTTCGCTTTGTAGTAAATATATATCGAAAATTCTACTTGACATAATCGAAAGTTCAAGCTTACTTTTATAAAATTGCTCTAACAGTCTGCAAAAAATAATAAGCCAGATCCAATTCGAAGATTAAGGAACAACGCAATCTGCAACATTAACTGAATTAGATAATTTTAGCTTAGCGTATAACTCCGTTACACATTAAACGCGCATGCGCACAAACATATTCGCAGCCGTAAGGGTCTTACGCGCTCTCGTAAACGCCTGTGCGCATGCGTGAATGCGACGCATGCGCAGAAAGTTTGTAGCTTTGACGTCCGGATTATAGATCATTCCGGATTATGGGTGTCCGAATTAACGACTTTGGACTGTAATTATCTTTATTTTAATGTTATTCGTATCATTTAATGTTGCTTCTTCCCTCTAAATTTATTTATTAGTAGTAAATAATACTTTCAAATTTCAGAAAATTTTCTCTGGCATAATCCTGAAATTAATTCTAGCAGTATGACGACAAACCATCACGAAATTTAATGAACATATTTTTTGCTTATGTGTATGCTGCTAAATAATTATAAAATACCTGAATTTATTTAAAAATAGCATTAAATAGATTTCTTTCTTTTGTTTAGCTGCAACATGTCTGCAAAAAATCGACTTTTTTAATCTAGATTGTGCAGATTGTAATCTCAATCTTCAGCGGAGAAAACAACTCCTTTTATAATTATGATATGTATAGTATTAATATATGTTGTTTATAATTATAATAGTAATTCTTTGGGAATTATACATATATATATATATTATAAGTCATATATAATTCGCAAATTTGTGTGTTTTCAAGTAATACCATAATTAATTTACCTCTTAGCACGGCCAACGTGCTAAAATTTTCTTAAAACACACCTGGGAATTTCATTCTCCTGTTTGAGTGGCAACCCTGAAATAAGTGTTTATGATTATTCATAATTTTTAATATATATACTTTGAGTTTTTATGTATTTTTGCCTTTTCGCAAAGTGAGAACTGAATTAATTGAATCAGAAATACTGAATCATCTGTAAAAAACGTTCTTTTTTGTTTTGTTTGCTTCATTTCTTTTATACATCGTTCTAAATTTGTTATAGTATTTGAATAGAACATGTGGCAGCGATTAGATAATTCTTCAAATAATGTAAATTTTGTGCATTTCTGAGTTATAATATGAACAAAATATAATGCTGTTGAATGAATTTAGCGCCAGAGTGTCGCTATGGTAAACAAATATAGTGAATTTTAAAGAGTGCATTTATTCTATTGTGGTTTATGCGCTATCGATGAAGTAGATTTAATTCAATCCAAGAAGTTTAAATGAAATACAAGAAAAAATACATATAATTTAATATTCCGTACAAGGAAGTCATGTAGAGTACACATCAGGTTATTTTATTTTATCGCAGTATAAAAGCAAGTGTGGCATCATTTTTGTGCCTATTAGATAGGTACCAACTTTTATTTTAGATAAAAATAAAACATTTGATAAAAATTTTAAAATATGTTTCAAAAGCAATTTATAAAACATGAGTTATATGCATATTAAATAAATAAGTTTATGTTAAAAAAATATTTGTTGCACTGGGTAAATATTCAATTTCCCCTATCCCTGTAATGGGTTCATTTTTAGTAAACAGGTTTAATTTCTCAGGGTTGCCACGCTACCGGGAGAACCGGGAAAAGTCAGGGAATTCGAAAATTGACCAAAATATTCAGGGAAAAGTCAGGGAATTTAAGTATTTTTGTCAAAATCTGGAAAAGTCAGGGAAGTTCATACAACGATCCCGCCAAAAAAAGCGATTTTTGCGCCGACGTCGGAAGAGATAACTTTTTTGGCGAGTTATGTATCACGTGAGTGTCATTCGGGTAGCTGGCATAGAGCCAATTTTCGCAGCTCCAATTTGATTGTCTTTTAGAAAGGCAAAGCAACTTTCCCGCAAGTTTTGGTTTCCAGTATTCTCGAGAATCGCATGTGCAGTGCATGAATTAAAGAAAGTACCTGTTCTCGTATAAAACAAAATGGGTTTAATCCTAGTATACGGTACCATGGTGGTTAGAATCAAAGAATATGTATCGTAAAGAAGGAAAACCTCTCTGCAACAGACGTGGCTGTGGCTCCGTTCCATCATAGAGGGAAACAGCTGTGCATGTCTGATATATCTGTTGCCAAAGCTTGAAACCGGTGTCGAAGTTCGAAGGTCACGTTATCAAGAGTTCATAAAATGAATATCGTTTAAAATTTCTTTAACCACTTGCGCTAAAAAGACGTGCCACGCACGTGGAGATGCTTTTGTCTCAAACTGCGAGCGACGTGAACACAACGTCGATAAGCATTTATCGCGAAAATGAAAATAACGTGGTGCACACGTCGCCTAACAACGAGATTGTTTATTTCTTGAGTTACAGCTCTGGATTGCACTCGCAGATGCGGAGCGGCGTAAATGAGACACTTTACCGCTTGTTATATTGTAGCGCATGGCACCACAACCGTGAAGTTTAGTCTTAGCGCAAGTGATTAAACTGTAAAGGAAAAGAAAATATTTTTTGGTGCAAGTAAATTAATTCATGGATTAGTTATTTTCAGGAAAAAAAAAACTACGAAAATCCGTTTTTAAAATTATTGCGAAAAATCCAAGAAGAAACGCCCTTTGATAAAACGTTTCTTCTTGGATTTTTCACAATAATTTAAAAACGGATTTTCGTAGTTTTCTTTTTGTCAAAGAGCGTTTCTTCTTAACACGTGTTTCTCAATTTCCTGTACACATTGTGGAGAGGGAAATTCTGGCCGCCAGGTTCCGTCGCAAATCCCTTGGCAAATTTTCCCTCCGCATTCTAGCGGCGTAATAGCATTTTACTTGTATGGAACCTTTTCTTCTTTACATAGACGTTCTTTGGTTAGAATAATAATAAGATTTGGCGACATCATGATGCGCATTAAACGGGTCATTTTGGTCTTGGCGACAATTTTCAAAATCGTGCCAAAGCCTTACCGTATACTAGAATTTTACCGCAAAATCTTTTTAAAACCTTTTTTTTTTTTTCTTTTTAATAAATACCTTGCCATTTTGCAGTAAAATAAAAAAATAGTAATCAGTCATCTAGGCTAGCCATGTAATATAACTATATTCGCTAAAATATCGTTGATTATTATAATTCAATTTTTAAGTAATTATTTTTATGTTATTCATATAATTTAATGTTCCTTCTTCCTCTAGATTTATTTATTATTAGTAAATAATATTTCCAAATTTCAGGAAATTTTCTCTGGCATAATCCTGAAATTAATTATAGCAGTATGATGACATACCATCACGAAATTTAATGCACATATTTTTTCCTTATGTATGCTGCGAAATTAATATAAAATACCTCAATTTATTAAAATAGATTTCTTTCGTTTAGCTGCAGAATGTCTGCAAAAAAAGCCTTATTTTATTCCAGATTGGGAAGATTCTAATCTTAATCTTCAGTGGAGAAAACAACTCCTATTATAATTATATTTGTGTTTTCAAGTGTTAAGGTGCCTTTTAAGAACATACCTCATGCAAATTAAATTTACCTAAAATCTAATCTAACTATTTAGCATTGCGTTGTGATTTATAAGGACCGGATTAGCCTCGTGTTGAACTGGTGATGATCATGAGTATTAATTAAATAAAACATACATTTGTTATCCAATATATATATCTTAAATTTTATTAAGTTTCTTAAGTGGAAAACTAAACAAAATTATCAAAGTATACCAAGAATAATTAAGAATAAATGTCCTGGGATTTATTGAATAATTAAGTGAATTTGCTACACAATACAAGTAATACCATAATTAATTTACCTCTTAGCACAGCCAACGTACATTATGCGGATAGACTGGAATTTTCTTGAAACACACCTGGAAAACCTGGAAAAGTCAGGGAATTTCATTCTCCTGTTTGAGTGGCAACCCTGGTTTCTGCCTCTTCTGATGTTATAAAAAAAAATTGAGAAAGCTAAGCTTTATCCAAAAGCTTTTTGTCTTGTGCAAATCTTTTTTTTAACAACAGAAAGTAAATTATAAATTGTCTGTATATTTTTTAAAAATTTATATTATGCTTTTCTTCAGAAAGTAATATGTTTTTTGTCTTTCTGGATAGCTCTTCTCCTGAACACCCAGTTCATGTACCTGTACTCGATACACTTAATTTTGTATCACGAATGTTTAATTTGCAAGAATTAGTTCAGGTAAGTTAAATTGTAATATGTGAGGAGACAAAAACTGGGTATTATTTAAAAATGCATGACACAATGGTCTTTACCAGCATATTTTGTAAAAGAATATTTTTGTTCTTTCTTATAATTTTAAAATCCTATTGATTAATAATGCCTCATCCAATAGTAGTATCTTTCTCATCATTTTTTACTTATGCTACCCACATTTTTTCATATAGATGCATTAAAATTAAATGTACCTTTATTTTATCTGTTTCATATTGTTTTTATCTTTTTTGTTTTATATTTAATTATTTCTATTGGTTTTGGTTTATGAGCTTGTTTACAAAATGTCATTGTGAAGTTTAAATAAATAAGTTGCAGAAATGTGTTAATCCATTTTGCATTAATTCCCATGGGAAAAATTGTTTCTGCTGACAAACAACCTTTATTTATGAATAAAATTTGTAAACTGAAGTTTCACTGTATAAGATTTCCTTTCCTTCCTTATTGTATGCTTTCCCCCCTTTCTTCTAGGGAACATCCACATCTGTAGAGGTAGCAGATGTCATAGCTCTCTTGCCTATGATGCAAGATGCTGCTTTTGTTCTTTTAGAAGCGTTGATTTTAAAGTAACTATTATTTATATATAATTTTAACAATTTGTTGTATATTTTTATGCAAAATTCATGCCAGGCTTTAAAATTCATTGGTAATAAAGTAAATAATAATAATTCAATGAAATTTTAAATGAAGCTGTAGTAAATATCTAATTTGACAAGTGTTCTAATTGACTTTGAATTACTGACCATCTGCATAAATATTTATCTTAGCTTATAAAAAATAATAAAGAATGTTACTAAGAATTCTCAGTTGTTAATTGCATATAGCAACAAAGTAGCATGAATATATTTTTCTATTTTATCTTCATACATCTGTTTTAAAGCTCGAAAAGCATTTTTGTTAATCCCAGTGATTGAAAGTGGGGACCATGAAAAGAAAATATTTTCTATCGGGTGCAAAATTTTGAAAAACCAATCGAATGTCAGTTCATGTCTGTCTTGCTGTAATTAATTTGTTTTTATATCAAGTCAGCATAAATTTGAAAGTTAGAACTTTAAGGCAAAGTCTCTTAACCAGTTTTTATGATGCAACAAGATCTGCACCATTGCCTAGCAACAAAGCTCAGTTTATGCCTCTTATTGACCAAAAAGCCATTATGTGAACAGAACCTAATGTGCCATCTAAAAGCATAAATTAATGAAGCCCGCTTTCCTTAATTTTGACCAAATTTGGTAGGAGGTCTTTAATTTTAATCATCTGAAATTTCTGTCTGTTTTTATGACTGAATTCTGAATGTCAATAAGCATTTTGAAGGAATATTTTTGGCAGTTCGCTGATAAATATAGTTATTGTTTCAATGTGTTCATGAGTTATAATTTGTTCCTATTTGTAATATAAATAATACTGCTGATACTGAAGCTGCTGAAGTATTTGCAGATGAATTCATTAAACTCATGAATAGTGAAACCTTATCTCCAGGACTAATTTACGATGCTGATGAAACTGGTCTTTTCTTTTCTCTATTTTTTTTTGGGGGGGGACAATATGTGCCATGAAATACCTTAGCAACCTCCATAGAAAAGGCTCTAAATGGTGTCCAAGATTCCAAAGCAAGACTAACAATTTTAGCATGCGCAAATGCTGCAAGAACTTGCAAATTGTAAGCTTTTCGTAATTGGAAAAATACATGACCTCGAGCATTTAAAGGAGTAAAGATTTTCCATGTTATATATCATGCAAATAAAAGAGCATTGATGACACAAGCATTTATGTATGATTGGGTTTGAAGATCATTTCATATCCAAGGGGGCTCGGCAAAATTTGAATTTGCTTGGTTTACCTGATGATGCAAAAATTGTCCTGATTATAAATAACTGTATGGTTCATATTTCACTTAAAGTTTTAGTGAAAGGTAATGTATCCATGTTATTTTTCCCTCCAAACTGTATGTCCATCATTCAGCTTATGAATATCAGAGTAGTGCACGTGCTGAAATGCAAATATAAAGTAGCATTTTTAAAATCCATGTTAAATTTCTTTAATAATGGCAACACTATTCAAGAATTTTAAAAATATTTTAGCATAAAATCTGCTGTGTGAAGCAGCGCAAGATCGGTTGAGGATGTGCCTCCAGATATTTTTTTTTTTTTTTTTTTAATGCTTGGCAAAATTTCTGGCCAGCTGCCATATTTCACGAAAATGATTGCCGCGAATTTGAATGTTTTTGAATAATGCAAACCAGAGGTGAAATTTTCCAACTAATGGATTTTTGTAAAGAAATATGGAGAAACGGTTATAAATGAAGATGATATAGCAGATTGTTTTCATTATGATGACAATGCTTCAAATGTTGATCAATTAACGAACGGTGAAATCGGTAGTATAGTTCTAAATTCAGAAAATACTGCTATGACAATGCTTCAATCGTCGATCAATTAACGAATGGTGAAATCGGTAGTATAGTTCTAAATCCAGAAAATACTGCTACTGATAGTGAAGAGAGAGGCTATTGAAAACAAAAGAATTTTGATTGGCAAGTTAATCGGAATTCATGACGTAGCAACTACAGGACTTGAACAGTGAAACTTTGTAACTCAACAAGAAATTATGTCTGTCTATAGAATTAAAGAAACAATATTAGCACAAAAAAATGAAGCAACTTGAACAACATACATTGAAAGAAATGTTTAATAAAGCAAGCATATATAAATATTAAGCTTTTTCTTTTTGTAAATTTTGTACCTTTTAGGTCATAAATGCCTCATTATTTCATAAATCACAATTTCATATTTTTAATTTTATAATTTCTACATGCCATCTTACTAGATTTAAACTGATGATGAAAAATCCCAAATCTGGAATCACCGAAGTCCTGATGAATCCAGGTTTTGGACTTTGTACTGTATTGAAAATAGCATCAGATTTTAATACTTCATAAGATTATTAATTAAAAATGGATAGCTTGAAATTTTAAAAGAAAGAAATATTAATGTAATGAATCTAAGGTTGTTGATGTTGAATTACACTGGTCATCAAAATTAAAGGATGACAGGAAAAAAATGTAACTACTACTTAATGAAAAATTATTAATAGAAATTTGTACAAAAACATTAGTTAACATAAATTCCTGCTGTTTGGCAGTTGATTATTCTTAAAATATTTAAACTAAAACCAAATTCATAGAAATAAGAAAATGATGGAAAAATTAGTCGTCATCTCTTGTGAAAGAGTTTTCTTTAGTATGGTGTATGATATGCATACCTCTCATCTCTATTTCGTAGACTTTACTTAAGTGTTGGTCAAGTCTTAAGGAATTGCATGCCACTTTTCTAAAAGTGTACTATTCTGCTCCTGGAGTATCTGGGGAGGTATTTGGCGCTCCAGAATCTAGCTCCCTAAGGCATACCACTTATGCTAAATTGTGTTTACGTTGGTTGAGAAAGGTGGCTAGTCCATTCAGGTGGTATCTTCTGTTTGCAAGTATTTTGGCACCACATATGCTCGATGAGGCTGAGCATTGTCGTCTATGAGCAAAAAGTCTGTGTCAATGGCACCCCTAAATAGTTTTAACTCAGGGTTCCAATATTTCGTCCACATATCTTTGAGTGGTTAAAAACCTTCTTGAAAGATTTGCAGCTCGGTGTCATGATTCCTTCTCAAACCATTAAACCGCAGTTGCAAAAACAGACATTTCAGGGATAAGGAAAGGCAAATTGTGTGTTCCTTTCTCTCTCCAGATTAAAACATGTCTAGAATCACTGTTCAGACTATATCTGTACTCTTCAGTAAACAATACTCAAGCACAGTTGTCTTGGTTCCATTGAACATGACAACGCACCAATTTATCTGGAAGCTGGATGAGTGGGACAAACCATTGGTTTTCTCACATGTAATCCAACCTCATTAGCCTTTGTGCAGCAGAAAAAAAGCTAATTCAAGTTCCTGTAGTGGCGTGAAGGTCTAAAACCAAGTCTCTTGTAGTCGAAGTTTTGCTTTCTTCAAGCCAACAGAGACATAAAACACAGGGTTCATACGGTCCTTAAAAGTCCTTAATTTTTTCAAAAATGATTTTTGGTCCTTAAAAGTCCTTAATTTTGGCCAAAATTAATAAACGGTCCTTAATTTTGCTCATTTGACATTTCTTATCATTTCTAATGATTGCCATCCTATGTGTGAATTGCTATTTCTTGTGAATATGGAATTAAAATTGCACGGCTCTTAACCAATCTGTTGGCGGATTTACGTTGCAAACAATAAAAAAAAAAAATTAGCTACCCGAACGAAAGTATCGGTGTCTATCGGCTATTCACCCAATCTTTCGAAACAGGTGTTATCCATAAATTTAGGCAGATTGTGACGAAAGCGTGAAGCTGGAAGTTCTTTAAGAGGCGAAAGTGATGATGAAGGTGCTCGAGAAAAAAAAGCGGGGATTCTGAAAATATTTGCCAAAATTAGAGCAATCCCAACCTGGAAGGCCACAACCTTTCCGACGCCAATAGGAACGAGATGCCTGGAAAGTGCATTTTCAATAAACTGTGGCTTCATCAAGCTGACTACAAAGACTGGATATTGATGGATGACAATCCTTATAAAGCTAAATGTGGTCTTTGTGTGAAACAAATTGAAATTTCTATAATGGGAGAATCAGCGCTGAAAATTCACATGAAAATTAAGTTTCGTTTTATCATTTCAATTTGTTTTTACACGGTTTTGCTTAGCTTAATTTCTGTGTTTGTTTCAATTAAGCCATAAATTAATTTTTTATCACCTTCTACGGAGTTTATTCTCTTTTGCACATACTATATGTATGGAATATCGGGATTATGAGTTTATTTCTGCAGAGGGTCTGTTATCGATTTCGCGAGAAATCTGTTGGCTCCATTTCGATTTTAGGTCTCCAAGGGCAAATTCGGTAACGCTAGCCGAGAAAAAGTGAAGTTCGGAAATACGTTTTGAAGCTTCAATAGACAATTAAGTATTTGGTTTAATCCTATGCTGTTGATAGTAATGCATTATTTTTGCTAATGGCGATACAATTATTAGTTGAAAACAACTAATTAAAAAATTTTTAATATTTTTAAAGCTGAAAACAACTAATTGAAACTAATTTTCCTGAATTAACTAGACGCAAAATTAACTTTCATGAATTACTAAAGTTATTGGGTAGAAGTTTAACTGAAAATATACATTCCGTATTATATATATATATATACAGTACAAAGTCCGATATCGGGACTTCGGCGATCCCAGATTTGAGATTTTTACGGATATTAGATCATTTTAAATCTAGTAAGATGGCACGTAGAAATTATAAAATTGAAAATATGAAATCGTGATTTATGAAATAATGAAGCATTTATGATTTAAAGGGTATCAAAATTTACAAAAGAAAAGAGCTTAATATTTATATGTTTACTTTATTAAACATTTCTTTCAATGTGAGGTGTTTGATTTTTTTCCTCTGCTGTTACTTTAGACTAATACTATAGACATATAATTTCTTGTTGAGTTATTAAGTTCCATTGTTCAAGTCCTGTAATTGCTGTGTCGAGAATTCCGAATAACTTGTCAATCAAAATTTTTTTCGTTCATTAACCTCTCTGTTACTTTCTTCACTATCGGTAGCTGTATTTTCTGGATTTAGAACCATACTACAGATTTCGCCTTCCGTTAATTCCTTGATGATTGGGGCATTGTCATCGCAATGAAAAACTTCTGTTTAACTTCCCTAAATTCTGCCGCCTGATGCGGCCATGCGAGCTCTGGCGCTGGTTCTGGCTTTATGTGAATAACAAATCAGTTACTCTTAAGTCAAATAGTTACTGAGATTAAGAATCGGGATTTCCGGCATGTTTTTTTATGATGAGGAAAAAAATCTAATGCGCATGCGTAAAGCATACCCCTTCCCTCCAAAAAAGCTCTAAAAAATTGGTTGGTGGTGGCTTTGAGGTCCGGATTTTAGATCATTCCAGATATTGAATGTCCAGAGCTCGGAATTTGTACTGTATATATATATATATATATATATATATATATATATAGTAAAAAATGTATATTTTCAGTATACATTTCTTATTATATATATAGATTTCTTATTATATACATATATATGCGATACTTAATTTTACTAATGGCTTGCATGTAATGTCCCTTTTAGCTGCAAAACATCTTTCCCTTCTCAACTGCAGAGTTTCTTCTAACAGTATCATGAATTTTGTCAAGTTAGAAGAACCATCTACTTCAGGAAAAGATGTAACTGCTAATTCAACATCAATAAGTGTAGAAAATAATAAAATCAATTCTTTTCTTTTCAAATCTGAAGTTACAGATGCAGAAATATTGTGGGCTTTTAAGTGCATCAAAAGCCACTATTCTTTTAAATCGTGCGATGATATTGGGCCATTATTCACTAAAATGTTCCCGGATAATTCCAATGCAAAATAATTTTCATGTGGTGAAAAGAAATGTGCTTATATCTGTTATTTTGGTCTTGGCCCTTATTTTAAAACTTTGTTACTAAAGCATTGTAAAAATGATGAGTTTTTTACATTACTGTTTGATGAGACTCTTAATCTGACAAATCAAAAGAAGCAACTAGATATTTATGTGAGGTACTGGCATCACGAAAATAAGGTCAGAACTCAATACCTTACTTCTGCATTTATAGGGCATGCAACAAGTGAAATTATTTTATCCAAATTTTATGAATGTGTTGAAAAACTAGACTTGTCAAAACTCTTACAAATATCGATGGATGGTCCTGCAGTAAACTGAAAATTTTATGATTTATTGCAACAGGACTTGACAGAGGAATATAACATTCAATGCTTGACATTAGGGACATGTGGTTTACACATTCTTAACAATGCTTTTAAGCATAGGACGTTATCCAATGGCTGGGACATTCCATCATTCTTATCCCCCTTATATTGGATTTTTAAAGATTCTCCTGCAAGACGTGAAGATTTTTTAATTATATTTGGCTTAAAAAAGCTACCTGTGAAGTTCTGCTTTTACCGATGGTTGCAAAATGTCCCAACAGTTGAAAGAGTCATTGAAATATGGGATGACTTGCTACTGTACATTAAAGAAGTTAAAATGGGGAAGTTTAAAAAAAATTCATCGAAATCCTTCTCAAATATTTTGGAGGCAACTAAAGATAAAACATTTCTTATAAAATGAAATTTTTTTCTTTCTCTGTCGAAAATATTATTGCCTTTCCTTGAATATTATCAAAGTGAAAGTTTTTTGCTGAAGATATCTTAAAACTTGTAAATGCTTCAGCACTTTAAAATTTTGAAACTAGAATATTCAAAAATAACTAAAGCAGAAAATCTTTATAAATTTAATTTTAATGATCCAAATTGTTATAATGATAAAAGTAAGGTTTATTTGGGATTCATTGCTGAGCAGTTAATGAATGATAAATGCCGCAAGAAGGACATTTCACAAGCTGAAAGTTTTGCATTAAAACAAGAAATTCAACAATGTGTCTTAACAATAGTACAACACTTAATGTCTAAATGTCCAATAAATTATTCTCTTATTCGAAATGCATCTTGTATAGACCCGCGATTGATGGTTAAAAGTCCAGTAAAAGCCCAGAACAAAATGAAAATAGTTCTAAAGGTATTAATGCAGAATAAACGTGTTTTACAAGATGATTGGGATGAAATTCTGCTGCAGTTTGGAGAGTTTCTAGACAAAGTAGTTAAGACAAATTTACATGAATTTTCTACTTTTGTTCTTCAAAATCTTTCTCTTGACACATTTCTCACTTCTTATTTTCATGATTTTCACTATTCAAAAGTATGGAAAATAGTGAAAATGATTCTTATCTTGTCACATGGACAGACCTCTGCGGAAAGGGGCTTCTCTGTAAATAAAGCAATTGAAATTGAAAATTTAAGTGACTCCTCATACATTTTTCAACGCACAGTATTTGATTACATAAAATTTTCTGGAGGTGTTCTTAATATCGAAATTAATAAAGAAATGAGATCAGCAGCAGCTTCTGCAAGGTCTAAATATATGCAGTATTTAGGAGAACAAAAATCTTTAACTAAATCTGAAAATTCAAAGAGGAAACGAAATATCATTGAGGAAGAAATTGATTATATGAAGCAGAAGAAAAAATTTCTTCAAAGGGACATTAAAGATATTAATGAAGAAGTAGATGCTTTAGCAGATGATGCTGAGACCAGCATGAACATTGATTTGTTTATCAAAGCAAATGAACTTAGAAGAATAGTTAAAGAAAAGGAAATAGACATAAATAAATTAGATGTTAAAATAGCTCAAAAGATTTCAGATTTAAAAAAAGCACATATGTTTTGTATCTTTTATTGTACAGTTTATTATTCTAGTGTATTTCAAAAAACCAAGGAAATAAATTGTATGTTTACAAATCAGTTATTTTAATCTGCAAAATATTCTTACATTGTGATTATAATAGTAGTTAACTGTCTTTAAATAAATATCAAATAAGTTAATAATAATCATGTAAATCTCTAAAATAGTGACTGTTATTAGTGTAAAATACATTTATACATGTTTTTAAAGAAATTATGTTCCTAATTTAATGTTATCTACATCATAACTTGTAGGGAGTTTGTATGGTGTCTCTCTTCATGAGTCGTGAATTCAAAGATCGTTTCGTATCAGGAGTCAAGGTTGGGAGAGCATTAGAATTTCAAATCAAAACTTCAAGATTTCTTAGAACATAGAAATAACATTTATTAACGATAAACTTATATTACTTCTGCCTATAGCGGCCATGAAACATAATCAAGCATCAAATAAATATGACATGCGTCATTCTTCATGTTCAAGCGTCAAGTGCTATATTTTTCATCGGCGCGCATCAAGAGCGCCACCTATCTACCAAAAAGACGGAACATACTCCGCCCCGATGAACATTGGTTCATTACAACATTATTATAAAGATCTTCAATTTTAGATTTAAACAAGTTTTCCAAAAGTTCAACAGTATATCATATAAAATAAAAATGCATAATGACAAATTTAAATTGAATAACAACATTAAATTTAGCACAAAATTTTACAAATAAAACATACTTACAATCTCTAGAAGGAAAACAAAATAATGAAACTGCTAAATTACCATAATTCACAATTGTGGTCCATTCTCTGAATCTGAAACGTAATTGAATTAATAATAATAATAAAGACACAAATTATGAATATACAATTAATGTTTTTTTTTTTAGAGTCTTATTCACTCAATGGTAAGCAGGAAAGTTTATGTATAGGACGCTTCATTTCGCCCAATAAAGTTTTTAGTTTCACAACACGAACTTTTCCATCAGCACCAGGGTATAGTTCAATTACTCGTCCAAGTCGCCACTTTAATGGAGGCAAATTTTCGTCCTTTATCAAAACTAAGTCATTGACGGCTAAATTTGGTTTATCCCTCAACCATTTGGTACGCCCTTGTAATTGTGAAAGATAATCTCTAGACCACCGTTTCCAAAAGTTCTGGAAAATTTGCTGTGTCAATTTCCATCTTTCAGCAGGGGTTAGCTTATTATTTGTAAGATCAGGTTCAGGAATTGCTGTTAATGTAGTCCCAATTAGGAAATGTCCAGGTGTTAAAGGATTAAAATCTTCAGGGTCAGATGAGATGGAAAGTATTGGCCTGGAATTCAAACACGCCTCAATTTGTGTAATTAAGGTGTGAAATTCTTCGTATGTCAGAACCTGGGTTCCAATAGTCCGCTTTAAGTGAATCTTCATTTGTTTCACTCCAGCCTCCCAAAGGCCTCCAAAGTGAGGGGCAGCAGGAGGATTGAAGATCCATTGAATATTTTCACCGCTCAGGTAGTTTTGAAATGCTTCTTCAGAGGAAAGTATAGCTTTGTATCTTCTTAATTCTCGATCAGCCCCAACAAAGTTGGTTCCTCTATCTGAAAAGATTTTCTTGGGTTTTCCTCTGCGTGACACAAATCTTTTAAGAGATGCTAGGAATGCTTCAGTTGTTAGATCACTGACTACTTCTAGGTGAATGGCCTTTGTGGTGAAGCATATGTAAAGGCAAACGTAACATTTATATCTCATTCCTCCTCTTCCTTTCCTAGCTTTAATTAAAAAGGGGCCTGCAAAATCTAGTTCTGTATTCGAGAATGTTCTATCCAGCAATACGCGAGAAGCAGGTAGGTCGCCCATTATCTGACTGGATGTGCTTGTTCGATTTTTAAAACATTTTATACATTTCCAAATTATTTTTCTTACAATTTCTCGGCCATTAACGATCCAATATTTCTGTCGCAGAGCAGATAATGTTAATGTGGCTCCTCCGTGAAGGTTCACTTCGTGAAAGTGTTTGACTATCAATTCAGTAACTTGGTGACTTTTGGGAAGAATGATTGGATACTTTGTGTTTTCTGAAAGATTCGAGTTACAGAGTCTACCACCGACTCTAAGGATTTCTTCTCTATCAAGAAAAGGATTTAATTTCAGGATTTTACTGCTGAGATTCAATTTCTTCCCTGCTTTCAAAAGTCTAATTTCTTCTCTAAATTCGGAATTTTGTATGATTTTAAAAATCAAATTGCTTGCCTTATCCAATTCTTGAACTGTTAAAAAACCCTTGAGTTTTACAGATGTAGGTTTAATATTGTGGCAGAATCTTAAACACCATGCAGTTACGCGTTTCAATTTTTTCCAGGATGAAAATCTGGATGTCAATTCAAATTCAGCCTCTTGGCTAATAACAGAACATACAGTAGTTTGATGCTGTTCTACCCGTACCTCTTCTACCATAGGCTCGATCAAAGGATCAAAAGATGATGAAGGTAAAATTTTCTCTTTTAACCACACTGGTCCATTGAACCAAAGTTTATTTTCCACTAGATCAGAAGCTCTTAATCCACGTGAAACTATGTCAGCCGGATTGTCATTTCCCTTACAGTATTTCCATTGCGAAGGTGATACAACATCTTGTATTTCCCGTACACGATTAGCAACAAAGGGTTTCCATTTATCAGCGGTACCCCTGATCCAGTGAAGAACAATTTTAGAGTCACTAAAACAAAATACATTATCTTCTTGGATATTAAATAATTTCCTTAAATATTTAACTATTCTTGCGGCAATAATGGCTCCCATAAATTCTAAACGAGGCAAGGTTAATTTTTTAAGTGGGGATACACGGCTCTTTGAAAGAACAAAAGACGTACAGCAAGAATCAGGATCACGAAAATATGCAACAGCTCTATATCCCTTGAGGCTGGCGTCACAAAAGACAAAAAGCTCTATTTTATCGAAATTTATACATTCATCATTTAATATGTATTTTCTAGGAATACACAAGTTGAGAATAACTTCAAGTTCAAAGTACCAAGTTTTAAATTTTTCACTCAAATAACTGGGCAAAACTGTGTCCCAATCAATACCCAATTCCCATAACTCTTGTAATAAGAATTTTATTCTGATAACAAAGGGTGCAATGAATCCAACTGGGTCATAAATTTTTGCCACAATCTGTAATACCTTTCGCTTTGTAACGTGTTTCCAGTCAACTGGTTGTAAAAGTTCTTGTACATCTAATTTCAATGTGTCCTCATCCAAATCCCAAATTATTCCCAGCACCTTTAACGTTTTCTTATCCAAATTATCTTCCTTATTAATTAAACCAATATCTTGCCAATGATTTTTTAAAGATACGGAATTTGATTCGAATTTTCTTAAGTTCATACCAGCGTCTTGAAGAATTTTAATTGCATCAGTTGATAATGAGAAAACTTCTTCAACGGAGTCTGCTCCATGGATAAGGTCATCAACATATAAGGACTTATTTAACATGTCAACAGCTTTGCTATATTTCTTTTCATAACCCTTAATATGATGTTTGATAGTGGCGGACAAAATAAACGGACTTGTTGTCATTCCAAACGGCACTCGGCACATTCGGAAAACCTTAAAGCCTAAACTATTGTCACTATTGTCGTAAGAATGATCAAACCACAAGAACCTTAAAAAATTTCTATTTTCACTATCAATTTGAATTTGGTGAAAAGCCTTCTCTATGTCTGCACAAAATGCAACTTTATGTACGCGAAATTTTAAAATTATATCCAACAAGTTAGGATTTAAATTAGGGCCTGATATCAAACATTCATTTAACGATTTAGCTCCTTCAGACTTAGAAGAGGCATCATAAACTATTCTTGTTCTTGTTGTTACTTTTCCTTCACGTATAACGGGCCTATGAGGCATATAATAACAGTTAGGTTCATTTTCAACAAACTTACATTGTTCAACAATCCCCCTTTCAACTTGTTCTCTAATTATATTATCATATTCATTATATAGGAAATCATATCCCTTTAATTTATGCTTAAGTCCTAGAAATCGTTGTTTAGCAACAAAAAAATTATCAGCGAGTTGTGATTTATTGTCCTTCCAAAAGAGTTTTGTTTCGTATCTGCCGTTATTAAATTTTAAACTGGCGTTAAAATGCTTAATAGTATCCAAATCAGTTTCCGAAAATGTTTTGTTTTCATTTTCAATTCCTAACGAATCCAATTTCCAAAATGACTGCAAATCAAATGTGTTTCCTTCAACGGCAGATAAAAACAACGCATTAATTCGAGTATTATTATTTTTTACTTTACCCATCACTGTGTATCCAAATATGGTCGGTACTATAAACAAACCATCATTTATCATTGAATTACTTCCTGTTTGTATATACCAGAAATGCTCCGTGCCAAGCAGAATATTTATGTTCTCATTAACGGGACTTGTATCCGAAAGTTCCAAGCCCTTTTTAGTCATAAATTCTTTAATGTTTTGACATGTTGATGGCGCCTGGAATTCTATTGATGATATTAATTCTATCCCTATAGCTTCTACAACAAGGCAGCGATCATCGTTTTTATTTTTTATTTTTAGACTATATACATCAAATTCTTGCGAGTTACCGCGCTGATTTCCAAACGAATAAATTGTTAGAAATTCTTTTCTAATGACTTGCAATTCTAAATCGCGCACTAACTTGTGGGTGATGAAGTTTCGTTCACTACCTGAATCAATTAATAATCTTACGATTCTCGATTTATTTTTGCTTTGAGCAATAACAGAACATGTCTGTAAAAGCACGCTATTTTCAGGTTTTAGAGTGTTACAGTGGGAAGTAGATACTAAAGTTTTATTTTGCATATCTGCGGAGTTAACATCTTCCATTTCTTTCGATTTCAAACGGCAGAAAAGTTTATTATGATTTTTCTCGTTACAATGTTCGCATGGTTGTATTTTTGATCGACAAAACGCCCGCAAATGTGATCTCAGAAAGCATCTGTAACAGCGACCTTCATGTTTTAATTTCTTTCGTTTTTGTTCGTCGGAAAATTTCAAACATCCGGCAGATGTATGTTCGTTTGATTTGCAGAATATGCAAAACATTTTTACCGATGTGTTAAAAGTAGAAGCTTGTGATTTGACTTTATAATTTTTTAACCCTTGTTTAGGATTAACCCCTGTGTATTTATTACCTTTTGAGATTTAATCAAAATACTTGCTTCTCGGCATTCAGTTTCGATTTTAATGAACTCTATTAATTCACTTCTATATTTTGGTTAGATGTTCTTTTTCTATGGAATTCAAGAGCTAAATCTTCAGGTAACAATTTAAGAATTATTGGGTTCAATAACTGTCCGTATGAACCGCTAGTAACATCTAAACTACTTAAATTTCTA
The DNA here is from genome assembly GCF_044657685.1 of Stegodyphus dumicola. Taxonomy (NCBI): domain Eukaryota; kingdom Metazoa; phylum Arthropoda; class Arachnida; order Araneae; family Eresidae; genus Stegodyphus; species Stegodyphus dumicola. Next base: position 156,752,884 of record NC_140773.1, read on the forward strand.
ACGCAGATTTGTAACTGATCGTAGAGCTTTCTTAACCCAAAAACATTTGAAGAACTTTTAACTGGTTCTAATTGTAACAACATCTGCATGAATTTTGATATAATAACATCTTTACGACCAAACCTCTCTTCTAAACTTTTAATGCATAGATCATAATTTTCTTCAGATAAAGCATAACCAGAAACACAATTATATGCTGAACCAGATAATAAACTTTTCAAATATGTAAACTTATCTATTTTAGATAAACTTGGATTAGAATGAATAGCATTATCATACGAATTAAAGAATTCGAGCCATTTACTGGGATCACCAGCAAATTTTTCAATATTTAATTTAGGTAATTTTACTGAAGCACTACTTGTAACAACATTATTACCATTCAGAGTACTACTAATACCATTACTAGTTGTAATTATACATCTTTCAACAACTTCATTACTGTAAATTTTCTTTACTTTACTAACAATCTTAGCTTTAAATGTTATAATTTTTTCATCATACTCTTCACATACAAGTAGTTCGTTATCATATTCTTTTTCATCAATTATGAGAGCATCGATCTTTGAGTCAAGAGTTTTAAGTTTCTCATGGTATTCAATTAACAATTCATATGATGAATTTAGATCTTCTACATGTTCTTTACTTAATGCTTCCGATAATAATTTCTCAAGTTTATTTAGAAGTGTAGTAACTTTACTACGTACAATAGCACGTTTCTTTTTCTTTTTTGCTAAATCATCCATTATGTTTCGTTTTCAAAGATCGATACCAAGAACAAATAAATTAAATTTCTTACCTTTCAAAAGGTAATTCCCCTTGTCGCGGGTTTCAGACACCAGAAAATATGTATGTGTGTCTCTCTTCATGAGTCGTGAATTCAAAGATCGTTTCGTATCAGGAGTCAAGGTTGGGAGAGCATTAGAATTTCAAATCAAAACTTCAAGATTTCTTAGAACATAGAAATAACATTTATTAACGATAAACTTATATTACTTCTGCCTATAGCGGCCATGAAACATAATCAAGCATCAAATAAATATGACATGCGTCATTCTTCATGTTCAAGCGTCAAGTGCTATATTTTTCATCGGCGCGCATCAAGAGCGCCACCTATCTACCAAAAAGACGGAACAGAGTTAGTTTAATTTTCAAAATTGTTTTATGGTAAGTATTAAAGTGAATTTAATAATAGTGCATAATACACACTTCTGTTAGTTTCTTAAAGTGAAATTACAAGCATGAAGTCGGTTGTATCAATAATTGCTTTATTCTATTCGTTTTTATGTTTGCTGATAGGTCCTTAATTTTTTCTTTGATGGTCCTTAAAAGTCCTTAATTTTCATGTAAGGAAATGTTTACGAACCCTGAAAAGAGTCTTCTGATGCAGTTATTGCTCTTAGTTCCTGCCTATCAACTGATCCAGTGCTTAAAAAGAGGCTATAAACTCTTGATGTGCCATTTTGAAGGATATTCAAATCTTGGGCAACCTCCATTTCTGTTTGACCTCCTTTGATTCTACCAATTATTCTCCACTTATGAACTTCACGTAAATGATGCCTTTGAGCTATAACTACTGAATACTAATCACTATCAGAAACCACATTCACTTTAAACAGTACTACAGACCGGAATTCCAACATGTATTCATTTTGTCTGTGACTACCTTGTCATTCACAGACTTTGCATATTTCCAGCGCTAAGATATGCAGGAAAGTGCAATTTTGTCTTCACTTGTATTTAGTTAACATAAATTACAGCCTTGGGCATTGATTGCAACATTAAATTAGTGAGCATATTTTTTCTCACTATCCTTTAATTTTGATGACCAGTGTAATTTCCACTAATAAGCTGCAAAGAAAATTTTTAGGATAAAGTGTTTTTTAATACTAATGAATGTTAAGTTATAATTACAAATAATGCATGGCTGTACTACAACAGTGGCTGTTGATAAGTTAAAGGATAGAAACATTTTAAGGGATGTTGCCTTATTTGTTAGTAGTGTAGCTTCATAGAAAAGTTTCTCCGTATTGAAAAAGGTTTAAAAAAAGTGCACTTTCACAGACATCTCACCAAAGTTGTGGTAGTGTGGTCTACTTTTAATCCCTAGATAAAAGAATATAATAATGAAGGTCTTAATAAATATAGATCACATTTAGTAATTAAGTGTTAGATCATTATTTTGTAGTTGCAAATAAATACATGTCATTTTGCTGTAAGAAAAAGTGTAGTCAAAATAATCCCCAAAAATTGTTTTCAAGTCACTAATAGATCCCAATCACACTTCATCCATTGCTATAAAACACATTGTTACATTCTAGATCAGCTTTTTATAAATGAGTGAGTCAACTGTGTGAGTGCTCTTGGCAGTCTTTCCTCTGTGTGATGAAATAAAGCCTTTTTTCTTTGTTAATTAGCCAGTTCAGCTTATTGTCCATTGGACTGAAAGTGGATCCTTACTTGCAATGAAGTGTGAACCGTATTTCATTATACACATATCAGTATATACTTTTTTTAATACATGTCAGTGTATACATTCTGGCATCCACCAGTGTTTTGCTAAATTTATTGTGTAGTTGGGTATTTCCTATTTAATATTCATAATACATGTAGTAATAAATGGGAGTGAATTTCTGAAAATTAATTGTAAATAATGTATTTTTGTGCATTTTTAATATTTTAATATTCATTGCAGATTTGATTTACGGGAGTGTATCTACTTTATAGTAACCCTTCTGGAAACAGCTATAAAAAGTAGTACTTCGATTACAATCTCTGGATTTGCCACAAGGTAATATATACATATTTTTAATTTCTTATACTGAACTTTTTATATTTATTTTATTAAATTCAATGACCACAATAAGCAATTATATTTATATCATTTCTTGAGTGCTACTATTGGGGTTTATGTTACTTTTTCAATCACTTTTTTAAGAGGATAAAAATAATTTTGTGCATGGTGTATTTCTTTTGAATTTGTTTAAAACTTTGGTTTTTTATTAAATTATAAATTGTGACAATTACCTGGAATTAATAAAAGGTCATTTAAATTTGCATGTACTTCAAAGTATTAAGCTGATAATTAAATAAATATCAGTGAAGTTAAATTTTATTTCGAGGTTGTATTCTACTTCTGTGCTACTATCTCTCTCTCTAAAGTTTCTGTTATATAGTGTCTTGTATCTTTTTATAATGTTTTATTAGGGCTGCCACGCTACCTGGAAAACCGGGAAAAGTCAGGGAATTCGAAAATTGACCAAAATATTCAGGGAAAAGTCAGGGAAGTTCATACAACGATGCCGCCAAAAAAAGCGGTTTTTGCGCCAACGTCGGAAGAGATAACTTTTTTGGCGAGTTATGTATCACGTGAGTGTCATTCGGGTAGCTGGCATAGAGCCAATTTTCGCAGCTCCAATTTGATTGTCTTTTAGAAAGGCAAAGCAACTTTCCCGCAACTTTTGGTTTCCAGTATTCTCGAGAATCGCATGTGCAGTGCATGAACTAAAGAAAGTACCTGTTCTCGTATAAAACAAAATGGGTTTAATCCTAGTATACGGTACCATGGAGGTTAGAATCAAAGAATATGTATTGTAAAAAAGGAAAACCTCTCTGCAACAGACGTGGCTCCGTTCCATCATAGAGGGAAACAGCTGTGCATGTCTGATATATCTGTCGCCGAAGCTCGAAACCGGTGTCGAAGTTCGAAGGTCACGTTATCAAGAGTTCATAAAATGAATATCGTTTAAAATTTCTTGAACGACTTGCGCTAAAAAGACGTGCCACGCACGTCGAGATGCTTTTGTCTCAAACTGTGAGCGACGTGAACACCACGTCGATAAGCATTTATCGCAAAAATGAAAATAACGTGGTGCACACATTGCCTAACAACGAGATTGTTTATTTCTCGAGTTACAGCTCTGGATTGCACTCGCAGATGCGGAGCGGCGTAAATGAGACACTTTACCGCTTGTTATATTGTAGCGCACGGCACCGCAACCGTGAAGTTTAGTCTTAGCGCAAGTGGTTAAACTCTAAAAGAAAAGAAAATATTTTTTGGCGCAAGTAAATTAATTCATGGATTAGTAATTTTCAGGGGGAAAAAAAACTATGAAAATCCGTTTTTAAAATTATTGCGTGGATTTTTCGCAATAATTTTAAAAACGGATTTTCGTAGTTTTCTTTTTGTCAAAGAGCGTTTCTTCTTAACACGTGTTTCTCAATTTCCTGTACACATCAAGATCGTGAAGAGAGAAATTCTGGCCGCCAGGTTCCGTCGCCAAATCCCTTGGCAAATTTTCCCTCCGCATTCTAACGGCGTAATAGCATTTTACTTGTATGGAACCTTTTCTTCTTTACATAGACGTTCTTTGTTTAGAATAATAATGGGCTTTGGCAACATCATGATGCGCAGTAAACGGGTCATTTTGGTCTTGGCGACAATTTTCAAAATCGTGCCAAAGCCTTACCGTATACTAGAATTTTACCGCAAAATCTTTTTAAACCTTTTTTTTTCTTTTTAATAAATACCTTGCCATTTTGAAGTAAAATAAAAAAATAGTAATCAGTCATCTAGGCTAGCCATGTAATATAACTATATTCGGTAAAATATCATTGATTATTCTAATTCAATTTTTAAGTAATTATTTTTATGTTATTCATATAATTTAATGTTGCTTCTTCCCTCTAAATTTATTTATTATTAGTAAATAATATTTCCAAATTTCAGGAAATTTTCTCTGGCATAATCCTGAAATTAATTATAGCAGTATGATGACATACCATCACGAAATTTAATGCACATATTTTTTCCTTATGTATGCTGCAAAATAAATATAAAATACCTCAATTTATTAAAATAGATTTCTTTCTTTCGTTTAGCTGCAGAACGTCTGCAAAAAAAAGCCTTATTTTATTCCAGATTGGGAAGATTCTAATCTCAATCTTCAGTGGAGAAAACAACTCCTATTATAATTATATTTGTGTTTTCAAGTGTTAAGGTGCCTTTTAAGAACATACCTCATGCAAATTAAATTTACCTAAAATCTAACCTAACTATTTAGCATTGTGTTGTGATTTATAAGGACCGGATTAACCTCGTGTTGAACTGGTGATGATCATGAGTAATAATTAAATAAAACATACATTTGTTATCCAATGTATATATCTTAAATTTTATTAAGTTTCTTAAGTGGAAAACTAAACAAAATTATCAAACAAAGTATACCAAGAATAATTAAGAATAAATGTCCTCTGGGATTTATTGAATAATTAAGTGAATTTGCTACACAATACAAGTAATACCATAATTAATTTACCTCTTAGCACAGCCAACGTACATTACGCGCATAGACTGGAATATTCTTGAAACACACCTGGAAAACCTGGAAAAGTCAGGGAATTTCATTCTCCTGTTTGAGTGGCAACCCTGTTTTATATATATATATGTGTGTGGAACTTACAAAATATTCAGTTGTGTTCTTTTAATGCATAACCATCAGCTTTTTTGTTGGGGGGGGAGTATTTTAATTTAAAACCTTAAAATGCATCAAGTAATGTGTCACAAAGTTAATTTATAAATAAAGAAAGGTGGAAAATGCTCTATTGTGTATTTTTTCCTCTTTGATTTTGTTAGACTTATCTTACATTTATAAATTTAATTTAGCAAAAAGAGCTTTTTGAACATTTTAATGATTGGTAATATTTGAAAAAAAAAAAAAATTATATATAAGATATAAACAACTGCAAGAATGTGGTTGAACATGTCGATTAAAACAAGAATTCTCAGACTCCTAATTGAAGAAGAAACTGTGTTGCATAAAAGTGATCAGACACTTTTAATTTCTGAAAGTGGTATCAAAAATTTTAATTAAAACAAGATTGCATTTTAAGTATAAATTTGTTCTTTGCAAATGTATATACTTCTCTAAATAAAAACAAAAATTGAACTTAAAACCTATGTGGTATTTAAAAGCTGAGCTAAAGGTAGAAATAAATATACTCGTGGTATTAAAAAATACCATTTCTGTGGATGCATTGTTTTGGCTGCTAAGTTAGTTAAGCTTTCTTCTCCTAGTATCTATTCTTCTAAGTAATATTAATCCAGTTATGAGCACAAGCTTGCATAAACATCATTTAATGAGGATACTTGATATACAGTGCATGAAGAAATAAAACATTTTAGTTAATTATTAGGTACTGCTTTCTACAATATTTAGTTCTTGGGTATGAAACTGGAATCGCAACATCTAATGTCTTCTGTTTAGACTGTGTAAGTTATGTCATCGAAGTCTCCAAATGCTGTTGAGACTCCAAATAAAATTATGCTATAAATGTGCAATGTAAATTTATGATATTATTTTTGCATCAAAGCAAGTAGGAAACACTTAATAATAAATTATGTCCTTAAATTCTTCAGTAGTATCTTGATACTGTGTTAGGATGGTGGTATATTTTAAAAAATTGTATACAAAGAAAAATTAATTGTAAATTATTAGCAATGATTTGGGATTAGTTAACTGAAAGCAGTTAACACTTCACCATATATCAATATTTACTGTGTATAAAAATAATTAGTAAATATTAATAAATGGTAAAATGGGTAACCAGACAAAAGCCCACTGGACGAAAACGCATGCGACAAAAGCCCGCAAAAAAGACCCCACTGGGATAATTAATTGCCCACACAACTAATACCCACACCGATGAAAGCACACATTGATAAAAGCCCACATAGATATAAGCCCACACTGACAAAAACCCACACCGATATATAAGCTATGTTAAAATGAATTTTTTTCCCCTTTTTTCTTCAGCTGCACAAAGTAGATTCATGAATAAAGATAAAATAAATTAACAGAGGGGGTGGCAGGAGAGCCATTAGAGGTTGGTAAGAAATAAATTAAAGATGATTTTAGATATTTTTTGTTAGTTACTAGAAAATAACAATATCTGAAATTGCACTTGTAAGTGAAGTTAATCCCTCCCTTTTTTTCCCATTTCTTTAGTCTAGTTCTTGAATAACTTTTATCTAAGTATTTAATTAGAATTTCACTTATTTTAAAAATTTTAATAACTGCAAAACGAAAGGAATTAAATATTTCTTAACCATGCTGGAGATGGGAAAAATGAGCAATGCGCTTACCGGGACTCTAACCTGAACCTCTCGAATATGCGGCGAGTGTGCTAACCGTTACACCACGAAGGCATGCTGGAAGGAGAGAGAAAATACTATCCTGTTTTGTATTATTTCAGTACTGTCAATTCTACTTTCCGTTTCCACACTAGAATGTAAATAAGTTAGTAAGTAAACGTGTTTAGGATGCAAATGAGGTAAAAGTATTTAAGGTGAAGCTTTTGAGATCGAAAGAGAATGCGAGAATTGGCTACATCAACTTCTGCTGTCAGGGTTTAGCCGTTTGCGGCCGTTGCGTTAAGAGTGCCAGTAAGTTAATTGTCTGAGAAAGCCTGTTAGGCTAATTTTGAATTTCTCTATTTAATTTATTACAATGAAAGTTAAGTTTATTAGATGTGCTGATACTTTAGCAACTCAATATTTTGTCGATTGAATTGTTAAAATATCAATACAACAATTTTAAGTATTGTTGTGTGGTTGCACTGATACTTTAGCAACTCATTCGTCTATACTGAATAGCTAAAGTATCAGCACATCTATACAACAATATTTAAATGAAAGCAGTAAGCATAAATATGTAGAATGAAGTAAGCTTTGTAAACAATTTTATAGTGCTAACTTAATTTTGATATTAAGCACTGATGTAAACAGATCGTGTTTGCAAACACACCCTAAAAGAACATCATATACATCAGTGTTTCTCAATTGGATTTACTACAAGGACCGGTAAAATATTTCGGCATGTTCTCGCAAACCGGTAAGTTTAATAATTTGACCCATTAGCACTATTTTTGGACATATAGCTGGATATTTCGCGGACCGTCGGTTGTAAAACACTGATCTACATCACGTCTTTATCAACTGGAGTATGTAATGCATGATGCCTGTACTCATTACAATAAATAACGCCATAAAACATCCACCTGTACAACTATGTATCGCTATGTATACCATGTAATATAATGCATTTTACTTGATCTAATTAACGCCCGGCGGTGTCAGAACTTGTAATGTTGGCTGGAGTCACAATTTCATCATGACTCGAGGACGCCGGAAGATTGTTGGTTTTCTAGTTTGCGTGTAGAGCTAATGTCTACTTACTTTGGGTAAATATTAGGCAACCCCTTCATTTCTACGTAACATAACACCACAAGCAATGATCTATATTTTAAGCACGAGGTGTACACTTGTAAATAGTTCTCTTGAATAAAAGGTTTCAACCTTTATCCTTATTCTTATTGTTACTGAACATCATGTTGATTAGTGAGTTTGGTTTTGTTGGTGTATGTGAGTACGGCAAAGCCTCAAGGGCTATCTGCCTGAGGGGAGGGATGCCTTCATGGAAGACTTTCTGAGAGAACTGGCTCGTATACAACATACATATGGGGAAAACCACAAAAACGCCCATGCAGCCAACCCGTCCACGAGATTCAAAAACTCGGACTGAACTACTAGTGTTCCGTATCTCATCTAAGACTTAATCATTTATTTTCAATTCGCAAAACTTTTAAGACATTGTTTCTTTTAAAATAAATCTGGGAAACAGTTCAAATATCGGAAAAAATGAATAGTTAGATGAATAAAAATTAATAAAAAATGGAATAAAAGCTGTACATTAAGAGAGCATCATTCATCCAGTTCTTAAGCTTTTCATGTAGGCACGAGGCTCACCAGCGACCAAGCGGTAAAAAACGCTGAACACTGGTAGTTTGGTCCGTGGTTTAAATCTCGGTGGAAAGGCTGACTGCATGGCGCTTTTGTGGTTTTTCCCTTGCGTAACATGCTTACGAGCGAGTTTCCTTTAAAACATCCTTCACGAAGGTATGCCTTTTCATGCTGAGTTCGAAATAGTGTCGTTTCATCCGCTGCCGTCCTCACTTATTCTGTCTTTCCCGTTTCATTCGCTGTTCAAAAAGTCAATTTATGATTAAGAAAAGATGTATTCAGACGAAATGACCCTTACTACAATAGCCGGACTTAGCCTTTAATTTCTAAAACTTAATAAACATTTCCTTTAGATAAATTTTATTCGAGCAGAATAATGAATTTCGGGCATGTTCAAGAGGTGTGTTTTTGAATCCAATTCCATTTTTGTCATATAGTGTCCATTTTTTAATTTCACATACTTTTAAAAAAAAATAGAACCACTGTTCCTCTGCTTTGACAGAAAATCAAAATGCAGCAAGTGTATAACTAAGATGCACATTATAGTGAGTCCTCTTTAAACGCAACCGTTTGCTGTTTTAAAGGATTTTGGGATTTTGGTTGTAGATATGATGGTCTTAGAAATGTGATATTCACTGCAATGTTTGTTAATGTTCACAAAAAATACAGGTCTCTTTCAAAAGACGACCTCTTAGAAATGTCGTCAATAGATATAATTCACTATAATTATTTTCTAATGGATAATGGAATTAATTTAATCTAATGTCAATTAGAAAACGGCAATTTACAATAGGAAGATTTAAAAGCATTATAACTGTAATTAAGAGCACTGTAAGTTTTCTTTCACAATCAGCTGTTATATAAGATTAGCTGCTTTCTATGTATTTTTCATGTTTTATAACTGATATCCATAAGTCTTGAACAAATATACAGTAAATGCAAGACAAATTATTAAAAAAATTGCAATTTGAAACATTAATACTAATTTTCTATTACTATACATAATACAGTCAAAAGTCGTTAATCCGGACCTCAAAGCTACTAATTTTCTGCGCATGCGTCAACGCATAATGCATTCACACATGCGCATAGGCATTTACGCATGCGCGTTTAATGTATAAGCTACGCTAAAATTATCTATTTCAGTTAATGTTGCAGATTGTGTTGTTTGTTCCTTAATCATCAAATTGGATCCGGCTTATTATTTTTTGCAGACTGTTAGAGCAATTTTATAAGAGTAAGCTTGAACTTTCGATTATTATGTCAAAAAGTATTTCCGATTCTGGATCTGCCAAAGGATCTACAAAGCGAAAGCATGTTTCGATGTCCATCAAACAAAAAGTGGAATTGCTGCAAAAAATGGATAAAGGCACATCCTTTGTTTTTCTAACCATTCTGAAATCTGTTTATCAATTTCACGCTGCTCTGCAGGAGGGGAGTGTCGCGGCGCACAATGAACTGGAAGTTGATCGTCAGCACTATCCTTATCTTCAGGGCAGATGTTTTTATTTTATTTGGCTTATAATTCCTTACTAAATGTAGTATTTCATCTAGATGTACTCCGTCTTTGATATGATTTAAATCAAATTCCTCATCATTATAATTCGCTTCCAATAGTGAAGAAAGTGACACAGAGGTTAATGAAAACGAAAAAATTTCGATTGACAAGTTAGTCGGTGTTCTCAGCCCAGCAATTTCAGGGCTTGAACAGCAGAATTTTGTAACTAAACAAGAAATTATGTCTGTTTATAGAATTAAAGAGAAAGTATTATCACATAAAATGAAGCAACTTAAACAATTTACATTGAAAGAAATGTTTAAGAAAGCAAATAAATAAATATTAAGCTTTTCTTTTTGTAAATTTTGTTACCCTTTAGATCATAATTGTTCTTTATTTCATAAATTACGATTTCATATTTTTGATTTTATAATTTCTGCATGTCATCTTACCAGATTTAAACTGATGATTTATAATCCAGAATCACCGAAGTCCCGACGAGTCCGGAGTAAAGACTTTTGACTGTATTATTAACGATTGATGAATTTATATAATATGTATACTTAGCATCTAAAAACGATGAACTTTGAATTTGATGATTGTATATGTTCATATAGTTACAAAGTTTTATTAGATGTTATTATATGCATAGTTCTTTGTAATCTTCACAAACTCTTATAAAATGCTACATATTTATTACTATAGGTTGAAATGATTGTACTACTTAAATTTGTAGATATGTTGACTTCTAAGAGTTGTTCCTTCCTCCCAATAAATAAATAAATAAATAAAATTAAAAACACTATTCCAAATTGCTGTAGTTGAAAAATTATGAGGTTACACTTGAAATTCATTTTCTGACAGGGTGTCAGCTGACAGTTTTAATTTATTCAGAAATCTGAAAGAAAATATTTCTAGAAAATCGCCAAATTAAAATTGTCACATTCAGAAAAGCTTTCAATGAGAAATATGTTTAAACTTTGATAATAAGCTCAGTCTAAAGTAAAGAATAAAATATATCTTAGCCAAGTTTTCATTGTGCTTATCTGTTTTAATATTACCAAACTAAAAAAGAACTAAAAGGAACTAAAGGAAAAACTAAAAAGGAAGAAAATATAATTCATGTGTTTTTTAATTTAAAAAGTTAATAGTTTTAATAATGAAACATAATTATATTTAATCTCAGCCATATTACCTTAAAAATAGCACATGAGAAACTCTACAATGATATTTTTCATTTTCACATACACATACCAAAGTTAAATAAGTAAATAAATAATAAAATGCAATTTCAGATTTATCATCGAAATGTTATAGCTAATCAATCAGAGAGCAGAAAGTTTGCTTTCAACCTAATAAATTAAACAAATAAAGTAGTGATAAACTATACAAACATATATATTTGAGACATTAAAATTCAGATCTGAATACTCCATTTATTATAATTAAAATTATAAATACGTTTTATGGTAATAAAAACCGTAAGTGCCTTTTGATTATGTGCGCATTTATCAGCATTGGCTTATGTCATTGTGGGCTTTTATCAATGTGCGCTTTCATCGCTGGGGAGCTTTTGTCGCGTGTGCTTTCGTCCAGTGGGCTTTTGTCTGGGAACCGGTAAAATGTTACTCAAAACCTGTCATTATTCAAAACTAAAAAAATACATGAAAGTTAAAGGTCTATTATGGAGTGCAGTGAAGCATTGTCAAAGATAATTAAAGTAATGGCACACTTCATATTCCCAAACTTGAAGCAGAACAGCATGAATTCATAAATAAATTTTCCAGTAAAAATAAAACAACGCTGTTAGTAATACAATATAATTGGAGAAAATTATAGTTGGAAGTAATAAAAGATTTGTTGGAACCATGCCAAAATCATTAAACCATGCTCTTGAAAACTAATTATAAATAACAAAATACATTAAAAAAGGGAGAAGATTTTATCCGTTTAAATTTTTATCTTGTATTATCCTGTAGCTTTTCTTTCAAGATTTTTGCTCTCAAAAGAGGAGATATTAATATTTAGTTCAGTATTTTATATTTTGAGAAAATGTTTATTTAATATAATAAGAGGAATTTTTCAAATTAGGTAAAATAGCAGCCTTGTTTTGGGATAAATTTTGAATAAAATTCTGTTATTTTTAAGGGCGATAAGATGTAAGCCTGTCTTTCACTTCTTGTGATGACTGTATTTACATTTAATGCAATGGTTGGAGCAAAGCTAACACGAATACAGCACTGTCTGTTGAGGAAAATAATAATGAAGTGTCTAAAATTAAGACATCAGAATTCTAAAACCTTTAGGAAGAATTGGATTTGAATTTATGTCTAGCCGAAGATAATTGTTGGTTTTTATCTTTTTCAGACATAACATTTGTGTTCCTTGAGACGTAGTTTGGTTGATATATCTGAAATAATGAATTTAATTGATAGGTAAATGTTACATTTCTGGAGAATCTGTGTAATTTTCTAACTGATAGAAAGATAAAATAAAATGAAGACAAGGTTATTAATATTATTTTTATTTAAAAGGGGATGGATGTCTAATTTAAAAGGATGGAAACTTTTTTAAAACTTTATCAATGATCATAGGAGAAAATTTGTTAATCGCAACTAATTTAAAGTAATTAAATTGCTTAGAAAGCAAAGATTCTGCAGAATAAAACTTTGAAAGAAAAATATGCATAAGAATGAAAAGAAGTGATTTTTTTTTTGTCAGCAAGGAGACATGATTTAGCATGGGAAGACAGAAAAGTTTACAGTATGATGCTGAAATAAACTCACCGTTGAAGATGAATCTACAACTTCAGTCTAACACAGAACTTTATTATCCAGTATTTGTTGTAATACAGTACAAAGTCTGAGATTGAGACTTCAGGGATTCCAGATTTTGGAAATTTGGGGGCTTTAAATACCTGATTTAAACTTCATAAGATGATGTGTAGATATGGGAACTTTGAGGCTTCGCTCACAGGTTAAGTCAAATAGAAAAATGGTGCCCTCCACACCCACAAGTTAAGGTGCAAAAATGTGATCATGTTGATCAGTACATTGTCATTGGTCATTGTGCATGTGATCCCCACAGGCAGTACAGCATTTTGAAATTGCACCTTGGGAAAATGCACAAATCCACCTTCTTGACATTTTCCACAATTACGGAAAAACAGCTACTAATGAGAGCATCTACAGACAAATTTTTGCTGAGCACAGGCATAGTTACAGGAGTTATGTTCCCATATATACAGATGGATCTAAGTCAGCTTGCCGTGTTGGCATGTCATTTATAATTGGTGACCACATGGAATGCAGACGTTTACACGACGCTTCCTCTGTCTTAACCTCAACCGACTGCCATATATTATGCGCTTTTGTACATCTCAACGCTGCACCATCGAAAATTCATTGTATATAAGGACTCCTACAGTGCATTGAAAGCTTTAGAATCCTTTTCTAGCACTGAGAATCCTGTGATAGTGGATGTTCTCAAGTTGAATATTAAATTGACATGTGGTGGATTTGAACTTCTGTACTGCTGGGTCCCCGGACATACAGGAATAAAGGGCAGTGAGCTGGCGGATATCGCAGCGAAATCAGCTGTTGAAATGTCCGGCCGCCTGATCCCTTTTAAAGATATCCGTTGTGTCATAAAAAAGAAGATCCGAAAGAAATGGCAGCAACTTTGGGACATTCAACTTCATAACAAGTGGAGAAGGGTGAAGCCTAAAATAGAGCACTGGGATACTACTAGCAATCGCAGGGAGGAAGTTCTTTTGACTCGCCTTAGAATTGGTCACAGTAGAGTGACACATAACTACCTTCTGAAAGCTGAGAACAAGCCTGTTTGTGCAACTTGTAATGTTTGTCTTTCAGTCTATCACATTTTAATTGAATGTTCATATTTTAATAGTCTTCGTGAGAAGTATTTTAATAGCTGCGACCTGCCTCTCGACCGTTTAATCGGAAGAGAGGTCAATAACAATTTGTTTCACTACCTCAAGGAAACAGGTTTCTATTATTTAATTTGAATTTTGTCCTGAGATTTTATGTTAGATTTTTAATCAATCACATGTTTTAGGATTTTATATCTATACTGCATATCTCATTATCTGATCATAACCAGCATTTTCATCCCACCATTTCATTATCTTTTTACTTGCCACAATTTTAAAAGTGCTGTTGTCTTTAGACTTTTTTTTTTCTTTATCTAAAAGCTATAGTTTTTATGTTGAAAAATGAATCCTGTGTCTGGCGCATATGGCCTCTAGAGCTTTGCGCCATATATTTACTACCACCACCACCATGGTGCATGTGACATTAGTACCAGCAGGTGTCTGAAAGTGACATATAAGAATCTCAGTTAGTTGGGAGAAAATTTCTCCCCCCTTTTTTTAGTATTATATTCTCCATTCTAAGACTTTCAAGGGTGGTATTTTTTATGTTGTTATAATTATTGTTATTGCTGATTGCGGGGGTACTGGTGTTCTCGATCTTAGACCATTCCAGGATTTCAGACTTTCTACTGTGCTACTAAAAGTAGTGAGAAAATAATTCTTCCATCTTTTCATTAACTTTCTGGCTAAGTGAGTGGTTGCTAATTTTGTTATTGACAGGATCCAATTCCTCAGCTACAGCATCAGTAGGGTTAGGCAAGAAAATCAGCCAGTTTTCTAATACTTATTGAACTCAGTAAGTGTCACCCAAAAGGCTGCTAAAGGAGATAAAATCTAGCAAAAAGTATGGTAGAATCCGTATTAACTCCTTAACTGTCACGGAAAACATGCAATATTTACTAATCAAAACACTATTGTTTAATAATCAAAACACTATTGTTCTCATATTCAAATTCCACACCCAAAAGCTTTCTTGTTTTACCCAAAATTTTCAAATCAAAATGTGAACTCAGGACTTTTAATATCCTTTTGGCCTGAACTTCACTTTTCCAAAACACAACTACAGTCAAAAGTCGTTAATTCGGAATGATCTATAATCCGGACCTCAAAACTAAAAACTTTCTGCACATGCGCCGCATTGACACATGCGCATAGGTGTTTACGCGTGCGCGTAAGACCTTTTATGACTGCGCATATGAGTGTGCGCAAGTGCAGAATATGTTTTCGCGTGCGCATTTTATGTATAATGGACGTATAAGCTAAAATTATCTAATTATCTATTTCAGTTAATGTTGATGATTGCGTTGTTCCTTAATTTTTGAATTGGATCCGGCTTATTATTTTTTGCAGACTGTAAGAGCAATTTTATAAAAGTAAGCTTAAACTTTCGATTATATCAAACAGAATTTCCGATATATATTTGCTAATATGTAAAGGATCTAAAGCGAAAGTATGTTTTGAAATCCGAAATCTGTTTATCAATTTCACGCTGCTCGGCGGGGGAACGCCGCGGCGGGCGTGTAATGAATTGGAAGTTGATCTGTCAGCACTATCCTTATCTTCAGCGCAGATGTTTTTATTTTATTTGGCTTATAATTCCTTACCAAATGTAGTATTTCATCTCGATATGCTCCGTCTTTGATATGATTTAAAACAAGTTCCTCGTCATTATAATTCGCTTCCGATAGCGAAGAAAGTGACAGAGGTTATTGAAAACGAAAAAATTTCGATTGACAAATTAGTCAGTGTTCTCGACACAGCAATTATAGAACTTGAACAGTGGAACTTTGTAACTGAACAAGAAATTATGTCTGTTTAATAGAATTAAAGAGAAAGTATTATCACATGAAACGAAGCAAAACTTAAACAACTTACATTGAAAGAAATGTTTAATAAAGTAAACGAATAAATATTAAGCTTTTTCTTTTTGGAAATTTTGGTACCCTTTAGATCATAATTGTTCTTTATTTCATAAATTACGGTTTCATATTTTTAATTTTAGAATTTCTGCATGCCATCTTACAAGATTTAAACTGATGATCTATAATCCGGAATCGCCGAAGTCCCGATGAGTCCGGATTAACGACTTTTGACTGTATATCATCAACATAAACCAACAGAATGACAAAATCTTTAAAATGATAGACACAATTACACCACTCAAACTTGATAAACCCTAGGTTACATAGTGTTCTATCCAACTCGTAGTACCATAATCACCCACTCTGATGCAGACCATACAAAGCTCTATCTAAACGACACACAAAAGTTTCTACATGTAAATTTCCTCTGATAAAAGAGTGTAGAGATAGGCACTTTTTACGTCACACTGTATATGTATTTGCTCATCCAAGGTGTGCAACTAAGAGAGAGAAAAAGGGCCTTATTACTGAAAAGTTGACTACAGAAGAGTAGGTTTTATCATAGGTATCGTATTTAATTTGCCGATAACCCTGAGCCACTAAACGAGCTTTAAAATGAATAATGTTTCCAAATTCATCACGTTTAATGTTAAAAATCCACCTGCAACCTAGTGGAGTCTTGTCTTTAGGAAGTGGAACAAGATGCCATACCTTATGCTTTCGCATGTTGGCCATTTCCTCTTCCATTGCCTCTATCCATTTAAGCTTTTCTGTGGATTTCATTGCCTGGTTATAAGTGTTTGGAATTAAAACCTCTAGTCAGCTATCTTGGGTATATGACGTTGAAGGAGTGCCAGTTAGGTCGATTTCAACACTAGAAGTATTGCTTCCCTTGAAATCAAACAAGGTAGGATCATACTGAATATTATGCTCAGTGCAATACCTTTCTACATCATTTGGTGATCATAATCCATATCATTGCAACCATATGTTCCTCTTAAAGCATCAAGCTCCTCTAAAGCTAATCCAATTTTCTTCATTGTTCAAAACTGCCTGTGTTTCTGTGCACTTTTTAATATGGCGTAACATCGATTCATCCACGAATAGCCTCCAAGTACTTGACGCATTGTCTGTGACATTTCTTTTTAGCATAAGATGCTGGACCCTGCATTTTTTTTTTTTTTTCACATTTTGAGCTCCATATATCCCAGTTATAGTTTGTAAAATAGATGTCTCAATCCACGAGGTTCCATCTTTCGAGACATATATAGAACCTTCTTCATGGTTTTGAAAAAGACTTCTTTCCCATGCGTATTTTGAATTGGGTAAATCATGTTTTCTTTTTGATCCTGTGCCTTGTACATTAGTAGAACCTAAAAAAGTAGTATATCTGTTTTTTGACAATAAGTGATTCATTTTGTTTTTAAAAAAAATCAAGTACATCAGAAATTATTAAAAAAAATAACAATACACAAACAAAAATATTTCTTACCTATTTCAGCTGGTGTGGACGCCACAATTTTCGATGACGAAATATTTGCTGCAGAAATACCGATGGGCTGAGAATCTTGGCCCAAAGATTGCTCCTCCGTGCTGTCTTCAGAATCACTAGAACTGTTATTTCCCTTAAAGTTTTGTGGAGGCTCATAATTCCATATCATCATCAATATTATATATTCTTCAACATCGGATTCATTTTCAGATAAATCCAGTAAAAGTTGTACAATTTTTTCTGGACTCGTGTATCATGGCCTTCAAGCTGCCATTAAGTGCACTTGAAAGAATGAAATGCCACTAAACATAAACTGACTCAACTACTGCAAACTAATGACTATAACATTTTGCCAAAGAGGGGTGGACTGTTGACAGGGAGGCGGAGAAGATGGGAAGTATTTTCTGTGTAAATAAATAGAGAATGAAAAGGAATGTATAGGCCAGATGTTTTTCCAAGAAAGGGTGTTTTCTGAGCAGAAGTATACCCTATTGTAAATAATCAGTGAATGAAAAGAATGTGTATACCAGATGTTTTTCGAAGAAAATGTGTTTTCTGAGCGAAATAACACGATAAATCTACCCAGTATTACTAGCAGTCAATATGACTGCTCATAACTAATAATAGTTTTGTTGATTTTAATTTTATTCGATTTATATTTGATAACAATAATTTTTTAGGAAAATACAAAAATGTGTGACTTTTTAAGATAAAGGGTGTTTTAGGAATCCATGGTGAAATGACGAAAACAGTCAAAATGACTGCTGTGTTAAAATTATTTACAAACTGAAAATATTTAAATTAATAATATAAGTGCTAACATATGAATGAAATTATAGAAACATCAAATACATTCACTGTAATAGTAGAAATTCACTTTAGTGATAGAAATGGAAGAAACTTGCCAACTCTAGTTCTAACCTTCTGTGTATGTGAGTAGTTCCTTACAGCTAAGGCAGAGCAATGGACATAAGTTCTGGTTAAAATTAATTTTCATATTTGTTTATCTATACTACTGGCCACCGACTTTGCATAAATACCTGGTCTAAGTGAGTACAGGATGTGGCAAGATGTAAAGGAAGAAAATTAGCATTAGCCCAACTTAGTAAAACTGATATGTCAAAATTATTTCTATTCTTTTCTCATATATCTCTTTTGTAAGATTTATATGCAGTAAGCTTCAAAATGTAATAACAAGAAGAGGGGATGTATATAAATAGTTCTTATAATTGAATGTATGTGAGGTGGTACTGCTCAATAGCTGAGCAGTAGGTAAAAAAATTTTGCTGGCATAAATCATAATTACTGATGCAGATTTTTTTTCTGGGCTGCAGCTACTGGAAGTAGATACAGAGAAGGAATCCGAACTACTTCCTTTGAGCAGCTATTCCATTTCCATCTGCAGTCCTATAGATAAATAAAATTCATATTGGCAAACTGTGTTTACTGGTGCATCAGCCTTTATATCATATCCTAGAATCCTTTATTCATATCCTAGAAAATTAATTTTTTCTTTAGCAAAATTACATTTAGATTGTTTTAATTTTATATTCTCTTTCTCGCATATATCAAATATTATTTTAATATGATTTAAATGTTCACCAAAACTTGGAGAGAATACTATAATATCATCAAAATAATTTAAAGCAAATTGAATTTGATATTTGTTTAAAATTTTTCTAAGAGCTCGTTGGAAAACAGCTGGGGAATTTTTCCAACCAAAAGGTAATCTAGTAAACTCATACAGTCCAAAATTTGTAGTGAATGCCAATTTTTCAGTATCCTTTTCATTTAATTTTATATGCCAATAGCCTGATGCCAAATCCAATGTAGAAAAGATTTTTGCATTTGTTAATTGATCTAAAACAGCATCAATTCTAGGAATAGGTTCAGAATCAGTTTTAGTAACTTGGTTAAGCTTCCTGAAATCAATACACAATCTGCTTCTGGACTGCTCGTCTCGCTTATAAGCTAAAGTTACAGGAGCAGCATAAGGACTATAAGAAGGTTTAATAATTCCAGCTTTTAACAATTCATCTATTTGTTTTTTAATTTCACTGTTATCTTTAAGAAATGCTCTATATGGTCTATAGGCTATTGGTAATTCAGAAGTTAATATAACTCTGGGAGGTTCAACCCTTATACAACCAACATCATATTTACTTTTTGCAAATATATGGTTATAATCATTCAACAATTTCTGTAATTTACTATCAGAATTTTTACTATTTTCAAAATAATTACCACAATTTTTAGTACTAAGATCATTTTTACATACAAAATTTTCGCTATTGTCAAAATATTTACTAGATTGTTCAGCACTGATATCATTTTTACATACATAATTATTTTGGAAAAACGTGCCTACTTTAACATTTTTACTTACCTGTTTTCCAAGCTGATACACTTCATAATTATAAAAATTCAATTGTAATTTAAATAATGAAACACATGGTGATGAAAGCAATAAATAATTCAAATTTGAATCTACTACATAAAATATCACATTATTTTCTATTTTACCTACTTTACACTTTACTTTGATTATTTTCTCTATATGAACTTGGCTAGATATTGAAAATATTTTATCATGGGATTTCACTGAAATTTCTCTAAATTTATTACCAATTTTGTTAAAAATTTTTAACGGTAAAACGTTAATTTGCGATCCCGTATCAATAATACTGGGAATTTTTTCCTGTCCAATTTGGACATTTACTTTAAAGTAATATCACTTTAACTTCTCTTTTAGGAACTGTGTTATAATTAATAGCAGGTAATTGTGGATATCGAATTGGCCGATACACATACTGTAGAGGTTGGTATTGCACTTGTTGATAATTAAAAGGTCTCACACTATAGAAACTTTGATAAGGAGTGTCTTGCACTGGTCTGGGATAATAGCACCTCGGAACAGTTTGCCTTGGAGAAACAAATTGATAATTATTATTTCCTAGACCATCCAATGGCATCTGAACTGGAAACAGTTTCCTAGCAAGAGTAATCCAGTCTTTCGGTGTGTCTATTTTTTGCACTGTTAACAGCATTCTTTGAGACTCAGGAAGTCCTTCCGTAAGTGCTTCCACCATTGCGGAATCAGGTAGTTTCAAACTGGCTCCTAATTTCAACTTATTACAAAAATAAACATCAATATTATTAATTTCTCGTATTTTAAAGACACAAAATCACTAAAAGTAACAGATTTCGATGTTGTGAAGTATGTCTCGAAAATATCCTTTATGTTGTTCCAGTCTTTATCTAAACAATCACGTAAATAGAGGGTTAAAGCCTCTCCTCTAATACACTCTGAGAAAACAAATTTCTTTTCCTTTTCTGGAATGTTCTTTGTGGCACATTTCTCTTCAAACAATAGAAGATATTTGTCTATTGGAAAAGTTGTACTTGTGCCGTCAAAAATAGGGAATTGAAATTTCTCTGTATCCACAATAGCTACGGATTCTTGTTTATCAGTTGACATTTTTGCCGTTTTTGAGCGTGTTAGCATTCCAATCACAAAATCTTGAATTTAAGAGTTCACATATACATTAATTTGAACACTAAAATCAATCACCTTAGAAGCACTTGATAAAACGCATAACTTTGGAACCGAAGTAAAACACTTAAGCACCTCCGGAAAAGAAGCAAAAGCATAAGACGATCACACACTGTCTTTGACCCACTGTTGAATTTAGAAGTGCGTTAGAAATAAATCCAGGAGCTTTTTTCCCACGTAGAGAATAAATCCTACCAGCTAATTAATAGCTGTAATGTTTTCAGTTATTCCAACACATCGTGGGCGAATGGTGAGGCTATTCCATTACATGTTCTGGCAGATGGTTGACGAAGCTATAATGATTGAAGCACGGAGAAAAATGATGACTCAGGACTTTTCACTTTTAACAGCATATCTTTATTTTATTTTAGAGCAGTATTCAGTAATTGAATTATTAGATACGACTGTCTTTAATACGTTATAACATTCTAACAAAGAAAGAGGAGCATAGCGGAGGAGTTAGCAGAACGAAGGCAAGAAGGCATCTGTGAGGCGAACGTATGACGCAGCATTTATATGAAAGGTTATGTAACTGAGTAGCTTCTAGAAAAATGTAGAAAAACTTATGACACAGCATTTATATGAGGAGGTTATGTAATAGGTGTGAATGTTCTAGAAGGTACTGGTTTAGGGGACGATCCTGAATTGCAGAAAATTAATTAAAGGTTGCTGGTTCGCAAAGAGCAAAGCCATCGTATTTTTTTTATATTTTACATATATATATATGTGTGTGTGTGTTTTGAGTTTTTTGTTATTCTTCAAAGTATATATAAAGCTCTATATTTGAATAAATATCATCAAAACTGCAGAGGGATCGTTAAACCAATGTTGTTTTCAAGCAAAAATGATAGGCAAAATCTAACACTATCTCAAAAATGACTCCTATTTATACAACATTGATATTTTTCTAAATTTATGCAAACATCGGGTTAAATAACTATATAATTTGTTTTAAATTCTATTAATGTGATCAGATCTCTCAATCTCTTGTTTTTTCGTTGTTAGCCTTTACTAACAAAATGTTCTCCAGCAATAAATGAAATTTATGAAATTAAACAAATTATGTTCTCCTGCCTCTAATTATTTTCAGATTAATTTTTCTTATTAAATTTTATTTCATCTGAATTGTATTTTTTCATATTATATTTTATTGCTCACTGTCTTATTTAATTACATTTTATCTGAATTTTATTAATCTATGGTAGACATATATAAAATTTTATGTGAGGATTCAAGCAATGTTTAATCACTTAATGTTTGTATTTAATTTTGTGTATTTCAATGTATTATGCATTATTAAGTTTAATAAGCAATAGCCATCCTTCACTACTCAGAATTTTTTCACTATAAAAGTTTTAGGAAATTAAAAAAATGAAATTATCCAAAGAATATAAAATTTAAATTATCCAATTACATGCTGATATATTTTACATCATAAGTGAATTACGTTTAGTAATCTGCACCAGACATTACAAAGTGAATTCAAGTCAGTTTCTTTGAAATAGTATCACTGTGCATTGTAAAAAATATCCCAGATTTATCTTAAAAATTTATTAGTTTTTTAATATTTCCAGGTTTGCTATGATTATAATATAATAATAATATTTTTAAATTATATTATTTATCTTTTAAATTGCTTTGTACAGTATATTTTCTGCCACTCTGATTTTTCCCCCCACTTTAAAAATCAAAATTTGAGATTTATCTTGTGATCCAAAGGTAGAATTATGTACATATAAAATAGTTCTTCTCAAAACTGTGTCACTGATTTGAAGTACAGTTTTATCTAAAAAAATAATAACAGTAAACTTGTAAACCAGGTGTTAAGTATTATAATTCTGTATTGAGCGTATGACTTTCCAATGATAACTGTTTATAGTGCAAAAGAAAGAATTTGTTACTGTTCTCTTATTGGGACTGGATTCAAATACTGCCAAAAGCTGATGAACGGGCGAAAAATTTGAAGCATGAAAATAATAGCAAAAATAATTACGATATGGTTAAGTTGAAGAAAAATCCAAAGGGAAAAATAGCATATCTTTGTAAAATTGGAAATTTTTTATGTAAATTAAACAAATTACCAAAGAAATTGTAAGGGGGAATTTGTATAAGGGCTGTATTACATTTGTTCCAAATGACCACTGAGTTTAGATGTGTGCGTTAGTTCCTCAGATTTTTATAAATATTGTATATGCTAATGCAGCCGATCATTTTGTTTTACATGACAGACACCATTGAAGAATCTCTCTCCTCTGTAATGTTGTGGTTAAGGCACATCCAAATTTAACAATTTAATTATTGACAAGAGTAGAGAAATTGAGCCACCTTAATATGTTTGAAAATTAACAACTTCAGTCAATTTTATTTTCTTTCTATTATTTTCATAATATTGCCTGTTGCATTCTTCCCTTTTTACAGTTAAAATTTTTGCATGTGGAACGGATATAATTTTTGGTTGCGATTCATCAATAGCTACTTCACTTTAGGAGTATAAATGTAACAAAATTTAGTATTTAGGTAATCCACTATATTCCTAATCTTTCTTATTCTGTCATCTTTATTTTCCTCTTCATTATCCGTAAAATGTAGAAAGCTTGAAATATCAAAAGGCTATCGCGTGCCATAAGTGCTGGCAAAAATTGGAGTACTTATTGCATATCGTTTTGACCAATACATATGCTGTTTTGGCTTCTTCATGTGTGACATCAAGATGCATAATGCAATATAAGCTTTCATTTCATCAGAACTTGCAGGAAATCACTTTTTTTTTTTTACAAAACCTTGATTTTCTATCCCTTGTCTGCCATATCTCTTCGTCTCTTCTACTATAGTGTCCCAAAAATCTTCATTCAAGACTTCTTTCAAAACATCTAAAGGCATAGGATTACTACCTAGTCTACGCAGGCTCAAAGGATTAATTCCAGATATTTCAGAAAAACTTTTTATATCGGCTACATTTTCTTCTTCTTCCCAAATCCATTCCTCTGATACAGGTTCACGAGAAGATTCACTATCACCGCTCGATAGACGTCTTCTGCGTCTTCGAAACCTTGATATTATATTACAATTGTCATCATTTTCTAGTTCAATATCGTCTTCATCACCTTCGCTTTGTATTTCATTATAGTTGTCAATTTCAGGATCACTAAACAATTCTTCTTTAGATTTCTCAAAGTCACTTTCACTATCACTATCATAAAATATATTCCTTGTTTTTGACATAATGGGACAGTGTATCACAAATAATGTTCACCGAAATACTGTAATTGCCTCTTCTATTATGACTGATACAAGCTACAATGAAATGAACAGAATTGTGCATAACCTCAAATAACGTTTTAGACATGTCATCCGCTCCTAGGGAAAACAAGTGAATGTCGTCTCTCAGACGTCAAATGTACCCAAGAGTTTAATTTTTGGTTTGATGTCTTAGGCACGTCAACCGCTTCTAGGGGGAAAAAGTGAATGACGTGTCTCAGATGTCAAATGTACCCAAGGGGTTAATTTTTCTGATCTTTTGTACTGTATTCTTAGTGCATCTCTCTCTCTCTCTCTCTCTCTTTTTTTTTTATTATTATTATTATTATTATTATTATTATTATTATTATATATTTATTTTTGTAAAAACAAAATTAGTATGTCACTCCAACATATAATTGAATGGTGGTGTAGCCTAAACTCATGGAAACACACTTGTGACATCATCGAAATATTGTTTATGTTTGTCTAACTTTGGGACTCTGCTGTGGCTCAACCTTAATTCCAATTTAAGCTGGAGACATGAAAAATATGCAGTGCCCTCACCGAGACTCGAACCCTGGACTTCTCGAATACACATCGAGTATGCTTCCAATTACACTATTCAGGCATGCAGAAAGGAGAGAGAAAATACCTTATGTACTCCCCTTTTTAAAGGGCATCTGGGGTTGGGGGACTGAATCTCCATATCCTGGTGGTGATGAATTATCACCCACCATCTTTTTTCCTTGTTTGGGTGTCACTTGTAGAATCATTAGGTTTTCTAATGCTGGAGAGGTGAAAAGTGTGTAGTGCCCTCACTCAGACTTGATTCCCTGGACTTCTCGTAATGCATCTAGTATGCTTCCAATTACACTGTGAAGGCATGCTGAAAGGAGGAAAAAATTACTCTGCATTACTAAGATAAGTTTTTTTTTTTTTTTTTTTTCTGAGACCGTCATTGAGAAAAGTAATACTGCACTAAAAAAATTCAGTTAGCTGATTAAGATTAACGTGAAGACATGAAAGTGAGGATATTATTTAAAATATCTGAAAACATTTGTGTTTTAGGATGCTTTTGTTATCACTTAAATTCAGTTAAATAAGAATCATAATTTGGTTCAATGCTGCTTTGACATTTATTTTACATTGCCCCCATTTTCGCATATATAAATACACATATACATTCTTTGTCTCTAAAACTCAAATCAAATCAAAATATAAAGAAATTTCGCTTACCTGTCAGACGCATTCTCGCCTTTTATCATTTTCTCTATACTTTATTGATGACACAATTAAATGCATTTACAAGCAAAGAAAAGCACATATAAACTTTAGTTAGTGTTTCGCGTTCGTGTTACATCTTTCGCAATCCTCAAAGTTCTGCAGGTCCAAGGGATTCAAGCGCACACAGCGCTATCTGGTGCAGTACGGTTTCTACAGCATATGACAACCACTATTAGGATTGGTAAAATTATATTTATGGTTAACACAGAAGTGTTCATAATCCCGCCTCTCTTAATTCTTCAGTGTTATATCCTTTCCAACAGTCGGAATATATTGTAGTCCCATCAATAATATTTTCTTCAATAACTTTAAGCAAAGTTCAGGCATTTTAAGCACAGCAACTGAAAAACATTCTTTTGTTTTCTTGGTAAATCCTACGACATACCCGCTAGGGCAAAAGGATATGACCTGTTTTTCAACTTCGACAATGTTACCTGTGTTGCTTACTTTAACTGATGGTCTAGACATTAATGCATGATAACAGACTTTCCTTATATAAGTGTTCTAGTCAACAGCAGTGCAGTGATTCATATCAAGTTGATAATGACTAAAGTCAAGAGAAGTTAATTTTGAACATTATGCATAAATGCAATGAATTGCTGTTTTGAAACTGATTTTAGATCCTTCTAACCACTTTTGAGAACATAGTCATTACTTTTTCCATCAGCATGTGTATCTCTGCATCTCCATTTTGTTGCTTCCTTCAAATTGAAGTTTTTTTTTTTTTTTTTTTGTTTGTTTGTTTGTTTGTTGCTGTTGTGTGTTCGCACGAGCATTTTCTTTCAGAGTGAGTAATTTCTCATTCCTGAGAAAATTGTATGGAAAATGCTTTATCATTAGGTAAGTCAAATTTGCATGTCCATGATAAATGCTGTAATAATAGAAACGCAAGTGAACATAACATCTTTAGAGTTTGTATTATCATCGCCAATTTTGAAAAGGCATTCTCTTCGCTTTACCTAGTTTACTTTTATAAATGTAAACTTTGGCGACTTCGTATGACCGCTCTCTTGGTGAAATTAGTAAAACATTTGGCAAACATTGACTCCGATCCCAATAACAGAACAGTACCGAGAATTTTCTTAATTCTAAATAGTTGAATATTTTCACTGTTGTCTTCTTTTTTAATTGCAGCTAAATAAATGTAAAATGGAAATAAAGAGCAGTTATAAGATTTTTAAATCTTCATAAAAATACTAACAGATGTGTTTAATTTTTTTCTTGTACTTTGAAATTATAAAAAGTTTTTTATTATCATTGTTGTTAAATTGGGAGGAAAATATGTCAGCGTTAAACTGACTTTTTTCATCCCTCTTTTTTTTTTTTTTTTTTTTTTTTTTAATTGCAGCTAAATTTATAGGAAATAGTATATGTAAAATAAAAATAAAAAGCTGTTAGATAAGAAGTTTAAATCTTCATAAAAACACTAATAGATGAGTATGATATTTTCTTTTATTTTGAAACTATAAAAAATTTGATTATTGCTATTTTTAAATTGGAAGAAAAATGTGTTGGTGTAAAACTGACATTTTTTCATACTACAGTCAAAAGTCTTTAATCCAGACGTCCACAAACCAGAATTATCTATAATCTCAAAGCTACAAACTTTCTGCGCATGTGTCAACGCATAATGCATAAACGCATGCACATAATACCCTTACACATGTGCATATGCGTCTACGCATGCGCATAATACGTTTACGCATAATACGTTACATGCGCGTTTAATGTGTAACGGGCGGTATAAGCTAAAATTATCTAATTATCTATTTCAGTTAGCATTGCAGATTGTGTTGTTCCTTAATCTTCTAATTGAATCCGGCTTATTATTTTTTGCAGACTGTTAGAGCAATTTTATAAAAGTAAGCTTGAACGTTCGATTATGTCAAAAAGAATTTCCGATTCTGGAGCTACCAAACGATCCACAAAGCGAACGCATTTTTTGATGTCCATCAAACAAAAAATGGGTAAAGGCATATCCTTTGATTCTCTAACCATTCCAAAATATGTTTATCAATTTCATGCTGCTCTTCGGGGGAGGGGGGGAAACGACGCAGCACACAATGAACTGGAAGTTGATCTGTCAGCACTATCCCTATCTTCAGTGCAGATGTTTTTATTTTATTTGTCTTATAATTCCTTACTAAATGAAGTATTTCATCTCGATGTACCGTCTTTGATGTGATTTAAATCAAATTCCTCGTCATTATAAATATCACGAATACACATCAAATAGTTTTCTGGTTCCAATTTTCTAATTTCGACTATGCGTAATGTATGCTTTATGCATGCGAGCGTTGAAAGAAATGTTTAATAAAGTAAACAAATAAATATTAAGCTGGTTTTTTTTTTTTTTTTTTGTAAATTTTGATACCTTTTACTTCATAATTGCTCTTTATTTCATAAATTACAGTTTCGTATTTTTAATTTTATAATTTCTGCATGCCATCTTAGCAGATTTAAACTGATGATCTATAATCTGGAAAAACCGATAATTCGGAATCGCCGAAGTCTCGACGAGTCCGGATTAAAGGCTTTTTTTTTGACTGTGTTATTTTCTAATAACAATAAGGGTGATAATAATAATAATTTTAAATTTGGCCAAAAAAAACGACTTATGTTGCATAGTTTTAATTCTTTATTTTTGTTAGCAAGTAACAGGCATTTATTTGAAATATGTATTATAACCCTTTTTTTTTTCCTTAATTTTAGTCGATTACGATTCATGACCTGGAGTATATTGCACAATTTTTTGAAGCGACATGGTGCTAGGAGTGGTAATTTTTTTGCTAACAGAGCAGTAATTATAGAGGAATTGCTGAAGGACATTTCTGTTACAGTTCAAAGAGAGGTCTGTTTCTGTTATTATATTTGTATTAAGCTTGTATTTAAGAATAGTCAGTTTTTCTCTAAATTTCATTAAAACTTAACAGGGTGTGGTATTTAATCCTTGATTACTGTATTTTCTGTGTCTGCAGAGGGAAAGAGAAAAGTAATTGGAACGTTTTTAAAAAAGAGGGGGAGGAAGAATTCAGATTTTTAACTTCACATCATAGAATTTGTTAATGTTACTTATGCTGCCACTGATTGAACATCATCTGACATCACTGCTCCTACTGTTACAATTTTTTGGTCATTTTAGCTTTATTATTAAAAGCATTGCTTTCTTTGTACTTATGTCATATAAAATTCAAGAGAAAAATCACAAATATTTAACAGCAGCATATCCTTACAATTACCAATAGAGGGTAAGGGATTTACTATATATTTTGTTCATTCGTCCACCCCTCCTCTCCAAAGAGGCAATCTGCCTAGAAGGACTATTAATTTAATTTTGGCATTTTGTGTTGTTTCACTTTTCAAATTGTTGCCACCAAATATTTAAAGAAATTAAATAATGAAGAATCTAGATAAATGTATGTATGTTTCTTGCATTGTGATAAAACAACGGTACCTAGAGCCATCAAATTTTGAATAACGTAATGCTCCTGCAAATATTGACATCAGCAAGCCCAAATTTGGAATTTGTTTTATTATCGATTTTAAATTTTGTAAAACTTAAATGAATTTTTGATTAACAAACTCAAGGATTTCAAAGTGAGCAATGGCAACGTTGTACAGAAAAACATTTTTATCTCCAGCGTGTGAGAGTGTGTATCGGAAATTCTAAAGATATGCTTATTTTAAAATTATTTTGTGATATTGCTCTCTTAACTGAATTTTATGGTTTATATTTAATAAATAAAGGTAACACACAAAATGTTAAAAAAATGCCCCCTTGGGCGTAATTAAAATCTGAAACTTTTTTTTTTTTTTTAACTAGCTGTCTAAAAGAGTTATCTTAAAAAAGAAAAATATATATAATGATTTTAATGAGTCCGGCTAGTGTTATTTAATCAAAATATTTCAGATTTCTAATTAGTCATCTCATGATTTAAATCAATCAGATTAAAAAGTTGAAAAAAAAAATTAAGAACTGTGTTTATTGCTTTTCAGTTATATAGTAATAGATTAAATTTGGAAGTTAAATATTGTATGTTTTATTGAATGGCAATACACTGGTGCATGGAGATGATAAATATTTTCTTTGTGCCTGTCCTAATACATTTCTTTCAACTAGCCAAATTTGTGGATTAAAATTGAAAGATAAGTATCTTACATTTTGCCGAGTGACAACAGTCAGATAAGTGTTTTATTTCGAACATTGTTGTCACTTCTCGCTTTCCTGTTGCAGATTGTATTAAATAAAATTCAGAATTGGGTATTCCAAGTGCGCATATTCGGATGGAGGACTATCGGTATTAAAAATTCGTGGGCTGTAGGTGCTATGGAAGAACATTCATACAGGTTCTTCATTATGTCACTTTTTTTTAAAAAAAATCTGATGTGTACACCACATGACTTCCTTGTACGGAATATTAAATTATACGCATTTTTTCTTGCATTTCATTTAAACTTATTGGATTGAATTAAATCTACTTCGCCGACAGTGCATAAACCACAATAGAATAAATACATTCTTTAAAATTCACTCTAGTATTTGTTTACCATAGCGACACTCTGACGCTAGATTCACTTAACAGTATTATATTTCGTTCATATTATAACTCATAATGCACAAAATTTATATCATTTAAAGCAAGGATGTCAAACTCGCGGCCTGGCCAATATATCGGCAAATAATAATATATAATAATAAAATAACATATTGAACGAATATCTAACGAAGAAAAAAATGAAATGTTTACTGCTAAGTAATTAACGATAATTTATTCAATGATGTTAGATTACTCACAGCGAGCTGACACACACACTACTTAAGTTACAAATGCGTGTGAGTAGCTTGCGTTCAGCTACCTTCGGCTTTTGGGGGACACATGCACTCAGAACTTGTACGCATCCCCCGATAGCCGAATGTGGCCGAACTCATGGTCTCAGTTTTCCAATCATAGTTTTGTACGATATATTGGTGCATGCATGTGCATGCACTTTGCTTTATTATTAATTATTACTTAATTCATATTGTTATGGATTTCATAGTTATTTATTTAGTTTTTTTTTTTTTTTTTTTTTTTTTTTTTTTTTTTTTTTTTATATATATATATATATATATTATTATTATTTAGAATTGTAATTAGATTTGCTTTATGTTGCCTTAGATACGCAGACGATTTTTGAAAAGACAGCTGCGTTGGAAGGTTAAAAATAGAACAGTTCGTGCATTTAATACCTAATAAATAAATATCTCATAATTGCTGTTGCCATCCACAAAAATCCAGATATTTATAGATGTTTCCAGTATATTCGAGAAATTAATTATAAAGCTTATAAAAGCCGAGAACAAACAACTCATCTCAGTAGTAGCTGTAGTTCTAGCGAACTGTTTGTTTACTTAATGCTGTGATTGATTTGTGGCGAGTTTCTCCATTGCCTGTGACGAGTTTATCAAATAATAAATGAAGACGTTATCTACCAACATATAAGAGTAAAGAAACTGATATCACTTGAGCCGGGTAACAGAGTGGATATATATTTATATACGTTTGGTGCGGCCGATTGCAACCAAAATACGAGGTGCACATCTACATGTTATAGCAGTCCTATATACAAAATTTCAACATTCTGACGCTACTCGTTTTTGAGTTATGCGAGATACGTACGTTCGTACAGACTCCGCGAAAAACTCTCTTCAGAATTAATTTTAAAGCTTTTTTTGGGGGGGAGGAAACGAGTCTTTTATTCTGTCCTTAGGTACAGATATCACGCTAAAACATCGTTAAATTGTGTTCGATAGCGGTCAAAATGGATATTTTCGTTGAAATATGCTGCTTGAAACTTTTCGCGATTACAATACTTCCTTTTTACTTCGTACAAGGAAGTAAAAAGGAATGAATCATGATAACAATTGTTGACAAAAATTTCAAATGTGACCTCTGGTGTTAAAAATCTCTAAATTATGCCTATTAAATATAGATAAATGTTTTTAATTGTTAACAATGTTGTAATTTATTTTACTAAAATAACAATATTTACAATAATTGTAATATTTACAAATTATTAATATATTATTATATTAGCAAGTTATTATTATATTAGTACTATACAAGTTGTTAGTATTTTTTATACAGTATCTTAAAAGTGCAAATTCTTTAGAATTTTTTTTAATTATCACTTTTCTTCTATAATTAGTATAGTGTGAATATTTGATGAAGTTCGCTTCCCTTGGTACATCTCAACTGTCTCGATCTGATAAAAATCTTTTGATGGTTATTATTGTCTTTCAACCCCTATTTTTTAATTATCTCATCTTGAAAACTTTGAAAGCCAGTAAACAGTAAACATCTGTATGAATATTTCTGTGGTAAATTTTTCCAGAGTTCTGAAATATTTCTTTTGATAAAAATATTTTTTTTTAACCTGTTATTAGATTTGCACATAACAGTAAGTAACATTCTGTGCCACACTGGCATAGCGAGAATAAGGTAGGCATCTTAGTAAGTAGTGTGGTAATAAAATGATTTTTGGTATAATCTGTTGTTGCTGTTTCATTGCAATAAGTGCATAAATTGTAAGAGTAATACAAATATTTTACTGCTTTATTTGACTGAGGTTGGTATTTATTTGAATAATTATTGTGAGAGATGTTATTTTACTTATATTTTAGGATGAAAATATTTTTTCCCCGTGAACATATGGCATTACAAGGACATTGCTGCAAAATCTCTTCAGGCTGCTTCTCTCTATGCAGTGTATGAAGCCATCAAAATTTAAAAGACATCTTAAAATCTCCAAGCATCCTTCTTTTGTCAATAAACTAAAAGAGTATTTTGAACAATTGTTAAAATCTTCAAATAAAGGGGAAAAAAACACTGGAAAGATTTATGACTGACACTTGAAAGATTTAGAAAACTATTTACTGGTATCATATGAAGGTGATATATAGTTGCAAAAAATAAAGACCTTGCACCATTGGAGAGAATCTTGTATTGCCTGCTATAATTAAAATGGCAGAAACACTTCATAGTAGTAAACAGAGCTATGAAATTTGGAAAAATTCTTTTGTCAAATGGCACTGTCATAGAATTTCTGAAATTAACAATGGGCAATTTGAGCAACTTATTACTAGACTTAAAGAAAGCCTGAAAGTTTACAGTGCAGTTGGATGAAAGATGCATTTATAAGAAAGCATCGTTGAAGAATTATTATTTTGTAATCCTTTGGAAGAATTTGCAAGGTGTGGACGAATTTAAAACTGAAAGTTTAGAATAAAAAACTTGCATTGAAATATGCGTAGATGGTACAAAATCTATGTCGGGCAGAAACATTGGTTTTAAATCATTTGTAAAGCTGTTGGTGTGATTATGTAATTTTTTTCAGACTGTCTGATCCATCGAAATATACTTGTAACAAAAAATCAGCATTGTAATTGAATGATATGCTTCGGGATCCTGTCAAAATTATAAACTTTATTCAAAGCCCTGCTGTTAAAAACTGTTATTATCAAATCACTGTAAAAACATGGACTCCTAATACAAATATTTATTATTACATGAAGAAATAAGAGAGCAAAGTTTAAGAAGATTTTGTTATTGATAGATAAAAATTGAACAAGTCTGATCTTACTGCTCTTTTTCAGAATGACTATCAAGACTTTGCTATATGTGAGATATTTTTGAGACATTAAAAAATATTAACTTAGCTCTGCAAGGAGAAAATAGCAAAATATTTGCTTTGAATGATAAAATTTGTTTAAAAACTCAACATTTGGAAGAATACAATTTAAAATGATTCATCTGAGATGTTTCTCACAATTTAGTTTTATAACTGGAGGGAAATTGTAAAACTTAAATTGCAAAAATTATCATAGGTCACTTAGAAACACAGTTCTGCAAATGTTTTATATCAAATATAATTTCAAAAAGTTATCTTGGAGTCAAAAACCATTTTTGATCAATATTAATCAAATTAATTAATTGTCATTATAAAGCCCAAGAGTTTTTTTTTTTTTTTTTTTTTTTTTTTTTTTAAGCTATCTTGCGAGCCAAAACTTTCCATAAAAATTCTTTACTGAATTTTGAATTGAAGCTAGAACTGCATTTCTCACAATTTCTGAAATGGCATTAAATATTCTTCTGTCATGTGAAATGATTATTTAGTGTTTAATATTTTTCAAATTGAAATA
Organism: Stegodyphus dumicola; assembly: GCF_044657685.1. NCBI lineage: Eukaryota > Metazoa > Arthropoda > Arachnida > Araneae > Eresidae > Stegodyphus > Stegodyphus dumicola. The sequence goes on from NC_140773.1 coordinate 156,786,687, forward strand.
TTGTTCAACAATGAAAACAGTTAAAAGATGTCTTGTCTAGCCGTGTCAGATGCTGCAGCAAGTTTTAATTTCTTATGCAACAAAAGCAAACTTATCTTCCCCCTTCCCCCCCCCCCTTTTTTTTTTTTTAAATACGTGAAAGAAAGAAATACAATAACTATTGCTTCTTTTGTCAAAGAAATAAATTATTAATGGGAAGCTATTTATTATCTTTATTTTATATTCAATATCTGGGGTCGTAAATGAGTCATGATATGAGAAAAATTTAAGTAGCACTCATTTATTATAATATTACTTTAATATTATAATATTACTTTCTAAACAGTCCTTTATAGAATGGAAGATCAATATGAAATTTCTGAGAGCTTTCTCCTACATTTGTTTATGATGTCTTCACCATCATTACAGCCAGTCCTGAATCTCCTAATGCTTATATGGTCAGATGTTATGCCTCGTCCATCAGGAGCCCTCCCTCCAGCTCTGAAGCCACTCATTTGAGCCTCAATCGTCAACTATTCCTTCTGCCTGCTGTGCCATCCATCATGCTTTTCTGCTGCTTCGACTCTTCTATGCTTACAACTACTACACCTGGACTTTGTCTATTTCGATTGCTTATTACATCGTGTTTTATTTCTTGATCAGCTTTCTTGCAATGCTAGTAGAAAAAGTGATGTATCTCCAACATGTTTTTTCTCAGGATGAGGCTAATTACCTTAGGGGTTGGTTTATGTGAAATTTTAGTTGACCTGAATATAGTATCTAAATTTACTAGAAAAATTACAAACCTGCAGCTATTTCTGCCCCTGTCCTTATCAATAGGACTACTTTGTCAATATTGACAGCGCAAGCTACTGTCCTTGCAGTTTCTTTTAAAAATGATGCATAATCTCTTTTCTGATGCAGTGTCATCTGTTGGATATATTTGTAATTAAAAAATAAATGTGTACACCCATCATTTTCTCTATATCTATGCTAATTGATACTCTACATCACAAATTCATGGAATTACAAATGTTCTTATTATTAGTTGATTTTTAATATTACCTTTTATTATATGATAAAAAGGAGAATCTTCAGTCTTTATGTATTAAATTGTTCATAATAGTTTCTATTTAAAAATTATGATTTTAGCACTGCTATATTTTTACTTTAATAAATATGATGGTATCTAGGATTTTATTACAAAGCTTGCAAAGATTATCACTATATATATAAATGTTTGTAAGCTTTGCAGGAAAATTGTGAATTCAGAATACTAGTTTATGCTAATATTATGGCAATTACTATCAAAAGAAATGTTATTAAAATCCAAAAAAAATTAGTTCATTTTATGCAAAAAAAAATTCTTTTGCTTATTATATTTTTTGTTTTATATAGCAAACTAGTAAACCCTACCAGACCATTCAGCATCCAGAAAGGAAAAATTCTAAGAATTATATCAGTGGTATATCTTCATGTATTGAAGCTCTGAAAGGTACTTACAATTTGTTTTGATACTGTGTGTATGTGTATGCATGTAATGAAAATTTTGAGTTTTGTTGTAGATGATGCAAACAATTCAGCTTGCAATTTTTGAATATGTCATAGATAGTGATGCTGAAGACATTTTTAATTAGAAGAAATCATGGCCATTTCACACATATATTTATTTTAAATGCATTTCAGACAAATAAAATACAATAAATGTGGGCATTATTTTTCACATACTAACTACATTGACAAAAAGAGCGGCAACAGACATCATAATTAAGACACAATAACGCACCTTATAAATACTAATTCAGAAGTCAAACAACAAAAATCAACGTTACATTTTCAAAATTTTCACAGGACTAGTTTTGATGGTTTTACCATCGATGGATAAGAATAAGCAATTCTTGTCAAGGCTTTCTTATCTTATCTAATCATTATTTCCTATCTTGTTCATTTGCAGTTTTGCAGCTGAGGGTGGTGGTTCGGTAAAACCATCGAAACTAGTCCTGTGAAAATTTTGAAAATGTAACGTTGATTTTTGTTGTTTGACTTCTGAACAGACATCATGTTAATAGAAGACGAAGAATAATGCTAAGGGTAAAATGTATATACTAGAGTAAGGTTATCTGAATGTAGCAAAGCATGAGGGCTATCTGCCTTAGTGGGAAGCCTTTCTGAAGATAACTGGCTCGTATTCACTTTACACATTGGGAAGCCTAACTATGCACCTTTGCATGATTCGAACCCAAATTCAACTACCAGCATTCAATAGTCTTAGCCTCTCAGCCACAGGTGGAGTGATATTACAAGAATGTAGAATAAGAATAGTGAAGGTATGGTTCTTCTTTGTTTATATTAGTTGGTTTAAAGTTTGGGTTTGGAAATTTACCTTTACTGTTTGATAAAAGACTGCAGTTTCATTTTTGTCAGTACAAGTTTCATTAGTGTTATATAAGAATTGTATGAGAGACTTATTTTCAAATGATACATTTGAGAATCATATTATAGGACATAATCATAATAATCATAGGACAGAAAGGGAGAATAAATCTTGCACATATTCTTCTTCAAAAAGAGAAAATCATGGTAATAGTAGAAAAGGAAAAGTATTATCATGGAAAATATAAATTATGATAATTTTGAATTTAATAACAATTTCTAAAAATGCAGGTTTTTTGGGGTGGTTACTATATTTTTTTAAAACAAGTATAGTTAAATAAGTTCGAGTGCTTTAAGAGTATGCGTTGAACTCACTATGACGCATTTACTAAAACAATACGGTGTTGAAACTTGTCATCATTTGACTAACATATTATTCAGTTCATCACCAACTTTCGTAAATATCGAACGCATTTTCGCACCCATAAAAGATGAATATATAGATAATCAGTACAAACGTGCTGTGCTACATTTTTTATTTTTGTGCGGTGAAGCTGCCAGGTTTGCAGCGATAAAAATTAATAGTGTACATGGTGAACACACTATTAATGTAAGGACAGCCCAGAAATGGTTTAAAATTTTTTAAGTTGGAAAAAGCAGCATTGATGATGAACCCCATTCAGAATGTTTTGAATTGTTAGAACCAAATCAAATGATTAATTCAGAAATTTATAGTGAAAAACTTTGCCTTCTAAACTCAGAATTGATCAAAAAATGCCCATGGTTGGTGAATATCAAGAAAGTTGTTTCATCATGATAACGCTAGACCGCATACGGCTCGAGCAACGCTGCAAAAAATTAGTGAATTTAATTGGAAGCTTTTGCTACATCCTGCTTACTCCCCAGATATTGCCCCAAGTGATTTTCACTTATTTCGTGCCTTACAAAATTTTTTACTGGAAAAAAAATTAAATTCTAAACAGGATGTACGCAAAGAACTTTAAAGTTTTTTTGCATCAAAACCAAAGATTTTGTACAGCAGTGGCGTAAAAAAGCTGCCCGTAAGATAGCGAGACATTGTAGATAATGGAGGAAAATATATAATTGATTAAAATGTTGTATTTTTTTTTATATTATTTAAAAATTTACCAAAAAATGCACATGAATTTATGGAGTGACCCAATAGAATAAAATTGAAATTTCAGTTTTCAGTAACACAAATTTGAAAATATCTTTGATTTTGCAAAATTCATTCTAAGAGTTCTGAGAGTAAGCTTTAAAATTGTTTTCATTTTAGTTACAAAATATTACAAATTTAAAAACTTAACTGTGACCACCAAATGTTAGTCCTAGATTATATTTGAAGAAATTAATTAAAGAAAAATCTGCATAAATGTATGTATATATCTCACATTGTGATAAAACAACGGTACATAGAACGATCGAATTTTGAATGACGTAATCCTACTGCGAATCTGAGCGTGTGGAAGACCAAATTCGAAATTTGGAGTTGGTTTTATTATCGATTTCATATTTTGTTAAACTTTAACAAATTTTTATTAACAAACTCAAGGATTTCAAAGCAAGCAATGGCAGTGGTGTACAGAAAAACATTTTTATCTCCAAGCACACAAGATTCTGTACCGGAAATTCTAAAGATATGTTTAATTTAAAACTACTTTGCGATATTGCTCTTGAACTGAATTTTATGGTTTAAGTGGGAAGAACATGATATTTAATAAATAAAGGTAACAGACAAAATGTTAAAAAAAAAATTCCCCTTTAGATGTAATTTAAAATCTAAAGCGTTTTAGATTTTCTTTCCCTTTTTTTTTTTTTTTTTTTTTTTTTTTTTTTTTTTTTTTTAATTGAAATTATATTTTCGTTCTTTGTATCATTTTTATTTTATTTCCACTTTATACTAGCTGATAGCTGTAGCTAACAACTTGATGGACGAACGAGGTATATCCTCTCTAGATCTGTTAATTCACAAGTAGCTAAGGGTGTTCAAGCAGTTACTTAAAAATATTTGTTTCTTGCATAAAATTATTGGCTCTTTGAGAATTGTATAAAATCATTCCATAATAATAATAAAATTCTTTCAAAAATAAATATCGCTCATATTAGTGATAACTGTCATCTTTTTTTGCATTTGAAGTTAAAAGGAACTTAAAGATAAAATTCAAGGATAAAAAATTTTCCAATTTTAAACAAATACTCCATGCAACTTACTTATACTCTGTATTCAACTATCCAATTATATAATTTATTTGTACCAGTTATTCATAATTTCAGATATTATGACTGTCTATTATACATTTTGTTTTATTAATGTTACTTAAATTCAGTATTTTTATAAAATGTTCTATTTCATAACTCATTATCGTTTAATATTAATTATATTAGTATTCAAAACATAATTTTTATATCATCTTCTCTATCTCTATCTCTATCAGGTCAAACCTTTCAGCTGAAAGACATTGTTAAAGATTTAAAAAAAAAAAAAAAAAAAAAAGAGGGAGAGGGCCTGCAAATAATATTCTCTTTTAAGATATAAATTGTTATTTTCAATGAAAGTTAATTTTAAATTTTTTAAAAAAATATAGCAGTCAACAATTTAATGGGATGAATGATGTTTTAAATCTTTCTCCCCCCTTCCCAAGTTTTCTGTTGTTAATTTTGTAGCGGACATTCTTAAAACTTCTTGTAAATGATCATTGATGATGCTTGATCATAAAACATTATTAAGATTCATTATAGGAAATGTTTGTATGCATATTTAGGTTGATCCAGAGATAACCAACATTTTTCAAGCTAAATGCTTAAGTTTGTAGAATTTATTCAAATAAAGAGTGTTTTATTTATATTCTTGTTAATTTATATTGTTATTAATTTATAATGTTTCTTAAATTAACATTTCAATAATTTTGTACATTTTTTATAGCACTTAGATATTTGATTGCAACATCAAAATCATTTATACGAAGAAAAAACTTTGAGGTAATAGATTTTCAATACTGCAGTTTTTACACCAAATGTCTAATTTTTCATTATTTTAAGTTTTATCTTCTTTTCCTTTTCAGGAAATCCTAACTAATGTATTATGCATTTCAAAAAAAGTACAAGTTTTACAAACTTCACCAGAGTTCCCATTTCCATACACTGATGAAGACTGCCGGAAACATTTATTACAACTGCTAATGACTTTACTTATCTGTAAATATCCCATTCAGGCTTCATCTGGAATGGAAATAATTAAAATTGTAGATAATGCTATTTATGATCCAAGTATTAAGGTAAGTTTTTACAATAGTATTTAAATATTGTGCATTATGAAAAGGAATTTTATTTTAGGTTGAGTTTTGGATGTAAAGATCTAGATTTTCATTGCAGGATATTAATTTTTCAAATGTGTATTAAAATAATTTTGTGTTTCAAATTCACAGTACTTTTTAACCAGCACTTCTTAGAAATGAACGCTTCCAGTGTCTTAAATAATAAAATAACTTAATTAACAGTAGTTTAATAAATATGTGCATCCTTTTTGCATATTTTTATCACTTATTTATCTATTTTCCCTTTTTTATTTTCTTTAAAATGTGTTGTAAATCTGTCTATTTCTATTCACATTTATATGGACTGAAGTAAGAAAAGGGAGAGAAACATTATGAAACTCTGCCGGTTGCAATATTGAGTATTTTTATAAAAACCATTTAACCTTTTTTTTTTCTTCTAATAAACAGTGTAATTATCAATGCGAGTGTTGAACTCTGCAATTTATCCAGGAGATGCATTTCTGTGCATACGTGAATGTAGAAAAGTAACCATGGTAACTGAAGGATTAAAGAATCTAATTTCCAAATTGAAACACTTTTTTTTTTTTTTTTTTGTTGTTGTTGTTGTTGTCCAGAGCTTCTTTACATGCATAAATGTGTTTAAATTATATTCTATTATTTTATTATTTTCTGTTGCTTGCTTAGCAATAAGAAAAGAGAAAATTTTCATCTTTATCTTGTTACAAAAAAATATGAATTGCTGCTATTAAAATTGCATACATTGTCACCCAAGTCTTTATATGTAAACCAAAATGATTAATTTTGTTTTTGCTTTCACATGGACGAAATTCATATTGAATATTGAGGGGCGGCAAAGGGAAAGACAGCAAGTTGCAGTTGAGTTTGCCTTCTGTGTGTTGGCACCAAGAGATGGCAAATTACTCAAAGATATCTGGTGCTTCCTTGTTTTCAGCAAAACAATTAATAATGTTTCCCTCTCCCCATTGTTCCAAGTTGGGTACCAATATATTTTTATCCACAAATTCTTTGCCAGCTACCCAATCAGTATTTATAATATTTGTAAGGCATAACAGTTTGTTTTAGGTAAAAACTGAGACATTTCATTCATATCCTGCAATACTGAAATTAGCATCAAAACCTTTAAATTCTCTGTATTTTTTCTGTGTGTTTCTATTAAGATCTGATTAAAAACAATGAAAATGTTTTTCATGCTATTGCATTTCAAAAAATTAGCTATGATCACTCACCATAGCATGAAAAGTGCTCAATTTTAATGCTACTTACTTCATCACAGCATCATTGGACCATCTTTGCAATATTGAACTCTTATTAAAATTAAGACACAATAACACGCCGAATAAATACTAATTCAGAAGTCAAACAACAAAAATCAGCGTTATATTTACAAAATTTTCACAGGACTAGTTTCGATGGTTTTACCAAACCACCATACCGCAAAATTTTGCAGCTGAGGATGGTGGTTTGGTAAAACCATCGAAACTAGTCCTGTGAAAATTTTGTAAATATAACACTGATTTTTGTTGTTTGACTTCTGAATTCTTATTAGAATGTCTTAGGTAGAGCATCTGACAGTGCAAACATGGGAATGTGTGCATATCATGTAAAAAGGTCCCTAAAATGCAAAAATCTATTTATAATAACAGTAAAAGAGTTTTTAAAAAATAAAGCTCCTTATGAAATGTCTTTCCATTCAGCTGCCATCAACTTCGACTTTTATATACTAAGCACACATAACCTACATAACTTTACACAGATGTACTATCTATGTACATTATTAATGAAGATACTTAGAAACGATTTTATCAGCAGCTGAATGAATTTGTGAAAGAAAGAAAAAAGTAAATTAAAAGAATTGTGATATTAAGTATTTTTATTCTTCTGACACCAGTTGTTGCGTTATTTTCTTCCTTCACGTTCGTATGTGGTTCGTGTGGATTTAGAGTGAATAACGATAACACTTGATGAAGTATCGAAACACACTTTATTAGCCAGTATTGTCAGGACAGCTCCAAAACACATTTTACATTCCTCAGTGAACTACTCTAAACACGCTGACACAATCAGCGACACAGCGTTCAGGTTATCAGGCTATCACAGTGGAGACAAGACCTGCAAAGCACCCGACTCTGCTTGGTCGTTCTCGGAACTCCATGTACTCTCGACACTCTCCACGCTACAACTCGCGATGCACTCAACGACACACGAGCACAGCTCCCGACTCTTTGGTTCAGTCGTTTCCGAAGCTCAACACGCTCTCTCGACGATGCACTAACTGTGATATACTAACAGACTCCACTCGGCACTTGCTACCCAGCTGTCAACGCAATTGACTCGCTAGACGAGACACCAACTCGATACTAACTAACTCGCACTCTAGACGAGGCACACGCACACACTCTGACTGACTGCAGATCAGCAGGGTTTATATAACTTTCGGCTTGTGTTCGAGAACATTCTGGACTAAACTGGTAAGAATTCATTCCAGAAGGTTCTCCATCTGTCCATGGCATATCGCCAAATGGGGCAACCCTGCCTTCACTTGCCATTTTATAACAACCCTAAAACTGCTTTGCGGGGAAGCCATCTTACCGTGCCTGTACCTGTACATTTCATAACACTGCCCCCTCGCACATCCCGGGCAATACAACCCTTGGTCAGAAGCCAAATTCAATACAAACAAAATGTTATAAAACAAACAAATAACATAACTAAAGAAGCAAACATTTACACTATGTACAAGTTATATACACAAATTAGATACATAACAATTTTAAATTATATACATTAAAGTTCAGAATGAATTGCAGTCTCAGTCTATTTAAAATATACCCGGGTCTGTTACTTTTCCACTGCAGTTCTCAGATGCATTTCTGTTTTGCATATCACAGTATGAAGATTCAGTCCTTTCAGACTTTTCATCCACAGGAAGACTGAGACAGTTTGTTCATTACTCTGTAGTTCATTCGCAGCATACATACAATTCACCTTGATATATTCAGCAGCTGGTAATACTGGTTTTCCCCCGTTTTCTGGGAATCAGCTTCAAATTCTGCATCATGAACTTAGCCCGATTCTTCACAAACACAAGTAAGTATCCAGGTTTAGAATCAAGTCCTTGTCTACAAAATCTGCACTATGAGACGCACACCCAGTTTGCAAAGTAGGTGAATTTTCTTGCAGTACTAGAGCGCACTGCTTAAGCTGCACATCAGCTTCTTCCATCTCTGCATCACATGCACTTTCAGATGGTTCAACACCTGCTGCCTACAACTTCGTAACTTCACTGTCAGTTTTCACAAACTTAACAGTCGCATTTTCATTTTCTTCCACTTCAGGCACTTGAGAATCAAAAGCTTCTTTCCTGTCTTTTATTTCTTCATGTTTTCGTTCTTTTTCTTTAATCCCGTTAGATGTTTCATCCTTAATTTTTTGATCTTTCTCAGACAATTCATTAGCTACTCCCTTCTTTTCCTCATCCTTGGATTCTTCAGATGCTACTTCTCTCATTTCCACATCGTCTTTTATGCCTCCAGTTTCATCTGTAAGCTCCACTTTCAACTGTTGGAGTTGTTCTCGCACATTTTCTTCGCCATTTATCTCTTCTAGTCCGGCTTTGATCTCAGCTGTCATCTCTTTATATCCAGCTTTTATCTCAGCATATCCGTCTTTCAACTTCTCCTGTCCGGCTTCCATCTTTTCTTGGAATTCAGCAAAGGCAGTCACGAGCTGTCTTAATAGATCTTTCATTGGTCTTGTCACTGGCATTCACTCTCAAACCCCACTCCTGACACTACTTGTTATGTCGTTTATATATATATTATTATTATTATTATTATTATTATTATTATGACACCAGTTGTTACGTTATTTTCTTCCTACGGTTGTACGGGGTTTGTGTGGATTTGGAGTGAATAACGACGGCACTTGATGAAGTATCAAAACACACTTTATTAGCCAGTATTGTCAGGACAGCTCCAAAACACATATTACAGTCATCGATGAACTTATATAAGCACCCTGTCACGATCAGTGACACTGCCTTCAGGCTATTACGGTGGAGATAGCTTCCTGCAAAGCACCCGACTCTGCTTGGTCGTTCTCAGAACTCCACGTACTCTTGAGACTCTCGGCGCTACGACTTGCGATGCACTCGACGACACACGAGCACAGCTCCCGACTCTTCAGTTCAGTCATTCCCAGAGCTCAACACATTCTCTCGACGATGCACTAACCGCGATACACTAACAGACTCCTTCAGTGTACTCGCTGCCCGGCTGTCAATTTGATTGACTCGCTAGACGAGACACTAACTGACTGCGGACCAGCAGAGTTTATATAGCTTTTGGCTTGTGTTCGAGAACATTCTGGGTAAACCGGTAAGAATTTGTTCCAGAAGGTTCTCCAACCATCCGTGGTATATCGTCAATTTTGTCGCCAAATGTGGCAACCCTAAAACTGCTTTGCGGGGAAGCTATCTCACCGCGCCTGTACATTTCATAACAATATCATATGCACCTTTTCAGCTCAAAAATAGTCTTAGGAAACAGGCAGTCAAAGGATAAGAATCTGCAACTTTCCATTGTACACTGTTCAGAATTTAAGAACTTAGTATGAGTATATTTTTTACAAGTACAGATACATTCTGCCTTATGAGTAAGTTACGTTCTGAATGTCTGTTTGTACCGTAAAGTTATTCGTCAAATATTACTAGGTTCGCTATGCATATCTTCTAACAATATTCATGAGATAAAATGTATAAATGCTATTATACTTAAATGAATAAATAATGCGTTTTAAGTTTTTAATACGATTCATAGTAAACACAAAATTGTCAGTTAATAAAGAATTATTTTACGAGGGCCATCCAGGAAGTAGATTACGTTTCCGTCTGTGTCCGCTAGGGGCGGGGCTAGCGCGGCCATCTTGGGGTCAGAGCGTTGCGCAGCTCAGTCTGCATCTAGCCGTGCTAGTGAGAGGTTCGTGCTGTGCTCCGTTCAGATACTGTGACGGTTTGAAATGTCTGCGTTAATTGAAAATCCTGCGAGGTGCGCTCAGTAATAAGGTTTCTGACTGCAAAAAACTGTAAACCGATAGAAATCTATCGGCAGCTTCGTGAAGTGTATGGGGACAACATTATCACTGAAGGTGGAGTGCGTCAGTGGGTCATAAGATTTCAAAATGGCCGAACCAATGTTCACGACGAAGATCGAAGTGGGAGACCCAGCATAGTGACCGCCGAACTTCTCGAAAAAGTCGATGCTAAAGTCCGTGAAAATCGAAATTTCACAATAACGGAACTTTCTTTGAGTTTTCCACAAATTTCGCGAAGTTTGTTGCACGAAATCATCAGCGAAAAGCAAGAAGAGGTAACGAAGTGGTTGAAGGCGCAGGCGGCCGAATTTTTCGACGAAGGAATTTCCAAGCTCGTACATCGCTACGATAAATGCCTTAATTTGTATGGTGACTATGTAGAAAAGTAGTATTTGAGTGTGGCTTTCATCTGTATATAATAAAATTTGTTTCCTATACTTTGTTTATTTTTTTATTCCAAAACGTAATCTACTTTCTGGATAGCCCTCGTACTATGCAACGTGCATCCTAAAGTGTCATCTTTGAGACATTTGTGGATGGGGTGAGGATGAAGCAAGTAGATTTTTACACGGGTGGGGGTAAATCAATGGTTGATTCACTCCCTGAAGATTATCAATAAGTAAAGGGGATATTCAATAATTTTCACTCTTGTAGGAATCTTGTTGTTGTCTTGATAAACTTGTTTATTCATATCTGCCAAAATTTATAAAGTGGGGACATCTATTGTATTTCATAGTAAGAAAGAAATTAAAGAACCTAATCTTTCCACATTGCTTTTAAAAGTAGACAAAATTTTATTGTTAATGAGTAAATATTTGATTTATTTTTCTTTCTTTGAAGAATTGAATCCTTGCTGATTACGATTACACTATTTCTCAATTATGCCTATTCTCATTTTATTCAAATAACCTTCTTTTAGAACAGCAACATTAACTACTAGTATAGTTCAAAGCGTACTAGGAGGGAAAAAAGTTTTAAAAATTGAAAAATTTTAGTTTTGGTTTTATCCAACACAGTTTTCATTTTTGATGCCTATTTCATTAATTTGGAGATATTTGATTCAGTTATTTAATTTTCCATAGATTTTTCAGTAATATTTGACATTGCTGATCAGTGTAACATCTTTCAGAATTTCTCTTATTTTTTAGTTTTTGACGTGTGTAATATTAAAAGAATATTACCAGAGTATACAAATGTTTATACATACTTTTTTTTTTTTTTTTTTTTTCAAAAAGAAGTAAAGAAACATTTATAAAGTAGGAATAAAAAATGTGATGTAATCTAAGAATAAATTAGCCTATTTATATGTGCAAACATTTTTTGTGTGTGTGTGTGTGTGTGTTCGCGTTCGCAATGTCATACACAAATGATAGCTCCAACTTTTGTGCATAAAATCTAGATAAGTGCATTGCTAGTGTAAAACATTATATACAAGAAATAATTATATTTTGAGTTCAATTGTATGCCCAAATGCTGCGATATATAATTAATTCTAGATATCACAGAATAAAAAGTGAGCAAAATCGAATTTGATATGATGACAAACTTTAACAAAGTTTCTTGCAATACATAAATGTAATGTCGCGTTGAAATGGGCTTTGTTTTTCAAAATCAATTTCTTTATCGGGGATACATAAAAATAATTCTGATATCGTTGAAACTTCATATCTCAGTCCTTTTGCACTAGTCTCTCTTGCACTCAGTCTCCTTTGCACTAGAACAATCTTAACAGTTTTCTTTAAAATTGTATCTAGCCTAATCGAAACCACAAACAATTCAAAATTTTAATTCAGTGCTGGATAGCCATAAGGTCTTATATTGTCATAGTTCATAGGTAAATTATTATTCTGTATATTTGATAAAGGAGTAAAAAGCAAGGCTCATGAATAAATATGCAGAAACGTTTACATCTGAGCAATTAATTTCAGGCTGCTCTTTTCAAACGTTGTACATTCACTTCGACTACTAGAAAGGTTAGCTTTTCTGTCGCAATATTTAAAACTTGCGAAGAATACAATGATTTAATAAAAATAAATTTCTTTTGTATCTATGAATTACCAACCAATTACTTTTTCATTAATGATTTCAGAATAAATTTTAATAATTTAATATTGGTTACATTATTTTACGATATAGTGTTTAAGTGTTATACCTCCCTCCTACTTTATGAAAGGATTTCTGCCACAAAAGTGAAAGAAAATGAAGCTATCTTAATTTATATGAAAATTTACTTTTGGTCTCCCAGCTTTTCAAATTATCCATGAAATGTTTCCAATTAATATATTATAAAGTAATAACAAAATAAATAGTGATGTGATAAATGCGTAGACCATATGAATAACATCGTTTGGAAATCGAATTTCCGGGGTTGGAATCTCAGAGTAACAAATACTGAAATACAAGAAAGCATAGCTGGATTTTGTTCTTCCTGATCAAAATAAATATCTAATAGCTCTACAAACTTCGCCTTCTGTGTCCAGAATCATAAGACACATGTTTCCCATTAACGGACATCAGAATTCTCAACAATTATCCAACAATTTTACATGTACAACTTAATTTCGCCTTCTAAATTTGTTGGCAGAAAGAGCGCATTGTAAAGGGTAATTATGATGGTGCGTTGAGAATTCTGAAGTCCGTTAGTGGGAGACATATGTCTTATGATTCTGGACACAGAAGGCGAAGTTTGTAGAGTTATTAGATATTTATTTTGATCAGGAAAAACAAAAACCAGCTATGCTTTCTTGTATTTCGGTATTTGTTATTCTGAGATTCCAACCCCTGAAATTCGATTTCCAAACAATGAGGCTATTAGTTACACCACGAGATCATGCAGTGGGGAAGACAGAAATTCTTATACACTTCTCCACTTAAATAGCAACTGGGAGAAAGGAAAAGACCCGATCTTCGATATCCATGTGGTGAAAAATTATTGCAATCAACACATTTTGTGTGGTGTCACTGCAGAGATATTATGTTTTTCAGAGCAAGAAGCGTGGATAATCAGCTATAACCTCCCCAGGATTCGAAACGAATTTGAACATGCTTATCAATTTTACAGTACACAATACAATACGGAGGGGGGAAATTCGTTATGTGTTCATTTTTAATATCTAATCATCATTTTACTTTTCTCTTTTTGAAAATGCGTAAAAAATTATTTAAAGCTTCTTAATTATTTGAAGCTTCTTCTTTTTGCCTTTCGGAGTACTTGTTACAGAATACGATATTCTTCAAGGGCTAGATTACGAAAATATTATTGAACAAATTTTGAAATTCAAATCTTCTGAAATGAAGATATATAAACGAAAAATTTAAATATTTTAAAGTCTGTTTAATCATTTTTTTACCAAAAATGCCTTTATTTTAGTTACTATTATATTAGGGTAGGGGTTTTCAACGAAATTTTCATAGTTTCAGGTAGCAAACATGGTCAGCCCTTCATTTCCTTGTTAAATATTTGTTTATGAATGTAAAAAAAAAATTTATGAATATAGAAAACTACTTTTATTCACGTTATAGTATTTAGAAATATTTTCAATACTTTTTCTTGTTTAATTTATAAAACACATTAAAAAATAACCTAAATGTAAGTAAATGAATATGTATTTTTCGAATTTTTGACAGGATGGGAGACTTGCTAAGCTCGGCAAGAGGTTTCTCCTCGTAAGCACATTACTCGAAAGAACTATGTTTAAAAAAAAGTATAAGGAATAGAGATTGCAACTTTACTTGTACAAGTGACCTTGTAGAACGTTCTCAACCACGCTTCAATTTCCCGCTGTTTATTGTAACGCCATAAACGCACAATCAGCAGAAATTAATTTACATCTACTGTCTGATGCAAACTCTCATTTCAAATAGCCGATTACCATTTCCAGGGCATTAAAAGTCTACTTCTTTATTTATTGCAAATGCGATTTGATTTACTTTATTTAAAATTTGAACATGTTTCTTTCATTTCATACTCATGAGGGGATTATCTGAAGGAGAGTTCTGTAATATTATGAATTAGAAATCTTAATTAATTAATCTTAAGCATTTATCATCTAAAAAGCTGAATATAAAATTTATCGTCTTAAAAGCTTGAAAGGTATAATATATATGATTTTGCATAACAGTTAATAAAAAATAATAACATACAAATATAGTTTTTTAAAGTACTACAAGTGTGCATTTCTCACTTTTTTTTCTGAAATGGGTATATAATTATACTTATATAAGTATATATAATAATATACTTTTTTCTGAATTAGTATATATTAGTTCTCCCTCCTTTCTTGGTGTAGCATTAGCACACTCGGCCCGTATTAGAGAGATCCAGGTTCGAGTCCCAGTGAGGGCATTTTTCGTGTTTCTTGCTTCAAAAATCCTATTTACTCTACAAATTATTTCTCATTTTTTGTTCTTCTGACAATGTTTATTATTCTTTCTTTTCAAATTTATCGCAAGTAGTAAAGTTTTTCATTCTAAATATTTTTGAGGGGGTGGGATCACAAGCGGCCGGGCTATAAAGTTGCTGAATACTTGCCATTCAGTCTGGAATTCGAATCCCGGGTAACTGGCTGACATCATGGTCGATTTATCTTTATCCCCATGTGTAACTTGTATACGAGAAAGGTTTCCTTAGAAAAAACCTCCAAGAAAGCTTCCCTCATACAGATAGCCCTCATATGCATTGCAGTAATCAAACAAAACAAACCATTCAATATTTTATTATTACTAGATTATTAAAAGGCATATAACTGTGACCGCATTTTTATATGTAGTCTTTTGTCTTCAGGATTAAATACGGATTATGACCAATTTTGTTACCAAAAAATATATTATTATGTATTGTCACAGGCTTTATGTCTAAACTAAAGCTGTACTGATCTTCTAAGGCACAGTAAACCGTAATAATGATTAAAATGTGATAGGCAGATAAAATACGTTTTTGTCGAAAATTAATAAAACTAATAATATATATATATAATTTTATACATGCAATCATTTTGATTAATTTTTCATGCAATTAGAAGAAAGCTAAAATAATAGTTTTTCATCCAGTACAACTTGATCAATCTATTTCTGAGAGTCTGAATAAAATTACGACATAGTCAAATGGAATGACAGCTGCTTTGAGTAAAGTTTAAAAATTCAGAGTTTAAGCTCAGTATTCATTGAGTCAAAACCATTCTTAATGGCAAATTAAACTCCAGTTTAGAAGAAGATTTGGAACTGAGAAGGGTTGGCCGTTGAAAGGCATACCATGTTACCTCTCGCACTTCCCCCATTTTTATTAAATTTTCCGTCCTGAAATCGAGAGCGGGAAATAATGTGAATATTTTAATTTCCAAAGGCCGCGGTTACGGAAAAAACATAACAAATAAAAGTATTCATTGGATAAACTACAGGTAACTATCACAATATTATATTTTAATGAAATCTACATTTCATCAAGAATGCATAGTAATATTAACATTAGATAATTTAATATGATATCTTTATTTCTACTTTCTTGTAACATGAATCTCGTCCATTGTTATTGTTGTCTCTGCTACTTGTTATGCCTCAGAACGTCCATAAAGGGTTACAGAAGTTGAATATGCAGCTGACTGAGCAAAGTAGTAGATTGAATGTCTGTTAGTGTTTGCATCGCTCGAACTGGTCGGTTCTTGTATCAGCCTAGCATACGTTTAAACAGTTAGAAAGGAAATTTTCGGCATGACCTTCGCAGTTATTTTGCGAGGATTTGTCTTTGTTAGTAAGACGAATACTGTAACTAAATGGATGAACTTATTTTAAAATTTAGGGAAGCTTGAGGAAGGCAAAAATGATGCGAATATTTTTTTAATTTTCAGAACCTGGCACTTAAGAAGTTGGAGGAAAAGTACGCGGGGAAATACGGTAAATGCATGGAAGACGTAAAAAAAAATAATATTATAAGTTGAATGTATTTTATACAGGTAATCTCATCACACTGAAAATAATTTAAAAAAGAATTCTTAAAAAATTTTAAATGTTTATAATCTCTGTCCTGTGGATGCAGTTTAAAATAAGAATGTCAAACCTTTAGAAGTTTCTACATGTAAAGTTACCTCGGCCCTGCTAAAACTGTGTGCTAAAGGCCTATTCCATCGGCAAATATAGTATACCAAGGAGCTGCATATCATATTTAATATTCTATTAGCTATTAAAATTGCTGCACAACGACGGAAGCTCACGATAAATTTGTTAACCTGGAATTGCAACCGGGTGGGACTGCTGATTATCGTACTATGCACTTGCTGGTCCAGAATAAATGACTGTTATGAGTATTAGCAATTAATGGATTCATAAGGGCCACATAGACCGACATATGAAATCAGAACACTTCCTACTTTCATATGCCGGAAAATTTAGGTGTCTTCTCCACATAGCTACTAGAAACTGCACAACGAAAGTGCTGAGGCTCAGAAAACTGTTTGTGCTGCACAGCATCAAATATCCCCATGTGTGGAACTATAGCATCTCAAATGTCGCGGATTCTTTGCTTCAGCTTTTCTTAACATTTCAGCGTCTACAGTGGCTCTTTGATCAACAACGCACATAGACGCATCAATAGCTGGATGAATCTTCCTTATGCTTACAGGCGCATGTAAAAAGTAAAGGCTTAATTAATTAATGCGGCTTTGGATTCATCTCCATGCCCAGCAGCAATATATAACAACTGCTATTATTGTCAGAGAAGATCATTGGAACTTCTGCATGTTTTGTACCTCAAAATTACAGTAAATCGTGATCGTTCCAACTTTCTTTAACATTGAATTTATAAAATAAACATGATTTTACTAGCTGCCTACCTTCATGGCACAGTACGCTTTACGGCGAGCAGGATATTATATGACGATGTAACAAGCTAGAATGATTCATCCCATATTTGGTCTTTTTAGAGTTTAGAGAAACTCGTTGCATCGAATTAGTGTTAATCGATATAGCAATAATCAGTTCGTATATTGAATTTAAAAATATCTCTTGTTTAAAATTTTACAAGCAATGTGCATTTAAAAGACATACATAAACTTTCATATTCTCAGTATTAAAGCGAACATTTCATTCGGAAGCAAAGCTAAAATAATGTCATTTTTAATAATGTCTAGATAGATGTAATTTACACATATAATTACATTGATTGGCTATTATTCAGTATTCAGCAATGCATTTTTGTTTTGATACTTATTTGAACGGTTTTTTTCCGTGCTGGGAAAGCCTTTCATATGGTCATTGAGAAGATTGCATTCTTATTCCATTAGAAAAGTCATAAACTTACATCTCATAACCATCTTTTTATGAAATTTTCATCCCCATTTAGACGATGAATCATTTCTGGCAAACTACAAAGCAAATTTCTTCTAATCATTCAGCTTATGTGAGATAAATTTTGCAATATTTCAATTCATTTTTAATTTCGCAGTTACAGTGTTATGATACTATCCAGCTAAAATATTTCAATTATCGAAACCTTCCAGTACAACAACCAGTCACCGACTTCGAGGTTTGATTTCGGGCATGAAATCCATTTCATCAGATGAGATCGACGGACACTTAGTACGGAAATGATCATTTTTTCATTCTCTGCCATTTTTGTACCACTAAAGTAATTCGTAGCATTGCATACGACTTATTCAGTAATTAAAATAAATTGTTATATTAAGTGTAACTGTAATTCGACTAAAAACTATGTTTGTTAGAAGCATATTTATATGGAAATGTGATACAATTTTTAACTCATTGATGATGAGCTCAAAACTACACAAATCTTATGGCATGGTCTCATCGCATGCTTTTAAATATTCCGTATTTATCTCCGTTTCAGTGTTTTCTCACAAGCTATTAACAGTACACTTTCTTCAGATATATGTCATACTTGAGGAATAAGTTTATCATATAATCTTAAAAAAAAAAAAAAAAGCATTAACGTTGACTTTCAAATTTAAAAGGATGTTCGTGCCACCGAATTTTAAATTTAAGTTTAAATTCCAAATTACATCCGATAACGAAAACTTATATCAATTAGGAATTCTACTAATATATGCAAAAAAAAAAAATTATTTAGAAAGCGTTTATAGTTATTTAATGATATATATAACAGCTATGTAAATCAACGTCTTTTACATTTTTTCAAGCAAGAGCCAAAGGGAATATGGTGTTTTTCAGTTGAATTAGTTCTAAAACTTATGGGCACTTCCTTCAAAGTTCACACATCGATGCGTAAAAAGGGAGCAGTTACTCATCTTTATAATCTGGATAATTAATTAGTTAGATAGGACTTGTTACATTGGACAGTAAAAATATAACATAAATGTGTATACATTTAAATCTTTAGATTATAGGCCATTACATAATTTTATTGCTAGTCTGTTGAGATATTAGGTATTTTTTCGGAAGAAGCAGAGATGAAAAATAACGCCTTCGCCGGAAATCGAACCACGGACCTTTCAATTACGCGTTGAGCGTGCAGACCACCAAACCACAAAGGCATGACAAGAAGGAGGGCTATATATATTTTTTTATTTCCTAGGCCTAAATTTTGGATTTGCATTTAAACCTTTAAAAGGGCCATTATTTTAATATTTC
This sequence comes from Stegodyphus dumicola, assembly GCF_044657685.1. Taxonomy (NCBI): domain Eukaryota; kingdom Metazoa; phylum Arthropoda; class Arachnida; order Araneae; family Eresidae; genus Stegodyphus; species Stegodyphus dumicola. The sequence continues at coordinate 156,806,045 of NC_140773.1, forward strand.
TGATAATTGGTTCTCGTTACAATAGATTTTACTGCGTTTTTTAACATTAAGAAATAGCCTTTCTGAAACAACTAAAAATATTCCGAATTGTCAGTAAATGAGATTCGTTCTGTGGTTGAGAAAACACTTTTGACAAAGTTTAAGAAGATTATACGATAAATGGTTTCATTATTTGAATTTTCATTAGAGTTTGTGAATGATTATTTAGAGTTCCAAAGCTTAGCATTAATATCTAAATATTACGGATAACGTAGCAAATAATACATATTGTATACATTATTATGTAATTACTATTTATATTAAGTACACACTTAATAGATATTAAAAATGTATAGATGATGAAAATGCGCAGTACACATACTTATTGATAATAATAATTTATTAATATGTTTTTTATGTAATTAATATGTGCAGTACGCATATTATTAATAATAATGTGTAATATGTTTTAATACGTAAACGTTAAGGAAATCTTCGACAGAAGCAGCTTTCTGTGAATCTTTGAGTGTGCTGAGTTACATCCATGCCATGGCAAAACCTTTTCGTCTCATTTCCCACTAAATGGATCAGCGAAAAAAAGCGAGCTATTTTAACAGACAGTTTGTTTTAAATAATCTTTACTTCAAAACAAATGTAGTCATAATGAACATTCCACTGCTTAATAAAAACACCTCGAAAAGGCAAATGCATGTAGTTGTAGTCAATGTTCCGTAAGATCATGAATATGGAGATACGTGCGCATTTCATTTCTACATCCTAATATTAATTTTAAGCATTATTTACTAACCATAACCAGTGCTGTTTACCCAATATTGAACCAAAAAACTTCAGTACGAAAACAATCACCAATTTCTCCCTAAATCTGAAATGCAATGCATTCAGAATTACTCAGTAATAGAGTCTGAAACAACTTCTTTCCCGAATTTCTTCATGAAGAAGATAGGAAAGAAATGGAGTTTAACTCAGGAAAATGAACATTCCACCAATGAGAAATTTTGTTTACGGAGACACAAAGTTGAATTTTAAATAAAATATTTTGTAAATATAATATATTATTGTTTTCTGACTAACGCTGAAATTTGTTTCAGAAAATTTTATGCCTTACTTTAAAAAAATTAATTTGAAGTTTATGTTCAACAGTTTAATTTTAAAAACTTGTATCCATTTTTATCCAAATTTATGTTCTGAAAAATACGGATACAGGATTTTGTGTATGTGTACGTAGCGTTGCAGTACTCACTCATAACATAACATATATATTTAAACTTCATTATATTATATAATTAATTAAGAATTGACAGAAGCCTAATACTGCTAAATATTCTTTCCCAGAGTACTCAGATATATCAACGAAAAAATATTTGCCTTATGCATTACGGATCTATTATTATATGATAAACAGAGGTAGCGAAATCATACAAAGTTTCATGTTCTTACTTAGTCAGCTGCAAACAAACCCTGTTTGTTAAGTGTTCTCAAGAATTCCTTTACAGTTTTGTGGTACTGCACCCGATGTAATAATGTCTATAATAACAGCTGCTCAGGCCTTATAATATTGGTTACTGACGCTGATTGCCGTACCGATGGGCCCCGGTTCAAATCTCAGAGAAGACATGAATGTTTGTAAGCGCATAGGGGTCTGTGCAGTAAGGGACACTGAAAATATACTGCGAGCTGGAAGAAAGATGTGCGAGAAGCTAGTGTGGAAAGATGTGCGGGAGATCCTCAGACCTTCCCCGTGTTGCGGGGCGGTTAGCTAGGTTCAGCAATACCGCAATCACAGAGCCTAGCTTCTACCGATAACGATTTATGAAAATGCGAGCTTTATTAGGAAAAAAGGATTATAAACAAACATTATAGGCTCACAATTACTGAGTGGTTTGGGATTTCTTCAATCTCAGGTTCGTTTTATGACACTTAGTTGGCAAAATCAGTATGCAGAACTACTAAGATCACAGTGCACAGATAAGTACCTGATGCCACATTTAGTTGTCATATAATTGTTTATTTTGTTGTTGTTGTTGTTGCTGTTGTTTGTTTTTAATTTCAAGACGAACCAGCTTTGGCTAGCTCTCGGACAGGAAACTGTACAATAGCATATGTTAAGAGGCGTTTTATTACCATATCATCTAATGTTTACGTTGTCAGGGATGCATCTTGGGTATTCTATGACACTGAATACGAATTTGTTCAATTTGTTTTTTTGCTCAATTTAATATTTGTTGCAAATATATGCTTCTAAAAAAGTCGAGTCGATACTTGTCCGTTTAATTGAACTTTATTTTATGAAGAAATGATTACACATTTTCGAAGCGATTCGGAAACAAAGAATTTTTGTGACTTTAAAGAAAAAACAAAGGTGTTTGAAGCATAATACTATAATTTTTAACAATACCTAACAATTCTTATGCTCCCAAATTCCATTATAAAGAAATAAGAAAATAGCATGGCATTAAAAACGTCATTGTACATTTAAAGGTTTCATTAAAAATTTATCCACTGCGAGACTTTTTTCAAAATATTTCTTTCTTTTGTTATCGATAGTCTGAACACTTTACACAGTTCAACAGTATTAAATTTCATGATTGTTATGCAAAATTTAGAGATTTGAACTTTAGTTGGGTCTTGCAGTTTCCTGCGTATACTTTATGGAAATACACATTTTCTTTCTGTATTTAAATATAGTCCCTTTATTAATGATGCATATTTCAAAGATATAAGGTATTTCTCCCGTCTTCTTAGCAAGGTCTTTCTGGTGTAATACTCAGCACGCTCGACACGTATTCGAGAGGTCCGTGGTTTGAGTCCCGGTGAGGACATTGCTCATTTTTAATTTCTTCTGCTTGGAAATAACCTAATGTCGCCGGAACTAAAAACGTGGGTGATGGATAATGATTCTCCACCACCAAGATATGGCGATTCGGTCACCTAATCCTCAGTCACCCTTTAAAAGGTGAAGTATATACTGTATTTCTCCCGCCTTCTTAGCATGCTTTCGTGGTGTAATGGTCAGCACGCTCGGCGCATATTCGAGAGGTCCTTTGTTCGAGTCCCGGTGAAGGCATTGCTCACTTTTCATCTCTCCCGCTTCGAAATAAACTAATGTCTCTACAATGTGATTATTAAAAAACAAACAAAGAAAACATTCCGATTTATTTTGTCTCAGGTTTCAGCTTTAGGATAGTTTGACCGCTATTTGAATTACATTGTTTCCCAAATGCAGTAATTTAATTGTACAGTCTGTTATCAGATAATTCTTTTTAGTCCAAAGGGCGTCAGCTGAATGGGATATTATTCTCGAAACGGAATTATACGTCGCCCACTACAAGCGCCTGTATCACTTCGCAGATTGTTGCCGCGAAATGCTATGGCCCTGTATTATTTTTAAAGAAATTAAAAATCCTCAAATAAATCTTCGGAAACAATGGCACCCAAAAAAACATTAGTCTAAACTGCTTTGCCCTTTTTTAAGTTAGTACAACTTTAAAATGTAGCACAAAATTCGGTAACATGTTTAAAAGCAGCACTTGTTTCTTAAATTCAGTGCCATATTTTTTTAATTAAGTAGAGTTTAAATGAAATATTCAGTTAACAGATAAATCTTTGTTTGTGTCCTGAGAATAACCATGAATTTTGAAATGGTAAGGATTAATTTAATAATTACGAAAAATAATTTTATTCATGATACAACTCGAATTCTTTTCTGAAAAATGCCGTTTGGAAAATATGTACATCACTTCGAAAAAAGAAATATTTAGAAATATCACTATTTTCAAACTTTATTTCGTAAGACAGTCCTTCGCATTAAAAACCTGAAGTAAAGCTTACCGAAGGCAACTGCATTTAGCTCACAATTAGCATGTTCAAGGTCATCAGAAAGTACTTTATATCTGTAATCTCGCGTCAGTAGAAAATCCTTTTAACTACATAAAATGGCTACTTGAAAACAGTAAGAAACAGTTACATGAAAACAGTTACATGTTACAATAAGATGCAATCTTGCGTATGAAGTTAGATCTCCATTTACACCTCTGGAATGCCTATAGTCTGACAATCAATAATACACTGCCCTCCAAACATTAAGCAACAGCATGTTTTTCAAAGCTCACCGCTACAGAAATGTCAGTAATTTTAAAATTCACAATTCATACGCATTACAGTATCGAAGTTTAAGAAAATATATGCAAAAACAATATAGCTACAACTTTTATTTTATAGAAATGAATCTTATATAGGAGTTGGAGAAAAATGCGAAGATTGTAATTTTTGTTCACGGGTGTTGATCTTCAGTTGCTATTACAGTTTCGTGGACAATATCCAGAAGAGTCTATGATGTGGCGGTCTATCGGACAGATGGAAATGGGGATGGCACCAGCTGATGCTGCTAGACATCTCAATGTCTCTCGTATTATGGTTCACGAACTATGGAATCAGTTTGAATCCGAGAAATGTCTCTAGAAGACATGTTCCAGGCAGACCTAGAGTTATAACTCCTGCGGGAGACCGTTATTTAGTTCATTTGTCCCAAACAAAGTGTAACATTACTGTGCCTGAGCTAATGGTAGATCATTTGGTAGCAATGGGAACAAGAATCTCAGCTACTACAGTGCGCAGACGCTCGCACAATACAGGTCTGTATGCAAGACGACCAGTAGTTTGTGTTCCCTCCTTGACCCGAAGACACAGAGGTGCCCTTTTATGTTGGTCAAGAGAACATGTCTCCAGTCAACAATGGGAGTCTCTTCACAGACAAGTCCAGGTTCACATTGAACACTGATACAGGTCGTCAGCTGATCTGGAGCAAACAACGCACCAGATACAACTAATCCCACACTGTGGAAAGACACAGTTACAGAGATGATGAAATAATGGTTTGGGCTGGGCTTGCATGTGTTCCATGGAGAAACTTTGATCGGTGTGAGATATCGAGACGAGATCCTTGATCAATATGGCCTCCCATATGCCACTGCTATTGGTCCTGGATTTCTTTTGATGAATGACAGTGTGTGACCACACCGAGCTCGGGTTTCTGAACATTATCTTGAGGGTGGTATGGAGCGGATGGAATCTCCATCTCAATCCAATAGAGCACCTTTGGGGGTACTACCTTGGGAGACAAGTTGCTGCTTTAAGTCCTCCTCCAAGGTCATTAGATGAGCTTGAACATGGATTACTCAGCGTCTGATCGTTGCTTCCCATTTCACTGTCTGACAGCTTAATTGACAGCATGGAATGTCGCTGCCGCCAATGTATTGCAGTTAGGTGTGGAGACATTCCTTATTAGAACCCATTTTTCCTCAAAACTCTGAGATGTACTGTTTCTCCAAGACTTTATTTCTCTGAAAAATAGTGCAATTGTTTGTTGTAATTCATGTTTGTGTTGACCTTTGGACACATTTTATGTCGCATTCATTGAAGAACTGTTTAGTGAACATGTCCTGTAAATTTCTTGTTTCTTTGTTTCTGTTGCTTAATTCTCAAATTAGACTTAAAAACATGCTGTTCCTTGGCTTTTGAAGGGCAGTGTAATTTGGAGCATTCATTACTATTTTTGTTTAAATGGAACTAAAATTTTAAGAATAAAAATAGAAACATACTGGTACTTTTGTATTTGAAGCTGCGAACTTTGAATATATATATATTATTTTAAAAACAGTAATTTTTACTGGAGTCAAACGGACATTCCAAATTTTTATATTTGTGACATAGAATTTTTTTTTTTTTTTTTTTTTTTTTTTTTTAATTTGACTGAGTAATATTTTCAGCATACTCTATTTTTAGAACAAACATTAATCACATAGAAATTAATCTTCGTATGTATATATTTCATGAATTATATTGATTATCATTTGTGTTAAATAATTGGTTAATCAAGTTTGATCTAAAATGAATTATTAATTTGGAAAAATGCATGAAACTACTTTGTATACTTTCATACAAAAACCAAAAATGAGATCTACACATACTATTGTAGAGTTATTAGAATTTTTTTAGGGGCAAAAAAGATGAAAAATAGCAAATGCCTTCGCCAGGAATTGAACCATGGACTTCTGGAATACCTGCCCAGCGTGCAGAACAACTACACTATGAAGGACGCTAGGAAAGTGGGAGAAATACCTTATATACTCCACTTTTTAAAGGGCGACTAGGGTCTTTGGGGACCTAGTCGCCAAATCCTGGCTGCGGAGAATCATCATCCACAACCCTTTTAGTTCGGGCACCACTTGTAAAGTCATTAGGATTTTTTTAGGGGCAGAAAAGATGAAAAATAGCAAACGCCTTCGCCGGGAATCGAACCACGGACCTCTGGAATACCGGCCCAGCGTGCAGAACCACTACACCACGAAGAACGCTAGGAAAGTGGGAGAAATACCTTATACTATAAATGCAGTAGCAATATTCCGTGTATTTATGTATTATAGTCCTTATCCTACTAAATAATTTTCTCTCCTGCTCACGCAAAGAAATTTGATATTCCTAGTATGAATATTAGAGTATCGTGCAGCATCAGCACAGGAAGTGAAAGGAGTGAATAGAATTCAATCAAATTACTTAAGTTCTGAACACGTTATGTGTAGAAACCACGATTACTTGATTTTTAGTAGATATTTCAAAATCTCACAAAAACATCAGGATGACCGTTTGGAGGAGCATACGAAATTTGTGTCAATTACATTTGAAAATCCAAAATATTCACAAAATGCCTGAATATTTTATAAATACATTTTCTGAGGCATCCGAAATCGGAGCTCTGCAATGCAGGAATTGTTCCTAAAACTCAAGAAAGTCTTGTCACTTTACTCTGTTCGTGTTATGCTTTTCTCTTTGTAACTCCGAAAGATTGGAAAACTATTCTCCCAGTAGGTATTTATTCAATAAGGAGAGATTAGTATGGGAAAAAAGTTTAAGTCCTCAAATTACTTTCTAAAAGTGCAAAATATGTTCTAATTATTGTGAAATCTTCTCTAAAATCTTATTACTTCTTTGCGGTTTAATATGATTTTTTAACGTCATATGAAACTATAATTGGAACTAATGATTAAGTCTTTTAATATATTTTAGTATTACTCATATTTATCACTAAAGACTAGTCTTTATTTATTAACTGATGAATTTCGAAGAATTAAATGGCCGATGATTCTCAAAATCGCTATTATAAATTACTCCTTTAATTACATTAATCAGTAAATCATGCATCTCAAGATGATTTAAAGGAATGCATTATAAAGGTTTTAAACATGTTACATTTTGTGTTTATTCTTGCAATAAAAAAGAACTGTTAATGATAGTTGTGTTTATATGTACAGTCAAAAGAGGACATAAGAATACACACATTCGTCTTTATTCATACAATCAAAAGGGGACATAAGAATACACACATTCGTCTTTATTCATACAATCAAAAGAGGACATAAGAATACACACATTCGTCTTTATTCATACAATCAAAAGAGGACAATCACACAGCTGTGTTTATTTACGCAAGCAAAAGAGGATGTGTGCATATAGCGTCCTCACCTTCCTTGCAAATTGTGTTCTTCTTAAATAAAAGAAATTTTAAAATTTTACGATTTGTATCATCATTCTGAAGGTAATTGAAGAATTTTGGTGCAAAAAGATTATTTCCAAAATTCCTATTCCTTCATAGGGTTCTCGGTTTGGTGGTGTGGCAGCATATGTCTCGTTTTACACCATAGCCCAACCATGGTGTGTGTTCAAACACACACATACAATTATTGCTTTGGAAATGAATTGGTACAAAAATTTTGTTAATATAACTATTTTAAGTTAATTAATTTCTTCCTTTTATATATAGTTGTTTGAAATGTTCCTTTCGTTTAAGGGAACCTTTTTTATATACATTTCTGTCCTTAAAAATATATTTTTATATAACATAAACTTGAAATACTTGTGTTATCAAAAAAGACTCAAGTTGATTGGAAAGTGGTACAGGATTGAGACAGGCAACTTCAAAAAGGGGGGAATACAGTTTCGCAGATTTCAATATTATATTCTTTCCATCCTTTAGATAACTTTTCAGTACTGCAACTGAAGAATTATTCTTCTACTTCATCATAAGTGATCCAGTGCTATTTATTGTGTGCATTAAAGCCTCACTATACTATCAGTACTAGTGATATATAGATTTTACTTAGTTTGCATATTCACTTTTCTCCCCTCCCCCCAATTGAATTTCAGAAAGCTAGAATCCTGCAATACTTTCCCAGACTTCCCAACTCTCCCGATTTTTGACCGCTCTCCCGCCAACCCGATTTACAATATATTTCTCCCGACTTTTTCTTATTCTTAAAATTTCTCACGATTTTTATGGAACTTGGCTTAATACTTTGTTATATGAACAAAAAAAGTGATTTGGGACGTCCGAAGCAAATGAATTTTCTCTAGATTATATCTAAACCAAAACCTTGCGAATTAGATAACTTCTGCTTTGTGAGTGAGAGCATATACGTATCCAGAAACGTCCTTCTCCAGTTCTCCAATGGGCATCGTGCTCCACTGCGTGTCATCTGGCATATATTAGAAAATGAGGACAAAACAAGCTGTTATTTGGATGTTCTTTAGTTATTTCCGTCATTTTATCCTGAGTTGTGTGAGTACACGTGCCTTCGGGAAATAGTTTTAGAAATTATCATCTTTTGTTATGTCTGCGAGAAAGGTGAAATACTTGTGTACGTTTCAAAATTCATACATAGTTGACTTTCCTTCCATTATTTCCTCAAGGAAATGTAATAAATTTGCAATGTGTACCGCCTGTCGTTGCGATTTTTCAATTTCGCATGGTGGAAGGGCGGATGTTCTCAAACATGTGCGTACACAAAAACACAAGGGCAACATGAGTTGTTTTGAAAAAAAACGAAAATTTAAATTTTTCTTCGGAAACAAACCACCAAAAAGTTATTAATGCAGAATGTCTGTTCTCTGCCTTTTTACTGGAGCACGACCTGCCACTGAATGCATCGGATCACGCTGCAGCTTTATTTAGAAAAATGTTTCCCGATAGTGAAATCGCTAAGAAATACTTAAGTGCAAGAACCAAAAGAGGTGCGATTGTTAAAGAAATGGATTTGAAAAATAAATCTTCAGTTATTGATTGCATTAAAACAGCTCCGTTCTGCCTCTCTACGGATGGAAGCAATAATACCGATTCAAAACTGTATCCAATTGTTGTTTCTTTTTTTAATCCAGAGTCTTCAGAAATTGAGTGCAGTTTACTTTCTGTCCCCACTTTAGAAGGACATTTGACAGGCTTTAATATAGCGCAGCTAATTATTAAAACTTTAAAAGAAAATGCAGTCCCTTTGGATAATTGCTTAGCTCTTGGTGCCGATAATGCACCAGTATTGGTAGGCTTTAAGACTGGTGTTGCAGGCATCTTCAGAAAAGAAAATTCAGATTTGCAGATTATGAGGTGCACCTGTCACTTCTTAAATTTAGCAGCTGAAAAAGGAGTAGCCTTCTTTACCAATAAATGTGGATGAACACTTTGTTGATATTTATTATTATCTTGAAAGGAGTTCTAAAAAGGAGGAAAAATTGAAACAGGTCCAACAGCTGCATAACAGCAGTTTACAATTAGAAAACTTGGATGAAGTTATAAAATCAGCTAGGATTGACACCCAGTGGAGTTTAATTGGAAAACTGAAAGATGCTGATGGAATTTTAAAATATAGTGAACTGTCTAGAATTATGTTGGCCATCTTGACAGTTCCCCATAGTAATGCAGAGTGCGAGAGGATTATCAGTGTTGTTGCGAAAACGAGGACTAAATTTAGATCTAATATGAGTGATTACACATTAGAAAACTTTTATTAGTGAAAGGAGGCCTATGTGGCAATTGCTATGAACAAAATAATGAAGTTTCTTTCTTAAAGAAAGCAAAATCTGCCACTGTTTATACCATTTGTACAAAAACTGATTAAAGGTTTTTTTTTTTTTTTTAAACAATGCAAGTAATAAAATGTTTTTTATTTGTAAGGTATTTTTGTGTTGCTTGCATTTAAGAATTAGTTACTATTTAAAGTTAAGTCATTATTAAAAACTATATTTTCCTCATTTAAAAAGTCTTTTTAACATTGTGAAAAATCTCCCGATTTCTTAAAAAAGTCTCCTGATTTTTGAGTGCCATAGGTTGGCAAGTATGCTTTCCTGTCATCCATGTCATTTTGTATCATGTTTAAATAATGCATGTAATTTATTTTCATTGTGTAAAGAGTAATTGGTAAATCTTGTTTCGTGTATGCAAAAAAATCTGGCCCTAAAGAAAAAAAGGACATTAGTAACTTTATTATTTAGTTTTTCAATATGTGCCAGTTGATGTCTATTTTCCTCTAAACTCTTTCAAACTTGACAAGAGTTTTATATATTTCTCAGCTTGGAAGTGTTTTTGTGATTTCAAGTTTTGTTATGTCAGAGACCTCGTTGTTTTAGAATAGTTAAGATTTATGATGATTTAGGAAATCTCATAGGAAGCAATATAATGATGTTAGGTTAGTACATTTCCTTTGATCAGACTTTTAGAATATATGTATAGTCTTTTGTAACTAGTCTTTATAATATCAATTTAATATGATTTGCTTTTAGAATGTTTCTGTGTTTGTTTTAATTTAAATAAATGAAGATTTTAAGTTAAAATTTTAATTTTTTTTTTAGGTTACTGGCTTGATTCATCATGCTTTGTTAATATTTGATTTGTATTTGCATCCTAACAAACCATCACCAGAAAGTTCTGCTGCATTGGATAAAAGTAGTGATGCTGATGTAGTAAATATAATTGAGAATGAACAAGTTTCTGCTTGGGAAAATGCAAATATGTGTGTTATGAATAATACTTTGCATATTGAAAAAGTGTCAGTTCCTTCTGAAACGCCTTACAGAGTTACAGAAGTTTTTCATAGCCATAATGAAAATGATTTACATCAAAGAGACTTTGCACCTACAGAAGCATTTTCTCCTCGTTACTCAGAACAACAGGATGAAGGCCTTTGTAATGGTGATGATGCTGTAAATGTATTAAATTCTAGTCAATCACATGACAGTATTGAATATGAAGATGACATTGAAGAAGTCAGAAGTTACACTGAGGAGGAAATGAACCAGAACTTAGCAATGGCTGAAGAACCCATATACATTCCTACACAGTCTGTTAAATCATCTAATGTAAATTCAACAAATGAACAGTCAGATGGGGCTGTAGAAGAATATGATGAAATAACACAAAGGAAAAGTAATCTCATACCAATTCATAATAGCAATAATGGGGACATTCAGCAAAATGGTATATGCAGTGCTGACGAAGAACTGCCTAGCACATCATGTCAAAAAGACATACCAGAGAATGGAGCTTATGCATATGAAGAGGAAGATGTGGAAGAAGAGGAGGAGGATGAAGAAGGTGATGGTGACGGTGATGAAGAATATGAAGTGGATGAAGAGGAGGAAACCCCATATGTGCCATCAAGGAAGCATGGAGCTGAGTATTTTGATGCAGATTTGCCTTCAAATAAGAGATTAAAAGTTGATGATGAAGAGGTAATACTTTAATATTATCATCTTTTTTACTTTTTAATATTTTAAGTTTTATTTTTATTTTTCAGCAGGTTTTATTTTATTTTTACTAGAGAAACTTAAGAAGGCATATAAGAAAATTTATGAAATGATGTAGTATTAATAATTTAACATTTAATATAAATTTAAAAATACAGTCAAAAGTCATTAATTCGGACACCCATAATCCGGACCTCAAAGCTAGAAACTTTCTGCGCATGCGCTGCGTTGCCACATGCGCACAGGCGTTTTACGCGTACGCGTAAGACCTTGACTACTGCGCATATGCGTGTGTGCAAGTGCAGAATACGTTTCTGCCTGCGCGTTTAATGTATAACGGACGGTGTAAGCTAAAATTATCTAATGATCTATTTCAGTTAATGTTAATGATTGCATTTTTCCTTAATCTTCGAATTGGATCGCGCTTATTATTTTTTGCAGACTGTAAGAGCAATTTTATAAAAGTAAACTTGAACTTTCGATTATGTCAAATAGAATTTCCGATGCTGGAACTTCCAAAGGATCTACAAAATGAAAGTATGTTTCAATGTCCAACAAACAAAAAGTGGAATTGCTGCAAAAAATGGATAAAGACATGAAGAATGTGACAGAGAGGTTAGTGAAAACGAAAAAATTTCTATTGACAAGTTAGTTGGTATTCTCGGCACAGCAATTAACGGGACTTGAACAGCGGAACTTTGTAACTGAACTAGAAATTATGTCTGTTTATAGAATTAAAGAGAAAGTATTATCACATAAAACGAAGCAACTTAAACAACTTACATTGAAAGAAATGTTTAATAAAGTAAATAAATATTAAGCTTTTTTTTTTTTTTTTTTGTAAATTTTGATACCCTTTAGATCATAATTGTTCTTTATTTCATAAATTACGGTTTCATATTTTTAATTTTAGAATTTCTGCATGCCATCTTACGAAATTTAAACTGATGATCTATAATTCGGAAAAATCAATAATCCGGAATCGCCGAAGTCCCGATGAATCCGGATTAACGACTTTTGACTGTATCAACTTTTTGTTTTGCTATTGCAGTTGTTTTAAAATATGTGTATTATGTTAATACTGTGAATTATTTGAAATTATGTTGGATTTTTAGGCATGGTAATTTTCACGATTTTAAAATGGGGTCACAATCACCCATGGCTAAGGTAATTTTGTAATTATGCTTTTATTATTTTTTTCTTAGTTTGAATAAATTAATAGTGTTTTAAAGTTTTAAATATTGATAGGAATAACAATCTGTGTATGGTAAATAATGAAAATTATTTAAATCGGTAATATTCTGGGGTGCCAAAAAAATTAATATGAAGTCTATTCGTTTAATATTATACCAAATGAATCGCTAAAACATTTAAATGGTGCAGTAAAAACTCTTGAATATTTAGAAGTATTGTGAAACCTTTCATAAGTTTTCCGCGTAGTAATATAATTTTGTCCTATTTGAAGAATTGTCAAAATTGGACTCTGAGACATTAAGCAAGTGTATGTGATTGTCAAAAAGGGAGTGCTTGCTTTATGCAGAATTTCATTATATATAGTGGTGGCCAAAATTGTGGACTTTTTTTGAAATTTTTATGTTTTTGAACTTATGTATGCTTATAGAAAATGTTACGTTTCGCAAAATGCAAACTTGTATATATCATTTTAAAGAGAATTTATTACTGAATTCAATACAAAACACAAAATTCAATTATTTGCAATACAAAAAAAGTTATATGTACTTTAATAGAAATAAAAAAACACAGTTATAAAGCGGTTTGTAATGTCTAGCTTTCCTGGCCAATCACTGTTCTTGTTCTGAGAACCAATCAAATGTTAGTAACTGCTAGTAGAAGCTGACATCATGTTTATACTTGAAACAATTCATTATTTTGCTTTGTTCTGTAGAAGAAAGACCTGTTTCTTATACACTGCAATTACAAGTAGGAATTTTTGTAAAAATTTTTAATATTTAGTCAAGAAGCAATGACATCAAATAAAAGAGTAGATTGGACACCTAGAAAGAGATGTAATATTATTGTGTTATGAGAAAGTGGTCTTTCCTATGCTGAAATTGCAAGACAGGTGGGTGGTTCAGTGACTTCATCTGCAGTCTAAGTTTTGTTTACGATATCAGGAGACAAATTCAATAAAAAAGAAGTAGGAAGCCCAAAAAGGTACACCACATCTATTTGATGACAGAAGAATAAAAAGACTATGTCTCCAAAATAGAAAAATGTCATCAGTGGCCATCAGAAGTGATCTGAATGATGCTGGTGTTTCTGTCAGTTCAAGAACAATCAGGAGAAGATTAACACATGTTGGACTGAGAGGTAGATTTTCCACGAAAAAAAGCCTTATCTTAATTTTCAGCAACGAAAAAAAAAGACTACAGTGGACAAAGGAACACATTAATTGGACAGATGAGATGATTAGTGGTCACAAGTTATATGGAGTGATGAAACTAAGATATCGTTATTCGGTAGTGATGGGCGAAAATATGTAAGACGTAGAATAGGAGAAGAGCTACATCCTGACTACATTCAAGCAACTATGAAGAACCCAGTTAGTGTTATGATTTGGTCATGCATGTCAGCAGATGGTATTGGTCGCCTTCATGTCATCGGTGGGACACTGAATGGCAGAAAATACATTGACACTATTCTAGAACCAAAACTTCTACCTTCCATCAGAGATCTCTTTCCCAACAATGCTTCGTTTATTTTTCAGCAGGATTCTGCTCCTTGCCACACGGTCAAAATATCGAAAGAGTGGTTTCGTACAAAGAGCATTAAATTGTTGTCATGGCCAGGAAACAGTCCTGACCTCAATCCTATCGAAAATTTGTGGCACTGTTTGAAAACTCTTGTCCGAATGAGGCACCCATCAAATAAAAGGGAACTAATTGAGGCTATAATTGTTTCCTGGCATCATGTAATAACGAAAGAAGAGCTTAAAAGTCTTGTCAGCTCAATGAAATGTCGACGTGAAGCTGTAATCAAAAATAAAGGGTACCCTACTAAGTACTGATAACTCAATGCAATCATCACTATCTAATGTATAATTAAGACACAATAACACGCCGAATAAATACTAAACCAGAAGTCAAACAACAAAAATCAGCGTTAATTTACAAAATTTTCACAGGACTAGTTTCGATGGTTTTACCGAACCATCATCTTCAGCTGCAAAACCGCAAATGGATTTGCGCTCACACACACATTGCCTCCTAGATGACATTAAACACTGCTCACTATAATCAGGTTTGTGCAGAGCTATTTTGATAACATTAAATGATGAGAAAAAAATATCATTCAAAATTGCAATAGAATTTAATTGATTTATTATAAATAAGCACGTTCAATTTTATTTTAATTAGGAAAATGCAAAAGTTTGTTTGTGAATTGTTTATTAATGTTTCTGGAAGTTATTTGACTGATTCTGTATTTAATACTTGCATAGCATCCCCTCATTAAAAGAGAACTTGCCAGTGTAAAAGTAATAATTAGCAAAGAAGCAACCCTATTAGATTTTTTTTTACAAGGAAAATAAAATTTCTGCAGACTTTTTTTTCTCTTCTTGAAGAAATTCCTGGGTTGGATCTATTCCGAATTATTGTAAATCTGTTACCCCCAATTTTAAATGATTATAAATCGAAACCTTGATGTTTTGCAATAATCCCGTAATTGGTGACAACTGCTATGTGAGTTGGTAATTTTTATTATGCATTTTAAGCTCATTTGACGATTTTTACTTCAATTTAAAAAATTTGACCTATAATATTTAGATAATGTAAAATGAATTGTTGATCACAATAAGTGGTGCATTCTCCGTGTTTTTGTACACAAACAAGTGGGACTTCAGTTCATTGACAATATTTGAGTAGTAACATTAACTGTGTCACTGTAAGTGACATTTACTGTAGTGTAGACTCTTTGGAATCTTTGCAGCATTCCTAGAGTTCTGAGCCACAGTGACGGAGATTAAATGTAAACAATGTATTAAATGGGGATCAAATGTAAACAATGTATTAAATATGTTTCGTCTCGTACTAGGACATTTGTCAAAATATTTTTCATTTTGCCAATTTATTTGTATATATTTAAATATTTTAATGTTATAAATTTATGAAAATGAACGAGAAACAGAAAAACATCAACATTGATGCAACCTAAAAGAAATGAAGAACTGATAAACTTCGAACAATCGAAACAAAGATAAAAATAACTAGGCATTCTGCAAGCTGTAAATCTTTTATTTTAATCAAACGTTTGTTAAAACAATATAAATAGGTGTATGATATGTTCAGTTTCGAAAAACAAGAATAAAATTAAGGATTACATTCAAAATTGGGGGAATGTATCTTAGAAGATGTAACTATATCTTCAAAGATCTAGATGTACTTTGTTAAATGAATACCCTTTTGGAAGATAATTTCCAAAAGCCACTGCATAATGATGCAAGAAATGAGATATCTGTGTCATCATGGGTTGATGATCGACATCAAAACAATGTCCCTCTAAGTTTTTCAAATATTTGCACTAAGGCTGTTACTTTGCGTAGAGATTGGAAGTGTAAATAAAAGGAAGATTCAAACCTGATATTTCAAGCAAGTACTAGCAAGTTTGTCAAATTTAAAAAGTCGTATTCTGTATATAATACAGTACAAAGTCTGAAATCCAGACGTCCAATATCCAGAATTATCTAAAATCTGGACTTCTGGATCACCAGCAGCCGCCCTTTTTTTATTGCTTTAACGCTTGTGCATGTGGTATTTTTTCATATTAAAGCACGTTGGAAGTCCTAGTTCTTAATTTCACTTTGGCATTGGTGTCAGCCTTTGAAAATCATTATTTTTTGCTTTCATCACCACATGACTGTCAACACACTGCAGCCTAAGAAATGATCCTTGCAACTATGTCTAAAGTCTAAACCTTTTTTTTTATATATATTAATACCTGAATACCAGGAGCATAGTAACATTTTATGATGACATTGTTGGTGATGATTACGGACTTAGCTAACTCTACTACAAAGTGTTAGTTTTAGTTGTTAAGTAGTTCAGGACTAGTGCCAGAATTGGTATGGCCACATCAAGTTGCAGAATTTAGGGGAGGCAAATTTTTTAGAAGCATCGAGCAACAAAATTAAGAAATGACAAAGTCTTTAGAAATTGGGGAAGTCGTTGGAATGCAAAATTTAGGAATGGCAAGATCTTAAGAATTTTAGCAGCAGAATTTTGGACCCGCATTAGACAGTACTGGGCCACAAAATGTCTACTACTAACCCTGGATAAGCCTTAAGTAAAGTGGGCATTTATTAATTTAGAACTCTGCATGTGCAAGAAATAATCATAAATATAAGAAGAGATTTAATTCAGACTTTACTTCTCCAGCATGCGATAAAAGCAAGACAAAATATAGTAAAATATCATGTCTATAGTTGCCAATCTCATGATACACCGTCAATAGTGTGTAGGAGATGCTAGCTAACCTTTTCGATAATAGCCCTAAATTTGAAGGTTTCCAGATTATGTCAAAGAGCAAAATTTTCTGGTTAATAGAAATTGTGTAAAAAAATGAAAAATTGATAATAAATGAAGGTAATGTAACAGAAGTTTTACATAGCAATGACAATGCCCTTAACATCAGTCAACTGATGGGCAGCGAAATTTTGCAGTATGGTTCTAAATCTGGAAAATATTGCTACCAATACTGAAGAAAGTGACAGAGATAGTTGAGAATGAAAAATTTTTGATTGGCAGTTTATTGAAAATTCTCGATGCGGCAATTCTAACACTGGAACTTTGTAACTCAACAAAAAATTATGTCTACCTGTAGAATTAAAAATAAAGTATTAGCACAAAACACGAAGAAAAATAAACAACTTTTGCCAAACGAAATGCTTAATAAAGCAAGCAAATAAATATAGTAACCCCCAGTTTTTTTGCGGGGGGGTAGGTTATTATTTTGTGTGTGTGTAAATTTTTTATTCCTTTCAGGTCATAAATGCTTCATTATTTCATAAATGCTTAATGCTATTTAATATCTTTAATTTTATAATTTCTACATATCTTACTAAATTCAAACCTGTGAAGTAATTAGGTTATATTGATAACTGGAGATTAAGGGGCCCAATCACCAAATCCTGGTGGTGGAAAATTTTTGTCCATCACCTTTTTCAGGGTTCGTAGCGGTCCTTACAAGTGCTTATAAGTCCTTATATTTGAAAATAAAATGTAAAGGCCCTTATAGGTGCTTACTTTTTCTATAAAGCCCTTATTTTTTTGTTTTTAGTGCTTATTTTTTGCTTTTAGTGCTTTTTTTAATCCTTTGTTTTTAATGAACGCGCATTTTTTCCCCCGTACCAAAGCTGAAACTAAATAAACAACTTTTTTTCCTTATATGCAACGTCAGATGGTGAATAATACTCCCGAAAATTGCTTTCCCCCCCTTCCTCTGCATTAATGTAACCTATGGTGCGCGCGAGAGTACAGACAGGTGCACGTCGTTCTATTGGCCAAAGAATTTCGAAAACGTAGAAAATTCCGGTACATTCGGTATTCTATTCGGTACATTCTTTTCGTCCCACCCAAATACTATATACGTTTGAATTTCTATCAAGATTTTAATAAATTTGCATTCTCGTTCCGCGTGGTCAGTTCATATTCATGTTTATTATGATCCTTATGCTTATATTATGAGCATATTTATGAATATTTATAATAATATAATTGCAGTAACTGCTGAAGTATAGATAAACTTCCAAAAATGGGTGTGTTTTTACACAGATTAGCTTTCTAAGGAATAATATTCGGAATGGCTTAAATAAAAGGAAAGTAATCGAATAGTCAAAATAATTTCATTTTCTTTGCCAATACATTATACAGTACTTAGGTTGGGAGTTTTTCCGCAAAATCTCTAATATTGAAGCAGCGGGCTTTTTTTTTTTTTTTTTTTTTGGTCACTGTCCAATCTGGATTGAATAGGACTAAAAGTTTTTGCGGTCTACCCAACCCAAGCGAAGATTGATTCTATTCCGGAAATTTAATACAGTCTGTTGAAAATTAGAATCAGAAACACCCCAGATTAGTAAGTCTTTCTTTTCCTTTATTTAGTTTTTCTTTCTCCGAATACCGACAGGTGTTGATTCCAATTGCGTAATGCACGTATTGCGCAATAACGTTTGCGGTATTTTGCATTGATAATTAATTTTGATGCTCAGTCTGAGATTTGTTTATAAACACTTAAAAGAGTTTTACTGTGCTTTCTAAGCAGAATATTTCTCAGTTCCGTTGGTTTTTATATGATGCACATATCGAAATGTCAAAATAATTTATTTAGCCTAAATTTAAATCTAAAGAACGGCTACAATCTCCCCCACTCCTCTTTTTCCAGTTACTATCTGGAAAATTCGGGAATTTCCGAGTATGCTAGTTAGTTAAGCTTTTACTGTTAAAGGATGACTGAATGAAGCAATTTCCCGTCTTCTGATTTCAGAAATGTGCCTCTTTTTTACTTAAATTACTTTGCTTGGGATATATGTTAAGGGAAAACTGTTATGAAATGAAAATTTAGAAAATGTTCAGAATTTTAAGTTAAATTATTTAAATACTAATATGAGTGGAAAAATAAATTGTATTTATTATTAGGTGCCAAATGAATACAATTAATATGGCTTATTATTATTTATTTTCTATATTTTCAACTGAAATATCATCATTAAATTTTGTAATATAGTTTAGTTCTGCATAGTTTTTTTCCCTCTCATTGTAAACTAATTCTGTAAATTGAACTGTCATTTAAAATTTAAAAAAAAAGTTAATTGTTTTCCATTGTTGAGGTAATGCTCATTCTCTTAATAAATATTGCATTGCTCATATTTTAAATTACAAGTCTAATGTAATTAGACAGGTGCTTATTTTGTCCTTAAAATGTGCTTGAAAAGTGCTTATAGGTGCTTATTTTTTTAACTAAAATGTGGCTATGAACCCTGTTTTTACTTTGGGTGCCGCAGTAGAGTCTTTTTTATACTTTTTCAAAGCAAGAATATTGTAGGAACCGCAATGCCTGCGCAGAGATTCAAACTCCATATTTCTCGAATGTGCTTCCAGTTACGCCAGGAAAGCATTCAGAAAGGAGGGAGAAAATACTGCATAAACTATTGATCTAGTTGTCAGAAAAATCCCAAATCTGGAGTCGAATAAGTCTCTATGAGTACGGATCTCAGACTTAGTATAGTATTAAGTTCACTGGAGAATTTGCTAATGCAGATAAAAAATGCAGCAAAAGAATTTATATCCTCCTTATTCAAAATTATTAAAGATACAGAATATTCTCTTAGCCAAATTTTCAATTTAGATAAGTTTTTTTCGAGAAAATATGCCTAACTATACATCAAAGGAAGAAATAGTTGTGCTTAAATGTAAAATTTCTAAAAACCAGTAATAAATCAGTCTTCTTGGTAATAGCAAAGCTGGTAATTTAAAATTGAAACAAATATTAGTTTATCAAACAGAAAATCCTAGAGCATTGAAATGGAAAGATGAGGAATTCCTTGTAGTAATTAGGAAATCAAATAAAAATGCCGGGTTACTGTGTTAATATGTAAAGATTATTTCAGTTTTCATTTTATTCAACTTTTGATTAATTTTATTAAATAATATAAGGTAAAAATTTACAATTTAAATCATTATTGACCTTAATCCAGGACACCCAAAATCTCTGCAGAATTTATATCCAGAAATCAGTGTTGTGTTTCGTCCTCCCAATATTACTTGCCTTAAACAGCCCATGGATAAATAGTGATAGCTATATTTAAATGATAGCAAATGAGGACAATAATAAATCAGGCCATCAAGGCAAGAGGTAGAGAAAATGGGCCTACATTAAGATATTTTTTGAAAAACTGTAATATGTGGAACACAATAAAATAGTAGAGATTCATTGACTGAAATAAAAGACACAAAAAAAATCTGAAAGATTTCAGATTTTAAATTATGTCCAAAGGGCCTTTTTTTAACATTTTGTGTATTACCATTATTTATTAAATATCATGTTCTTTGCACTTAAACCATGAAATTCAGTTCAATAGCAATGTTGCAAAATAATTTTAAAATGAGCATATCTTCAGTATATCCAATACACAGTTCTGTGCACTGGAGATAAGGTTTTTTTTTCCTTCCGTAGAGTGTTGTCATTGCTCACTTTTAAATCGTTGAGTTTGTTACTCAAAAATTCGTTAATGTTTTGCAGATGTAAAATCGATAATAAAACAAATTCCAAATTTCAAATTTGGTCTTCCACATGCCCATATTCGTAGGAGGATTACATCATTCAAAATTTGATAGCTCTAAGTACCGTTGTTTTATCACAATGCGAGAAATATACCAACATTTATGCAGATTTTTCATTATTTAATTTCTTCAAATATAATCCTAACATATGATGGCGACAGTTTGAAAAGTGAAATGTACATTTATAGTGATTAAACGCAAAACAAAAACAATAGTCCTTCAGGGACAAAGCCCCTTTAGACTAATAACAATAAAAAAGGTTCATAGAAATAATTATGACCACAAATGGTGAAATTTTTTAAAATTCTGAAGAAACTTAAGATACTGTCACAGATGAAATAGTTAGCCTAATAAATGAACTGAATTTGGGCATCAAGATATTAATGAAGTGACTGTATCTTACTTAGTACCTCTGTCATATGGATATGTACCTGAGCAATAAGATTTAAATGAAATACGCAATGAAGGGTGAGAAGAAACTGATAAAATCTTTAAGCTTTTAATAATAAAAAAATATGAAAAAAGCCTTCATCCTTGATGAATTTTTGACTGTCATGGAAGAATGGGTGGAGAATGTCTGTCTTGAGTAAAACAAGGCATTAAGAAAAACACAGCATGATATAAACTGCTCAAAACAATTAAAGGATATTGTAAGTTTTATATAAAATAAAAATATAAGCTCTTTTTTTTTTTTTTTTTTTTTTTTTTTTTTTTTTTTTTTTTTTCTAAAAATGGAAAATGAGAATCACAAATGCAAATTTTCTGATTTTCAAACTGTGGAGTATGCTAATTTTGAAAAACGTCGCTTCAGCGGCAGCGAATGAAATTTGACTTTCAACTGAATAAAAGACAAGGATGATCGGCATTCAGTGACTGCTTTGTTTCAATGAGTACGATGTCTCAGCGAAGTCATTTAACCGATTCAGAAGCTTGGAGAGTTGTTGGTAGGTTAGAAGGGGGTCAAACTCAAGCTGAAGTAGTGCAAGCCATTGGAGTGTCACAAAGTGTGATTTCCAGGATCTGGAACCGTTGTTTGGAAACTGGAAGTGCGAGCCAAAGACCAGGGCAAGGTCGTAGACGAGCAACAATGCCCAAAGAAGATCGTTATTTAGTGTTAACGGCTCAGAGACACCGAAATATGAATGCTACTCTTCTTCAACAACACCTTCGCTTGGCTACTGCCACCACGGTTTCAACTCAGACTGTCCGAAACCGGCTCTATGGTGTAGGTCTGTATGCCAGCTGACCGATGGTATGTGTTAGACTAACATCAAGGCAGTGGGCAACAGAGCATGTGAACTGGAGAAGAAATGAATGGAGCAATGTTTTTTTTCCTGACGAGTCCCGTTTTTCTGTTCATCCTGATAATAGGCATATTTTCATCTGGAGGGACCGTGGCAGTGGGAATAATCCTGCGTTCGTGCACGAAAGTGTCAGATTTGGCGGTGGGGGAGTGTTGGTGTATGGTGCGCCATTGATGGGCGCACAGACCTCTACATCATTCGAAATGGACCTCTGACTGGTCGCCGATATAGGGATGAGATCCTCAAACCTATTGTAGTACCTTACGCTGCAACAATCTGAGATGATTTTATTTTAATGGACGATAACTGCAGGCCACATCGTGCTAACCTGGTGGAGGATTTCCTTTTCGAGGAAGTAATCGTACGAATGGAATGACCAGTGTGTTCTTCAGACATGAATCCAATAGAGCATGTTTGGGACGCTCTAGGAAGATGAGTTGCTAGCCGCCAACCACCACCACAAACTCTCCAAGAACTGGAAAAAGCATTTGTGGAAGAGTGGGACAGAATACCCCAACTCGTGATTAATAGCCTTATTGACTCCATACCTCAAAGGTGTTCAACATTGCTGGCCGTCCGTGGAAACCATACCCCCTACTGAAAATGACTTCCTTTGAAGAAAACACTTATTTCTTATTCTTTTTTTCCTCATATGCACAAATTGTGTTTTTTTCCTTTTGTACACAAATGCGCAATAAAATGCATTTTTTCTGCCAAACATGTGTAATTTATACTCATATAACCTACTACATCTGTCGACCATGTATCAATCAGCTAAAACGTTTCCCGGCCACAAGACCTACCTAAAACCGCAATATCCTTTAATTGTTTTGAGCAGTGTAGAACTCTTTATTGAGAGGAGGAAGGGGAAGTTGTATTTAACTGATTCTTGACAAGTTTATTAAGAAAACACCTGACACCATTTAAACGTACGGTGTTAACTTAATTATGTATGTAAATAAATAAATATGATTGCTAGATAAATTTTTAATGCTTTTTTTAAAACACGTCCAGCATTATGAACATTCATCATTGGTACATATTTTCAGAAACCAATTATGTGAGAAAGTCGGCCACATCTATACAGTTTTTCAAGAAAAAATAATCTTTTAAAACAAGCCAAATAAATTATTTTGTCATTTTGTTATATATTCAGTAAAAGTTAGAAAAATATATAGATAGATGTTAAAATATTTTAAAATATGAAGAATTTTAATTTCATGTGCAGTCAAAATGGCCAGTTCAATAATTCTGGTGTTAAAACATTTGTTATACGTGTGTAGTTAATCACACTTTAATACTTGAACCATGTCATTGTAATCTCATAATTCCAAATGAGAAATTTAATTTTGATTCGAAAAAGTCCAGCCTTCATTTGCATATGCAGTCTTCCCTATTGTTTGTTACTTTAGAATAGGCATTTTGAAGTCATAAAAAAATCTCCACTCATTTACGATGGTTATATGTATTGTCATCACTGCACTTCGGGGCGGAATTTTAGCCATGTTTGAAAACTTATCTGTTTGTTTGGTTATGAGTAAAGCCAGAAGAGACAAAATGGTCTTAAAATGTCTGTTCTTATAACATTCTATAGTTTAGTCACATCAATTTGCTTGAGCTGCCTCGAACCATGGGGGTCTCATATCAGGTGATTTTCTTTTACTAGATAAGGGAGACGAAGAAGAAAGTTGACAGTTAATTGCAAATTCATATTAATTTTTTATTATTTTATTCTTGAAAAGAATGTCAATTGAAAGGTGGTTTTCCATAATTAGTAACTGATTTTGATACAAACAAAGGAACAGCAAGGGGCAAATTTATTTCATTTTAAAAAACTATATGATTGACAGCAGATTGTGCTTGACGTGTTTTCAGTGCGGAAATGCTGTTGTGGCATGTGTGAATGGTAGGAATCCGAGAATTCTGTTTAGGACACCAAGTTTGAGAGGTGGTCTAAATGGTGAAATATCTGGTAGTTTAAAGGAATCAAGTCTGACAAGTGAAAACATGTCTCAAGAAATAGATTTTTTCAATGCTTCATAGATGCATATGATTGTACAAAACTATGGGATCAAAACACTGATGAGTGATAGTTATTTATTACACAATTTCTGATGGTATTCATCAATTAATGCCCTTACATGTAACTGTTAGATCTCAATTCTAGTGTTAAATATTTTTAGACAATCTCTAACTCTGAGATCATAACCTATAGATGTTTGTTTTTGTGGTTCTTTTTATTGACTTCTGCACTGTAGTGATAAATTATCCATATTTTTATAAACCATAAAGATCCAGTGTAGAAAGAGTGTGAACTTCACATTTTTGGAAGGCTTTGTTTGTTTCTAAAAATTCAAGTCTGCAGTTGTCCTATGAGTGTGTGTAAAACTGAAGTATACAGTTTTTTAACCTCGCCCAAACCAGTCTGGAAAGTGTTGCTAGTATTATAACAAATTTAGCATTAAGCTCATTTGCTATGGACATTAAATTTCCTTTGTGTTGTACATAACTGGATGTTTGTTTGTTGAATCAATTTTCACATTACTGATGGAGAACTTGGGTCTAATACGAACTTAGATAGGTAGGTCTATGGACAATTTTGTCACTCAGCAGAATCAGTTGATATTTTTGAAACAGCCCAATACATTTGATTTAGTTTCAGGATAATTTTATATAGTTCATTTAAAAATTCTGTGATTTCATTATTCTTTCTAATTTGCTACTTTTTCTCCCCTGTGCAGAATTAAGTCTACAATGTTTCTAGTAAATTATTGTATGATGTATTTAAATATTATACCACTTTTAAAATTTTTTGTAGGTGGTGGAACATGAAGAAGAAACTGAAGGTAACAGTGAGTCAGGCAACAGATCACCAACCTTTCCTGAGATGTGTGCTGACTTTAATTTGGTAGAAGCAGAGAGTGTGAACACTGCTAGCTGAAAACTTTATTTATTCATAAATGTTTCATTTTTGATGCCTTCATCTGTAACATCACATCTGTTCAAGTGAACTTAATTGTTATTTCCTTTTTATATGCTATGATTTAACACAACATAAAATTTCTATATTGGTTTATGAAAATCATTTTGGATGTTCCTTTATATATACTGAAATTAAATGTTAACAGTTCTAGTAATGTTATATTTTTAATTAGTTGTCTGAAGATTATTAAAGTATTGAATTTGTAATAAGCTGCTGTTCTGATTACTAAATTTTAAAAATCCATATTGGGATGGGAAACAGAGGGAGAGAAGATTAAATTTCAAAGTCAATTGAAATAGTTTAAAAACTTTGGATTACTTTCAATAATTCTTCTAACATACAATGGTTATAATTTAGAAACTTCTTCAGGGGGGGGGAAATGTGACTGTTCAGATGCATAATATGTAAATTGTAGTACTAGAATCCAAGATCATTCATTCTGCATATTTCCATCATTTTAAGTTTTTATTCTTCATGTATAGTATGAGGTTGCAATAGGATAAATACTGAAGCAGCAACATATAATTATTAAATATGCATAGATACATTTTTAATTTGTTTCAGTTTTTATGTGTATATATTATGAAAAGTATGAAATTTGTATCAAGTTTTGATGAATAAATAAAGTTAAATGGAAAACAGAATTTTTTGCTATTTTTCACAGTGTGGTTGATATATACAGTCAAAAGTCTTTAATCCGGACCTCAAAGCTATAAACTTTCTGCGCATGCGTCAACACATAATGCATTCACGCATGCGTAAATAATACCTTTACGCATGCGCATAACACGTTTACGCATGTGCATTTAATGTATAACGGACAGTATAAGCTAAGCTAAAATTATCTAATTCAGCTAATGTTGCAGATTGCATTGTTCCTTAATCTTCTAATTGGATTCGGCTTATTATTTTTTGCAGACTGTTAGAGCAATTTTATAAAAGTAAGCTTGAACTTTCGATTATTTCAAAAAGAATTTCCGATTCTGGAGCTGCCAAAGTATCTACACGAAGCGAAAGCATGTTTTGATGTCCATCAAACAAAAAGTGGAATTGCTGCAAAAAATGGATAAAGGCACATATCCTTTGTTTCTCTAACCATTCCGAAATATGTTTATCAATTTCACGCTGCTCTGGGTGAGGGGGAAATGTTGCGATGCGCAATGTACTGGAAGTTGATCTGTCAGCACTATCCTTATCTTCATGGCAGATGTTTTTATTTTATTCGGCTTATAATTCCTTCCTAAATGTAGTATTTCATCTCGATGTACTCCATTTTTTATATGATTTAAATCAAATCATTATAAATATCACGAATACACACCAAATAGTTTTATGGTTGCAATTTTCTAATTTCGACTCTGCGTAATGTATGCTTTATGCATGCGCGCGTTGAAAGAAATGTTTAATAAAGTAAACAAATAAATATTAACTTTTTTTTTGTAAGTTTTGATACCCTTTAGGTCATAATTGCTCTTTATTTCATAAATTACGGTTTCATAGTTTTAATTTTATAATTTCTGCATGCCATCTTACCAGATTTAAACTGATGATCTATAATCCGGAATCGCCCAAGTCTTGACGAGTCTGGATTAAAGACTTTTGACTGTATTTGTAATTCTTTTATATTTTAACCCCTTAGTCGTCACGCCCGTCTCTCATATCAGCAGGCAGTTTGAATAAATTTTTTGCAGCCATATCTGACACAGACTGCACTTTTGCATTAGAAAGTCATCGGAAATCCAATTTTTATTGTGCCGGTATCAATTTTACTCATACAGTAGATTCATAGTATTTGTAATTTGATTATACAGAAGTAGTATTTAGATTTAGAGTATATTTCCCGTTTGAACATGTTTTGAAAGGATTCAGTTTCACTGCTTTTCATTTTTTTTTTCGGTTAATATTTGTAAAATGAGTAGCTGAAATGAAAAAGAGGATTTAAGTCTTGAAAAATTAGGAAGTGATTCAGATGCTTTTGATTCTGGAGTATAGGAATTTGAAGAAAGTTATAATAGTGACAATCCTGTGTAATTTTTATCAGGGCACCAATGGAATGAAATTATACCACATATCTTCTGTGTTTTCAATTCAAATTATTGCCTAAAGTTAATATTTTATTTCAAGTCAATTCAGGCATTTTACAATATTATGAACATTTTATAAATGATAGTGGGTATAATTATAAAGGACACGAATTATTATGTTGAGCAATCAAGTAATGTTGTTGATGAAAGGCAGAAAAGAATAGAAACTTGTATCACCACATGAAATGCATTTTTTCCATGTGCTTTCAGTTTTATGAAGTGTTATCAAAAAACGGGAGAAAGCATTAGGGAAAACTCCTTTTTTACATAAGATTATGTCATATGGTCGATACTGTGAAACAAAAAAAAAATGCTTGCATTTTATGAAGTGATTATCATGATCCAGAAAATTAACCTAACCCAAAAGGGTACAAAATTTGAATAAAGTAGATCAAACTATCATCCATGAAAGAGATATTATCATAGATCAGCGATTCTCAACGGGTGGTACACGTATCACTGGTGCTATACAAGAGAAAAATAGGTGGTACACAAAGAAGCAAAGTATTTTTATCTGTTAAATTCAATAAATATCCCAACATCCTGTTTTAAGTTTTTTCCTTAACACTTATTAATTTACGTGATCTGAGCTATGTTCAAGGTCAGTAGCCACTCATAGACTTTAGCAAAATTATACGTTTTTATTTTCACAAGTATTCTTTTAGTCATAGACGTAACAAAATTTGTTGGAAATGATGTTTTTAAAAGGAGTAATAGGAATGGATGTTGTATTTAATAGGAAATAAAAATAAGTTTCTATAAAAAGGCAAAAGTATCTCATTAACACTTTCAGAGGTGATTGATTAGCATGTCTAACTTTGTCACCGAAATTTCTGAGCTAAAATAGCTCTGACAGCAAGGTATTTTGTCTTCTTGTTGCTTTGTATTCCTTATTTTTCTACGCTATTTGAGAATATTGTCGTTTGTTTTTGAAGAAGTAATATATTGTGAATTTAAATATTTGTGAAAAAATAATAAAACAAACCTAGATAGAAGCTAGTTACATAGTAAGCCTAAGAATTATCAAGACTGGGCAGGCTTATGGTATTGGGGAAAACCTTACATTACCAGCAGCTAAAGATATCATTTTGACATTATTCAGTGAAAAGCAGCTAAATGAACTTAATAATGTTCCATTATCAAATGATACAGTTAAGTCAACAAATTCATGAAATGGCACATTCCATAAAAAAATAAAACACAGTGAGTATTTTGCATTGCAAGTGGATGAAAGTACTGATATTAGTCAGTTATTAGTTTCAAAGAAGATAAAAGATTTGTTCAAGAGTATTTATTTTGTGAATCTTTTCATGATAGAGCAACTGTAAATGAAATTTTCAAAGTATTTGATAATTTTATGTCTGAGAATGTTATTCCTTGGAATAAATGCATTGCCGTATACAGTGTTGGAGCTCAGGCTATAACAAGAAAATATTCCAGTATTCCTCAAATAAAGAAAGTCTCGCCTGAAACTAAATTTACTCACGGCTTCATTCATCGTGAAGCTTTACTAGCCAAAATTACCCCTCAAAACCTGAAAATCATTTTGAATCAAGCTATGAAAATTGTACATTTTATTAAAAGCCGAGCTTTAAATTCAGGAATATTTACTATTTTATTCCACAAGATGGGCGGTGAACGTGAAACGCTTTTGTTATATTCTGAAGTAAGGTTTCTCAGAGACAATGTTTTAAATAATCTTTTTGACCAGAAATTCAAATTTTCCTCTATGACTCAGAATTGCAAATATGTTTATTTATTAAATTATGGTTGATGCATTTAGCATATTTAGCTGATATTTTCGGAATGTTAAATGAATTAAGTTTAGGATTACAAGGATAAAGAGTTAAATTAATTATCATTAGAGATAAATACAATTATAAAAACCTGAGCTAAAAATGAAAGCATTGGATAATAATACTTTAAGTTTTTTACCACTTTTAGAGAAAGTTTTCTAACTGAAAATAAAAGAAGAATCAGCATCCGACATTAAAAATCTTGGTTTATAACTGATAAATAATTTCAACATGTATTTTCCAGGGGTTTATGAAAAAGAAAATTGTGTTAGAAATCCATTTTGTTCAAAGTACCTGAAATTTTATCTCTTGAAGAAAAAGAACAATTAGTAGAAATTTCCTATGATCAAACTCTAATTGAAGATTTCAAATAAAGCTATTAAATTTTAATTGCTGTTTTGCACAACCTATTTGTCTGAACAAGGATTTTCTTCCACGTTATATTTGAAAAATAAATACAGAACAAAATTAAAAGTGGATCCTAATTCACGGGTAAAACTGAATGAATTAAGACCAGACATAAAGAAATTAATCTCTTAAACAGGCCTGAATTTTGCACTTAATTTTAGAATTAAAGTATTATAACTTAAATTTTGATAATTAAAATGGTAACCAACTTTTACTCTAATATTTTTATATGTGCACATTTAATACAAATAGCCAAGAGATTGCACAAATGGCAAAATATATTTTATTTTAAAGTTCCTATCCAGAAATTGTAAACTAATCATTCTAAAATATAGTGGTGGTACTAAAGTGTTTGATTCTTTTGTTTAGGTGGTATGCTTTAGTCAAATGGTTGAGAACCACTGTCATAGATAAAGCTTTTATGTTGTTCAAATGATGTTTATCCTGGTGCTAGTATATACCCTTGTAAAAGGCAAATTTGGTATCAAAACATACATGCTAAGTGAATCTAGGACTGATTATATTTGGTCATTTATTATACACTGCTCGACATTGAAAATGCAACACTAAGAAAGAGTGGTCAGAAATTTATGCAAATTTTAGAGTAGACTCATAGACTCAGTTATGGGAATGATGTAAAATGCGCAGCTCTCCAACGCACGTTAAGTAAGATGTAAGGAAAGAACGTACAGAATGGGCAATATTCGTGTTGTTATTTCTACCAGACGAATTATCGAAGAAAGTTAGTTTTTGTCCCAGAGGATACGTGTAATAGGAAAGAATGCCAGGCCGCCGTCAACGAAGGCACTTCCAGCAGATCGACAATTTTACAAGGGGTATGGTGATCGGACTGAGAAGGGCGGATTAGTCCTTACAACAAATTGCAGCTGATACCCACCTGGATGCGAGCACAGTGTATCAGCTATGGCGAACGTGGTTGGAATAAGAAAATGTGGGAAGAAGGAGGGTTGCAGGTGACGTCAAAACGCGTGGATCGACGGATCCACCGAGAAGCTGTGGCGGTCCCGCATGTCACTTGTACCGCGATTCTGCACCACATGCAAGATACCCTGGATGTTCCCGTACCGACCAGAACCATTTCCCGTCAATTGGTTGAACCTGGCCTGCACTCACGCCGTCTGTTAAGAAGACTGCCATTGACCCCACAGCATAGACGCCAACGTTTAGAATGGTGCCGAACTGGAGCGATTTGGATGACAGAATGGCGAAACGTCGTGTTCTCAGATGAGTCACGCTTCTTTTTATCCAGTGACAGTCGCCGTATACGTGTGTGGCGTCGACGTGGAGATAGATCTAATCCGGCAGTAACTGTGGAACGCCCCACCGCACGACAATGTGGCATAATAGTTTGGGGCGCTATTGCCTACGATTCCAGGTCACTATGACAGCCCAACGATACTTGGATAATGTACTGCGACCGGTGGCAATCCCCTACCTTCAGGGACTGCCTAATGCAATTTTTCAGCAGGATAACGCCCGACCACACAGTGCTCGCATCTGCCGACATGCTCTGCAAGGTACAGAGATGCTTCCCTGGCCACCGTACTCTCCTGACCTGTCACCAATCGAACATGTGTGGGATGTGATTGGACGCCGTTTGCAGACTGTCCCTGCCTCATTCAGAAGACGAACTGTGGCAAATGGTTGAAAGGGAATGGAGAGTCATCCCTCAGGAAACCATCAGCACTCTTATTGACTTTATGCCTAGACGTGTTTCTTCGTGCATCGCTGTCCGAGGTGGTCCTACATCCTACTGAGCCGATGCCGTTCTCGCTCTGTATTCTGACTAATTTTGAAATAAAGATCACTTATTGCTGCTTGCTGTCTCTTTTTTCCAAATTTCATCACTTTCTGACAACTCCTTCTTGCAGTTGCATTTTCAGTGTCGAGCAGTGTATATACTGTGAAAGGTACTTTATTTCCTCCTAAATTTCAATCTCTATCGATACCTTCACAAATTCTTATGATTTTTAATAATGTCATTATTGAAACAAGCCTACTGCATCACCTTAGATAATTATTATACTTCACTAGAATTATGTGATATCCCTTTGAATTATCAAACAAATGTGGTTAAAAAAGCAAAATTTGGTATCGAACATGCATGCTAAGTAAATCTAGTACCGATTATATTTGGTCGTTTATTATATATACATTGGGAAAGATACTTTATTTCGTCCTAAATTTCAGTCTTTTTTGATACGTTCACAAATTGTTGTGTCTTTAATTATGCCATTATTGAAATAAGGCTACTACATAACTTTAGTTAATTATTATTTGCGAAAATGTGATAGCCTTTTGAATTATCGAACAGATGTTTTTGGAACTGTTATACAAAAGGATTTACCTTTGGCATTGAAAAATAAAAAGCAAGAATGTTATCATCATTTCATGATTCTGAAACCATTGAAGTAATGGCATAGAAGTAAGAAATTGAAAGCAAAATCAAAGGTCATAATTAACGACGATAAAACAATAGGAGGTGTGGACCTGAAAAATAAATGCCTTTCTAGTTCTCAAGTAGCAAAAAGCAGTGGGGGAAAATATAATAAACAAAATTTTTACTTTTTAGGCCAAGAATTCTTCAACGCTTTTCAATTTATAAAAAAAGAAAGAAAAAAAGTCTCAATTAAAATTCAGACTGGATTTCATCAATGAAATAATTGACAAATACAGTCAAAAGTCGTTAATCCGGACTCGTCGGGACTTTGGCTATTCCGGATTATAGATCATCAGTTTAAATCTGGTAAGATTATAAAATTAAAAATATGAAACAGTAATTTATGAAATAAAGAACAATTACGATCTAAAGGGTATCAACATTTACAAAAAAAAAAACCAAGCTTAATAATTATTTGTTTACTTTATTAAACATTTCTTTTAATGTAAGTTGTTTAAGTTGCTTCATTTTATGTGATAATACTTTCTCTTTAATTCTTTAAACAGACATAATTTCTTGTTCAGTTACAAAGTTCCGCTGTTCAAGTCCTATAATTGCTGTGTCGAGAATACCGACTAATTTGCCAATCGAAATTTTTTCGTTTTCAATAACCTCTGTGTAACTTTCTTCACTATAGGAAGCGAATTTTAATGACGAGGAATTTGATTTAAATCATATCAAAGACGGAATACATCGAGATGAAATAATACATTTAGTAAGGAATGATAAGCTAAATAAAATAAAAACATCTGCCCTGACGATAAGGATAGTGCTGACAGATCAACTTCCAATTCATTGCGCGCCGCGGCGTCCCCCCCCCTGCCGCAGAGCGTGAAATTGATAAACAGATGTTGGAATGGTTAGAGAAACGAAGGATATGCCTTTATCTATTTTTTGAAGCAATTCCACTTTTTGTTTAATGGACTTCGAAACAGACTTTCGCTTTGTAGATCCTTTACATATTAGTAAATATATATCGGAAATTCTATTTGACATAATCGAAAGTTCAAGCTTACTTTTTATAAAATTGCTCTAACTCTCTGCAAAAAATAATAAGCCGAATCCAATTCGAAGATTAAGGAACATCGCAATCTGCAACATTAACTGAATTAGATAATTTTAGCTTAGCTTATACGGTCCGTTATACATTAAACGCGCATGCGTAAATGTATTATGCGCATACGCATATTCGCAGCCGTAAAGGTCTTACTCGCATGCGTCAACGCGACGCATGCACAGAAAGTTTGTAGCTTTGAGGTCCGGATTATGGGTGTCCGAATTAACGACTTTTGACTGTATCATACTTTTATGCAGTTTTCAAGATTATGTCCTCCATCGAATGAAGCGTTCTGAAGTCGCTTATTTGAAAGCCATTTTTTTTTGGAACTTGTACTGCCTACAGAGAATAAAAGAAAACCTTGCCAGAGAATGTAGAGTGTGTTCGTCTAAGAAGAATGCAAATGGGAGAGAAACGAGGTGTTATTTTAAAGATTGTAGTATAGGACTCTGCATACCCAGAAAAGTTATTAAATTTTTGAAAAAATATAGCTATTATTAATGCTGAATAAAAGCATCATCATTTGAAGATAATTCTGTCCATTATTTGAAGTGTATATAACTTTTCTCTCTCTGCAAAAATTACATATACTTCTTAAAAATACCTGCACTGAAACTTTTCTGTTTAGCTTGGATAAGTTAATAAAAAATTTTATATATTTAAAAACTCGTTAAATTTAAGGGAAAATATAGTTTTTTTTTATATAAAACTATGTTAAATTTTATAAACATTCAAAAAATTCGTTGAATTTTTTAAAAAATTTTGTCAAAGTTGTGCGAAAAGTAAGGGGTTTAAACTAAGAAACATTAAAACTATATTTATAAGTTTTCTAAAAAGTAGCTGTTAATGCAAGGTAATTTCTAAATTCAGATAGATGCATCTGCTAGATTAGTGAAAAATTGTACTAAGTTCAGGTGAAATGATTGACTTGATACAGTCACTGGTGAAGACATTTTTTGGGACAAATTTTAAAAGCTGATTAGCTTATTTGGGACAACTGAAATTCTGTTGAAATTGGAGGGAAATTACCTCACTAAGCACTGATGTTTTTCCTACTTGGAAAAGTTTTAAAATGCTGAAAACTAGCATAAATTGCATAGAGGTTAGGAAATTACTCTTTAGAAAATTTTGAACATTTATTTCATTAAGACTAGATGTGTGTGCTGCATCTTTTGAAATAGCGGTGATAGCTGATTATCACCGGGAAAATACAGAATGAAAAAATCTCATTTGGACACCGCATGACTTCTTTGTATGGTAACATCAAAACTTGTAAATTTTGAAATTACATATTCCGGTCAATTTTTGTTGTACAGAAGTCAAACATCTTGCAGTTCTATTTTTTCATAATGAGTATAAAATTTTCCAGGATATAAATGTAGGAACTCTGGGATTGCATTAAAGTTAGATTTCGTTATTTATCCAAAATTTTTTTCTTTTTAATTCGACAGTTGCCAAAACATGAATATTTTCGTCTTTGAAAATGCTTCTGTAATTGGAAGTATATGACAACGATTAGGAAAGTAAAGAGGGTGCATATACACACACACACAAAAAAAAAAAAAAAAAAACTTTTGGTAATGTCTTATTGCAATAAAAAAGAGAAATGCATGGCTAGATGTTATAGCAAGTCCCTTGTACAAAATTTCATCGGTATGAGGTAATCTTTTAGAGTTGGTAGGGTACGAACTGCGCGAAATTTGATCAAAGATCATTCCCCCTCCTCTTATCTAATCCACGAACTGCGCGACGTTTTCCTGAAGATGGATGCTACAAAAAGTCATTTATCACCATTAATGGGACATTTTATTGAGACTGCAAGCCTCTGTTTTCGTTTATCAATATTGTAAAAATTGTGCATGCAAAACAAATACTAATTTAAAATCTGGCGTGTGCTAAAGTAAAAATGAATTTCTTTTACACTCATTTTAAAGTTTTATGATGCTTAAAAAAATAATGAGGCCAGATCTTTTTTATTCTCTGTAAGAATTAAAAACTTTCCAAGCTGTAGATTTTAGCTGCATATATATATACGAGTTTTGAATAATAAAATTGATAGATTAATGACATGCACAAAACTGATACATAATCAACCTATCAAATATCAGATTTGTAGCACACCTTAAATAAGTTTCTTGTCTAGATAAATATTAACAAATCTTCTTAGATAGCAGATTGCTTTTAACTTTCAAATTTACCAGTTTAGGAAAACAGTTCTAATTTAATTTTAAAATTCTCTATTAAATCTAAAAATTGGATTTCTTAAGTGGTTCTAAATTCACACTACTATTATTATTGCAATATATGCCGTATTAAGCTTTCCATTTTTAGTCATTGAAGTTACTTTAAGGCTATTTAACTTTCTTTACTCTACCTGATGTACTGTGGCATACATTTAATTTCTAATTTGAAATTATTTGTTAATAAAGATGGTTGCTAAATCACGCTAATAATATTTCTAACTGCTGTAATTTATAATGCAACGAGTTTATGTGATTTATAATATAATTCATTTATAATTTTTTCAGCAGAATTGAAATTAATAGCAGATACTGATAATGTTATACATTTAGATTACAATGATTTAGATTGCCATTGCCTTCTTCACTGATGCTTTTATGCTACATTCCTAATACAACTATCCGGTATTTCATAATGGCATACAGATAAGTTTAACTCATTCACCAAGCATGTAAATCTCTAATTCAGCCCACTTTTGTTCTTACCTGTGCTGTATCTTCTATTTTCCTTAATATATTATTTATCCTAATTTCGAAAGGTCTTATGATCAAGCGGAAAAGTCACTAAACATTAGTACTTCGACCCGAGTTTCTAATCCCAGAGATCTCCCAGCTCTTTCTTTTTTTGTACTTATTTACTGTGTAAAAATGTGTCGTAAAAATTTCACTTAATGAAGTAAAAATACTTTTTTAATTTATTCTTTAAAAATATTGCAAAAATTTTCACCTTGGCATACCTTTTTACAAACTCCTCTAATAAGGAAAGAAATTAACTAGTTTTCGGTGATTGATTCCTCAGTGCAAATTATACGTAAGTTTTTCCAAAAACATACACTTTATATGGATATTAATAAATTAACGATTATTTCTCCACCTAATTTTCTTAACATGTTTATTCCAGAATTTTCTTTTCACACTGTAGCGCTTAACTTTATGAGTTTTCTGTTATCATTCAATTTTTCTAGCCATGGCAACTTTGCATACCTTCTGACAAGTAGTTATATTTTTAACCACTGTATTTTAATTCCTGTTGACTATCAGTACATTATTCACTTGTTTAACAAGTGCAAATATTTATTTTATACGCAAATCTACGTAAAATAGCAATAAAACTTCAGTTATGCGGAGCTCCTCATCGATTGCTTGTTTTAGATTGAATGAAATTAAGCTTAATGTTACTGTTAATTATCTTGTTATTAATTTAATTATACATTTCTAATTAATTATATGTTCAGATATTTCCAAGTATATTACACAAATTTTTGCATCCCAATTTTTAATTTTTGGTTAAAAAAATAAACTTTTATTTATTGAGAGGCCTGATTGATTATATGAATTTGCAGTATTGTTTATCTAATTCTTTTCTTCTAGATAAATTTTAGAAAATTTTTCTTAGCATAATAATTCGTACGGGTTCGTTATGAAATGAATGCACAAGTCCGATGAAAAATGAACAAAAATTTATTATTATCACAACAAAAATGCTTAAATTTTCTCAAATAATCGTGCACTATTACAATATCTCACAGTAGTTACCCTCTAACTACTCAAATGTCCAATAGAACGTAATTCAAAATAGTTAAAGAACGCTAATCCGCGAATTCACTACAATCAACAAGAGCAATTTTCTAAACAACAACAAACTAAGCAACTGCTACGAACTGAGATGTTTTCCTCCTTTTATAAGATTTTAAAAATCACGCGCTAGAATTTTCTGGTACTTTCTCGAAATCAAAAAGACATATTTATTTATTTAATGCACGCGCTCTTGTATTTTCAATTTTCCGGCTTAGCTTTCTTTTAATATTCGTCACGCGCTGCACTGCGCGAGAAATAAAAGCATTTAATTTATAATTGAACTAACATTAACTTTTTAAATACAAAATTCGTAACACTGCCCCCTTCCCAAGGACTGCACGTCCCGGGCAGTACAATCCCTGGACAGGAAGCTAAACTTACAACTGTGGCATAAATGCATTAATAAGCATTACATTACAATAATAAACAACATAAACAATAAATGCAATACATAAAACAAATCAAATGCAAATCAAATACTAAATACAAATCAAATCAAAGACACAATTAAAAACAAAATGGACCATGGTCTTATACTATTTACAATTATTTACATTATGTACTATGGCCATAGTAATGAGCTAACCTGTCGTAATGAACGACTTTAGGTTTAGAGTTCGAAGACTTACGAATCCGAACCACGACGTCATTCAGCCTGTTTAGGACTGTGTACGGGCAATCCCAAGGTGACTGTAATTTCGGACAAAGTCCTTTCCGTCGAGTCGGATTCCACAACCACACCTTGTCTCCTTCGTGGAATTGATGTTCAGTAGCTCTTGTGTCGTATCGTCATATTGCAGGGAAAACTCTATTAATATGTCCTATTATGAAAAGTCCATTACTGCCGCCTCTCACTGCAGAAATCTGAAGCGCTTTAAAGTGGGGCTTTTCATTATCTGTCAACCTCCGCCCCGCGAGAATGCCACTAATTAGTTTCCCTGCTGTTTGTTAGGAGCGGTCTTAACATCCGTACCCTGGGGTGTTCTGCAGTTTCGTCGTATGTGTCCTTCAGCACCGCAGTTACAGCACTTAACGGTCGGTTTCTTCTCACCAATATTGCGTCTCAGGGCGTTCAGTTGTCTAGTTAAATCGTCTAGACGAGCGGTGACTTGATCCCCTGGCTCTTGGACTTGAGCAACTCTGACTGGGTGGCGGTCTCGACGAGTGGCTTGCTGGGCTGCCTCGAATTTCATGGCGTACACTAAAGCGCTTTTCAAATCTTTAACATCCGCCATTCGCAGTGCTTTCTGTATTTCAGGGTCCCGGACACCATCGATGAAATATTGCAGCGACAGAATTTCCCTCGTTTCTCTCGGGCACTCCGTAAAGGCGAGGTGGGACAGCCTTTCAACATCCGTGGCAAGTTCCTGGAGTGATTCGGTGGGCTTCTGTTGACGGGATTTTAATTGAAGCCTGCTGTAGTCTTTTAAACATTTCTCGCCAAAGCGCAGCTCCAATGCTCCGGATAGAGCTTCGAAGTCAAGTCTTTGGTTTTCGGGAAGCGTCTGCAGTATATCCGCTGCGTCTGCTCGCAGAGAAGCGGCGAGATGACAGGCCTTAGCTAGGGAATCCCATCCATTCGCATCCGCAACTATAGAAAATTGGGTCTTATACACTTGCCAGGATGTCTTCCCATCATATGTGGATAGCTTCAGAGGTGGACGAGCAGGCATCGGTAAGAATTTAAAATCATCACTCCTGCTCCCTGCCGTCGCTACGAATTTCTTTAAAGTATCGACTTCTTTCGCAACGGCTGAAACCCTATCATCAATTTGTTGCTCGACGGCAGAAACTCGCTCTTCTAATATGTTCTTTTACAGAAGAAACTCTTTCTTCTATTTCTTCTTTCACCGAAGAAACTCTTTCTTCAATTTGAACTTTTACGGAAGAAACTTTTTCTTCAATATGCCCAACTTTATTTTCAACCACATCTATTCTGCCTTCCATAGCATCGAATTTGGTTTCTATTATGCAGGCAATTTCTCTTTTCATTTCGTATTGACTTTCTTCAATCTTTACTTGTACGGATTTTATTTCTTCTTTAACAGATTCCTTAACAACTTTTATTTAGTCTTTAAACGTTAATTGACCAGCTTCCAACTTTTTCTGACCAGCTTCCATCTTTTCCTGACCAGATTTCATCTCAACTTTCATTTCTTCTTTAAATGCAGCAAAGGCTGATATCAGCTGTCTTAACTGCTCATCCATCGCTCTTGTAAATGGCATTCAAATCCCACTTCTGACACCAAAAATTGTTGCGTGCGTACGGGTTCGTTATGAAATGAATGCACAAGTCCGATGAAAAATGAACAAAACTTTATTATTATCACAACAAAAATGCTTAAATTTTCTCAAATAATCGTGCAGTATTACAATATCTCACAGTAGTTACCTTCTAACTACTCAAATGTCCAATAGAACGTAATTCAAAACAGCTAAAGAACGCTAATCCGCGAATTCACTACAATCAACAAGAGCAATTTTCTAAACAACAACAAACTAAGCAACTGCTACGAACTGAGATGTTTCCTCCTTTTATAAGATTTTAAAAATCACGCGCTAGAATTTTCTGGTACTTTCTCGAAATCAAAAAGACATATTTATTTATTTAATGCACGCGCTCTTGTATTTTCAATTTTCCGGCTTAGCTTTCTTTTAATATTCGTCACGCTCTGCACTGCGCGAGAAATAAAACCATTTAATTTATAATTGAACTAACATTAGCTTTTTAAATACAAAATTCGTTCCAATATGTTAGTGTTCCAAACGCATAGTCAGGATTCGTACGGTCCTTAAGAGTCCTTAAGTTTTTTGGAATCGATTTTTACTCCTTAAAATTCTTTAATTTCGGCCAAAATTGTCATAAGGTCCTTAATTTTAATCATCTGAAATTTCTGTCTGTTTTTACAACTGTCATTTTGAGTGTGAATTAACATTTTGGAGTAAAATTTTTGCCGATTTGCTGACAAATATGGTTATCTTTTGAATTGGTTCATGGGTTATAATTTGTTCCTATTTCTAATATAAATGGTGGGATACTCAAATTTCGGAGAAAGAAGTGAAACATGAGCATTTCAAAATTATTTAATTTTTTCTAATGAAGAGCTCTTAAACAACTTTTCGCTATTTGGGATGTGAATTCTTTAATTAAACCGTTCTAAATTTGGTGACTTATCAACATTTTGGCGATTTTAAGAGTTTCTGTAGAAAATATTTAATTCCGACATCTAGGAATTTTTCGACAGTTTTGTTTAGAATATTGTAACATTGATAAATTTCATTTAAATAATGGTAATATTTTTGAATTATATTTATGAAATAAGATTAAAATAAATCATTTTTATTTTTTGCTGTGATATTATGAAGTTCCAGTTCGGCCATTTATTATACTATATGGAAAACAGCGCCGGGCTTAGCATTTTTCGTAGGCGGGGCAAAAACTTAAAACTGCCGCCCTTCACTTATCTTCCTTTAAGTTACTCTAACAAATTTCAATTTTTTTTATTAAACATAGAAATAATTAGAGTTTAAGATAAAATGTAAAATCCATTTTATAGAAAGAAATTCTTTATGTGCCATTTTTGTTATAAAAGAAATATACATAACAAATTGTTTAGTTTCTTTACTTACGGCAAAGCATAAGAGGGTTATCTGCCTAAAAAGATAGATGCCTTCGCTGAGGGCTTTCGAAGAGTAATTGGCTTGTATGCAAATAACGCATGAGTGAAACGCCCATGGAGCCAGCAAATTCGCCGGGATTCTAACCCCTGACCGAACTACCAGTGTTCAGAGTTTACCGCTCAGCCGCTGGAGGCCCGACATACGGTGTATTTAATTATGGCAAAGCACACTAGGGCTATCTGCCTAAGAGGATGGATGCCTTCGTGGAGGACTTTCTAAGGGAAACTGGCTCGTATACACGTTACACATGGTTCCCCATGTGTAACCACGAAAACACCCATGCAGCCAGCCCGTTCGCGGGATTCGAACGTCGGACCGAACTACCAGTGTTCAGCGACTTTACGCTCGGCCGCTGGTGGGCGGAGGCCCGACATACATATCAAAAGTTACACGGATAAAAACCTCGCGAACCCTCCTAATGCAGCTGTCTCTCCGGTGCAATGAAATAATCAAATTTACATTTTCCTTGAAGTAGGCATTTTTTCAATATTTGCAGCAATAGTTACTCATACTAATAAATAATACTAATAGAAAACGATTCAATACAGAACACTAAAATAGTTCAGCACAGTACAAAAATGGGAATCACACATTATTAAATAATTAAAAATTTCATGTAAACAAATATAAGCAAATTACAAATCACTGTTGCAATGGATTGAATAATTTTATACCAATTTCTCTACACTAAGAGTAACTTTAACCTAGCACGTTAAAATTCGCAATAACGCCTTTATGTAAACTACTCAAGAACTCTATTATCGTCCTCACACAGCTCGATAACATATATTTATATATTCAAAATATTTACATATTCACACTATTTTTGCACTGTAATAATCAAATTTACATAGAAATTCTCTGAAATATGCAGTTTTGAAATATTTGCAACAATAACTAGCCAAACTAATGGAAAATGATTCAGTCCTAAATACTAAAGCAGTTCAGCATAGTCCAAAAAATAGGAATGACACATTACTAATTAATATCTGAAGCAAATATATACAAGTTACAAATCACGAATACAATAGATTCAGTAATTAACACACCAATTTCTCGAAGTTAACAGTGATTTTAACTTAGCACTTTAAAATTTCGCTTCACTATAATGCCTTTATGTAGACTATTCAAGAACTCTACTCTCGTCCTCAGACAACCCGATAACAGTATAAATATTTACATATTCACACAAAAGAAAGAGCTCTTGGTTTGTATGTTATGGCAAAGTACCCGAAGGCTATGTGCCTCAGCCAACTTGTTCGCCTGCGATTGAACCTAGCGTACAGCGGTTTTCAATTCGGTCACTAGTAGGAGCAAAATTTCAAGATAAACTGGCTCGTACTCACGTTACATATGAGGAAAAGCCACGAAAACTGTCATGCAGCCAAATTATTCTCTTGAATTTGAAACTTCCGTCAAATTACCAATGTTTAATGACTTTACCGCTTGATCGCTGGTGAACGCACAGCTCTTGAAATTAGTCTTATAAGATGCTTTGTGTTGAACAATATATTAAAGAAGACAGAAGGTACAATATTAGTAAACGCAAAAGTGCGCTGAATATAGATTTACATATCGGGTAAATGAATTATATTTATCTCTATGCAATCATGAAACATTATATCACAAAAATATAAAGGAAAAAGAAAACGTAATCAAAATATTAGGAGAATTTGCTATTATTTCCGGTATGGCTGGAAATTTTTATAAAAATTGTAAATGAGCTGTACTATTAATCACGTTAACTTGTATTATAAATAGCGACAGTCACGGGCGTAGCTAGAGGGGGGGCAAAAGGGGCATCTGTCCCCGGGAGCAGAATACAAGGGGCGCCAAACTGATGTTACGACATTTTGAATTAAACGTTTTCCATCCTTGGCAAGCAGTAGGGGGCGCGAAATCTTCAGTTGTCCCTGGGCGCTGAAAACCTTATCCACGACTCTGGCGACAGTTAGAGATATTATTAGCCTAACTCAGCGTCATCTCTCTTTAAAAATAGTTACCTAACCTAAACTGAAACCTAAACCTAAACTGAAAAATAAGATGCATACTAACGATTCATCAAGACGAAGACGTTAGAAACATCTTCTGTTAACTAGAGTTATGATGCAGAACTTTCTAAAAATTATCATTTAAATACAAATGGATGAATACAATACAACAATATAAACATTCTAATGTATAGCAAAAAGAAATATATAATGCAAGTTTAAAAAGAAATGGGTGAACAGGACATTAAAAATTTTAAGCGATGAATAGAAGGAAGTTAGAATGTATAATTATGAACATGTTTCATATGTTCATAATGATTAATTAAACGTGTATGTGTTTAATTAAATTAAATGTGTTTCATTGCATATCGGTTTGAGAAGTATTGGAAAACAAAATAAATTTTTTAACATTTCTTATATTTCTTAAAATATGGAGTCTGTAAGAAAGTTAAGTAACTTCGATTAAAAATTGGAAAAGTAAATAACGGCTTAATATGACATATATTATAACAATATTTGTATGAATTTAGAACCGTTTAATAAGCCGAATTTTGGGATTCAATGAAAAGAATTTTAAAATTAGATTAGAACTATTTACCTAAAATGTTGAATTAGAAATTTAAGATCTAAGAAAATTCATAAATATTTAAAAAAAAAAATTAAACTGCGATAAAAATTAATATTAATTCCGTAATATCTTCTCTTAAATCCAATATTTGACAGGTTGATTTAATATATAGTAGATATATATATCAATTTCTTGTAGGTTCATTAATTTATCTGGTTTATATACGTCAAAACTGATATATTAAACGTTACCTCCAAAGTGAACTTAAAAGTGGACAAGTAATGTTAAAACTAAATAGGAGAAAATTCAAATTAAACTCGGTTATTACACTTCTTACAATTACATCAGTAAATATGGATGGTAATTTTAAGAAACCCGATAACTCAGTTTAATTTCAATTTTTTTTTCCTATTTAGTTTTTGACATTAATTGACCACTTTTAATTTCAAGAATTGGGAGATAATATTTTAGTATATTAACTATCGCTTTGCAAGATTTTAACTACTTAAGTCCCAAATTTCTTCTTTATATAATAATTGTCAAAAATAACATATAGCAGCTAAATGTTGCAACTTGAAAATTTTTTAATTCATGTGGAGCATAAACAAGTTCTGACTCATCATTCTTTATTATAAAAATATAATATGAGTATAAAAGAAAGTAATTCGTTCGTAATTCATAGTTTCTTCTTTGTGTGTCACCCTTTGTACATTAAAGTGAGGGACTGAAAAGTTGACCATTGTTAGTTGTCGAGGAGAATTGCATGGAGATAGGAAATGACCTCCTTAGAGAATTGAGGAGGGCTTCAATTAATTCCGCGAAGTTGGTATACGATCGGGCAAGACATTTTGAAGTGAGCTTGCATAATTCCTTTCGGGAAGGCAAGCGAACGGCTGTGAAAAATCAAATGAGGTTGGTCAACACTCTCCCTAGATCTGATATTTAGGCTGTGTTGAGTTGGCAGATTCGCGAGCCTCGAGGACAGGGTCGTCTGACCTTGTCAGTGACGCCTGAAGTTTCTCGATTGTCCTCTCTCTGATCTTATCTTTACAGTCGTATTCGGATGTACTTCGCTTTCTTTTAACTGTTTATTTCATTAAAATGTTTCTTAATAATTAATTATATAGACAACATTCCAAATACGATCCAGTAACACGCTTGAATTTGCCGCCCGGGGCACAGACCTCGTCTTGCCCCCCTCTAGATCCGGGACTGTCTCTTCTCTATATATAATAAAACAAAGTGTCTGTCTCTGTGTGTGTGTGTGACACATCGTTAAATGTAGGAAGCTCCGACGTATTTCTGAGCTGTGATTGGTTTAAAAT
Organism: Stegodyphus dumicola; assembly: GCF_044657685.1. Classification (NCBI taxonomy): domain Eukaryota; kingdom Metazoa; phylum Arthropoda; class Arachnida; order Araneae; family Eresidae; genus Stegodyphus; species Stegodyphus dumicola. Next base: position 156,850,379 of record NC_140773.1, read on the forward strand.
CGCCTACACGGAAACTATATTTGGCGACAATATCGCCAATGGGAAAAATTAAAGACATGTCTTGTTTTGCAGCTTTTAAATCGTTTTGTCTATGGTGCCTTAGTTTGCCGATTGTAATTGAAACTGAAGTGTGCTTGATTAATTATATTTTTGGCAGAATCCTGAATTTATTTTTTATATGCGCATATAATATTACTTTATATTTGCGCTTCCCATGTACATTGACTGAAATGTTCATAAATTTTTATTTCTATACCGTAAATAATATAACAATGTATACACCTATATTTATGTTATTACCGATTTAAATTCACGTTCAAAATGTTTTGAAATTACTGTAACAATAGTGCAAGCTTAGTATTTTGTTTCTTAATTGCTGAAATTTATTAATATTACGTTTACTTTTGTTTCTTTGTTTAATTCAAAAACATGTCTTTAATTTGTACAGAACCGTATTTATGATACGAGCGTATGTCATTTTTATGTGTGTTTCAGGCATACTGCATTTCATTACAAACATCAAATCTGTTTGAAATAAATATGTTGTAAACATACAGGAAATTCACTTTTTATTAACAATATTTATTATTTGTACTACTGTGTCACATTGTAGTACTTGTTACAAAATTTCAAACTTTATTTCATCTTTATTATATGGAAATTAGGCTAAATAATATGATGTAGTGGTTCTTTATGTTCACAGTAACAATTACATTTGTTACTCAATTTTTTATTCATATTATTTATTAACGAATTATTTATTCATTAGGCTAAGAAACTGTCAGAGAAAAATTTTGAGCACCTAGAAGAGGAGAAATTAGTTATGTTAAATAATTATTGTTTCAAATCATTCTTTATCAGCTAGTGCTACGCATATTAAATACTGAAAGGTTAATATATATTACGACCAGAGTCCATTTATCCACACATAAGACAAATAGCACTTGTAAGCCTCATTTATATTTATGATTTAGGAAGGGCCACTGAGCTGCTCTCACTTATTTCTAATTAGTATCTACACATGCCTTTTCAAGCAAAGAATGAAATAGTGTAACAGCAAGGTCTGAATTTGCTGCAACATATTAATACTAGAGTTTAGAACCAAAATAATTTAAAACAAGTGTAAGAGAAGAATAGAAATTTTAAAAATAATTAAAATTCAACCCTCATATAATAATTTTTGAAATGCAGAGATAAAACTCCTGATTACAAGAGTACGTCAGACACTAAAGTACACCAGATCATCACTCAAAATGCACAATTGTTCTACATCAGTCTCAAGTTGAATTTTGCCCAGAGGGAAAAAATTTTGCATGGATACTTAATCAAAAACAATCAAAATTTCTCTTCTATAAAGGAGAATTCCAATATTTTTCTTTTGCTGGTATATTGGAAATTTACTTCTTCCTACTACAAAACCGATTAAGCACCAGATCTCTTTTTGTAGGAGATGTGTGTGTGTGTGTGAAACTCCATATTGCTGAGAATGAAAATGCTTTCCATTCAATATATGACAACAGGCATGTGATCTCGGGTAGACCAAACTAAGGCTAGTGCAGCCAAACCAGGTAGCAAGGTTTTTAGAATTTAATAGTGTATTTAAGACTATGTTTTATTAGTATGTTTTCATGTGAGATAGCTTACAGCAGTTAAGAGAAAAAAATAACATATTCATAGATAGCAGATAAGAATTTTACTATAACAAAATTCTACTGAAATGTGAATTGAAATCAACACGTGTCTAAATTAGACTGATGTATAAGGTTACTTTATTAAGGAATAAAAAGGAAGAGAAATCTGGCATACATATAATTAGTATACAGAAGCACACTGGAATATCTGCTACACTAATATTGTTTTGTTATGTTTAAGCTCTTGTATCCATTCCTTCTAGGATTGAAATATTTGATTATGACAAAGCAATATTAAGTCTATTAATGGGAAGCAATACAAACTGCTTTTACAGAAAACTTTCTAAGGAAAACTGGTCCATATTTATATGACATAAGGGGAGAGAAGAACCACAAAAATCTTATGTAACCAGCCTGTATAATAATTGGAAATATTTTGTTTATTGTTATCATAACAATTCTATGAATGTTAATAACATGAATATGGATATGCAAAAATGTTATGTTTTAATGTTAATGAAACAAGCAGTGTTCAATGACTTTAACTACGCTAACACTGAAAAAGCACCGAGTACTTTTCAGTACTCAGTACTTTTTTTTACTTCTGTAAAAGAATAATTTGTATTTCAGTTAACCTCCTTTTGAAACAGTTTAACTTTCACTAGAACCAAAATAAGTTATCATGATAGAAGAAGCATCTAACTGAAAATTTACTCAGCCATTTGATTATCTTTATATTCAGTAGCACTAGCACACCATGCAGGAATATCATCTTTTATTTTTACAATCCACAATACAAATTACAGTCTTTGTGCAATTCAGTTGCTTCTTAAGATGAGTATAAGTATTACATGTATATTAACAACATAATAATTTAAAATTTAGAAAGATTACAAAACATACCTAAGAAATATTTTTAGATTTTTAAAACAAATACTGTTTAATATAATCGCACAAAATTCTGAAATTTATCTTTACATATATAAAGAAAGTACAGGGAAAATATTAAACTGAAAGAATCAACAAGAACTTCATATTTAATTGCTTTTGATTTTTATAAGTCTGGAAAAATACTCCAATAGAAATTTAAAATATAGAAATAATATTTACATAATTAGATTTACTGTTACATAAAAAAATCATATAACTATAGATGATTTTATTATAAAAAAAATAACTAAAAATCTGTTTGAAAACTAAATTAAAATTTTCCCACAAAAGTGCACACAAGTACAGCATTTGTTCCCCTCCCCCCCAAGTTTGCAAAATTTATTAAATATATTCAGTATTAAATGAAGCATCAATTCAAATAAATACACGAACTAAAACATTTTTTCAATTTTCCCATTATATCTTAATAATTTCTTTACTTTAATTCATTAGAAATTGGCTTCTTTATTTTTTTGAATATGTGTGGTCTTCAGAAGAAGCAACATAATCAGCAACTTCACTTACAACATTTAAAATTTCACCCTTAATAAGATCGATTTCATTCACCAATGGTTTAGAAATTTTATTTCTTCTAGTTTTGAGTTTCTGTTTTGTAGGGGGAAAAAACATGTTTGGCTTTTTATGCTCATAGTTTGACATGTTGGTGAAGGCAGTTTTAAAAACTGGCACATCTAGCTGAGAGTTTAAAAAAGTGCTTAAATCATTTAATATTCTGTTTGTTTTAACTATAGCATTATTTTGAGTCACAGGATCTAGTTGTCTTATTTGACTGTTAATCTTCTGAATTAATTCAACAGATTTATTAATCTGAGAACTAGGTGTGCTTTGAATAAGAGTATGGATTTTTGAACTGCTTTAGTGAATAAATATTTGAAACAGTGTGTACAATAATGGTGCTTCCAACTGACATTCTCTACTTGAAATTTTTGATTTGGTATCAAATTTAGGTTCACACAAACTACTCTGCCCGACTTTTATTTTTTGCACAAGACATATGTGTTTGCATATGACATTCCTAATTACAAAATATAAGCAGTTGCAACTTACATTGTGAATACAAATTTCACATGATATGCATTGCATGACTGTATCTGTGCCCATTTACTTTGTTTTAATATCGCTGACTCTTCTGTGTGTATTTTGTGCTTAACTGAACAAGATATGACTACTGCTGATACTGACAAATGCCCCACAATCATTTTCATTGCCTTGTTGAAAAATACTGGAAAGCATACAGCCTGATGACCTAGTCGCCAAAAGGCTGGCCACTAGGCTATTTGATAAATTAAAAATAAAAATAAAGTTCTTAAAACTATTGCCTATTTGAATAATGCTTATAATTTTCAGCAAAATCATATGCAAATTTGAAAATATTTTAAATGCATTTTTAAACATTTCTTGAAGACCAATTTCCTGTATTATGAGTTAACATTCTTCTTGAAGTCTTGTGTAATTCAAGTGTGAAGAATCACAATATTAAAATAATATCACTCCTAAATTTTTATAAAGCAAACCTTTCAATAAACTAATAATATGTTAAGACACAATAACACGCCGAATAAATACTAATTCAGAAGACAAACAACAAAAATCAGCGTTATATTTACAAAATTTCACAGGACTAGTTTCGATGGTCTTACCGAACCACCATCCTCAGCTGCAAAACCGCAAATGAACAAGATAGGAAAAAATTATTAGATAAGATAAGAAAGCCTGGACAAGAATAAGCAAGTGGCGCCATCTGTTGGTGAAACCAGAACTAAAACATAATTTCTTTAAAGGCCGAAGGCAAATTTGGATTGGAATTAGGATCGTTAACTAGAACAGAATGATTTTTATGAATGTGAAATGCCTCTAGAAAATCCAGTTCTCCAATGGAAGATGTTTTTTGAATAATTTTGGCAGCAGAAAAATTGAAAGTGTGATTTTCGGACCAACAATGTTGCGCAACAGAAGACTTCTGTGTTTCCTTTTTTCTAACATATGCCTCATGTTCCTTGACGCGAAATTTTAAGGCTCTCTTAGTTTGGCCAATGTAAATTAAACCACACTGGCAAGGAATCCTATAAATACCCCAGGAATTCATATCCGGAATGGGGTCCTTAAGTATGGAACTCGGAATTTTATTGATGGGAGAATAAACAACCCGAAAGTTAAATTTCTGCAAAATATGTGCAACTTTATAGCTAATTGATGGAAAGAAGGGAATGACAATAGAATTTTTATAATCTCCTAAAACAAGAAAAATTCATAAAAGTGGTATTCCTTTCCGCCCTATTGTATCAAATTTAGGTACTGCCTCGTATCCATTAGCTAAATATTTGGTTTCTAGATTTTCCACTCTCTTAGACAATAACATTTACACCATAAAAAATTCAATAGAGTTTGTAAAAAAGGTTAAAAACATTTCTCCTAGTAATTTACTCATGGTTTCTTTTGATGTAAAATCATTATTCACCAATGCCCCGGTGGAGGGTGCATTAAGATGTCTAGAAACCAGACTTCGCGAATTTCATTTCTCTTGCATCGAAATTGATGAGCTAATTTCTCTCACTCAACTCTGTTTGAAACAAACACATTTTGTTTTCCAAAATAAATATTACAAGCAAACTGAGAGATTAGCCATGGGAAGCCCCCTCAGTCCCATCCTGGCTGATATCTACATGCATTATTATGAATCAAAATTGTTTGAAACTTTAAACTTCCCGGCATGGTTCCGCTACGTAGACGATAATTTTACCCTGTTTGAAGGTAATAAAGATGATTTAAATAAAGTTCTTTCAACAATGAATTCTATTGATCCTGCTATTCAGTTCACTTTTGAACTTGAGACTTGCAATTCTCTTCCGTTTCTCGACATTCTGGTCACACGTAACACATCCAACTTGAGTACTACAGTTTACCGTAAACCTTCATCGGTTTGCCTTCCACCACACTTTAAATCATGTCATCCGACTAAACAAAAGTTAGCTTCATTTTATTCCTATGTTTTCCGTGCTCTTCAAGTTTGCTCCTCCAAACTAGCCCTTGATGAAGAACTAAATTATTTAAAAGCAATAGCTATCGACAGGGGCTTTTCACCCAACATTATTAATCAAAAATTCTCATCTCAACACACTAAAAGGCACACTCTTGTTTTAGGAGATTATAAAAATTCTGTTGTCATTCCCTTCTTTCCATCAATTAGCCATAAAGTTGCACATATTTTGCAGAAATTTAACTTTCGGGTTGTTTATTCTCCCATCAATAAAATTCCGAGTTCCATACTTAAGGACCCCATTCCGGATATGAATTCCTGGGGTATTTATAGGATTCCTTGCCAGTGTGGTTTAATTTACATTGGCCAAACTAAGAGAGCCTTAAATTTTCGCGTCAAGGAACATGAGGCATATGTTAGAAAAAAGGAAACACAGAAGTCTTCTGTTGCGCAACATTGTTGGTCCGAAAATCACACTTTCAATTTTTCTGCTGCCAAAATTATTCAAAAAACATCTTCCATTGGAGAACTGGATTTTCTAGAGGCATTTCACATTCATAAAAATCATTTTGTTCTAGTTAACGATCCTAATTCCAATCCAAATTTGCCTTCGGCCTTTAAAGAAATTATGTTTTAGTTCTGGTTTCACCAACAGATGGCGCCACTTGCTTATTCTTGTCCAGGCTTTCTTATCTTATCTAATAATTTTTTCCTATCTTGTTCATTTGCGGTTTTGCAGCTGAGGATGGTGGTTCGGTAAAACCATCGAAACTAGTCCTGTGAAATTTTGTAAATATAACGCTGGTTTTTGTTGTTTGTCTTCTGAATTAGTAATAATAGGTTTTTAATTTTTTAAATTGATTTTCCAAACTGACAAAGATATCAAAGTTGTGTCAGCTAAATTATTCTAGTATCGTATGGCAAATTAAATTTCCATATGGAAAATATATATAACTTTTTTTTTTTTTTTTTTACTTTCCATTTTTATAATTTTTAAATGAGAATTATTTTAAGGTTTTCCAAAAACTGCTTGCTTTAATGTAATGTTATTTGAAAACAAGTTAACTTTCTAAACTTTATTAATTTTAGACGAAATTTTAAAAGTGCTATTTTCAAGACTAATACCAACGTTGGTTGATTACAAACGTATACTAATAAGATTGGTAACATTTTACATTTATAGTATAATCGCAAAAAATCATATACTGCAAATACATACACAAAAATTACTTTGCGAATAATCTAAATTTATGCCAAAACTGTAGAACTCTTTTCTTCCGGTTACTTTTAATTTAATACAATTCTAATAATAATAGTAATAATATTAACGTATCACTAGCATTACAAGAGAAAAATCAGGCAATAGGCAACATCAGATGCCTTTCCTGTTAGATTATGTTGAGTCATCAGCACTTTCATTTCAGTAATGTTTTTCTGATGATATTAAACGACCTAAACAAGTCAAGGATTTAAATAATTCCATTACTTGGCTAACACAAGTTTCACGATATACTTTCACGAAAGCTCAATTTTAACATGCTATGAAATCTTATGAGTTTTATTTTCTGATATTTAAGAACTAAGTCCTTCAGTGAAATTAAAACCAGATAATCGATACTAAAATAACTTTCATTACCTCAAAAAATTAACAATTCTGCATTAACATACTGTCAATATCTTTTCTGTCTTATAACGATATCATTTCACGACAAGCATCTAGCCCGTCGGACGCTAGTTTCCTCCTGGTTTCTCCCTGAACATCTGCGCAGGTTACTGCGCATGTCGTCATTTTTCTGAAGGCGCCTCGTATTTACTATTATTTACTTTGCTATTTAACTGCTGTGGTAGCGTGTGATCGCTGATTCAGTTCTCTTTTTTTATTTTGCTTCGATTATTATATCTTCTGCACAAAATCAAGAAAAACTGCCCATTTCAGGGTGTGATCGCTGATTCAGTTCTCTTTTTTTATTTTGCTTCGATTATTATATCTTCTGCACAAAATCAAGAAAAACTGCCCATTTCAGGGCCAAATACTTCTGTTTCCTCAGAAGGTATTTTTGATTCTAAATCGAATCAAAATCAGGAAGGAATAACCGTGTGCGATAATTCCAATTGTGGTATGTCTGATAATTCTGATTGTGTTGTGAGTGATATGGTTCATTGTGAAAATGATTTTAGTATAGCTGAGAGTGATTTTGTTTGCCGTGATTGCTTAAAACTTTCAACTATAGATAAAATTTGAAACGCCATGAATATAAATTTCATTACAATAATACTACATTAATTGAGTCTCTGAAAATTAAGTTCTAATAGTATGGTTGATTGTGCAAATAATTTTAGTGTGGCTGAGAATAATTTTGTATGCTCTGATTGCTTAAAAACGTACCAAAATAAATGCAGTTTGAAACGGCATACCAACACATTACACTCCAATAATACTACATTAATGATTCTTTAAAAAGTGGTCGATCACCAAGCTACAAATGTGAGGACTGCTATCTGAAATTTAGTGACCTAAAAAATTGGAAATATTATCAAAATAAAATTCATACTTCTAACAGGTAACTATGTGTGTCCTGTATGTTATGCTAATTTTGAAAAGCGAGAAATAATATTTCATTTCAATAATGTTTATGATGTTGATTTGAATCATACTGAGCTAGAATTGGTGAAAATGTGCTTTAGCCCACTGCTTGGCGATTTTTTGAAAATCGCCAGTAAAATCTCAGAATGCGTTGCGTAAACAAAGTTGCTAAGGCGGAGCTAAGAGACGTCCATAAATGGGTGGGACTAAAATTGTGATGTCACAATGTATTCTCTATAAATTTAGAAATAAGTATAATAAATATTCTGGTACTCTTCCGTTTCGCCGGCGCAAATCTCGCCAAGCAGACTTTATTGGCGACAACTTAGAGTATACACATAAAAAATATTTAAAAAAATGTTAGTTCTAAGAATTCTTTTAAAAAAAGAAGGCATAAACATCTTAATATCGCTTAAAATTTTATAAAAAGCCAATAAATAAAGACAATAAATTTTTAAAAAGACATTAAGAATTTACTATGCTTTCATGGTTCAACATCCTGATTCGCCGGTTCATATCACGTGACCCCAAGCGATTTCATCTCACGTAAACTACTCTACAAAAATCTTATGCTCTCAGTAATTATCTACATTAATTTCAAGTTAAATCTTAATTTGGAACACATGTTTAAATGCAAGAAATATTTCAATTCGTACGAATAGCTTACTCAGAAATTATGCAAAACTGTAGTGCTTTACTTCGCTAATGCATTCTCATTAGAATGGATGAATTTAACCCTTGACTTTACATTTTCTTCTATATTTTCGGCTTCAGGTAAGCGCTGTGATTGCATCCTAATTGTCTTAATTACCGAAAAAGGCATTAGATATAAAACTGAACTATCTGATAAAAATTCTATGTAATTATATGCCAGTATTGAAAAAAACAATCAATCTGATAAGAAAAAGCTGCGACTTGTTTTGAAAATGAGGCGTAAAAGGTTACCAGCGAGAATATTCCGTTTGGCATCGGTTGTACCATTATTGGCGACTTTATCGCTTGCGCCGGCAAAACGGAAAAGTACCTAAATTCTTTATATTTTAAAAGTTATAATAATGCAGTAAGTGAATTGTACCAGTTATTAAAAAGGTAAACATCGTCGCAGTCTCTCATATTTGTATTTCATACAGCTTCAGGATTTTCAAAGATTTTAGAATTTATACAAATAAAAAAAGATTTTTATTATTAAATTTATTGCGGCAATTATATCAGAATGTTGCAAATTATTGCGTGTCTTTTAAATAAAATAGTATATACTCCAATTTACATTAAATCTATTAATATAAGGGCTTAATAAATTTCAAGACTTACCCCTCTGATGATTTTTTTTTTATGCTGGATAAAATTCCAGTTAGCTACTAGAAAAATACTAACTACTTCTTTTGTGAATGATTGAACGTAAAATAAATCATACACATGATTTTTGACTTTTTTTTTGGGGGGGGGGGGTTATATTGACATAATATTATTTACATTTTTAGTTTAAAAGGATAATCCTTTAAAGAAGAATATCCGAATGCAGCCGATTCAAAAACTACCAAAAATCGAGTTCAAGTTCTAAAAAAAAGTGCTAGTTCTACGATTTTCGTCTGGTTTCTCTCTGTTGCCAATACGCTCGAATCAAAAACTATTTCCCTCTTTTTTTTTCCTTTCTTTTTAAAGGAGTAGTTGCCAACAAATTTAAATTCATATTATCGAACATTTCAATTAATCATTTTTACAAATTACCTTGTTGCTACGTAACGACACAATCCCTTAGGTACTAGTAAGTAGACAATCTCCATTATTTTCTAAAAATTTTAAACTTTACATTAATAAAAGAATATATAAAATATTTTTATTGCAGATCAACATCATACAAAGCTTTCATATCACTGTTTCTTAAATTCTTAAATCACGTCATATTCTATAGTCATACTAGAATTCTATACATTCTACAAATAAAAAAAAATGTACTTTCTCACAATGAAAGAAAATAAACGCTACAAATTTGGAACACTAAGCAATACTTCACACACACACATATTATCAATGAAATATTATCAAGTGCAACTGCGATAGCAAATACTGCGTATTAAGATAAAAAAGTATAAGTTATTTAGAGGGGCAAAATTAACAGTTTTGATACTATTGAGTAGATCGTCGGATTATCGATATTTTTCGGAAAACATTATCTACATATCAAAACCAAACAATTAAAAATACTATAAAAAACATGACTAAAGTATAACTTGCAATTAAAACAACAATGCAAATTTAAAATACACAAACGACACATTAAACATTGCATATAAAATACGTGATATTACAGCTCGGTATAACATACAGCCTCGCTTTGTTCATGTGCACAACGATCTGTATTCGCTCGAAAAACTTCAAAGAATTGCAAAAAGTTGCTTTCCATGTATACATCCATCTATTTTCACTAAAAAAAAATCAGAGAATTGCACAAACTCGGAATCGCGCACAACTTCGGCATTGCGCACCACATTGGCTTTGCCCATGAGCGCATCGATCTATTTTCACTTAAAAAAACATCCCAGAGTTGCGCAAACTCGGTATTGCGCACCACCTAGGCTTTGCCCATGTGCATATCGATCTATTTTCACTTCAAAAAACATCCCAGAATTGCACAAACTCGGGATTGCGCACCACATTCGCTTTGCCCGTGTGCACATCGATCTATTTTCACTTCAAAAAACATCCCTGAATTGCACAAACTCAGCATCGCGCACAACCTCGGCATTGCGCACTGCATTGGCTTTGTCCATGTACATATCGATCTATTTTCACTTAAAAAAACATCAGAGAATTGCACAAACTCGGCATTGCGCATTGCATTGGCTTTGCCCATGTAGCTATCGATCTATTTTCACTTAAAAACATCAGAGAATTGCACAACCTAAGCTTTTGCAATCTTCTAGGATCGAGCCAAATAGAAATACAAAATATTAAAAATAAGCAAATTTAAAACGAACCATACAAGAAAATTTTTTTCACTTAACCTTTTTAAGAAAAATGTAAAATTTTTTTAGGGGTTTTATATATGTATATTGAATTATCTCAGGGGAAAAACCTTTTGGATCCCCCTCATCTTTAAATAAATTTACTAACGTTTTATACTCCGTTTCCGTAATATACGCAGAAAAAAGGTAAAAACCCACAGGGGGAAAAATACTCGATTAAAAAAAGAACAACCACATAAGAACATTCAAACCGCAACAGAATTAACTGCTCAAATTAACAAGTAAAAATTTAAAAAAAAAATTAAAGCTTTCAGATTTTACATTACGCCGAAAGGGGCGTTTTTTTTTTTACATTTTGTGTGTTACATTTCTTTGTCAAATATAATGTTCTTTGCACTTAAACCATAAAATTCAGTTCAACAGCAATATCGCAAAATAATTTTAAAATGAGCATATCTTTAGAATTTCCGATACACAGTTTTGCGCCTTGCACGTAATTTTTTTTTTCCACGTACTGTGTTGCCGTTGTTCGCTTTGAAATCTTTGAGTTTGTTAATCAAAAATTCGTTCGTTTTACAAAATATCAATCAGATAATAAAAAAAAATTCCAAATTCCAAGTTTGGGCTTCCATATGCCCATATTAGTTTGGAAACGTATATTATTCAAAATTTGATGGCTCTAGGTACCGTTGTTTCATCACAATTTCAATATTTAATTTCTTTAAATATAACACAGGGCGATAACATCTAGTGGCAACAGTATAACAACACAGCTTCAAAACATCGGGTTAGCCATGTTGGCGCTTTTATTGCCCATTGAAAAACAATCGCCAAGCAGTGGGCTAAACCGCATTTCAACCGCTAGTAGAATTTAATTCATTTGATGATTTTTTGGCATGGAAGGCAGAAATCGAAAATAATACGAAGTCAAAATTTCTTATGGAGTAAGCATATTTAATATACATGGTGTAATGCCACTGTTCAGGAAATTTTATATCAGAAATTAAAGGTTTGCGTCACTTAAAAGTTCTTGATAGCAATAAAATAAATGCATATTGCCCAGCTGAATTAAAAGTAACGGAACATACAGATGGCAAATGTGTAGTGTCATATCAGAAAAATAGGGCCCACCAGCGGCCGAGCGGCTAAAAGCGGTTTTTTTTTTCATTCTGATGAAACAGCGGTTAAGTCGCTGAAGTCTGGTAGTTCGGTCCGAGGTTCGAATCCCGCGAACGGACTGGCTGCATGGGCGTTTTCATGGTTTTCCCCATGTGTAACGTGTATACGAACCAGTTTCCCTTAGAAAGTGCGGTAAAATCCTAGTATACGGTGCAGCCGTGGCGCGACTTTGAAAATTATCGCCAAAACCAAAAATGATCCAAAGAACGTCTATATATATATATATATATATACTATACACACATACTATATATACTATATACATAGTATATACTATGTTTAACTGTATATTTTCTTTGAATGACCCGTTAACTACTCATCGTATATGTCCTGTTTTTACTGCTCATCATAAAGTCACAAAAAGTAGCCAAATCCCGTGTGCACCGGATACTAGGATTAAACCGAAAGTGCTCCACAAAGGCATCCCTCCCCTTAGGCAGATAGCCCTCGAGGCTTTGCCATAATCTCACACACACACACATATCAGAAAATACATATTGGGCATCGGAATGATTTAGGTCACTTAATTTTAACAACAGATGAAATAAAAAATATTGCATCAAAGATTTCTCTGGATAATATTTTAGATGAAATTACAAATTCTCTATGAGATGCTGGGCTTGAGAAGGTTCATTTGCTTACAAAACAAGATTTACATAACATCCAAAAATCTTTCAATTTGTCTTCTAATTCTGTTAAACATGAAAATGATTGGGTTTGTGTAGATACGTGGGTACCTGAAATGCAAAATTCTGAACATCCATGCATTTCATTTTATAAAACCCAGGGATCAACATAACATGAGTGAATATTGTACACAATATTCCTTTCTAAAAGGAAATGATTTTGTTTTGATAATGATGACAGAAGCACAAAGAGAGATACTGAAAAAATTTAGTTCTGACTTGTATATGTATTGATGGTACACATGGGGTGAATGCATACAGATTGAACTCATAACTTTACTTACAATAGATGAGTTGTGCCAAGGATTCCCATGTGCATTTTTAATTTCTAATCCATGTGATCAGCCAGTGCTATCATTTTTTTTTTTTTTTTCATGTATTAAAGAAAATGTTGGACAAATACAACCACAAATATTTATGTCTGAAGTGGGTTTACTACAGAAATGTCTTTTTTGTGCATGGCATATTGATAGAGCCTGCACAAACAATTTAAAAAAAAGAAAATCAATGGTGTTGAAAAACAGGCAAAAACATATAAATTATTAGATCTCTCTTAGAAGAACAAGACATTCATACTTTTCATACACTGACAGAAGCAGCAATAAAATTACTTAAAGAAGATCCTGACACTATTGAATTTGTAAATTATCATCATCATCATCATCGATATTGCCGGCATATTGCTGTTTTTACGCAATGTTTCCGGCTCATGACACATAGGCCCAAAGGGCGCATGACGGTAGAAAGCAATGACAATTGAAAGGAGGCGTCAGTAGTACGAACATGGAGGTAGGAAGTAAGAAGGAGTCGCCCTAAACCAGTTTCTCCTTACCCTGCTCTGAAGCACCGGCGATCCCTACGTGGTGACCAAAACATTGGGTCATTTACCATTGAGTTCTATGGGATTTGACGCGTTCGGGTGTAAATATTTTGTAATTACGTCGCAAATATACATATAAATGTATATATTTTCTTTTTCTACAATACTTCAGAGTCCTAAGTATGTGAAAACAACATATTTTTAAACAACATTTCATTCTGAATGGAATTAAATGCTATACTTTTCACAGGACAGTTTTCTCAGAATGGTTTAATTTGAATGAAATATTTTCACAAGTTTTCGTTAATTACATTAGAAAAAAAAATTAAGGTAATTCGATTTTATTCGGTTAAGGTACAAAAATTAAGATCAAAGTTTATTGTATTATTAATATTAAAATTATGCATTATTTCTTTTCTATTTATAGAGCTTCTTCCTAAAATACTTTCTTAAATATGACATGATTTTTTGGCTTCTTATAAATCGAAAAATGTAAGTCAATTTATAATTAATGCTCTATTCGGTTCATTTTAAATTAGAGAATTATTAGGAAAATAGTATTTGACTTTCTCTGAACATTTCTGAAAGGGAATAAAATAAGTTTTTTTTTTTTTCAAGTATTATTTAAAACTTGTAACTGAGTTATTATAAAATGTAAAGGGAATAATTCTTTTAATTATACTTATCAGATTTTTTTTTTTTACCCTTCATTTCAACAATACATATTCCAAAACTCTTTATTACGTTCTTAAGTGCGCATCTCATAGCATTTGCTTTACAATACCTTTTAACAGATTGCTTTCCAATACGAACAATTCTTGCTTAAATAGTTTTATAACGTATTTGTCAACAGGATTTCAGTTTATGTTTACATTTCAATATTAAGGTTATTATATATTTAGATAACATTTATAATCATTATAAATTAGATACATTTAATCATTAGATTTCTTCACAGTACTATCACAGTTGTTTATAAGTGAATAAATTCTTCATTTCAAATACATTTATAAATAATTTAATGAATATTTAAGTATTTTGTCAAAGGCAGATACATGCTTTTTGCAAGCACATGCATAAATACCCATACATATTTCCTATTTATCATTTCCGGCATGTGCAAATCTTTAATTTCTGTGCATACACTATATTTTTCGTGTAAAGTAATTTACATTAATTTAGCATACACCCAAAAGTTTTACATAAAAAATATATATGAATATAATTTGAATGAAAATTATAAGTATTATTTTTAATACCCACTCAAAGGTCAGTTTTCTTCAAAATTCCCCCACGATGGCATCTCTCTCTTTAGGCAGATAGCCCTTGCATGCGTTACTCTATTTAATAAAAACTTAATCTGACCTATGTGCATAATTACAAATATTTTAACATACATAATTTTATATTTACATTTAGCCATCAAGTTTCAAACTTTTCAAATCTTCTAGAAAATAAATTTTGGCAGATCTCTTTTAGCAATTTTCTTAAAATCTATATTTTTGTAGTGCAACAGCTTAGAATTTTATAAAACAAATTCATAATCAAAATCGCTGTTGTTAGTTATCGAAAAATAACCAAGATGTGATTTTTGCGTAAATGTCAGTAAACTATACAAATTGCTATTATCCATCACACTATGAATGTTTCTTTCATGCGAGAGTGTCCCTTTTTCGATTTCTATGGAACTGTCGTGTGTCGAAATACTATCAGAATTTTGTCAAGCGAGCTTCTGAATGTAAACAAAAAACACCCCGTCTGGTGACCCAAGCTTCAAAGCAGTGCTTCACTTCTAGCGCGGAATGGCCCCTCCTCCCTTTCCTACCTCCATGAGTACGAAGAGGGGGTGACAGCATGACATCACAAGTCCAGTGAAGCACACAGACGAAGCTCAGAACCAGGAGAGGCAAAGACAGAGTGAAAATCAGACTTGTTCTGTTGTTCATGATAGGTACATGTCATAATAAAGTTATACAAATAAGCTGAAACAATACAATTTATTAGAATAATAAAATACATGCAAATAAAATGAAAAGAGTATGAAAAAAAATACGGCAAAAAAGTCTATATACATATATACAGCGACGTTGCACTCGTGATAAAGTTATGTAGGGAAGTTCGAATCTCGAGCGGTGAAAGCCGCAAGCGGTCGAATACGTGCGTCTTCTGCAAAAATCTGGTAATCGAATACTTTGAAGTGTTTCATATGAGAACAATTTTTTGCTTTTTCAAAGAACTTTCTATTAGCTTTATGAAGGAACTCTTAAACTCTGTCTATACGTAGGTCTCTATGTAAGGTCTCATTTGAAACATAAAAGTGCGCATTAGTAATAATTCTGAGAAGTTTGTTTTGCGTAATTTGGAGTTTTTTCATGTCACTTTGAGTGTAGGTCGCCCAGGCAGGTGATGCGTAACAGAAAATTGCTCTGATAATTGCTGTATAGATGTGTCTTTTCCTTTTGAGATCAAGTTTAGAGTTTTTACCTATTAGTGGGAGGAGATTTTTGATAGTATAGGAGGTCTTCCATTTAATACTGTGAATATGGTCTTTCCAGGTAAATCTGTGATTCAAAACTACTCCAAGATAAGTAGCCTTTTTAACAAGTGGCACTTCTTCATTAAAGATATTAATTTTTCTGTCCAAAGGGATTCTGGAATGTTTTTTACCGATGATAATCAATTGGGATTTTTGTCCGTTAATCGCAATTCTCCATTTAGCGCACCATTCCTCTATGGCTGGAATGTTTTCTTGAAGTTTTATCAGTGCATGCTCTTGATTATGTGACTTCACGGCAAGGGCGGTATCATCTGCATAACATCCGAGGTAAGTATTGAGATCGGCACTATTGGGTAGATCATAAACATAAAAGAGATACAAAATTGGGCCAAGAATAGATCCTTGAGCTACCCCGGCTTTCAGATATTTGGTCTCAGAGTGTTCATATCCAAAGTTTACAAAGAATTTGCGGTTCCGTATGAAAGAGTTGATGAGTAAAATGAGGTCTCTACTGAAATCAAGTGTGATGAGCTTGAAAATGAGCCCCTTATGCCAGACGCGGTCGAAAGCTTTCGCCACGTCTAGCATGAGTAGGGCGACACTTTGATGCCTAAATAAAGCGGATCCAATGAATTCACACAGACGAACAAGTTGTTTTGTCGTTGAGAGATTTTTACGGAAACCAAATTGTTCCATTGGGAGCTTATCCATATGCGGCTCAATTCTTTTATAGATGACCCGTTCGAAAATCTTACATAGTCCTGGGAGTAGACTTATCGGACGGTATCCTTCCGGTTTGGTGGCATCTTTTCCCGGCTTTGGTAGAAGAATGACTTTGGCCTTTTCCCATTTTTCGGGAAAGTAGTTATTTTCCAGGCAGGCATTGAGAATGCTGACATATCGTGTGACAGTATTAAGTGGCATATTTTTAATTGCAACATTCGTAATTTCATCATAGCCAGGTGCTTTCCGGTTTTTCAGGTTTCTGATAATGTTTCTAACCTCGGTCGGGGATGTATATTCAGTGCGATTTTTGGCCCCTGGTCCTTCAAGCCAGTCTTTGATAAATTGTCGAGTGTAAGATGAGAAAAGAGGGTCACAAGGGTCTTGATTCGGTACAAATTGTTGTTCTAAGTGCTCTGCCATAATGACGGCTTTTTCCTTGTAAGTAAGTGCAATTCTGTTATTACTATAAATTGGTTTATTGTGAGGGGGCTTGCGCCTAAGGTTTTTTGCGAAAGACCAGAAATCATTTCCAGATTCGTTAAAACTCTCAATTTTATTATTCCAGACCTCATCCCGATGTTTCCGAATCTTGCAACTGATAATATTATTAAGTCTGTTAAGTTCTTTCTTGACCCCTGGGTCCTAAGAGATATGCCACCTCTCTCTCAAACGGTTTCTCTGTTTAATCATATCTATAATTTCTCTGGGTAAACGGAAATTGTCTTTATCAATAGGGATTTTTTTGGTAGCAGTGTTGTATGCACTGAGGATACTATTGTTGAGAATTTCTATCGCATTATCAATGTCCTCTTTATTCTTGAGTGAGCTAATAATTGGAGGGTTTTCTAACAGTTGTGTGTAATAATGCTGCCAGTCAGTGATGTTTTTAAACTTGTTTTCTTCGCATTTGTTAGTGCCCAAAATAGCGATAACCAGCACGTGGTCGGAGGTTAATTCAACTTTAATATCCAAATACATTGGAATGTCAGTATTTGTGAGCACAATGTCTAAAATATCTCCTCTTCTAGGGTTATCTGGGAGGTACGTATAAACTGAAGGTGCATAGAAATAAATAGGATAGTTATTGATAAACTCGATTAGGACTTCGCCATTATTGTTGGTTCTTCGGCAGCCCCATTCAGTATGTTTTGAGTTCAGATCTCCAGCCAGGATGATTTGTTTATTATTTGGGAGAAGTTCAGCTAATTTGTCGATATCCAATACATTGTTCGGTGGATTATATATTGCGATAAAATAGACAACTCCATAAAATGGGAGTAAAACTGAGGCAGTAACTGCTTCATATCCGTTATCACGATCTTCGCTGATGAGGCAAGATTGCAGGGTGTTTTTCACAAAAATCGCGGCCCCACCACCTCTATGGCTTAGTCTGTCACATCTATAACATCTATAGTTTGCGATGTTCAAATTGTAGCAGGGAGTCGCAAACGTTTCTGTGATGAGTGCAACGTCAATATCATACACAAGTAAAAAGTTATGAAGTTCCTTAATTTTATTCTGGACGCTATGTGCGTTCCAGGTCATGAACTGAATAGGGGCCCGACTATTTCTGTAATGACCCATAATCTAAAGTCTGTGTTTTGGCAGTTTCTGGATTGGTTTGAATAGTCTGATTTGTTTGTTGTGTTAATTGTAAGAAGCCAGCGCCTTTAATGATTTTTACTAGCTCTGCTAGATTAGCAAAAACTGTTTTTGCTTCATTGATAGTTTCCGAATACAGTCCTGATGATATGGCTTGTGCATAACTTTTTCCTTCTATGATACGGTTTGAGAATGTTTTGTTTTTGACAGTGTTACTAGTGCTATTATTGTTCTTGGGATACTTTTCACAACCCTTAAAACTGGATGTGTGAGGTCCCCCGCAGTTCGCACAGACTAGGGGCTTATCAGGATTTTTTCTGTAAGGGCATTCTTTAATTGAATGGCCTCCGCCACATCGGACACATTTCGGAGCATAATTGCATCCGGCTTGGGTGTGATTGAAGCCCTGACAGCGAAAACACTGTATGGGCCCTTGTCTGCCTTTATACTCCACTACTTTGATTTTCATATCGCAGAGTTTGTATTCATTATAGATTCGTTTCGAATCGTCAGTTTTTGGTAGCGTAACAAGAAATAATGGGAGTGGAATGACTCCCCCCCCCTCGTCGTCGTGACATTTGTTTAATTTCAATAATTTTGTAATTCAATTTCTCTAATTCAGTTTTGATTTCCTCTATATCAGAAGGAGTAGTGAGTCCATTTATGACCACTTTTAAGTTTTTATCTTGAGGCAGTATGTAGGAGTGGTGCTCAACTTTGAGCTCTTTGAGTACTTTAACCATGCCTCTATAACTTTCAGCATCTCCAGCAATGACCTTTATGCCATCATTCCTCAGATTTTGTCCAACAAATGAGAATTTTTTGGTGTGAAATATTTTTTTGATATTTCCCCAAGTCATGACATTTTCCTTAAGAATAAGTGGTGGGAGTTTTCTTTGCGTATTAGTCTCTGAATTTTGTGTATTACTTTCAGTGCGGTCATTATTTGTTATCGTCTGATTATTTATGTTATCCTGAATTTCTGTTTCGCTAACGTTAGTATCCATATTATTATCAGTTTCGTTATCTTGATTATGTTCTACTTGTGTTTGCACACTATTAATCGGCGTATGATCATTCATGCTATTACTAGCTTGATTAGCTGTAATGATCGGTGAGATTATTTGTGTGTGCGTACTGAGTTTCACTTTTTTAGCAATTGGTTTGTGAATTTTTGTTCTCACGGTCTGGTCGCCTCTGCGGCGTTTAATTGGTTCCTCATCTGAACTTGTATCTTGATCCAGTGCTTTTTCCTCAGTACTGTTGATTGGATCATCATGAAGTTTTATAGGACTTCTGGCCCTGCTATTTTCATCTAAGTTTTTAGCGGTGTTAGGTGTAGGTGTTTTATCAATGACACTATTATTTTGTTCTTTCAAAGCATTTACAATCTCAAGTGAGCTAAGCAGAAAGTTGTAAAAAGTGTTTTCAATGTCTGATAATTTTCCATCATTTTTGTCTCTGATTTTATCTAACTCCTTAATTTGATTTGTGTAAATTTCCACGAGCCTCTCCATGTTTGTAAATTACTTTGAAACATATTATTTACAAAATACATCTAGCTGGGCATACTGTTATAGACTTCACAGTGGTGTTAACACAAACATGCACATCGAATGAATTCACCGAACATTAAAATATATTTATCTTCATGGAAAAAATGTTAAGAGATTGGATAACACTATACATGGTATTATGAGATTTGTAAGAGATAAAATGGTTAACTGCTTAATTACAGCAAATAAAATTAAATTAACAAGTAAGATTTGGGTTTTAAGAATCAGACATAAAACAAATGAAACACTATGTTTATAAGTAATAGAGAATGAGAATAAGTGGTCTGTTTCATCTACACATACAGAAATATACACTATACATAAAAGTAACAAAACTTGTACATGTCACATACAGTGCACTGTGTGTAATCTATGCATTCAATTATATATATGCAGCTGTATTGATTCATCAGTTTGTAGAGATTTGGTGGTCGTGTGCTTAATGCATGATATAATTAAAGAAAATAAGAGTAGACAATCTCGTATAACAAAAGAATATATTAAGTACTAAATTACATGTCAGAGATCAACGCAGAGCTCGGAACACAGTTCATGCTACCGTCGCGTACAGTTGTCTGACGAGAAGTGTGAGTGAGTAATGACGTCGCTTTGCTGCTCCGATTAAGAACTGGATTTTACACGTGGCGCCATCTCATGAATAGAAGTTGAAGTATCTGTCGGAACGCCACAGTACTCCCCCCCCCCCAAGTACCATCGGTACGTTATAAGTACTTTGGGTTAAATTTAACCTTTCTTCCAGATCTGGTAGTTTTAGGTTGCTCTTTAACGGGATGTAAGCTTTCTTCCGGGAGTGATGTTGATGAGGAAGTTGTTGGATCTTGCATTAGAAATGCTGGTTTGAGACGAGCGATTCCAATCACTGATTGTTTGCCATTGCAGATGATGATCGTGAAATGTTTCGGTGTTCGTTTGACAACTTTGAATGGACCATCATATGAAGGTGTTAAAGTTGGCTGAATTGCATCGTTGCGCACGAATACGTGCGAAGATGTCTCAAGCGCAGGATGTACAAAATAGCTTGGCTGGTTATGCGAAGATGCTGGGGTTGGCGAGATATTGCTCATGGTCTCACGTAAACGTTGAAGGAATGTTGGAGGGTCGATAACTGGAGTAGATTCTGGGTGAAAGAATTCACCTGGCAGACGGAGGGTTGCACCATATAACATTTCAGCACAAGTGCTACTAATGTCTTCTTTGAATGCTGTGCGAAGACCAAGCAAGACTAGGGGTAAGGCTTCTGTCCAGTGTGTGCTACTGTGGCACTTCAGACCTTGTTTGAGAGATCGGTGAAAGCGTTCCACCATCCCATTTCCAGATGGATGGTATGGTGTTGTGCGAATATGGCGAATGCCAAGAAGAGAGGTGAGGGATGCGAACAAGTGACATTGAAATTGTCGGCCTTGCTCAGTAGTGATAGTGGTAGGCATGCCAAATCTTGAAAGCCACTGGGAGATGAATGCTCGAGCTACAGTTTCAGCGGATATATTTTCAATAGGAATGGCTTCAGGCCATCTTGTGTACCGATCAATACAAGTGAGGAGGTAAGTGTAACCATTTGAAGGAGGCAATGGGCCAACCAAGTCTAAGTGCACATGATCAAAGCGTCTTGCTGGAAGGTTAAATTGTTGAATGGGGCTGTGAGTGTGACGGGATACTTTACACCGTTGACATCTAATACATGAACGAGTCCATTCTGTGATGTCTTGATTCATTGCTGGCCAGACAAATCTGTCTGCGGTCAGCTTTTTGGTGGCACGGATTCCAGGATGTGCCAAATTGTGCAAGGCATTAAACACTTCACGTCTAAAATTGACAGGAATATAGGGACGTATTCTATTGTTCTCTATGTCACAGTAAATTTTAAGCGTTGGATCAATGTGCAGCGGTTGTAACTGAAGGGAGGTTTGTGGATTTGAGATTAGGTTCTTGAGTTCCTCATCATGCAATTGAGCTTTTGCAATTTCAGAGAAATCTGGGGTAGTGAGGTTGATATTGTTTACCCGAGACAAGGCATCAGCGACACAATTATCAGTACCAGAGATATATCTGATATCTGTACTAAACTGGGCGATGAAATCTAGATGTCGACGCTGACGAGGAGAACATGAGTCAGAGTTTTTTCTAAAAGCGAAGGTTAATGGTCGATGATCGGTGAAAATGATGAAGTCGTGTCTTTCCAAGTTGTGCCGGAAGTATATAACAGCACAGTACACAGCAAATAGCTCCCTGTCATATGTGCTGTATTTCCTTTCTGCAGTAGTAAGTTTTCTGGAGAAGAATGCCATTGGGCAAAGTCCTTTAGTGGTATGGGCTTGAAGCACTGCTCCTATGGTCGTGTCAGATGCATCTACCATTATAGAGAGCTGATCACTAGGTGAGTGATAAGAAAGTGCGGCTGCATTTGCCAGATCGTGTTTGCATTGCACGAATGCTGCAGATGCAGATTCAGTCCAAAGCTCGTTGATTGTTTTTTTTTTTTTTTTTTTTTTTTTTTGCTATTCTTCAGAAACTCGTGTAAGCAGGCTTGTGTTTTTGCGGCATTTGGCAGAAAGCGTCGGTAGAAATTTAACATTGCTAGAAAACGCTTCAGTTCAGAGATGGTTTTGGGATGAGGTAGGTCGTTAATTGCTTTGACTCTTTCCGATAAAGGTTTGAATCCATTCTGGGTGATAAGACATCGAAGAAAGGAAACTGAGGGTTGACCAAGTACACATTTGGATGGATTTAGTTTTAATCCATGATCTTTAAGGCGAGTGAAAATCTGACGCAGATGTTGAAAATGTTCTTCCGCATCTGTAGATGCAACCAGGATATCATCAAAATATGGGATGCAGAAATCGAGGCCAGACAGTACTTTTATGAAACGCTGAAATGTTTGGCCAGCATTGCGAAGGTCAAATGGCATATATAAGTACTTAAGGAGACCAAATGGTGTAGTCACTGCGGTCTTGGGCACATCTTCAGCATGCACTGGGATCTGATGATATGCTCTGGCAAGATCGAGGGTAGAAAATATGTTTATTCCATGAAAAAGATGGGTACAGTCTTGGATATGTGGGACTGGATATCTGTCAGGGACTGTGACGGCATTAAATCGACGATAATCTCCACAAGGCCGCCAGTCACCAATTAGACTTTTTAACCATGTGAAGTGGACTGGCCCATGGACTTTTAGATGGGCGAATGGTTCCCTGTGCTAGCATGAATTCAAGTTCTTTGCGAGCAGCTTTTAGCATCTCTGGAGAAAGACGACAAGGCTTGGAAAATACAGGTGGGACATGTGTTTCAATGTGATGATACACTTCTGGCTGATGAGTATGCTGCCCTGATTTGGATGGGTTTAAAATGTCATGGAATTCTGCTAATAACCGATGAAACCGTGTGCTGCCCAATACAACACTTATGTTGGTAGGTACGTTCGATATGTGAGAAGCTTGGCCCTGAGATGTCAGCTGAGTTGTAGCATCAATTAAGCAATTATTCTTGACATCCACTAGAAGGTGGAAATGTGTCAAGAAGTCGACACCAATAATTGCTTGAGTTACATCCGCAATAATAAAAGGCCAGTTGAAAGTCCGGCGCAAGTTTAAATCAAGTGTCAATAGTTTGGTGCCGTAGGTTGCAATTTGGGTACCATTGGCTGCATACAGTACAAGTTTATTAAGTTGGTGAGCATTTGTTTTAGTTCTCGGGAGCACTGATATGTCAGCTCCAGTGTCTACTAGAAAACATAACTGAGTTGAACGATCAGCCAGTACTATTCTGTCGATGTGGCGGACATTCTGTTGGCCAGCAGAAGACCGCCCATTTAGTTTCCCGCTTGTTCAAAAGTGCATGGAGGGCCACACTTGCGAGCTTGAGCGCCAAAATTCATATGATAAAAACATATGCCACTTGTGAGTTCTTTGTACTGCGTTTGAGTATTGTGACGAGATCGACTCCTGCTTCGGGCACGAAATTTATTACGTGGGCCCTGATTTGATCGATTGTATCTCCGTGAAGCATGAAGACTTGTAGAGTTCAGATACTTTTTTGGTCAATTCAGCCACTTGTTCGAGGGATGAACTGGAAGGTGCAGCATTAGCAGCACTGACATAAGCTGGAGTAACAAGTTCATTAATTTTGACAGCCATTGTTGCTAAACGGGTTAGATCTTCATTGGAAGCAGCAAGAATTATTTGTATGTTATTAGGGAGACGCGAAAGCCATAGTGACTTCAACAAGTCGTCACTAAAATGGCTTCCTGCCAGATCACGCATTCGTGACAGCAAGTATGAAGGTCGCTGATCTCCAAGTTCAAGTCCTTGTAGTAAAGTACGTATTTTTGAAGATTCACTTTCTGAATAGATTTCAATGAGGCGCTGTTTCAGTTTGGAGTATTTATCACAATCAGGTGGTTTGAGAATTAAGTCATGCACTGAATTCAGAATATCAGACTCAATTGCTGCAACTACATGGTTGAATTTTGTAGAATCCTCACTAATGCGAGCGATAGAAAATTGTGCTTCGATCTGAGCGAACCACAATGAAGGATTATTTTTCCAGAAAGGCGGTGGCTTCACCGCAATGCGTGTGATTTGTGGCTCTGGTGGAATATCGTCGGGCATACTGATAGATAATTTTCACTTTAATTAATAAACACTTAGCAGCACAAATATTGTAGCCTGAGGATACACTATTGATATTTTAACCATGCAGAAAAAATTTACGTAACGATACACACACACAAATAAGACAGGGTCAGCAATTACACACACAAATAATATTTTACCGAAATGCATTTGAAAAGAAACCCCTATTTGAGAAAAAAAAAATGATGCGTTCATTTTGTATTGCGCACACTCAAAATCACCACTTCACACTGCTAAGGCACTTTCGAAGGAAAAAACGAAATCACTCCTGTAGCACACGGGAAAAAAATTCACTACTTTCGAACACTGAGGGAAGAATTTTGCCGTAGCACGTTGCAGAAAAATTACTGATGTAGCACATTTAGCGAAAATCACTATTGTATCAGATTTGTCATCAAGATGTTTGGCCAAGTTGAATCAAGTTGAACAAATCAAGTTGAATGATCGAAGAATTATTGCACGACTGGCGAAGTCAGCGGAACGGAACTGATCACATTGATGACTTGCTGAAGCTCCTTGCGATGATATGCACGACTTTGAAAAAAACACAAGCAATATATATCAATACTTCTAGAAATAATTGAAGGGGTACGTTGTAGCATACGTTTAATGTCCATATTCGTTGTTATTTTCAGTCAGTTCTTCAGAATGCCTTGGATGCACGTGGCTTAGGGTCGCTGAAAATCCATTGTCAGTAGCGTGCTCAGTCAAAAGGTCACCACTTTTGGTGGTCGTGTGCTTAATGCATGATATAATTAAAGAAAATAAGAGTAGACAATCTCCTATAACAAAAGAATATATTAAGTACTAAATTACAGAGCTCGGAACACAGTTCATGCTACCGTCGCGTACAGTTGTCTGACAAGAAGTCTGAGTGAGTAATGACGTCGCTTTGCTGCTCCGATTAAGAACTGGATTTTACACGTGGCGCCATCTCATGAATAGAAGGTGAAGTATCTGTCGGAACGCCACAGAGACATTAGGTATTTTTTTGAAAGCAAGCAAGATGAAAAATATGCAACGCCTTCACCGGGAATCAAACCGCGGACGTCTGGATACATATCACACCATGAAGGCATGCCAAGAAGGTGGGAGAAATACTTTATATACTCCCCCTTTTAAAGGGCGACTGGGGTTTTAAGGGGACCTAATCGCCAAATCCTGGGTGTGGAGATCAATCATCTAACACCCTTTTAGTTCGGGCGCCACTGTACAGACATTAGAATTTTACATTGGAAGCAAGAGGGATTGAAAAATTAGCAATGCCTTCGCCGGGAATCGAACCGCGGACCTTTGAATATGCGTTCAGCGTGCAGACCACCACACCAAGAAGGCGGGAGAAATACCTTATAAGTTAGGTGGAGTATGTGCAAACACACTAGAAATACTGCTACTTATTAAATACATTACTTACATTAGCACAATAGAAATACTGCTACTTATTAGATACATCAGTACACTAGAAATACTGCTACTTATTAAATACATTACTTACATCAGCACACTAGAAATACTGCTACTTACAACTACAATACATAATGAATTATCCACTTATTATAGAAAATGAAAATGAATTTTGAATTAAGTAGCCGAAAAAAAAATCACAGACCCTCTCACTGTAACACACAGAGTCGTAGCAAGGGTTTTCAGCGCCCAGGGACAACTGAAGATTTCACGCCTCCTACTGCTCGCCAAGGATGGAAAAGATTTAATTCTAAAATGTCGTAACATCAGTTTGGCGCCCCTTGGATTCTGCGCCCGGGAACAGATGCCCCCCTTGCCCCCCTCTAGCTATGCCCCTGGGAACACAGAAAGAATGAACTAAAACAAACATGTTTAGAATTAGTAGATTCATTAAAATCTGACAAACAATGTGATGTGTTAAACAAGATTCTAAAGTCAGCACCAACTAGAAGCGGCTGATATGTTAAATGCACAAGAAATACATTTCTCAAGTGCTAATAAAGATATTCCACCTAATAAAAATATAATACCCAAAAGATTCTCAAATACAAAACGAAAAGGGAACTGCCAAAATAGTAACATCACAGAATGAAGATAATAATACAATTCTAAAAATTATTTTGGATCACAAAAATTTTACACATAATAGCACAGAAAAAGCTTAACATATCTAGTGAAAAATACAGTCAAAAGTTGTTAATTCGGACACCCATAATCCGGAATAATCTATAATCCGGACCTCAAAGCTACAAACTTTCTGCGCATGCGTCGTTTTGACGCATGCGCATAGGCGTTTACGCGTGCGAGTAAGACCTTTACGGCCGTGAATATGCACGCGCATAATACGTTTACGCATGCGCGTTGAATGTATAACGGACGGTATAAGCTAAGCTAAAATTATCTAATTCAGTTAATGTTGCAGATTGCGTTGTTCCTTAATCTTCGAATTGGATCCGGCTTATTATTTTTTGCAGACTGTTAGAGCAATTTTATAAAAGTAAGCTCGAACTTTCGATTATGTCAAATAGAATTTCCGATATATTGTTACGAATTTGGTATTTAAAAAGCTAATGTTAGTTCAATTATAAATTAAATGGTTTTATTTCTCGCGCAGTGCAGCGCGTGACGAATATTAAAAGAAAGCTAAGCCGGAAAATTGAAAATACGAGAGCGCGTGCATTAAATAAATAAATATCTCTTTTTGATTTCGAGAAAGTACTGGAAAATTCTAGCGCGTGATTTTAAAATCTAATAAAAGGAGGAAAACATCTCAGTTTGTAGTAGTTGCTTAGTTTGTTGTTGTTTAGAAAACTACTGTTGTTGATTGTAGCGAATTCGCGGATTAGCGTTCTTTAGCTGTTTTGAATTACGTTCTATTGGACATTTGAGTAGTTAAAAGAAAACTACTGTGAGATATTGTAATACTGCATGATAATTTGAGAAAATTTAAGCATTTTTGTTGTGATAATAATAAATTTTTGTTCATTTTTCATCGGACTTGTGCATTCATTTCATAACGAACCCGTACGCACGCAACAATATTTACTAATATGTAAAGGATCTACAAAGCGAAAGTATGTTTTGAAATCCGAAATCTGTTTATCAATTTCACGCTGCTCTGCGGCAGGGGGGGGCGAGAAACGCCGCGGCGCGCAATGAATTGGAAGTTGATCTGTCAGCACTATCCTTATCTTCAGGGCAGATGTTTTATTTTATTTGGCTTATAATTCCTTACTAAATGTAGTATTTCATCTCGATGTACTCCGTCTTGGATATGATTTAAATCAAGTTCCTCGTCATTATAATTCGCTTCCGATAGTGAAGAAAGTGACAGAGAGGTTATTGAAAACTAAAACATTTCGATTGACAAATTAGTCGGTATTCTCGACACAGCAATTATAGGACTTGAACAGCGGAACTTTGTTACTAAACAAGAAATTATGTCTGTTTATAGAATTAAAGAGAATGTATTATCACATACAAAACGAAGCAACTTAAACAACTTACATTGAAAGAAATGTTTAATAAAGTAAACAAATAAATATTAAGCTTTTTCTTTTTGTAAATTTTGATACCCTTTAGATCATAATTGTTCTTTATTTCATAAATTACGGTTTCATAGTTTTAATTTTGCAATTTCTGCATGCCATCTTACTAGATTTAAACTGATGATCTATAATCCGGAAAAATCGATAATCTGGAATCGCCGAAGTCCCGACGAGTCCGGATTAACGACTTTTGACTGTATATATTTTAACAATAGTCATTAATACCTATTCACAATTCCTTTTGTCCATTTTTATCATCTAAAACATCTTCTTTCAACTGCCTGTAAGTGTTTTATATGTGTCAGATGATATTTTTTTCTTATTTATATAATATCTCTCTCATTCTTGAGAACTTCTCTTTAATAATAAGATAATTCCCACTCTGATCCTTAAAATGATCAGGAACAGATGTAGAAGTTCAGAACAGGGTTTTAAACCATTATCTTAGGTCCTCGTGATAGGCTGATGTATTCTGTGATTAATGAGTAAGTCTATTTTTGTTCATCCTCCTTGCATTACTGTCTTCCTTCCTCCCCCCCCCAAGTCCAACAGTACCAAATATTGTCCATACAATCAATCATTCATTGACTTTTATACTGTTCAGTCAATAGATTATTATCAAACGTTTTAATGTTGATAAATATATTTTGGTGAAACTAAATCAATCCCAAATTTGAACAGTAAGCAATATTTTCTACTATTTAATATTTGTCAAGTTTTTTATTTTCTAATTATTCAACCTCATGTACATTCACATGTTGTGCACTGGCCATTTTATTATGTGTAGAATTGTTTAAAACTAACTGAACATTGTAAAAATCTCATCACACTTTTGTGAATTGCCACATGCTGCTACATTTTTATTTTGGGGTTTTAATTATTAATAACATTAAATAGTAGAAACCTTAATTTTTTTAATGCTAACTAGCTTTACATACCTGGTAAAGGTACCTGGTATTCCTGTACCTTGAATAAGGCTTACTTGTACATTATGTAAACTTGTATTTTATGCCAATCAGTCCCCCTCCCCACACATGTTGATGTCAGCTTTTATTCGTATTCCTTACATTTTACAGCAATAATTCATAAATTTGTCTTATGGATATCTGAGATATGAAGGAATATGTAAAGAACACACCCCCCCCTTCGGGGCCGAATTTTGAAAACGTTTGAAATTGGTTTTTAGGTATTCATATTCCATACATTTTAAAGCAAGAATTTTATGTACATCTGTTTCTTCCTTATATGAAAAAACATAAAAACACGTTTTGCCCGCCGAATCTTAAAAATTGCTTCTTAAATAACATCTTCGGTACAAAAGGAATAAGCTCCTAAGTTTTGATATCTCTAATAGCTTTGGGCGATGATCTGTAGGTGAATAAATCAAGAATTCTTCCTTTATGTATGGATTTATAATAAAACATCTGAACAAATAAATATGTATACCAATTAAAAAGAAAACTATTTCAGATAAACTAATAAAAGATATTAATTACACTCAGTAATGCGCACCAAGTTTGCAACGTTTTAAACGCGTGTCGTTTTAAAAAAACGACTTTGACCACTCCAAGCTTTTTGGAGTAAACACGCTGCGCGTGAATCTGCGCAAATGATCAGTGAGGAATCAGGAGGAAACTAGTATCTGAGGGGCTAGATGCTTGTGCCTCGTGCCAGTAGCGTGGTTGCAGTCGTCCGAGGTGGAAGCTCTTATTCCTTCTCCTGCCGCCTGCGAGGTTGGGTCAGTGATAAAGTTCTTGAATGCAAGTACTGCGCTAATTGAAATTCATTGTCAGGTCTATGGGACAAACATCATGAGTAAAGCAGATGATGCATCGTTGGTGTAGGCAGTTTTCCGAAGGTCGTCAAAGTGATCATAATGAAGAGGGCAGTGGCAGACAGTCCCTCATCAATGATGACCTTGTTGAGCTTGTGCGGCAGTTCGTGATGGAGAACCGTCGCTTCACGATTACGAAGTTGAGCAACCATTTTTTGCAGATATCACAATCCTTGTTGCAAGAGATTGTCACTAAGCACCTGCTATTTAAAAAATTGTGTGCCAGGTGAGTGCCGAAAAACCCGACATCTGAACACAAAATTGAACGCTTAGGAGCAGCACTGACATTTCTGTAACGGTATCACAATGACGATGAAGCCGACTTGGATTCTGCACTTCACCGCGGAAACCAAGCAGCAGTTAATGCATTGGCAGCATAGTGGATCTCCAGTCGGGACGAAATTCAAACAGACGCTATCGGTACACAAAGTGATGTGCACAGTGTTCTGGGACAAGAAGGGCATTCTGCTCATTGAGTTCCTTCCACGTGGTGAAACAGTAAACTCTGACCATTACTGTGAAACACTGTCGAAATTGTGACTCGCCTTTTAAAAAGGATAAATGGCTTCGAAACGTTTTGGGGATAGAGAAGTGATATGTCTTCATAGAACTTCCTATGCCCTTTAAACCAACTATTCATCGATTAAATGGCGTTATCCAATATAAAAGTAAAGACAATAACTTGTTTGATAGAGCAATTTAAATTATAGTCGGCCGATTCTTCATCGTCTAATTCTTTCACTTTTGGTATCTTCTAACAGGTAGCTGTTCTTTTATATCACACCCCAGCCTTTCTAGTTTATTATTGTAATCCGTTGCAAACAATTTTGATGCATTAAATGTTAAATTGAAGTTTCTAGAAATGGCTTTTAAAGAGCTTGCAGCCTCCCTAACTATATTATATGCTAGGATGTAATCTAATCCTTTAGTCTGCAGATATTTCATTACTGGCTCAGTATATTGAAATATTTTCAAATATACATGAGCAGACAAAATTATTCTAAAAGTTGATATTTTATCCAGAATAGATTTTGCCATTTGTCGTATCTGTGCATTTTGTATACCATTGGAAGATATACTTTTCAGAGAAAGTATTAATTCTACGCACATACCCTCCCTCGCAGGGCTGTCTCGCTGAGTCATCTGAGGGGCTAGACATCTGTGTCAATTCGATTGTTCGAATTTCTTGATCAGCCCATAACCGCACCAGCCTTATCCACCACTGAATCTTACGGATATCTAAAGTGTGAAGAAATATGTGAAAACATGTTTTGCCCCTATGGCGACTTGCCTATTACAATGCTGCCAGTCTGGTAACCCATAACAATGAAAGACAAAATAATATTTATTCTATTCTATTGTTATGATTATTACAATCTGTCTCAATTACTGTACTACCTTAATAAAAATTGTATTACTACAGGCCCCTACCCCCTTGGGGTTACGAATTCTCAAGGGTAGGGGTCCTTGGGGGGGTCGAACTTCTGAAACTGGTTTTTAAGTATTCATGTTCCATACATTTTAAAGCAAGACTCTTGTGTACATCTGTTTCTTCCTTATATGAAAAAACGTAAAAAAAATTTTTGCCCTCCCCCCCATTGGGTGCCGAATTTTTAAAAATCTCTTCTTAAATGACGCCTTCAGTAGACAAGAAATGAGTTCCTAGCTTTTGATATCTGCATCTGTAATAGCTTTGGGCGATGATGTATAGATGAATGAATGAATAAATATCAGGAATTCTTTTATACACAAATCAAAATAATATATTATTTGAAAGAAAATGAGAAACAACCAAAAATCAATATCAAACATGTAAATATGTATCCGACTTAAAAAGAAAAATACTGTAGAAAAACTAAAAGAAGAAATTAATTTGCACTGAGTAATGCGCAGCACTTTCATAACTTGACATTCTTTGGCCAGCTGATTCCTTTCTGCATGCCGAGCTCCCTGACATAAACACGCTGCGCGTGAATCTGCGCAAATGATCAGGGAGAAATCAGGAGGAAACTAGCATCTGAGGGGCTAGACGCTTGTCATTTCACGGAGCTTCCTTTCTGGCGTGGCGTCAACCAAGAAACAAATTGATGCCAAATATGCTCGCCACAGTTGCCAGAAAAACACAGTTCAGCTTCCTTCATTTAACGCAAGCCGTGTGTGTGTGTCTTTCGTTCGCGCTGCGCGTAAGCTAATAGACCCACGGCGACCCACGAAATCGCGTCATTTTGAGACATAATGGACTATAGGAAAGCGAGATTTTACTCTACACACTCCATTTTCACATCGTCATGAAACGTAGGCACTTAGCTATTTTACGAACTTAAAATAAATTTCGTGTTTCAATAAATCGATTAAATACGAATTTATTTAACAAAGTGAGCTTAACACCTTTTCAACGGGATTTTTTCTAAAAAAGTTTATTTTTAAAAATGTACCGTTTATTTTTCTTTGATTTTTGGACACGTTGAACTTTCATCCTTGCGACTGCTTTTACAAAAAGAATTTTGGAAAAATGATAATATTTTGCATTTTTAAAACATTTTTTAAATGAAACTTCCGACTACACTTCTCACATCTTTAAAAATGTGGTTTTGGCAACAATTTTCCTTTCTCATTGTTGTTGATAGCTTTTTGATGAAATAGCATCATTTTTAATAGTTTCATTCTTTTAGAAATGTGGGTTTGGCAACAATTTTTCATCGTATTTCTTATGTCACTGTTCTTAAGAGATTGGCATATTTCGTTGTCATTTTTTATATATATAATACATTTTTATTGATATTTTTTTGATAAGGTTGCCCTGCAAAGTAAAATTCTGCGTGGATAGTTTCGTTCATGTTAATTTTTGCTTATTTCACTGTTTGTAAGATATTGAAAAGTTTTGCATGATTTGTTTTCTTCAACGGAAAGTTGGTTAATTTTTTATTAGGATAATTAATATTTGTATTAAGGGATATAGCTTTAATTCATTGTAATTTTTTTCTCTTGAAAATATAAGATAAAATATCATTAATTAGACTTTGATTTTCAGATTTTTTTTTTTTTTTTTGCATTCTTTTATGTTTTTTATTGCTTATTTCACTCTTTTTAAGCTATTGAAAAGTTTTGAGTGATTTTTTTAGGAAACGAAGTTCTTAACCTCCTTTATACCATTTCAATTCTTAAGATTTTGCAAAGGGAAGTTTGTTAATTTATTTGTTAGGATAATTAATATTTGTACTAGGGGATATTGCTTATTTCATTGTAATTTTGTGATACATAATAACTTTTTTTTGTGAAGTTGTTCTGCAGAGTAAAATTCTACGCATTTTTTTAAATTTAACGTTTGGTTTTCCCTTCAGCCATTTTTCCGGTACATTTAAAAGCCAGACGAAGGCTGGCAGCGAAGCTGCTAGTTCTATATAAACTAAATGCATTTAGAATGTATAGAAAAAGCTGCTAATTTTATTTCTTTAGTAATATGAACATTCAGAAGAAATATGAAATATATATGGTACGCTTCGGTTAAAGAGCTGATGTGGCATGATTTTTAGAATTTAGTGACACACTGAGCAATAAACTCTAGAAATGGCAAAACTTTTAGAATTTAGAACAGGCACTAGAAGCAGAATTTAGAAAGGCACCAAGCAGCAGAATTTAAGATCCACAGAGACTGCATCAGATGGGAAAATGCCTAGTGCCAGTCCTGTGTATGATGCATTAAGATATATTAGATGAATATCTAATATCTTTATTAGTAAAAGAATTCCTTTCTATAACTGCCTGCCCATATGGTAAGATTAGAAGCATTTTTGATATTTTCCATGTTTGTGTCTAGTGAAAAGTAGAGAAAATAAAGGGAAGATTAAAATGTTAAGAAAAAGATTATAGTATCAGAAGTAAAACATTCATTGTTCTTCCAGACATTCTCCAAAAAGTAAGAAATTACGTGTTAATACTATGGAGACATTTTTCATTTTGTCACATTTTCCTGGAATCTTCAAGAATCGTGGGTCTATAAATCTTGCCTTCATATCTTTCTAAACTTTTCAAGCTGCAATGTCTAAAATCCTAAAAAAAAAATATTACGAAGAAGAAACTATGAATTACGAACGAATTACTTTCTTTTATACTCATATTATATTTTTATAATAAAGAATGATGAGTCAGAACTTGTTTATGCTCCACATGAATTAAAAAATTTTCAAGTTGCAACATTTAGCTGCTATATGTTATTTTTGACAATTATTATATAAAGAAGAAATTTGGGACTTAAGTAGTTAAAATCTTGCAAAGCGATAGTTAATATACTAAAATATTATCTCCCAATTCTTGAAATTAAAAGTGGTCAATTAATGTCAAAAACTAAATAGGAAAAAAAAATTGAAATTAAACTGAGTTATCGGGTTTCTTAAAATTACCATCCATATTTACTGATGTAATTGTAAGAAGTGTAATAACCGAGTTTAATTTGAATTTTCTCCTATTTAGTTTTAACATTACTTGTCCACTTTTAAGTTCACTTTGGAGGTAACGTTTAATATATCAGTTTTGACGTATATAAACCAGATAAATTAATGAACCTACAAGAAATTGATATATATATCTACTATATATTAAATCAACCTGTCAAATATTGGATTTAAGAGAAGATATTACGGAATTAATATTAATTTTTATCGCAGTTTAATTTTTTTTTTTAAATATTTATGAATTTTCTTAGATCTTAAATTTCTAATTCAACATTTTAGGTAAATAGTTCTAATCTAATTTTAAAATTCTTTTCATTGAATCCCAAAATTCGGCTTATTAAACGGTTCTAAATTCATACAAATATTGTTATAATATATGTCATATTAAGCCGTTATTTACTTTTCCAATTTTTAATCGAAGTTACTTAACTTTCTTACAGACTCCATATTTTAAGAAATATAAGAAATGTTAAAAAATTTATTTTGTTTTCCAATACTTCTCAAACCGATATGCAATGAAACACATTTAATTTAATTAAACACATACACGTTTAATTAATCATTATGAACATATGAAACATGTTCATAATTATACATTCTAACTTCCTTCTATTCATCGCTTAAAATTTTTAATGTCCTGTTCACCCATTTCTTTTTAAACTTGCATTATATATTTCTTTTTGCTATACATTAGAATGTTTATATTGTTGTATTGTATTCATCCATTTGTATTTAAATGATAATTTTTAGAAAGTTCTGCATCATAACTCTAGTTAACAGAAGATGTTTCTAACGTCTTCGTCTTGATGAATCGTTAGTATGCATCTTATTTTTCAGTTTAGGTTTAGGTTTCAGTTTAGGTTAGGTAACTATTTTTAAAGAGAGATGACGCTGAGTTAGGCTAATAATATCTCTAACTGTCGCCAGAGTCGTGGATAAGGTTTTCAGCGCCCAGGGACAACTGAAGATTTCGCGCCCCCTACTGCTTGCCAAGGATGGAAAACGTTTAATTCAAAATGTCGTAACATCAGTTTGGCGCCCCTTGTATTCTGCTCCCGGGGACAGATGCCCCTTTTGCCCCCCCTCTAGCTACGCCCGTGACTGTCGCTATTTATAATACAAGTTAACGTGATTAATAGTACAGCTCATTTACAATTTTTATAAAAATTTCCAGCCATACCGGAAATAATAGCAAATTCTCCTAATATTTTGATTACGTTTTCTTTTTCCTTTATATTTTTGTGATATAATGTTTCATGATTGCATAGAGATAAATATAATTCATTTACCCGATATGTAAATCTATATTCAGCGCACTTTTGCGTTTACTAATATTGTACCTTCTGTCTTCTTTAATATATTGTTCAACACAAAGCATCTTATAAGACTAATTTCAAGAGCTGTGCGTTCACCAGCGATCAAGCGGTAAAGTCATTAAACATTGGTAATTTGACGGAAGTTTCAAATTCAAGAGAATAATTTGGCTGCATGACAGTTTTCGTGGCTTTTCCTCATATGTAACGTGAGTACGAGCCAGTTTATCTTGAAATTTTGCTCCTACTAGTGACCGAATTGAAAACCGCTGTACGCTAGGTTCAATCGCAGGCGAACAAGTTGGCTGAGGCACATAGCCTTCGGGTACTTTGCCATAACATACAAACCAAGAGCTCTTTCTTTTGTGTGAATATGTAAATATTTATACTGTTATCGGGTTGTCTGAGGACGAGAGTAGAGTTCTTGAATAGTCTACATAAAGGCATTATAGTGAAGCGAAATTTTAAAGTGCTAAGTTAAAATCACTGTTAACTTCGAGAAATTGGTGTGTTAATTACTGAATCTATTGTATTCGTGATTTGTAACTTGTATATATTTGCTTCAGATATTAATTAGTAATGTGTCATTCCTATTTTTTGGACTATGCTGAACTGCTTTAGTATTTAGGACTGAATCATTTTCCATTAGTTTGGCTAGTTATTGTTGCAAATATTTCAAAACTGCATATTTCAGAGAATTTCTATGTAAATTTGATTATTACAGTGCAAAAATAGTGTGAATATGTAAATATTTTGAATATATAAATATATGTTATCGAGCTGTGTGAGGACGATAATAGAGTTCTTGAGTAGTTTACATAAAGGCGTTATTGCGAATTTTAACGTGCTAGGTTAAAGTTACTCTTAGTGTAGAGAAATTGGTATAAAATTATTCAATCCATTGCAACAGTGATTTGTAATTTGCTTATATTTGTTTACATGAAATTTTTAATTATTTAATAATGTGTGATTCCCATTTTTGTACTGTGCTGAACTATTTTAGTGTTCTGTATTGAATCGTTTTCTATTAGTATTATTTATTAGTATGAGTAACTATTGCTGCAAATATTGAAAAAATGCCTACTTCAAGGAAAATGTAAATTTGATTATTTCATTGCACCGGAGAGACAGCTGCATTAGGAGGGTTCGCGAGGTTTTTATCCGTGTAACTTTTGATATGTATGTCGGGCCTCCGCCCACCAGCGGCCGAGCGTAAAGTCGCTGAACACTGGTAGTTCGGTCCGACGTTCGAATCCCGCGAACGGGCTGGCTGCATGGGTGTTTTCGTGGTTACACATGGGGAACCATGTGTAACGTGTATACGAGCCAGTTTCCCTTAGAAAGTCCTCCACGAAGGCATCCATCCTCTTAGGCAGATAGCCCTAGTGTGCTTTGCCATAATTAAATACACCGTATGTCGGGCCTCCAGCGGCTGAGCGGTAAACTCTGAACACTGGTAGTTCGGTCAGGGGTTAGAATCCCGGCGAATTTGCTGGCTCCATGGGCGTTTCACTCATGCGTTATTTGCATACAAGCCAATTACTCTTCGAAAGCCCTCAGCGAAGGCATCTATCTTTTTAGGCAGATAACCCTCTTATGCTTTGCCGTAAGTAAAGAAACTAAACAATTTGTTATGTATATTTCTTTTATAACAAAAATGGCACATAAAGAATTTCTTTCTATAAAATGGATTTTACATTTTATCTTAAACTCTAATTATTTCTATGTTTAATAAAAAAAATTGAAATTTGTTAGAGTAACTTAAAGGAAGATAAGTAAGGGCGGCAGTTTTAAATTTTTGCCCCGCCTAGGAAAAATGCTAAGCCCGGCGCTGAGAAGAGATATCAGAAATCTTTCATTAAATTCGGAATTTCTAAAATGAAAAGGAAACGTGGAAGAAAGAAACTGAATACATAAAGAAAAACAAATTTTCTTGATAGAATGTATAAAGTTTATATGTGCAGTTATTATGTAAATTACCCAATTGTTTACAATTTCAGCCCTTACTATAATTTCCCATTTCTGTTTTCTCAGGAAAATACAAATAAATCACTTAGGCAGTTTTCAAACTGAGGTTTTTGGAGTGTAATACAAGAGTGTGTTTCTGACCTCCACTTGCACCCTGCATTAGTTCTTGCCAGCTCTGATAATTTGTAATTATTCGTCTTTGCATTACCGTTGCCGACATTTGAGTTTGTTATGATGATAGAATTATTGAGGCAGCTTAAAATGAAATTAAAGTATTATAGTCTTTGACCACTAATCCATATTTTTAGTTTAAATTTGACTCTTCTTGTTTCATTACATCACTACGAGCTGTAATTGATTTTGTTAGCATAAGCCTTTATTTTTTAAGTTCTTATATTTATTATTATATTTTATTTTTAATATATATATCATATCTAATATTATATTTTTAATAATAACTGTTATTAATTTTAAGCAATTGTTTTCTTTTTCGAATTTTATTTTAATTGTTTAAGTTGCATGGTTTCTTTCGAATAACTGTTTTAAAAATTTCTATTTACTCACTCGAACTGCGTAGTTTAAATCAAAGGTGCATCGTTTATTATTTTTTTAAATAATTTTCTTTATGCTATATTTTTAGTCATAGTTACTATTTTAGGTAATTTTTAAATTTTTAGACTTTTATTTTAATTGTTAGTGTTGCATTGTCTCTTCATCAGATAATTATTTTAAAATTTTCTATTTATTCATTCGAACTGAGCATTTTAAATATATTTATTAATATAAATTTTTCAGAATTTGATTTTATTTATTTGAATTGCGTTTCTTTCGGAAGAATACTTTGTAACTCAGACTCAGATTTCGGAAGAATACTTTGTAACTCATAAATTTTTCAGAATTTGATTTTATTTATTTGAATTGCGTTTCTTTCGAAAGAATACTTGTAACTCAGACTACGATGCGATTGAAAACTCTATATATTAAAAGAGGAATTACAGTAAAGCACAGTTAACACGCCTTTCAATGTTCCGTTCAGAAAAGATATATATAAATAAGAGAGATGTATAACCGACATTTTAACTTAAGATGACTTGCGTACACTTTAAACAGTTTTATCATTGTGCCCATTGCTTTACACAATTTTATCCTACATTTGGTTTCTTAAAATGTTATTCATATTTTGTCAAATATTTTATTTTTGAAACCGAAAGAATCAAATATCATAAGATTAAAAAGTTTTAAATTAAAAAAAAATACGAATACTAAATTTTACGCAACAATTTATTTTTTCTTCTCTTTTTCTTCAGGCATTCTGCTTCAATCTTGCTCTTTTTCTGTAGGCATTCTGCAAGTATATTAAAAAGCATCCAACTTTTCGAAACATCTTGGTATTTCTGACAATCATTTAAAATAAAATTATCGCCTTCCGTTTCATAAAGGCCCACAAACGGCCGAGCGGTAAAGGCGCTGAACACTGGTAGTTCACTCCGGGGTTCGAATCCCGGTAAACGGGCTGGTTGCATGGGCGTTTTCGTAGATTTTCTCATGTGTAAGGTGTATGCCAGCTGGTTTCCCTTAGAAAGTTCTTCACGAAGGCATCCTTCCTTTTAGGCAGATATCCCTGCTTTGCCGTAACTTAATAATCCAATTCAATCCATTTCATCAGTATTTGGTCAGAGCCTTTATCAGTCTTTAGAGGCTAAGCATTTTGAAGGTATGAGATGAAAGGAAAGACTGGTTTCATGAAGAGGTTTTGGTTTATTTAATTATGACAAAGCACACTAGGGCTATCTGCCTAAGGGAAGGGATGCCTTCGTGGAGGACTTTCTAAGTGAAACTGTCTCGTATACACGTTACGCATGGAGAAAACCACGAAACCGCCCATGCAGCCAGCCCGTTCGCGGGATCCGAACCTCGGACCGAACTACCAGTGTTCAGCGACTTTACCGCTGTTTCATCAGAAGGAAAAAAAAATTGCTTTTAGGTGACATCCACATACATCACTGAATAAACTCCTGAATCTTCAAATAATTCGACTGAGAAATCATGGGATTCTTCGTTTATGATACGATATGATGTTCTATAACGTAATTTAAATTTATACAACCATATAGTCGAAAACCAGCCGCTTTTCACTTTAATCTGCAATGATATTGTTTTTGTCTTTTCTGTTAACATAAGCTCAATTGATGGTATTTGCTGGTGTACACGTTCAAGTGTTTTCTCTTTGAACACCTAAATTCTCTGAAGTATCCTGAAAGTATATTCAAAAGCGTCCAACTTTTTGAAACATCTTGGTATGTCTGACAGCCAAATTTCCCCGCAAATTTTTGCTTACTTTTCTCCCTAAATTTTCTTCTTTCCTTCTACAGTTATTTTCAGTGCTCACGTAAGAAAATTAAGATTTTTCGATTGCTAGACTTCCATAAATTTTGCATTCTTGTCAATTTTTTTAAAATATCAATTACATGAATTGTGTTTCAGTTGAAGACAGCTTTTCATTTTCTAGTCATTTTAACTATAAATAAAGTTTAAAGCGAAGTCTACAGGATAAATATTTTAATTAAAAGATTTTTTGCTAAATGACAAAGAAATAAAACTGTCTAGCAGTGCTTATTCTGTACCACCGAGTAACCCGATTCTTATATCGGCTGAAACAATCTAAATCATATTAAAGATCATGTTTTTTTTATACAATCTATAACGCGAGCGAAAAATTAGCTTCTTAAAACATTCTTTCTAAGAGGATTAATATAAAAATTGATATTTATGTGTATATTTTTAAAGCTGGGACATGAACCAAACTGTCAAACTTTTAAAGTTTAATTTACATGGTGGTTATAATTAAAGTTCCTGTTAAATGTTCATCTAAAGTGGCTTTCTTCCGCTAGAGGGAGCCAGAAGTTCCATTTGTAAAAGAAATTAAAACCTTGTTTTTATTATTATTATTATTATTATTATTATTATTATTATTATTTGTAAAAGACAGTAGATAGTTCGGTTTCGAATCCGTGTGATGGACGGATAAATTGTTTCGCACAGCCATAAGAGAAAAAGAGAGGCTGTACAAGAAAATGTATTTAAATATTAATTTTTTCCTTTTACCGTATATACCCGCGTATAAGTCGAGATATTTTGGTCAAAAAAAAAAAAAAAGAGACTTTAAAGTGGGGGGGGGGGGTCGACTTATACGTGGGGCCATAAAAAATTAAAAGAATCGGAAGTTCAAAAATTTCTTTGTATAATGCAGTTGTTTTCTTCCCGCGCTCAAATTGGACGACTTATCAAATAAGCCACTTACTTGAAGTAATTTCATGACTTAAATTATGTGACGACTAATCACAGAGTTTGATACTTTAACTAGAGTACGTTTCGATTAAACCAGAGAATTTTCGGCCCCCGAACAACCGATCAATATCGAGCAATAAAAAAGTTTCGCCAACACGCCAAGAAAAGAGAAATGCAGATAGTCATTTTTAAAGATCATCGGTTGATCATTTTTAAAAGAAAACTTTACCGAAAAACGTTGTGTTTCCATCAGGTGTGCTGGTTCGCGCCCATGAAAAGGGATGGATAGATGCTGACGGAACAGCCGATTGGCTTAAAAATGTGTGGGATAAAAGACCGGGAGCAGCTTTCAAAAAACCTTCGCTTTTAGTATACGATTCCTTTCGTGGACACTTTTCTGAAGAAGTGACAAAACACCTAAAACCGACTGTGGCCGTAATTCCGGGAAGATTAACAAACAAACATTTACAAAGGGAGGCAACATTAAAAAGCCCGATATTACATTAATTGCTCAGTGGGTTAAAGATGCTTGGAACGAAATACCCTCTGAAATGATTATAAAATCATTTAAAAAATGTTGTATTAGCAACGAACTAGACGGCACGGAAGATGATGCTGTTTTTGAAAGGGAAAATGACGACGAAGGCTCTAGTAGTGATTGTAACAATACAGAGTTCGAGACTGAAAATATGTATCATGACGAGCCAATGACGACAGAAGAGCTCTATGAAATGTTTGGCGAATCTGACCATGAATCGGACGTTGAAGGATTTTGATTTTGTTTATTTACCAAGGTACTTTTTATCGCATATTTACTTTTTTTTCTCAGATGATTTTGAATACGCGGGTGACTTATACGCGGGTTTCTTATTTTCTACAAATTTTTTATGTCGAAGTGGGGGGGGGTCGACTTATACGCTAGTATATACGGTAAATGTTTTATGTAAATAAAATGTGATGTCAAAAAATTCAATTGTGGTTTTTCTGTAAAGAAGATTGCCAGTTGAAACATCATATCAGATTCAACAATGCATCAGAACAGGTAAATAAATTTTGTTCTTGTTTTTTAATTAGTAATATAAAAAGAACCTGCATACGTCAGTGGATTCTGACAACTTCGATCAACAGTAGTTGATTAATTACGTAATAGTTCCACTTTCAAATGGTCATAAAATGAAAACTACCGGACCAAATGTTATCACACTTGGGAATCGTGTAAAGAAGATTATGGGAATTTATTTTCCGCGGGTAAAAAAGAAAAAAAAAAAAAAAAAGAGTTCAAAAACTCACCATCAGGGGGAAAATGGCGCTGTATGCAATATTGTTAAATGAAATAAGACATGAAAACATCGGTTTAAAATGTGTTTAATCGTTTCCGAAACGTGTTACAAAGCATGTTCAATGTAGCGTCCAGCATTTTCCGAAAGAAAGTTAAATCCTGTTACCGCATTCTCAACAGCAGCTCTTCGCATATCAGGAGGAATGTTACGGACATGTCGGTGTATCACATTTTTCATTTCTGCCAAATTGTTTAGATTATCACCATAAACAGTGCTTTTGAGATAACCCCATAGCCAAAAGTCACAGAGGTTGAGGTCTGGTGGAAAAAGGGGAAGTGTCGGCCTATAAGACGTTCATTCGTGAAATGTTACCTAAGTAACTGTGCGACACATGTGAGGTGGGGCCCAGCCTTGAATAAAAATCGTAGTATCTAAAATGCCATGTTACTGCAGTTCATGTATTACGAAACATTTTAACATTGACTCTAAGCGAGCTAAAATCACAATGGTCCAGCTGTCGACTGTCAGAGAAAAATGGTTCAGTTATGAAACTAGCTGTCATTCTGTTGTTCAGAGGCCAATATTTAGAGTAAAGAAGCCATCGTAGAACAACACACTTTATTTACACGAATAATGAATAAAAAGATCACACAGGAAATCATACTGACCATCACACAGCAAATAACATATCACCATTTCCATACGCTCGAATGACGGATGTGTCGGGAGAAGAGACAGCTGCTCCATCATAATTAATGCGCATAAGAAAAAACGTTCGCTCGCCTCTGCCCAACACACCCCTCCTGCGAGCAACATTTTTTCAATACAAACAATACATAACACATTAACATTAAGAAATTAAGGAAATTATTTTCAATGTATACATTAATTTTTCTTCACTGACACTCTTAGTAAGAAAATCTATCATATTATCAGTTTGTGAATATTCCAACTTAATGACATTGTCCTTTGTTAAGTCCTTCATAAAATGGAAACGTAAGTTCATGTGTCTGGATTTCGTAGATGATCTGGCACAGTTGATCCACTGGATGGCAGCTTGACTGTCTGTATTCAAGATCACAGCACCATTCAAAA
This sequence comes from Stegodyphus dumicola, assembly GCF_044657685.1. NCBI lineage: Eukaryota > Metazoa > Arthropoda > Arachnida > Araneae > Eresidae > Stegodyphus > Stegodyphus dumicola. The sequence goes on from NC_140773.1 coordinate 156,893,947, forward strand.
ATTGTTTACATTTTAATTCTGATAATAAATTTACAGTTCAAATAATATCCTTACAAATTTCAGAAATAGAAAATAATTCTGCTTCCCAAGTAGGCAGACTAACACTTCTCTGCTTATGACATTTCCAAGAAATCAATGAATCACCTAGTAAAATAGTACCACCAGAAAATGACTTACCATTTTCTGCATTTCCCCAGCTAGCATCAGCATATGCATTTAAAACTCCAAAATCATTGCTATAGAAAAGTTTTTTATTTTTTGAACCTTTTAAATACCTTAGCACCCTTTTAGCCAAAAGATAATGCCTTTTTTCTGGTACATGATTAAATTGTGACAAATAAGTTGTTACAAATGATATATCAGGACATGTTCTATTCGCTAAATATAAAAGTTCCCCAATTAATTCCTGATACAAAATTACATCAATTTTTTCATTTGTACATGACAAACATTTATCTGCCCCTTTAACGATTGGCGTTTTTAATGCTTTACAATTTTCCAGATTGTGTTTAGTCAATAAAGATTCAATATATTCTGTTTGAGACAAAAATATACCATTTTCAAGTTTTTCTATTTGCATTCCTAAAAATTTTAAATTAGTATTTTCATGTAACTCAAATACATTTTTTATTTTAGAAACAATATTTTCAAGCATTTCGTTATTATTACAGAATACAGCTAAATCATCAACATACAAACACAATATAAAAATGGGGTTTTCATCCGCAGAGAACCCGTTGGCGCTTCGGGAAAGAACCCGTTGGCGCCGTTGCATTTTTACTCGCCATGCTCGCGGTTCATCGGCGATGAGCCGAGCCGCAAACGTGATTTTTAGTGCATGTAAATTCAAGTTAGCAGACAAAACAAGCGGTTCATCGGCGATGAGCCGAGCCGCAAACGTGATTTTAGTGCATGTAAATTCAAGTTAGCAGACAAAACAATATATTAAGCACATGGTAGTAAAAATTCACAGATAATAAGCATGTAGATGTAAAACTAACTTGTTAAGCGTGATATACGAAAATTGTATTAAATTCAAGTTAGAAAAGAATATATTAAGTATAAGACAATATATAAGCATTTATAACGAAAATAAAAATTCATTTGAAAAATATAATTTGGATTAATGTACTGAAATTAACCTGTTAAACGTGATAAACAAAAAAAAACAAAAAAAAAACAAAAAAAATTGTCTTAAATTCCAGTTAACACAGAAAACAATATATTCCTTACACCAGCAGTGGTTTGCTAATTTTGATGACCATGGTGATGCATCAAACTATTCTGTCATCTTAGATAATCAATAATCTTTTTTATTTCAACTTAATCATCTATTTATGTCACACTTGCCATCCTTTGAAAGGTTATTGTTAGAAAAGCATTAACAATATATTATCTTGTTTAAATTTTACGCCAGAAAATTGATTTATTCTCATAATTTTAGATGACAATAACCAATAATAAAAATAAAAGCATTACTTAGTTATTTAAATTGCTGGTTCTTAGAGCTGTTAATAATTAAGAACACAACGTGAACAGCCGTGTTACAAATTAGCATTCACCCCTCCCGCCGTATTTTCTTCCTTTCATCCCGAACCGAGAACCGGCATCTATCTACGAAAATATTTCTATCTATTCGTTGTTAAAAAATTCAGAAAAAATAATAATAAATAAGAGAAGAATAATATAAATCTGCAAATGCGAACAACGACAGTGATAATTCAACAAAATGAACCCAACAGGAATGGTTGCAAACTTCGAACAAGCGAATAGGATAAATGCGCTGGGTTTCCAGATTTTGAACTTTTATCGCCAAAGTTGGCGATGTTTACATTTACCGGGTCCTCTGCGGAAGTGCTTCCTAAAAATGTTTTTGGTATCATTATAAATGAATATACAATTATCAGATGCTAACTGTACCAGTCCAAGTTTTTCTAATTCAGTTTTTATTTTCATATACCAATTTCTACCCGATTGAGGCAATTCGTAAATACTTTTCTTCAATTTACATACTTTTTCTTCTCCAATCAGTTTTCCATAACCAGGTGGAGGAGTCATATACACATCCTCGTTTAAGTTACTGTACAAGTATGCTGTTTCTACATCATAAAATTTAACAGTTAAGTTTAATTTAGCTGAAAGTGCAAGCAATAATCTAAAACACTCAATGTTAACTACTGGTGAATACGATTCGGTATAATCCTTATTTTTTATTTGATTAAACGCAGCCGCTACTAATCTTGCTTTATATTTTACTTTCCCAGAGTCTCCTTCTTTCAAAGTTAATACTTTACTAATTTTGTAACTTACTTTTTACTAATTTTGTTTTTTCAGGCCTCTCTACTATTTCCCACACTTCGTGTTTATGTAAAGAATCTAATTCATTTTCCATTGCGGATTTCCAGTCATACCAATTAGCACTTTGTTTTGCTTCTGAAAAATCATTCGAAGCACTACTGATTACACTTGACGCTAGTTGTTTTGATTTGAGCCTCTCGGATCGTCTTAATGGTATTTCATTTCCATATTTATTACTTTTCATAGCTTTCAGATGTTTGAACTTTATTCCCCCTGTCATCACCCCCGCTACAACGGCTTATGTCGGCGATTTCGAAATTCGATGAGTCATCATATTCGCTTGCTTGAGTGTTTTCCGGTAACAACTAATTCGAGGTGTGGTTTTTGATCTACTTAGTTTCCCTTTCCTTTTAATTCTTCAATATCCCAAGTTTCCAAGGCTTTATTTTCCCCCATATAATTACTACCTTTTAATGATTCGTTAAATTTAACTGATCGTTCTTCAATTATTTTATTACTTGCTATATCATAAATACGATATCCTTTTCTTTCTCTAGCATATCCTAATATTATCCCTCTTTTCCCTGGTATGTCAAATTTGTTTCGCATTACTTTCGGAATGTGAAAGTATGACACATATCCAAACTTTTTTATATAGTTTAATTTGGTTTGGGTTTCCATCCGCAGAGAACCCGTTGGCGCTTCGAGAAAGAACACGTTGGCGCCGTTGCATTTTTACTCGCCAAGCTCGCGGTTCATCGACGATGAGCCGAGCCGTAAACGTGATTTTTAGTGCATGTAAGTTGAAATTAGCAAGCAAAACAATATATTAAGCATATGGTAGTAAAAATTCACAGATAATAAGCATGTAGATGTAAAACTAACCGGTTAAACGTGATATACGAAAATAAATTTGTATGAAATTCAAGTTAGCACAGAAAAGAATATATTAAGCGTTTATAACGGAAATAAAAATTCATTTAAAAAATATAAATTAGTATTAATATACTGAAATTAACCGGTTAAATGTGATATACGAAAAAAAAAATTGTCTTAAATTCCAGTTAACACAGAAAACAATAACAATTTTGATGCATCAAACTATTCTGTCATCTTAGGTAATCAATAATATTTTTTATTTCAATTTAATCACGTATTTATGTCACACCTGCCATCCTCTGAAAGGTTATTGTTAGAAAAGCATTAACAATATATAATCTTGTTAAAATTTTAAGCCATAAAAATTGATTTATGCTCATAATTTTAGATGACAATGACCAATAATAAAAATAAAAGCATTACTTAATTATTTAAAATGCACATGCACATTTTGACGTATTTTAGAGGTTGGAAACCTCATGTTTCTTAGCGCTGTTAATAATTAAGAACACAACGTAAACAGCTGTGTTACAAATTAGCATTTACCCCTCCCGCCGTATTTTCTTCCTTTCATCCCGAACTGAGAACCGGCATCTAAATACGAAAATATTTCTATCTATTCGTTGTTAAAAAATTCAGAAAAAAAATAATAAATAACAGAAGAATAATGTAAATCTGCAAATACGAACAACGACAGTAATAATTCAACAAAATGAACACAAGAGGAATGGTTGCAAACTTCGAACAAGCGAATAGGATAAATCCGATGGGTTACCAGGTTTGAACTATTGTCGCCAAAGTTGGCGATGTTTACATTTACCGGGTTCTCTGCGGAAGTGCTTCCTTTGGTTTTTTTACCAGTCCAAATTTCTAAAGGAATTTTTTCTTTTCCTTTCCGGGGTGTTAAATTTGATATTTGAGGACTAAAATTAATTGCTTCTGCCCAGAATTTTACCGGAAGCTCACTCTCATGTAGTAGTCCTAGCTCTTTCTAAAAGAACTCTGTTTCCCCGTTAAGCTTTCCCATTACTCTCACTGTTATATGGAATTGTTTTTTCATGAAAAATACCTGAATTAGCAAGATAATTAATTATTGTTGATTTACAAATTCTAAACCATTGTCTGTTCTCACGTTTAATTCTTTTACCAGTTAAGTTTTCATACTTAGCTTTAAATTTACAGAATGCGTCAAATACTACACTTTTACTTTTAAGAAAATAAGTAAAATACATTCCAGAAAAATTATCCACTAAGATCATAGAATATTTAGACCCACCAATTGATTCAATTTGAATAGGGCCACATAGATCCGAATGAATTAATTCTAAAATTTCTGAACTCTGATTAATGTCAATTTTTGGATGACTTTTTCTAGTTATTTTACTAATGTTACAAGTTTCACACTTAAAATCACTTACATCATTAATATCAATGTATTCTTTCAGTTTAAGCATATATTTTGGATTTAAATAGCACAATCTACTATGCCAAAGTTCATAATTATTACCAGTACAATCATTAGCAATGCAAGATTCAGAATTATAATATGGTTCTAAATTAACTTGAAGCCTACCGTTATTCTTAAATGCTTTAAAAAGTAATTTATTACACCTAAAAACCAATACAGAATTATTCCTTGATTCAATTTTACATCCTTTATCCATTAAGGCAGTGAGTTATAATAAGTTATTTCTTAAATCAGGAATATAACTAACATTACTAATAGTTAAATTAATAAAACTAGAATTCTTTGTATTTATAGCTTTTGCTTTAACAGTACCAAAACCTTCTGAAAATATTTTTGAATGTTTACCTGCCTGGTAAATCTCCCTTACCTCTGGTGTAATATTCTGAAACCAAAAGAAGTCTTTTGCCATGTGTCCGGTTGCACCACTATCCTGCAACCAAATTTTATCACATTCATCATTTTCTCCACGCGTAAGTTGAAGAGCAAAATCATTTTCTCTATCACCAGAACGAGATGAAACGTTCACACTTGTAGGTTGTGACTTCTTTCTTTCCTTGTTACCTTTGCACAACTCACTTTTTGCATTCTTGTTTCTGTAATAGCAGTCCTTCGCGATGTGACCAGGCCGTCGGCAAATGTAACAAATTCTTGGCTTATAGTTTTTATCCCTTCTTGATATGAACGCCTCTGCGTTGTTTCCGTCAGGTCATTTCCCGTTCGTTGAATTGTAAACGGACTCTTCCTTACGGAGTATTTCGAGTACTTCATCAATTGTTTTTTCACGCTGAGTTTTTACAATTTCCCTAATTCGAGAGAATTTTCCACGAAGTCCACGGACTGTGTAAAACACCAGTTCCCGAGGAGATACATCTAGTCCTAGCGATTGGCACTTAGTTGCTATTCCTCTCGCTCTTGCGATATAATCATTAGCCGACTCATGCAACTTCATTTCTAAATTTTTTAACTCATTACCAGCATCTATTTTTCGATCTTCGGCTTGTCCCGTAAATGTTGACTTTATTTTTTCGCAAAGAATTTTTGCATTCTCTTCTGTGGAGAACTGCAGCGCCTGTTGATCCGATAGTGAAAGTTTTATATATGCTACGGCGTCAGCGTTTTTCTCATCCCACAATCTTTCATCTTTCTCTTCTAAGTTTTCTAGTTTTACTGTCGAAATTACCGAGTCAAGTCTTTTCAGTGATAAGGCAGCTTTAATTTTCAATGCCCAAATAAAATAGTTCTCTCCAGTTAATTCGGGAACGTTTCACTTCTCCATTTTTGGCTTCCATTAAGACAGTTTCGGTTTCGACTTTATTTTACATCCAATTCTTCTTGACAAAACCACGGAGCTGCTACTATTTGTTGTTCAGAGGCCAATATTTAGAGTAAAGAAGCCATCGTAGGACAACACACTTTATTTACACGAATAATCAATAAAATGATCACACACGAAATCACATATCACCATCTCTATACGCTCGAATGACGGATGTGTCGGGAGAAGAGACAACTAGCGTCTACGGAGAGAAGGCAACTTTTGGGATCGTGATCTGATCCTCATTTCTTATGCGCATTCGCTTGTGCGCATCATATGACGTTTTTCTCTGACGCTGAAATTTGTTTATAATTCCTGTTATTTGATTTCGTGCGCTTTATCCTTATTATATCTCTTTCACGTATTTATAATGAGTGAAGAATTTTTAAATAAAAGGCCCTTTTCAGGGCCAAATACTTCGGAATATTCTGATCAATTGATTCAGAATATTAGAAAATGTAATACCAGTTTAAACGAGCTAGATGATGGTACCCATGATGAACTAGACATTGCATCTGAAATTCACAGTTCCGCTTTGAATACGAGCGATAACATCTTTCAGAAAACAATTTCAAAATCTTTCAGCTGTTCCGTAGGCAAAAAGTGTTTTTCAAATGCCAGCAATTTGAAGCGTCATTTGAAGAACATACATTGCAATAAAGAACACATTTCTGCTGCAGAAGTATCCAGTTCAGATTATAAAAAGCATGACATTTTCAATGGTAATTCCATTTCAAATATATTGGCTACAAAATCCACAATAAGTTCAAAAAACTTTAACTGCCCTGATTGCAAAAAATGTTTCGCTAATAGCAGCAATCTCAAACGTCACCGCATAAAATTCCATATGCCACAACAAACAATGCTTAAAAAGAAAGTTCTTACATTCAAATGCAGTCGTCAATTTAATACAGTCAAAAGTCGTTAATTCGGACACCCATAATTCGGAATAATCTGTAATCCGGACCTCAAAACTAAAAACTTTCTGCGCATGCGCCGCGTTGACACATGAGCATAGGCGTTTACGCGTGCGCGTAACACCTTTTATGACTGCGTATATGAGTGTGCGCAAGTGCAGAATACGTTTTCGCGTGCGCGTTTTATGTATAATGGACGTATAAGCTAAAATTATCTAATTATCTATTTCAGTTAATGCTGATGATTGCGTTGTTCCTTAATTTTCGAATTGGATCCGGCTTATTATTTTTTGCAGACTGTAAGAGCAATTTTATAAAAGTAAGCTTAAACTTTCGATTATATCAAATAGAATTTCCGATATATATTTGCTAATATGTAAAGGATTTAAAGCGAAAGTATGTTTTGAAATCCGAAATCTGTTTATCAATTTCACGCTGCTCGGCGGGGGGAACGCGGCGGCGGGCGCGTAATGAATTGGAAGTTGATCTGCCAGCACTATCCTTATCTTCAGGGCAGATGTTTTTATTTTATTTGGCTTATAATTCCTTACCAAATTAGTATTTCATCTCGATGTGCTCCGTCTTTGATATGATTTAAAACAAGTTCCTCGTCATTATAGTTCTCTTCCGATAGCGAAGAAAGTAACAGAGGTTAGTGAAAACGAAAAAATTTCGATTGACAAATTAGTCGGTGTTCTCGACACAGCAATTATAAGACTTGAACAGCGGAACTTTGTAACTGAACAAGAAATTATGTCTGTTTAATAGAATTAAAGAGAAAGTATTATCACATGAAACGAAGCAAAACTTAAGCAACTTACATTGAAAGAAATGTTTAATAAAGTAAACAAATAAATATTAAGCTTTTTCTTTTTGCAAATTTTGATACCCTTTAGATCATAATTGTTCTTTATTTCATAAATTACGGTTTCATATTTTTAATTTTAGAATTTCTGCATGCAATCTTACGAGATTTAAACTGATGATCTATAATCCGGAAAAATCGATAATCCGGAATCGCCGAAGTCCCGACGAGTCTGGATTAACGACTTTTGACTGTAATAACAAAAATTTGCTGTTTCACAAGCGGAGAGTGCATTCTCTGCCCTTAAGCATTCGGCGTAAAAACTTATATAAATGCCCATTATACTCTACACTTACAAATGGAACACGAAATACCCATGGAAAAAGAAGAGAGAGAATTATCTACGTTTGAGGATTTCATGCTGTGGAAGGAGAGTTTTGAAAGAGAAACAAAATCTAAATTTGTTAAATTTACAAAGGAGCATGACCAATTGCACGTAAAGTATATTTATTTTGGATGCCATCGTTCAGGACATTATATATCTAAAGCGCAAGGTATGCGACATTTAAAAATACAAGGGAGTAATAAAATAAACTCTTACTGCCCAGCCTCTATAAAAGTAAGCCAATTTAATAATGGAAAGTGCATTGCTTATATCAGAAAAACCCACGTAGGTCACAAAAATGATATAGGTCATCTGCCTCTTTCAAAATCAGAACGACAATTATTAGCAACTAAAATTGCTGGAAAAGTCCCTTTCGACGCAATTTTAGATGAAATTCGGGATTCTTTATCTGATACAGGGCTTGAGAGGTTGCATCTTTTGACAAAGAAAGACTTATGGAACATTGAAAATTCTTATAATCTGCAATCAAATGCTGTAAGGCATAAAAATGATTGTGTAAGTGTAGAAGGCTGGGTGAATGAAATGGCGAGTGAGGACAACAACTGTATTCTATTTTACAAGCCTCAAAACAAAATTTTAGAAAATTATCCCGAGTTTAAAAATGATGATTTTGCATTAATTATAATGAATGACTCCCAGAGGCACTTACTACAGAAGTTTGGAGCAGACTGTATATGTATAGATGGCACCCATGGGTTGAACAGTTATGGATTTGAACTAATCACACTGCTCGTACTGGATGATTTGCGTCAGGGCTTTCCCTGTGCATTTTTTATTACGAACAGAACTGACCAGGAAGTTTTGTCAGTGTTCTTTGCACATGTGAAGGATAAAGTAGGGCAATTAACACCTAAAGTATTTATGTCTGACATGGCATAATGCTTTTTTAATGCATGGGTCAGACAAATGAATGCTCCTGAAATGCGTTTGTATTGTACATGGCACGTAGACAGGGCATGGAGGAATAACTTAAAAAAAATAAATGGAAAAGAAAAAAAAATTGAAGCGTATAAAATTCTAAGAACACTATTGCAAGAGTGTGATATCCACACTTTTAAAATAATGATAGGAAGTGCAATTAAAAAATTTTCTAAAGACAAAGATACACAAGATTTTGCAGTTAATTTCAGAAACAATTATGGAAACAATACAAATTCTTGGGCATATTGCTACCGATTGCACAGTGGATTAAACACAAATATGCACATAAAGCGCATGCACAGAACACTTAAATATATATATTTGCATGGCAAAAATGTCAAAAGGCTCGACAAAGCAGTGCATGCTATAATGAAGTTTGTCAAAGACAAACTAATAGACAGACTGATCATTCTTCACAAAGGCAAACTAACTAGTAAACTAAAGGAACTGAGGAAAAGGCATAAAGCAAGCATGCTCTTAAAAGCAGAAATTTTGGAGCAGGAGGATGGGTGGGTAATATCTTCTTCCAAAAATACAGAATTGTATCATGTACAGGAGATAACAAAAGAATGCGACTGTCCGCTATTATGCAAAGAATGCAATGCTTGTATTCATAGATATACTTGCAGTTGTGTTGATTCTGCAATCCGCTGGAATATGTGTAAGCATATTCATTCAGTTTGTTTAAAAAATAAAAGTAAACTTCCAGAATCAAATGAAGATAATAATCATGAGCAGTCTTTTCAAATTGATTTAGCTTATGAAGAATCTGATATTTTGCTTGAAGGATTTAAAAAAATAAACAATCATGTGTATCACCATCGAAACTTAAAGATAATCTGCAAAAAGAATATGCAATGCTAATTGCCTCGCTTTCTTCATCAGAAGAATATGAATTGCTTCAAAAAATATTGTATCATTAAAAGCAAAATTAGGTGCAATACGTTTAAATAAAAATCCATCTGATATGCCAAAAAATATACCTTCAAATAAAAATATTGACACTCAAAGAAGATTGTTTTCAACGAAGAGAAAAAGGAAAGCAACTTCTGTTCCAAAGCTGACAGCGGTAGAAGCTCAGGATACTGCATTAGGCCTAATTCAATATCCAAGATATGAAAATAAAAAATGACAAAATTTCTGTAAATGTTCTAACAAATATTCTAGTTTTACATGTATGTGTTCTGCTGCTTTATATAAATATTTTGAAATTTAAGAAAAAGTGCTTATTAATATGAAAGTGAAAAAAAAATTCCATATTTTCAACATTTAAAAATTACAGTTGTAGGTCCTCCTGAATTATAATGGCTATAATATTTTAGTGACATATTAACAACATATTAATTATTAACAACATAATGTCATAATTAAAATCAATATATTAATATATATATATATTGATTTTAATTATTATGACATTATGTTTAGTAGATAGCTTATACTTCTGTAGTAAATTCACGTATCTTTTAAAATTTTCATAAGTAATCTCATCAGTGAAATGAAATAAAACCAGTTACTTAAATAATTTATCATATTTTATGTACCATTTGCTTATGGCTTGCCTGGTTAAGAAGTAATTCAGATTTATAGACATGAATATATTTTCAGAAATTTACGATTCCAAAATATAATAATTTTACTTTATTTCTCATTATATGAATATACAGCAACATGGGAAATTTGTATCTGCTTCTTTTAAAAAATAATATTTTAAATCTGAACTAATAGAAAAATTCAAACAAACAATTTTCTCTTACAATTTTTATGCTTTTTTATTGGTGTAAATAAGAAAAAATACTACAATACAAAAAAATGGATTTTTGAAAGTTTTTGTTTAAAATTCTTAATTGTAGTGCTTTTTTAAAATTATAGGTGAATATTATAGCATGATATTCTACAAAGGAGTTTTGTTTCAATAATATTTCATAATACATCATAGTGATAAACATTTTAATAATTTTTATGCATTTATTCTAATGTTAAAAATTGTATTTAACTGCAATAATTAACTTGTGCTAGTATATTATAGTGATTATTTTTTAAAATTTATTTCTAGTTCTGCATAAGTTTTCTTATTTATTGTGAATTTCTTTTATTAGCCCAAAGGGGCAGCAGCTCAGAAAGGCTATTAGCTTTGAAACGGCATTTTGCTTTCACTATAAATGTCCGTTTCACTTTGCAAACTGTGGCCACCAAATATTATCGCTCTGTATTATATTTAAAAAAATTAAATAACGAAGAATCTGCATGAATGCATGTATGTTTCTTGCACTGCGGAAAAACGACGTAATTTAGAGCCATTAAATTTTGAATAACGTAATCGTCTGCCCGAACATAGGCACCTGGTCTAATTTCAAATTGGTTTTAATCCATTTCATATTTTGTAACTTTAACAAAGTTTTGATTAACAAACTCAACTAGTTCAAAGACAGCAATAGCAACCCTGCACAGAAAATAACATTTTTATCTCCAGCGTGGAAATTCTAAAGATATGCCATTTTCAAATATTTTGAGATATTGCTCTTGAATTGAATTTTATGTGGTTTACTTGCGAAGAACATGATATTTAATAAATAAAGGTAATACTATAAGGTATTTCTCCCACTTTCTTAGCATGCCTTCATGGTTCTGCACACTGGGCCGGTATTCCAGAGGTCCGTAGTTCGATTCCCGGCGAAGGCGGTTGCTATTTTTCATTTTTCCTGCTACGAAAAATATACCTAATGTCTCTACAACACATAAAACATTACAAAAACGCTCCTTTGGGTGTAATATAAAATCAAATCTGAGTTTATCTTTTTTTTCCCCCCTTGTTACACTTAGAAAAGTTTATGCTCCGAATTTTATGAAGTACTAAAATAAATAATCATCTTGTAATGTTAATAATTAATGATCATATAATCAAATAAATGATCGTCTTGTTATGCTATAATAATTTTAAAAATAACGTAATCGTAATATTAAAAATAACGTAATGTTAATAATTAATGATCATATAATCAAATAAATGATCGTCTTGTTATGCTATAATAATTTTAAAAATAACGTAATCGTAATTTTAAAAATAACGTAATGTTAATAATTAATGATCATATAATCAAATAAATGATCGTCTTGTTATGCTATAATAATTTTAAAAATAACGTAATCGTCTGCCCGAACATAGGCACCTGGTCTAATTTCAAATTGGTTTTAATCCATTTCATATTTTGTAACTTTAACAAAGTTTTGATTAACAAACTCAACTAGTTCAAAGACAGCAATAGCAACCCTGCACAGAAAATAACATTTTTATCTCCAGCGTGGAAATTCTAAAGATATGCCATTTTCAAATATTTTGAGATATTGCTCTTGAATTGAATTTTATGTGGTTTACTTGCGAAGAACATGATATTTAATAAATAAAGGTAATACTATAAGGTATTTCTCCCACTTTCTTAGCATGCCTTCATGGTTCTGCACACTGGGCCGGTATTCCAGAGGTCCGTAGTTCGATTCCCGGCGAAGGCGGTTGCTATTTTTCATTTTTCCTGCTACGAAAAATATACCTAATGTCTCTACAACACATAAAACATTACAAAAACGCTCCTTTGGGTGTAATATAAAATCAAATCTGAGTTTATCTTTTTTTTCCCCCTTGTTACACTTAGAAAAGTTTATGCTCCGAATTTTATGAAGTACTAAAATAAATAATCATCTTGTAATGTTAATAATTAATGATCATATAATCAAATAAATGATCGTCTTGTTATGCTATAATAATTTTAAAAACTACTGCCTGAAATACTCATAAAATCAAAAACTATCAGATCTTGTTTAATTTTACCTTATTTGTTTCAAAGCATCATGTGCTATCAATATTATTTAATTTTACTTTATTTGTACACAGAAATAAGTTCATAAGTTTTGCATTTAGAATTTTTATCGTTTTACCAAAGTAAAGTTTGTACAAGAATTATGTATGAAAAAATGTGCAAAATGCAGTAAAAAGTGCTTTAATAAGCTATATTAAATCTTATTTGCAAAAAGTGACTTTCATAATCTCATCACTTATACAACGTATCACATTTAATAATTAAAAACAGTTATGTGATGCAAACCCCATAGGTTTCCGTGTTAAAGTAAGTCAGATCGTCCCTTCTCTTTCTTGCGGACATGTGGGTGACGCACGCTCCGCCCACTGGGTTAGTCTATCTCTTATACGGTTCATGATGCCAAATTTCTGACCTCATGAAGATGCCACATGTGCCTGCAAATATTATAAATCCTCCTGAAGAAGGATCGTCCACCCCTACAAAACTTGCAGAATTTCAGATAACAAATTACTAATCATGATATGTTATCATTATAACAAAGATCAGTTGCCTCTGGATACTGTGTCATGTTATTCTTGTGGAAAAGAACATGAAGCTCAAATTAAATCAATAGTATTTTTGTCTATAAAAAATCTGCTACTGATTTGTGAAATTTTACAAGATTCTTGTAAAAAGAACATCAATTTCCATCCTGACCAACTCAACAGTAAAGCTTTAAACCCTTGCAACCAGCAATATCAAAATAATTGCATTTTTGAAGCTATAAATCTAAAATTTAAAACAATGGGATTTAAAAAAAAATATTGGATTAATAATTTGAAGACTTCAGTGTGGAAAATATTTGTATTATATTTCTGTTGTAACAAACTTTACCCAGCTAATGAATTAGCCATAATATAAGAATGAAGTACTGTACTTTTTTGTACCAATATGTGAAATTTGAAAGCAGTGTCCATGGTTTTCAAAAATAATTCACATTGAAAGAGGTCACCTCTTGCCTGGAAAAATAAAAATAACATTACTCAGAGTCGTAGCTAGGTTTTCAGCGCCCAGGGACAACTGAAGGTTTCGCGCCCCATACTGCTTGCCAAGGATGGAAAACATTTAATTCTAAAATGTCGTAACATCAGTTTGGCGCCCGGCAGGGGCGTAGCTAGAGGGGGGCAAGAGGGGGCATCTGTCCCCGGGCGCAGAATCCAAGGGGCGCCAAACTGATGTCACCACATTTTAGAATTAAATGTTTTCCATCTTTGGCAAGCAGTAGGGGGCGCGAAATCTTCAGTTGTCCCTGGGCCCTGAAAACCCTAGCTACGACTCTGGCGCCCGGGAACAGATGCCCCTTGCCCCCCTCTAGCTAGGCTCCTGACATTACTGCGGCCTATGCTCATGTTCATAAATGATGAGGCAAGCGACAAAGATGCCCTTGGTTTAAAAAAAAGTCCACTGCCTATGTCTGACATCTTGGATTTAGTTTCATTTTCAGAGAGGTTAGTGTTAGTGAATAGGAGGTGCAGGCTTGAATGCTTGCAAGATCTGGCCCCTGTGATAATAAATATGCTATGTAATGCAAAATTATACAGGCATAAGCTGGATGACAGTTCTTTATTACATAAAATATTTTTATATGAACTACATTTCATGGGAATAAATATGTGCTTAAACTTACATATAATATTTATCATATATCATAGTTGAAGTTTTTGATATCCAAATGTATTACCTAAGTTATTTACATATACATTTATGATACATCTTTATTATACTAGCTATATTATGTTACATCTTTATATCAGCTTCAGAAATCAGAAATACTTTTAAAATGGTAGGATGTGCTATCCATTTACCAAATACATCAGCTCCAGTAGAAAAACGTTTATAAGGTGCTGTTTATAACGTGCTGTTTGCTCTGTCGAGTTGAATGTTGTTGAAAATGATCAAACTCAGAAACCTGATGCACCATCCTTATGTGACGTGTAGAAAGCTATTGAAAGTCTTAATCAAAACAGGGCTGCAGGACCAGACGGTTTTATGAATGTTAAAAAAAATTTATGGCAGTAATTAGAAGAGTACATAATCTTCTCCCACTGCGAATAAATTCTTATACTTTCATTTTTTCTCAGAGTATTTCTCAGTTTATATATCTCGGTACTATCATCTCTCAATAACAATATAAAACTTGAAATTCTCAATACATTATTTAGAGCTAATACTTTTGACGGCATTTCTCGGTTTATGTATCTTGGTACTATCATCTCTTGACAGCAATATAAAAATTGAAATTCTCAATGCATTATTTAGAGCTAATAGATATTTTGATGGTTTAAAGAATTTATTAGTGTCTAAATTATTAAACTTCAAGACAAAAATAAACCTTTATTCAACTTTTATTAGACGTTATTATATTGTATGACAGTGAATGCTAGCCATTAACAAAAACAGATAAAGAAAAACTTCTAATCTTTGACAGAAAAATACTGAGAAAAATATATGGCCCAGTTAGGGAAAAATAATAGATGGAGAATTTTGTTTAATTATTAAAATCAATAGGTTTTGACATGATCAGAGGTAAACATTTTGTAATTATACTGTAAATTTCTTTTTTCATAATACTTTAGAGTTGTAAGTATGTAGAAAGAAAATTTTTTTAAACAAGGTTTAATTCTGAACAGAATTAAATTATATAATTTGAATGTAATTTGAATAAAATATTTTCACAAGTTTTTTTTAATTACATCAGAAAGAAATTTTAAGGTAATTTGATTTTATTTGGTTAATGATTACAAAAATTAAGATCAAAGTTTATTATTGAAGAAATAAATGAGCCTAAATAGATTGTAATATCAATGAACATTTTTAATGACAGAGATTAACTTAAACATAGTTGCGTACAGCAGAGAAAAAAAGGCGAAGAAGTAAGAATGGTATACATATACATACATACGTAATAAACAGTTACGTCATCATTCACCGCGCGGATAAACGCGAACGGCGCATGCGTCAGGAGAAGCTCTCTTAAGCTAAACGTCGTATTATAATTTATGATACAACAATTATATTATTAATATCAAAATTACATAATATTCCTTTCCAATTTACAGAGCTTCTTCCTATACTTAATAGAAATAATAAATAGAAAATTATTCTCAAATATAATAATAGATAATTATTCTCAAATAGAAAATTATTCTTTTAGGCATCCTTTAAATAAAAAAGTCACTTTATAATTAATGCTCTGTTCGGTTCATTTCAAATTAGAGCTTGCATTTCAAGAGTGAAATACATTAAATATTGCTGCTGATTTCCATGTACTTAACTTCTTATGAGTATTTTTGAAAGCGATTAAAAATGTTTTTTTAATGTTATTTAAAACTTGTAACTGATTTATTATAAAATGTAAGGAAGTAATTCTTTTAATACTTATTATAAATTTTTATATCCTTAATTTGAACAATACATATTCTAAAAATTCTTCTTTACTAATTCCTTAAGTACACATCTGACTGCCTCACCTTGATGTGTTTTATGTGATTCTGGACAAGTCATGGATGCTGCTCATCTGGACATGTGCTTAAGAGTTTGGACTGTATTGTAAAAAATATTGGAGAGCTTGTTGCTTAATGACCTAATGGTCAATGGCCAGGCATTTGATAAATAAAATTAAGTACACATCTCATAAACTATGCTTTACAGCACTTTTTATCAGATTGCTTTCCAGTACGAACAATTCTTGCTTAAAAAATTTTATAAATATATTCATCAACAGAATTTCAATTTATGTTTACAATTAAATGTTAAGGTTATTATTATATATTTAGATACTATTTAATAACCAGATTTCTTTACAATAACATTTACAGGAATTTATGAATGAATAAATCCTTCATTTCCAAATACATTTATAAATAATTTAATAAATATTTATGCATTTTCTTAGAGGCAAATACATGCTTTTCACAAGGATATGCATACTCATATATTTAATACTTTTTATTTACGGAATGCGCAAATCTTTAATTTCTGTATATTCACTATATTTTTCGACTAAAGTAATTAACAATCACTTAGCATATAGCAGAATTTTTTACATAAGGAATTTGTATAAAATAAATGAAAATTAGATGCATTATTTTTAATATGCACTCAAAAGTCAGTTTTGCTTCAAAATTCCTCCACGAAGGCATCTCTTTCTTTAGGCATATAGTTCTTGCATGCATTACCTTATTTAAAAAGCTTGACCTAATCTATGTGCCTAATTACAAGTATTTAAACATCCATAATTTTATATTTACACTTAGCCATCAAGTTTCAAACTTTTCACTTAAAACATGTGTTTGGTCACATTGATTATCAACTTATTTTCTAGTAAGCATATTTTGGCAAAGCATTCAATACCTCCAATAGTAATTATGCCCAGTTTAATAGTCCTCTGATAATATAATAAATAACAAATTTTCATTTCGTATTTAAACATTAATCTCACTGTCATTGGATCACATTCTTCACTGCCTTTCTCTGCATAATATTGCTTCATTTTTTAAAACAGTTAAAACAACTAATTGATCTAAACTCACAAATACATACATTATTACAAATAATTAAAAATATATAAATTATACAAATTTTCATGCTTATATTACTCAACTGTAAGGAAACTGAGGTTTAAAGATTGTTATATTTTTTGGATATTTTCACATTTTAAAAGCAACTTAAGTTATTTTTCATTCTTTATACATAATATAAACATTTTGCTAAAATCTATATTTTTGTTGTCCAGTAACTTAGAATTTTATAAAACAAATTTATAATAAATATCACTGTTACAAGTTATCGAAAAATAACCAAGATATGATTTTTAGATAACTATACAAATTGCTATTATCCATTCAGCAATGAATGTTTCTTTTATGCGAAAGTGTCCGCACTTTTCGATTTGTGTGGAACTGTCATGTATGCAAACATTATCAAAGCTCTGGATCTAAACAAAAAAACAACCCCTCTGGCGACAGTAAGTAAAAATACATGCAAGATTGAAGTAATGTAAGTAGTTATAGTTAACATTCTACCTGGATTGGTCATCACTAACATCTTTATTATAAACTTTACAACTAGAAATAAAAATTTTGAAAATTTGCTAACTGTAGTTTATTGCTTAATGTTATGTTATATACTCCTTAGCCATTTAAAGGTTGCTCAATTATAAAATCGCAGACATCTGAGTCATTAAGCAAACTGCAGCTATGGTTCATACAGTTCTTGTAAAATTAGATACTTCTATTTAAGCCTCTTGGTTTATTAATTTTAATTTGACACAGAGCAACGCACAGACAAAACACAGAGCATTAATAATTCTGAGAATTTCGTTCTCCAGCTGTTTTACAGATAGTCGATTCATTGGCAGCTACAGAAATAATTCTTTTCAGTTCTTTGTCAACCTGGTCCTTGACATATAATATACTTTTTTCAAAATGATATATTATTACAAATACCTAGGTAAGTTACCAACATAGCTTGACATTGTAAATGTATAGAGAAAAACATGATGAAAATGAATGTTTAAAGTATTTTTTCAAAAGTCACATTAATATTCATGTTTTCACACCATCGCAATAGCAATTTAATGCATTTGTCTCACATGCACGACTTACTGATTTAACAGTATAGGCAGCATATATGAAAAACAGTGCACTTCATTGCTTTTGTACAGATGATGAAATGTCAATAGTTCAATTCATTGTTCAGGTGCCACAAGCTCAGCTATGTGCTGATGCATCAGAATGTGCTCATATGTGTCATAAATAAGCGGTTTAATACCCCTTAACGCATACGCTTAGCATATAACTGCAATAAAGAAATTTCTGGAACAAATAATAGGCACTCTCTGTCATAGTCCTACCTGCTAAGAATTAAACTAGCATATTGCAGTAGCAAAAATTTTATTTTTTTTATCTCCAAACATAAATTACTTTTTTGAAACAAACACCGATTTATTATTTATTCATTCAACTGTAAATCATATACAGATGCGTAATGCAGATTTAATACAAATACATAATACAAATGCATGCACTCTGAACACATGGGACAAATTTCCAAGCAACACGGTACGCATATTTCACAAGCGCACATCTGTATAGCCACCGAGGGAGTGGCTTCTAGGATGGACCAATGAGCATCCAGTAATATTTCTGTCATGCCACATGACCGCGTGCTTTAAGGTTTAAGCAAGATGATTGAAAATATTCTGCCATGCAATTTTCTGTACAAAATAATTAAAGCATCGTCGATTGTTTCTGAAACTTTTCATTGCGAAGTTAAATCAATTATAGGAAATTATGAAGATTTGACTACCTGGTTGAAATAAATACAAACACATCTTGGATACTTCACAAAAATATTGATGTGAAATATTGTGAAAAATGTGTGAAAATTGATGCGAATAACTGCGAAACAAATGTAAATTGAAACGTAAACGACATACGCTCACATGCACAAAGATTTAGCGTCACAAGAGCAATAGAAGCTCATTGGTCCATTTTCGAAACCCCTCCCTCAGTGGCTCCGCTGATGTGCACTTGTGAAATATGCACACGGTACTACACGTAAATAAACAGATTTTCACGAAGAGCGGGGAAATATATGCGCAAACTGAGATGCGCACGGGAGGATCAGATCATGATCCCAAAAGTTGCCTTCTCTCGTAGACGCTAGTGAAGAGACAGCTGCGCCCATCATAATTAATACGCATGCGCATAAGAAAAAAAAAAAAAAAAAAAAAAACGTTCGCTCGCCTCTACCCAACACAATCCACGCCAAACGGTGCGAATGACTGCTATGCAATCGAATGCAGTAGGAGAATGCAATGGAACTAGGTAGATAACATGAGGGATTTCTTTGGTCCAGATCGATTAAAAGTGTTTTGATTCAGTATCTTCATGTTTTAGGGCTGAATTCAGGCTTCAAAAATTACAAATTAGCGATCTGTAAGAAAACGATTTCCAGATTGTACGCACTTGTGCGAGTGATTTGCGATCTCACATTTTCTAATCGCTAAATCGTGGTTTTCCCAGACGAATTTCTCCCTTATACGGATGGCACATTCGACTTTTATCGAATTTAACGCCTTTAAATGGTAATTTGCTTACTTCAAAGTTTCTTTAGGGTATAACAACATATTAAACCCGTGTAACAAAAGGTTAAGTTAGATTCCGACCCATATTTCGTTTAACAATATTGCATACAGCGTCAATTCCCCCTGGTGGTGAGTTTTTGAACTTTCTTTTTTCGCGGAAAATAAGTTCCCATGACCTCCTTTACACGGTTACCAAGTCTGATAACATTTTATTCAGTAGCTTTCCTTTTATGAACTTTGAAGCGGTCCTGTTTCACCCTGTATATTATTAAATTTTAATTTGAAGCTAGGCGTTATATGTATACCATGCGTAAGATTTTCGCTTTTATGGAAAGAATAAAAAATCGAAGCAAATATACTTAGGATAATGGACCAAAACTGAAAACGTTTCCCCTCCCTCCGAAAATAAAATATTGAAACTTCGACCTTGAATTTATTAGATTATCAAAATATTCAATTTGACTTATCTTCTAAGTCCTAGTTCCGACAACAATTCCGTCAAAAATTCCGAATTACTGAAGCTACTGAAGTTCTCTTTACAAAGGTTCTCTATGAAAGCATCTTAACCAAATAGCTCCCATGTTCTTTCTGTGTTCAAATAACCAACTAAACTAGTTTAAGCGCGATTTCCAAGTGAAACTACTAGCAAAACCCGAATACTCATTAAAAATCATGTAGCTTGCCAATCGGGAGTAACATGAAAAGGTACGGCGCCAATAATTGAATTGCTGTTACGGTACGCTGTTTCTAAACTTAGAGGGTCATTTCCTTATTAAATATAATTGATTTGTAACTTCTACTAGAGCTGGCGGTAAGAATTGAAGTGGAAATATGTAATATCGTGTGCAATCTTGATTAATATAAAATTAGAAATATTTGCATTCAGATAGAAAGTTTTTTGAAATATTTGCAATTACTTTATAAGAAGGATTTATTAATAACCGTAATAATTACTTATTATATTACTGATGATTAGAATTCAATTCTTGACAATTACATTCTAAATTAGAATTTTAAGAATATAATGAAAATACGCTACGCATAAAAATACATTTTAGGATAAAAAATCAGTTAATATTTTATGTTTAAAAACTTCTTAAATTCAGTACCCTCGTTGTTAATTGAATATAGAATGTTGGGTGTCGTTTATATAATTATTCTAACTGGTCCACAGAACCTGCTGACTTATCTAACCATTAAGTAACTGCAGATCATTTCTACATAACCACTGAATTCGGTCTCTAGAGGGTTGTATGTTTATATCATAATTTGACTTTTATAAAAATGATTATTCTAAATCTTATGTTTCTATAAAAATATACTTTGCTTTAAAAATTTGGATGATAGTTTTTAAAAATATGGATGATAGTTCAGCCACTTCATAAGCAACAGCTTGTTTAGAAATAAATTATGCAGTTAATGTCATAAAATATTTTCAGAAAATTCAAATAAACATCAAACGAAAGTTCTCAGTTTTAGACAATTCGATTTAAACGAAGTTAAAGTAGAGTAGCAGATGATAAAACGCCGAAGATAAAAATTTACTCTTACAAATATTTTTTTAAAAAAGAGAAGAAAGAAAGAAATTTAAAAAAAATAGTTAAAAATTTGAATAATATCATCTTTAATTTAAAAAAATAGTTTTTCATATAGTATTAATAAATATTTATTACGCTTCATTGAGGTAAAAAATTTCGTATAATTAATTCTCCGTAAAATTTTATTTGAAATTTAAGATTAAAGATATCTGTGGCAATTCACTGTAACAAAAATTCATAAACCACATTTGGCGTTATTATCGCTCAAAAAAAAAAAAAAAAAAAAAAAAGGATGCCAAATTTCAAAACGCGAAAATATATAAATTCGTGTATATCTCAGAAAATTTTGAATAAAAAAGTCTAATTTTTTGCAGGTATGCTTAGAAATACACCTACTTTAAGATGATGGTAAAAATTTTATAGGTTATAATTCAAAATTTTTTTCGAAAACTTTGTAAAAATTATTTAAAAATAGAAATTTAAAAAAATAAAACCCCAAAATGGGTAAATTGTATTTGGAATGAACCTAAATTTCGAAATGTGAAAGGAAAAATCAAAAACGTTTAATAAAAAAAGAGATATTAATAAATATTTGCCAAATTCAATTAACATTGAGGAGCTAAAATTTTGAGAGCTAATATTTTAAAAACTACTCGAGCGATTTTTACAAAACTTGGCATTCTGGCATAATTTGAGTCGTAGAATCGAAACATGGAAAAAAATTGGTATGTTATTTCAGAAAAAGTCCGATTTTGTGTCAAAATATCTATGTTAGAATAGTGCTATATATAAATCTAATATAGATCCTAAGTCGCGCTTTCGAGACATGAAAAACGCAGTTTGAATTTTCCCTGTAGAACGGCCCTGTAGAACGGGAGATACAGCACTGTCCCTCTCTTTTTTTTTTTTTTTTTTTTTTTTTTTTTTTTTTTTTTTTTGAGCAGTGTACATTGTGGACAGGTTGACAGGTTAGCAGATAAAATACGCAGAAACTAGTGAGAACATTCTTTTGTGTATTGGGACAAATTTCTAATTGTTAGAAAAGGTGCTTAAAGAGAAGGAAATCGATATAGTTAACCAAAATGTCTGGGAAGGCTTCAAATTAAAAAGACGCATAAAATATTTTGTTGAGTATTGTTGCTACAAAACATAAATGTTTTGTAGCTTTTAATGTGTAATTATCCGAATATCGTTTAAGAATCAATGTCATAAATTCCATGTATTTTAAACTGTGAAATTTTATTAGATTGGGATTTTAATAGGGCCTTTTTTAACAAATATTGTTAAAAAATAAAATTTAATAATGGCCATGTAAATCCATAATGACTAAGGTTATCTTATACCTAATTTAATTACTTATAACTAACTGCTTGCCTTTAAAAATTATCTTTGCATATTAAAGGGAGTTTTTGCCTTTCATTAACCCCTACCGTAGTCACAAGATAAAGCACAAAAATGTAAAAATTAGTGTAAAACTTATTCTTCGCATCTAGTGAGACTTAAAATAATGCAAAACAACTTCCTCTGGTGCTTTAGTGGCTTATTAAAACCTTAATGTATATTAACTGGGTCACAACCCCTGGAACTCTACATAAAGCTAACGGCGTCGGCTCAGGCAAACATCGTTAGCACGTAGGTTCCCGCGCTCTCGGCACTACCCTGGAGTAACTGTGTGCCTATTTTCGATTTTATGATGCTTCGAAGGTAGGTGAAGATCGAAAAAGTCGTTGCATATGATAAGCACGATGAGGCAATGATGGGCGTAGGAAACTCTATGGCGAATAAATTGGAGAAATTACAGATACCAGTGTGCTACCGCTGTAGCCGATTGACCAAATCAGGCGGAGTGCAAGTAAGGAGATAGCGGTGCAGTGCAAAGCATAAAAAGAAATGCCAGTGATTGCATAAGAGTCTGAGAGTCTATGTGTGACATAAGTAAATACAGTGGTGCCTCGCATAAAGAACGCCTGGCCCAGCGAACACTGCACACAACGAACTTCATTTTATGATTCATACAATGAACTTCGTTTCACACAACGAAGTCGCCCGAGCTTCCACGACCGCTTTGCCCGAGCTTCCACGACTGCTTCGCCCAAGCTTCCACGACTGCTTCGCCCGAGCTTCCACGACTGCTCCGTCCGAGCTTCCACGACTGCTTCGCCCGAGCTTCCACGATCGCTGCCGATGTATTGCATCCTTCCGCGCAGGCACTGCAGGCAGTCGTTAGTCACTGCGCTTAACTTAAGCACGTATCGCGGCAATACCTCCTTTTAAGTTAAACTCAATATCGTCCTTTTAAGTTAAAATCAGTATTTTTTTTATATCATGGCTTCTAAAAAAAGCAGGAAGGTGATTTCTGTTGAAATGAAACAGGAAATAATTAGAAGGAGTGAATGTGGGGTAAAACAGTGTGACCTCGTCAAAGAGTTTGGCCTCAGCAAGACCACCATTTTCACCATTTTGACAAATAAGGATGCAATCAAATCAGCCAAAGTAGCCAAAGGAGTATCAAAACTATATTTCATGAAAAACATAGGTCTTCAATCCACGAGGAAATGGAGAGGCTATTAGCGATTTGGATTAAGGACAGGCAGATGAAAGGTGACGTAACAACCCAAGATATTATCTGTCACAAAGCCAAGAGAATTTATGACGATCTAAAGAAAAACGTCGCTGGAAGTAGCAGCAATCAAGATAATGAAGAAGAATTCAAAGCCAGCAGGGGGTGGTTTTTTAGATTTAAGAAAAGGTGTGGAATCCACAGCGTTACTATGCATGGTGAGGCTGGCAGTGCTGACAAGAAAGAAGCAGAAAAGTTCTCTATTAACTTTCAAAAATGTATTAAGGATGAAGGATACTGCCCGCGTATTTCCAAACCCTACCCCATTTTTCGAATTTTTGACGTCATGGACAAATCGACTAGTTTCGCCTGGATGGTAATTCTTGAGCATGCGCTGAAGGGCGAGAAGTAACATAAACAGAACTTTGGCTTCAACTTGTAAACAATATTAAGTATATTGTCTGAAAGTGCATTCGTTTATGCAATTGCATAATTTTACTGTTTCTGTAATAAGAAAACTTCATTCAGATAAAATTTATTTTAATATTATTATTATCTGGTTATAGGATTATACGAAATGCTGAATACTATAGGTACTATCGTAATCTTCGCATATCCATTCCACATTGTATTTTTGCCTTATCATTGTAAAATGTATTGTATTATAAAGATTAAAGCAAAGCAAATTACTTTGTTAGAAATGTGAATGTTCTAACTGATTTTTCTTTTTTATCACTTATTATTTATTTCCGCTTTGAAAACACATTCATATTTGACAAATAATTATCTCCGCTGAAAATTTTTTGATTGGTAAAAAACTATATTTGTCAGTAATGTAATAAAAACTCACTAATCTACTGCTTCATAGATCAATATAATAACGAATTCAAAATGTTTTAAAAACATTTCTTTAATCTTTAGTTTCTGGTAGATGAAACTAATGTCATAGAGAAAAATATTTCAATAAAAAAGTTCTCTGTGTTAATTCAATAGCAAAATTATTTCTATTTCAGTGAGAAATACACTTTCAATGCTTATATAACAGAAAAATGTAACATAAGCATTTTAGAAGTTTTAAATATAAGCTAAAAGTTTACTGTACAGTTTTATGTAAGAAACGTAATAATTTACTTTCATTCATTTTAAATTGGCATATTCCTTTCCAATAGATAACTAAAATTTTTGGCAAGTTAGAGACTTAACTTGAACACACAGTATTCTGTCACTTAAAATATCAATTGTGCTTTTTCATTTAGAGATACATTGGAATTGAAAATACCAAAGGCAAAATGGGTCACAGATCCAACCTAATTCCTTATTTGGAAATTTTTCAAAAAATTTTCAGTCAGTTTTATCATATGTTGTTTTAAACAAGAAATCTGTATTATTTTCTGTAGTAAATTCTGAAAAACATGTTTCTGTTGTTTTTGTTCAATTCTTCTTGCCAAAGGATTAGCTTAGTTTTAAAAGCTTCAATATTTCTCCAATTGTATGAGGTTCTTAAATTTTTTGCTATTAAATATGAAGCTTTTAAGATGCCTGTAAATCCTTCTCAGGAACTGTTGTATATTTTTTCAAAAATACATTTTAATTTTTCATGCTTTTAGCTCATTCCTTAAAAAAATTCTTCAGATTTATTTACTTAATCTTTATGTTTAGTTTCTGAGGTACTTTTCCGTTTCACTGGCGCAAATCTCGCCAAGCAGACTTTGTTGCCAACAACATACAATATAAACATAAAAAATGTTAACAAACATTATTTCTAAGAATTTTTTATTTTGAAGGCATAAACATTTTAATATCTTTTAAAATTTTGTAGAAAGCCAATAAATAAAGGCAGTAAATTTGTAAAAAGACATTAAGAATTTACTGTTTTCATAGTTCAACATCCTCATTTGTTGGTTCGTATCACGTGACCCCACCTGATCTCATCTCATGTAAAGAACGTTACAAAAATCTAATTCTCTCGGTAATTATCTACATTAATGACAACTTAAATCTTAATTTGGAATACAAGTTTAAATGCAAGAATTATTTCAATTTGTATGAATAGTTTACTCAGAAATTATGCAAAACCGCAGTGCTTTACTACGCTATTGCATTCTCATTAGAATTGATGAATTTAACCCTTGATTTTTGCCTTTTCTATGTTTTCGCCTTCGGGTGAGTGGTGTGATTGCATTCTAATTGACTGAATTACCGTGAATGGTCTTAGAGCATAAAATTTAACTATCTTGTAAAATTCTATGTAATTTAATTATTATTCTATTTAATTACAATAAATCTGATAAGAAATGGCTGCGACTTGTTTTGTAAATGAGGCGTAAAAGGTTGCCAGCGAAGATATTCCGTTTGGCATCAGTTGTACCATTGTTGACAACTTTATCGTTTGCGCCGGTAAAACGGAAAAGTACCGTTTTTAAATGTTTTTAATTTCACAGTTTTCATGCTTTCCATGTGCCAAGTTTTCACTGCATTTAACACACAATGGATATTTATTTTCCATTAATAATACAACATGTAAAACAGTATAACAGTAAACATGTAAACAACTGAAAAAAAGTTTAAGAAGCCCTGTTTTAGACCAATCAGTTTCCTGACGCCAACCCATTTTTTTGCCTGGTTTGTTTCTCAGCCGAATTATGTTTCTGTGGGAATTTTTCTATATTTTTACTGTTTCAGCTGAATGGCGTGTATTTAATTATGGCAAAGCACACGAGGGCGATCTGCCTAAGGGGAGGGATGCCTTCATGGAGGACTTTCTAAGAGAACTGGCTCGTATACACGTTACACATGGGGAAAACACCCATGCAGCCAGCCCGTTCGCAGGATTCGAACCTTGGACTGAACTACCAGTGTTCAACGACTTTACCGCTCGGCCGCTGGTGGGCCCCATTTCAGCTGAATGGAAAAACACGCTAAAATGTTTCAAATGCCTATTAAGGGAAGAGGATCAAATGCCCCACATTATTATTATCTCTATTTATCTCCTGTTTCAATTCTGAGTTGAATTATGTTTTTTGATAGAATTTTTCCATATGACTTATTTCAGTTCAACAAAAAATCAACTTTTAAAATATTGAAAAGCATGTACTAAAATATTTCAAAATGAAAATGTGGGATAAATAAATATATAAATTACTTTTCTCTAGGAGTGTAGGAGTTCTTATATATATATATATCTAAAGAAATTTAGAACCAACTTTTCACAAAGACTAAAAAATTGAAGTTCAAATGATCTTCATTAAATCCTATAAATGTAGAATACGAATACTTTAAAATGTAAAAACTAACACATTGCCTGCCGCGTGCATTTTATGTGATTTGCCCATGACGTCAACTTGAAATTTTTATTATGCGATATATATTATGTTGAAATATTATCTGCAGAACATAATGTTATATATAATCGTGCTTAATGCATTTTTCATGCTGGGGGTCACCGGCGACCCCCAAACATTTGTATACCATTTTTGCGATTTATAATTTAAATTTTTACGATTTATTATTCTTCAAATCATTATAGTAACAATGGTACTATTTAAAAATTTATCAGTATCGATATTTATTCTAATTATGTATTTTACTATTGATCACATTGCCGGTGGCACCCACGGTGCTGTAGCCAAGTCGTGTCGGTCACCGGTGGCCCCCACAGCAGTCAACATGTTAAAATAAACCATCACAACAAAAACCAAAAAATAGTATAAAAGAACAAGAAAGGCGAGGAATTCAACCAACTTCAACATAATATCGTCAAGAGGAGGTATGTCAAATTTAATTACATTTCACCTTCTGAAACAAAATCCTTGCTTTTCTGTATCCATAATCAGTTGATGAACCATTTCAATGTATTTTTTATCTAATAGTTCACCCGAAAATTCTAGTCCTCCTCAAAGCGAAGGAAAATCATTAAAAATATCTTCCGATTTAAAAATATTTTTCTAATCTAAAATGAATCTTAAAAAAAAAAAAAAAAAAAAAAAAAAAAAAAAAATGAAAACGCCCTTAAAAATGTAGAAAAAATTAAAATCCTGCAATGGAAAATCTTTGAAAGTTCAAAATAATCTTAACACAAAAAAGTAAAGTAAAAAAAGTTCTAGTAAAAAAAAAAAGTTCTAGTAAAGTAAAAAAAGTTCTAGTAAAGATAAGACAATACATCTTTGTCTGTATTGTCTTATCTTTACTAGAACCTCTTATCAAACAGCAGTAGCAAAGGAAAATGGGGGGGGGAGAAAAATCATTAAAAATATCTTCCAATTTAAAAAGATTTTACTAGTCTAAAAAGAATATTTGATATTCTACATTTACAGAATTTTATCAAGTTAATTTGAACTTGAATTCTTATTCTTTCTGAAAAATTGGTTCTACATTTCTTTCTTTATATATTTACTGATCAATTTTTAGCAGCATAATGCACAAAAATTTTTGGAAGGTTTATAAATTTTCCTTTAAAAAAATTATTTGTATATACATAGTTCAAACGCATCTGTATACAGTGGAATATGTTTAACGCGAAAACGCTCAAGACGAAATATCGATTAACACGAAATAAAGCAACAGTCCGCACAAACTACTATGTATTTTCATGCATTTTGTTTCTTTTAATACTAAATATAAATCACTTAACATGAAAAGATATCCTTTCTGGAAATGAACAAAATATAGAAAACATTGGCATCGCAGACGAGATTTAAGCGGGATGTGAAATGAAAGAGAGGTGGTTTCACATATTTCGTAGAAAAGAGGCTAATGTGGCTTTGAAATACCTTGTGACACGAGCCAGTTTTGTTTATCTACGTTACTTTCGCTTTTCACCTCTACAAACATTTCATCTCTCATCAGTTAGCTTTGGATTTCGGGGACGAGTTCATGGCAGTGCGAGTAAAAATTAGTGAGTTTGGCTCATATGTTGCACTGCATGGAATTCAGCGACTCAAAGGATGAATGAAAATTATTTTCATTACACACAATTCTCAAAAGTATCAGATTCTTTGGCGCCAAAAGAAATAGAGAAGTAGGATATTGAAACTGAGCTGACACTTAATAAAATGTTTGAGAAAGTTTCTGTATTAATGAACTGTCCTACTGTACTATCGGAAGAATTTGTTGCAGTAGTTTATGATAATGTGTGTACAGCCCCAATTATGGCGGACAAAGTTATTTTGGAATTTGTTCAAAGCTAAAAAAATATCATTGCTGCAGATTCTGATGACGAAAATAAAATGAATAATGCAATTCCGGTTCCCACATCATCCGAAATGAGGAACATCATAAAAAGTATGGACAGTTATTTAGACGCACATTCCAATGGTGAAATGAATAACCAAATGTTCGACATTGAACAATTTGATGCTAAAAAAGACAATGCAAAGAAAAATATCAGATTATTTTCCCAAAACTCAATAAATGTTTTTCAAAAAACTTGAAAATTTTGTATTAAATTTCATTAAGTTCTTATGAATGTTTTTGTTTCATCGATTTTTATTAAATGCATGCATATATACATATCTATGTAAATAAAATATACTCTAGTAAGCTTAATTTTGTTAAATATATATATTAATATTCTTTAACACAAAAAAATATTTCAGTCCCCTCAATTTTGTGTTAAATGATTCTCACTGTATATCTATTGCACATAAATCCCTTTCTTACATAAAATATAAATGTATGCATAAAATAACTAAATAAATTGTAAAGGAAGTTTAATTAGCAATTATGAAATCTTAAAAAAGTAGTATAAAATTTATAATGGCAAACATTAAAATAGATGAAAGTAAAATTTAAATTATAGAATGTACTTTATAAAATTAATAAAAAGTGGTTAAAAATATATATTTTAATTACTTAAAACATGGAAGTTATTTGGCAGAGATTGTTGAATGTAAAATTACTACTTAAAATTTTCAGATTATTGTTGTTCATATTTAAAGTCTTAACTTGCAGTCTTAATCTACATAACAACCATTGTAAAAATCATCCGTTATCATAATCCAAAGATCAGCAGCATACATTTTTTTTCAAAATCGTGTATAATATTAAATATTGGCTTTTGATTGTCAAGTTGATGCAAATAAGATGAACTGTTTTTATGATTTTAGACTAGTAGTTTATTCTTCCATTCACTTATTACAGTATTTCATTTTTTATATGCTCGATTATCCAAAATTTCAAGAGCTTTCCGGATATTTTTTTAGTTGAGTTTTTACTGTACAGTCATTTCAGTATTTACATCGTCAAAATTGCACAGACACATACTTGAAGTGAATTTACTTTTACAGCTAATCACAGGAACTGGAAAACGAAAAAGTACTTATTCAGAGATTGTACTTCTTTTTCGTTCATGAAAATCAAAGTTCATTACACAAATGTGCAATCACACTGCACAAGCATGTATGGAAATTCTTAATACACTTAGTAATCCTGATAATTGATTACACATTTAGTAAATAAATCAGAAAATAATGTATAACAAATGAATAAAGTAGTTAAGCTTTTATAAAACAGAGCATAATACTACAGTTACAAAGATATTTAATGTTATAAAAGTTAGGTTATCAGGGTCAATGTTCCTTCTTACCTTCTTCGGGAACATACAAGGACCTGACTCAAAACAGAGAGCTTACTAAAGCTATGTTCACTAATTGTGGTAAGTAGACAGGATACAGACGAAGGGTATACAAAACCCTTTATTTTTCTCTATATACAATAACTTCCGTACTTCGGAATACACTGACCCGCCACTTGGGGTCTAACGTAAAAGTATAAAAAATAAAACTAAACTCTAATTTAACTTTAGAATACTAAACGTGGAAGATTGGCCTTATATTAACAGGAAGGCGTATGTAGTACAGATAACTGAGAACACTACAATACGTTTAAAAGTTATCAAGAGGATTAAAACCTCTGGCCTGGAAGGCAACAAGCAACTGCGTAACTTCTAAGGTAAGCGGCCTGCTTCGAACTCACTGCTTCCTCTCTCTCGCTTGGCAAAAAGCTACAACTTAAATACTTGGCGTTCGCCAGACAAACTTTGCATAAAAACCTTAACGCTTATAATTCTGGCCGGAAGTAGAAAATAAGAAGTGATAGTAAAGATTTAAAATAAAATAAACGTTAGTAAAACTTAAGATCCTTACATACTTCCCGCCAGAGTTAATTAGTTTGAAACTGAGGTCTAAAACGACCTTGTTGAAAACTTTTAGCTCTAGAATCTAACGCGAGGCCAATCTTTTACAAACATACTTCGCTAGAAACTAAAAATTTAAAAGAAAGAATTTTTTTTTTTTTTTTTTTTTTTTTACAATAGCAGCTCCCAGGATATACAACAATCTAAACAGGAGCTTTTATTCAAATCTGGTTCCTTCCAGAGATCTAGAAGGAAAACTAGTTTAATGAAATGTTACACAATGAAATGGCAAGTAACATGCATATTTATATTTCTCTTAACATTCTTATTTCATTCATGACTGAGGTCTAAAACGACCTTGTTGAAAACTTTTAGCTCTAGAATCTAACGCGAAACCAATCTTTTACAAACATTTCTCACTATAAACTAGAAAATTTAAAAAAAAAAAATTTGTTTTTACAATAGCAGCTCCATGGACACCCAATTTTTCATCTGTACTGCATCTAAACAGGAGCTTTTATTCAATTCTGGTTCCTTCCAGAGATCTGGAAGGAAAACTAGTTTAATGAAATGTTACACAATGAAATGGCAAGTAACATATACAATTATACTTCTCTTAACATTCTTATTTCATTCATGACTATTTTAATTATCTCTCCCCGTGCTCTCTGACATGTGTTGTAAAAGAACACCAAACACGAATGTGTTTCTGTCTACGTGTTCCACACTTCCTCCTACAATCAAAACACTAACGTGTTAAAATTCAACATGCCAAGACCTCTTAACACACCCTAATTTCAACTCTAAACCCTGAGGTACTATTCTGAAAGTGTCTAACTCTAAAGTGTAGCGTCAGAGAGCCTAACTACATCATTCAACCTTTAACACATATTCGCCATGCTTTAGTCTTTTTACAGTCACACGAATAAAAAAATTTTAACATTCACTTTTACCATATCACGGTATTTCTTAACATTTAAAATAACAGTTCACATTGTATATAAGAACATATCAACATGCCGTTAATTTTACACATTTGAAAACATACATTAGTAGTACATTGTTAACTTCTATTCTTTTCAAAGCAAGTGCCAATTCTTTCTACATTGAAATACTACATTTCAAAAAGTCTTTCAGACTAAAACTTCTCTCTTAGTAGAATGTTTTAAATAAAATTTATACAATAACTTTTTTTCAATATTTAAGTATTTACACAACGCTATTATACATCAACTTTAGTTTTACGCGGGAGTAATTTAAAAACATAATACGAAAATCGGTAACAACTCATTTCTCGCCCTTTGGCGATAAAGGTAGACCTCGCATGAGGTAAAACTTCTTGAAATCTGCCACTTGCAGTAAGAATGAAAGATTAACTTAAGTTTGCAAAGTAACATAAAATTTTACTTATCTTTGTGATATTCGGACATCCTTTTCTGGGCCCAGTCTTTAAAGGTATTGCAGATAGTTGTGTGATTTATCCTCCTTCTTGTACGGGCTCGCCCTTCAGTGCCTTCCTCTGGAAGCTTCCTTTTTTCACCAGTTCGGTCACCCTTGAATACCTTCTTTTTCTCCTCTGCTTGTGGTCTTGGCCGTTTGATGGCAGCTGGTCTTGGCGGAACCGGGAAACTTCTTTTGTGTTCCTGCTTGGACCTCGTTGCTGGCCGTTCAAATTTTCCTTGTAACTTTTCCTCCGCTGCTGATGGCCCTTCCGCAGTTCGGCTACATTTACTGCGGAGAGTCCTGTCGGATGAGTCGATCTTCCGTTTTAGAGCCGGGTTATACTTGCCGTCATTTCTCCTGGTTCTCTTCACATACGTCGTCCTTCTCCCTTCTTCATTCTGGGGGTGTTCGTGAACTCTCTTTTCTGGACGGTGGAACGGCTTCTTTTTCTTGCTACCTTCAATTTTTCCGCTGGGCAATTTTCTTTTCACTTGCTCCTGCCTCTTATTGGCTTGCCCTTGTACTTGTCGTTTTTCCACCTCTGGAGCTTGTGCCTGCGGTGTCTGCCGTGCCGGATCCTGCAAAAGATCTGAAAAGATTTGCATTTTATTACGATCGAAGTAGGGCTTGATTTGATCAATGTTTGCGGAACAGGTTTCACCATTTCTGGCTTTTAACACTACAACAGCGTGAGTTATTTTTTCTATAACATATGGTCCTTCAAATCGTGGAAAAAATTTGGCAGTTTTATCTTCTGGTGCTGAAGAAAGTGAATGCTTAATTTTTAAAACTTCATCCCCTACTTTATAAGTTACTCCCCGTCGTTTCAAATCATAATATAGCTTCTGTTTTCTTTGTGCTACTTCCGTATTCTTTTTTGCTTCTTTTATTAGTTTTTCTATATCACCCATTTTAAATTCTGGGGCTCTTTGTTGCACATAAAATAATTTATCTAACGGCGTTATAATCTTTCTGCCTAGAAATAACTCAGCAGGAGTTTTGCCCGTTGTATCATGTTTTGCGGTCCTAAGGGCGAAAGCAAATTCATTGACATAGTTATCACAGCTTTTATGAAAATTTTTAACATAACTACGGATAATTTTCACTATATTTCTATTGACCCGTTCCGCTATATTTGATTGCGGCCGATACGGGACCATTTTTAAATGACGTATGCCCAGTTTTTGGCACATGTCTTCAAATATATTACTTACAAATTGAGGACCATTATCCGATATAACTTTTAGGGGCGCCCCGTATTTTAAAATATATTTATTTAAAATAGAATCAGTAACTAATTTCGCGGAGGCTCGTTTTAAGGGAACAATTTCGGTCCATTTACTAAAATGATCAACCATAACCAGGAGATAGCGACTTTTATTTAACTGACTTTTTGGGAAAGGGCCCAATAAATCGATGCCAATTATTTCATTTGGAAATTCGGATTTAATACTATTTAGAAACCCGGCCGGGCGGAAATTAATATAATTAACTGCTTGACATGTTGGGCAGGACTGGACATACGCCCTTGTTAACTTTTGCAGTTCAGGAAAGTAGACTGCCTCGCGTACGCGTTGGATAGTTTTTCGAATACCAGCATGAGAAGCTAAAGGGCTGTCATGGAGCTCCTGCAGGATATTTAATCTAAGACTAGCTGGGATAACAGGTCGAAATTCGTTGTTGGAATTCGTAGTTTTTGTATAGAATAATAGACCATCTATTAGTTCGTAATGGGCCGCCCTATTTCTTATCGCTACAATATCTTGGTGGCTAAAATTTTCAGGATCCTTCAAATACTCATAAATGCTTCCAAACTCAGGATCCTTACCCAGTTCGGTTATTACAGTTTCTCGGGAATTTATTGTACATGCTGTAAGCATTGCCACCTTTACGGTATTACCTTGCTCGTCTATTTTAATTCTTGATAGGGCATCTGCTACGATATTTTCTTTTCCAGGGGTATGCTTGATTACCAGATTATATTCTTGCAGCTTGAGTGCCCATCTTATTAACCTTGGGGATAAATTTTTCCCTGAGTACAATCTAGTTACCGCCGCATGATCAGAGTACACTGTTATCGGCGCCTTTCCAAAATAGACTCGGAACTTTTGCACTGCTAACAGAACTGCAAGTGCCTCTCTCTCGGTCGCGGAATAGTTTCTTTGTGTTTGATTTAAAGTTCGGCTAAAAAATGCCACGGGCTGCTGATTTTGCGAAAGTACCGCTCCTACCGGATAATCCGAAGCATCCGCTGAAATTTCTAAATTCTCATCCTTTTCAGGAAATTTCAACACAGGGGCTTGCGTTAATGCTTGTTTTAATTTTTCGAAAGCACTATTGACTTCGGCCGTCCACGAGAATCTTGCCTTTTTCCTTTTTAATTTTAACAATGGTTCAGCAATAGCTGCAAAATTTTTTATAAAGGACCTATAATATGAACAAAGTCCTAGAAAAGAAGAGAGCTTCTTTGCCGTGTTTGGAGTCGGATACTTTTGTACAGCGATTATTTTTGATTCATCTGTCTCGATCCCTTTTTGAGATATTTTGTAACCTAAATATTTTAATTCAGGGGCTGCAAATTCAGGCACTTTTCGATATTAACTTTTAGACTAGCCTCATTTAATAATGAAAACACCTGTCTTAAATCCTGTACATGTTGGTCCAGATTATCACTAGTAATAATGATATCGTCTAAATAGATAAATGTGGACTTTCCAAGAACAGGTCTTAACACAATGTCCATGCATCGCTGAAATGTTGCCGGGGCCCCTGAAAGGCCAAACGGCATACGCAAAAATGCATAAGTGCCAGACTTGGTTATAAAAGCAGTCTTAGGCACGTCCTCAGGCCTCACCCCTATTTGAAAATAACCAGTCGTTAAGTCTAAAGTCGTCATAAATTTGGTTGATTTTATGTTCCTGAGAATTTCTTCTATAATCGGTAACGGATATACCGGATATTTAGTTATGGAGTTTAATTTACGGTAATCAATAGCGAATCTCAATCTTTTTGGATGCGTCAAAGGATAGTCATTATTTTTCTTACATAAAACCACCGGGCTAGCATAACTACTTGAGATGGGCGTTATGATCTTTTTACGTAGCATATCGGTAATATGCCATTCTATACTTTTTTCCTTATTCTTATCATACCGGTATGGTTTTTGACGAACTGGCATTGCATCTCCGGTGTCAATACTATGGTTAGTAACCTGAGTAAATCCTGGAATATCACTAAATAACGAAGCAAATTCACTTACCAGTTGTCGGATTCTTCCTTGCTCGTCATTAGGGAGGTGGTCAAGTTTTAACATCGGCGGTTCAGCGTTTTCTGTACGAACTGGTTTCATTGTCAGCTTAAGGGACGCTTCATTAAAATCCAGCGTAGCTTGTGCTTCTGAAAGAAAATCTATTCCTAAAATTAAATGTGCTTGCAGATTCTTTACTATAAAAAACATCACCTTTACTTGTTCGTCCTTGATACGGATATACAAAGGTACTTTACCTACGCACTTACATTTTTCTCCTTGCGCCGCTAACACTGTCGTATTATCCGCATTATATATGCGGTATTTGCGAAAATACTTCCTAAAAAACTCTTCTGCCACACAGGAACACTGCGCGCCGGTATCCAGGAGTGCGGTGGCTGGGATATTATTCACCAAGACTTCAATCTTCGGAAGAGTCAAATTTTTCACCATTACTGTATTTAACTTGTAGGAAGAGGGGTTTTCGTGGCCTTCGGATTTCCGCACCCTCTCGTCAGCAGAAATCCGTTTTAGTTTAAATTATTTTTCCTTTCCGTGCTTTCCTTCTTTTTCCACTGGCCTTGAGACTTTTTTCCTGGGTTGCTATTGAACTGTCGACATTCGCCGGCTGTTTTTGAATGCTCGGGTTTCCTTGCCCACTGATTCGCTTTTTCTCCGTAGCCGTGTGCTTGAGTTTGCTGTAGTCTTGGCGTACCAAATTGGTTTCGCTGTTGATATTGGCGTCTTCTTTCGACGTCCGCCGTTCTTCTACTTTCAAACTGGATTGCTAGCTCAAATAACTTTTCCAGTGTAGTCGGATTTCTCAATTCAATAAAGTCTTGCACTTGGGGTAGTAACCTCGGCAAAATCACTTGAATTATTTCAGGATCCGGACGGTTTCCATACAAGAGCTTGAAAACGTGAATTTTTCTTAAAATAAAGCTTGAGAGGTTTTCAATTCTTTGTTGATATATACTGAAAAGTTCCGTTTCTAATTTCGCACGATCCCTTACAACAGGGAGGGCTTTTAGTAGGGCAGTCTTGAAATTTTCGTAAGTATAGGTGGGACTTTCTGCTTGACCCAAGAGACTTCTGCCTATACATTTGAACCAGTTAAGCGCTTGGCCCCTCAAAGCGCTGGTAGCTAAGGTAACTTTTTGAAACTCGTGCACGGGGTAGAGCATGAAGTGGTCATCCAGTTTTTCCAAAAAACTGGTTACCGGTGAGTTTCCATTAAATGTCGCTTCTGGTTTCATCGAAGCGCGCATGGTCTGGACGATGTAACCAAATCCTTCCAGGGTGGCAGCTAGCATTTCTGGATTCTGAGCCGTTTCTGCAGGCAGCACAGGTTCTTCTTGAAACTCGGCCATGGTTATTCTTCTTCGTTGGGCGCCACTATCAGGGTCGATGTTCCTTCTTACCTTCTTCGGGAACATACAAGGACCTGACTCGGAACAGAGAGCTTACTAAAGCTATGTTCACTAATTGTGGTAAGTAGACAGGATACAGACGAAGGGTATACAAAACCCTTTATTTTTCTCTATATACAATAACTTCCGTACTTCAGAATACACTGACCCGCCACT
This sequence comes from Stegodyphus dumicola, assembly GCF_044657685.1. Taxonomy (NCBI): domain Eukaryota; kingdom Metazoa; phylum Arthropoda; class Arachnida; order Araneae; family Eresidae; genus Stegodyphus; species Stegodyphus dumicola. Next base: position 156,931,406 of record NC_140773.1, read on the forward strand.
TGGGGTCTAACGTAAAAGTATAAAAAATAAAACTAAACTCTAATTTAACTTTAGAATACTAAACGTGGAAGATTGGCCTTATATTAACAGGAAGGCGTATGTAGTACAGATAACTGAGAACACTACAATACGTTTAAAAGTTATCAAGAGGATTAAAACCTCTGGCCTGGAAGGCAACAAGCAACTGCGTAACTTCTAAGGTAAGCGGCCTGCTTCGAACTCACTGCTTCCTCTCTCTCGCTTGGCAAAAAGCCACAACTTAAATACTTGGCGTTCGCCAGACAAACTTTGCATAAAAACCTTAACGCTTATAATTCTGGCCGGAAGTAGAAAATAAGAAGTGATAGTAAAGATTTAAAATAAAATAAACGTTAGTAAAACTTAAGATCTTTACAAGGTAATTTAGTAAATTTCAGTTTTTCACCAAAGCGATGAAACATTGTGATAGTTATGAAGTTCCTTATATATATAATATATATAATATATATATTATATATATATAATATATAATTATTATTATATTATAAATGAACTTTATTGCTGTTTTAAGCAATTAAACAACTGTCCAAGTTATTTTAATACTTTTGAAATATATACACTATAAGAAACATTTATTAATCTATTTGTCAACCTTGATTTTGGCGTAAAAGTCTGAAGAATGCTTCGTAGTTTTTAAGCACACGGAAGCACTGCAATTGTTTCTTATTCCTTGATCTGAAGTTTTCTGCAAGTGTTTTTTTTTTAATTAAAATATCTGTGTTGGCACACATACAATTTATGTATAGTGACTTCAGATGTGGATAATATTCTCGAACACTATCGTTTGTTTTACTGGCGTCGCTGAATTTTGCGATGAATGCATCACATTTATTGCCGCGTATCACGTTCCAAATTTTTCATACTGTTAATGTATACATCAGCAGTGAATTATTCTCCTCTTTCCTCAAATACCCTACGGCGATAAACAATAACCATTCACTAAAAATATTGCGTAAATTTCCACTCATAATAATTTAAATTGCGAAAATCTCACAATTAGCACATAAACACACTATTCAGAACCACAATTCTTTCGAAAGCGCGCCGTAGTATTCAAAAGTGGGGTACGCCGTCTTGCCAGGTGAAACTAGTCGATATTTCCGTGACGTCAAATATTCGAAAAGTGGGGTAGGGCTTGGAAATACGCATACTGCCCACAACAAGTGTTCAATGCCGATGAAACGGGTCTTTTCTGGAAAAGAATGCCGAGCAGAACCTTCATTACAAAAGATGAGAAGAAATTGCCAGGACACAAAGTCATGAAGGACAAACTTACCCTTATGTTTTCGTCTAATGCCAGCGAGACCTCAAGATCAAACCTCTATTGGTTTATCACTCTGAAAATCCAAGAATTTTCAAGAAAAGTAACGTTATTAAGTCCAAACTGCCCGTGCATTGGAAGTCCAATCAAAAAGCCTGGGTGACCCAAGTTATCTTCAACGAATGGATTCTGGAAACCTTTGCTCCTGCCGTGAAGAAATTCTTGCTGGAAAAAGAACTGCCGCTCAAAGCCCTTCTAATACTTGACAATGCCCCTTCTCACTCAAAAGACCTAGAGGAAATATTGCAGGAAAATTATCCTTTTATCAAGGTGCAGTATTTGCCACCAAACACCACATCCCTTCTTCAGCCAATGGATCAGCAAGTTATTGTGAACTTTAAAAAACTCTACACTAGAGCCCTCTTTAATAAGGTGTTTGAAGAATGCGAGTTTGGTGGAGACAATATGATTGTCCTAAAGTTTTGGAAGGAGAAATTTAATGTCCTTATGGCAATACGACTTATACAGAAGGCCTGGGAAGAAGTGTCACAAAGGACCCTCATTTCTGCTTGGAAGATGCTTGTGCCTTCGTGGACCCAGGAAGAAGCAGTAGTTGATGACACAGAAGTAGTGAAGGACATCATCACAGTGGCCCAAAGGTTGGAATTAGAGGTAGAGGAGCTTATTGAGGAACACGAAGAAGAGCTGACAATTGACGAGCTCCAAGCACTTCTGGTCCAGTAACAGGACAATGCTCAAAGGGAAGCGTCATCTGATTACGAGGAGCAACAATCAAACAAGCAACCAATCCCAACTGCTGACATCAAGAACATCCTGGTCAAATGGAAAGCAGTTCAGGAGTTTACCAATGCCCACTATCCGGATTCAGCTGAAGCAAACAGGATCAACGATCTTTACTCCGATACTCTTGTCCGTTATTTCCGGCAGATGTTGGAGAAAAGAGAAAAACAAACGACTTTGGACAGGTTTTTCATGAAACCATCGGCCAAAAAGCAGAAAATGGATGAAGATGTGCAAGATTCGATAGACTCTACTTAGTCTGTCTTAAAATTAAAAAAATGTGTGTTTTTTTTTTAAAAAATTATGTTTTTAGATGTATCTAAATAAAAATAATAACAAAAAATTTATCTTTTTTTAAGTCATCTTAGCATATTTTATGCTAAATTACGAATTATTTTTTTTAACATGTATTGTTATGGGAAAACGCGTTTCACATAACGAACTTTTCGCATAACAAACTTGCTCCTGGAACGAATTAAGTTCGTTGTGTGAGGCACCACTGTAGCTAAATCTGACTACCGGCGTCAGGCAGAGCCCAGGTAACTTTTCAGAACTTCCAACCGTGCCTACATCAGGCCTTTCATTTTTTTTTCTGATTAGCAGGTCTCTCTCTAGGTAAGTAGTGGCAGTGACAACAGCAGCCTTTTGTTGTGAATCATGCTGATTATGATTATACTTCTCATTTTAACCTATGCCGCTTGACATAAGTACTGCTTACTATTTACTAAAGTTCTAGACTGAGCAAGTATGTGGCAAAATGACATATAAAATAAAATCAACATAAAACTAACTGTTAGTAAAACGTAAATAAAATGTCACTTATCTCCTTTCTAGTTGTAAAATATATAATACTCTTTGATAAATTTCATATATTTTATTCTCAGACTTAATAATAATTATGTTAATTAAGTCATGTTTAATAATAATGCATCCTACTTACGGATCTATTTTATTTTTAGGATGGTATTACAAAAGTGAAATTCAGGCATAGATAATATTTTTAATTGAATTTATTCAGTTCCCATTCGCTCATAGATCCTTAATTTTTTTCCTTAATGGTCCTTAAAAGTACTTAATTTCCGTGTGCAGATATGTGTACGAACCCTGATAGTAATGTTGTTATAATGGTCTTCATGCTTAGCTTTTTTTTTAATTTAACTATTCATTAATTTCAGCAAAACATTTACATGATTACTTTAATTAACAAAAAATATTTTTAACACACTTTGATATGGAATAATCTTTTGCACGCCAGTGAACTCTATTAAATTTTCCAGTCTGGTTTAAACATCTTAACTATTATTGATGTAATTTATACAAAATGCAATTGGTATGCTTTAATTATTTAATTTATGATATTATTATAATAAATAAAAGATGTTTGTAATGCTAATATGTATGTTTACCCATGCCTTTTATTTTCTTTGTTAGTTCTCGCATTTATTACTTTTATTCAAGTAATTAGCCTGCTTGTTAGATATTTTTTACTTATTTTTGTGATATGTAACTTGGCTACAATCGGCTTCGAAAAGTTAAATTGTAATCCTGTAGGCAACAGGGAAAGAAATTTTGATTCGCGCAGTTGGACTACAGCAGGACCCGGGGGAGATTTTCATTCGCGCAGTTGGAGTACACCCTTAGAGTTATAGGAGATATACACTGGTGTGCAAAAATTAAGGACGAAGTCGAAAAATTAGCATATCAGCTGAACGAAGAGGCAGAGCGGACAGAAAGACCAATCAGGAGATTAAGGTGATGTACGGTAGCACATGCGCAGATATGCAGGTAGACGTAATGGGGGAGTGTCTGAGTAGTATAAAGCATGTTGTCGGTGTAAGATCAGTATTTCTGGCAAAGAGATTGCACGCCGTATAGCAGTTAAAATCACACCGAGTTGCTGCCTCAGCGAGAAATGGCGAATAATCAATCTGTTAGACGACATCTGGATGCTTTTACCCGAGGTCGAATCACTGGGAAGTTGGAGGAAGGCCGCAGTGTGACAACTGTGGCTGCAGAGTTCGGAATTTCTCACAGCATCGTTTCATGACTTTGAAGACAATTTCAAACTACAGGAACAGCTATCCGGGGGTTTAGTAGTGGTCGGCCACGAGGAACCACACCCGCAGATGACCGGTACATTGCCTTACAGGCCAGAAGAAACAGGCGGCAGACAGCGGGAGAAATCGCTAGACACACGACACAGGCGACTGGACGACCGATATCGCGTTTTACCGTGGCCAGAAGACTGCACGGTGGTGGTCTGTTAGCACGACGCCCTGTACGGTGTGTACCTCTAACGCCTGCCCATCGGAGAAGGCGTTCTCTGTGGTGCCGGGAACACTGGAATTGGAGAGACAATGAATGGGGACAAGTACTCTTTACAGATGAGAGCAGATTGAGTCTGAGTAGCGATTCTCATCGCATAGTCATCCGGAGAGAGCGGGGAAGCCGCAATCATCCCTCGAACATCATTGAAAGGGACAGGTATGGAGGTGGCGGTGTTCTCGTTTGGGGAGGCATCATGCTTGGTAGTCATACAGACCTTCACATCTTCAACGCAGGTTCAGTCAACGGGACCCGTTATTGTAACGAGATTCTTCTTCCATACGTGCGTCTTTTTAGAGGTGCTATGGGTACACAGTTCCTTTTTATGGACTACAATGCACCATGTCATCGCACAGTAGCTGCCGAACAACTCTTAGAGAGTGAGGATATTGAACGTATGGATTGGCCGGCACGATCTCATGATCTCAATCCCATCGAGCATGTATGGGATTTTCTAGGCAGACGCTTGGCAGCTCGTACCTTACCACCAGTAACGATTCCGGAGCTTCGATTGTCGCTGCAAGACGAATGGGCAGCAATGCCTCAACAACTCATTGACACCCTCATTCTCAGCACGGGCAGACGCTGTGAAACCTGCCTAGCAGTCAGAGGAGATCATATCCCCTATTAAAGACCGGATGTTTCTTGCTGGACACCCATCACAGGGATGTTTCGGCCTTCAGTCGCATTGCGCTCCATGCTACATTTTCAGTAAAGCTTCTTTTTATCCCTCTGATTTCTCTTTTAGTAAGTGTTGCGTGTTGCTTACATTACTTAGCTACATATCCTTACGTATTGGGGATCTTACGGTATTAAATGTGTTAATTGGAAAGCTTTTGTATAAAGTTATATTGAAAAAACCGTCTCGTCCTTAGTTTTTGCACACCAGTGTACATTACGGTGGGTGGGGAAAATGAAAAACAAAGTTTCGGAAGCTTTAGTGTGGAAACGGTGCCTAGTGTAATAAGAAGAAAAGCGGCATAAAAAAAATTAAAATCATTTAACATCTTTTCACGCAAAAAAAATCGCGCTTTTTTCATAAATTTTTAAATTAAATACGCTTTAGTTTCTTATGCTTGTTTTATTGTTTAAATAACCGAAATAAATTAAATTCTGGTCAATAGTCTAATTTTTTCCATTGTCACAGTGTTTTCGAAAAGCATAAATTTACCTTCTTTTTACAATTTTCACTGTGCAGCACAAAACGACCCAGAACTTGCAGCGTGGAGGTGGTTGCACGTCGAGTTCCACCCATACCCTACCCAAACAACCATCCAATTATAAAATGTGGTATTTATATTATATTTATAACTTATATTTACATTGTACTTACGTCAGTGGTGTAGTGAGCATAGCTGGCGCCCCCCGGTCAAATATAGAGTAATATAATATAGAATAAACTCGTATACGAATATAATACAAATAATAATAGAATGCAGTGCCTTCCTTTACTCTATAATATATTATGAATAGGCACTACCTAACTACGCTTCTGCAAAAAAAAAAAAAAAAAAAAAAAAAAAAACTATGCTTTTTTTAGGGATAAATAAGGACAACAGGCTCAGGTTAGGCTTTAAGTTTCAGAGCAAAAAAAAATCTAGTTAAAAAATTGACTAGAATTGGATTCGGAAATTGTGTGTCAGTGGAAAAAGCAGGCATACGGTCATCTAGAACTTGTTAAAAAGCTATTATTTTATACATTATTTAAAAAAAAAACACAGTTTTTAAACAATGAAGAAAATCCACCTTTCTTATATATAAGTGTGTAACGTTGCGCGCCTCCAACTTGCACGCAACCAAGAGGTGACTGTGAAAACTGGATAAAAGACAGAGTCTTGGGAAGGGTTTAAGTCCCTTTTTATTCAACGTAAAAATTTACAATTGCGTGCTCTTGACGCTCACAGACTGCGCCAACTCAATAAAAATAAAAATAAAAATAATAACCTGAAAAGAAACTAAAGACAAGACTCTAACTACGAGGCTCTCTAAAAATAACTAACTCACCGCGTTCTACAATACCGCTGCTAATTCAGCAAACTGAAGCTCACTTGAACGATTAACACTACTTCCCGGCAAGCACATAGGCCGACACGCGGGGTTCTTCAATTTCTCGCTAACTACCTCCGCGCTCGTGAAGTAAGAACATCACACACCGAACTCGTTTCCTTTCTATTTAAATCAGAATACTTCCGCTGATAATTTGAATCCTTGCGCGTTCTACTAAAATTTACATATTCTGGCATTGGCAGTTCCAGGGGAAAGTAAGGCTTGACAGGAAAGATAGTTTAAACTTAAAATAAATGTTAGTTAAAATAAATATAAACCCTACAAGTGGATATATTTTTTTAAGTATAAAATTGTAATATATTGTTAGAATTAATTATGTGTACATTTTTCTTGCTTTTGATGAAGCAAATTTATGAATTACTTCATCAAAGTCGATCATTTCAAATTTTTCTCTTTCCACGCTTAAAAATGCCATGTCACTTAGGCGATCTTGTCCCATCGTTGATCGTAGATATGTCTAAATTAATTTTAATTTCCTGAACGAACGTTCACAGCTAAGAGTTGGTACTGAAATAGTAAGGAGTATTCGAAGTGGTCGCATATTTCCACATAGAGTTCTGTTCCATTAAAATCTGTATTATAACATTCACCTAAATTTTCACAATTCTTTTCAAGATTGTTATCAACATTATCCTAATTTAATAAACTATCAACGTTCAGTAAAAATCCAGGTTTTGAATTAAGATCACTTAATCGTGCATTTATTTCCTGCTGAAGACGATCAACAACGCTTTTCATATCTTGGATCATATCTTTACTGCTGGCTTTAGCTACTAGGAGCTCTTACCAGTATATTATCATTATACCATAGGCCATAAAGTTAAAAATTTAAGAGGTGTATTTAAAAATACACTACGCCCGAAGGCGAGATCCATAAATGAGAGAACTCATCAAATAAGTTTTGCTAAATTGCATATCATGGCATAATCATGGGTGATTATATCAATGGCAGCGAGAGGCAAAATGAAAGTCTAAGCTTCTGGGTGAGTCTAGAAGAGCAGAAACACGTGATCAGCGTCCGGTATTAAGATTGGTCGAGGAGTCAGAGTTATTTATGACTCTGTGTCAAAATGATAACGACTTTACAAGTTTTTCATCCAGCGTTGCGTAATTCATTGAGTGTTAGCAGAAAAGGATTAAATACAGAAGAAATAATGAACGCAGTGCTCAAAATTGTTAATTCCATCTGAGGAAGTTCTCTCAGAGAACATCTGCTCCAATTAAAGATTGATGAAGGTCAGCGAGAATTATTATTACGTACCGTTGTAAAATGAGTGTCAACAGATGAACTTCTCTTGAAAAAATGCGTAAATTACGCTTATAACAGTTCACAATATTAATATTATATTCAGTAGATGTATATATTATATATTACATTATTTAATATATACATATTATATATTATTATTAATATTACATTATCACAACTTTAATATTATATTAGAGTATTAATATAATATCATTATATTATTCATAATAGTTCATAGTATTAATATTGAACTATTAATATTATAAAAGAATTGGATAGAACTCGTCTTTAAGAAAAGAATTCATAAAATGCGTAATATATAATGCATAAGAAGAAAATATAATATATTTAATACTTTTACAATTCATAAAAGTAGTAATAATCAATTTCTTACCTTTTATAAAGTTTATCAACTTATTTTATAAAGTTTATTTTATTTCTTAAAAGCACTCAAACGGCACACTTTATAATTTAGGGTCATTGCATGTTAAGGAACAACAATATTAACAGAAACAGAAAAATGTGTTTACTATAATTTGATTACGAGTGAGTCCACTTTTTTTTTTTTTTTTTCATCAAGGATAGAAAATTCATGACACGGTGATATTTTTAAACATGTTTACTAAATTCTGTGAAAAGTAATCCCAGGTATCTTTTCAAATGTTCTATTCGTGTATCCATATGCAACATATCATATACTTCAAAAACTAATTAAGAAATTTACAGTGACTAGTCATAGTGAAGGGAGAAATATGACCGCTGATGATTCCTTTTTTTTTTTTTTTTTTTTTTTTGTGTGTGTGTGTGTGTGTGTTAACCCTCCCTGCTTCTATTCTAGCCTCCTGGGTATATTCAGGTTTCAATTCCCAATCGCCTCTTAATCACCATTGGCCATTTTTTTAAATTTCATGGACGCCAGGGAGAAGAAAACGGCTTAGTTAAGAACTCCTGATCTAGCCTGCCCCTTTCACCTAATTCCTATTCATTCGTTATGTCCAAAATTCTCACGATTTCCTTTGGATTATTCGAATTTCTAGTCATGGCATTCAGTTTACGCAACCTTGGCAAGGCTCTGTAACGTTTCATTACCGAAGTTTTGTTCCGATTAGATTTTTTTCATTATTTCTGTGATATACTTACAGAAGAGGCTCCCTAGCAGGATCGTTACTGACCCCTGAGGCTCGATGAGATTTCAAAGAGGGTCAGTGATGATCACGTTGTTGATTGGGAGCCGTTAACTGGTACACCGCAATTGACGGGCGTTATGCCCATTAATTTCGGCCTTAAAATTTGTTTGGAATCCACAGGATCGTCCTTATGAAGATTAGGAACAACTGTTTACTTGAATAAAGATATCATTACCTTTTACAAATTAATAATTGTTCATCAAGCCATAAGAGGTGCCCGGTACTACTTATGAAATTCAGTTTTTACCATGAAGATGGCAGCCTTCATCAAGATAAGGGATTTGCTTCATCAAGATACCAGATAATTTGCTTAATTTGTCTACTAATCAGAACATTCATTTTATTGTCAGTGAACTAACAATTAATTTTGTTAACCTTGATCTGTCAACTAATGCTATTTTTTAACTCATATAAAAATGACGTTTTCAAGATCACTTTCATTCCCTTCTTAATAAATTACTGACGTAACTAAATGCATTTTTTAATACCTCATATCATAAAGATGACGAATTTTTTATTCTACAGTTAAAATTTCAAGTGAAGATAAGGTTATCTAAAATTATTCATCTGAAATTAATTTCTAATTCGAGACCAGAAAGATCTTAACATTTTTTACTCATACTAAATTCTTCAGTTCATCGATTTGGACCTTACACCTCCAGAAACTCACATTATTCATTGATTGAAGGGGGCCACTTGACTTTCGTCTCTTTTTGTCCATACTATTCATTTTGTTTTACCGATGGTCTTCACCATATGGAAAGTAAAAGGAAGCACTGCTTTCTTGGATCTTGGATCATATCTTTACTGCTGGCTTTAGCTACTAGGAACTCTTACCAGTATATTATCATTATACCATAGGCCATAAAGTTAAAAATTTAAAAGGTGTATTTAAAAATACACTGCGCCCGAAGGCGAGATCAATAAATGAGAGAACTCATAAAATAAGTCTTGCTAAATTGCGTATCATGGCATAATCATGGGTGATTATATCAATGGCAGCGAGAGGCAAAATGAAAGTCTAAGCTTCTGGGTGAGTCTAGAAGAGCAGAAACACGTGATCAGCGTCCGGTATTAAGATTGGTCGAGGAGTCAGAGTTCGAAAGAGGAAGTTTTTCGTAGTTTTTGGAAAGTTCGAGCATAGTAAAAGCAACATCTGTCTGTGAATTTAAGAGTCCTATGTCTTTTGAAACACTTGAAAATCATCTAAACTTGCGATATAATCATTAAATGAATAGGAAACTGTAAAAGGCGAAAATGAGGTCATGTAGCTCACTAGGGCTAATGAGTGAGAGTAAGCACTTGGTGTTGACCACGAACTTTGATTTTAAAACACAAGATACGAAATAGTAAAAGTAAAAAGTAAAAGTAAAAATCTTAGTTAAATAAGTAGTAAAACGAAGAATTCATCGATGAAAAATAAAGTCCTAAATATGTACACTACCACCACTTAGAATTGTGGTGGATAGTTCGAGGTCTTTTTGCTATGTGCTCAATAATAGGGTCATAGTCTGTAAGCGATTTAATAGCTTCATAGGGAGAATATCTCATATCTTCAAAGAAGTTGTGTGCAGAAATTAAGATTTGGTCGTGAATTGGATTGATATCCAGGTCTTTGTGAATTTGAGAATTTCGCATGAACCAGGGTGCGTTCACTATGCTACGTAAGATTTTGTTTTGAAGAACATTTAATTTTTGTTTGTCTATTTTCGGGCAGTAGCCCCGGCTGGAACTGCATAGAGGATTATTGGGCGAATAAGTGAGATGTAGATATTTTTCTTGGTACGGAGGTTTAGAGTATCTTCCAATTAATGAGTAGAGAGCAATGAAAGCAGTGTTAGCCTTATTTGTAACATATTGAATATGATCTTTGAAATTTAGGGTTTTGTCAATATAGACACCTAAGTATTTATAGGAGTTGGCAACAGGAATATCTTGGTTATTGAGTCGGATATTTATATTCACTGGGATACATTTTCTGTATCTGCGAAAGAGAACTACGCAGCATTTATCAGTATTTAGTTTGATTTTCCAGTCTTGACAAAATTTGTTAATAATGTTGACTTGGAGCTGAAGTTTCTCTAAAGCATTATTTGGACTGCGTGACGAACTGGTGAAGAAGACTGTGTCTTCGGTATATTTATATTAGAATGAAAATGTAGAGGCATATCATTTATGAATATTGTAAAAAGCTTCGGTCCTAAAACACTGCCTTGAGCTACTCCACTGTAAATCACTTTTTACTTCCTTTTTACTTCCTTGTACGAAGTAAAAAGGAAGTATTGTAATCGCGAAAAGTTTCAGGCAGCATATTTCAACGAAAATATCCATTTTTACCGCTATCGAATGCAATTTAACGATGTTTTTGCGTGATATCTGTACGTAAGGACCGAATAAAATACTCTTTTCCTTCAAAAAAAAAAAAAAAAAAAAAAAAAAAAAACTATAAAACTGCTTTAAAAAACGAGTAGCCTCAGAACGTTGAAATTTTGTATATAGGACTGCTATAACATGTAGACGTGCACCTCGTATTTTGGTTGCAATCGGCCGCACCAAACGTATATAAATATATTTATATATATATCCACTCTGTTACCCGGCTCAGTAATCTCAGTTTCTTTACTCTTATGTGTTGGTAAATTGTACATTTTTTGCTTTAAAAATGATTGAATTATGTTGTTTTTATCTCCCAGTTAAGGATTTTATGCCTTTAGTAAATCTGTGTGCAATATTTTTAGAATTATCAGCAATTTTAAAGTTGTTTTATTGCCGCTAAGCCTTTTTTAATGTTTACATTTAAGCCATTGATGTTTACATTTGAAACAGGAGACTAGTGGATTTGTTGCCAATCTAGAGAAACTTAGCTTCGCAACAACAAAGATAACGCATTCATTTATTATTGCCAATTAAATCATGCTTAATTCTTTCTGGAATTTTTTCGAGGAAATAAGTGTTTGAAATTTACTTCGTAATTTTTAATATAGATATTTTGAGTTTTTATGTATTTTTGCCTTCTCGCTAAGTGAGAACTGAATTAATTAAATGAGAAATACTCAATCGTCTGTGAAAAACTGTTTCTTTTTTTTGTTTTGTTTTCTTAATTTCTTTTATACATCATTCTAGCTTTATTATAGTATTTGAATAGAACATGCGGCAACGATTAGATAATTCTTTTCTTTAAATGATATAAATTTTGTGCATTATATGTTATGCATTATTAATTTTGTGCATTATGAGTTATAATATGAACGAAATATATAGTTAACTGTTATATAATTATCGGATTATATAACAGTGTTAACTGTTACATAATTATTGGATTATATAACAGTTAACTTAGTTTCCGTTATATAATTATTATATAAGTTAACTGTTATATACTTATTAATACTGTTAAGTGAATCTAGCATCAGAGTGTCGCTATGGTAAACAAATACTAGAGTGAATTTTAAAGAATGCATTTATTCTATTGTGGTTTATGCGCTGTCGGCGAAGTAGATATAATTCAATCCAATAAGCTTGAATGAAATGCAAGAAAAAATGCGTATAATTTAATATTCCAATACAAGGAAGTCATGTGGTGTACACATCAGATTTTTTTCAAGAGATTGCTTCACCACAGCGCACTTGAAAAGTACGATGTTTAAAATAAGAAGCATAAGCTTGATAAAGCTGTTTGGTAAAAGCTTATGAAGTAAGCCAGCATGCCACACTCGATCGAAAGCTTTTTCGAAATCGAGGAAGCATGCCGCTACTCCGTTCTTTTTTTTAAATTCTTGGGCAATAAATTCAATTAAGTTTAATATTTGATTTGTGGTATTGTGGTCTTTGCGGAATCCAAATTGATGCTTGTCTATTAGATTAAGGCGTTCTAGATGATTGGTGAGTCGAGCACTACGTACTCGTTCGAAAACTTTTCCAAGCGGTGGCAGAAGACTGATGAGTCTGTAATTTTTTGCTAGCTTTGGATCTTTTCCTGGTTTCGGGATGGTGATAATGATCGAGTGTTTCCACTGCGATGGAAAGTAGCTGAGTCTAATACAAGTATTAAAAATATTTGTAATTAAGACTATGCATCTTCTAGGTAAAGCTTGCAACGCTTCATTAGAAATCATGTCATATCCTTTAGCTTTGCGCTTCTTTAATTTGTTAATAATTTGCTGAACTTCGATTGGAGATGCAGGCGTAAAAAAATTAATGCTGGGATTGTTGAGGATGCTATTGACAGAGTAAATATCTTTTTCGTGATCAGAATTATTATTTTCATGTTGTTTAAAAATATTTTCTAATTCTTTTGCATGAATTTCAGCAATGGAGTCTTCGAAGTGGTGAAATTTGCCCATGTGATACAGGGGTGAATTTTATTAGGTGAAACATTTCTGAGTGATTTAGCTCTTTTCCAAACAGAGTTTGGGTAAAGATCCATGTTTTCTAGGAAATTATCCCACGAATTTAAGTAGTTTCAGATTATTGAGATAAAGAGGGCTTGAGGGTGGGGGATTGTAGACGGAGATAAAAAGAAAAGGTTCTCTAAAACCACTATAGATAAGTACTGCAGCCTTTTCAAGGCTGCAGTACTTATCTATAGTGGTTTTAGAGCAGGGTTTAAATCAAGCAGGGTTTAAATCATACTTGGCTGTTTTGATATGGTTTTTAATGAGAATTGCGTTTCCTCCTCCTCTATTATGTCTTCTGTCTTTTCTGTAGATGCGGTAGCCTTGTATTTTAAATTTGTCGCAAGAGCGGAGATGCGTTTCATTTACTAGCATAACATCAATGTTATGTCTAGTAAGAAAATTTGAAATTTCCACTTGTTGGTATCTGATGCCTTTTGCATTACAGTAACAAATCTTTAAGAAGCTATTTGTAGCTGAGATAAAATTTATTTGACTATGAGTTTGAATAAAATTCATAGTTTAGGTATGAGAAATATTCGAAGGCCGCCAGACCGACCTCTAGTTTGTCAAATATTGTTTTTGCTGTTTTAAAATTCTGGAAGAATTCTTTAACTTGACTGAATTGGATTTTTATCCAGTTAAAAAAGCGAAGTGGGTTTGAGTTTGTGTCTTCTGTTTTATTATTGCTTTCATTTTCCTTGGAAGTATTCCATGCATTTTTTGGTTTGTTCTCAGGGAGTGAAGGAAAATCTTTTTTTGTTAAATTTAAATTGTTCTTTTTTCTTTTCTTCTTTTAAAGCTTTAAATTCTTCGATTTACTTCTGAACATTATAAGGATGTTTACTGCAAACTTTGTAGGAAGAAACATGATTTTGCCCACAGAGGGCACAGACAGGGGGTTTGTTGTCATTTTTTGTTTGTTTACAAGTGAATGTTTCATGAGGCTCTGCACATTTTGAACTGCGAGGTTTATAGTGACATTTGTCCCGTGTGTGCCCGTATTTTTGGCACTTATGCACTGCATGGGTCCAGGGTGAGCTTTTAAAGGCTCGATAAAGACATCCAGACCTCTGAGTTTCTTTAGATCATATATTCTTTTACCTTCTTTATTTCTAGTACATTCTGCTATAAAAATAGGAAGATGAACTTGCTTTCCTTCAATAGTGTGAATTGCTTGTCGAATTTTTTGAATTGGGATACCTTCTTGGGCAATTTCTTTTTTGATTAGTTCCATATTAGCTGTTTTTGGAAGTTTTTTAATTATTGCCTTGATAGACTTTTCACTGTTGAGTTTAAAAGTATGAAAAGGAATATGTAGTTTAGTTAGGTATTTAGTAACTATGCGGTAGTGTTCTGAGTCATAAACTCTTATAGTCAGTGTACCTCCACTTAGGTTTCCACGATATTTTTTTTTATGTTTAATTGCTCTTCAAAATCTTCTTTCATCTTATCCCAATCCCCCGTGAAGTCTGCTAAGACTATAGGGGGAATGTGACCTGCTTTTTTGTTGGGTGTAATAAATTCACCTTCCTCTGCTTCCATATTGTCTTCAGGGTTTAGTTCCTCGAATTTATTTTTTTGAGCTGGTTCTTCTATTTTGGAATTTGATAGAGTTCTCTTATGAGTTATTCTAGGGGTTATGTATCCTTATTTATCTATTGTGGTTTTCTTTTTGATTCTAGATTTTTGACTAGCAGTAATATCAGATTGTCTTGTTTCCTGTGTTGGATTATTTAGGGTTTCTTTTTGTATCATTTCATTAATGTATAATTCTAAGATTTGTATATCCTTTTCCATAGCATTGGCGTGAGCTAAGTGAACTTCAGTCGCATTATTTGGATTAAATGAGTTTTGATAAGCATGAAATAATATATAAGTTGCTTAAGTTTTTCTAAGTTATCGCTGGTAACTTCCAGATTTCTGTGATTACACACAGATTTGATACGGTTTTCGATCGCCTCCTTGTCCATGATTTGCATGAATCCTAACTTTTAACCTAATGGCGAAAAGAATACTGAAAACATACTTATCGTGAACATCAAGAAGAGACGACAGCAACTCAGGATCAGCTTCAGTAGTGAGAGCAATGTCGTTTTCCCTTACTTCACAAAATCGCAGGAATAAAGCAACGCCGTAGACAGAAAGAACAATTTCTCTAACCAACAGCAACACCTCATGCCAGCACTTCCAAATCTCGTCTCTTCATATTATGACGCTTTTCATAACGCCAGAAATTTCATTTTCTGAGAAGAGGCCAACATCTAAATATACTGCCTGTGATTCCATTAGTATTCTCTAGTTATGAACTATTTTTCCCCCTTGCTATAGTTTTACTTTTTTTTCCCCATTCTGAGAACAGCTAAATTTTTTCCTGCCATTGATATAGTCTAAATAAAGAATTAATTTTTATTACATAAATTAACATATTACTTTTGAACAACGTAACAACAGTAAATAAAAAAGGAGAACTCGCTTTAATGCAAACTGCAAATAATATAGTAATAAAATTTGAATATCGTCTATTTCTTCAATTGTCTTTATTGAACATTGTTAACAATTTCGCTCATATATTGTTCACTGAATATCTGTTTGAGTGATTCGTAAACGTTTGTAACGAAAGTTCTCCGTCAAGAAACAAAAAACCATGGAAGCAGTACCTTTATTCGGATAGTAATCGCCACTTAAATCTATGATTTTCTGTCAAAGTTTTGGTAGTTTTTCAAAACCTTCTGTTCAGAAACGTGGTCGCCCGAAAGTCTGAAAACAAATAAACCTGATTTCGGACGTCCTGAGCAGAATGGAAGATGCCAGGTGCGAAAAAAGTTAGAAGTCCGAAGGAGCGATTTCGGGGCTATATGGCGGGTCTGGCAAAAGATCCCATCCAAGTCCATACAGAGTCCAATCGGTGAGTGTAAACGCATGTGATCTTGCATTATCATGATGGAACATTACCTTTTTGCGCCAAAATTCGTTTGACAAAGTATGATTAAACATGTCAGCACGAACTGTTTACGCAGACGATATTTGCGGTGGAGGGAAACTTTTGTTAAAACTCGATAGAATCGTCGAATAAATGTTAAAAAGTATAATGCATAACAAAGATATCTAATTTATAGTAGTTCGGCCGCCGAAATAAAAATAGTTCAAAGTCGAAGAGCTTACTGAGTGTGGCGTGCGTAAGTAGTATAATTATGAGAGTTCTGCGCCAGAGGGTCAGGGGCGTGGGCAATGACGTCACAGGTGCAACGTTCTTGGTGACAACACATCGGGGGCTGTAGTCAATGACGTCACGAGTAGTGTTGAGATTTTAGGCTGCTGGTGTAAATGTAGATTTCCTGCTTTTCATTTAAATTTAGTTATTCAAAATTGGCAATGGGGGATATTTTCTGCATCTTAATTTTGGTGATATGCTCATGCTGCCCTCTGTTGATGAAAATGTGAATTATATGTTTTAGAAATATATTTATAAATATATAGTCTTGTATTAAAATTATTCAGTGCACGTCTCTAAAAACAATATAAGAGGAAAAAATATAAAAAAGACTTTAATGACATTTCATCACGTCATGAAAACAATTACATTTACCTTTAATGACAATTCATCATGTCATGAAAATAAAACTACAAGATAATTTTTTTTATTTATTATCCTACTTAAATTTATTTTGACACTTTTATCCTTTCTAGTTTTCCATGAACATTTATCTTATTTCTTATGTTTTCTGTTCATAATAACATATTTGTTTGCCATAATACTTTTTAATACTTAATGTTTTTAATTTTTGATACTTTATTTAATTTCCTCATATTATGTTTTTCAACTTACTCTGAATTTTAACTTATATCTTATATTTCACGAACGCAATTGTTCTCATACATGTCGTTTAATTGTTACATTACTTAACTTTAAATACAATTTCGCTCTTTTTTAAACATTATAGTCTTCAATATACTCTGAATTTTAACTTCATTTACATAATGATTGTTTATTATACAGTTTAATATCAAACATAGTATTTAACTTTTTTTTTTAATTAATTTTTTTTTTTTTTTTTTACTTATTTTTTTTAACCTTTCCAGTTTTCTATACACATTTTCTCATTTTAACTTATTTATTTTTAATTCTATTTAAAAAAGAAACGTTTATTTTTCATGATCTTAGTTCTTTTACTTCATTGTCTACAGAATTTCTAATTTCTTTCACATGTTTAACAATATCTCCCTTACACTGCCCAATATTTCATTTTAAATTCAAGCAATTTAAATCTATAACTGTTGACTGCTTTTCTTACGTTTATGATTTCCCTTCTCAGTTTATATTTCATAATTCTGGTTTAACTTATTTATTATACTGCTTTCCTTTGTCATAGTCTCGCAATTCATGTTTCTAACATTTTCTTCCAGTTTAGACATTAACACAATTTTTAACAATATAAATTGTTTTAATTTACAGCGAATTCAGATATTTCCTTATAATTTTTAAAATGCACTCTTAGGCAAAAACACGACGCAGCACGACGCACCGAGAAGATATAAAACAAACTGGAGACAAATAGATATGCATACAGGTTTCAACGGAAAATGCAAAATTTTACATTTTGGCTGCCAATGAATGAACGGTTGTCGCTACAGCTCATCTGGTCTGCGCAACTGGCAGGATATTTAAGAGGAGAAATTACGATTCCAGGTCATAAATTCTTCACGAATTTCATTCCGTGTACTCTGGTAGACAGTAACTAATGCCTCGCATACAGGTGCGCGAACGATATGCGCATATATCAGAATTTGAGAGAGGTCGTGTACTTGGGTTCAAAGAAGCTGGTTGGTCTTATCGGCAAATAACTCGACAATTGAGCAGGAGCGATGCCACTATTAGACGATGTTGGCAGGAATGGGTGAACCATAAGGCTCCTGTAAACCAGGCTGAATCACCAACGTTTCTCTCTTGGCGAGGGAGTGAACGCGCTGCCAATTTTGGCGCGTTTATCGCACACGCTGGCTGAATGTCTGCTGTTTTTTTAAAGATTTATTTTATAGACGCGCGGTATTCAGCGCATATAAACTTTTCGGATAATTTATTAATTCTCGAATAGTATATAGACGTTTTCACTTAAATAAAAATTTCGCGTATATTTTGTAAACATATTCAAAATAACTTATTCTTTAGATGTTTCAGTTTCGTTAGCAGACTATAATAAATAAGATATGAATAAAAACTTTCAATAGTGTCAAATGGGGAAATAGTTAAAGCGTAGAGTGTGCAAATAAATTTATCTTAATGACATTTTAACAAAAATTTCCATAAAAACACTGTAAATTCATACTAAAAAAATAACTTAAGAATATGTTGTCATTTAAGTCTGAGGTACATGGAAATAATTGTGCAAGATTCTGAAGAAACACTTTCTTTTAAATGTGTGAAATATTTCATAACATAATATGGAAGAAGAAAGTACAGCATTCTGTGTTTTGGATGCTTTTCATCAAATGTAATATAAATACGAACTAGAAACCGTAATAAAAAGTCCTTCCTCTTCAATCAGATCACCTTTGTGTTGCATTGTATTTGTAATACTTCTAAAAATCCAGTTTTTACCTAAATTAAAAAAACAGTTATTCCATAAAAGATAATAACTTTGAACGTATATAGAATGAATTTTGTAATTTGAGTTATGTTACAAAATAATTCATAGTTTATATATTTTATACTAATAATTTAGATAAAACCTGTCCAATTTAAGAATGTGTGTTAACCACATTCTTAAATTGTAAAAGGACGACTTAACCACATGTAATTCATTTCAAAGCATAAAAGAAAGCTTATTTTTTTATTTTACACAGCAACAGCATTTTCATGCAGTCAAGTTTTTTTAACTGCTAGTTATTATACATAATACTTAATTTTAAACCCATTCTTATTAGAAAGCATAACTAAGAAACTTCTTTTTAAAGCACCACAGTGATTGCAAAGAATGTCGTTAAATTTACAAAAGTATTGAAGATATATTGAACAGCATTATAACAAGAAAGTACTGTACAAAATATGTAAATTTAGCATAACTTCTTTTTTAATATTTGCATAGTTTCCTCCAAATGAACCTTAATGGGAAGTTATCTTGCGAAAATTTAAAAGTATTAAAATGGCCTCTATTTAAGATGTAACTGCATTTATAATTATTTTGTAATTGCGAATAGATTATATCATTGCAATTAGATTATGCACTTACAACATAATTGCATAAAGTAATGAAATTAAGAGTTCACAGATACAATGTAATATAATTACAATGCAATTACCTAAATTGTAATTATAATCACTTATTTCATACCACAATATTATTACAATCACAATGTAATTTAAATTGGGTACTATATTTGCATACCCTCCACTCAAAAGGAGGTACTGATAAGCCTGGAAGTTATTATCAACAAAAAGCCTGTTCAGGACAGTTTGATGACAATTTCCACCGGGCGAAAAGTACATTCTTAAGCCCAGGCAAATCATGACAATAAAAATCATTTAGTCTTATGATTCACTATATTTTAAACCCTAAATTTGAATTCTGCACCAAATTATTTACCTATATTTTAACATACTTTATGAATTATTAGAAGCGATATGGCAAATATCTTCTAAAAATAACTGTAAAATATTTGTATCCATTAATTGATTCAGATACACACTTTTATTATTTAAGTATATCAAAATAACAGTTTCATGTTCCTGAAATACAAAAATTATGGAAAAAGTTAAAGTAATATTCTTAGAAGCATATGATATTAGTCACCAGATGCAAAATTATAGTTAATTTTTTGCCCTAAATACAATTTTATTACACAGTAGTCAAATGTGTAACTTAATAACATGTTATATAAAAATTAATGATAATAAGTTTATCAGAAATGAATTAATTCTGCAAATAAACTTTCTGCACTTGAAAATTTTCTACACCTGAGGGGAGGGAGAGATCTAGTAAAATTAGATTTATTATAACTTCAGTTGGACCAAACACCTTCTCTATATATATATGCATCACTAAAGAAATAAATACAATTATCATGCTTAAAAAACAGATATACCATACCAGTTTTTTTTCCCCTTGTTACACTTTACATTGAGAAATAACAAACCGTACAACACTGAAAAATACTATCCTTGAAATTTTGTTTAAATGAAGAAACACACACCATCTTTTTATTTAAGCATTACACTTCAAAAACAGATACACATACAAATTTATTTTCACTAGCCTTTATACTGATAACATGCCATATAAAAATGAAAAGAATTATCCTTGAAATTTAGATAAAATGAAGTAACACAATGGGAAAATTTATGCACACGGACATCTTTTTTCTATTGCATGTTGTCTGACATGATCCACAAGTGCCTAAAAATGTACCCAAAGAAACGAATTTCAATATTAACAAAAAATTGTTTACAGATTAAAATTCATTCATTTCATACCAGTATTATAAAGATCATGCATGAAACAAATCTGCTTTCCCATACTTTTAAGTAAAACTTTTATACTGGAAAATAGACTATATTTCTATAATTAGAAACAAGAAAATACTAATTTGAATTTTTGCATTCATTTCTAAATCTTTACTCCATTGCCAAATTGTATAATACTGTGATTATAAATAAACTTGCACAATCCTTGCAATTATTGAAGTCAGATTATATATATTTTGTCTCACACTATTCAATTTATTCTATTGACTTCAGATGTCAATGTCAAAATTCTGGAAGTTATTTTAACCAAGAAACAGTAGTGGGCACCGTGCATAAACAACTCATCTAACTTTTTAACAATAGTGATTATAAAATAAAGAAAAAATTATATATCATTCCAACGATATTGCAACTATAGTATAATGTTACATATATCTTTAGCAAACATTCAGATTTTATCTTGACTTTCCAAATTATTATTTATTTTTTAATAAATTTCAATATGCTAATGATTTTCATGTTACATTAGTATAAATTCCACAATTAGCACAGGAAAACAAAATCCGCGCTTTATATTAGAAGAGAAATTTCTTTTCCATATTCAAAACATCTACATTGGCGATGTTTGGCGACGGGTACATTAACCCTAGACTAATTTAATTATAGCTATTATTACAGAAATTAGCAGATACTCAGGTTATTGTACACAAGAATTTCACTTTACTTGCACATTATAAACATCAGAGAAGATATAAACTCTAAATGAAGGCGTAATTAACATTATACTTACTAAGCAAAGTTCAGCGCCTGGACCAGGTTTTCAATTGTCTCTTCGGCAATTATTTACCCATATTTTTCTTCTTTCTTCATTTTTAGGAAATTTTACCAATGTATGACCTTTCCGTGAATGATTTGAACAATTAATAGCTGTACATCCGCCCATTTTACACAAAAAAAACACAAAAAATTGTTGCACCTTAACCACTCAGCCGCCATTAAATCTCCCACTTGGGAGCGCGAATGCCTGATGATTCAGCCTGGTTTATAGGAGCCTTAGTGAACCATGGTCGCACACAGCGTCAAGAAGGAAACGGTAGGCCTAGAGAAACGACAGAACGTGAAGACCGGTCAGCGCTAAATCCCCGAACTCGCAGGGAGGTCACGTGATTGACGCTTCATGCGTAAGCCGACGTCACAACGAAGCTCCGCCCATCATCAACAACTTCGTTCGATGTAAACATGGTTCGCAACTTTGATTCGGAAATCTGAAGTAAGTCTTTGTGGATATCTGTGAATATGTATTTTTGAACGATTTCGAGCATCTTCAGTAAGATATTCTAGTATCAGATATTTTTAATCTTATTTTTACATGATACGATTGCTTTGTCAAGTTCACTGATTAAGCTAAACTTAGCAAAACTAGGCAAATTTAGTCTATAAATTTCTCTTCTAAGAATATTCAGAATAAAACTGGGATTATGGTAACCTCACAGTAAGATTAATAATTTAATTCACAATGGAACTATGTTTGAATAAAATATATATAAACAGTTATCTGTTATTTTGTAACCAGACCTTTAAAATAGATTGTAAGTTTTTGAAAATGCCAATCAACTTGCATTTCCATATATTTGCTATTTTTTTCTCATTTTTTTCTCATATTTGTCACATCATTCATCATCATGAGCAAACTTGTGAATAAAATTTATATAATTGCTACTAAAACATCTGTGTGTTTTATTAGATTTAGGAAAAAAACACAAAACTCTCACACAATCAATCCATTTACTGGGATTTGAAACTGGGTTGAACACTCCTCAGTTTTACCAATTGCGCTATTGTGAACCATTTCCATTGCAAGAAAATATTATTAATACATATTAAATATGAGTCCCACCAGTCACTGAAAAGTTATGACCACTGAACACTGGTAGTTCAACCCAGGTTTGAACACACTCAAATAATCTAGCTGTATGGTTGTTTTTCTCCATGTGTAACATGAATATGGCTAGTTTCCCTTAGAAAGTTCTCCACAAAGGTATCCCTGTCCTTAGGCATGTAGCCCTTGTGTACTTGTGTTATATTAAAATAACCTAACCTTAAATTTGAATGCAGTTTTCACAGTTATGGTAAATCACACATTTTAAGGTATTTTTTAAAAATTTCTTGAACTATAGAGAAAATTGCTCATTATCTGTAATATGTGTTATTGATCGTTTTGTATTCCTAGACATCCATACCCTGTAAGGTCATTAGGCCTTTAACTGTAATAACTCATTTACATCATTGGAAAGAAACATTATATCTATTGCAACGATTCATCCACTACCACTTGTTTTTCTATATTCTCCTTTTTCTATATAACACACATATACGTCTAAGTTTTCGTGCTTTTGTTCTCACCATATACACAGTCATCTGTTTTCAGGTAAGGAAACATCTGAGGATATTATAAACTTGCTATTAAAATTCTAAAAACAAAACGAAGAAAGAGGTGCCTGATATCTTTAAAGCAAGCCACATTACAGTCTATGCATGCAGAAGGCTAAATATGAGATTTTGCCGAAAACAATCAAAACTGCACTATGCTGTCCACCACTAGGCTAAAACATTAAAATTCCCCTTGCAGGGATCATAATCTGCAGTCATGCTACTGAAAAACCATCTGGGAGAATGCTATACATATGCATGGGTTGAACAATAAATATTTTTTGGTGACATCATGGGTTGCCACGTAAATGCACAAGCGCCTAGACATTGGGTTCTCATCTATCCCAGAGCTCCCCACTCTCGGTTGCTCGCCAGACGTCACTTCCGTTTCAGAAGATGTAAATAAGTTGGGAGGGGGGGTTGAACCAAAGCTAACGTGGTTGTCGTCTTTCTGAGAGCCGTGTTATTCCATGCAGCTCTTAAATATCGTGTGCCCTCAAAATATACATTTTTAAATGGTTAATGAAGTAGTGTTTTTTATTTCTGTTGTTATAATGTTACCTATAATATTAAGCAGATCAGTTTTTATGAGTAACATTATAATGAAATAATATATTTCGAATGATATTTTTTTTTTAATATTTACCATTCGGAAGATGTTAGGTGTTACATCCAATAAGTGATTTCAGTAAAATAAAGATTATTATCATTTTATTGGCTCTGTGAGATGACTGAGAAGTTTTATGCACTCCCAAAGTCACCAAAATTAACAAACTGGTGTGGTGTAATCTAAATTCAAATGACTTCAAACTGCATAAAAATAACAAAATGTATAATTTTTCTATTTTATAATGATGTTCTAAGGAATTTAAATGCTATTTAAAATCTGTGGTATTGTTAAGTATGTTATGAATAAGGACAGGCAGTTGTATCAAACTAAAATGCTGAAAGCGGTAGGTAAATAGATAAAGAAAAATGTCTTTAAAATATAGTTTGGGAAAAATGAATATGTTAACTGTGTTAAGTTGTGAATTCATTAACGCACTTCATGTACTATAACTAGCACTGATAAAGATAAAGTTTTCTTAATATCGATAAAAAAGTACATAAAAACATATTCCTACATATCATTAAAATATTAGTATTTTTCATGAATTCCAGAGAAAATATGCTAATGAATAATAAATACCATGGTCAAGAATTACCTAAACAAACAGCAAAAAAAAAAAAAAAAAAAAAGATTCCCTACCTTGATACATAAGAAAGGAATATCACCATGTAACACATTGTTCACTTGTGTCAATATCACAGGCATTTTCTTCAGATTCTCTTTTGACAAGTTGTATCTGTTAAAATGCCCCTGAGGCAGGAAAACAATCATCTGCTGATGGGACAGGTGCATATTTAAAACATAGAGATTCACAGCATTCGTAACGATATCAAACATGTTTTCACAATGCTTGAACCTACACCTTTTTCAACGTAAATATTGAGACACATTTTTCATCACGTCAAATGCATACAAAGAGGCTACTAAATTTAGATTCTGTTTCTCCAGGGAAGCTTGTATTTGAGAGAAATATGAAGCTATAAATGTGAGACTCTTATTTAGAGATGTCTTTTTAAATAATTCCTAAGCATTTTAATCGAAGAACATAAAAAATATTGACAGCATCTGTGGTTTTGACAAAATACTAGTCATTAGGGCCAACCTTACTGTATTTTCTGCCCACGAAAGCATACAGAAAGTAAAAATCTGTTAATCACCCTTCACTGAAACCAGAAATAACTGAATAAAGATAGAACATTTCACAAAGAAATCTATAAAAAAACTTCAGTATTTGGCATTCTGTGCAATCACCCTACCTCCACCTCTTAAAAACGCTACTACTTGCCAAAATAGCAAGCTCACACTACCATATTCCTCACTTTTTCAAAACTGGATTTAAAGGCAACAATATATCAACTGCAATCTCTCTAAAGACTTTTGTTCTAGCAGATAATTCTAAAAACATCCTTTTTACATTAGAAATAAGTTTGCAATTGTCTGTGAACAATTCATGAAACTTTTTGGCAAGGTGTACAGGGTGTGCATTTTAGATACATTATTTTGAGAAATGACCCTGTAAATGCCTCACATTTTTTATACATCTCATCATTCAGGAAAAGAATGGCATATTCATGTTTACTTCTATTAAGACGAAATAAATTCTATTGATGAAACTTGAGATATACCGAAACTGTTGGTTTCTTTCTACATATGCTATCAGGAGGAATATATCTGATATTTTAGGGTGTAAGGTTTTAGTTGCAATGTTACATATGAATTTTACCACAGCATTCATTCATGAAAATGAATTGCTGTTCAAAATCACACTTTGGATATCCTAAACTGCACCAATGTAAGCAGTATGTCAATATGTTCTTCTTAAAATAGATTTATAGGGAATTTATCACTTTCAAAATATCTTTTTGCAGATGGACTTTTAACTTTCCAAAATGTCATTCAATTCAAATCATTCATGAACTACTTATGACATGACATGCAGCTGTAAACACTAGTAAATGTTTTGTTGTTTCACTGACATTACACTTCCTCTTAATTGTATGTTTGTGCTATGCTACAAAATAAAATTTTTGAGCACTAAGTGGTTTTTCTGGTGCTTATGTATCAATAAAAGTGTCCATTCCAAATTCTTTTGAAAAATTGTTCATTTTCCCTATCATTGAAAGCTTATTCTTAAGCTTGGCAGTATAGCACATAAAGCAAAGCAAAGAAACAAATGAAACTGAGAGAAGAAATTTTGACAGAACCTAGTCATCACTCTGGCATTCATGCTGCTAAGTTCATCAACAATAACCTTCCTGAAAAGGAGCATTTGATCCATTTATTTTTTTAGGTAATTTCTAATTATCACACCCCACCACCACCACCAAAAATTATAAATTTGTTGCCAACTTTGGAGAGAGATGTTTATTTGAGTACTTTTGTGTCTATTTTAATAATGCATCCAGTGCCACCTATTTCTTTTTTTCTACAATACACACATACTCCTTTTTTTTTTTTTTTTTTTTGTGTGTGTGTGTGTGTGTGCTACTGTTTGATTTCTTGGACACAGCATTGAAATCAAAATTTTAAAATAAGAAGGTAAAAAAAAGAGGTCCATAAAGCCTTTAACCCTTTGATGGGTGGCGGGATGGCTTTTTTTATCAGTTTTTATACCTTTCAGTTTCCTAAATATATAACAGATGGTGGCACTAGTAATTCATAGAAATCATGTAGGAAAAAATTCTTTGCAGGTCTAATTTTGAAGCATTTTTTGTTTTAATTTCTTATGCAATTTAAATCATTTGGACAACTTTTGGTATTAGAATGAATATTTTTTTTCTTGCAGATAAAAAGTATTATTTGAATTCATATATATATATTAATTAAAAATGGTTGAAATGAAAAGGTGGGACAAATTTGTCCCATCACGCATGTAGGAAATACTGCTACTAGGGTACAGGACTATTGAAAATGTTTTCCGAACATTTGTTCCATTGTGATTTTGTACCTTCGGTTTAATTTTCTGAAATTTTTTTGGTAGGTTTATGGTTATTTCTAAGGTATCACAAACTATAATAATCATATGAGATATGCTGATTAATTTGACCACTTAAAAATGTCTATATCAGACTGAGAGAAAAAGTGTCAAATGGTGGCACAGAATTTTTTTTCATTTCCTTGATGTTTGTGTAGTTAATTCATTCATATTGTGTAAACAGTTACCCGCAGAGTGAGAACATTTAAAATATCTAAAATTGTTTAAAATGTATATAGCTGGAAATTTACTGAATATGAGTTCTATAAAGAGAAAAAAATACCAGAGTCCTGTACATGTAAAGTAATAGTAAAATTAATATAAGTTAATTTTACTAAGACATAGGTCATCAAATGAATTTTCAATATAATGTAATTTTTAAACAATGAAAATTTTAAGAAGAATGTTGCCCCTGAATATTTGTCTTTTTGTTTATCATAACTGTGAGAGGAAAATTTTGTACTGATGTCCGAATTAAATTTTTCATTATTTTTCTTCTTTTTGTTTGTTTAAAGGTTCCTTTCTGTACAATTCTTTTATTAGCTGGTATGTTTACAGTTGGAGGTTCAAAGTGTGGTATACTCGTATTTATTGCAGATTTATAAATTTTCTCCATTTTAGTTACTTCATTAGGTGTTGTTATTGAGTTTAGTAAGCTTGTAAATTTATTCAGCAGTGCTATTTTTCTTTCTGCTAATGTCAAAGTTTGTGATGTACTTTGCATTAATTCATTTACTATTACTATATCATTTGTGTCGTCTATTATCAATGAAGGATCATTACAGGAATCATGAACTGTATCTGCTGGACTGTTTTTCTGCATCTGGCATAAATAATGAATATGCTTACACATATTCCACTTAATTGAAGAATCTATACATGTGCACATATATGTGTGTATGCATACATTACATTCAGTACACTTCAATTCACAGTTACTCTCACTGATCACTTTTTGTATGGTATACAAATCTAAATTGCTTTCTGATGAAATAATCCAGCCACTTTCATTTTGTATAATTTGTGATGACAGTGTTAAGCTGGTTTTATATCTGTTTCTCAAGTCTCTAATTTTACTTGTCAATTTTCCTTTATTTGATGTAATGATTCTATCAAACATTTTATCCCTAATAAATTTCATAATTGCATGCACAGCCTTATCAAATCTTTTAACACTTTTTCCATGTAAATAAATATATGTACTTTAATGTTCGATGCATTCTTTCAATATGTGTATTTGTATTTAATCCACAATGAACTCTGTGACAATAAGCCCAAGTAGTTGCATCTTTTAAATAATGTGTTGAAAAATAATTATCAAAATCAAGTGTATCGGGATCAGTTTTCAAGAAATTTAACACAACTTCTGCTGCAGTATTAAAACTCTGTATACACATTCTTGTAAAGAAGTGCAGAGAACTTGATACTCTTGGGCTTGTTTTTCTCTACCACCGATTTTTTTAAAATTCTTTTGCCATGCACGGTCAACATGCCATGCACAAAAGAAGCGTTTTTCACGTGTGCCCATCTCTGAAACCTATACATTAAAAAAAGAATCAGCCATATCTGACATGAAAACTTTTGGTTGTAATGTGCCAATGCTTTGCTTGATTATTGAGAAGAATATAGACAAAACTGGTTGGTCACTTCGATTCGAAATTAAAAATGCACAAGGAAATCCTTCTCTTAAATTGTTGACAGTTAATAAAACTATAAGCTCAAAGCCATATGCATTCATGCCATGAGTGCCATCTATACATACAGTTAGTCAATAAAGTCTGCGTACATCAAGAAAAGTAATATCAAATCCAAATTTATGGTGCGAAAAGGGTAGTTTCTTAAAGTTTTTTTTTAAATGTTTAGTTTCAATAAGGGACTTTGAAATTATTTAACTGTAATATTTTCATATCTAATAATTTATGCACACTAAATTTTAAAAGATAAGTGGTCAGAAATCAAAGGCAATAAAGTTTGCGTACAACGCGAAGGAGGTGGGGTATTTCTTAAACTTTTAAACTTCAAACTTGAGAATGCAAAGAAGGTTACACTTTCAAGGTCATTGACTTCCAAAGCAAATTTCACGTTGATTGGAAGTTTTTATTTCTATTTTCTTTGACGAAAATGACAACCAATAAAGAAATTCCTTTAGTTACGAGACAACTAATTATCAAATTGAGAGATTAAGATAAAACTCTTCGTTATATTGGTAAAACCATTTTCTAGTGGGCAAAGAGTTATTCAAAACTATCTTGACACTGATAGTCTTGCTGTAAAACCAAGATGTGGGAGACCGAAGAAGCTAACGCAGAGGAAAAAAAGAACAATTCTTTTATGAATTAAGCAAAATCCTAAACTTTCTGCTGCAAGCATTGCAAAAGACATTTTTTTAACTAGCAACAAGGAAATTTCTCCTGAAACTGTACGAAAAGTGCTGCGAAAGGCCGATTATCATGGATGCAAACCTAGGTCTAAGCCATACATTTCCGGGACAAATAGAAAGAAAAGAATTGCTTTTGCCAAAACATATTTAAACTCTTCGCAGGACTTCTAAAACAATGTAATTTGGTCAGATGAAAGTAAATTTACAATATTTAAAGTTAATGGCCACCCTATTGTATGGAGAAAACCAGGAACAGAACTGAATCTGAGAAATTTAAATCCAACTGTCAAACATGGAGCTGGTGGTGTGGTAGTATGGTGGTGTATGTCGTCGAAAGGAGTAGGAAATTTTCACATTATTGATGAAGTCATGGATAAGTATGTTTATCTGGATATTCTGAAGAAAAATCTATGAGACAGTGCCCGAAATTTAAACCTTTCTAATACCTTTATTTTCCAACAAGACAACGACCCGAAACATAGAGCTAAAATTGTGAAGGAATATCTCCTCTATCACACTCCAAGACAATTGCGTACTCCTCCACAGTCACCAGACCTCAATCCAATCGAACATTTGTGGGCAAAATTGGAGAAACAAATTCGAAAACACAATATTACATCACGAAATGATCTAATTAGTAAATTGCAGAAAGAATGGGCGAAATTTATGTCGGATGACACTTAAAAACTAGTTCAGTCAATGCCCAGACGTCTGCAGGCTGTTTTGAAGAATAAAGGATATCCTATAAAGTATTGAAGTAATGTAAAAAACTTATATTTTACTTTTTTTTTTTTGAAAGTGTACGCAGACTTATTGGATGGAATTTCTGAGTTTTTTGAAAAAATTTAAAAAGTATTACACTGATATTATTTACTTTTTATTTAAGCTTACAATTTTAGCTAATAGAAGAAAAATATGCAATGATTAAAAAACATTTTTCTATGCTTTAAGTGTTTTTTTTAATTTAAAATTTAGTCTGTACACAGACTTTTGTAGCTAACTGTATGCAGTCTGAACTAAATTTTTTTAGCATTTCACTTTGTGATTATTGTCATCATATTTGTCATTATGATGAGAATAAAATCTTCATCGTTAAGGAATGTATGTGTTGGGGATATTACACCTTGTGCCTTATAATATAACACGCATGAAATCTGTGAACTAAGCATTTCATTCACCCACATGTCAACCCTCACATAGTCATTACTATGCTTTAGCCGACCAGCAGTCGAGCAGTAAAGTCGCTGAACACTGGTAGTTCGGTCCGAGGTTCGAATCACGCGAATGAGCTGGCTGCATGGGCGTTTTCGTGGTTTTCCCCATGTGTAACGTGTATACGAGCCAGTTTCCCTTACATTATCTCCACAAAGGCATCCCTTCCCTTAGGCAGATAGCCCTCTTGTGCTTTGCCATAATTAAATACACCAATACCATTACTATGCTTTACTGCACTGGAAGCTAACTCAAAACTTCGTTCAATGTTTTGCAGATCTCTTTTTGTTATTAGATGCAATCGTTCGAGGCCAGAATCAGATATGGAATTGTGAATGTCATCCAAAATTGCATCAAGTGGTACTTTAGCAGCTATTCTTGATGCAATAAAGGTTCTATCCTTACATGAAAGGAAAAGATGACCCATATCATTTTCATGGCCTACATGTGTTTTCTGGAAATATGCATAGTATTCCTCTCGTTTTGATTTGACCAATTTTATTTTCGCAGGACAATAAGCATTAATTTTTTTACTGCCCAGTAGCTTTATGTGTCACTTTCCAGAACTCTGTGAATGAAAATGCCCTGAACGGTGACATGTAAAATATGTAACTGTACCAGTGGCATTTGGTTTTCAGATACATGTATTATAAATTTCGACTTTATTTTCTAAATCATCTTTCCATTCAAAAAAACTTTCATAGGATTCAAATTTTAATTCTGATGTTTCAAGTTTTACATCATGAACTTGTAAAAAGTGTTCATTTATCAACTCATTTTCAAAATCCCCTTTACACAAAGGACATTTATACTGTCTCTTAGTTGATATGTGATCACCATTACAACTAGAGTCACATATTTTGAGTTTGGATGTTTCACATACTTTTAAATTTAGAGACTGCAATATGTGTTCATCCGTTGGATGGCATTTTATTACATGCCTTTTCAAATTAAATTTGGAAAAAAAGAATTTCCCACGTCCGCATGGAAACTTGTTTGATGTAATCATATCCGTAGAAATATCCGAATTAGTTTGATTTTTTTCATCAGATTGAACATTTGGCTCTGAAAAGGGCCCTTTATTAAAGTGATCATTTGGTCCTGAAAAGGACCGTTTTGTTTTAAAATGATCAGAGATGTTTGATCAAATTAGCTTGCAAACACTCGACTACGAAAATTGCAATACGAGGATTTCCGTTCACTAGCTATTCTATCATTTGAGATCCCTCCCCACAACCGGAAATGACATACTGCGAGCGAAGAGAGTTTGGAACTCTGGGATAGATGAGAACCCAATATCTAGGCGCTTGTCGTAAATGCTTCTTGGCGACATGGTGCGTTGCTTCATCAATATATTCTCATGGCTTATGGGTGGAGGTGTACGAAAAAAAATCAACTGGCAAATATTAGGTACTGTTCTATTATCGGGACCGGAAAGATTAACAAATGTATGCATGTACACATATATGCGTATGTGTATACAAATACATTCGTACTTACATATATGAACACATACATCCATATATACATGCATACATATCTATATTTCTGAATTAGGTCCTAAAGGAGCAGTGCCAAATATTATACAGAAATAGATGAATTATGTGTTTAATAAACAATACAGTGGCTATTAAAATAACGCCTTTATCAACCAGTTTATCCTTTACCTACTTCAACATGCCTCTTTCTGCTCAAACATTTATAGATTTAGAAATTTCCTGCTAGGAGACATAAGTAAATTTTCAAGTCCAAGTGTAATGTAGAATTTTATGAAATTAACTAAAACATACGTAATACAGAGAAATGACACATTTTTATATTTTAAAAAGAAATTAAAAGACATTCATAATTGGAGGACATCAAAATCAAAACATACTGATATGGCAACGAAATGAACTGAAATATAAACAGAACCTTAGTTTTTAAAATGTTATGATACTTCTTTAGTATTGCAGCTTCCATTTTTTTTAAACATCAAGCTGGCATCAGAATTATTGCAAACTTCATATCTCATGTACACTTTGTTACTGCCCTGCTTCCTCATTTGCTTTTAATATGGCATAAGAAGCATTCCAAGGTCTCAAATATTTTTACTATACTATTAACTCTGCAAAATAAGATTCATGATGATAGTGAAACGTGCCTCTTCAATTTTTTTTCCACCACTTAGCGAAGCTCAACAGTCTTTCTACATTTTATATATGAGCAGCTGTTGTTAGATCAAGAAAATAAAATTTATTGTTCGCAGAAAAATATCTGTAAGCTGGTATTTATCAGTTCTTGTCTTTTATATTCTTACCAGAAGTTTGAATAAATTGTCACTCCCTCTTGTAGATAGTCGACAACTTTTGGCATGAGTGTGGATGGCTCTCTATTTAGAAACTGAGCAAGAAAGAATTTTTCAGTTTTTTGGCATAACTTGTCATTTATACAGCATTATGGAAGAATCATGCCAGTTTTGGTTTTTTGCTGTATGAACAGATTTTCTGCTATGTTCAAAATTTTTTCAGGGCCACCTATTCACATATTTGGTTGGCGGATAATATGCAGAGAATACATCCCTCTCGTAAAAATGTTTCAGTGAATACCAGCTGTTAAAACATATACTTTCTTTCATTAGCAAATTTTCAAGCTACACCTCTAAATGCTTTCACTGATGTGAAATTTTATTGAATGTCCATTTTTGCATATTTGAATGTGATGTAAAATATGTGCATTTCTTGAAAGAAATATATAGCAAGCATCTTCCTCACTTCTAAGTAAATTAAGAATTTTAAGATTAAAATATAAATAAAATTCATTAACATATAGAATACTGAGAGCTCTTCTTGTGATGAGAGAATTCTGAGTGATTATGAATTATTAACGTTTGCATAGGAAGAAATATGATCACATGGTCTCCTCGAAGCTCTTCTCATTATAAGAAAACTGTAAATCATCATTGCTGGGCCTGCCAGATGTTTCAGAATAGTTTACATTGACGATTCATAAAAAATCTTGACAACTTTAAAAAACAGGATCCATAATAATAAGGAAGAAAGAATATCACATCCTTACGAAAGCTTGGTTTAATTTATTTGACTACAGCACATAAGGACTATCATCCTAAAATGATGGATGTCTTCGTGAAGGACTTTCTGGGGAAAACTGGCTCGTATCTACACTAGAAAAGCATGGAATCCATCTTTGAAGGCATTTTTAAGCCTTAAATTGATATTAGCTTTCTATGAAATTACTTTGGCAGCTTCACAAGGGCTCATTCATATTAAAATTTGAATGTATTTCACAGGATAAAAATTTATTTAAATTTAGTGTGGGTGCAATATATTTTTCAAAACTATTCATAACAAACTTATATACACATTAAAAATTCTGAAAAAGCAAAAACTAAAAAAAAAAAAAAATCTTCCAGATCTTTTGTTTAAATATAATACATGATAGTTTTTCAATCCAAAGATTATGTAAATAATTTATATTTAAACCAGATTCCTTTCAGATATACAATAAAATAATACAAGTTGTAACATTTATTACAAAATGTTCGTAATTTTAAATTAATTAATTATTCATTTCAATAATATATAGAGAAATAAATATTAATTTTTTTCTAATACAATGATGAAATTAAAGCACAAAACACTAATTATTAGATGAAATGTATTGGAAATATTAACAGAATGAATTTAAAACTGAAACCTCATATGTTTCTGAGTGATTTAAAATAATCACAAGAGTATATTGGAAAGCTATACATGTTAAAATGTTAATATTTGATATGTATTTAGTTAGCATATGTAGTATTTTCAGAAAAATTATCTCTGTTTCTGAAATTCATATTGCACAAGCATGCTTCATTTTATGCGCAGAAATTTGCTGAGCATAAGGGGCGTATCTTTGATGTGACATCATCTTACACGTAGTTTGGATGTCACGTGACCTCACTGCGCGTTTGGGGATTTAGCGCTGACCGTGAAGACCGAGCAATCATCAGAGCGGCACTCACAGCAACACCTCCTTATAGTTGCTCACAGCCCCAGATGCATCATTATCATCGATTGTACGTGCAACTAGTGTTTCAGTCATGGAGGTAAGAAAGGAAGGAGTGGCCAACCGGCACTACAAGTGAAGCACTGCTTCGAAGCTTCGGTCACCAGATGGGGTGTTCTTTGTTTACATTCAGAAGCTCGCTTGACAGTGTTCTGATAGTATTTCGACACACGACAGTTCCATATACAAATCGAAAAAGGGACACTTTTTCGATTTGTATGGAAATGAAAGAAACATTCATAGTGTGATGGGTAATAGCAATCTGTATAGTTTAGTGACATTTACGCAAAAATCACATCTTGGTTATTTATCGATAACTAACAACAGCGATTTTGATTATGAATTTGTTTTATAAAATTCTAAGCTGTTGAACTACAAAAATATAAATTTTAGCAAAAATGTTATGCTTAAAGAATGAAAAATACCTTACGGTACCTTGAAAATTGTATACGTCTTTCGATACCCTTCATAGAGAATTCGCTACTTTTATTTTATGTTCCAAACGCCAAAAGGTTTTAAATAAAATACATTTTTTTCACATCCATATATTATTGTAACATGTACCTTCTAAAATTTTTTAGAGGAGAGGCTTTACTGCTGCTCATTTTAAACTCATCATTTTAATTTTATATATCTGAAAAATAATCCCTTTGGGCTTACACGTTTTACTTATTTGGGTTAATTAAAATTAAATATAGTGAATGCACAGAAATTAAAGATTTGCACATGTCCGGAATGAAAAATATGAAATATGTATGGGTATTTATGCATGTGCTTGCAAAAAGCATGTATCTGCCTTTAACAAAATACGCAAATATTCATTATATTATTTACAAATGTATTTGAAATGAGAAATTTATTCATTTATAAACAACTGTGAAGAAATATAATTATTAAATGTATCTAATTTATAATGATTTTAGGAACAAAGGTTCCTAAAATACAGAAAACTTTATCGATAGCATTCAGGATCCTAAAATACAGAAAGTTCTGAGAATGGCGGATGTCAAGGACCTAAAAAGCGCTCTAGTGTATACCGTGAAATTCAAGGCAGCTCAGCAAACAACTCTGCCATCGGGTCCATGACACTTAGCCGACGGGACACTTAACCGACACCACTTAGCCGACAGGACATTTAGCCGACATGGACACTTAGCCGACACGGACACTTAGCCTACAGAACATTTAGCCGACATGGACACTTAGCCGACACGGACACTTAGCCTACAGAACATTTAGCCGACACGGTCACTTAGCCGACAGGTCAATTAGCCAACACGGACAGTTAGCCGACAAGACATTTAGCCGACAAGGACACTTAGCCGACAGGACATTTAGCCGACAGGGACAGTTACCCGACAGGACATTTGGCCGACACACAGAGTTAGCCGTAAGGACATTTAGCTGCAGGACACTTACCTGTCAAGACATTTAGTCAACAGGTTGTGATGTTGCGTGGCCCCAACTTGTCCGCAACAGTAGTAGTGACTGCTATGAACTGGAAATTACACAACCTCTTAAGAAGGGTTTAACTCCCTTTTTATTCCACTTTAGAAGTTACAGATGCGTTCACTTGACGCTCACAAACTACGCCGACCCGGCGGTTAAATGAAAATAAAAAAGTACAACTAAAAATAAATAACAGGCTGAATAAATAAAGAGGTCACTCCCTACGAGGCTCTATAAACGTGACTAACTTAAACGCGTTCTAAGATACAGCTGAGATTTCAGCAAACTTTCTGAATAAGAAGCTGAAAGATTCAACTAACTGCCGAAGTAGGCACACAGGCCGAAACGCGCGGTTCTTAAATTTCTACCTAGCAACCTTCACGCTCGTGAATCAAGAAAGCACACCTTTTTATCTCGCTTCCCTTCTATTTAACTCAAATTACTTCTGCTAGAAATTTGAATACTCTGCGCATTCTACTAAAATTTACATACTCTGGCATTGGCAATTCCAGGGGAAAGTAAAGGCTTGACAGGAAAGATAGCTTAAACTTAAAATAAATGTTAGTTAAAATAAATATAAACCCTACATTTGCCGCTGCCAGAATTTGGTAAACTTGGAAGCAGGTCCTAGAAACGACCTGTTGAAAAAGTTTCCACATTCTAAACTAAAATTCAAGAGCCTCGTTTACATAAAACAAGCTGTTTTCTCAAAAATTAGAATAAATTTCTGTAGGTACATAATTTTACCATCTCTTCTTACAGGAACCTTTCCTGGTCTTCAGCAATCAATCTTTTCTCTTCCTTCCAGCATCTGGAAGGAATAAGTATCAGTATCTTCTAAATACATTATGATTTACACTTTCTTAACACTGGATAAAGTTGTCGTTTTCGATCGTTTTATTTTCCTTAATTAACTGCTTAATTCACATTAATTCAAGTAGTCAAACATGAAATTAACTTTACCCTGGTTCTCCACCATGTGTGGTGTCAAACGGGAATATTCGTGTTTTAGTATTACAACACTTCCCCTAACCACAATGATTTTTTAGAATTCCAACAACCAAATAGACACACCTTAATCGACATACTGAAACTCGATGAGCTATGTTTAACATTCTTAAAATTCAAGTGTAGGTGGAGAACCCTACAAAACACATTCATTCTAATTCCCCCTCATTCATCTTTAGACATGCAGGCTTTCGCTCTGAAGCATAATTTTATCTACAGTTTAATACTTAAATTTGAATTCATTTCTTTCGAGTATTTACTTTTAGCATGTAAACTTTTATGCTTCTAGACTAAATTCTACTCTTACATAACTTTCAAGTATTTACGTATATTTACAAGATTCTAATACATATGATTTTTACACTTTACCATAAAATGAATAAGATAAAAATAAAGTTTTAGTTCACGCATTCTTCGCCAAGCTGGCGGCACTGAAACTAAATTTTTCATTAATACAAGAATACGAAGTTATTTTACTTTCGGCCAAATTTTGGCTTTAACATAACAGAATTAGTCTTTCGACCAACAGGAACTGCTTTCTCTTAGATTTTATACTTAAAGAAAATAATACTTTTGCCTTAGCTAAATAAAGTAAAACAAACTAAGTCTCAATCGAGATAAATTGACTTCCGTCAAAACATAGAACTTCATATTTACGCATAACATTTCGGAACAAAAGAAAAATTTATAGAAGATTTTAACTTATCTTTGAGTTTTCGATGATTGGAACTCCGACATCCTCTTCTGATAGAACTGACCCCACGTTATGGAATTCGTAGAGGTCAGTCGTGGCCTTTGGGTTCTTCGAGTTTCGTGTATGGCAATTTTTCTTTTTCGCCCTCTGTACGCCGGCCTCTTGGAGTGGTAGTTTTCGAGTTCCTGTCTTTTCCGTTTTGCTCCTTGACGGCTGGTCTTGGCGGCCTCCGGTCTGGAATCGTGCTTGAATTTCTTCTGTTGGTGGTGGTCTTTTCGTTCCTCCTTCTGTCTTTTTGTTCTCGTGAACGGCGGCCTTGTTTGCTCCTGACTATCTGGCCCTAGAAGTGGTTTCCTCGACGCAGAATTTCTACTTCGGGACGTTGTAACTGGTCTTTTCCTATTTACCAAAGATTCTTTACGCGGCGGTGTTGATTTCTTGTATTTCTTGAATGCTGGAGTCTGATCATTTTCCTTTCTTCTTTCGGGACCGTAGCATGACTTGTAGAAGGGCTAGGTTCCTCTTCTGTTCTCTGCTTCTTGGAGGGGGGGTGGAGAGGGTAGCATTACTTCTGTGCCTTCCACTTCTTTTGCGCTTGAGTTCTGCAAGAAACTTTTAAGGATTTCAAAATCATTTTGATTATAATATTTTTTCACCTCGTCGGGACTTGCTTTACAGATTTCCCCTCTCTCTTTCTTAAGGTACAGTACGACTCCCTTGATTTCCTGAATTACATAGGGGCCTTCAAATTTTGGAGCCAACTTTGCAGTAAAATTGTCTGGGGCACTTGATAAAGAAAATTTCCGCTTTAACACTTTATCCCCAACTTTAAAATCTGCTTTACGGCGTTTTCGATCATAGTACAGTTTCTGTCTATTTCTTGCCGTATCCGAACTTTTAACCACCTGATCAATGAATTTCTGTACATCTTTTTGTTTGAATTCTTGCTCTCTTTGTTGCACAAAGAATAATTTATCTATTGGCGTTATTAACTTCCGTCCTAAAAATAATTCTGCTGGAGTTTTTCCGGTAGTATCATGATTTGCTGTTCTTAAAGCATAAGCTAACTCATTTATGTAGCTATCCCAGCGCTTGTGATGTGTGCTAACATAACTTCGAATTATTTTTACAATATTTTTATTAACTCTTTCTGCGATGTTTGCCTGTGGTCTATACGGAACCCTTTTGATATGGCGTATGCCAAGTCCAATGCAAATGTTTTCAAATACTGGCTAACGAATTGTTTACCGTTATCGCTAATGACTTTTATCGGTGCACCGTATTTTAAAATGTATCTGTGTAAGAATGCATCTGCGACTGTTTTGGCTGACGCGCGTTTAAGTGGAACAATTTCTGTCCATTTTGAAAACTGATATATAATTACTAAAAGAAAACGATTTTTATTTAAATCACACTGGGGAAAGGACCAAGAAGATCTATACCTAAAATTTCATTCGGAAATGTAGCGCAAATGCTATTTAAGTACCCGGCCGGGCTGTAATTAATATCATTTATTAACTGACATTGATTGCAGGATCTGACATACGCAGTTACTATATTGTATAATTGCGGGAAATATACCGCCTCGCGTACCCTTTTTAAAGTCTTTCTGACCCCTAAATGACCCGCTTTTTTCGCGTCGTGTAATTCCTTCAAAATGCTTAATCGAAGCGAGGCTGGGATGACAGGTTTATATTCGAAATTTTCGTTTATTATTTTCGTATAAAATAATAAATTATCTATTATTTCATAGTTTTCTGCTCTACTTCTTATCGCATCGAATTTTATACCCCAGATATTTAAGTTCTTTAGTCGCGAACTTGCATTTTGATGCGTTAATTGTAAGACCGGCCTCTTTTAATAATTTAAAAACCTCTTCTAACTCTTTAATATATTGTTTCAACGTACTACTCGTTATAATTATATCATCTAGATAGATTAAAGTCGATTTTCCTAGGACAGGCTTGAGAACAATGTTCATAGCTCTCTGGAATGTTGACGGGGCCCCACACAACCCAAAGGGCATGTGTAAAAATGCATAAGTGCCCGATTTTGTGATAAACGCGGTTTTATGTATGTCTTCGGGTCTCATAGCTATTTGATAGTACCCAGACGTTAAGTCCAACGTAGTCATGTATCTCGTAGACTTAATCTTTCTAATAATTTCCTCTATAACCGGCAAAGGGTAAACGGGGAATTTAGTAACACCATTAAGCTTTCTGTAATCGATAGCAAACCTCCAAGCCCTTTTGTCCGAGGGAGGAAACTCATTCTTTTTCCTACATAGTACGACTGGACTCGCGTACTCACTATTTATGGGCGTTATTATCTGGTTCTTCAACATTTCCTGAATGTGTTCTTCGATAATTTGCTCTTTCTGTTTATCATACCGGTAAGGTTTAGTCCTACAGGGTTTGTCGGCAGTTAACTGTATATCTTGCGTAACAATTTGACAATTACCAGGCCGTTCTGAAAACAAGTTCGAAAAAGTACTCACCACTTGCTGGATGGCTTGGCTTTCATGATCATTCAAATGGCTAAGGTCGACTTGCGGTTGTTCCACTGGCTCCACCACCCTCCGATCCATTTCCAACATAATTGAATTTTCCTGAAAATTCAGTTTGGCCTTCGCGGCCTTTAAAAACTCCATGCCTAAAATAAGTGGACTTTGAAAATTTTTTACCACAAAAATTAATACTTTGAGGCTTTCATCCCTTACCTGTATATTTCGTTTTGCCCAGGGAAAGCGTCGGCTACCACAGATAATAAGTAGAGTCCAGGAGGGTGAACATAAGGAATACACTGAGGTGATTGAGGAATATTTTAATAAGAATTTTGACTGAGGTGAGTTTGAGGACGGTATTATTGATCATGAATTGTTAAAATTTTCAAATTGTTGTGCTGATGATCTGCCTTTTACTTCTAATGAGATCGGATATGTAATTAATAAACTAAGAAATAAAAGTGCTCCTGGACTGGACAACATTTCTGCAGTGGTTGTGAAGTGCCTTTATAAGTATTATGAAGAGTTTTTTGTTTTATTATATAATACATGTTTCCGCTTGTTGGTTTCCCCGAGGGCGTGGAAAATATCAAGAATTATATTTATACCGAAAAATGAACATGCGGTTAGACCAATTTGCGGTTAACCAATTTGCGGAACATGCGGTTAAAATTTTTTAGTAAGGTTCTGGATAGACTTCTCACCAATAGATTGTATCATTTTTTCTACAGAGAAAATTTTATTTCGGATAGACAGTTTGGCTTTGTCGCAGGCAGATCAACCAATGATGCTTTGTATAAATTGATCAATATTATTTCTGAGAAAAAAAGAGATTAT
The DNA here is from genome assembly GCF_044657685.1 of Stegodyphus dumicola. Lineage (NCBI taxonomy): Eukaryota > Metazoa > Arthropoda > Arachnida > Araneae > Eresidae > Stegodyphus > Stegodyphus dumicola. The sequence continues at coordinate 156,972,335 of NC_140773.1, forward strand.
CATGTAACTGTTGTCTCATTTGATATTTCAAAGGCCTTTGATTCCAATATATGGTCATCGCTGCTCTCCATCCTCGTGAATTTTAAGATTCCTTGCAATATATTAAAAATTTTTTGTAGCTACTTTCACAATAGGAAGGTTGTTTATTCATATGATGGGGATTCTGAAGTGGTTAAATCAGTTTATAAAGGTTGCCCACAGGGATCCTCGAGTGCTCCGCTGCTCTGGGGTGCAGTAATTTACAACTTGCTGCATACGAGTCTTCCCGAAGGCGTTGAAATCATCTGTTATGCAGATGACATACTTCGTGTGGTTTACGATGTGTCTCTTGAAAAATTAGAAAAAAGATTTACATTGGTGTGTGATGTCCTTGAGAGATGGGCTATAACAGAAAGACTCATCTTCAACTTACAAAAGACATCTTTTTTGTTTTTCCCAAATGCGGGAAGAAAGACTAGACCTCCCAGATTACGATTCCAGAGAACATTATTAAAAAGAGTCGAACAACTCAAATACTTGGGAGTCATTATAGATGATAAACTGAATTTCGAGTCACACTTCAAGGAAATTCAAAGGAGAACAGATTCAATACTCTTATTTTATAAGAGAAATTTTCCAGCGGGTGTCATCGACTTTAAGAGAGATATTATTAGAACTATTTATAGAGTAGTTGTTGTTCCTATTGTGTTATACGGAATTGTTTGTTGGGGCTCCAGAGCGGCGGAGTTGTTGAGAATCAGGAATAAGTTATTGACGATTCAGCGGCCCTGGTTGCTGTCACTGGCTAGGTGTTTTAGGACAACTCCTACTGAAACTGCCTGTGTATTGGCCGGAACGCCGTCCCTCTATATTTTTTATAAGTTCTTTTATGATAAATTTTTGTTATCTACATGTAAGAGAGATTTTATGTATTATGGTGATTATTTAGTTTGTTGTACTGCATTTTATAATGTTAATCCTTACTGCATACACCCAGCCAAGAGAATGAGCATTAATTATAAAATGAACTTTGATTGTTTTGGTGAACTTGATATTTTACTGATGGTTCTAGGTTTGGGGAAAGTGTTGGCCTATCTTTTGTTGTTTACTATTATGGTATAGAAATTGATTATTCAAAGATAAAGTTAGAAAAATTTAATTCTATGTTTCAGGCTGAACTTGCTGCTATTTATTTTGCTATGAAATGGATTAAGAAAAACCTAAGAGTTATAGTATTGTAGTTTATAGTGATTGTTTATCTGAATTACAGGCCTTGAAAAGCTATGATTGTAATAACTCTTTAGTTATGGATATTAAGTGTTTATATAAAGAAATTGAAGGTTTGCATAATATTAAATTTAGATGGGTTAAGTCCCATGTGGGTATTGAAGGTAACGAGAGGGCCGACGTGTTGGCCAAAGAGGCGACTTTGGATGTTTCCGGAGTGTTCCATTGTCCAGCCTTCAAGAAAAATGGTTATTACTAGAATCAAACAGTATTATATTGATTTGTGGTATGATAATTGGAATAATTCGAATAAAAGAAAAGAACATGCCTATTATTTAAAACCTATGTTTAATAAAAGTATTTCTTGTCATTTGGATTTTAATCAAATTGTTACTGGACATGGACGCTTCCCCAGAGTGTTCCATTGTCCAGTCTTCAAGAAAAATGGTTATTACTAGAATCAAACAGTATTATATTGATTTGTGGTATGATAATTGGAATAATTCGAATAAAAGAAAAGAATATGCCTATTATTTAAAACCTATGTTTAATAAAAGTATTTCTTGTCATTTGGATTTTAATCAAATTGTTACTGGACATGGGCGCTTCCCGGTGTGTCTTAAAAGATTTGGCATACAAGAGAATGAATATTGTCATAATTGTGGAGTTGTCGGATCGGCAAGGCACTATGTGGAAGAATGTACACTTACTTATGCCATACGAAAAAAATATAATTTTATTAAGATTTTTACAGGTGCTGAAAAAGAATTTAAATTTGCAAGGGAACTTATGTGTTTTTTAAATAATAATCGCTCTGATGTTGGTATTTTTATTTGATAAAAGTTTGTTTTTAAATTTTGTGTTACAATAATTTAAATTGAGATATTGGTGTTTATATGGAATTTTAACATAATTTTATTCAGTGCGTTATGTGGTGTATTTTATGCGTTTTTATAATTATGTATTTTATATGTATTTCATGTAATATGTAATTTCATGTATAATTATGTATAATTATGTATTTTTATATGTATTTTATATGTTTTTTTTTTTTTTTTTTTTTTTTTTTTTACTTGGCGCAGCCCTTGTTTGTCATAAAATCTTGTCGATTAGGTGGATGGGGCTGCGTCCTATTTGTACCTGTATTTGTAATGATAATTTCCCAATGCATTGACAAGTTTGTCCTTGCGCTGCTATGATTTCTGTGTTTTTATTTTTAAATAATCGTAACCAATTAAAATTCTTCTTAAAAATTATACGACTCATAAAATTACCTTCTGTCCCTGTATCGATGAGGGCTTCTACTGGTACATCGCCAACCAGGACTTGTATAATCGGTAATTGTGAGTTCTTTACCACGACCGTATTTAGGTATCTTCTTGAGGGTTTTTTCGAAACTTCCGGGGTCTGGACCCTCGCTTTTACAGGCCCCTCTACTCGTTTAAAGCTTTCCTTTCAACTTCTGCCTTCTGGGTATGCGGACGGTTGTTTTCAAATTTCCTTTTTGGGCCTTGACCTTCGATCTTCGATGAGTTAGCTTGATAGCTCTTTTCCCCATAAGAGCGATTTGTGTTTCTGGTCTGTTCATTTGAGGATTGCCTTCGGAGACCTTAAGAATACGATGCCCCTCTAGCTTTTTCCGCTATTCTGCGATTTTGGAACTTGACCGCCAACTGGAAGAGTTCCTGTAAGTTGCTTGGGTTTCGAATTTCGAAGTAATCTTGAACAGCACGTTGCAATCTTGGTAAGATTATTTCAATAATCTCCGCGTCTGGTTTCTTCCCATACAGCATATCCGTCAGCTTAATTTTTCGCAGAATAAAGTCAGTCAACCCTTCTATATTACGTTGATAAAAATTATACAGTTCGGCTTCTAGCTTTGCTCGGTCTTTCACTATGGGGAAGGCCTTTAATAATGATCTTTTGAAATTTTCAAAGGTATATGTTTGGCCTCCGAATTCCCCTAATAAAAATTTGCCTATATTCTTCAACCATAGTGAGGCCTGTCCTCTTAGTTCAGACGTGGCAATGGCGACTTTTTGTCTTTCAGGTACAGGGTATAGCTGGAAATGATTTTCTAGGCCATCTAAGAATATCGCCACCGAATTTTTTCTGTCGAAATTGACGTTTGGCTTGATTGATGCTCTCATCGTCTGGACCAGGTATCCAAATCCTTCTAATGGGTTCATTTCTTGTTGTTGGACTTGTACAGGAGCTTCCATCCAGTTTTCGGCCATTTCAGTTCGAAAAGTTTTCGGGTGCCAATGTGGTGTTGCGTGGCCCCAACTTGTCCGCAACAGTAGTAGTGACTGCTATGAACTGGAAATTACACAAACTCTTAAGAAGGGTTTAACTCCCTTTTTATTCCACTTTAGAAGTTACAGATGCGTTCACTTGACGCTCACAAACTACGCCGACCCGGCGGTTAAATGAAAATAAGAAAGTACAACTAAAAATATATAACAGGCTGAATAAATAAAGAGGTCACTCCCTACGAGGCTCTATAAACGTGACTAACTTAAACGCGTTCTAAGATACAGCTGAGATTTCAGCAAACTTTCTGAATAAGAAGCTGAAAGATTCAACTAACTGCCGAAGTAGGCACACAGGCCGAAACGCGCGGTTCTTAAATTTCTACCTAGCAACCTTCACGCTCGTGAATCAAGAAAGCACACCTTTTTATCTCGCTTCCCTTCTATTTAACTCAAATTACTTCTGCTAGAAATTTGAATACTCTGCGCATTCTACTAAAATTTACATACTCTGGCATTGGCAATTCCAGGGGAAAGTAAAGGCTTGACAGGAAAGATAGCTTAAAATAAATGTTAGTTAAAATAAATATAAACTTTACAAGGTTACTAAGCCGACAGTAACGTTTAACTGACACGTACCCAAAAATTATTTAAACTATCAATTTCAAAATTTCTGGACTACTCCATAAGTTCAATATTTAAGTCATTTTTTCACCTATCAGTAAAATTCATTTTTCGATTCTTAAAGATCTCATATTATTATTGTGTTAATTTAGCATTGTTTGATATGTATCGTGCTGTTTGGTGTACATTGTCCAAATTGAAAAAGCGCTGAAATTTCTCGAAAATGAATAAACAAAACCTTAAAGAATATTTTACTTCTAGATTAAACATTATGCACTAGTTTAGGGCTATAAACATTAACCTAAGTAAGTATTTTAAGCGAGTGGCGTGGTTAATAAAATGTTACAGAATTTTTATCTCAAGAATGGTGGCATGAACTGCAGATTATAGAGGTCGCAAATAATTTATACCTTTGCCTGTCTTAAAAATTCACTTTTTTTTAATTGTTTTTAATAACAAAATAAAATATATTTGCTAAACTAACCCTCACCACCATATGTTTCTATAAAAAGTATAATTCAAGAATAACAATAATTTTTATTGCATTATTTTCCCCAGCCTGGGCAAACTACAAAGCAAACGAAATTAGCAAACTCCAAGTGCTTCAAAATAAGGTGCTAAGAATCATCACAAAAGCTCCTTACTATGTTCGGAATAGGACTCTCCAATCCGACTTGAAAATAGATACTATTCAGGACTACCTCAGCAGAATAAACAACAACTTTTTTAATAATATTATCAATGTGAATCCCGCTAATTTCACGGACATTCTTATCTACGAAATCCTGCCTGAAGACAAAAACCTCCGCCCATTTGCCGCCCACCTCTTGAGTTCAGAATTACAAGTTCCAGTTTTCTGGTTTTCAAGCAGCATCAATCGGGGTCAGTTTCTGGGAGGGTGACCTCCCACGTGACTGGCTCCGACGAATGAACAGTTAGTATTCGGGCTATCCTACACAGGTCATCCGAAGTTTCTTTCTCCGGCCCCTGCTTGGCGGGTCAGGCCCCACATGGGATCACATCAGGAACTGGCAAGAGCAGGACTTTAATTTCCTGCTGAAAGCCAGTATAACCGCAAAGTTCCAAAGTTCCATTGCATTATTCAGATTTTTCATGACAGGGAAAGAAAATTTCATTAGTGGGAAGAGCCAAACGATTTTGTAAGAGAAAGAATGTAACAGGATGTGATGTGTAAAATAGTAATGAAACGTAAAGGTATTAAAAATTTGAAAGCATTTGGAAGAGCGAAATTGGAAAATTAATATCATTAAGTAAACAAGAAACATTATTAATGAAGTGTAAGTGTTCAAAAGAACCCAGTTGATTAAATGAAGAAGCTTTATGGATAATTTTTGAAGATCTCACATTAAAATGTAATTAAGTGGCCGCCATACATAGCTAAAAAAATTCTTTTTTCCTTTCGAAATTTCATTCATATTCCCTGAGGAGAAATTTCAGCGTTTTATCAATTTCGCCAATATATACCAAACAGCACGATACATACATGAACCTTATAAGAGATAGACTAACCCAGTGGGCGGAGCGTGCGTCGCCCACGTGGCCGTAAGAAAGAGTAGGGACGATCTGGCTTGCTTTAACGCGGAAACCGCTGGCGTTTGCATCACATAACTGTTCTTAATTATTAAATGTGATACGTTGTATAAGTTATGAGATTATGAAAGTCACAGGTTTTGCAAACAAGATTTAACATATCTCATAAAAGCACTTTTTACTGCTTTTCAAGCGTAATTCTTGTATAAATTTCTACTTTAGTAAAACGGTAAAAATTCTAAACGCAAAACTTATGAACTTGTTTTTGTGTACAAGTAAAATTAAATAATACTAACAGCATATGATGCTTTGAAACAAATAAGGTAAAATTAAACAAGATCTGCTAATTTTCTTTGATTTTATGTGCATTTTCAGGCAGTAGTTTTTAAAATTGTTATAGCATAACAAGACGATCATTTATTTGATTATATGAATATTAATTATTAACATTACAAGATGATTATTTATTTTAGTAATTCATAAAATTCGGAGTATAAACTTTTCTGAGTGTAATGAGGAAAAAAAAAAAAAAAAAAAAAAAAAGATAAACTCTGGAAGCACTCAGATTTGATTTTATATTAAGCCCAAAGGAGCATTTCTTGTAACGTTTTGCTTGTTACCTTTATTTATTGAACATCATGTTCTTCGCAAGTAAACCACATAAAATTTAATTCAAGAACAATATCACAAAATATTCGAAAATGACATATCTTTAGAATTTCCGCGCTAGAGATTGTTATTTTCTGTACAGGGTTGCCATTGCTTGCTTTGAACTCGTTGACTTTCTTAATCAAAACTTCGTTAAAGTTACAAAATATCAAATGGATTAAAACAAATTCGAAATTAGGCCGTTCAGGTGCCCATGTTCGGGTGGAGGATTACGTTATTCAAAATTTTATGGTTCTAAATTCTGTTGTTTTTTTCACAGTGCGAGAGAAACATACATGCATTCATGCAGATTCTTCATTATTTAATTTCTTTAAATTTAATACAAGGCGATAATATTTGGTGGCAACAGTTTGCAAAGTGAAACGGACATTTATAGTGAAACAAAGCAAAATGCCGTTTCGAAACTAATAGCTTTTCTGAGCTGCCGCCCCTTTGGGTTAATAAAATAAATTAGCAATAAATAAGAAAATTTATGCAGAACTAGACATAAATTTAAAAAATAATCACTATAAAATACTAGCACAATTAATTATTACAGTTAAATTCAATTTTTAACATTAGAATAAATGCATAAAAATTATTAAAATGCTAAAAGTGTTAATCACTATGATGTATTAGAAATATTATTGAAATAAAACTCCTTTGTAGAATATTATGCTATAATATTCAGATATACTTTTAAAAAAGCAGTACAAATAAGAATTTTAAGCAAAAACTTTCAAAAATCCATTTTTTCGATTTTAGTATTTTTTACTTATTTACACCAATAAAAAGCATAAAAATTGTAAGAGAAAATTGTTTGTTTGAATTTTTCGATTAGTTCAGATTTAAAATATTATTTTTTAAAAGAAGGAGATACAAATTTCCTTACAGCATAGGAAAAGCTAAAAACATATCCAGCCCTTTAAAGCATGAAATAGCTTTATAATTATTTGGAACGTTAATTATGCTTGATAAATATGCTAAATTTTTAAAAATCAATCTCAGTTTCAAAAATAAAAATATCTAAAAATTCTAATTTGTGAAATGAGTGCTAACACCAGGTTTTTTTTTTTTTTTTTGAAAATTATACGCGCTGCGATAGCCAATTATTGTTAAGTTTCTGCAAGTCGTCCCTACTCCTCTGGATGAAGTCAAGCTGACAGCTGGCAATACGCCAAGGCAATGGAGAAAATCCATTTGGGTTCGTCTATTTCTTATAAGGTCCATGGATGCATATCAAACAATGCTAAATTAACACAATAATTAAAAGTATATATGAGATCTTTAAGAATCGAAAAATGAATTTTACTGATAGTGAAAAAATAACTTAAATATTGAACTTACGCAGTAGTCGAGAAATTTGTAATTGATAGTAAGTTTGAATAATTATTGGGTATGTGCCAGCTAAACGTTACTGTCGGCTTTGTGTCCTGTCGAGTAAACGTGTTGATAATTAAGTGTCTCGTAGTTAAATGCCTTGACGGCTAACTCTCTGTGTCAGCTAAATGTCCTGTCGGCTAAACTGTCCGTATCGGCTAAATGTCCTGTCGGCTAAGTGTCCTTGTCGGCTAAGTGTCTTGTCGGTTATCTGTCCGGGTCGGCTAAATGACCTGTCGGTTAAGTGTCCGTGTCGGCTAAATGTCCTGTCGGCTAAGTGTCCGTGTCGGCTAAGTGTCCGTGTCGGTTAAGTGTCCTGTCGACTAAGTGGTTGTCGGCTAAGTGTCCGCGACCGCTCTGCCATCCAACCAGTCGAGGAGCTGGTGTATCAACTGACTGCTCGTCTAGGCTATTCAACCATGCATGTCAATGCCTTGATATGGAATAGGAATGACGAGAAACTGAGTCTAGTGTTAGAACTGGGGTGCTGAAGGCTACGTACTAAGGTTCTGCAGAACATCTCAGGGCACTGAAAATAAGACATACGATTTAACCAGACTAGCCAATTCTTTGATACGAAATAGGAGTGACCAGAAACCTATCCTAAAGTGCTGGAACTTCATCGCTGAACACCACATAGGAAGAAACTGCATAGAACCCCAGGACACGAAAAATAAGACCACACCCCAGCAACGACGCAGGAAACTTATTAGTGGCTGTCTCGCGGAGCGAATTAGAAAGATAATGAGAAACTCCATTTCAAATCGCATCACATTTCTGCAGTGAGTGTCGTCAGTAATGGACGTTTCACCATGGAGCATATCAATGGAGTTTTTTGCAGCATGACCATCAACCGTTTAAAAATAAACTCATTTTGGACGCCGTCCTGCTTTGCCTTCCAGACTGCATCTGGTGATAAAATCGAAATTGATGGGAATTTAAACGTAAACATCACGTTTGGAAGTACGGCCTAGAATCACATGGCATATGTGGCAGATAATAGAAATCCCTGTCATACTATAATTGGACCTTCTGAGAAATATAATTTTTCCTTTGGCTTTAAGAATAACGAACTGTATTCAGCCTCCGATGACATAACTATCCGTCATCGCGAGGGATCCTCACCTGAAAACGGCGTAGGCTTCTCTGGAAGACCCTGCTCAGAAAGCTGCCGATATTGTCCCACGGTCGAAGCGAAATACGAGCTGCTGAATCGATTCGCATGAAAAGTTGCAACTTCAACACCGGCTGATAGAGACCTAAGGAGTGAAAAAGAAAAAGTTGGGAAAAACCAGTTGGAGGAAGGCCTCCTCATAGTAAATTTAATGGAATCTTCAAAGAAGAAACCTATCTGGCAGGACATTTCATCCATAGGCCTAAGACAAAACAATCCTGGGCTCTCTCTCTGGGACTCATTCCATATGAGAAACGTCCTCTTGTACCAGAAGTTCGAATCGGATGATAGAAAGGCTTTCCGATGACAGCTGATAGTTCGAAGATCCCAGCTCCCGCAGGTTCTTAAAAAATTGCGTAACAGTCTAACGGGCGGCCATTTTGGACCAATGAAGACTTTGAAGAGCTTTCGAGAGCGCTTCTACTGGAGTAATGCAAGGGATGACGTGCAAAAGCGATGCCAATCTACCGTTGGCTGTGCGGGCCAGAAAGGACCAAAGAAAGGCAACCGAGAGAAGCTGAACGTCACAATGTAGGAGCGTCTTGTAAAACGCATCGCTTTTGACATTCTGGGACCACTGCCATGAACTGTTGATGACAGCAAATACATTTTGGTTGCCATTGATTATTTCATTAAGTGGCCTGAAGCGATCCTATTCCTGATCAAGAGGCTGTCATGGTAGCAGAGGTAATTATACAGCATTGGATTTCCAGGTTCGGAGCGTCTGTTTAGTTACATTCCGATCAAAAAAGAAATTTTACCTCGGCTGTAATTAAAGAACTTTGGAAGCTACTCGACACTAACAGAACATCAACTACGTAGGTTAGTTGATGTTCTATTACTATCAGGTAGTACTATCAGGTTGATCCAAAAAAAAGTTTACAAGCAGAAGCATTTGAAACGCAATAATTGCGGAGCGAATATTTCCACCCAGGATGGTTGAAAGATGGCGCTAGTTGTCCTACAGTGGTTCTACGAGTAAGCAGCTTCAGTACGCAGACACTTAAGAGCGATAGTAATGGCACGATGTCTAGAAATGTGGTCTTCCATACAGGTGCGAGCCGTAATTTGATTTTTATGGGCCAAGAATGTGGCCGCATCCGAAATTCACAGAAAAATCGTTGAGGTATACGGGGACAAAGCAATGAGTAGACAACAGGTAGCGAAATGGTGTCGTTCTTATCAAGCGGGCAGGGAGCATGTGGGAAACCGCAATATGGAAGAGAGCGGCCGTCCAAGTTCTTCATGGACGGATATAAACACGGCATGTGTTGAAGAAATCATCCAAAGGGATCGACGAGTAACCGTGCGGGAGATTGTCTCAGAGTTGGACCTGAGTTATGGTAACGTTCAGCGTATCGTAACCGATGAGTTGCAATATTCCAAAGTTTGTGCCCGCTGGGTTCCACGTGCGTTGTCCGCGGAGCATAAGGCCACTCGAATGATGTGCAGCCTCACATTTCTTCAGCGATACCATTCAGATGGCCAACACTTCATTGATCGCATCGTAACCGGTGATGAAACATGGTTTCATCACTTCCCCCCCCCAACATCCAAAAGAGCCACGATAGAGTGGAAACACACTGGATCACACTGGACGAGGAAGGAGTTTAAGGTCACACCCTCTGCCGGTAAAGTGATCGCAACCGTTTTCTGGGACACGACTGGTGTTATCCTAATCGAGTATTTGGAGCGTACATCTTTACATCAACAGTCAGACGGCATGGCAGATAGGTTTAATCGAACCATCCCTAATAATATCTCGCTGGTGGTTTCCAGAAACCAACAGGACTGGGTCAAGAAGTTACCTCTGTTTTTACTGGCTTATCGCTCTGCTGTCCACAAGACTACCGGCTATTCCTCATCTCAGATGCTCTTCGGTCGTTACCTTTGTCTGCCTTGTAACCTCTTGTTTGTTTCCCTTCTTGACGCGCCTTCATTGCCTAAGAAGAACATCCGAGATCTCCAGACACGTTTGAAGTGATGCACAATTTTGGACGAGAGCGAGTCAGCATGGCGACGGATATCTTGAAGACTCGATATGACACGAGAGCTACTGGGTATCGATTCAACGATGGTGAAAAGGTGTGGTTTTGGAATTCCATGGAAAGGACTCTATCCTAAACATGAATCACCCTTGGATGGTTTTTATATACCCCTAAACAGGCTCAACGACGTTTAGTTCGGATCTCATCAAATTCCAAGCTTAAAGTAATTGATTACGACAGGCTAGTTCCTTACTATGGCCCTAGTACGTAGTACCCATGGTGTATATGCCGGGTGGCCATAATTAAACTGACAGTGCTCATAGTGTTCTTTAGCGCGATCTATTTGCGAGAATGACGCCACATTTTGTAGGAAGATTAAACAAGCCGGGGGACGAAGGATTCCGCGAAAAAAAATTAGTTCCAAAAGTCACCGCTAGGGGAATATTTGGCGCTGTGTAATAGAAAATAGAGTGTTAATAAATGCAAATTAATACGGAATAAAATTACCTTTTATTATGGATATGCCTTACAGTACGGTATGGAAAATCTTAGGAAAAATTATCAAACTCTATCCGTACAAGATCAGCCGTGTACAGGAGTTACTGTACCCCTACCATGATTAAGCGATTGACTTTTGCTCTCACCTTTCTTGCCAGAATGGAGGTGGATGATGCTTGGCCGTGATGGATGATCTTATGGGGAGGACGAGGCCCACTTTTACCTGAATGGAACTGTGAAAACCCAGAACTGTCGAACTTGGGATGACAAATCACCACATGCAATCACAGCAATTCCCTTACATTCACCAAAGGTAACTGTTTGGTGTGGGTTCACAGCGGAATTTATCGTAGGTCCATTCTTCTATGAGAACATTACCGCGACAGGACCGGAAACCTGTTCTGTTACCGGAGAGAAATATCGCCACATGTTGAACAGCTTTGTCATTCCGGCACTTCAGCAAAGGCAATGAATGGGGAAATCATTTTCATGCAAGACGGAGCCCCTCCACACGCTGCTGTACGGGTGCAACAGATGCTAGAAATTCATAACAGAAAGAGTCATTATCTGCTACTTTCCAACTGCATGGCCACCTCGATCGCGTGATCTTACCCCATGCGACTTCTGGATATCGGGTTACCTTAAGTCCAAGGTCTATCAAGGAGTGGTCCAGGACCTGGCTACGTTGAAGGATAACATATCACGGACTGTACGGGAGATTCCTGCAGACATGTTACTTTCTGCTGTTGTGCATACTGTGCACAGAATGCAATATGTGGTCCACAACAATGGCAGCCACATTGAACCTCATTTGAATGCAAAATAAAAGGTAATTTCCGTATTGATTTGCATTTGTTATCACTCTATTTTCTATTACACAGAGCTAAATATTCCCCTAGCGGTTACTTTTGGAACTAATTTTTTTTCGCGGAATGCTTCGTTCCCCGTCTTGTTTAATCTTCCTACAAAATGTGGCGTCATTCTCGCAAATAGATCGCGCTACAGAACACTGTGAGCACTGTCAGTTTAATTATGGCCACCCGTTATATAGATACTAAGACCATGGTCCTATTTATGTCTAAATTTGTAAATTTGTGCACTTATTTATTTATTTAGCATTTGATTTGTTTTATGTTATTTACTGAAATTATTAAGTATTGCCTTAGTTGTAAGTGTGGCTTCCTCTCCAGGGATTGAACTGCCCTGGAAGCGCTGTCATTGGGAAGGGGCAGTACCACGAATTTCGTACATAGATAGATGATTTTAGTGCAATTATATGTGAAATTGTTGTATTTTTCTGTGTAATGTAACATGAAAAATCTAGAGAGAAAAGTTATACCAGAAAAGTAAGGATACTCGCGAAAGTCCATTTAACATACAGTAAATGGGTATCTCGGTAATGTGGCGAGATATAGCCAAGCTGGCAAAGGTTTTGACAACTTATTTTGTCACCGAATTTGTTAAGAAATCGCTGAAAATTGCCAAATATGGCGACCATTTAGCGACATATTTGGTCTAGTCCCTGTATCACCGTAATAGGTATTGTAATTGAATAAATGTAATTTATCACTAATTTAGCTATAACCGTAATTGAACCGTCATATTGCTTTCCAGTAATTTTGAGAAGCAAAGTAATTGAAATATCTTGGTGGCCGGTTAAAAACTACATAAGGCCGGAGAGAGTATCTGGCTCTTAGTTGTTGCTGGTAGAAAACTATATATATATAGTTTATATATATATATAATTTTAAATTCATTTAGTTCGAAATCAAATTATTCTAAGTTATTCATATTAGGAGATAATATAATCAATATTTCTTTAGTAAATAAATTATATATATATATATATATATATATAAAATAAACTGAAATTGAAATAAAGACATGGAATAGTAAAAAGTGAAATCCTATGTCTTCTTTGGATACCACTTTAACACTCTGCTACAGATTTGATTATACTCTGCTACTCTGCTTCATCTGCTACTCTATTACAGTCATGTGCCACGACTGCCGTGTCGTCACTTTTTCAATTTGGCCAATGTACACCAAACAGCACGATACATATCAAACAATGCTAAATTAACACAATAATTAAAAGTATATATGAGATCTTTAAAAATCAAAAAATGAATTTTACTAATAGTGAAAAAATAACTTAAATATTGAACTTATGGAGAAGTCGAGAAATTTCGTAATTGATAGTAAGTTTGAATAATTATTGGGTACGTGTCAGCTAAACGTTACTGTTGGCTTTGTGTCCTGTGGACTAAATGTGTTGACAGTTAAGTGTCCCGTAGCTAAATGTCTTGACGGCTAACTCTCTGTGTCAGCAAAATGTCCATTCGGCTAAATGTCCTATCGGCTAACTGTCCGTGTCGGCTAAATGTCCTGTAGGCTAAGTGTCCTTGTCGGCTAAGTGTCTTGTCGGCTAACAGTCCGTGTCGGCTAAATGGCCTGTCGGTTAAGTGTCCGTGTCGGCTAAATGGCCTGTCGGCTACGTGTCCGTGTCGGTTAAATGTCCTGTCGGCTAAGTGTCCGTGTCGGCTAAATATCCTGTCGGCTAAGTGTCCATGTCGGCTAAGTGTCCCTGTCGGCTAAATGTCTTGTCGGCTAACTGGTGTCGGTTAAGTGTCCTGTCGGCTAAGTGTCCGCGACCGATTGCGGCGTACGCAAAAATGCATAAGTGCCAGAGTTATGAACGCAGTATTATGCCCATCTTCAGGCTTTACGCCTATTTTAAAATAACCAGACATTAAATCTAGTGTGGTCATGTATCTAATGGAAGTTATATTTCTCAAGATTTCCTCAATAATCGGTAATGGGTACACCGGGTATTTTGTAATGCTATTCAATTTGCGATAGTGTGTTGTGAAACGCACCTCTTTGGGTGCGTAAGCGGGTATTCGTTGTTTTCTTAAACAACAGTACTGGCATAACTGCTGGAAATTGGAGAAATGATCTTCTTGTTTAGCATATCTTTGATATGCCACTCAGTAATTTTTTCTTTAGCTTTTTCATAGCGGTAGGGCTTGTGCCTAACCGGTTGCGCATCTTAAGTATTTATTGGGTGGTGTGCAACTTATGTAAAGCCCAGTGTGTCACTAAATAAAGTACAAAACTCATCACTTCAAACAACTTTTCTTCTTCTTCACATGACACGTTTGCAGGTTTAGTGTGGGAGGCTCCGCTTTCACTTCTGGGACTAGCTGCATCAATAACTTGAGTGACGCTTGCTGAAAATCTAACTGGGCTTCGGCTAATGACACACCCCCATGATAATGTAAGCTTGCAAATTTTTAACTATGAGAAACATTATTTTTACTTTCTCGTCCTTAATACGGATATATATAGAGGTAAATTGCCGTTGCTCTTACAACTTTCTGCCTGGGCAGCTATAACCGTAGCTAAAGACCCTATATCAGAGAAAGTCGATGCAGAAAGACTTAGCGGGTGCAAAACAAGACATCTGTCTACTATGTCTGTCTGTCTGTTTCTTAAAAAAAAAAAAAAAAAACTTCTGAAATAAAGCTGCAGTGAGCCCCGGTACCCAGGAAAACGATAACAGTGATATTATTCAACAGAACTTCAATTTTAGGCAAAACTGAATTTTTCACGATGAAGGTATTAAGCTTCACTACGCCCTCCCGTCAACAGAAATCCGTGTCAGTTTAAATCTTCTTTTTTATTTTTTCAGTGGCCTTCTCCTTTTTTCGCTCACCTTCGTATTTTTTGTCTGGCTACTGTTGAATTCTCGACGTTCGCCAGTTGCTTTTGAAATTTCGTTTTTCTTAGACCTCTAATTCGACTTGCTTCCGTATTTTTGTTCTTGGCTTTGCTGTGGCCTTGCCGCATGAAATTGGCTCCGTTACTCATATTGGCGTCTTCTTTCGTTGTCCGCCGTTCTTCTACTTTCGAACTGGATTGCGAGCTCGAATAATTTATCCAGTGTAGTGAGATTTCTTAACTCGATGAAAGCTTGTGCCTGGGCTAGTAATCTTGGTAAAATAACTTGGATTATTTCAGGATCCGGCCGGCTTCCATACAGAAGTTTGAATACTTGTATTTTTCTCAAATAAATTCGATAAATCTTCAATTCTTTGCTGGTATGCACTGAAAAGTTTCGCTTCTAACTTGGCTCGATTTCTTACTACCGAGAAGGCCTTTACTAAGGAAAATTTTAAATTTTCATACGTGTAGGTTAATCTTCCTGGTTCATCCAAGAGATTTTTTTCCCGATGCCCTTGAACCAGTTAAGCGCTTGACCCATCAAGGCGCTGGTAGCTAAGGTTACTTTCTGAAATTCATGCACTGGATATAGCATGAGATGGGCATTTAACTTCTCCAAGAAATTGTTCACCGCTGGCTTTCCATCGAAACTTGCCGACGGCTTCATCGAAGCTCTCATGGTCTGAATGATGTACCCGAATTCTTCTAGGCTGGCTGCTGGCAGTTCGGGATTCTGAGGAGATGCTGCAGGTGCATCAAATTCTTGATTTTCGGCCATGGTTTTTCATCTTCGGGCGCCACTGTCAGGACTGCTATTCCTTCTAATTGCCTTGGAAACATCTAGTAATCCTGAATGGGAACAGGGAGCTTACTCAAGCTATGTTCATGTGTGCGAATAATAGATAACGCAAGCAAGAAGGGTTAACTTTACCCTTTATTTCTCACAGCGTGCAGGCGCTCCCGCACTTATTATACAGAAACCAACATTTTTTATCTAAAACGTAGAAAATAAGAAATATTCACTTAATAAGAGTTATATTCTGTACAAAGACTATTAACGCGAAGATTGGCCTTTTGACACTACGTTAGTAGTCAGCGAATACTATAATAGGTCAGCAGGAACTAAGTTCTGGCCTTAAAAGCAGACACTGAAATGCACGAGCGTAGCAGGGCAGCTGGAAGGCTGTTCTCTCTCTTGGCTGGAAGCCACTTCTTAAATACCTACACAGTTTGCAAACTCATTAACATAAAAATCGTACTGGCAGGAAATGGAAAATAAGAGAGGATAGCAAAGTTTTAAAATAAAATAAATGTGCATAAAACTTAAAATCTTTATAAGGTAAACTTATTTTTTACACATTTTACACACATAAACTTACATTTTATACAGTTGTACCTCGACATACGAGTTTAATTCGTTCCGTAACCTTGCTCGTTTGTCAAATTGCTCGTATTAAGTGTCTTTGAATAAGAAAAATGTATTTCCAAGAAGAAACATTTATTTATTCACGCTGTGCTAATTTTCACCTGCAGATCGTTTAAAAAAAACTGTCCAAGGAGGTTTGTTTCTTCCTCCCTTTCAGGATATTGCGGAAATGAGTTATACAAGTTTCGGTGAACAAATCCGATACACGACCTTTTGCAACTTTTTCGGGGTGATTTTTATCCACGAACTCTACAACTTTCTCCCACATTCCCAAGATCTCCTTTATATCTCTTGTAGCGATAACCTCCTTCATCTCTGGCTCCTCTTCAAAACTAGTTTTTCGTTGAAACACCGTATGCTACTGCGAATGTAGATCGTACATTCGCAGTACAATGCTGCGAATGTTATGTAACTCCTCAGTTGTCAGCTCCTGAGACTGTTCCTCGACGAGTTCGTTCACATCTCTCTCATCCACCTCCAGACTCATGGATTTTCCCTGAGAAACAATCTCCTCCACCACTGACACTTCGGGTTCCAATCCTTCGAAGGCCCTTTCAGCTACAGCTTCTTCCATGTAGAGGTTAAGGTCCTCGTTGTAACACCCAGCCAGCCCTGATCAATAATTCTTAGGTATATCACGATGTTAAAGTGGTCCTTCCAGAACCCTCGAAGGGTAAGGTTTGTGTCACCTGCTGATCCATGGGCTGCAGGATAGGAGTGGTATTGGGTGGTAGGTAGAGAACCTTTATAAACTTGAACACTTCGAGTAAATCATATTCGAGATTTGGTGGGTGAGCAGGGGCATTGTCGAGGACGAGAAGGGCTTGCACGGGTAGGTTGTTTTCCTGTATATATTTTTTAACCGAAGGGCCAAACACCAGGTTTATCCACTCGACAAAGAATTTCCTGGCGACCCAAGCCTTCGGATTTGCTCTCCACATAACTGGCAGTTTTTCTTTTAAACTCTTATGTGACTTAAAGGTTCTGGGATTTTCCGAATGGTATACTAGCAGAGGCTTGATTTTGCATTCGCCACTCGCATTGGTGCAAAGTGCTGGAGTTAATCTATCCTTCATGGGTTTGTGACCTTGCATCCCGTCTTCTCCTCTGCCGTTATGTAAGTCCTATTAGGCATGATTTTCCAGAAAAGCTCTGTCTCGTCACAGTTGAAGACTTGCTAGCGGATGTATCTTTGGCTTCCATCAGTTCGGAAAACGTTTTGATGTAAACCTCAACTGCCTTCACATCCGAACTTGCTGCTTCACCATGCCTGACGACGGAGTGAATATCAGTCCTTTTTTTAAAGTTGTCAAACCAGCCCCGACTGGCTTTAAAGGAGTCTTCCGATTCCTCGTTTGTGGAAGTGTGTGGGATCTGCTTCAGCAAATCACCGTAAATCGCTCGTGCCTTTTCACATATGATGCTTTGTGTTAAGGTTCCTCCTTCGAGGTGCTTCTTTGTCACCCACACCATCAGTAGTTTCTCCGTCTTTTCATGGAGAGAGTCCAGAGCTTATAAATTATTGTAAAGCCCCTTAGCTGGCGTTGTACCTTTTATCAACTCTTTCTGTTTAAGCACAGTAGATATCATTGATGTGCTACGCCCGTACATCCTCGCCAAGTCAATTACTCGGACACCTTGCTCGTGGTTTTCATGCTTTAATTCAATAGACATCATCTTCTTCTTCGGACCCATGGTTATAAAAATAAATGTGATAATGTTTTGTAAATGTACAAAAAGCAAAAAACGCGAACCCAACTTATCGAAAATGCTTCGAAAACGAGGGAAACAAGCACACAGGGTCTAGTCTGAGGTGGGAGAAACTGTTAGGCGCTGCACACGACACCAACATGCGCGCGCATGTTGCAGTAGTGTGCAGCAATGTAGTGTGCGATTCCTCGTATCTCAAATCTTACTCTCATCTCAAAGCAAAATATCGCTCGCTCGGCGGCTCGTATCTCAAAACACTCGTATATCGAGGTACCACTGTACGTTTTCTTTAATGTATTACACGCAGAAATCATTAAATATTTTACATTTCTGAATTTAATAAAAATATGCTAGATTTTTCACTTCAGTGAAAATAATATGCTTAATCTTATATAGGTGTTACATTACAGTTCTTTAACATTTTGCTATTCTGTTGCTCTTAAAACTATTCACAGGAAAGAAATATTACATAAGTACTTATAAACTTTCGAAATAAAATGATTAATGGTAGATAGGGACAGCTCATCGGAGGAAAGAGCTCCCAGACCCGGCTGACTGAAAGCCGCCTTACACGGCTAAAAACGCCTCATCTTCCAGAGGCCATAGGAAAGGGTAATAAGTTATGTATTAATCTGACCATATCATAGAAAGTATAATTTTAAAAGTGACTCCATTAGGGCGCCCCCATCTCTCAAATTGCGGAAGTATCAAAATTTCTTAAACCGGCCCTACCCAAACCCACTACAGCAGTGTCATTTTGTGTACAAAGAAGGTCAAATTCTTTGTACTTATTTCATACCTTTTGCTTCTGTTGTCATGTACATCATATGGTGTCCTAAGATATGTTTATTGCATTCTCATTCTTCCAGAATCAGGTTCACACTAGAGACTTCTTTCAGAACACACAGAAAAGTGGAGGTGAAGAAACGTGAAAGTGTGTTTCTTCAAAACTGGAATGTGGTTCCTAACATCTTAAGATTGAATGAATTTAAAGTTTATTCATTTTTACGTAAAAACTCTTAATATTTTAAAAGAGATACGAAAAATTCAAAAACAAATCGATTGAAATTGTTCGTACACTTTTCTGTATTTAATTTTTATACCTATGTAGATTCGTTACAGCAGAGTGGCATAACATTCAATGTATAGGAAACTGAACGGAATTAAGTGATTTATTCATTATTTCCATGGTTTGTTATAGCGGTTCAACTGTATTTAAAGAAGGTTATAAATACTTCAAAAATTAAAAATGTAATGTGTACGGATTTTTTTATAGGTTTAACTATTTTTTATAATTTTTAATCATTTTTATTATTTTTTAAAAATTATTTTACTTCCAATTTTTTATAGATTGAAAGCTTTTAAGCAAACCAATTTGGCAAAAAAAATTCGTTTTAAGTCATAATAAAAGTAATATTTGGTTAAGGTAGCCGACCTCGTTCGAAGGGCGTTTTTCAAAATGTTTGTTCTATTTTTGAATTTAAGTAATTTTTAATGAATTGTACTCAAACTTAAATGTAATCACTGCAAAAGCGATAAAAACATCATTATTTTGAGAAATGTATGCAAAAAACTGAAAATTTTATATCAGAATTAATAAAAATATCAACCATCACTGACAGGAAAATATTGTTGATAAAATTCTATTTTCGGCTTTATTTTATACATACTTCTTAGAAACATGCATTGAACCAGAATAATTTTAAAATATTGATTAAGTAGCAAAATATGGTCAAATATGTCAGTAAGCACTAAATTTTTTTAAAAAAGACAAACGCTATTGAAGAAAAAATTATGTAACTTAAATTCTATGGGATTAATTTTTTAACTTCTAGTCTATATTATGCATAATAATGTATAAAACGTGTGTGCAAAATTTCAAGTGATTATATAATGAACGTTTAGAGTTATCATGGTTGCCGTGAACAGAAATCACGAAAAAAACAACTAATCAAAAATCACGTTTAAAGTTTTCAGATTGTTACATGACATTATATACACAAATATTCACTAAAAATGCTCTTGCATTATACGTGACAAAGTGAGAGTATAAAATTTAAAAGAATAAAAACCTCAACATTATGATTGCCTTCTAATTCATCAAAATCACTTTTTTCATTTGCAATAAATGTTACAGATAATTTCATAGACAGATGTTTTAGTTTCATTGTGATTATCAGCATCAGCAGTCACATATTTTGTGTATTCGTCGCTGTAAAATTTTCGCCTTTTTGAATGACTACGTATAAATTTTGGCATTTTCGAACTTTCAATTATTAAACAGAATAAAAAAAGTGCAGAAAAATGAATCTTTAGCTGATAAATTAGCGCCGGAAATTTATACACAAAACCGAAATACCGAAAGCTCAATGTAAACAAAACAATAAGTTTGAAACGTTGTTGCCAAACGTTAGAGAAAATACATAATGAAAATACTTTGCCAGATTCTCCAAACATATCGAAAGGCTTAAAATTATTTAATTTATAAATAACACAGAAAAAAGTGGAGGTTGCACCTTTAATTTGTCCTTTAAACTTTAACTTTCGGTGTGGCAAACAGTTACTTCCGGTCTGTTGTATCTCAGAAAAACGGGTATATCTCCACTTCTAATCAACATATCAAGAAGAGAAAAGCTGTTTTCGATAGCTAAGAATATGGCCTTAAAAAATATTAAATTTAAAAAAAATGAGGTTTTCAGTCGAAATCGGCCTTTTTAACGAGGTTGGTTACCGTAATAATATAGTTTTAATCCGACGTTCAGTTATTTGAAAAATTTACAATTAAACTCTAACGTTGTCCTTTAATAACAAAATATTTTAAAAGAAAACACAAGTTTTTGTGTGTGCTGAAATAACAGAAATTAGTACTGCATTTTAAGGTAAATTAACGAGCTTAATATTCTTTAGAATAAAAGCTTTTTAAATTTTTTAATGGTTCTAAGTAAATGTTTAATTTCTGGATATTTTGTTAAAATTTTGTGCACTAGAAATTGTTTGTTTAAATCATAAAATCATAAAATGCAATGTTCAATGCTTATAACCTAGATTTAGAATATTATCATTTAGGATATTATTTCTAAGCACGTATATATAATGGAAACATTTATTTAAAAAGAGATTAATTCTTAATTTTGATTAAAAATAAAAATTAATGCTGGTTTCTTCCAATGATTTTAATTTGAATTTTATAAGTAAATAATTAGTCTCTTTTGTCGAAATTCCGTTTAATGAATGGGAACGTCGCAAGTGCAGAGCTGGCTAGGCCTTCGGATAGCATATCGCCTTGGGCAAAATTTTGCACTTTCTTCTTACGTCCGAGACTGCACACGTCATACTCAATCTCTCATGCATCTGAGGGCTATTCATGTAGTTAGCTACACTTTAGCCTTTTGAGATGAATTTATATTGTTTAATTCCATAAATGTTGAAAAAAAATAATAATAATTTTGATTTAAATCTGCCTCTTCGAAATTTTTTTGTCTGCTGATTGTGTTGTTTTTTTATATATATGTTGGGTATGTGCTCAGTGATGATTACCAAGATGTACACAAACATTGTTTATTCTACATTGCTCATCTACTATTCTATATGATTAAAGATAATAATAGATACAGTTACAGTTACATATATAACATCTCTCTTTTTTATAAAAAATAATAATAGTAGTAAAATTAAACATATTCTTTTAAATAATAAGATTCCTTAACAGTCCTACAAGATCGAGTAATGTAGTTATGTCCATTTGAAAAATTTGATGATACTATACCTCTTTCGCTATTTAATGACACAAGACTTCTGTTACATTTTGAAGGACTTACAGGCACATCTAAAGTTGTAGTGCTCCCACTATTTTCATGTATCTCGGGTTCATCTATAACTTCATTCTCATAGTTGTTTTGTACTGCAAACTCTTTCTGATTATTTCCTTTAATAAGATCTCTTCTGTTCCTTTCTACAATTCTTCCATCTGTTCTTATAATCCTATATGAACGTGGTCCTTCTGCTTCTTCTATAATTTTCCCTTTTTCATTTAGTTTTTTCCTTTTCTCTTTTATGTAAACATGATCTCCTGTTTTCAGTGGTTTTAATGGTCTTGCATTCCTATCATAATAACTTTTTTGTAAGGTTTGTCTCTTCAGTAAACGTTGTTTATGGTCTTCATATCGTTTAGCTTGGACGAAATTCTCTTTTATAGGCATCAATCCATTTACTTTTCTTCCAAACATTAATTCTGAAGGTGACTTAATTGCATCTGAAATAGGAGAGTTACGATATTCCAGTAATACTAAATATGGATCCCTGTTGTCAACTACAGCTTTTTCTAACATTCGCTTGACAGTTTGAATATGTCTTTCAACCATTCGATTAGATTGTGGGTAATTTGGACTTGAAGTTCTGGTTTCAAAATTCCATCTTCTTGCAAAATCTTTATATTTCCTGCAATTATATTGTGGACCATTATCCGAATATACTATTTTCGGAATACCATGTCTTGCAAAAATTGATTTCAATTGTTTTATTACTGCTACACTTGACAAATCTTCAAATGTCCAATTTCAACATATTTGCTAAAATAATCTATAATCATTTGTCGCGCCACGATCAAACTGCATGAGAGGTAAGTTTCTCTGTTACGAAATGGCAACGAGAGAGATCGTTGTTCAAAAGGATAGATGATCGAACTGCGTTGTAACGATCATTTTTGTGGATGTTGCGTATTGTAAAATGAACCTATTACACTGTGCTAAATAGTATTAAAATGCTATATATTAAAAGATCTTTCATCTGATCTAAATTTTAACAAACCACTCATTATTTTCTCTTAAACTCACAATGTTCACGACACCATTAGATAATACCTTCCTTGAAAGTAAAAGAGATCTGCTCCCAATACTTCCCATGGACCATTAGGTATTTCTTTAGATATCATTGGTTCTTTAGTATTAGCTTTTTGTAAATTTAAACATGTTTGACAATTCACTACCAAATCTTCAATTTCTTTTGACATTCCTGGCCATTATATTATTTCTCTTGCTTTGATCTTGCATTTTACTACTCCTAAACGACCATAATATGAATTCTGCTTAACATATCATTTCGTAAACTTCTTGGTACAACAACAAAGGAATTAGAAACATTCCTAGGAATGATTACATATGTTTCTAGATTTATACCTAATGTACATCATGTTTAAGAGATAATAATAGATACAGTTACAGTTACATATATAACACTGATCTCCTTTCAACTCCCAGTCTTTACTTTGCAAATTCAAATCAAATGTCAAATCACATTTTTAAACCCAAGATTTCTTACATGGGATCACCCATCAAGAAAAACTGATTTGACTCAGTCAGCTCACAACGTTTTTTTCAGTTTCCCTTTACCAGTCAAAAATTATGAGACCATCTTGGTACACAATTTATTCTTGGGTTTATACAAACACCGACCTTTTTTTTTTTTTGGAAAACCGGCTTTCAGGGCATCAAATAACAAATATTCTTTTATTCGTTGCCTCAAATAATGAAAACTTAGCTTCCAGTGTCGTTGGATTTGTAAGTTTTTCTTCGGGGTCTTCAAGAAACTTATGAATTTATTTTTCCATGGCTTCTTTTAAAAAAGCATTACTCTGATGAGTAGTTTCTTCGATTTGATCTTCATCAGAATCGATTTCCACATAAGAATTTGGTAATGTTCTAGACAATATCTTTCCAGATAACTTAATAATTTCGACTTTTGAATCTAAAGAAAGTACACTAGATTTCTTCGCTCAACTAGAAATGTTTTGTGGATTTTGCAAATACAGCAAAAGAGTTGCTAATTCTACTTGTATTCTTTCTTGAATTCGTTTTTCTAAAGCAGATAATAATTTCAAACTTATTCAGTGTTTAAATGTTTTAGTTCATTTAACAGAAATTCAAATATGCCTTCACTTGTTAATAAATTTGCATCTCGTCTCCCTAAGCCTTCAGCTGTTGGACGAATCGGTCCCAAGTTTATGAAGTTCTAAAAGTTTGGGATATTGAGCTTTATTCCACATATAAGAAGAACCAATATCATTCAATGGTAAAACAACAATGATAACATTCTTTTACTGCGAGAAATCTTGGAATCATGTCATCCATACTATTCCACCTTTTTTTTACAGTCAAAAATTAAATTTAATTCCTTTCCTTTTTTGATGTAATTTTGAAGAATGATGTTTCTCACTGCAGATTTTCTAAAGAACTTCCAAATTTTTCTAATTTGTGAAACTGATTGCTTGTAATTGTCAGAAAAATAGGAATAGAATGTTCTCGGTTACAAACATAATGAAGAGAATCTTCATAATCGTTATATTCGTATTCGTCTTCATCTTCGAATTCCTCACTTGAAAAATTTATTTCGGTTTCAGCTTCAGCCAATTCTTATATTTATATAACACATCAGTAACTGCTAAGTGGATGGCTTGTGAATAATATAATTGATTAATTATAGATGATAATTTGCCAAATTTTTTCATAACAGCAGCACCATTATTTGTTGCTGCAACTATGTCAGTTTCTAGATTCAAGCTGAAATTTTTTAGCCTTCCAGACACAAATTCTAATGTTCTTTAAGTATCACAGAAGTCAGCTGTTGGCACTAATCCCAAATTGAAATCTTCTGCCAAGTGGTGTATATTAATGTTTAAATAGCTATGATTTATTTTGCTAGTCCACTAGTCTAAAGTTATACAGTATTTTTTCCCTATTCTTTTTTTATTAAATCTAATTCATTAATCGTTTTACGTTTAGCATTGTCATATGACGCATGAATGAGATCCATTACTCTAGAATTGTTTCTTAGTAATGAATATCTTTGTTGTTGAAGAGACTATCGTATGAATGAACTATTTATAATGCTATTAATAGAAAATCCATCCATAGCTTCAAGTTTTGATATGATTTCTTCTAAACTACTCCTTTTCACTTTTATAAAATTTAAAGGATTCGTGGTTTTTTTTTATTATTATTATTTTATTTTGAAGAAGAGGAATATCCACCCTTTTCTTCTTCGTCGGTCGTTTCTGGTTTCTTTCCGATAATTATTTTATGAACTGCTTTCAAATGATTATGTAGATTGCTTGTAGATGATTCTTTACAGATGAATATTTTATTACAATAATTGCAAATTGCCTTCTCTATCTCTAACTTTTGAAACCAGCCCAAACTTCTGACTTATTCATTTTTATCTAAAAAGGAAATTAAATTTATTAAATAAATATTTTTGAAGTTTATTTTATTATTTTTACTATTAATATTAATCTAATTTTAAGAAATCTAGTCTGCATATTTTTTAGGAATTTTGGAAAAATATGCATCTTCTTAATCTAATTCCAAAGTTTGGTAAAGACATAATTTATGTCTAAACGTTGCGAAAGAAAATATTAATTATTTTAACACCCTGTGTTTTATTTAAAATCCCATTAGACAGAACCCAGAACTTTTTATTTTATATGAATTTTTGAGAAAAGAAATTTATATAATAAACTTAAAGTTTTCAAATGTAAAATACATAATACAAATATAGAAATTAGAAACATACCTAATACTTACGTTATTCTTACCAAGTATAACATTTATATGTTTTTGTTTCCAGTTTTCGCTTTATAATATTAATCGAACCTGTCGTGATTCGTAACGGATTGCACATATGTACTGACATAAAATAAATCGGTTAGGCACATCTTTTTAACGTGTGCCGTATACTCCTGGCTGATCTGTCATCGAAATTAAAATTTCTAACTGATGCTGAAGCTAAACGATTATTACTACACATTATTTTTGATCTGCCCTAATGCATTGACGCGGGCCCTAATGCAGCTAATGGCGCGAAAATCTCAACGTTTGGTACAAAACTTTCATTAATTTTAAATCTGCGTCGTTCATTTATGAAGAATTGTTCCCTTCCTTACCACATACATTCGGTGCATAATTGGAAGCACGTCTCCATAAAATCGGAAGATCCAGAATTCGAATTTTTACGAATTGTCTCATGTTTCCTACTCCAAAAAATTCTAAACATCTCTACAAGTGGCGGCCGAAATAAAAGGTGAGGGATAATAATTCGTCACCACTTGAATTTGGTATCTAGATCCGTCTTCTTCTCTGTCACCCATTAAGTGAGTGAAAACATTAGGAATTGTTTCCTTCTCACTGTCTGCCTTCATTGTGCGAAAGCAGATCTGGCTAGCAATCGCTAGGTCTGAAGTCAGAATCCAGCTACAGCATTGCTGATTTTTCACGTTTTGTTTCGAAAATCTTGATGGACTACATTTTCACTTGGTCTTTTATTGTCTTCCACAGGACAGCTAGATGTCCTAGCTGCCCTTCAACTCGCCCACTGTTGATCTTCGGTATAACAATATACAAGTTGGCATTTTTGTATTCCTTGTTTAGTATTTAGTATTCTCCATTGTGACAATGTTATTCTAGCATTTCTTTTGCATTTTAATATGCATTAAAATGAGATGCAAACCAAAATTTTCAAAGACCTAATTATCCTTTTCATGAAGAATGGGAATTTATTTACATTTTTATGATAAATGTTTTTGTTTAATGTGTAGTGATTTCATAGCTTTATATAACAAGAATCAAACAGATTATCTATAAAACAGTGACTTGAGAAAAAAATAAAATTCGTGGTCTTAAAGCTCAACTAAGAGCTAATCAAAATGTTTTAAAAACACTATTTAAAATCCCGTGCAATGACTACTGCATCATTCAAAGTACGGCATATTCTAGCCAAGAAGTATAAACCACTTTCTGACGGAAAATTTATAAAAGAAACTTGGAAGTGTCGGGTTCACGTTTTTCCCTTCGTTCAAAACATCAGATTAGATTTTTCATGAATTTAAGAGTATGACTGAAATTATTGTTGCAATAACATATTTATAATTGTCTCGAAATACTGTAATGCAACGAACTGATATGAATGAAAATATAATACTTGACGAATCATCAGCTATTAGTGACACAGCACATTGCTTATTTTTATTCGTAGAATTTAAAAGATTACACATCTAAAGAATTGTTTGGTATGATTTTTTAATGGAAAGGACTAGAGTTAAATTATATTCAAGTTTTTTAAGAACTCTCTCGTTAATTTGAGAATACCAATTTTTGAATTAATTTCAATAACAACAGATGCAGCAATAGCGATGATAAGCCTCGTAAATGGATTTATGACTCTGTGTCAAAATGATAACGACTTTACAAGTTTTTCATCCAGCGTTGCGTAATTCATTGAGTGTTAGCAGAAAAGGATTAAATACAGAAGAAATAATGAACGCAGTGCTCAAAATTGTTAATTCCATCTGAGGAAGTTCTCTCAGAGGGCATCTGCTCCAATTAAAGATTGATGAAGGTCAGCGAGAATTATTATTACGTACCGTTGTAAAATGAGTGTCAACAGATGAACTTCTCTTCAAAAAATGCGTAAATTACGCTTATAACAGTTCACAATATTAATATTATATTCAGTAGATGTATATATTATATATTACATTATTTAATATATACATATTATATATTATTATTAATATTACATTATCACAACTTTAATATTATATTAGAGTATTAATATAATATCATTATATTATTCATAATAGTTCATAGTATTAATATTGAACTATTAATATTATAAAAGAATTGGATAGAACTCGTCTTTAAGAAAAGAATTCATAAAATGCGTAATATATAATGCATAAGAAGAAAATATAATATATTTAATACTTTTACAATTCATAAAAGTAGTAATAATCAATTTCTTACCTTTTATAAAGTTTATCAACTTATTTTATAAAGTTTATTTTATTTCTTTAAAGCACTCAAACGGCACACTTTATAATTTAGGGTCATTGCATGTTAAGGAACAACAATATTAACAGAAACAGAAAAATGTGTTTACTATAATTTGATTACGAGTGAGTCCACTTTTTTTTTTTCCATCAAGGATAGAAAATTCATGACACGGTGATATTTTTAAACATGTTTACTAAATTCTGTGAAAAGTAATCCCAGGTATCTTTTCAAACGTTCTATTCGTGTATCCATATGCAACATATCATATACTTCAAAAACTAATTAAGAAATTTACAGTGACTAGTCATAGTGAAGGGAGAAATATGACCGCTGATGATTCCTTTTTTTTTTTTTTTTTTTTTTTTTGTGTGTGTGTGTGTGTGTGTTAACCCTCCCTGCTTCTATTCTAGCCTCCTGGGTATATTCAGGTTTCAATTCCCAATCGCCTCTTAATCACCATTGGCCATTTTTTTAAATTTCATGGACGCCAGGGAGAAGAAAACGGCTTAGTTAAGAACTCCTGATCTAGCCTGCCCCTTTCACCTAATTCCTATTCATTCGTTATGTCCAAAATTCTCACGATTTCCTTTGGATTATTCGAATTTCTAGTCATGGCATTCAGTTTACGCAACCTTGGCAAGGCTCTGTAACGTTTCATTACCGAAGTTTTGTTCCGATTAGATTTTTTTCATTATTTCTGTGATATACTTACAGAAGAGGCTCCCTAGCAGGATCGTTACTGACCCCTGAGGCTCGATGAGATTTCAAAGAGGGTCAGTGATGATCACGTTGTTGATTGGGAGCCGTTAACTGGTACACCGCAATTGACGGGCGTTATGCCCATTAATTTCGGCCTTAAAATTTGTTTGGAATCCACAGGATCGTCCTTATGAAGATTAGGAACAACTGTTTACTTGAATAAAGATATCATTACCTTTTACAAATTAATAATTGTTCATCAAGCCATAAGAGGTGCCCGGTACTACTTATGAAATTCAGTTTTTACCATGAAGATGGCAGCCTTCATCAAGATAAGGGATTTGCTTCATCAAGATACCAGATAATTTGCTTAATTTGTCTACTAATCAGAACATTCATTTTATTGTCAGTGAACTAACAATTAATTTTGTTAACCTTGATCTGTCAACTAATGCTATTTTTTAACTCATATAAAAATGACGTTTTCAAGATCACTTTCATTCCCTTCTTAATAAATTACTGACGTAACTAAATGCATTTTTTAATACCTCATATCATAAAGATGACGAATTTTTTATTCTACAGTTAAAATTTCAAGTGAAGATAAGGTTATCTAAAATTATTCATCTGAAATTAATTTCTAATTCGAGACCAGAAAGATCTTAACATTTTTTACTCATACTAAATTCTTCAGTTCATCGATTTGGACCTTACACCTCCAGAAACTCACATTATTCATTGATTGAAGGGGGCCACTTGACTTTCGTCTCTTTTTGTCCATACTATTCATTTTGTTTTACCGATGGTCTTCACCATATGGAAAGTAAAAGGAAGCACTGCTTTCTTGGATCTTGGATCATATCTTTACTGCTGGCTTTAGCTACTAGGAACTCTTACCAGTATATTATCATTATACCATAGGCCATAAAGTTAAAAATTTAAAAGGTGTATTTAAAAATACACTGCGCCCGAAGGCGAGATCAATAAATGAGAGAACTCATAAAATAAGTCTTGCTAAATTGCGTATCATGGCATAATCATGGGTGATTATATCAATGGCAGCGAGAGGCAAAATGAAAGTCTAAGCTTCTGGGTGAGTCTAGAAGAGCAGAAACACGTGATCAGCGTCCGGTATTAAGATTGGTCGAGGAGTCAGAGTTCGAAAAATGAAGTTTTTTGTAGTTTTTGGAAATAGATAAAGTTCGACCATAGTAAAAGCAACATCTATCTTTGAATTTAAGAGTCCTATGTCTTTTGAAACAGTTGAAAATCACCGAAACTTGCTATATAATCATTAAATGAATAGGAAATTGTAAAAGGCGAAAATGTGGTCATGCGGCTCACTAGGGCTAATGAGTGAGAGTAAGCACTTGGTGTTGACCACGAACTTTGATTTTAAAACACACGATACGAAATAGTAAAAATAAAAAATAAAAGTAAAAATCTTGGTTAAATAAGTAGTAAAACGAATAATTCATCGATGAAAAATAAAGTCCTAACTTTGCAAAGTTCATCTTTCTTGAATAGTAACTGAAGAGTGATAGTAAAAAAAATTTTTTTTTTTACTGCTTTCTGAAACTCTGATTTACTATATATTCTTAGTAGTAGAAAGACAGAGTATTCAAATTTCTTGTTTTGCATTCGATAAGTCTTTTTACCCACAGTGTGGAAAGATACGTTTTGCTGAGAAGTAAAAGCGGCAGGAAAATGGCAATTTCGTTTAAAGAAAAGTAATTTCGAATCATTTGATGATTGACGACAACTTGATGATGGCGCGTGTACAGGTAATTAATGGGCGCTTAATAGAAGAGCTTTTCTAGCTCTTGAAAAATTCATCATTGTAACTGGTCAGCATGGCTTTCTGGAATGACGGTAACACCTGCAGAACTTTTACATGTAAACGGACTATTTATGGAAAGCTTTAGCAAAATATTTCACATTTTTATTCCGTACAGTTTATTCCTTTGATCTGATATTTTGTGATTTAAGAATGCAAATATAATAGTTAATTTCTGAAACAGACGTTTGATGCGTTTAGAACTTTAAATAATAAATATATTGTAGGTAAATAAAGCATACAAAATTAATAATTAATATATCAAAGTACATAAATAGTTTTTTAGGCGAAATTTCTCTAAAGTCCTGAAATTAGATCATGTATAATTCATTTATTATTTTTATATATTCTGAAATTTCCCAAACATTCCCGCGTATAACTACCTAAGCTTCCATTCAAATACATTTATTTTTTTTCCTTCACATAAATATTAACTTCTTCAGTTGCAAAAAACTCACTCAGTTAGAATTTAAAATTTTCTCTGACATTTAAAAATTAATTTATGATAGTTATTTATTATTGTTCATTTTTATTGCAAAAGAAAGAAAACCCGGAAATATCATCAAGCCTTATTGCTGATATAAATTTTCAAAGTGAATCGGCTGAGATTGAAAAGAAGATTACTTTATAAGAGAAACGGTAGTGACATCTAGCACCACATCTATTTGTCGGCTGTCAACTGGCTTCCTGTCGTAATGGAGTTGCGTATTAGAGAGAAATTGAGCTCTACACATGGTCGCCATTTTCGGGCAGAAAATCGGTGATTGTGTTTGTTGACGCTTATATTGAGCCGGCATTTATTTTGCTGATTAAATTATTTATAAATCTGTGATCTCATTATGATCAACTACATATGTTGCTTCACGATAATTCTATTCCTTTCTTTGTGAATCTACAAGCGGTGGTGATATTCCACTCTAAAGTGAAGTGTACAAATTGCATACTTTGCGTGAAGTGCATTTTTATCATGGCTGACAGCGACAAGACGTTAATTAGAGATGGTAATCTTAGCAATAATAATCGAAACGTTAGCGTTCCCAGCATTGTTCCCCCTTCATCGGGAACTATGCATCCAGATACACACCCCACACATCATGTTGCTAGCGAACCTTCGACGTTAAAAAGAAAACAAACTTCATTTCAGATTACAAGCGTGACTGTGAAAGGCTCCCGTCTTAGTACTGATGGCGGTGAAGATAGCGCCGACGATTTAGACGAGAGCCATACAGAAGATGTAAGTTCAGAAATTCTAGACTGCTCAAGAACCACAGATGTAGACAATGACCAATTGTCTGAAGATAACAGCAACACTAACAACGACGATCTGTCAAACCAAACTCCATCCATTCCTCTCAAGTGTAAAACAGAAATTAATGTTAAACATGAAGCACAAATTGACGTTGCTGTGAAAATTCCATCCGAATCTTCCAAAACTGATAAGCCAAGTATACCACCTGAAAAGAATCAAAGTGAACATGTGGTGAATCCACCTACGCTTCCAGATCAGTGGCAACATAGGTTTAGAGTAGTTAAAATTGTAAGTAGCGAACCATTTAAGAGAGGTCGTTGGCTTTGCATGGATTTTATGGATCCACCTGCCCCTGCAGTAGAAGCAAAGTCTGAAATTTCTGAATTATCTTCTGCTTCTAACATACAATTGATTCCTGGATCCTGTTTCTCAGATGCAGTACCATCTGACCGTGTTGCACATATTTATGAAATCTCACCAAGTGATGCTTATCCTGGCAGCATATCAGTAGCTGTTGGTCCTGACCAAATACAGCAGCCAATGTATGGAATATTTCTTCCTGTAAATAATGGCCAGTATCCATTTATCACTGGAATGCATTCGGTAGTAGGACCAGCTGCGAGTCAAAAAGAGACAGTAACAAAGGAAACTTCACAATCCAAAGCCACTAACACATGTGGAATCCAACAGACACAAAATATTTCTGCTGGCCAGACTACGTTTACAGAACGCCAGCAGCAACAGCAATTTGCTTGTCAGCCAGCTCAGGGATTATCAGCGGCTACTTCTCAGCCGCCTTCGAAACCTGTTCAGCCTGCCACAGCTGTTCAAGCCTGTCCTCAACATCAATCACAAACAACTGTGAAGGTGTCCACTAGTGCACCTACACAGCAGCAGCCCGCTGCTAGCGCACCAACAGTCTCTCAATCGACTGCAACTCCTGCAACAATAACTCAACCTCAATTGCCTCCTCAGTCACAACAGGCTCAGGACTCTCAGCTTACTATGCAACAGCCACAAATTCAACCATCAATAACATCACAAAGTCACACGGTGCCTGTCAGCACCATTTCTCAGAATATTTCAGAGCTAGTTTCTAAGCCCATTGTTGTATCTTCCAATACACAAATAGGTGATTTGACCCCAACACCTGCTACTACAATTTCTTCTGCACAGCCACAAGTTTCGCAAATCTCTAATGTAGCTGTGGCACAAAGTTCCACTATAGGTACTCAAGCTTCTGCTGTTGCTAACATTCCTGAGGTTGTATCAGTATTGAGTACCAAAATTCAGGAGACAGTAACTGTTCCTAGTCAAGTAATTCAAAATCACATTGAAATCAAGGAGCTTGGAACACCTCCTTCAACCAATCCACAGGTTTCTGAAGAAATTTTACCTGAACCTCCATCTGCAAAAAGTGATATAAATGGAGAAGAATCCGAAAGGTTTGTTACATTTTGTTGCATTTTTAAACCCT
Organism: Stegodyphus dumicola; assembly: GCF_044657685.1. Taxonomy (NCBI): domain Eukaryota; kingdom Metazoa; phylum Arthropoda; class Arachnida; order Araneae; family Eresidae; genus Stegodyphus; species Stegodyphus dumicola. The sequence continues at coordinate 157,005,604 of NC_140773.1, forward strand.
GTAGTAGATAATCAGTTTAAGTTTCAAATGCAGGGAAAAAACTGTACATCATACAGGTGATTATTTTAAGTTTATAAAATCCAGTTGTAAGAATATGACTGCATTATATTTCAGTTATTTTAATCATTTATTTATATTTGATGTTTTGTATTGGGCATATTTTAATATGTAAAAGTAGTTGTTCCTGATGCAAGCAATACTTTTCTGAATTAACTTTAAAGTTTTTTAGGGTGATTTCCTTTGCTACTTTTTGGAGTGCAGTCATACAGTTATTAAAATAGTTAATTATTTGGGATAGAATATATTTCTTTTGAAACATGGGGTAAAGTGCAGAATCGCCCACTTATTTGTTTGGCGCTTTTTACAAGAGTAAGACGAATTGGATTCTTGTCAATATTCTTTGACTTTTTTAATGAATGTGTACATGGATAAAGCTAAGGGAGTGTGCTGCCATATTTGTGCAATTCTGGGATTTTTTTTTAAAATGAAAATAGGTCGATGTGTACGTGGATACCTAGTATGTGCAATTCTTAAAAATGTGCCAAGCAGTGGGTGATTCTGCACTTTTTCCTAATCATGTTTGTTGCTAGTTTGCCTTCCCTATGAAATTTATGTAACTTGTAAATTTGTTCCACATGAAAGTGTTCTTTCTAAAATTAATTCTTTTATTTTTTCCAATGTGAGTTAAGGTGGATTTTTATGCTCATGCATTCACTATAATATTCAGTTTTTGCAACATAACAGAACACAGTAAAAATCTAGTATTTTGTGTTGGGTCTTGTTCTGGATGTGTGGTTATCCAAATTAAGAGCTGTTATACTCGTAGGCCATTAAAACAATATATCGTTGTGATGCAACATCAGAATAATTCCTGCATCTTGTCAAATTTTACATTAACATAAAAAATCATATTGGATTAAATGGTATTGAGAAATCCTTCTGGAAGATTTTATGACAAAAATTATAACTGAAATTATGATACTCAGGATTTTATCAATTTGTGTGTGGAATATTTTAAATAAAAACACATTATATAATGTATAATTAAGTAAATTACCATGATATAATTATTAATATCTCATAAAGGTGTATGTTGGATATTATCCCGTTCTTAAGCAAGAATATTTATTATGACATTAGTAATTTAACAATCCTTCACTCCTTGCCACCACGTACACTAAGATGAGTTTTATAAATGAAAGGTAATCATGTTGGATTACCTTATTTGATTGTTAATGTCTTGCAAATCTGAAATATGCACCTTAAAGGAATTTCTTCAATTCTGTCGCTAAACCATCACTGTATTGCAGTTCTCCAAGATATTTTTATTTAAGTTTTGTTTATATCATATTTAGAATAAAAAATTAGGTGATTTAGTTGGATCCTAGCAGAGCCCAAACCCTTGGCGCAAATGATTTTGGTTATGGCGAGTATCGATGTGTACATCGACAAAGTCGAGGGAGTGGTGTGCAGTTCTCTGACTTTTTTAAGTGAAAATAGGTTGGATAAAAGTACATTTTAGGGTACCCCTTGGCCTTTTTTGGTAGTACATGGATACCGAGTTTGTGCAATTCTTTTACTTGTTTTTTTGGCGCAAAAATTGCCGCTACGCAAGCCAAAATAACACGTCAAAGAATTGCACAAATTGGGTATTCATCTACACATCGACCTATTTTCATTCCCGAATTGCACAAAAATGGCATTGTGCATTCGCTTGACTTTATCCATGTACTCATCGACCTATTTTCACTTAAAAAAACAACAGAGAATCGGACAAACTATGCCTTACGCACTTCCTTGAGTTTGTCCATGTACACATGGATATATTTTCACTTAAAAAGTCAAAGGAGCACCCAATTCTATAGTAGAGGCAACCAAAAAATATGTAATCTCAACAAACAAAATTTATACTAAACAGTAAAATAACACAAAAAAGAAAAAACCTGTTATGTATTTTAGCACTACGCAAAGCAAATATTCCCTTACCTTATTTATCCTCCCTTACCTTCATCTTCAGTCTGTGGCACACGAAATTCCTTAACAGCATCCAAAAACTTCCTAAAATTATCTCAACTACAATCCGTATATCGGTGTCGCCACAGAAATTAACAAAAATAAGGCTAAAAAATATACTACAAAGTTCCGGACTATGGCTACTAAGTAAACCTTCATTTACACACTATTCAATTAATGCACGTTTCCCCTTTCATTCTAAATCGTACAGAAACTTCAAATTAATCCTACTACATTCAACCATTGTACCATCTAAACAATGAAACAAGTAATGTACTTCCTAAGCAACATGCACCACAAAAGCCCTTGCAAAACCTCCCATGATTCAAAATTTCCCAAAATAATGCAAACGATTATGTCATAATAGGGTTTCTATAACATTCAACTACTCAGGTTACCATAAATGATACAACAACTTGGCGATAAATGAAGCAACAACTTCGCTATGATACAAGAGGTACCTTAAAGTCAACTCTAACCAATAGGTTGATGTGTACATGGATACCGAATTTGTGTAATTCTTGGACTTGTTATTTTCAAGTTGGCGATTTTGAGAAATGTGCAAAGCAGTGCGAAATTTCCCAGTTTGTCGTAAAGGGTGTGGGCTCTCCTAGGATTTTACCGGCGATTTATTTGAGGTCATTGTAATGATACAAAAATGAAATTAAGTTGGTTTTGTAGACTGCATAATTAGTGCTACAGTTATGAACACTAGATCATAATTACATTCACAGTTTTTGTTATGTTTTAAATAGAGAAAATAGTTTTTTACTTTTATAGTATGCGTGGATTCTACTCAAATTCTTGCAAAAAATAAGAAGTTAAAGAAGTCTTTAATTCTTTACAATAGTTGTTCTTTACATAGTGTGATTCATAAGTCCCCAAACTTTCATCTTAAATATTATTTGCTATAACAATAGAAAATATGGAACTACTCTTATGCACGCCCTCGGTTGGCGACAAATTTCTCGCCAAACATTTTTCGCAAGAAGCTCCACTGCACCATATTACTATCTAAATTTTGTAGCTACATTTCGAACTTTAAGCCTAAAATGTCTGCAAAAACACGGTTTTCACATGTGCAAAAACCATGGGTTAATCTTTGGATTATGGTAACTTGGCGAAAATTTGGCGACCAACTCTGCTACAGCAAACCTCTATTTTTTTTTCGCCGCCATTTTGTCTTCACGAAGTAAAGACATGTTTCTTTTCTTTTTATTTATTGAACACCTTTTCCAACAATCTGCTATCCGAATTACACTTATCCTAGAAATTTTATGGAATAAACCTGCTTAATCATGACAAATATTAACTGCCAAATTGGGAAAAAGTGCAGAATCGCAAACTCCTTGCCACGTTTTTCAGAATCGCATATACACATAAACCATGTACACGTCGACTTATTTTTACTTAAAAAAACAGGTACTTACGTATTATCGCAACCAGGTTGGCGCGATTTGTAAGTTTAAGTAAAAAAGTATGAATAGAAAGAAAATGTACAGATAATTTTTAATACAGTTTTTTATATTATTTTGTTTTAAAATATAAAATAGCAATTAAACCCTTCCGGTTTCGAATTTGAATAAGTTGCAGAATTATTTTTTCGGCGGAAATCTTTTGGCTATTGCTTTTAGCATTGATGGAAAACCGTCTTCGCCATTGTAATTATTCCAATCTATAACAGTTTTGTCAGCAATTCCCATCTCTTCTGCACAAAATTTAATTGAGGTTAACTCTTTACACCAACAATAAGTGAAGCGCACCACTGTCACAAATGAAATTCGGCTACCTTCAAACCAATTTCCGGTTCTCACACCCAAATGTTGATTGCACTCTTTGACGTTACATTTCCAGAAGATTTGCTTTCCAAAATACAGTTTCATTTTATGAGAATTTTTACAAGTACGTTCGTTCGGTATAATGCCATATCTCTGCAACAATTCAACAGCATCTTTTTCACTCGCAGGCAGATCCCAAATACTCATAGTTAAAGTATTTCAGGGCATTCAATCTAACCAGTAAGAAAATAATTTCTTTACGAAAAACTACGTATAACATGTAGGGTTGCCGTAAATAGTGTCACCAAATTTGGCGATTTATGCGAATTTTGGCCTGGTTGCGTTAATACGTAAGTACCAAAAAAACATCCCAGAATTGCACAAAAATGGCATTGCACACACTCTTAACTTTATCCATCTACACTGCTATTTTCTCATAAATTACAAAAATTTGCACGAAAATGCAAAAAAATTCTGTGAATCTTTAAACTTGGTAAAAAGCACATACGTATATACTCGCGTATAAGTTGATACCGCGTATAAGTCGACCCCCCACCCACTTCGACATAAAAAATTCGTAGAAAATAAGAAACCCGCGTATAAGTCGACCCCCCACTTCCGAAATCAATCGAGAAACTTCGAAAAATTTTTTTTTAAGTACTACATTTATTCAAAGTCATCTGAGGAAAAAAAGTAAATATGCGATAAAAAATAACTTGGTAAATAAACAAAATCAAAATCCTTCAACGTCCGATTCATGGTCAGATTCGCCAAACATTTCATAGAACTCTTCTGTCGTCATTGGCTCGTCATCATACATATTTTCAGTCTCGAACTCTGTATTGTTACAATCACTACTAGAGCCTTCGTCGTCATTTTCACTTTCAAAAACAGCATCATCTTCTGTGCCGTCTAGTTCGTTGCTAATACAACATTTTTAAAATGATTTTATAATTATTTCAGAGGGTATTTCGTTCCAAGCATCTTTAACCCACTGAGCGAATAATGTAATATCGGGCTTTTTAATGTTGCCTCCCTTTGTAAATGTTGATCGACCGGAACTAATCCACTCTGCCCAATATTTTCTAACATTTACTTTGAAGGGCTTATTGAGGCAGACATCTAGGGGTTAAATGATGGATGTTAATCCTCCCGGAATTACAGCCACAGTCGTTTTTAGGTGTTTTGTCACTTTTGTCACTTCTTCAGAAAAGTGTCCGCGAAAAGAATCGTATACTAAAAGTGAAGGTTTTTTTAAAGCTGCTCCCAGTCTTTTATCCCACACATTTTTAAGCCAATTGACTGTTCCGTCAGCATCCATCCATCCCTTTTCATGGGCGCGAATCAGCACACCTGATGGAAACACAACGTTTTTCGGTAAAGTTTTTCTTTTAAAAATGATCAATGGACGATCTTTAAAAATGACTATCTGTATTTCTCTTTTCTTGGCGTGTTGGCGAAACTTTCTTATTGCTCGATATTGATCGGTTGTTTGGGGGCCGAAAATTCTTTGGTTTAATCGAAACGTACTCTAGTTAAAGTATGAAACTCTGTGATTAGTTCGTCACATAATTTAAGTCATGAAATTACTTCAAGTAAGTGACTTATTTGATAAGTCGTCCAATTTGAGCGCAAAAAGAAAACAACTGCATTATTTAAAGAAGTTTTTGAACTTCCAATTCTTTTGATTTTTTATGGCCCCGCGTATAAGTCGACCCCCCCACTTTGAAGTCTCTTTTTTTGTCCAAAATATCTCGACTTATACGCGGGTATATACGGTATATGAAATTACCTGATTGCGAAAAAGTATATACCCTTTCCAAGGATGAACATTTCCACGTATAAAATAAATAAAATATCCAAAAACTTTTACCTCTAAATTATCTATTATATTATAAGCGTCACCAACGAATTTATACCGCAAACATTAAAAATGGTTACAAATACTTAGTGTCAAATATTTAAATTATTTCCATGCACGTTTACTTCAACTGAAACGTATACCAAATTTCTACAAACATAAAATAACTATCATTTAATTAAAATATCACTAAACCATGTACACGTTGACTTATTTTTACTTAAAAAAGCATCTCAGAATTGCACAAAAATGGCATTGCGCACACTCTTCACTTTATTAATGTACACTGCTTTTTTCGGTTGATCTTTGAATTATGGTAACTTGGCGATTTTTTGGCGAAAATTTAGCGACCAACTCTGCTACAGCAACCCTCTATTTTTTTTCGCCACCATTTTGTCTTCACGAAGTAAAGACATGTTTCTTTTCTTTTTATTTACTGAACACTTTTTCCAACAATCTACTAGCCGAATTACACTTATGCTAGAAATTTTATGTAACAAAACTGCTTAATCATGACAAATATTAACTGCAAAATTGGGAAAAAGTGCACAATCGCAAACTCCTTGCGCGTTTTTCAGAATAGCACATACACATAAACCATTTACACGTCGACTTATATTTACTTAAAAAAACATCCCACAATTGCACAAAAATGGCATTGCACACACTCTTAACTTTATCCATCTACACTGCTATTTTCTCATAAATTACAAAAATTTGCACGAAAATGCAAAAAAATTCTGTGAATCTTTAAACTCGGTAAAAAGCACATATATGAAATTACCTGATCGCGAAAAAGTATATACCCTTTCCAAGGATGAACATTTCCACATATAAAATAAATAAAATATCCAAAAACTTTTGCCTCTAAATTATCTATTATATTATAAACGTCACCAACGAATTCATACCGCAAGCATTACAAATACTTAGTATCAAATATTTAAATTATTTCCATGCACATTTACTTCAATTTAAACATATACCAAATTCCTACAAACATAAAATTCACAAAATAACTATCGTTTAATTTAAATATCACTAGTACACGTTGACTTATTTTTACTTAAAAAAACATCCCAGAATTGCACAAAAATGGCATTGCGCACACTCTTCACTATATCCATGTACACTGCTTTTTTCTCATAAATTAGAAAAATTTCACGAAAATACATGACAATTTTCTCAATATTTAAACCCGGTAAAAAGAACATATATGAAATTACCTGATCGCGAAAAAGTATTTACCCTTTCCAAATATGAATATTTCCACATATAAAATAAATAAAATATCCAAAAACTTTTACCTCCAAATCATCTATTACATTATACACGTCACCAACGAATTCATACTGCAAGCATTACAAATACTTAGTATCAAATATTTAAATTATTTCCACGCACGTTTACTTCAACTGAAACGTATACCAAATTCCTACAAACATAAAATTCACAAAATAACTATTATTTAATTAAAATATCACTAAATCATGTACACGTCGACTTATTTTTACTTGAAAAAAAATCCCAGAATTGCACAAAAATGGCATTGCGCACACTCTTCATTATATCCATGTACACTGCTTTTTTCTCATAAATTAGAAAAATTTCACAAAAATGCATGAAAATTTTGTGAATCTTTAAATCCGGTAAAAACCATTTTCCAGTTTACCATTGACAATCAAAACTCCACCCTTAAAATTTTTTGGAAGTTATCTGTAAAACATTAGCAGCTAATTTGTTTACTGATATATATTTCGAAATGAATAGATTCATGCTTATTTTTTGAAAAAAAATTAAAGTTCAGAGCTGAAGACTCCTTTTTTTTTAATATTTTAGAAAAAGATGTTTTAACAGGAATATGAACTAATTTCCTCGAAGAAAGACCTTTAAAAAGGCATCCATTTCCTTAGACAGGTAACCTTTGTGTGCTTTGTTGTATTCGACTCATAAACTGTTAGCAAAAGGTTTAGATTTGTTGAAAACTTTTATTTTGCAAACTTTCCTCATTTTTATGTTTGTTTTATTCATTTATTTTAAAATCGGGTGAGGCAACAGTACTTATTTTAAGGCACTTACACCAAATAATTTTTGCACTCACCACTGGCCAAGTGGTAAAGTGGCTATACCCTGGTAGTTGGATTCGGGGTTCAATTTCAGTTTATAGGGTAGCTGAATGAAAGTTAGGCAGGGAGCTCTCAAGTTGATTTACCTTAATCAATCAACCCATGAATGAACACACTGAAAAATTAATATTATGAATTTTCTGTAACAAAGTGACATAACCACTTTGATGGTAATATACGCCATTTATATATATGAAATAATTTAGAACGCAGAGCAAAGACATAAATACTTTTTAATCGTGAATGATGGTTGTAGATGGCACTGGCATATGGTATGCCTAATTGCATAGTAAAAGGGTGGAGCTTCACAAACATAGCTGTAGATTCAGCACATTTTATTTTTGGACAAACTGATTCTTTCACGCATCATCGTGGGTGCAGTCTGCACCCAAACTTCATAATTTTTATTTATACATCTTGACACATAACAATAGATAATAGATAGAAGACAGCCACTACATGTTAACTGTAGGCAAGCTAGTGGAAAAGTGCAATGCATTCAGCAGAAAGTCTAAGGGTAAAAGTTTTGATTTAAATTTAAATTTTATTCAGTGATTGGCTTAAAGCAGGTGCATTATAGCATTATGTAAGATAATATCATCTGGATTAATTTTGAAAGGGTGCAGTTTAGATTGGTATACTATAAAGAGTTACTGTTTGTAAGACAGAAAAGGAAAATACCCAAATTAAATTGAAAAATAAAAGAGGTTATTGTCGGTTAAAAGCAGAAGTTTGCTTTTTTTTTTTTTTTTATTTTACACACATATATTATGTATATATATGTGTGTGTGTGTGTGCGTTGTTTTATAGGCTAATAAAAATTCAGGTAGAAGTAACCTATGAAACTTTCTTATAAAAGTCGTTAATTCGGACACCCTTAATCCGGAATGATCTGTAATCCGGACCTCAAAGCTAAAAACTTTCTGCACATGCACCGCATTGACACATGCGCATAGGCATTTACACGTTTGCGTAAGAACTTTACGAATGCGCATATGCGTGTGTGCAAGCGCAGAACACGTTTTCGCGTGCACGTTTAATGTATAACGGACGGTATAAGCTAAAATTATCTATTTCAGTTAATGTTGATGATTGCGTTGTTCTTTAATCTTCAAATTGGATCCGGCTTATTATTTTTTGCAGACTGTAAGAGCAATTTTATAAAAGTAAACTTGAACTTTCGATTATGTCAAATAGAATTTCTGATGCTGGAGCTCCCAAAGCATCTACAAAATGAAAGTATGTTTCGATGTCCATCAAACAAAAAGTGGAATTGCTGCAAAAAATTGATAAAGGCATGAAGAAGGTAACAGAGGTTAGTGAAAATACAAAAATTTCGTTTGACAAGTTAGTCGGTATTCTCGGCACAGCAATTACGGGACTTGAACAGCGGAACTTTGTAACTGAACACGAAATTATGTCTGTTTATAGAATTAAAGAGAAAGTATTATCACATGAAACGAAGCAACTTGAACAACTTGCATTGAAAAAAATGTTTAATAAAGTAAACAAATAAATATTAAGCTTTTTTTTTTTTTTTTTTTAATTTTGATACCCTTTAGATCATAATTGTTCTTTATTTCATAAATTACGGTTTCATATTTTTAATTTTAGAATTTCTGCATGCCATCTTACGAGATTTAAACTGATGATCTATAATCTGGAAAAATCGATAATCCGGAATCGCCGAAGTCCCGAAGAGTCCGGATTAACGACTTTTGACTGTACTAGATTGTCACAAGTATTACTGAAAAGAGGAATTTTAAGAAAGAGGATAATAGTGATAGAAAGTTATTAACTTTGCAAACAGTGAAAGCTTGTAATGAGTATGTACTCATGTAATATAGTCTGAGTACGCTTTTAATTTTCCAGACTGTGTATTTATGTGGGTGGCCATTGTTTTTCAGTAGTTCTGCTTTTTCTATGTCAAGTTTCTTCAATAATTTATGGTTTTTGTTAAACAATAGATGAATGAGTATTTTCCAATAAAATTCAGCGTTTAAAAAAGCAACCCATGTATAAATGTTTGTTTTTTAAGTATTAAAAGAAGGAAGGAATATGTTTTATGATTCCATATTTTCACTTAATTCTCTTTTTCTATATATATGTTGGTAGATAAATAGAGAAACAAAGAGAGATTTATATACAAGCATGAATTAATTTATTTGCATAATTTTTTCATAAATATTTAACATAATGATTTTTAATTAGGACTTTTCAGTCCAAAGGGGCTTTCTCCCTGAAGTACTATTGTTTTTGTTTTGTGATTTTGCTTCGAGTCACTATATACAGCGTATCACTTTTCAAATTATTGTCACAAAATATTAGAGTCCTGCATTATATTGGAAGAAATTAAATAATGAAGAATCTGCATAAATGTATGTTTGCTTCTCCCATTGTGATAAAACAGCGGTACCTAGAGCCACCTAGTTTTGAATGACGTAATCCTACTGCAAATATGGACATCTGAAAGCCCAAATTTGGAATTTGTTTTATTATCGATTTCATATTTTGTAAAACTTTAATGAGTTTTTTATTAGCAAACGATTTAAAAGCGAGCAATGGCAACACTCTAAAGGGAGGGGAACCTTTTTATCTCCAGTGCACGGAACTGTGTATTGGAAATTCTAAAGATATGCTCATTTTAAAATTATTTTGTGACATTGCTGTTGAACTGAATTTTATGGTTTAAGTGCAAAGAACATGATATTTAATAAATAAAGACAACACACAAAATGTTAAAAAAAATCCCTTTGGATGTAATTTAAAATCTGAAACCTCTCAGATTTTTTGTTTGTTTTTATTTATTGTTCTTAATACAAAAGCTTGGTTTCTGGTCTTCAATTTCATGTTAGAACATGTAAATGAAAACTTCATGTTACTAACAAATTTATTTACTTCGTTCCAGATTAGAATATACTCTTTGCATTATTTGTTATGCATACACATTTCATAAATAATTTTATTGATTTTAAATTGTACTTTGAACTACCTACTTATTCTAATTTGGGATTCACTTTCATCATTTTTGTATACTGTTTGTATTTGGATTTGGGTGAGGTGCTTTTTCATTTCCAGTCTATAGAGGTGGAACCAATGGATGCACATAATGTTTAAATTAATATTTTCTTTGTTTAAAGTTAATTTTGTACATTTGTGCGTTTGCCAGTTTAGAAACATGCTTCTTTTTTTCCTTCTGTTGTTGTACCCCCCCCCCCCAAAATGCACCAGCCTTTGTTTATTTTTTGCATTGTTTGCTCCTTTCCATTGTAATTTTTGCAGAATTTTGTTTTCACACATTAGTTTTTCTGAGAATTTTGAAAGAGGTTTTATTTACTAGTTATTTTAACAAAATTCTGCATTTGCAAAAAAAAAAAAAAAAAAAAAAAAAAAGGGGGGGGGGACCTTTTTCATTATTCCAGTGGTAAATATGATATTGAATTTACTTTGTTTATGTTTTGAATTTAATAAAAATTGCTATTGAATTATTTCAACTTGCAGTGCATATTTAGGTTTTGGAAGGTAACTTGTTCTTTGTTTAAAATTTATTTATAAATATAGATATAAGTAAAATTTTTGTTTCTAAGGAAAACATAGTTGAACTTATGTAAGACATTATTAAGCCTAGTCAATGCTAATCTCTTAGTCTTCTTAAGGGATGACTAAGCCAGTGTCTTAAGCTAAGGGTGTAGGGAAATAAAGGTTTGATTTTAATGAGCCTTTTGGCCAAATATATGTATAATTGCAAAGGGTTCTATATAGGTGAGGCTGTATAAAGAAGCTAGAGATTATTGCATATTAAAATACTGTAAATTATCTTACTGTATAAAGTATGCAGAAAATTATTCTTTTTTTAATTGTATTGGGTCATTCGAAAAGTTCTGCAATTTGTATATCTATATATTAGTTTTTATATATATGTATAAAGTAGTAAAAAAACATAAGAAACTTTCAATCACATAAGCATAATTTTATTCTGACACTCTGCCATCTTTCAGGCAACTGCAAAATTCCTTTTTTTTAAAAAAAAAGTCTTTAAATTTGTTTGTAAAAAAGTTATTGATATGCAGTCTCTAAAGAAGTGAACGCTAAGCCATTCAGGGAATTTTGGAGTGACCTGAAGAGATGGAAATCCTAAAGGGCAAGGTGTGTTAAATATGAGGGTGGGTTACACAAAAGGTCTTAACCACAATAAATCTTTCTCTGACATTACTGAAATGTGGGGCCAAGCATTGTCATGATGAAAGACAATGCCTCAAAGATTTGTCAATTCTGAACACTTTGCTTTAATTTCTGCTTTTAAAACTGGCTTTAAGGAATATATTTTTCCAATTTTGTCTAATTTGGTGATAGTAATTTGCAGTGTATAATTTCTTTATAGCTCCACCATACACAAAGCATTAATTTTAAGATGCAGCCCCTTCTCAGTGTTACTAAAAAGGTTCTTTAGGCTTACCTATGATTTTTTCTTATTACATTATTGCATAGAATATATTTCTAATCTCCAGTACTGAGCTGTTTGAAAAAAGGAGGTTCTTTAATATTTTTCAGTAAAGAATCTCATGCCAAAATTCAAGCAAGCATATTATGCTTTGTTAAAGTATGAGGTGCCATAAAATATGAATATAATACATTGTTGCACATAGTGCAATTTTATCATCTCTCTCTGGACAATTGTGCCGTTCAGCACTTGGCATGGAATGATCCTTGGTCTGTAAATCCTTAGAAACAATGACAGAAAGGTAGAAAAAGAGTGATGACCCATTGTCACACTATTTCATTCTTAAGCGAGTATGGGGTGTGTTTGAAACTTTGAAACTATTACGTTTAGACAGGTTGCCCAAGCAGTACTTTCCTGTTCCCTAAATTATGACCACAATGGACATGATGATAAAAAGGCATGAAGGTATTCCTGCTGCAGGAGAACTTAATGAAGAAAGAAAAAGAAGATGTCTTATTATCCTCTGAAGAGCTGAGAAACAGCGAAGGTAAACTGGGAGCTGAGTGTGTAAGTGGTGCCATCTGATGGTATGATGAGTGATGAAAACTGTAAAGTAGGAGGGTGAAAAATAGATCAAAATTTATACACTCTTAAACTACCTTCAAACTTTGTCATCAAAAAAGCACTTTTTACATATATAATATAAAGTCCAAAATTTGGATGTCCAACATATAGAATGTTTTAATATCTGGACTTTCCAGACTACCAGCCAAAAATCGTGGGTCTAACGGAGAGTTAGATGGATAGGACAACTTAAAAGTGATAATGAAAGTTATTAATTTTTTTTTTCTCTACATCTGATATTATTTTTCTTTCAGTATAAGAAATATTACATAAAAACATTGATGTAAAAAGTGTAACAAAACCAATACTTTAAAAACGTTGTTCTAATATTGCTTATTAAAAAAATACGTTCTGTATTTTATAAAATGTCTGGTTACTCAATTTTAACAAAAAAATTTATATTTGAAAAATGCTCATTTCTCATCAACTTTGTAACACACTCAACAGCAAAGGTCCAATTATTTGTAAGGGTGACTAAATAACCCAGAAAGGTATAGGAATGTAGTATAAGTATGCAAACTTGATTTATATTGAAGGATTTTACAGAGAAAATGTTTTGGGCATAGCCTCAATAATGAATGTAATTTCAGCTTACTGAGAAAGAAATATGGGAAAAAAAAAAAAAATTCAGCATTATTTGAAAAAGTTCAGGTTAATGAATAATTTCAAGAATAGACATTCTAAGAAATGTTAGTTCTAGTTAGACATTAAAAATTTTGAGTCTTTGAAATTTGTATCATTTAAAAAATTAATTTATTGAGAAAAATCAACATTAATTTTTAATAAATTGCATCAGTGGGGGACATTCAGCATTCATTTAAACTTTTGATTAATTAAAATTCTAATATAATGATGAACTAATTTTTAATATCTGAGGAAAAAATATTATTTTTAATATGGGGAAAATGTTAATACAGTACAAAGTCTTTAATCCGGAATAATCTATAACCCGGACCTCAAAAGCGCTTACGCATGCACATAATATGTTTACGCATGCGCATATGCGTTTACGTTTACGCATGTATAACGGATGGTATAAGCTAGGCTAAAATTATCTAATTATCTATTTCAGTTAATGTTTCAGATTGCGTTGTTCCTTAACCCTTTGACGGTTATGGAAATGAGCAGTTTCCGTTTACTTAATTCGCGCAACATTAGGAGTAAACAGTAGTCTAAAGTTGCAGCTGTTTTCCCCCACCGTTCTTCCGAAAATGTCACCTTTCACTGGCGATGCCATAGATAGCTCGCCTCGCGCGTTTTAAAAATTTCTTAAAGTATTTGTAGTACATAAATAACAGTTTTTACGTACTTTAAAATAATTAGTAAACAGTAAATTATAAATGATTATAACCAATTATATAAATAATAATAGTTAATTATAAATATAAGACAAATATTAAATTGAAAGGACTAAATAAATACAACTAGTGTAAAACTTTATGAAGCACAGTATAAATACAGTAATTACCTAAAAATCTTTTTGTGTGTGATATACTTTAAAACATGGAATTGCACACAATGGGGCATTACGGTCTTTGCAATATGTACGTGTTTCACGGCGAATTCTTTTTCCATTAGCATCATTTTTGCTGCAACATACCACACATCGTCTAGTAGGTTCTTTCTTTTTTTCTGTAGGTGGAATATAATCAGGAAAGTGGTGTGCTGACAATCTTAAAGTATTCGAAACTGTTTCAGCAGGTTTTAATTTCAAATGTCTATGAGTGTGATATTTCTCAACAATTCTTTCAGCTAGTTCAATTCTGAATTCTAAATTTGATTTTTTATTCCCCCTTTTTTTTGATAAGCTTTCTGTATCACAATCATAATCATCATCATAACTATCTAACTTTCGCTTTCGAGCCATTTTACTGTACAAACACCCTAAAAACCGCGCCAAAATACGTATAAAATGAACAAGGTAAAAAAAAAAAAAAAAAAAAAATTACCTTCATTATGCAAAGAAATTCATGGAACTCGTACTGCCATCTGTAGACAGTAAAACTAACTAAATTTCGCGAGTGGCATTCGTTTGAAACACAATCAGTGCAGAATAATAATGGCGAACGAAGTCAGCTCATCAGTGCGCATTGGGAAAAATTTCACTACGCGAGTAGTGCTCGTTACTAACCATTTCGGTCAAAATCTTGCTCCCGAGCGGAACTCGTTTGCGCGCATTATGAAGCACGATTCGATTGCGAGCTGAACTCGTTCATAACCATCAAAGGGTTAATCTTCTAATTGGATCCGGCTTATTATTTTTTGCCAGTCTGTTAGAGCAATTTTATAAAAAGTAAGCTTGAACTTTTGATTATGTCAAAAAAAAGTTTCTGATTCTGGAGTTGGCAAAGGATCTACAAAGCGAAAGCATGTTTCGATGTCCATTAAACAAAAAGTGAAATTACTGCAAAAAATGGGCATGAAGAAAGTGATAGAGAGGTTAGTGAAAACGAAAAAATTTCGATTGACAAGTTAGTCGGTGTTCTCAGCACAGCAATTACAGGACTTGAACAACCGAACTTTGTAACTGAACAAGAAGTTATGTCTGTTTGTAGAATTAAAGAGAAAGTATCAGCACATAAAACGAAGCAACTTAAACAACTTACATTGAAAGAAATGTTTAATAAAGTAAACAAATAAATATTAAGTTTTTTTTTTGTAAATTTTTATACCCTTTAGATCATAATTGTTCTTTATTTCATAAATTACGGTTTCATATTTTTAATTTTATAATTTCTGCATGCCATCTTACCAGATTTAAATTGATGATCTATAATCCGGAAAAACCCCTAATTTGGAATCGTCAAAGTCCCGATGAGTCTGAATTAAAGACTTTGTACCGTATAATTAATTAGAGTGTAGTTATATACAAACTGAACTATGCATAGTCAAGAATAATAAAGCATTTCTTATAATTATTGCCAATGAAAATAGCAAAAGAACTTGGTCATGTTTAAATTAGATTTTAATTATATGGTATACAGATGTGTGTGGGATTATGCATATTTAATTATGTGTATTGACATGCAGTTGTATGGTCTAAAGCTTTGTTCTTATGAGGGTTTATTAACATGTAGTTTGAATGTGTAAAATTTACATATTTTGTACTGAAATCTAAAAAGTTTTCCCTTGTCAAATTCAAGGATTTAATTTTTTTAACATATAAAAATAAAGATCTTCTTAGGGAAAAGAGGAAATAGAAGAAAAACTTGTTCTTTAAAGCAGGTTTTCTTAAATTTTTTGGTGTAGGGACCCCATAATATTTCTGAAAATTTTGTGCGATCCCAATAAGCATTGTGCAAATCTGACACACGCGCGAATGAAACAATCAGTTTCTTCATTTGTTCTGTAATATACTATTGCAGTTTTAGGTCATTAATTTTAATTTTTAAAGTAAAATAAACGTTTTTATTATAAAATAATGCTTCGAAATGTTTTCGTTTTTCCTTTGTGTATATTGTCTTATCTTTACCTGTTTTCAGGTACATTATGTAAAAATATTTGGTAATTGTAAAATTATTATAATAAGTTAAAGAAATATCAAAATTGCTAAAATTTTTGGCACACCCCTACTGCGGTCCCGTGATCCCAATTGGAGTTGCGACCCACAGTTTAAGAAACACTGCTTTTAGTTGTAGTTTGAGGTCATGACCTACAGTTTAAGAAACTCTGCTTTAAAGGCTTGTGTATAAAAGATTAAAAAATAAAGTTGTAGTTCTTTCTGTTTCTATTTTTAGATTTTATTTTTAAAAGAAATCTTTCTAGGATTATTATTATTTAGATTTCTAAATAATAAATGAAATATGAATTTAAGACAGCAAAATTTCATAAAATTATCTTCATATTGTTCTGTTTCTTCCCCTAAAATATGAAAGTAGTACATTTATTGAATTAGACTATTTTCTTTCAAAGTAATTCAGGATCATTTTGGCATATTGTTTATATTTATCTGTATTTGAAAAATTTAATATTGCATGAAAAGAAGAATAACAGTTTACTGAATAACTACCAGCTTTTTTTTTTTTATGTAAATGAATGTATAGTAAGTAGTTATAATAGTATGTTTTTAAAATTTCTGTAATGCTCTTTCTTTTTTGCCTGAAGGCTTCATCAGAGAGCCTTATGTTCGAAGTTACTTTGTGACTTCAGTAAGTATAGGTAGGTTCTCTGCAGATGTTATTTATCTTTTTGCGTAATTTAACTGTTATAGCTTGTGTATATACTGTTATAATTTTTAATCATTCATTTATCATGTTTTTAGTACATTATATTTGAAATGATTTTACAGTTTACATATTTTGCTGTATGATTTATGATTCATATTTTCATAAGAAACTTTTTTTAATGGTACATGTCAACAAATAAGCCTTTTGAAATTAAATTATTTTGCCTTTAAAATGTTTTAGTCCTTGAGAAGCACTATTATTTTCATAATGAATTGGATTAAATCTAGAATTTTTAAAACTTCATTGCTTACACTCTTCTTTCATGGAAAAAAGTGCCATTATTTAGTCTGTGGCTTAGAAAAACAACATTCATGAAATGATTCCCATGTCTAATTTCTTGTCACTTTTTTAATTCTTCTTATTATTTTAATTTACTTATATATCCTCCCTTTTTAGAAAGCATGTAACTTTGGAAAAAGTCCTTTTGTTTTGTAAAATAACATTATTTTTGAAAACTGTTTTAATATTAATGTAGAATTTTTGTGTATGTGTGTATATGTATAATAAATTCATAAATAGTTATGTTATGTACTTATGCTAGAGGAGGGCTGATTTATTTTTTTGCTAAATATATTCATGGGAAGTCTATTGTTTGTGGTATAAATTCCAAAATAATATTTTCAGTTTATTTGTAGTTAAAAAAAAATGATACCAAAATAAATGTTGAGCATCAGGTTTAAATAAAAGATTGATACAAGAGCAATTATTTCTAAGTTTGAATCATTTTTAACTGTGTTTAAATTTTTTTACTTTCCATTAAAGTTAATATTTTACTAAATTTCAAGATGTGTATTTGAAAAATATTGTATATATAGGTGTTTTTTTTTTTTTTTTTTTATGTGACACAAGGACTCTTAAATAAGTTTTCCTTAAATGGCAACTTACAAAATATCTTTCTTATTAACTAAGTGTGTCATCTTCTTTCATCTTACGCCATATCAGTAGACTTTGATCTTCTTTCAGAGAAGAATGCTTATATAATGGCTGCCTCAAACTACAGAGTTTACCAACGGTGTTTAGATAATTTCTTTTATTTTTTATGTTCAGTGATCATAAGTGTAATATTTAATTTATTTATTTAGTTGTTAAATATATCTTTTACTCATTTTAATGATATATCCACCTTTTTTTAGTGTTCCTAGTGGGACCAGCACTGTTGCTATAGATAACAAAATAGAACAAGCAATGGTATGTACCTTTTTGAAAATTTTGTGACTGCCATGAGTTGTTTTCCCCATTTTTTTCGTATATTATTGAGAGAAGTATTTTTCTAGTGGTTTCTAAATGAATATAAACATTATATCATCAGTACATTGTTTTGTTATACAATGAGAATTTATTTTTATAAAATAGCATTAGTTTTTTATGGTGGATAAAAGTAATTTGTTTATAAACAGTAAATTTTTTGTGACTTAATTTTGCATGTTGCATTATTAGGGTTATAAGTTTATCTTTGAATAAATTTTCGTAATTAGTTTTGTGAATTTTGTGGGATTTTTTAGACTGTGTGGATGTCAGAATTTGGTGTAATCTTCCAAAAAAATACATTAATTTCAGAAATATTCCTATTAATTTTTGAGAAATTTATATTACAATTGGCAAATTATTCTTAATGTATAAATAGTTTTAATACAACCTTTGATTAGGCTTTGCAATATATATATATATATATATATATATATATATATATATATATACTGCAGGATCAATAATTCCCAAAATCTCAATTAAAATTTTGAATCTTAAATTATCCTTCAGTTTTTTCTAAATTAAAAATGTTATTTTCAAAAGCAAATTTTAGTCATCCTTCATATTATCTCAGTACCATGCTGAATGATCCTTTTTTTGAATTTCAGAGTTTGGTATTTTATGAAGGGATTTATGTGTATAATACAGTATATGAAAATGATGTTCTTTTAACTTTCCAAGCATTAAATTTTGATAAATTGTAAATAAATATGGCTACTATGGTAAAAAAGTTAGCCCTAAAACCCTGGAACTCTCCAAAATGCCAAGAATAAATGGCATTTTTTATATTATAATTTCAAAATGACTCTCTCATATTGTATCTTGATTTCTTTTCTTCGAATATACATCCAACCTAAAATTGGATCCATAAGCAGCTGGCAGAAATTTTCATGTGTAACAAATTGGAATGTGGAGTTTTTACTTCCGAATACCCTTGGAGGGTTAAATGGAAATTTTGATCTTCCGTGAAGGCATTGACTGCATGACTGGTTTATAAATCATTAGCACCAAACCAAAGCTATTAATCTGCAACTTTTGTTGTTCCCATTTACATCCATTCTGTTTTTTACATTCATCCATTTTCATAATTCTACAAAGAAAAGAATTCTGAAAGAAAGAGATGTTGGATGTTTTGTAAATTTATGATGTATTTTTTACAGCCTCATCTGAACTGAATGTTATACCTCAAAAAATTTTTGAAGAGACTGAAACAAGTGAAAATTTGAGGGCACAATATCAGTTGATTATGATCATGGCAACATTTTTTTATTTGAACTCTAATAATTTTTGTCAGTGACCACACTTGTGCATGGTCTCTTTTCCAAGCTCTTACCAATGTGGCAACAAATCAGTTTGAATGTGTGGTGTCGCCAATTGAGCAGTTTCAAAGAATTCATCTTCCTGAGCTCATTAATCATATAGGAACTGTGTCCATCCCAATAACATGAGACACATGCAAGTTTGATCACCTGACAAAAATTATTGGAGTTTGGATGAAAAGTGTTGCCAAATGTATCCTGATCTTGCCTGATCTTGTGCCCTCAGATTTTCAATTGTTTCACTCTATTCAAATTTTCTTTCAGGTTATAATGTTCAATTTAGTCATCTTTACGCTAATAAAGCTAGGTTTTTTTTCATGAATGAGGAATAACGAAGTTCATTAAAAGAAACAAAGTTATCGAACGAGACAGGCAGTATACTGTTTACTGATCATTATTCTTTTATATAAATGAAAGAGAGCATAGAAAAAATGCACCATGACTTTACAGACAACCCAATAAATATTCGTTGTTGAATTTCGAAGAGCTCATGCAAGCCGCCTCTTTCTTGTTTCTTTGTTTATTAATTCCAAGAAAAACATATACCTTGCATGGTCTAATAATATTTTTATGAACATTAAATTTTAGACTAAAGCATGATGTAAAAATAAATTTACAGTATTTTGCTTAAGATAGCTTTAACAGGAAAATTGCATAACACTATTCCTAGTACAGTCAAAAGTCGTTAATTCGGACACCCATAATCCGGAATGATCTATAATCCGGACCTCAAAGCTAAAAACTTTCTGCGCATGCGCCACGATGACACATGCGCATAGGCGTTTACGCGTGCATGTAAGACCTTTACGACTGTGCATATGCGTGTGCGCAAGTGCAGAATACATTTTCGTGTGTGAGTTTTATGTATAATGGACAGTATAAGCTAAAATTATCTAATTATCTATTTCAGTTAATGTTGATGATTGCGTTGTTCCTTAATCTTCGAATTGGATCCGGGTCCGATTATTCTTTGCAGACTGTAAGAGCAATTTTATAAAAGTAAACTTGAACTCTCGATTATGTGAAATAGAATTTCCGATGTTGGAGCTCCTAAAGGATCTACAAAACGAAAGTATGTTTCGATGTCCATCAAACAAAAAGTGGAATTGGTGCAAAAAATGGATAAAGACATGAAGAAGGTGACAGAGAGGTTAGTGAAAACGAAAAAATTTCGATTCACAAGTTAGTCGGTATTCTCGGCACAGCAATTACGGGACTTGGAATAGCGGAACTTTGTAACTGAACAAGAAATTGTGTCTGTTTATAGAATTAAAGAGAAAGTATTATCACATAAAACGAAGCAACTTAAATGACTTACATTGAAAGAAATGTTTAATAAAGTAAACAAATAAATATTAAGCTTTTTTTTTGTAAATTTTGATACCCTTTAGATCGTAATTGTTCTTTATTTCATGAATTACGGTTTCATATTTTTAATTTTAGAATTTCTGCATGCCATCTTACGAGATTTAAACTGATGATCTATAATCCGAAAAAATCGATAATCCGGAATCGCCGAAGTCCCGACGAGTCCGGATTAACGACTTTTGATTGTAGTATAGAGAAAGCTTCAGTATGAAGGTTTGCATGCTGAAGTTGAATGAATTTTCAATTGAAGAAGACAACATTGCGTAGTTTCAGATTTAATGAAAGTCTCCTTGGATATAAAACTTTCAAGCAAATTCAGTCTGAAACCTTATTAAAAAAGAAAAAAGATTTTGTGAAAGATCTGTGGTAAAAAAGAAAAGGATGCATGGTAGCTTTTGGCATAAATCGTGTTACATAATTTAAACTGCTTATTATTTTAATTCTTGAAAAATGTGGAATTTTTTCAATTTTCTGCCTTCCCTTTTTTTTTTATAGTTTTCTTATTCATGCACGTTTATTTGTACTTTATTTTTTATAAAAAATAAAACGTTTAATGCAGATAACAGTGAAGTATCAAATCCTTTTATATACGTAGTGACCATTTTCAATTTAATCTGTTACATCTAATTAATAATGTAAAAAAAATTTTTTTATGTAATCTAACATTTTGTTAGATTACATAAAAAAATCCACACTTGGTGTGTTTATAATTTGATTCACGTCAGCTTGAGGAATAACCTAGCAAGTGATTTTTAATTGAAAATAAATGAAGGATTAGTTTCTGTATGCTCTTTGAGTATCATGACTTGTTAATTTTTTAGGAAAATTGTTTTCTGTGTTATGATTTGTCTTTTTTTAATAAATTTGTTTTTTTTTTAAACAGAATAGTTTAACATATATAGTTTAAAAATATTGTTAATAAGGTATTAATGTTTTTATATCTATGTACCAAACAGTTTTTACTGTCATTGGCAGGTTTCTGCTGAAGTTGTTTTTATTAGTTTAAACTGGCATGCTGCTTTTTAAATCTGCCATCTCAGTAGTAGCTAGTAGAAATTTGCAAGATAACTAAAAATAAATTGAAGTATTTTGAGAACTGAATAATGTATTTTAAAATAAAATAAATTCAACTGCAATGTTTACAATATTTATTCAAAGCTTATGAAACAATAATTAAATGTTTACCATATCAGTTTCGCCATTGAAATTCAGCCTGACCTTTTCCATGCTTTTTAGTAAGAGACCAATTTAACTGCTGTTTCAAAACCAAAAGAATTTTTCAATTTATTATGAATAATTGAAAAGTTGTAGAATATTCTTATAAGTTTATCAATACTTGCAGGTAATGTCATTTTGCAAACCAGAGTTGTGAAATCTTTATTAGTGATTGCTTTTGTTAAACTAGTTCACCGTGTAAAAGAAGAAACATGCGTATGCAAGTAATATGAATGATTTCTTATAAATGATTCAAAGTTATCTGTTGAAATCCATCTTGGTCTGCCGGCTATTTTAGTTCTATAACATTTTTTAAGCTAAGTGCATTGCCTCTAATGATTTCTGAACAGATGCCATAGGCTTCGTGACAGATGCTGATGAACTATATAAAGTGAGCAGAACACCTTAAGCTATCAGAAACAAAGAGCTTTTTCTGAATTCCATTTTATTCTTATTATGTGTTGCTAGAACTTTCCATCCCTTTTTACTTCCGTGTACAAAGTAAAGTATTGTAATCATGAAAAATTCTGGGTACCATATTTCAACGAAAATATCCATTTTGACCGCTTATGCAATTTAACGATGCTTTTGCTTGACATCTGTACATAAGGACAGAATAAATGACTCCTTTTTTTTCCCAAACAAATTATAAAACTGATTTAAAATCGATTTAAAAGAGATTTTTTTTCATGGCATCTGTACATATGTAGTATCTTGCATAACTCAAAAACGAGTAGCCTTAGAGCATTGAAATTTTATATATAGGACTGCTATAGGATGTAGTTATGCACCTCCCTTTTTGGTGGCAATCAGCCACACCGAAAGTATATAAATATATACATATATACCCACTCTGTTACTCTGTGAGCTCAGTTTTTTTATTCTTATATGTTGGTAAATTGTGCATTTTTTGCTTTAAAAATGATTTAATTATGTTGTTCTTATCTTCTGGTTAAGGTTTTTATGCCTTTAGTTAACCTGAATGCAATAGTTGTACAGTTATCAACAATTTAAAAATTGTTTCAGTGTGGCTAAGCGTAATTTTTTTACCATAGTAGCCATATTTATTTACATTTTAAACTTAGGCGAATAGTGGATTTGTTGCCAATCTAGAGAAATAAATAGTTTTGCAACAACAAAGGTAACCTCTTATTTTATTTTTGCAAATTAAATCATGCTTAATCCATCCTGGAATTATCATTTAAGTTATTAAATTATCTCATATATTGACTCAGCATAGCATCCAAAACAAATTCAGTTTCTGCGCCTTCAGTGTCTTTTGGTCTAGTGAGACCAACAATAAACTTTCAGTTTTGTGCACCGAAAAATCTGCCTTCATGCCTGCTGGCCGAATTGCTCGTTTTTGCATAGAAACTTTAATTATAAAAAAAGTGTTCTTTAAATTGTTTTAACTGTATTGATGTTTTATATTTTTCAATTTTTAATGAAGATATTTTGAGGTTTTATGTATTTTTGCCTTGTTGCATAGTGGGAACTGAAATAATTGAATGAGAAATATATCTCTAGTAAAATTTGAGGAAATAAGTTTAAATGGAATGCAGCCAAAAATGCATATAGTTTAATATTCCATACAAGGAGGTCATGTGGTGTACACATCATGTTTTTTATTTTTAATTATTGCTGCCTTGGATATTGCGCTTTAAATGGAATGCAGCAAAAAATGCATATAATTTAATATTCCATACAAGGAAGTCATGTGGTGTACACATCAGGTTTTTTATTTTTAATTATTTGCTGCCTTGTATATTTGTTCTGTCATTGTTGAGTAGCTCTAACATCCTACCAGAAAACTGTTTTCTTGCTAAGTAATCCATCAGTCTAGGTGTTTGCAAACACTGACCAAAAAATTTTCAAAAAAATCTTTTGTGTACTGCTAAGAATGATGCTGTTTTAATGAACACAGTGAAGGGTGGTGAAAAGTGAAAATGAAATTAAGAAGGAAAATTAGCTACTGTTACAAGAATGCTGCTTAAAGCAGTCTTTTATTGTCTAAAATAACATGAACTTAAGGTTCAGTTTTAAAATTTTGATATTTTTGGGGCTGACAGCATGATTAAAAGTATTACAAATAAACATTCCAGTATAATGAAGGTTTGCTTTTTGAAGCTGGAACATTTTGAGCCTCGTTTTGATAAACATAATTTCATCTTTAAACCTTTTGCTCAGTTTCATAATTTTGAGCCTTCGAGAAAGAGTTATATAGATCCAAAAGTTTGAAATGCCTGTCTGCTTGAAAGATTATGAAAAGGCTTATCTAAGAATATATTTATTAAACTAATGCATGCGCCTGTATTAAAATTTTTAATTTTCGGTATGAATTAAAAATTTTTAAAAATAGCATTCATTTTTTAAATACTTTTTTAAATATATTTTTTGTTTAATGCATAGAAAAATTAAATGTATCATTTTAGAGCAAAAAAAAAATTGTTTCTTATAACTTGTTGTGTAATTAATTGATTTTAGACAGTGAACTCTGTTATTGATTTCTTAGCTGTGAAACTTCCTTTAAAGTCAGAGTTTTATAAATAATGCTGTTATGTGCTGAAAGTAAGTGGGGTTCTTATGTTCCTCCCTCCACTCATCCCCAAAAGAATCTGTAAAACCTGTTTGTTTGCTTAAATTCTAAGTACCATATTTGCCGGCATATAAGACGCACTTTTTTCTTTGAAAATAGGTCTGAAAAACAGGTTGCGTCTTATATGTCGATACTCAGTTTTTGATTACTTCATTTCTGAAAATTTCCTCTATTCGTAGTTATTATATTTTTTCTTGTTTCCTTGCGGATTGAGGGAATATTACAGTTATGTAGAGACAGTGAATGTGCATACACTGTCACTAACGATCATAGCTGGTCTTGTTTAAATTTTCTAATTTTTTTGTGAACGACTTCTAAGTGTGGGAAATTTATATTGTTGAATTTTCTTAATTTTGTTAGCAAATTATAGCTTAAAATCAATGTCAGCATTGCTATAACATAGCAAACAAGCTACATGTGATTGCATATGCTAAACAACATGGAAACAGCTGCAGCGAGGCATTTCAAGCCATCCCCAACTTAGAAAATGATAAGAACTTGGCGGAATCAGGAAGAGGATCTATAGAAAGCAACTCATAGTAAACATAACCTATGAAGGGAAACTGCACAATGGCCTGAAATTGAGGCAGAGCCGAATACTTGGATTTTAGACCACAGAAAAAACAGGACTTTCAATCTCTACGAAAATAATTATTAAGCGATAGCGACTGAGATATAGCTGATTTTATTGGATCAACATCATGACATTCAAGATTTACAATGAGAAACTATGTATGCGGACTAAAATAAAAGTACTGGATGATACAGAGGACAGTTTGT
Organism: Stegodyphus dumicola; assembly: GCF_044657685.1. Lineage (NCBI taxonomy): Eukaryota > Metazoa > Arthropoda > Arachnida > Araneae > Eresidae > Stegodyphus > Stegodyphus dumicola. The sequence continues at coordinate 157,031,199 of NC_140773.1, forward strand.
TGTATGAGGACTCAGATGCTGATTTAAAAGAGATTTCAAGTGACTCTTATTTAGCTCTTGAGATGAGTGTCTGGGTTTTGGTGAAGAAGATTAAAAGATGTTCTTTCCCAGATAGATTAGGTATTTGCAGGAAGTACTAATTTCAGGGTTCGTACAGTCCTTAAAAGTCCTTAAATTTTTTAGAATCAATTTTTGGTCCTAAGTCCTTAATTTTTGCCAAAATCAGTAGAAGGTCCTTAATTTTAATCATCTGAAATTTCTGTCTCTTTTTACGACTGCCATTTTGAGTGTGAATTTGCATTTTGGAGGAATATTTTTGGCGATTCACTGACATATATGGTTATCTTTTGAATGTGTTCATGGGTTATAATTTGTTTCTATTTCTAACATAAATGATGGGATACTCAAGTTTCTAAGAAAGAAGTGAAACAAAAGCATTTCAAAATTCATTTTTTCTAATAAAGAGCTCTTAAACAACTTTTCACTTTTGGGGATGTAAATTCTTTTATTAAACGGTTCTAAATTTGGCGACTTATCAACATTTTGGCGATTTTAAGCTCAATTCCTATAGAAAATTTTCAATTCCGAAATCTGAGAATTTTTCGACGACTTTTTTAAAACATTGTAACATTGCTAAATTTCATTAAAATAATAGTAATACAATTAAGATACAATAACACACTGAACAAATGTTAATTTAGAAGTCAAACAACAAAAGCGTTATATTTTCAAATTTTCACCGGAAATTTACTGTGAAAATTTGAAAATATAACGCTTATTTTTGTTGTTTTACTTCTAAATTAATAATGGTAATATATTTAAAAAATAACATTAAAATAAAACATTTTTATTTTTCTCTGTCATGTTATAAAGTTTCATTTTGGCAACTTACTATACAATATTTTGAAACTGAAAAATAAACAAGCCATAATGCTATAAAGCACAATTTATGAAACAGCTCTTAGCAAAAGCAAAATTAGCTATGCAATTAATTAAAAAGTCTTCTTTTTAATTTTTTCATAGTAAGAGTTTTTCCCATGTAATTGTCTCAGAATATGCATCAGTTTTCTCTATAAAATTAATTTTACACTTTTTCCATCCCCCCCTTTTTTTTTCTAAAATATTTCTGGCTTTTTTTCTGTTACAGAATTGGTAGGGATAATTTTTCTTTGGGATTTTAGACATTGCAACTTGGAAAGTTTAGAATTATTTGAAGGTAGGATTTATAGACCAGTGATTCTAGAAGATTCAAGAAATATGTGACAAAATGAAAAATGTCTCCATGGTAGCAACACGTAATGGATGTATTTTACAGAAAGTTTCCAATGAATTTCTTAATTTTTGGAGAATGTCTAGAAGAAAAACGAGAATGTAATATTTGAATGTTTTACTTCTGATACTAAAATCTTAATATGTTTATCATACCTTTATTTTCTCTACTTTTCACTAGATACAAGCATGGAAAATATCAAAAATGCTTCTAATCTTATCACATATGCATTATATAATGGGATTTTTTTTTATTAATAAAGAAATTTAAAACTTACAATTTAAAGGATTCATCTAATATGTCTTAATGCATCATACACATAGCTGGCACTAGGTATTTTCCCACCTGATGCAATCTCTGTGGATCCGAAATTCTGCTGCCTAGTACCTTTCTAAATTCTGCTTCCAATGCCTGCTATATATTCTAAAAGTTTTGCCATTTTTAGATTTTGTTGTGTCGCTAAATTCTAAAAATTCTGCCACACTAGCTCTGTAACCAGTCTTTACCATATATATCTCATATTTTTTTCTGAATGTTTATATTACTAAAGAAATAAAATTAGCCACTTTTTCTATACATTCTGAATGCATTTAGTGTTTTTTAGAATAACAGAAATTCTTTATTAAATCAAAAAATTCTGAAATGAAAAGAAAACATGTTGAAGAAAGAAACTGAATACATAAAGAAAATTATTCTTCAAAGATATGTGTAGTTATTATTATGTAAATTGCCCAATTGTTTATGATTTCAGCCTTTACTCTAATTTCCCATTTCTATTTCCTCATATGATAAGAGTTACTGAGCCTGATTAAATTTAAATTAAATTCTATAATCTTTGACCACTAGTCCACATTTTTAGTTTGAATTTGACTGTTCTTGTTTAATTACGTCACCGTGAGCTGTAATTGATTTTGTTAGCATCAGAACATGCCTTTATGCTCGAAGTTCTTTTTAAATGAGACGCTAATTTAAACCTTTGTCTGATATTGTAGTTACTTTCAGGCATAGCGATAATATGCTTCATGTCTTTTGAGGGTTTTGGACTATTTAACTTTTACCAGATCAAGTAAAACCTCATAGATACATTGTGGAGAGGTTTACAAGTTAGGAGATAAAGCACACAGAAACTAGCGAAAGCATTGGTTTGCATATTGAGAAAAATCTGTAATTGTTAGAAAAGATGCTTAAAGAGAAGCCCAAATGTTTGGGAAGGCTTCAAATAAAAATGATGGATAAATATTTTGTTGAGTGTTGGTAGAAAACATAAATGTTTTGTAGCTTTAAATGTGTAATTATCCTATTATGGTGTAAGAATCAGCGTCATAAATTACATGCATTTTAAACTGTGAAATTTTATTAGATTTTTTTTATTTTAATAGGGCTTTTTTAACAAATATTGTTAAAAAAATAAAATTTAATAGTGGCCATGTAAATCCATATAATGACTAAGGTTATCAAACTACCTAATTTAATTATTTATAATCAACTGCTTACCCTTAAAAATTATCTCTACATACTAAAACAAGTTATTGCCTTTCATTAATACTGACTTTGGTCACAAGATAAAATACAAAAATGTAAAAATTTAAGTAAAACTTATTCTTTGCATCTAGTGAGACTTAAAGTGATACAAAACAACTTATCACATCTGATGCTTTAATGGCTTATTGGAACCTTAAAGCATTACAACCTCTCAAAATCTACATGAAGCTACGACACTAACTGCATCAAACAGAGCCTGACTAACTTTCAACACTTGCCAACTGTGCCTACATCAGGCCTTTCAGGTTTCTTCTTATCAGCAGGTCTCTATCTAGACAAGCAGCAGTGGTGACAATATTCAGTCTTTTGTTATGAGTCATGCTGATTGTGATCTTACTTCTCATTTTAACCTGTGTTGTTTGAAATAAAATTTGCCTGCTATTTACTAAACCTCTAGACTGACCAAGTATGTGACAAAATGAGACAAAAAATAAATAAATAAATAAATAAAAAATAAATGTCATTTATCTTCTTTCAAATATGTCTTAACTATTATAAGTGTAAAATATTTAATGCTACTTGATAAATTGCATAAAGTTTATTTTATTCTCAAATGCATTAATAATTATGTTAATTAATTCATGTTTAGTAATAATGCATACTACTTAGGGATCTTTTTTATTTTTAGGATGGTATTACAGTAGTGAAATTCAGGCATAGATAATATTTTTAATTGAATTTATTTAGGTCCTCAATTTTTTTCATTAATGATCCTTAAAAGTACTTTATTTCTGTGTGCAGAAATGTGTACGAACCCTGTAATTTGTATTAATTTATATTTAAAACACTGTAAATTCATTATAATGATCTCTATATATAATAAAAGAAAGAGTCTTTCTGTGTGTTTTTCATTCATGCTGCACGTAAGCTAATAGACCCAGGGCTACAAAATTCGGTACATAGGTGCATCTAGACAAGAACCAGTGCACCTCGAAGCGATTTTTTTCCCCCTTTCAAAATCCAAATCAGCTTTTTTTTTTTTTATTTTATGAAATCGCATCATTTTAAATAGTTTCATTCTTTTAGAAATGTGGTTTTGGCAACAGTTTTTCATTCAATACTTTGTATACTGGACTGCTGACTGTTGAAAATATGATATAAAATATTTATCGTTTATTTCACTGTTTTTAAGGCCCGTCCACACGAGGACGCTCCCGACGTAGTTGACGTAACTTTTTTGACGCCGGCGTAAATTCGCAGGACGCAGAAGACGTAAAACTGAGTACGCTCCTGTTCAGCTCTTTCGCCCGCAACACGCACGTATAGCCAATAGCAGACTGAGTTCATATCACGTGTCATAATCAGAAAACTTTCTTGCTTACCCGTTTCAATAGGGCGTCAGAGCCACACAGAGATGAGTTTTTGCTTAGAAATATAACTGTATACAGCAATAAAATAATCAGCATTGTTCACGCCATCTTCAGATTTCTCAAACCGTATGTATTAGTATACATTTAAAATTCTCATTAAAGGGGAAAACTGTATACGTGATGATGCAATGATCCGACCAGTATATCCATATGCTTCACCTATTTATAACACCGTAAGTAATAGGAACCTAAATAAATTACAGTTTCTACGAAATCAAAGTTTCTGCCTTACAAAATTCTCCTTAATTATTATAAATATTGGCTATATTATGTGTAATAAAAAGCTCTATAAATATCCCAATATTAAATACACCAAAAACTAACTTCAGCAATATAATAACTTCTAAAATAAAGCAGTTGACTGTGAAAGAGTATTCAATAAAATACAATTACAAAATTTTGGAGGAAAGTTACAACCTGTATCATACAGCAATCATTTATTGAAGTTTAATTAAATTACCTTTGCAGCGACTTCTACTTGTTACATTATTTTTCACAAACTCTGCTATCACAGATAGCTGAGTGGTCAGCGCGCTGCTTTGGTGGCGGAGGAATGGAAAGGTGGCAAGTTTGAACCTCACCCGTAGACGGTATAATTCAGTTAGCTTTTCTCATTTTGAAACGCATTTCTTATATTTAATCATGAATCATTATATTCTTATTTTACCTATTATTATTGTTTTCATTTCTTATTTTATTCATTATTATTATTGTTTTTAATTTAGTTTAAAAATGTGCAGTGCAAATAGAAATCCTTATGTAAAAATATATCTGCATCTATTTATCATATATCATCTGTAAATTCTCTCTTTACTTTTACTTTATTGCATATTTTATCATGCACATAATTTCTCATAAACTGTCCAAAGTTTGAACCTCATTCTAAATTCAAAAATTAATAAAAAGAAAAACAAAAGACCAAGGGAGAGCGAGTTAAAAAAATATGAAGTTGGTTTTATTATATGGTGGATGGTGTATATAAAGAGAATTAAGTAATTTAATTCTCTTTATATACTGTATTCCAAACCAATTTTATAAATCCTAATTTTCATACGATATAGAATCTGCAAGTTTGTCAAACTGGTCGATACTCATCCTGAAGGAATTAAAAAACAAGTAATATACACCCCCCCCAAAAAAAATTAAGTCAATTCCTACTTAGGTCCACAAAAAGTTTTAAAATACAAAAATAAATAAATAAATAAAAATAAAAACATAATTTTTTTAAAATTAAAAATTAAAAAAAATTTTAATATGTGAAAAAGCTGTATTAACATCAAGTGTCATTCACTTCAAGTTTAAAAAATTGTATTTGAACTTGATTGGATGAATAAAAAGCATTTTATGTACTGAAAATTTGAACAAGATATAGGGAGAGTGTGAGCTAATAGTAGGAATTTAATAATTCCAGATATTCCTTTCACAAGCAAGGCAGTTAAAAAAAAAAAAAAAAAAAAAAAAAAAAAAAAAAAAAACTATTTGAACAGGTCGCTCTAAATAAATCTTTCAGACCCATTCTTGCCATTTTTTGCGGTTTTGCCTCTGCTTAATAATTGCACATAATAGTAAAGTTTCAGCTATAAAAAAAATCATCTGATTCGGACAACTTGCCGTAAACATACAGAAGAACAGCGAAGTAATAAGATACAGCTCTGTTGACGCTATATTACAGCGTCACGTGATTTTTGCGCAAAATAATTCTATTGGTTAAACGCACTTTTCGCAAGCGTACTCGTTTGGAAGCTTTTACGCTGGTAACGTAAAAGCGCGTTCGTCAGCTACGTTTCGAGCGTACTCGTGTGGACGGGCCTTTAAGATACTGAAAAATTTAACATGATTTTATTTTCAACGGAAATTTGGTTAATTTATTTATTAGGATAATTAATATTTGTATTAAGGGATATTACTCATATCTTGTTGCTTATTTTCTTTTGATTTTTAGACAAGCTGCACGTGCATCACAATCTTCTTATTCTGCCGCGCATGTGTCTTGTGAGGCACAACAGAAAGAATTTCCTTTTTTTTTTCTCTCTCTCTCTCTTTTTATTAGTTAATGGCTAAGAGGTTTGTATATTTTCAGTTATGTCATCCACAAAGCACAATTTTGATTGGTTATTGCTTTCTGATGATAGTTTCATTCTTTTAGAAATATGGTTTTGGCAACAGTTCATTCATTGCTTTGGATACTGGACTGTTGATTATTTTCTGTTGAAAATATGAGATTTGTTGCTTATTTCATTGTAATTTTTTATATTATGCTGTAATTATATATAATTTTAAAAATATAAAAAAGTGTTGCATGATTTTTTTTTTTTTTTTTTTTTTTTTTTAGGGAAACAAAAGTTCTTAACTTCCTTTACACCATTTGAATTCTTAAGATTTTGCACCGAGATGTTAGTTAATTTATTTATTAGGATAATTAATATTTGTGTTAAGAGATATTTCTTATTTCGTTCTAATTTTTTAATATATGATACATTTTTATTTATTTAATTTTTTAAACTTATTTATTTATTTTATACAGTTGTTCTGCAGAGTAAACCTCTGTGCAGGTTTTAAATTTAATGTTTTAGGCATTTTTTATGGTACATTTAAATGCCAGACGAAGGCTGGCCACATAGCAGCTAGTCAGTAATAAAGTATTATCCTTCAAAAATGTGTATAAAAAAGAGGGGTGTCTTATATATGCCAGTAAATATGGTAATTGCTAAATGTATAATCTAAATGCTAAATGTATAGTATAAAGTTTTCATCTTTGAAATTGAAAGCAGCTATTTCTCCTTTGCTGACCATTTTTATCTGGTGATGATATTTTTTATGAAAACAAAGAGTAAAGTACATAATCACACAGATCCAACAAATAAATAATATGTTAATGTAACTCCTCATGGATGAATCAAAAAAGCTATTCTGGTCAGATAAACTTACTTTCACTTTTGAAACGTTTTCACTTTTGAAAACTGCTGTAAACTTGAAAGAAAGAAAACTTAATTTTTCACTATGCGTAAACACAAAGGACAGCATCTGTTTCCAAAAATAATGCTGCACTACAAAACAAAAACTATTTAATTAACAAGATTGGAAATGTAATCCATTATAAAATACTTACTTCTTTTGTACTATGTACACAGTTATATGTTTTCACTTAAAAAAAAAAAAAAAAAAAAAAAAAAAAAAAAAAAAAAAAATCAGAAAATTGCACAGTTTGGCATCAGACACAAATTTTAGTCCAGAAAATTCCATTGTTTACAAAGTATAATTTCTTGGGAATGTGAATTTTTCATTCACTATTGTTAAGCAAAATGTTATACAGTACAAAGTCTTTAATCCGGACTCGTAGGGACTTGTAATTCTGGCTTAGGGGTTTTTCCTGATTATAGGTCATCAATTTAAATCTGGTAAGATGGCATGCAGGAATTATAAAATTAAAAATATGAAACCATAATTTATGAAATAAAGAGCAATTATGATCTAAAGGGTATCAAAATTTACAAAAAAAAAAAAAAAAAAAAAAAAAAAAAACTTAATATTTATTTCTTTATTTCTTTCAATGTAAGTTGTTTAAGTTGCTTCATTTTTATGTGCTAATACTTTCTCTTTAATTCTATACACAAACATAATTTCTTGTTCAGCTACAAAGTTCACTGTTCAAGTCCTGTAATTGCTGTGCCAAGAATACCGACTAACTTGTCAATCGATTTTTTTTTTGTTTTCCTTAACCTCTCTGTTACTTTCTTGATGCCTTTATCCATTTTTTGCAGCAATTCCACTTTTTGTTTGATGGACATCGAACATGCTTTCGCTTTGTAGATCCTTTGGCAGCTCCAGAATCAGAACCTTTTTTTGACATAATCGAAAGTTCAAGCTTACTTTTTATAAAATTGCTCTAACAGTCTGCAAAAATAATAAGATGGATCCAATTAGAAGATTAAGGAACAATGCAATCTGCAACATTAACTGAAATAGATAATTAGATAATTTTAGTGTAGCTTATACCATCCGTTATACATTAAATGCACATGCATAAACGTGTTATGTGCATGCGTAAAGGCTACGCAGTACTCTGTTAATTATAATGTAGGTTAATTTTTGTTCCTTGCTCTGTTAGATTAATGATTTGAGGTTAAATACGGACAGTTATCATTATTTTGTTTTATTTATATCTGATATTAGATGGAACCTATTTTAAGAAATAAAAGGGTAGTAGTAAAGCGGCTTGATGTGTAGCATTCATTGATAAATCATATAAGGACATTGTTTCAAATTTTTCAGTTTGTTTATATCGTGAATTAATATACAACAATTTCTAACAGAAACGTGATTTTCTAAAATAAGTTAAAGAAATTATTAATGAAGAATCTGCATAAATGTATGCATGTATCTCGCATTGTGATAAAATAAGGATACCTAGAGCCATCAAATTTTGAATAACGTAATCCTCCTGCAAATATAGGCATCTGTAAGCCCAAATTTGGAATTTGTTTTATTATTGAATTCATATTTTGTAAAACTTTAATGAATTTTTGATTAACAAACTCAAGGATTTCAAAGCGAGCAACGGCAACGTTCTACAGAAAAAACATTTCTATCTCCAGCACATGAGACTGTGTATTGGAAATTCTAAAGATATGCTCATTTTTAAATTATTTTGCATATTGCATATTAAACTGAATTTTATGGTGTAAGTGCGAAGAACATGATATTTAATAAATAAAGTTAACAAACAAAATGTTAAAAAAAAAAAAAAAAAAAAAAAAAAAAAAAAAAAAAAAAAAACAGACGTAATTCAAAAAAATCTGAAACCTTTTTTTTGGGGGGGGTACGAGTAAGATAGAAATGTATAGTATGATTTATGTTCATTGGTGATATATTAAAATTTTTATGATAAAAAATACTTTTAGCAAATTTTTATTATGCGGAAGATTAAAAGACTTTTTATAATAATTTTTAATATACAAGATGTTTATAAAGTCCTGGACCCATTTTGATGTTTAGTAACTCATAAAATAATGAAGATATAAACAAACTTATGGCATTTATATATATTTTCCTTTTCAGGTTTGAATATCTTTACTTTTGTAAATATCGTCTGCGCATGTGGTTAATTTCAGATAATTTCATTTTCCAGTCTGAATATCTGTACTTTTCTAAATATCGTCTGCTAATTAATTGCATTTTTCTCTCTTATGTTTTTGGCAACTATTGCAATGTTATGTTTACTTTTGATGTGTTTGTTCTAGTACTTTTGTATGTGATGTTTTATTCGACCGGATATTAAGGAGAATGCATACACCACAAGAGAAGGCATAGATTTTATGGTGGTTCAAGGAAGATAGATGGATTGGGCGAGGAAGTCCAATTCCTTGGCCACCTTGATCACCTGATATAACACCGCTGGACTTTTTACTTTGGGAATTTGTAAAGGACAACATTTACAGGAGGAGAGTGTCAAACATTGATGACCTAAAATCCAGAATTACAATCGCAATAGCCTCTGTGGATGCCGACATGCTTGCCGGTACCTGGTGTGAAATTGAATATCGACTTGATATTCTCCGTGCGACGAAGGGGGCACACATGGAAGTTCATTGACAAGGGTCATGAAACTTTTTGAGTCTATCTAACCATTTATGTTATTAATTTTAATCTATCTTTATTATTATTTTATTAGTTATTAAACATCAAAATGGGTCCAGGACTTTAAAAACAACCTGTATTAAATTGTTTGATTGACTGTTAATTGGAGTTTATTCTTAGTATTAAAAAGTATTAGTTCAGAATCTTGCTTTTAATAATATATCTTGCAAGCATTCTGTTCTGAATTTTATATTTATTATATATTCAACACAATTCATAACACAAATCAAACTTCCTGAAAACTTTGCTTTGTGGGATTTTAAATTAAAAATGCTCATTTGAATGTATTGATTTTGCATTAAATTAGAATAGGGATCACCAGACCATCGATCGCATACTATTACCTCAGGGCAACATTTTCTGTAGATCACGTTAACGCACGTTATATATATATATATCCACAAAGTGTTACTTTTATGACTATAATAGTTGTTTTCTCCACTGAGGATTGAGATTAGAATCTGCCCAATACAGATTAAAAAATGTCTTTTTTGCAGACATTTTGCAGCTAAAGGAAGAAAGCAATCTGTTTAATGATATTTTAAAGTAAATTCAAGTATTTTATATTTAATTAGCACCATACATAGTAAAAAATTTGCACACTAAATTACGTGATGGTAGGTCGTCATACTGCTAGAATTAGTATTTTCATAAGTGTGCCAGAGAAAATTCCCTGAAATTTGAAAGCATTATTAACTAATAATAGATAAATTTAGAAAGAAGAGGGTACATTAAATGACACGAATATTATTTTAATAAAGTTAATGACTTAAGGATTAAAAATTGAATAAAAAAAATTGACGCTCTTTTGATGATTATAGATATATTAAATGGTTAGCCTAGATGACTGATTTTTTTTTTAACTGCAAAATGACAAATAAGGCATTAAAGAAAGAAGAAAAGGTTTAAAACACTTTTGTTTTATACGAGAATGGAAGAATTTACTTTTGTTTAACATGAACTGCAAATGCGATTCCCTGGATTCTTGAGGCTACTGGTAACCAAAGATGCTGAAAACTTGCTTTGCCTTTCTAAAAAAAAAAAAAAAAACAATCTGATTGGCTCTATACCTGCAGTTCGAATATCGCTCATGCGATACATGATTCACCAAGAAAGGTGGTCGCAAACGGCGCAAAAATCACTTTTTGGGAATTGCCATATGAAATTCCCTGATTTTTCCAGATTTTAATTAAAATAATAAATTTCCTGACTTTTTTGGTCAGTTTTCGAATTCCCTGACTTTTTCAGGTAGCGTGGCAACCCTGGCACATGGCTATGTTTGTTGAGAGCACTGACTGATGAACCAGATTGCTGCTATGGTATGGTGATCTAGTGTTTCATACAGAAGCTTGTTAAGTAGAGGCAGAGTTTTAGAACATTTTCAAGAGTTGTTTCCTGTCTTAGTAGAATTTGAAAGAATGAGGCTAATCCTTCCGTGAACTAAAAGATCCTGTTTGACTGCAGGATTTTGCTTTTCTCGCAGACATACCGAAAAGTTAAATATCCCTAACTTGCAGCTTATTGTTTTATCATACACTATGTGTGATAAATTTTATGATACATTTGATGATATATAGTGTACACCTTGAATGATATATTATTTTGTCATACAATATGTGTGATAAATTTTATGTTACCTTGAATGATATATAGTGCTTGAAACAAACTCACCTTGGATGAGTTTGTTTCAGACACTTTGTCTGTTTGAAACAAACTTGTGACAAGCAAGGGTTTTCAAGCCTCATTACAACAGCAAACAATACATTGAAATTATTTCAAATTTAAGAAGTGAATTCAACAAACATTCCCAAGATTTCATATGTTTCATAGTTTGTAAAATTGCCTTTTATAGAGATTGATGCTGAAGAATTCTCTACTTGTGTCATGGAGAATTTTGATTTTCAAGAAGGCAAAGCTGCATTGGAGTTGGAACTGATTGATTTCCAAAATGATTTCTCTGTAAAATCCCTTTTGTTTTTCAAGCTCTGTAAATATTTGGCCCCTTGTTCCTAGAAAAATACCCAGAAAGCAATATTGAGCTCTACATATCTGTGTTAGATTTCTTTTTGTGGTATGAAATTTGTACAAAAACAGACTCACTGATGAACACTTGGACAATGGTATTCAAATGGCAGCCATTACCTACACTCCCAGCATTAAAAATCTTGTTTGATGACAAAAAAAATTCCCATCCTTTTCATTAAAGTTAATAAATCTGATAAAAAAATTTGTTATTGCATTTATTATTTATTACTAACTGCACTTCAATTTATATATATATATACAGTTTAATTGAAATTGTTTACATATTTACTAGAAATATAAGTATATAGACAATAAACACATGTAAGATTATTTTAAAGTTGGTAGTTCTTTTGTTTGGTCGCTTAGAGTAGGATTTGAAAACGGTACGGTAGCTCAGAAGCTTCATAAGTTTGCCACCCTATGTGTCATCATATGCAATAAATCATGATAGTTTTGTAGCTGATGATCACTAAGATAATGGAGCTTTGAAAACTTAAAAACTTGCACTTAAACCATAGTCCTGTTTCACTTAACGATTCCTATATTTGACCATAATATGCTGTGTTTTAGAGTGAAGGAGAATCTTGATAACTAACCAATTCGAAGAGATCAGTATTGGACTGGAACAAGACAGATTAGGTTCACTGGTACAAGGTGTAAACTGATGGCTACTGCATCTACCATATTCTGGTCAACTTTTACCACAGCTAATAAGCATTCATAGCATCCACAAGAAATCAGGCTCCTACTCAGGATTAAATATATATGAATTTCCTCTCCTTTGCATTACTACACAAATGTAAAGGGAATGTAAATTTCAGACACTTTCTCACAGCAGTGAACAGAGAATAAAACAGGAAAACACATTCATTAATTGAAGTTGAAGACCTAATATATCTGTACATTTCCTGTATTTGTCTGTACCAGAATTGTTTTGTAAAAATAACTGTGATTATTTCTGCTGTAGATGTGTCAGTGATGTCTTTCTTACCATATAACTCTAATACACTGGCTCTCAAAAGATAAGCATGCAATGGAAATTAGTAATTTTTAAAACTTTAGTTGAGTAGATGAAAAATACTGTAGGTGGCACTATGCAAATGTCATATGTTACAGCCAATCATGATTAACTGTCTGAATATGTGCTAATTATGCAGTTACTGAAAATACCACCATTCTGAAAGGTTTCAGAAGACTCATTTAAGTGCTTTTATGATTGTTTGTGTTTTATGTGATTTTAACTTTCATAGGGTAATTTTTAATGAAAATACCTGTGGATTACTCTATGGTCAAAAGAATGCCAGATAGTGGGCATTGACTCAGGGCGTTCAATCCAATTATAAGTTTCATTAGATTCCGCATCTTGTGTCTGTGGATGTAACTTTCTGATAATGACATTATTTCTTTCTTTCCATTTTGTGAGCCATCCAACAGTAGGGACAAACTCCTTTCCCAGCATTTTGGGAAATTCTTTTGCCTTTTGATACAAGATTTCTCACTACAGTTTGGTGTTCTTGTTCCTAGCATTTTAAAACCACTCCAAGAGGGCAGTTCTACATTGGTAGACTTTCCACTTTGCTTCCGCTTATGTGAGACATTTTAACGTGCCATCACTTCATCCAAAATTGCCTCCCTTCTTTTTAACAACATACATATTGCAGATTATGAAATTCCGAGCTGTACAAAAGCTTCACCATGATTGCATTTTGGTAAAGTATTGTATTGCTTTAACAATTCTTTATCCTTATTCCTTGCATTTGGACATTTTGAGGCAAGACCAAACAACAAAAGTATGATGTGGATGGGTGATCAAAGCAAAAGGCAGTTTTTTTATACAGATTCTCCCTTACGTCCTTTTTATGTGTCCCTTTTCACCCACCTGGTATGAGCCAGTTTTGACCAACCTTTTGTAACCCACTTCTACCCATGATTTATTAAAAGAAAATTATAGCATTTGTAGGTCCACGTGTAAAAGTGAATAGACCTTGAATGAAATCACTGACCTTGAAAGACAGACTTGGAGGGTCTGACAATTAATTCCACATAAGAAAATTCTTGCATTAGGTGCATGCATATGCAAAATTGAATAAACTTTGAACAAAATCAGTAAACTTGGAGTTTTGGGACTTATAAACAGTAACATTTATATTTTTAAGCAGTTATTTTATAATGATATTGTATCATTTGAATTCATTCCTTGGGTTTTGATTTTAACAAGTGGTTGATTTTATTAAGTGGTACCCACTGTACACACAAGTTTTATTTTGATATATGCATTCTTAAAGAACACGTAGAAAAAGACACACTTACAGAAGAAAAGAAACTTGGTTCCAGATCTAAAAAATGAAGAAAAATAATTTTTTTAAAATCTGGAAATATTTGTTTTAAGCTTAGTTTATTTCAATAAAATACAATGAAAATGCATTAATTTGCATTTGTAATTTAAAAAAGTTCATGAATTTTTTAAAAAAATCTATTTTACACATAAGAAGATTTTACTTTCTAACTTTTGTTTGAAAGTGAAAATGAATAAAGTAAAGTCATACATAATTGTATGCATCATTTATTAATGGTGCATACTGTTATGTATGACTTGTATATCACTAAAATTGTTGTGGTCATTGTCTTCTTTTCTGTGATCTCTTGAGCAGCTCGAGTTGCCTCTGATTTTGGTGATTTACTGGTTTTATGAAAGAATTCAGTTATTAATAATGTTCATATTTCAGTTTTTATCTGTAACACAAGCATAGTTTTTTTTTCCTAAAATAAATACTGCATTTACATTATGTGGCCGAGTTAACTGAAGTTAATTACGTTTAATACATAATTCAATATCATGTTTTTTGCCATTGAATTAACATTTTCATAAATTTCATCAACATTTTCAAATTAATTAGAGATACATCCCACCTTACAAACAAGCTAAATTCCTAACATACTGTTGTATCATGAATTTGTTCATATAATTTTACTACATTCACTATGAGATAAGATCAGTTAAAAGGGCTAAAATAAATCAATTCTCATGCTGTATTGATAATACTGAGTTAGCAACTTCACTTAACATTTCAGTGATTAGGATTTTTGCTTTTATTAGCCCTACATTCCTGTAGTTTATACCCTTTTGTATTGTATTTATAATGCCGAAGTGCTTTACGTTTTGTATTCTTAGACAAACTAAAGTTTGCAGTACCATTACATTTATTAACCCATAGGTGGCTGCAAAAATTAGCCGTTCTTTCTTCCCAAATGTAAGTGATATCTGTCATTCGTGCTGATAAGAAATGGCACTATCTTTGAGCGAGAAAAATAGAGACCTGTTTGAAGAGGAAAATATGCATGAATCTTTATAGAAAGTTAACTATTTTTTTGTATTAATTCTTAAGAGAATGAATATAATATAATGAAAAATGGTATATTGTAACAAATATACAGAATATAATATAATGAAAAATGGTATATTGTAACAAATTCTTAAAAAACAGTACTTTGTTATTTACCATTATAAAAGGAGAGACCGAAATGTAAGCCGACTTATGTCATAATAATAACTGTATTCTATATTTACATATAAATACATCACTGTCCTTCAAAGTAGTTCCTGCCATCTACAATACACTTCTGACAATGTTCAATTAAGTTCTGGGACTTTTGAAAAAGTCCTCATTTGAGACTATGTTCCTTGGTAACAGCAGCTTGAATGTCTTAGATGCTTGGAAATTGGTGTCCCTTTAATGCCAAATTCAGTTATGGAAAGAGGGAAACGTCTGCTGGCACAAGACCAAGGGAATAAGGAGGGTGAAATAACTCTGTAATTTTTTGCTGCGCGAGGAACCGTATAACACGCATTGCAGTATGAGGGTGTGCATTATCATGCAACAGAAGCCACTTGCCTGATGCAGCGAGATGGGGCCAAACACGACGAATGTGAGCCGGGAGGCGCTTCGTAACACAGCAATAAAATACACCATTAACTGTTTGACCTTCTGGTACGTATTCTTTATGGATAATTCCCTGTGCATCGAAAAAGATAATCAACATTATCTTAACTTTTGATTTTTCGAAACAAAACTTTCTCGATTTTGGCGATGAGAGACTGCACCACTCCATGCTTTGGCATTTTGCTTGTGGATCATACGTGAAACAACCACGTATCATCTGTGACGTGTGTCATCTTTATCTGCTGTATTGATGAAGTCGCCACAGGAGTGCAATCGCTGCTGTTTTTGTTCATTGCTTAAGTAATGAGGGACAAACGCCGTATAAAGTTTCCATTTACCCAAATCCTACGTCAATATTGTTCGGACGATTTCACGAGGAAGCTTCAATTCGTTCGTCATTGTT
The DNA here is from genome assembly GCF_044657685.1 of Stegodyphus dumicola. Lineage (NCBI taxonomy): Eukaryota > Metazoa > Arthropoda > Arachnida > Araneae > Eresidae > Stegodyphus > Stegodyphus dumicola. The sequence goes on from NC_140773.1 coordinate 157,047,387, forward strand.
TGGATGGACAAATGGCGATCTTGAATTTCCCAACTCTTTCAACATTTGCTGTCGTTCTGCTCGTCAATGATCTTCCACTGTGATGCTCATCCTCTATGCTTTCACAACCTTCATGGAAAAGTTTGAAATACTGTCTTGTGAGATAAAGTTTCTTCGGCATACACACTTCAAAGCATTTTCAAGGTTCCCGTAGCAGTTTTACCCATTTTAAAACAGAATTTCGGATTCGTTTTCTGCTCCATTACGTAATGCACTATCACTTTTCAGGTTTAAGCAACTGCACAAACAAACACAAAACAAAAAGAAACAAACAAAAAACAAAGAAACTTTGCAAATGACTCTGAACTTCAAAGTTGCATACTGAAATTTGTAATGCACATGTGTCAGGTCGTTGGGCTGTTTTCATTTTCGAAAGGAGGAGTGAGTCACCTTACTTTTCAGTCTCACCTTGTATTTTCATATGTTATTAATCTGTCAGTATAATAATGTTTTAGTACTGAATTTTTAAAGCATAACAAAACAAGTTAAGTAATTAAATTTAAAATCAAGAAGGCATATAATATTATTATAATCAAAAATTTAATGAATTATATATATTTAGTTACCTAAGAACAACTATGTGTGTACTAGATTTTGAAACATGAAATGGTATGCAATGCTACATTCTGCACTGCTAAAATCTTCTCCATCGAATCATGTTTGGAACTTTCAGAATCTGAATAATTTTCATTCTCTGATAAAAGATTTCGTCTTTGGTATCGTATTCTTCATTCACAAAAATATGCTTAGGCTTTCTCTATGACGCCATTTCTAGGTATAATGTGAATTCAAAATATAGTAATAAAAATTCCTGAAAAAACTGTCAAATTCACCTTTATTAGGTAAGAAAATATTTAGTATTGCTAACTCTAGATATACCAAGTAAAATGACTAATTTGCAAGTTCAACTCATCTGTAACACTTAGCATTGGATTGTTTCGAAGAATTAGCCCATTTCAGCTATGCGCAATGAGGCAAATTCATGAGTGGAACTCATTCATTAGTATTTAGGCAGAAACTTTAAATGCAAGCTATGTTCATTTATGCCCACTGTGGTACGTAATCTGAATGTGGAACTCAAAGTTGACCATCGAAAGATTAACTAGAACACCCTAAACTAGTTTATTTCCTGTGTTTTAAATTGGTTTTTTCTCAGTTAGGGTTTTTACTTTTATTGTTACTACATTCTAATTCTTTTACCCTTTTTTGTTGCAATTAAAGTATCTAAATGCTTTAGGTTTTGTATTCTTAGAAGAATTTAATTTTGCATTAACATTATATTCAGTAACTAAAGAACTCTGAAATTTCTGTTTGTTGATTGGCCCAACAGCGAAAAACTGTTGAATACTGGTAGTTCCAGCCTGGTTCTGTTCCAGGTGAACAAGGTGGCTGCATGGGTGCTTTCGCGGTCTAACATGTATAGGATTTGATTTCCCTCAGAAAGTCCTCCACGAATGCATCTTACCCCTTAGGCAAATAATCCTAATGTGCATTGCCATAATCAACTAAAGAAAACGAACCTATTCATTAATTCCAGCTTTTGATATTAGCAAAAGTTTGGTAGTCTTTGGTATGCAACTTTGAAGAAACAAAATCTTAGTATAATTATCATCCATTTAAGAAAATTTCATAAGCTTTTCATTTGATAAGCAAAAATGGGTTGCTTTGAACACCTTCATGCATTTATACTGAATAATATAAATTATTCGTATTATGGATACTAATGTCCAAAATGTAAGCAACAAATTCATTTTGCTACACAGTCATAAAATTGTTGAAAAGGGATTTTTGTGATCAGTACAATGAAATGTCAGCTCTAGAAAGGTAATGCATTTGCCAATGTCAGCACTGTGACATCAGAAGGTAAGTTAAGATACACAAAACACAAGGGTATCTGTGGGTAGTGTAAGGCAACTTAAAAAGAAGAAAGGCATATTCCGGGTTCTTCTACAAGTGACAGTGATATTGTATATGTAGTTTGGCTACGAGAAAACTTCAAGAGGCCTTTACATGGGGTACACAAGCTTGAGGAGGAGCATAGTTTGACATCTGTCACCTAAGTGTTTTAAAATAATAGAAGTGTTGTTCATGAGCTAGAAAACCATCCAAACAACAGATACAGTTGTAAGAATGGTTGATGGTGGTAGGCCAAGGAAAAACACGGTGACTGTTGTCTGATATATTGCCCTGCAGGTGAAGATATCGAAACCAGACAGCAAGTGACATTACTCAGCAGTTGTGTAAGGTAACCCAATGACAGAAGTCCCTGTTTACTATGCACAGGCAACTTCATAAAGGTGGCCTATTCGCCCATTGTCCTGAATGCTGCATGTTATTCGCAGCAGCAATGTTTACAGTGATGTAGAGAATATAAAAACTGGACACTTCTTCAGCAATGTCACATCCTCTTTACTGAAGACACTCGTTTCAGTCTGGCAAATGTTCAGGACGTCTCCTGTCCAGAGCCTTTATGTTGACTGTTACGAACCATCACTCCGTTTGAGGCGTGAGGAGTTGTCTCTTTTACAGTATTTTAATATTTTATCTCAACCTGATCATCCTTATAACTTGTGTATACGTGACAATAGCTGTGACCTTTTATTTGAGGCATGTCCATCCTGTGTGCCTTCTTTTCCTGTCAGAGTTCGTCCCCTCATTGAAGAATTCTCCCTGTCTGATATTTCCCCACAGGCAGTACAGCATTTTGAAATTGCACCTTGGGAAAATGCACAAATCCACCTTCTTGACATTTTCCACAATTACGGAAAAACAACTACTAATGAGAGCATCTACAGACAAATTTTTGCTGAGCACAGGCATAGTTACAGGAGTTACGTTCCCATATATACGGGTGGATCTAAGTCAGCTTGCCATGTTAGCATGTCATTTATAATTGGTGACCACATGGAATGCAGACGTTTACACGACGCTTCCTCTGCCTTAACCTCCGAACTGACTGCCATATATTATGCGCTTTTGTACATCTCAACGCTCCACCATCGAAAATTCATTGTATATACGGACTCCTACAGTGCATTGAAAGCTTTAGAATCCTTTTCTAGCACTGAGAATCCTGTGATAGTGGATGTTCTCAAGTTGAATATTAAATTGACATGTGGTGGATTTGAACTTCTGTACTTCTGGGTCCCCGGACATACAGGAATAAAGGGCAATGAGCTGGCGGACATTGCAGCGAAATCTGCTGTTGAAATGTCCGGCCGCCTGATCCCTTTTAAAGATATCCGTTGTGTCATAAAAAAGAAGATCCGAAAGAAATGGCAGCAACTTTGGAACATTCAACTTCATAACAAGTGGAGAAGGGTGAAGCCTAATATAGAGCACTGGGATACTACTAGCAATCACAGGGAGGAAGTTCTTTTGACTCGCCTTAGAATTGGTCACAGTAGAGTGACACATAACTACCTTCTGAAAGCTGAGAACGAGCCTATTTGTGCAACTCGTAATGTTTGTCTTTCAGTCTATCACATTTTAATTGAATGTTCATATTTTAATAGTCTTCGTGAGAAGTATTTTAATAGCTGCGACCTGCCTCTCGACTGTTTAATCGGAAGAGAGGTCAATACCAATTTGTTTCACTATCTCAAGGAAACAGGTTTCTATTATTTAATTTGATTTTTGTCCTGAGATTTTATGTTGGAATTTTAATTAATCAGATGTTTTAGGATTTTATATCTATACTGCATATCTCATTATCAAAGTCATAATCAGCATTTTCATCCCATCGTTTAAATTTCTTTTTACTTGCCTCGATTTAAAAGTGTGCTGTTGTCTTTATATTTTTTTCCCTTAGTTTATATGTTAAAAAAGAATCCTGTGTTTGGCGCATATGGCCTATTGAGCTTTGTGCCATAAATCTACTACCACCCCACCACCACCAGTCTGGCAAATGATTTTCGGACCAGCTGATACGAAGAGAGCTAAGGACATGCTTTCACCCCACTAACGTCAGGGAAAGAAACTGTTGGGGTGGTCCTGGCATTCTTATATAAGGATGTACAGAGGAACAGAGCTCTGCATTTACGACTGATTTTCATGTAATGGAAATTGTTACTGTGATGAAGTTATCCTCCCCTACATTCATCTGGGTCCCGACTTTTTATGGTTGACAGTGTACAGCCACACAGGTGACGCTGTTTGATAATCTCCTAAAAGTAAAGCTATCCACAGAGTGGATTGGCCAGTGCTTTCCTGATTTAAATTCCATTGAACATGTTGGGATACTCTTAAAAGACACTTGTTGGCATGATCTTACCCTCTGGAGAACTCCAAATAAGTGAAACAGATGTTCCTTGAAAAATAGGAACTCTTACTCCAAGAACTGTTAGATAATCTGATATTGAATATCAGCAGATTGGGGAGATTGTATTTCATAAAGCCTTTTTCTATTCATTCCATGTTGTTTGCATCTTCCTCCCCCCCCTCCTTTTGTACTTCTGCCTTATCTTGGTGAAATTCTGATTGAATTGCATTTCTGATTATAAATAATTTTTCTTAATTTTATGTGAGTCTAATTTTATGACAATCTCTAAATTAGAACAAAACTTTGAATAATTAAGTTTAGGAGGTAATGATGGTTATAATATAATAAATCCTCTCATGGCGACCGCATGTGAAATTGACCTTTATTTCTGAGGACATAAACAAACATCAGTATTGAATATAATCATTTTAAAATAACCTTCTCCAGGTAGAACACAAGAATTACGTAGAACCATGAATTCATTGTTTTTGCAATTGATACTTATTGTTACTTGCTTACTATTTCAAGATATATCACAAATTACGGCAGTCTTAATTTTTTAGTCATTTTTACTTACTTGCTTTTTTAATGTACGGGTAAAGTAGCATTTGCAATAAGTTATTTTCCTAAATATACTATATTAACCTAATGCAGAGTATGGCTAGTTTCTTCCCTTTTAGAATAAAGTTGATTTTTGAAAATCATAGCAGTCTTACATGCATAACCTAGCATTTGAAAAGTGTATTAAGATGATTTTAGTTATCTCTTAACTCTTAACTTTGAAAAATGAATATTAACTGATATATTAGACAAAATTAATGAATCCTGCCCGCTACTTCGTCCACATAATTCTCTTTGGCGTTGATCCCAGTCCTTGCACCAGTGTTAGAATTCTTCATCGTATCAAATTCTCATTTGATTGGCATATGTCTTGCTTTCTATGCAGTGGCATATATAGGATATTCCAGGCACAGCATGTGCCGTGGTCGCTATTCTGTCCCTGAACAAATCAAAGAAAAATAAACACAATTTTAAATATTTTAAAAGGGATGCAATTTAAATTCTTGCTACTTGTTTCTTTTTATAATATCTTTATAAGATCATCTGTCTTACCTGCAAGCCTTTTAAATAGGCTGTCAGAAATGCAGACCAGTGCAGTATTTTTAGTATAGATACACTGATGAGACAAAATATAGTGACCATCCGTACATTTTTCATTGAACTCGTGTGGATTACTTGGAGGGCACATGATTAAGTGGGAATGTTATTTATCTGCTGCTGGAGAAGGTAAGGAATCATTCTTGTACTTTTGCGTTTTTGATGGGATGGGAGATGGGAAAGGCTGCTGATCTAAGCAAATTTGACAGAGGGCCCGAAGACTCGAAATGAGTATTTCCGAAACTGTACGACTATTAGGTTGTTCATGATCTGCTATTGTTAGTATTTATGCAAAGTGTATACTGTAGAACCAGCAGTAAATGCCAAGGTATTGGATATCCATGTATCATCAAAGAAAAAAAAAAGCCGTCGGAGACTGTCCTGCTTGGTACAGCAAAATCGGCACCAGACAGTGTATTAGCTGATAGTCCAAGTGCAGGTATTTCAGAAACACATGGTTTCTCTCTTCCTAATTGGGAATGGAATATTCCAGCAGGACAATGCCCATGCCACAAGGCTTAAATTGTGTGGGAATGGTTCAAGGAGCAGAAGGATGAATTCCCGTTGATGTCCTAGCCACCTAATTCATGGAATTTTAACCCAATAGAGCACATTTTGGATATCATGGAGCAGCAGCTCAGAGCTCAAAGACCACCATGTCAGAATATCTCGACTTTGCATAACCGCTGCTCAGACATACGATACAATCTGTCTTCAGTCATCTACCAAAGAATTATGGCATCCATGCCAATTCGAGTTGCAGCTGTTTCGCAGACCAAAGGTTGAACAAAATTTTTTATTGAGTATGTGGTCATAATGTTTTGGCTTTTCAGTGTATATAAAAAATATTTTATTTTAGTAGCATTTATTGTATTTGTTATTAATGAGACATTGGCAACTCTATACATACAAATAAGCATTTATAGTGAGTGTTACCAGCATGGGTCATGTAGTATATTTTGTTTAGCAAATCTTAAACCATAAGAATAATAAGTTGGGATTACATGAATAGTTATATACAGTCAAAAGTCGTTAATTCGGACACCCATAATCTGGAATGATCTATAATCCGGACTTCAAAGCTACAAACTTTCTGCGCATGCGTCGTGTTGACGCATGCTTGTAAGACCTTTACGGCTGCGAATATGCTGGTGCGCGTGCGCAAAATACATTTACGAGTGTGCGTTTAGTATATAATGGACAGTATAAGCTAAGCTAAAATTATCTAATTATCTATTTCATTTAATGTTGCAGATTGCATTGTTCCTTAATCTTCGAATTGGATCCGGCTTATTATTTTTTGCAGACTGTTAGAACAATTTTATAAAAGTAAGCTTGAACTTTCGATTATGTCAAATAGAATTTCCGATATATATTTACTAATATGTAAAGGATCTACAAAGCAAAAGTATGTTTCGAAGTCCATTAAACAAAAAGTGGAATTGCTGCAAAAAATGGATAAAGGCATATCCTTTGTTTATCCAAACTTTAATGCTTGTTTATCTTTAACATGCAATGAATTGGAAGTTGATCTGTCAGCACTATCCTTATCTTCAGGGCAGATGTTTTTATTTTATTTGGCTTAAAACGTTTTAAGATTGGTTCTTTTTACTTCCTTGTACGAAGTAAAAAGGAAGTATTGTAATCGCGAAAAGTTTCAGGCAACATATTTCAACGAAAATATCCATTTTGACCGCTATCGAATACAATTTAACAACGTTTTTGCGTGATATCTGTACGTAAGGACAGAATAAAAGACTCATTTCCTCAAAAAAAATTATAAATCTGTTTTAAAATGAATTCTGAAGAGAACTTTTCGTGGCGTATGTACGTACGTACGTATCTCGCATGACTCAAAAACAAGTAGCCTCAGAACATTGAAATTTTGTATATAGGACTGCTATAACATGTAGATGTGAACCTCGTATTTTGGTTGCAATCGGCTGCACCAAACGTATATAATTATATTTATATATATATATCCACTCTGTTACTAGGCTCAGTGATCTCAGTTTCTTTACTCTTATATGTTTGTAAATTGTACATTTTTTGCTTTAAAAATGATTGAATTATGTTGTTTTTATCTTCCGGTTAAGGTTTTTATGCCTTTAGTAAATCTTTATGCAATATTTTTAGAATTATCAAGATTTTTAAAGTTGTTTAAGTGCCGCTAAGCCTTTTTCTTATGGCGACCAGTGATTGTTTACATTTGAAACAGCAGACTAGTGGATTTGTTGCCAATCTAGAGAAACTTAGCTTCGTAACAACAAAGATAATGCCTTCATTTATTATTGCCAATTAAATCATGCTTAATCCTTCCTGGAATTTTTGATTTACTTCGTAATTTTTAATATAGATATTTTGAGTTTTTATGTATTTTTGCCTTCTTGCGAAGTGAGAACTGAATTAATTGAATGAGAAATATTCAATCATCTGTGAAAAACTGTTTCTTTTTTGTTTTATTTGCTTAATTTCTTTTATACATCATTCTAGCTTTATTATTTATTATAGTATTTGAATAGAACATGTGGCAACGATTAGATAATTCTATTCTTTAAATGATATAAATTTTGTGCATCATGAGTTATAATATGAATGAAATATAATACTGTTAAGTGAATCTAGCGCCAGAGTGTCGCTATGGTAAACAAATAGTAGAGTGAATTTTAAAGAATGCATTTATTCTATTGTGGTTTATGCGCTGTCGGCGAAGTAGATTTAATTCAATCCGATAAGTTTAAATGAAATGCAAGAAAAAATGCATATAATTTAGTATTCCGTACAAGGAAGTCATGTGGTGTACACATCAGATTTTTTATTTTCAAGAAGGTAGGAATGCTGTCCAAGCCAAATATATATATATATATATATATATATATATATGTATATATGTATGTAAACACTGCCTAAACTAATTTTCAAAATTTGGATATTGAAAATGCACCATATCTTGGAAGGGCATTTGAAGCTGATGAAGACAAAAGTATTGATTGAAGCAAACTACTAAATAATAGCAAGAAACTTTTGTTAAATTCAGCCACTGCATATACATGTAAAATGACTGAGTTTCATTTCAAAGCTGGATATATGGTTTTCTTCAAATGTTCTTTAAAAAGATATTTGCTCTGTCACATTTATGTCTGTGATTTGCTTCTCAAGAAATTGATACATTTTTTAATAGTAAATGTTTGTAAAAAATGAATTGTTTACAGCAGTCGAATGCAGGCGGTCATGGGATAGAAGAGATGACCCACTCAGAGCACTTCAAAAGCAATTAAGTGATATTATCAAACAAAAGGTGTAGCTGTGTCATGATAGTGTCAGAGCTCACACAAATTTAGTAACTTGTCAGAAGCTGTTAAAGTTTGAATGGGATGTGCAACCTCATACGCCACATTTGTCAGATCTGACACCTTTTAATTATTGCTTGTTCTAGTCCTTTACAAAATTTTTTAAATGGGAAAACATTAACTTCAGAATAAGGGCATCAAAAATCCTTGGATCAGTTTTTGTAAGCAAATATCAGAAATTTTATAAGCGAGCAAAAGTGCTCTTTTCAGAAAGATGACAAAAAGTATTAGACCAAAATGGTCACTTTATTTATATATTATATGAAAAATTCCCCCTTCCCATGGAAAATATGAAGTTACTTTCTGAACAACCTAATTTCTGAACATTGTTACGAAATGCTTGTTGCATTAAGATAGCTTCCTCGCTAGGGTTGCCAGAAAGTGGCAAGGAAAGGCAGAGATTTGGCATAAAATCACCCATTTGGGGGCAAAACTGGCATATGTCATGGACGGAGCGAGAACATTGTAAAACAAAATCTTACTGGTTTTTTTCCAGAATGTTCTCGGAAGCAGGTTAAAAGCTATAAATACGCCTCTATGTGAAGTAGCAGTTTATCGTAAAGAGTGTGTTGAGTTCAGAGATAAGCTTGAGAGCAGTCAACTGAGTTGGGAGCTGTACTTTAGTGTTTTGCCATGAAGCTGTCTTCACCGTTATAGCCTGAAGGTTGTGCTGCCGATTGTTTCAGCATGTTTATCATAGTTTTTCGACTACTGAAACACATCTTTGGAACTGCCCAGTGTAATACTGATGAATAAATTGTGTTTTGATTCTTCATCAAGTGTTGTCATCAATCACTCTAAATCCAGGAACTGGTAGAACACAACATTTATTTCAAATAGCTGTATAAATAAAGAAAACAGATTTAAATTAGATGAAATTTGGGTTACATATGTAAAAAATTTTGTGTTCCAATTTAAATGCATATTTTGAGGAAGGGAGTTAAATGCTTATGTCTTAATTTTAAAATTTAAAATGTAATTTGAGTTAAAAAGAATATTGTACTTATTGAGATTTTGATACAGGCCATTGCATTTTCTAATTCTCCAAATAAGTGCAAGAACTTTTATTGTAGAGAATTATTTAATTGCATTGTTGTAAAGGTAAGAAATAAAACAAAAGGGTTTTTTAATAGTAATTAAGTATAAATTATATGTAAATAAATACAAAATTGTACAGAAATATGTATGCATTTGCAGAGTGCTTACAATCAATAATGGCTTTGGTAACTATTATAGAAAAGGAGTTTTGCACACAGCTTGAGAGTCTCTGTAGCTAAAGTTTTGAAATATTATATACCATTTGTCATTAAATATTTTTATAACTGCCCATAAACTTTCCAAATACTACATATTAATACAATTTTGTTGATATTATATTGCTTTATTTAGAGGAATTTCTACAATTGAGAGTATTTATGACAGAAGGTGCATATTTCTGTTTTGAACATATTTCATTTTATTGGAAGTGATTGAATCTAAAATAAAGTTTTTGTTATAGGATTTAGTAAAGAGTCATTTAATGTTTGCTGTAAGAGAAGAAGTAGATGTTCTAAAGGAAAAAATTACGGAACTAATGGATAGAATATCACAACTGGAGTATGAAAATGGATTTTTAAGGGCTAATGCCAGCCAACAGACTTTAGAGCAACTCAACCAATCTCAACTTCTTCAACAGCAGCAGCAACAAAATCAGCCTTCTACAGTTTCTATGAACTCATTTCCTCAACAGTCTGTTCCTCAGCAGCAAATAAATATTCAAAATCAGCAGTCAACTTCATAACAATGATTAAATACTTTTCAAATAGTACTTTAATAAATACTGTAAATGTTTTTGGTAGTTTTGCATGATGGTCAGTATAGAAATCTGATCCGGAATTATTCTATTTTATATCTGTGTAGTACTAATTTTTTTTTTAATAAAAATTTATTTGGTGTATTTGAATTTCTTTGGTCCCACAGTAGCAAGAATTAAGTTAATTTCTTTCCTTGCTTAAAAATTAATGAATTTTCATTTTTGCTTTTTAATATTTTAGATGTAAATGCAAAAATGGTGGTTTATTAAATCAATTATTGTAAGACAATTGAATTAATCTTCATTTTTGCATGTACAATATTTTAACTGCCTTTCACAAAAAGCTTAAAAGAATAAACTCTTTAAAGCTTGAAGATTACAGTCCTAGAACTCGTATAATATCTAATATACAGTTAATTAAATATAAATTATTTATATGTGCACTACTGATTTCTTGATTATTAGATCATTAGTTATACTATTAAAAAAACTCAGCTGCAAATTATAGTGGCTACACCATATGCAATACTACCAGATGCTGTTACTCATAGACATAGTCTAAAGCATAGAAGTACTTTAAAGAAATGTTTTTGGATTCTCATACCAAGGTAATCTCTTCATTAAAAATATTTGTTAAAAAGCATTTCTAGATCTGTTGCTTGCAAATAAGATGCTTAGAAAAATTACTGGAATAATTCATTAGTAATATTGTAAATTATGAAGATTGTCTTTTATAATGCTTTTTGTAAGATAAATTTTTTAAAATAGCTATGTAGAATTTTTACCTATCTGCAAGAAATAAAACCTTTTTTGGTTTGATTATTTATCACACATTAGAAATACTGTTGTGCTTGTGTATTTATGTATGTTTTAATCAACATAGAAAGATCTGTTCTCTTAAAGACCTTAAATAGTAGCCATATCTGTATTTTTTTTATATATATATATACTATATACATAGCTGCTATTTAAATGTTCATAATGGGATATGTTGATTGTAATTTATTTTGATCAGTATTAATTATTTGGTTTGTTATGCTTACAGTGTTAGTGTATGCTGGTCTTACACGAATGCTTTGTTCGAAAAAATTCATTCCTTTAGTGTGAACGAACAATGTGCCACAATTTATGTCTGTGTCATGTCTTTGAAAGAGTGTGTGCGAGAAAAAACGGCGCTCCAGGTGGACCAATGCAAGATGTACAGGAAACTTTTGTATTTCATGAAATACTGTTAAACAAGTGAACTGTGTCAAATTCTTACACTGTCAAGTATGCGTGTAAAGAGTGTTTTCGGATTAGATGCAAAAATGCTTTGTATAGGGACTAATTTTCTCAATAAGAAAAACAGGTCTGTCATAATACGCCTTATAGGTTACAAATTGTGATAAAATTAAATACTGTAGAGGTTGTGGTATTGTATATTGTAACCTTAAACATGCCAAGCGAAATTAAACAACCACTTAAGAATGTGATAAGTGTATTAAATTCAAAGAATCTTTCCTATCTTCAGTCTTGTTTTTCTTTCTGCACTAATTTGAAGCTAAGTCACTTGAAATAGAACATTCCTTACACCTTACGTTGGTGCTCAGTTCATGGGTGCACTTTTATTTCTCAACCTATTAGGTGCTATTGTGATCATCAGTTTTACCGTTCCTAATCACAAGTATTTTGTACTGTGATGTATCATATGTAGCTCTCTGCTTTCTGTAGAATTGACATTCTAAAAGGGCTTATGTATTATATTAGTATGTAAAATGATACTGCATTGAGGCAAAGGAGCTGGGCCAGTTTTATAAGTCTTTTTAAGGAGCATCTGTAGATAAATGCTATGACATCTAGCTTGAATACTTACTCTAAGGACTCCTCTGCTTCAATGTTGGAAATGCAACTGTTTCTTTCTTTTACAGTGTGATATAGTCATCAGCTTGTACAATAAAGTTCTATGATTCTGACTTAAATCATTTTGTCTTTATGTAAATCTTTAGTATTTCACTAAAAATTTAATTCTGTGAAATTTATTCTTTACTATAAATATTTTATTTAATGTGACTTAAGTACCCCTAATTACAGGTAATTATTAAACAATTTTTTAATGTAAAAAGATTCAATAAAAATAATTATATTTTGAATACATGAAACATTTTCTGAATTTTGATTATACAGAATATGCCTAGCATCATTAATGATGTACTTGAATTCCTAGGTGTATATAAAATTGCATTCAAATGACTGAATAAAACTTTAGGTTAATAAAACTCAGTATTTGTTATCTGATGATCCAGTTATTTGCATCTTAACTTCGCTACTTATCTTTTACATGATTATTGTACAAATTGCTAGTGTCTGTATTACAGAACAATAAAATTTGACAAGAAATTGCCAGCGAAAAATTACAGTTTTAGTATTCTCCATATATTCTGCTCATGTGACTTCAAGTTATCAATGTAAAATGCATTAATTAAAGGAAAAAAATAGTTTTCTTCAAGCAAAGTAATATAGCACTACAATAAGTCAATATTTCTGAACTTTGTTTGCTACTAATAATGCATAAAGAAAAATAATTTTATTTATCAAATGAGAAGGTGTCTTACAAAGGATTACATAATTTTCTTCTGCAGTATATGGAAATCTTGTATAAAAATCATATTAATTAAAGTGATTCTTCTGATTGTAAATTAGGAGTTTAAAATTTTTTACCTTTATTTATGTAAAACAAACTGTGTTGTATAATTATTGTTTTATGAATTTCTATTAAACAGCACAGTAAACATATTTACTGTAAAACAAAAAAGTTATATTAAATTATTTTTGTAGATATTTTGAAATACTTGCCTTTGGAAATATTTTCAAAATTAAATGATATTACTACTTCATGTAATAAACTATTATAGTCTGTGTATTTTTAAAAATAACAGAATTTTTTAACTGTATCTTTAATCCCTAAATTAGTAGATATTATTCTGTTAATATATATCGTATGTTTATATAATAAGGTATTTTATGTTAATGAACCAGTATTTATTATTTGTAGCTTTACTGTGATTTCTAATTTTTGTTAGCCCTCAACAGGATGCAAATGAGTTTAAGGTACAGATTTTGAATGTGTTAAATACAGTCAAAAGTCATTAATCTGGACTCGTCGGGACTTCGGCGATTCCGGATTATAGATCATCAGTTTAAATCTGGTAAGATGGCATGCAGAAATTATAAAATTAAAAATATGAAACCATAATTTATGAAATAAAGAACAATTATGATCTAAAGGGTATCAAAATTTACAAAAAAAGAAAAGCTTAATATTTATTTGTTCACTTTATTAAACATTTCTTTCAATGTAAGTTGTTTAAGTTGCTTCGTTTTTTATGTGATAATACATTCTCTTTAATTCTATAAACAGACATAATTTCTTGTTCAGTTACAAAGTTCCGCTGTTCAAGTCCTATAATTGCTGTGTCTACCGTCTAATTTGTCAATTGAAATTTTTTCGTTTTTAGTAACCTCTGTCACTTTCTTCGCTATCGGAAGCGAATTATAATGACGAGGAATTTTATTTAAATCATATCAAAGACGAAGTACATCGAGATGAAATACTACATTTAGTAAGGAATTATAAGCCAAATAAAATAAAAACATCTGCCCTGAAGATAAGGATAGTGCTGACAGATCAACTTCCAATTCATTGCACGTTAAAGATAAACAAAGTTTAGATAAACAAAGGATATGCCTTTATCCATTTTTTGCAGCAATTCCACTTTTTGTTTAATGAACTTCGAAACATACTTTGCTTTGTAGATCCTTTACATATTAATAAAAGTTCAAGCTTACTTTTATAAAATTGCTCTAACAGTCTGCAAAAAATAATAAGCTGGATCCAATTCGAAGATTAAGGAACAACGCAATCTGCAACATTAACTGAAATAGATAATTAGATCATTTTAGCTTAGCTTATACTGTCCGTTATACATTAAACGCGCACTCGTAAACGTATTTTGTGCACACGCACAAGCATATTCGCAGCCGTAAAGGTCTTATGCACATGTGTTAACGCGATGCATGCGCAGAAAGTTTGTAGCTTTGAAGTCCGGATTATGGGTGTCCGAATTAACGACTTTTGGCAGTGATGCTAGTCACAGTAAAGCTTTTATTATTTATCGCCAAGCTCTGCCAATTAATATTCTGCCATCAGCCATTTTCTAGCCCAAGTTAAACCATGCCAGAATTTGAGCCAGCTTTGTTTGGCCAAATTTATTACTTAGTTAAGACAGCTTACCATAAGCACAAGAGGACAGGATCCAACCTTTGTCAAAACTAACTGTAAAATTTATAATTATTCATAGGTCTGAGTGATTTAGGTATAAAATACTAAATTTTAAAATTATCTCATTATTATGATAATTCAGATGTTCCGAGAAGTGCACACAGTTTCCTTATGAAAACCCACATGTACGAGGAACTCTTGAAGAAGAAGTTCTATAACATAGAACAAATGACCGTGTAAATGGAATCAATAAGGACTACCGAAAAATGCATTAATATAGAAAATTAGATTACTAAGAATAACTATAGGTCATTAGCATTTTCTGGAGAGTAGTAGTTATCTATGGGATTATGCTATTGGTATTTTTCCTGAGGCCTAAAGGGAAATTTTGGGTCATGAGATGTTAGTAGTCACATAGCTGGGTAATACTCAATTCCTAGTGAATTTATTTACCTCAGAATGCAGTTATGAGTTATTTGAAACTGTGATTGATGCAGCAGAAGTATGGGCAAGCATGAGAAAGCATGTGAGGCAAGAGAGTTTTGTATATGAGGAACATGTCAGTAGATCAACAAAAAGTTTCCTGTAGCCGAGTGTAATGTAATGTCAATACATAAAACGTTGGGTAATAAAGAGGTAGAGTTTTACTTCATGTGACCAGATTTTCTGAACTTCTGTGTATAGGGACCATGAAAGGTTACGGTCAAGGATCATCCCCTAATAAGTGACTTGCTCAGGGCAACATGATTTCATGAAGGCTAAGATTGCCAGTGATTTTCTTTTTCTTAGTGAAGGTAATTGCTGTTGATTTGTCCACATTAATTTCTTGATTATTAATTGATACATTAATTTTAGGACTTGATGGTTGGGAGCCTGAAAATTCCATGCCGAATAATTAACGAATGAGGGCTTGTAGCAGTGGTCATACTGTTCCTTTAAAGTTTTTTTCTGACATTTCCATCTGTTCTTTGGAGTAATGTCTTTAATGGGTTAACATTTGAATTCTTAACTACTTAAAATAAAAGATGAATATTCGAGCTTTAGTACATGAAATGCTGTATACATTGAAGCATAAACATTTCAAAATTATTTCTTTTTTGTGAATGAAGAGAAATATTACATCAAAAAACTTTTCCCTTTTTGAAATATGATTTCTTTTATTAAGTGGCACTAAATTTAGTGACTTATCAACATTATGGCAATTTCAAGCTCAATTTGTATCCAAAGTTTTTTATGGAGATCTGCGATTCTTTTGACAATATTTTTTACAAACATAATAACATGGATAAACATCATAAAAATAATGATAATATATTAAAATTATGTTTAAAGAAAAAACATTAAAATAAAGCATTTCTGTTTTCAAGTGACATTACTTACCATTTTTGTTACTTGGAAATATTTTGATTCTGAAAAATAAACAAAATAATAAATGCTATAAATATAAAACATAGTTTCTGAAACACTTTCGAGAGGTAAAAACTACTGTAATTACCTCTAAATTAATTTCCTTTTTCATCTTTTATATTTTTTCATTATAAAAGTTATTTCTCATATAATTGTGTTGGAATATTTAAATGTGTATCAGTTTTCACTTGAGATGTATCTATTAATGTTTATGAGCTTCTCTCACTTTACACTTTCCTTTTCAAAAATCTGCCTTTTTGCTGTTAAAGATTTGCTAGGGCTTTTAGACCTTGCACCTCAGAAGGATTTAAAGGCAAGACTTATAGACCTATGATTCCAGAAAAATGTGACGATAGGAAAAATGTTTTCATATTATTAATGTGTTTTATAGGAAATTTGTGATGGATTTCATTTCTTTTGGAAGAAAAGTAAAAACAAAATTATTAGAATTTTCTCCTTTTGACCCCAGAAGTCTTTCTCTTAAAGATGTTTTATCTTCTTTTTATTTTCTTATCTTTCCACAAGCACAAGCAATCAAAGAAATGGAAAGCCGATAATTTATTAAAAGATTCATCTTATGTCTTAGTGTACCATACATACCTCAGGGCCTGCCTTAAACTTAAATTCTAAAAATGTTGGCATCACTAGATTTTGTAGCTTGGTGCATAACTAAATTTTAAAAATTCTGCCATGCTGACTCTGGTGCTGTCACTGATTTTATATCACTTCATATTTATTCTCAATACTCATATTATTAAAGAAATAAAATTGGTAGTTTCTTCTATTCGTTCTAAGTACAAGCGCTTCTTTAACAGAAATCTTTAATAAAATTTGAAAATTCTAAAATGAAGAGGAAACTCCTTAAAGAAGAAACTGATTTTATAAAAGATAGGAAATTATTCTTCAAAGGTACATTGTTGAAACTTTAACAAATTAGGAGATGAAGAGGAGACTAGTGCAAACGATTTATTTATTGAAATAAATAAACTTGGAAAATATGCTGAAGAGAAGGAATTTAAAAGATGCATAAATATTTTTATTATTTGTTGCCACTACAAAACATAAATGTTTTGTAGCTTTTAATGTAACATTACACTACTATCATTTTAGAATCAATATAATAAATTATACTTGCTGTAAAATGCTCTTAAATGCTTTCTTAATGTATATTTGTTAGAAATTTAAAAAAAAAAAAAAATGTAACCCTGTAAATCTATTATGACTAAGGATATTTAAGTATAGAATTTTAATTTTTGTAACTAACTAACTGCTCATCCTTAAAAGTTATCTGTACATGCTAAGGTGAGTTATTACCTTTCCTTATTGTGGATGACGATTCAACTCAAAAATGTAAAAACTAACATAAAACTTTATTCCTTACAACTAAGGAGACTTAAAATAATATAAAACAACCTATCTTCTCTGGTGCTTCAGCTGTATATTGGAACCTTATATTAAATGCTATATATTAACTGGGATACAACTTCAGCAAATCTGCATGGAGCTGCAACATTAACTGGGTCAGAAAAAGTGCAGCTAACTTTCAATACTTACCAAACCATATCAATGTCAAGTGCACCACGTCTGTTCTGATCAGTGGCTTTCTGTCTTTAAGCAGGCAACAGCTAAGCTTCTGTTATGAGATATGCCAATTATTATTTTACTTCTTAATTAACTTATGACAGACATAAAATCTGCATAAACCTTTGAACTAAGCGAGTACATGATAAAATGAGGCATAAAAGAAATTATAGTATACTGCAAATTGTTTGTAAAATTTAAATAGAAAGTCACTAATCTTCTTTAAAATATCTGGGATTGCTATGAGAGCAAATGTTTCAAGAATTTTTAGAAGTTGATGCTAATTACTTCAAAAAAATGTAAGAAGTTGATTTTATTCTTGATTTTGTTTTAAGTTAAATATTAGATTATTCTAATAATAATGCATCCTGCTTGCAGATTTATTTTATTCTTACAAATTATAAAATGCTATTGGAAAAGCAAAGTTCAGATAATTAGTTTATTCAGTTCCTGCTTGCTGATAGGCTTTAATTTTCCCCCCCCCCATTTATGGTTCTTAAAAATCCTTAAAAGTACTTAATTTCCATGTGAAGAAGTGGGTATGAACCTGGTTTAACTAGACCGTATCAAAGGGTTTGGCTATATCAAAAGTCCAATGGCCCTCAGAAATCATTTCCACCACACTGTACAGTTAGTGAGTAGTTGATGAATTTCGAAAGCCAGATTGTTGTGTAATTATGGTTCTATTGGTATTGATGAAAGCGTTGAGTCTTGCCAATATTACTACTTCTTCGATTTTACTATTATAACATAACAGACTGATTGGGGTCCGTGACACTTAACCGACAGTGACGTTTAGCTGACGTGTACCCAATAATTATTTAAACTTACTATCAATTACAAAATTTCTTGACTTCTCCATAAGTTCAATATTTAAGTTATTTTTTCACTTATCAGTAAAATTCATGTTTTGGTTCTTAAAAGATCCTATGTGTGCTTATATAGTAATGAGTGATTCATTGGTTAACCAATGATTATAGAAAGTGTTTTCATTCTTACTTTTTGTCATAAATTTATCAAACTTGAATAAAGAAATTAGCTCAAAATCAAGCTTGTACTACCAATTTTAAATTTGTCTATTGCAAATGCTCAACTTTGTTTACTTTCAGAGCATATTTTTGCTGCAAAACTGCATGAATATTTATAAATTCTTAACACATATTATAAAAAGATACATTTTGCATGAAAACAATTCATATAACTGATTATATTGAACGACTCATCATGACTTGCAAAACGTAATACACAATATTACTTTAATTAACAATTATAGATATGTTTTAGCACCATCCACTTTCGGTAAATAATACTCAAAATGCATGCGCACAACTCGACCCAAGTTGTTCATCGGGTGGGGTTTTAAAGTGAAAGAAAGTCTAGACAGGGGAGTTGGATATCAGCATCTTTTTCAAAATACAAAGAGTGAAAGTTTAGGTTTTTCTTCAATAATGAATAATAAAAAGACTTTTAATAATATTTTTCTTCTAAATTATCATTATACTACATTATACAATAATTTATTTCTCTAAACTTAAATCATTCTAAGTAACGTTTTAAGCGAGAGGCGGGGTCAGTAAAAATGATGTTACAGAACCGCGTATTAATAGCAAAATAAAATAGAGTTGCTAATCTAAAACTCCACCGCCAATATTTCATTTAAAAGCATAATTCAAGAATAATAGTAAATTCTACTTCGGTATTTAGATTTGGAACATTCTTCTCATTTTCTAGCAATGCCATTTATAAAGGGCTAGCAGCCTAAAAAAGCAGTTTTCGTTGGAAGAGACTGGTTATATATTAAGTAAAACGGTGTCAATATTTCTGTTAGGCCCAGCAGTGACCGAGAGGTAAAGTCGCTGAGCAATCGTAGTTTGGTTCGCATTTCGAATCCAATGTACGGACTGGCTGCATGGGTGTTTCTGTGGTTTTCCTCATGTGTAACATGTATACGGGACAGTTTCCTTTAGAAAGTGCTCCACAAAGGTATCATTAGGCAGATAGCCCTCTGGCTTTGCTGTAATTACATAAACCAACTTCTGTTAGATGGCCACGAGGCACCAATTCCTGGGCTGGAACCGTATCCCACATCAATAAATATACAATGCCTAATGTGTAAATAGCATTTCCGGAAAAATGTAGTTCCAGTAAGGCGAATTACTCTATTTCCTGACGGGGGGAAAAAATTTCATTAGTGGGAGGAGCGAAATGACTTTATACGGGAATCAATGTAACATGTTGTGTTGAGCAAAGTAGTAATGAAATGTGAAAATATTGAAATCTGAAAGCATTGGGTTGAGCGAGACTCATTGTCGGCTAAATATCTTGTCCTCTAACTGTCATGTGGGCTAAGTGTCCGTGTCGACTAAATGTCCTATCGGGTAAGTGTCCATGTTGGCTAAATGTCCTGTCAGTTAAGCATCTCGTCGGCTAAGTGTCCGCGACCGGACTGATTGGACAGTACATTGTTTACATATGGACGAGATGACCACTGTTATCCAGTGTGACTGAAAGTATGCATCGTTCAGAATGATGTTGATTATTTTCATCAGCAGAAAGACCATTTTCATTGGAAAGATCTTTACCATTATATTGCTCATTTTGTCAGGTCGAGGACTCTTGTTTATTTTCCTGATGTAATCATAGACTTCAAGTCTTTAGCGACGAATCCCGCTTCTAACTATGTTGTGATGATCATCGGAGACGCCCAGACCAGCATGCCGATCCTGCTTTCACTATTGCACCCCACACAGGGCCCTGAACCAGGAGTTATGGTCTGGGGTGCCATTTTCCTTGATAACCGGATCCATTTGGTCATCATTACAGCACAGCAGTACATCTATGACATTCTGAAAGATGTTTTGCTGCAGTTCCTTTTGCAGTACTCTGGCCTTATTTTTCAGCAAGGCAATGCCAGACCACATATGGCACGTGCTGCTATGAACTGTTTTGCAGCTTGTCAAACACTTCCTTGACCAGCCATATTGCCAGATCTCCTATCGAGCAGGTCTGGGATATGATGGGAAGGCGATTGCATCTACCAGGGAATGTTGACCCCTCTACTACCCTCTTTGCACATTGACCTTGGGTAACAGAAACCAGCATGATGTCATTAAGTTGACAAATTGCGCATGCGCGAACCTGCTTTGACATGAAAACCGCCTCACACCTTTGTGCTTCCGTGACTGCGAACGAATACAATCTTAAAAACCATACTCTCGCTAATAATATCCGTACGATTTTAGCCAATAAGCATGTTTGTTTCTTGGAGGGGACATAGATTTCTTTTGGATTTGTGAATCATTGCTTTATTCTTTGCAGATTTAAATGTAAGATTTTCTCACATTTTAAATTTCTAATTTTTATATTGGATACTTTTTATTGCTTTCTTTTTTTCTCACATTCTTACTAAATGAAATTTATTCCTCCCACGTTTATACATTTTTGTAGATGTAAATTTTGCTTTTAATTTTTGCAAATTGATGTTTCCGCATCAATTTGCAAAAATTTGTACAAATGTAATACAGTCAAAAGTCTTTAATCCGGACTCGTCGGGACTTCGGCGATTCCGGATTATCGATTTTTCCGGATTATAGATCATCAGTTTAAATCTGCTAAGATGGCATGCAGAAATTATAAAATTAAAAATATGAAACCGTAATTTATAAAATAATGAGCAATTATGATCTAAAGGGTATCAAAATTTACAAAAAAAGAAGCTTAATATTTAATCGGGTTAAAATGCGGTTTAGCCCACTGCTTGGCGATTGTTTTTCAATGGGCAATAAACTCGCCAACATGGCTAACCCGATGTTTTGAAGCTGTGTTGTTATTCTGTTGCCACTAAATGTTATCGCCCTGTGTTATATTTAAAGAAATTAAATATTGAAAAATCTGCATAAATGTTTCTCGCATTGTGATAAAACAACGGTACCTAGAGCCATCAAATTTTGAATAACATACGTTTCCAACCTAATTTGAGTATCTGGAAGCCCAAACTTGGAATTTTTTTTATTATCTGATTGATATTTTGTAAAACTTAAACGAATTTTTGATTAGCAAACTCAAAGATTTCAAAGCGAGCAACGGCAACACAGTGCAAGGAAAAAAAAAAAAAAAAAAAAAAAAACATTTTTACGTGCAGAGTGCAAAACTGTGTATCGGAAATTCTAAAGATATGCTCATTTTAAAATTATATTGCAATATTGCTGTTGAACTGAATTTTATGGTTTAAGTGTAAAGAACATTATATTTGATAAAGAAAGGTAACACACAAAACGTTAGAAAAAATCTAAAAGCTTTGATTTTTTAAAATTTATTTATTTATTTATTTATTTTTATTTTTACTTGTTAATTCTGTTGCGGTTTGAATATTTTTATGCAGTGGTTCTTTTTTTAATGAGTGTTTTCCCCCCTGTGGGTTTTAGCCTTTTTTCTGCATATATTACGGAAATGGCGTATAAAACGTTAGTAAATTTATTTAAAGATGAGGAGGGATCCAAAAGGGTTTCCCCCTGAGATAAATTCATATATAAAACCCCTCTGAAAGACTTTACATTTTTCTTGAAAAGGGTAAGTGAAAAATTTGTTCTTGTATGGTTCGTTTTAAAGTTGCTTATTTTTAATATTTTGTATTTCTTTTTGGCTCAATCCTAGAAGATTGGAAAAGCTGACGTTGTGCTATTCTCTGATGTTCTTTTTCATGAAAATAGATCGATATGTACATGGGCAAAGCCAATGCAGTGCGCAATGCCGACGTTGTGCGCGATGCCGAGTATGTGCAATTCTGGGATGTTTTTTTGAAGTGAAACTAGATCGATGTGCATATGGGCAAAGCTAATGTGGTGCGCAAAGCCGACGTTGTACGCGATGCCGAGTTTGTGCAATTCTGGGATGTTTTCAAGTGAAAATATATCGATGTACACATGGGCAGAGCCAATGTAGTGGGCGATACCGAGTTTGTGCAATTCTGGGATGTTTTTTAAGTGAAAATAGATCGATGTGCACATGGGCAAAGCCAATGTGGCGCGCAATGCCGAGGTTGTGCGCGATGCCGAGTTTGTGCAATTCTGGGATGTTTTTTTTAAGTGAAAATAGATCGATGTGCACATGGGTGCGCAATGCCGAGTTTGTGCAATTCTAGGATGTTTTTAAGTGAAAATAGATTGATGTGCACATGGGTGCGCAATGCCGAAGTTGTGCGCGATGCCGAGTTTGTGCAATTCTGGGATGTTTTTAAGTGAAAATAGATCGATGTGCACATGGGCAAAGCCAATGTGGTGCGCAATGCCGAGGTTGTGTGGGATGCCGAGTTTGTGCAATTCTGGGATGTTTTTTAAGTGAAAATAGATCGATGTGCACATGGGCAGAGCACTACAGACCAGGCTTCCGGCCTCAGGTATAACCAATCGGAATAGTGCTTGACCTGTAGAAATTATCTACTATCTACTTCCGCCACTGCCAGGGCGAGCCCCGCAAACTAGCGGCATTTATTGAGTCTAAGTCAGAAGTTACCGATTCACAGTAATGGTTGTTACAATGGCACCTTTGCAGACGTTGTCTGCTACATGAAACGATTTAAGTGCTGTACTAAGCTGAGTATTATTCATACGTGCGTGTAATTACAATTGCTCTGATTGTGTAATGTTCCATCGGCAGTAATGGGTTAAGAGCATTGCATGAAATTTAGTACATTGAGTTAGTAAGGTGTCCGGACTTCACTACAAATCATTATTAGTGAACTTGGCTTAATCTATGCTGCGTATCTGTCCGTGTCACATACTAAAGACATGCTGTACATACATAGCATGATGATATACATAGCATGAAGATTACATACATAGCATGAAGATTATACATAGCACTAAAAATTACACATAGCATTAAAAAATAGACATAGCATCAAACATTATTACTGTTTTGCTCAATGAACAAATTATATAACTTACTATCCGCACAAATATTGTACTCATTAGTAGCTGTGCACACAGAATATTATAAACATTAAATAGGTCCTAGCAGCCACACGTTATTTACATATTACATAATATATGCGTTTCATAATATGCGCTTACATAATATGTAGGATTATAAGACAAATAATTAAATACTCGAATGCAGAACATTGCAAATTTGAATAGCTAAGTAAATGAATGATACTGAGATACATTAATAACGATTAATAGTGAGTAACTAAAGAATAGTATTTAATACTAAAGCTCATAAGTGCATAACAAAGTTCGCAAATAGTACTATAAGTTTCAAAATTTCTTAATTTAATGCAAAACATACAGCTGTGTTTCAGGAATTTTGTGCGGAAATCGAAATGATGCAACTATCTTATATCTATTAATACTAAGTAAGCGCATGATAAATTCTAGATTAGATATGCTTGCTTAGTAGGTTACACGATCTGCAATAAGGCATAATTAAATAGCAGTAAAATAATAAAGAATATAGGGAAGTGCTATGGCTGACATGACTTAGTGCGCATTTTGATTACATGACACTTCTTGGTAATATGCAATAAAAACATAAGAGATAAAAATGGCAACATACTGAGATGAATGAGTACTAAGAATGAAGTTTCTGAGTACAGTAAGCAAAGCACAGAATACCATGGTACAATGAATAAACAAGCATGAAATTTTGTACAACTGGCTACACATATTATTGATACGCATACAGGATCTTGCTTACATTACTTATGGTAATGCTTAAATATACATAATAAAATACATTCTTAAGATAATTTGCTTATGAAACATACTTATAAGAGTGTCAGTTCATTACTTAATGCTGATGGGAGTCCAATTACATATATATACGTTGGATTATGTATTTACTACATTCAATTTAAGTGGAAGGCATAAGATTACGATTATAATGATTAAATTAATATATTTGACACATTAAGGTGTTGGCAACATATACTGTAGTTACAACATTCAGATTAAAATGAAAGCATATGATATCAATTATAAGAATTAAGTTAATACTATAAACACATCAAGGATGATTATTACAGTCAAGTAAAAGTCACATAAAGTGTAGTATTTAAGGTAATACGTTAAATGCATCTAACGAATAGGATAAGAGTATGATGAAAATAATATGGACATAACAGTAGTAAACAGATATTACTTATCTGGTAGCAGGGTTATGCTCTGGGAGGTATTAGGTGACAAATGAAAAGTACCCTGCAGAACTTGATGATCTTGTGAAGATTAAAGCACGCACCCCTCCGTTCTAATAGCACTTTTGTCCATTGCCTAAATATCTGTCTGAAGGAGGACGCATGTGGTGCGCCTCTGTCAATCTGCATGTAAATGCATAATGGTCTGGCGTTCCGACTACTCCACATTCACAGAGATCATAGTCTCTAAGTCCAAATCTGTGTAGGTAATCAGGAAACGGGCCGTGCCCAGAGAGGAACATAGTCAATGAAGATGAGAAGACTAGGTCTGTAACTTATGGGATAAATTTATACGTCCTTCGACCTGTCCGGGAAGTATCCCATCTCTGCTGCCATTCTGCGTAAAGGTCGCCCCGTGTAATCTTTTTGAGATAAGAGGAAGGCAGAGGTACAGCATGTTCTGGCAGGAAGATACCCGAAGCCGCTTGTTTTGCCTGTTCATCCGCCAGCTCGTTGCCGACTACACCTTTGTGCGCTGGTACCCAGCTAATGATGGGACGATAATTGAGTGGGAGGTTGACTAATGCCCTTTGTATGTTGAGTGCGAAGGGGTCTCGGCTGGCTGGTCCTTCTATGGCGGCTATGCTCGACAGTGAGTCACTATAGCTATAGACAAATTTTTGGTGACTATATGAGAGATCGATTGCTTTTTTAATAGCTGACAATTCAGCTTGGTAGACTGTGTTGTTCGGATTGAGTCTACGATTCCAGCGGTATTTGATTTCTCCATCAATCATTGTGCATAAGCCGCATCCAGTGCCATCCTTGGTTTTGGAACCATCTGTGTAGATGGCTATTGAGTTCTGCCGACAGAGAAGTGTCTGCGTGTATATATTTTCCGCGAGGTTATGCTGGGCTGGGTGGCAGGGATAGTCAAAGATCTTGTGCATATACTCCGAGGTATGCAAGTTCCTGTTCCAGAGTTTATAGCCTTTCCCAAGTCGGAGAGTATTGCAGATGGCCGCCTCTCGCTCTGCCACCAAGTCTAGTGGTGGTATCCCTGTTAGGACTTGCAGTGCCGCTGTTGAAGTTGTCCTGTATCCTCTGCTTATTTGCAAAAGGTGTGGGCGTTGGAGTGAGTTAAGTAGGCGCCTCTCTTGTACCGTTAATGTTTTACCCAAATGCCGGATCCGTATAAAACTATGGCCTGAGTAACGGTGAGATACCAATGGTTCAGCAGTTTCGATGAAATACCCCAAGTTGGAGCCGCTGTTGACTGTCTGTTTTTATTTTTAGATACTGAAGATACGGAAGCCAGGATAACCTTGAGTCAATGATTAAGCCCAAGTATTTCAGTTGTTTAACTATCTTGATGGGGTTGCCATAAAGTTTGATGGATGGATTCCTTTTGAGAGGTCTTTTGGCGTATACGAGCAAAGCTTAGGATTTTGAAGCAGGGATCGTGATCATGTGGTCCCTAGCCCAGAAGCTAAACTTGTCGAGGTAGAATTGCGCTGTCATTTCTAATTTGTACCTTTCATGGACTATAATCAAGAAGTCGTCCGCGTAGGCCAGTATGTAACAGTCCTGGCAATTGTCATCAAATTCCTTGAAGATTGAGTTGGCAATTATCGACCAAAGTACTGGTCCAAGGCATGAGCCCTGGGGGCGTCCCTTCTTTAGGTGATGTCTGACTATACCATCGTTCGCTGTATACTGGAGTGTGCGATCGCTGAGGTAACTATGAATTAGCTCTTGTAATTCTGCCGGGCAGTTCATCTGAGATAAAGCCTGTATAACGTCTGGCCACCACAGGGAGTCAAATGCTCCCTGGATGTCCAGACTAATGATCAAGGAGTGGTGCCCCTTGCTTCTGTTGCACTCTATCAAGTTCATTAACTTGGAGATGGCGTGTTCTGTAGAAAGTCCTCCTCGGAAGCCAAATTGCCTGGGGTCTATGGAATTGTTTCTTTGTAGGAAAAAATTTAGTCTTCCAAGTACTACCCTTTATAGCAGCTTGCGAAACGAGGGGATCAGACATATTGGCCTGTAGGATGTGGGTTGTTGTGGATCTTTGCCCGTTTTATGGAAGAGTGCTACCTCTGCATTTTTGGTCGATTTCGGGAAGTGTCTATTCTTCCAACAGTCACCGATATACTCTGCGACTAGGTCAGGCGCAAAAGCATAAATCATGCGTATTACGGCATTGTCTAGCCCGTCCGAGACTGGTGCCTTCTTTGTGTGTAGGTGTTTGACAATAGCCTCTATCTCATGCCTAGTAGGAGGGGGTTCCAAAGAAGTCTGATATCTGGTGAAGTTATTGAATGAAGTTCTTGTCTCTGATTGCGCAAGGTTGTCATCTGTCGGTGGGTCTTCTTTGAAGAGTGACTTAAGTATGTAGCTGATTGCTTCGGTTGCACTAGTGGCTGTTGGAGCTATTGACAGGGGGATTTGTGTTGGTCTAAAGACCTTGTTGGTTGCAATCTTGAAAACCTTGTCGTATTTCTCGACGGTGCGAGAGCAGTATTCGCGCCAGGAGTCTTGCTTGGCTATAGAGATCTGTCGCTTATATTGCGCTTGTTGTATTTTGTAACGGGCGAAGAGTGTCCTGCGGATCATTGGCTCCTGTGTGGATTGAGCTTGCCGTCTCACTTTTCTGAGTTTGCTCCGTTCCTGTGACAATTGGGGTGTCCACCATGAGGCTGATGTCCGAATTTTAATTTTCTTTGTCTTGAAAGTCTTGCGGCAGGCATCAGTGCATTGGTCAATTAATTGGTAATAGGCTTTGTCTAGAGCTGCTCTGGTCGTGCTATTCCGAAGTGCTGTTTTAATAGAGGGGATGAAGGAAGAAAGGTGTTGTTCCAGCTTTTGTGTCCCACCATATGCTGTCTTAAATCTTTGTTTAATTACAATGCTGCGTGGGGATTGGAAGTAAAACATGATAGCTTGATGGTCACTAAGAGAAGGGAAGTCTTCTACTGTCCAGGCTGCAATATGTGAGGATAGCTGTGGTGTTGCCTAAGAGAGATCAGGCCAGCCTCTGGCACGTATTGTGTCAAAGGTGGGAGGGGAGTCGCTTTTATTGAAGATGACCAATCCATGCGAACTTATGGAATCTATGACAGGAAAGGAGCGTGGACTGTCTGTTGGTGACTGTCTGTTGTGCGGGCAAAGCAAATGTGGTGCGCAATGCCGAAGTTGTGCGCGATGCCGAGTTTATGCAACTCTGGGATGTTTTTTAAGTGAAAATAGATCGATGTGCACATGGGCAAAGCCAATGTGGTGCGCAATGCCGAGGTTGTGCGCGATGCCGAGTTTGTGCAATTCTTGGATGTTTTTTTAAGTGAAAATAGATCGATGTGCACATGGGCAAAGCCAATGTGGTGCGCAATGCCGACGTTGTGCGCTATGCCGAGTTTGTGCTATTCTGGAAGGTTTTTTAAGTGAAAATAGATCGATGTGCACATATGCAGAGCCAATGTGGTGCGCAAGGCGACGTTGTGCGCGATGCCGAGTTTGTGCAATTCTGGGATGTTTTTTTAAGTGAAAATAGATCGATGTGCACATGGGCAAAGCCAATGTGGTGCGCAATGCCGAGATTGTGTGCTAGGCCGAGTTTGCGCAATTCTGGGATGTTTTTTTAAGTGAAAATAGATCGATGTGCACATGGGCAAAGCCAATGTGGTGCGCAATGCCGAGGTGTTGCGCGATGCCGAGTTTGTGCAATTCTGGGATGTTTTTTTTAAGTGAAAATAGATCGATGTGCACATGGGCAAAGCCAATGTGGTGCGCAATGCCGAGGTTGTGTGCGATGCCGAGTTTGTGCAATTCTGGGATGTTTTTTTAAGTGAAAATAGATCGATGTGCACATGGGCAGAGCACTACAGACCAGGCTTCAGGCCTCAGGTATAACCAATCGGAATAGTGCCTGACCTGTAGAAATTATCTACTGTCTACTTCCGCCACTGCCAGGGCGAGCCCCGCAAACCAGCGACATTTATTGAGTCTAAGTCAGAAGTTACCGATTCACAGTAATGGTTGTTACAATGGCACCTTTGCAGACGTTGTCTGCTACATGAAACGATGTAAGTGCTGTACTAAGCTGAGAATTATTCATACGTGCGTGTAATTACAATTGCTCTGATTGTGTAATGTTCCATCAGCAGTAATGGGTTAAGAGAACTGCATGAAATTTAGTACATTGAGTTGGTAAGGTGTCCCGACTTCACTACAAATCATTATTAGTGAACTTGGCTTAATCTATGCTGCGTATCTGTCCGTCTCGCATACTAAAGACATACTGTACATACATACATAGCATGATGATATACATAGCATGAAGATTACATACATAGCATGATGATATACATAGCATGAAGATTACATACATAGCATGAAGATTATACATAGCACTAAAAATTACACATAGCATTAAAAAATATACATAGCATCAAACATTATTACTGTTTTGCTCAATGAACAAATTATATAACTTACTATCCGCACAAATATTGTACTCATTATTAGCTGTGCACACAGAATATTATAAACATTAAATAGGTCCTAGCAGCCACACGTTATTTACATATTACATAATATATGCGTTTCATAATATGCGCTTACATAATACGTAGGATTATAAGATAAATAATTAAATACTCGAATGCAGAACATTGCAAATTTGAATTGGTAAGTAAATGAATGATACTGAGATACATTAATAACGATTAATAGTGAGTAACTAAAGAACAGTATTTAATACTAAAGCTCATAAGTGCATAACAAAGTTCGCAAATAGTACTATAAGTTTCAAAATTTCTTAATTTAATGCAAAACATACAGCTGTGTTTCAGGAATTTTGTGCGGAAATCGAAATGATGCAACTATCTTATAACTATTAATACTAAGTAAGCGCATGATAAATTCTAGATTAGATATGCTTGCTTAGTAGGTTACACGATCTGCAATAAGGCATAATTACATAGCAGTAAAATAATAAAGAATATAGGGAAGTGATATGGCTGACATGACTTAGTGCGCATTTTGATTACATGACACTTCTTGGTAATATGCAATAAAAACATAAGAGATAAAAATGGCAACATACTGAGATGAACGAGTACTAAGAATGAAGTTTCTGAGTACAGTAAGCAAAGCACAGAATACCATGGTACAATGAATAAACAAGCATGAAATTTTGTACAACTGGCTACACATATTATTGATACGCATACAGGATCTTGCTTACATTACTTATGGCAATGCTTAAATATACATAATATAATACATTCTTAAGATAATTTGCTTATGAAACATACTTATAAGTGTGTCAGTTCATTACTTAATGCTGATGGGAATCCACTTACATAGATATACATTGGATTATGTATTTACTACATTCAATTTAAGTGGAAGGCATAAGATTACGATTATAATGATTAAATTAATATATTAGACACGTTAATGTGTTGACAGCATATACTGTAGTTACAAAATTCAGATTAAAATGAAAGCATATGATATCAATTATAATAATTAAGTTAATACTATAAACACATCGAGGATGATTATTACAGTCAAGTAAAAGTCACATAAAGTGTAGTATTTAAGGTAATACGTTAAATGATGAATAGGATAAATAAAAACGATTAAAACGAATAGGATAAGAGTATGATGAAAATAATAAGGACATAACAGTAGTAAACAGATATTACTTACCTGGTAGCAGGGTTATGCGCTGGGAGGTATTAGGTGACAAATGAAAAGTACCCTGCAGAACTTGATGATCTTATGAAGCTTAAAGCATGCACCCCTCCGTTCTAATAGCACTTTTGTCCATTCCCTATAATATCTGTCTGAAGGAGGACGCATGTGGTGCGCCTCTGTCAATCTGCATGTAAATGCATAATGGTCTGGCGTTCCGACTAGTCCACATTCACAGAGATCATAGTCTCTAAGTCCAAATCTGTGTAGGTAATCAGGAAACGGGCCGCATATAAGCAAAATGTACACTGCTAGGACAACGTCTTCAGTTTGGCCAATGACAATCCAGATAAGGGTCACCATTAACTCCGCCCACATGAGTGATGTCACATTTCTGACGTTTGTTTATATTCTGCTGTTCGGCGTTACGAAGTTCAGCGTTTTCTTTCAATGAAAAACATTTTTAATCTGCAATGTAAATTTGCTCTAGTAATGCTATTTTTTTAATTTTTCTTTAAAGTATTATTTCTTAGTGTTCCAGAAGGAATATAAATTTATGACACAAACTTTACAAAATTTCTTTCTATATGCGCGTGTGTGTATATATATATATATGTGTGTGCATGTGTAATACACACACAAACATATATTTTCAATATATAATCATATATTAATTATACGCATCATTACATGTGTGTAAATGCGAATACATGCATATGAGCGAGTGTGTGTATGCATGTATTCATTTTTCAGGATGTCAGATTTTTAGCAAATAATATTTTTCACATCTAGCTGGGGAGGGGGAAATCTTTTTTCTTTTAATAAAAAGCTTTTTTTTAATTAAGAGAAGGCTTTTTTGCTCTTAATTTTTCACATCTTCACATTCACTTTTTTAAAATAATTAAGATGAATGTATTCATATTTAATATTTCTTCAGAACTTGATTTATCACTTAAAAATACATTTATTTAGTTTTGAATAAGGTGGGATGTGAATTCCAGCAGCATTTTTAATAGTAGAATAATTTCTCTAAAGAAGCTTTTGTTTGTTTTTATTTTTTAATTCCTTTAAAAGAAAATTACTAAATAATATTAGAAATAATTAATATATTACTCCTTACACACGTCTTAAATATGTTAATGGAAATTTTCATTCAATAGCTTTATGAATTTATTTTATGCAGTATTTTAATTTAATAAGAACTAGTATTGATAAATGAATTTCCATTGATTTCCTTGTACATTTAGTTTAAAATTCAGTTTTCAGTGCATGTAATTATTCGCCTTTATGGCCCTCTACGCACAGCCCAAAAGCGGCTGACTGGAACTCTAATAGTTCGATTCCAGGTGGATAGGCCGGCTGCATGAACACTTACCTGGTTGTCCACATGTGTAAACATGGATATGAGTTTTTTTTTTTTTTTTTTTTTTTGCTTAGAAAATCCTCCGCAAAGACATCCCTCCTGCATAGACCCTGCATGCTTCCCATAATCAAATAAACCAAACCAAACCTTCAAGCAAAACAGCTTCTCAATAAAAATTCTTCATATCTGTCAAGCAAATGACATTCACTAATGTAATAAATTGTCATTATACACACTAAATCAAACTCGAAAGTTTTATTAATTATGCTTACAGAAACAAAGTACTTAATATCAGATTTTGTTGATTAATTTGCCCTTTTAGAAATAGTTGAATAAATTTCTTACCTTTAATAAATTACCTTTAAATTTAAATAATCTAGTGGCCTTTTCTAAAATGACCACTAGCAGTTCTACATGGTTTTAATTTTGTGCAGAGCTTGTCATCTCAAAGAGAAGATGTTCAGTAACCAGAATTTTTTGTATATTGAGGAGAAGTGTCAGTCTCAGAGGTGATCACAAAGAAGAGTTTTGCCATGTTAAAATTTTAATCTGTTCCTAACTTTTTCGCAGGGTTTGGTTAATGTGATTATGGCGATGCCTCGAGGGCTATCTGCCTAAGGAGAGGGATGCCTTTGTGGAGGACTTTCTAAGGGAAACTTGTTTGTATACACGTTACATATGGGAAAAAACGCTCAGACGCTCAGACCGCTGGATTCGAACCTCAGACCGAACAACTAGTGTTCAGCGACTTTACTGCTCGCCGCTGGTGGACACCTTTTTTTCAGGGGAGGAAGTGTTTTCTAAGTGTAGGACATAACATATCAGTCTAAATGGTCCACATTAAGATTTGATCTAGGAAATGAATAATGTTGAAGCTGAAATTAAAATTATATAAATTTGAATGCCATGCATGTAATGTGAATCTCAAATTTAGTTTCCTGCGATGTGATTTTTTTAATGTAAAGATCAGGCTCTGGTATATTAATATATACATAAATTTTAAATATAGCATGAAGTTTTATATTTGAGTATAATACTGAAAAATGTTAGACATATGAGAAAATAAATGTATGTTTTCTTCACATATTATGAATATTCATTCCTGATTTAAGGGAACATATTTGAGTTATACAATTTCAAATCCACTAGAAAAATGTATGATAGTCACAAATTTGACAAAAGATTCTTTGCTCAAACGATAAAAAGCTTTGGGGCTTTGGAGAACATAGATGCTAATTAGAAATGTGTGCTAAATACGAGGCCATTGCCATCCACATAAATGCACTGCATTAATTTGAATACTGTTTAGGTTCTTATGCATTATCCCTTTGACCGGCCAAGTAGCATGATTTAGTGCCAATTATGGATGACTGTGCCTTTAGTAATTCCATAGCAATGATTGGTGCTTGGTTACCATAGCCCAATTTTCCACAAACAATCGGTGAGATAATACATAAGTATCCTATTTTATATTGACAAGAATGAAAACTAAATTTTTTATCATATACCTTTCTACTAAAATTTTTTTTGTTTTTTTTTGGTCCTTGGTTTGGTTTGGTTTATTTAATTATGCAAAGTACTTGCATGCTATCTGCTTAAAAGGAGGGCTGCTTTCATGGAGGACTTTCAAAGGGAAACTGCCTCTTATACACATTACACCTGAAGAAAACCATGAAAGCGCCCATGCAGCCAGCGTATTTTGCAGCATTTGAAACCCGGACTGAATTGCTAGTGTTCAGCGACTTTATCACTCGGGCGCTGGTGGTCTGGCCATCGGTGCTATCAAACTAAAATTCACCTATATTTATAAAGGGCCCATCAGAAAAATGCACACACTTTAATTAATAAAATAAAATTATTGTGCTTTAGTATTGAACTGAATTATAAGTTAATTAAATCATACATATCAAAGGTTAGCTTAAGTTTCATATAATATTCCTGAATACGTACCTATACAGTTACTTAGATTGCTCAAAGTATTGCAGTGGTAGCCATTAACAGCTAGACACATGGCACGATACTGATCAGTTATTTGAACTATGTTTAGTCGATGTGTCTGAGGGGACTTCATAATTTTTTGATGAAGGACCTGTAGCCTTACCGATTTACTATACTATACAACATCCCTCCAAATTCATTTTGGTTCACTGTTATGTGTCACATATATGTGAGAGTACCAATATGTTAAGGAAATATCATACTACATATTATAAAGATAATTCAACTTTGAAACCAATACATAGATATCATCTGTTAAAGTCTGTATGTGTTTTTCTAGCATATCCTGTATGTGAAGTTGTACTTTTCATTAGTCCCACCTTTTAATTAACATAGAGGTATTACTGTACAGAATATATATGAAACTGAACTGATAAATTTTCATATCTGTCTCTTTCATTTGTTTGCTTTTCATATATTTCTTAATAGTTTTATTTTTGATGTTGCTTTACATGACATCAATTTAAACAGAAGCAGAGAACAAAAGAAATTCACACTGAAACTAAATTTAAAATTAGTGTGACGATTACTAATGTAAAATAAATAGTGGCTAATTTATTATCAAAATTGCATAAGAAGGCAAATGAATAATTAGCATATTCAGATTTTAATTACAAGTAAAAATTTTATATTCCTAACAGTAAAAATGCACATATTACAATGTTATTCATTTATTATTCACAACCAACTCAGCAGAACTCGTCAAATTTTTAAAATGTACCAAACTCTGGCAACCATGCTCATAACAATCCTTTAATAGGGCCGTTTTGTATATATTATTTGTGTTGTATTCCAAGTTTCAACAATTTTATGAACAATTTCTTGCCTTAATTTTAAAATATGTGCTTTGGAATTTGCCAACAATGGAAAAAACTATGATGAAAATTATACAGGAATACAAAATTTTGCCAACACATTTTTAAAAGGAACAAAAAGGAAATACATTTGATAGATACCCAATGCTGCTGAGGTTTGTGCGATGCCGAATCTCTGAAATTCTTTAATGTTTTTTCAAGCAAAAATAAATCGCTCATGGAAAAGAATAGGGCAAAAAAATTACAGAAAGATTTGGAGATGAACGTGTTTTAATTTTAATGTATTATGTAATCCTTATTTAATAATTAAAATTTATATTTCAAATTGCTAAAATATGTTTTCTTTTCATAATTTGATAATGTTAGCCAACTTACTATAAATATCAATAATTTGGGTATCTGTTTAAGAAAAGTTGTGAAAACCATCAACTTGCACCCAATGAGTAACTTTTACCTTTTCATGTGTTAAATCCAAATTGAGCCAAGGTGGTTGTGTTAATATGTACCATTAATTTTACAGGCAGTATATTGTATTCTTTTATATACTGCGATATTTAGTTCGTACTGAAATTATGTAGTGACAATAATTTTACTTATAGAAATTTTTCAATATTACAAGTTTACATTTTGGTTAATTTTTTCTTTTTTATGTGATGAAAAGCAGCATGTTAAAAACATTAAAACAAATATTTTGGAGATCTTAAGTTTTGTAATTGTACTAAGTATTATATTTTAAATTACTCGATGGCTATTCCAGAAATAAATAATTTATTTCTGTATACTGGAAGAAAAGCATAAAAATCATAATTTTGAAACAGTAGTAGAAAAATCATTAAAAATACTTATTTTTAAAAACTCTAATGCAATAAAAGCAGGTTAGCGTGAAATGTCTGAGTAAAAGAGAAATTGTGATCATTATGTATTTACAGTCATTCTTATGTAAATAAATGTTACATGATATCTTAGACCTCTGCTTTTCAAACTCTATCTATTAATCTGGGAATCTGAGTATTTCACTATAATAAATAAATAAGTTTTAATAAATGCATTATAGATGTCAATATTTTTGTTTTCTGTAACATATACTTTGAACATTTTAATTAAATAATTTTTCATCTTCAATTTTTCATCAATAATGTGTGCATATATTTTACTTATGATGAAGAAAAATTAACATTTAAAAAATGAATTATAGGCTGAAAGTATTTTGTAAAAGAAGATATCGGAAAAAGAAATTATTGCAATTCGTAGAACTTATAAATGAATAAATGTGATAATTAGTATCATATTGTTCTTATTTGTTAAGAATGGATATTAAATTATGGATAATAGAATGGACTTCTGAATGTGAAGCACATGCGAATAATAATACTAATTCACAACATTCTGATATTGATTTTAGTACTTAATGTAAATATTAAGTCTTATTAAAAGCTTAGTGGAACTCGTATTAAATAGTTACAGTGTGATCTTAAGTCCAATGTATTTATTACAAGATAATGAAATATAGTCTGGATTTTAATTCAAAACTCTTTTCACATATCTTTAGAAGCCCAATTTTAACTACAGTCAAAAGTCGTTAATTCGGACACCCATAATCCGGACCTCAAAGCTACAAACTTTTTGCGCTTGCGTCGCGTTGACGCATGCGTATAGGCGTTTACGTGTGCACGTAAGACCTTTACAGCTGCGAATGCGCGTGTGCGCATGCACATAAAACGTTTATGCATGCGCGTTTAATGTATAACGGACGGTATAAGCTATGCTAAAATTATCTAATTCAGTTAATGTTGCAGATTGCGTTGTTCCTTAATCTTTGAATTGGATCCGGCTTATTATTTTTTGCAGACTATTAGAACAATTTTATAAAAGTAAGCTTGAACTTTCGATTATATCAAATAGAATTTCCGATATATATTTGCTAATATGTAAAGGATCTAAAGCGAAAGTATGTTTCGAAATCCGAAATCTGTTTATCAATTTCACGCTGCTCGGTGGGGGGAACGACGCGGCGCGCAATGAATTGGAAGTTGATCTGTCAGCACTATCCTTATCTTCAGGGCAGATGTTTTTATTTTATTTGGCTTATAATTCCTTACTAAATGTAGTATTTCATCTCGATGTACTCCGCCTTTGATATGATTTAAAACAAGTTCCTCGTCATTATAATTCTCTTCCGATAGTACAGAAAGAGACACTGAGGTTATTGAAAACGAAAACATTTCGATTGACAAATTAGTCGGTATTCTGGACACAGCAATTATAGGACTTGAACAGTGGAACTTTGTAACTAAACAAGAAATTATGTCTGTTTAATAGAATTAAAGAGAAAGTATTATCACATGAAACGAAGCAACTTAACCCTTTCACAACCAGTTTTTTCTTTTTTAAAAAAAAGATAAATTAGGGGTTTAGTAGGTAAAATAAAGTAGAAATAGCAATATTCTGCCCAATTATAAGCAAAAATTTACTGTAAGGGCCATTTTGGAGGTGGGACATATGTGTTCCACTGGTCTTTTTAGTTGGGACACATGTGTCCCATTGGGGTTGAAGTGACAATATAAAACATAGTAAAAAGTTCAGTTTTCTAGTTCTAAATGAATTTCACAATACTTTTGAAACAGTTTTATCAGAAAACACCTACCTACACAACATTATTTATGAAATTTCTATGTATGGTACATTGCAAAACAGTTTTTACATAGTGCAATTTTACACATGGCGCAAACAGTTTTTGTTCGGGTTTCTTTATTTTGTTTGGCACAGCGGGCACATCTTCTTCTTGTTGGCCCTTCTAATGGCAAATGATCTCCAACATTCAACATCAGTTTTGTTGCATTTGACGGTCGACCTGATTTCTTCCTCTTGACAATTGCATTTTCTTTGCCATGAGCAATCATTAATTCGGCTAGGGGGACAATGTATTGCAAGAGAGGTATTTTCCTATGTTTGGTTTCTTGAAACAATATGTGTGCATTCACAACAGCTGTCATCAAAAGTTTATAAAATACTTTTTTCCACCATTTTGTAGATCTTCTGTCAAAATCATATAGGCATATCTTTTGATCAGACACATCTACTCCTCCCATAAATCTGTTATAGTCGGCAATAGCGGTAGGACAATTTGTCATTACTTTTTCTCCATCTTTCTGCTTACGTTTTACTTGTATGACATCAGGTCCGTGGCAATTACTCAGAATCAGAACTTCCTTTGAATCCTGCCATCTTGCTGCAAGAGTTCCTCTTCTATTCTGGAGAAATTCTGAATCACCTTTTTGAAGTTTTTCGTCAGAGAATTTTGGCATGTCTTTTCTACGAGAAATACAAGTACCAACAGAAGGAAAGGATATGTTATCCAATAAGTTTACACTTGTAAAAAATCTATCAAATGTAAGTGTAACATCTGGGTTACGTATTGTTGAGGAAAGTTTTAGAACAACTCTTTCTCCAAGTATTGTACCCTCATGATCTGTATTATCCATGTCTTTGCCAGAATATATATTGAAGTCATAAGTGTAGCCCGTAGCAGCATCACATCTCTCCCACACTTTGATTCCCCGTTTTATTGGCTTTAGGGGTAAATACTGCTTTAGGCTAGAACGACCTTTGAATTTAGCCATGGATTCATCGATGCTTTGAAAGGGACTATCTTCGCGAGCTTGCATAAATGTCTTTTTGAAACATGCCACCACTTCATCCATATAATATGTCTTTGGAGCATTCGCATCTTTTTCTGGATCATTGAAGTACATTTTTGCAAAGAGCAATAGGCATCTGTTACGGGAAATCGCATTTTTGATAGCTTCGTTTCCCAATGAAGAATTGCTGGACCAATAATCTGAAAAGTTCGGTACTTGATTATACGACATGACAAGCATAACTCCCAACACAAGCATAATTTCTGAAGGGTCTGTGTCAGGAATATCTACTTTTTTTTCATGTCTCAGTATTTCAAGGCGCTGGTTAGTACATTGAGAAATAAAAATAAGAAGACTTCGTGGAAATACACATGAGAAACATTCTAATTCATTAGAGGATCTGTTGATTTTGGCCAGTATTGCAGTTGGACGGTCTTTAGATACATGGAGCCGTGGCTCAAAATTTGGACCAACATTTGACCAAATGACAGGATCAGAAGGTTTTGAAATAGTTTTTTTTTTATGTTTATTTTTTGCCTTGCACTTATATTTTGATACCTGCTCTGCTTCATCGGGTAAGAAATCATCAGAGTCCGAGTCAACGGAGGGTTCTGATGAATGCTCAAGACATGACAGCTTTCGTTTTGGTGCCCTTGATGTTCCTGAATTTTCTCTCAATTCTTCACAGCTATCACTGTCTGAGGAACTAGGGACATATTCCTTGTCTATATCTGAATCGTCCAATTCATCACTTGAATCCGGTTCATTCAGTAATTTAATTATTTCTTCCTTTGTCAATCCCTTCCTGCGATTCATGATATTGCTATGCCTAAAAATACAGAAATGACCACTTTGAGAATGAGGCATAGATATATTTCAATAACCACTGGGACAATAATGTCCCAATAAAACAGATCATTGGGACATATATGTCCCATAATATTATTTTTTTTCAAAATCTACAATGAAAATTCACTTACTTCAAATAAATTGCTTGATATGGCAAAAATAGACGAAAATCACATACAACGAAAACAGCACGTGTGTCCATTCATGTATCTTCGCCTAAAATGGCTG
The DNA here is from genome assembly GCF_044657685.1 of Stegodyphus dumicola. Lineage (NCBI taxonomy): Eukaryota > Metazoa > Arthropoda > Arachnida > Araneae > Eresidae > Stegodyphus > Stegodyphus dumicola. The sequence goes on from NC_140773.1 coordinate 157,086,959, forward strand.
CCAGAATGTCCAAACTTTCCCGCTTGTCAAAACTGTTACGATAAAACAAAGAGCTCACAGGGCACTAGTGTCATCTATCGAGAAAAAATTACACTAAAAGGTAGATGTAATCACAGGAAACCAGTGGGACACTCGCGGCAATAAATTTTACGCTTGTTTTTCCCATTGGGTGATTTGGAAACATTTGCGGGACATATATGTCCCGGTGGGGCCGAAAGGGTTAAACAACTTACACTGAAAAAATGTTTAATAAAGTAAACAAATAAATATTAAGCTTTTTCTTTTTGTAAATTTTGATACCTTTTAGATCATAATTGTTCTTTATTTCATAAATTACAGTTTCATATTTTTAATTTTGTAATTTTTGCATGCCATCTTACCAGATTTAAACTGATGATCTATAATCCGGAATCGCCGAAGTCCCGACGAGTCCGGATTAACGACTTTTGACTGTAGTACTCTTCTGTTATCGGGACAGGATTCAGAGATGTAATGTATGTAGCCACGAGTGGTTTTGGTTTCATTTTAGTTTAGTATGGCAAAGCACACTAGGGCTATCTGCCTGTGGGAAGGAATGCCTTTGTGGAGGACTTTCTAAAGGAAACTGGCTGATATACACATTACAAATGGGGGGGGGAAAAGAAAACGTCCACGAAGCCAGACAGTTCTTCTGAATTCGAACTCAGTGTTTAAAGATTTTAACACTCTCTGCCATTGATGGGCCTATGCACGTGTGTATATACACACATGTACATGAATACATACCTACATTTCTCAATCTGGTCCCAAAAATAGAATAGCACCTTTTAACCTTACAGTGTTTTGATTAATTTTATGTACTGTCACCAAAAATACATCTTATGAGATACATCAGCAATGCATCTTATTATCATTTATTTCTTACTAACAATTCAATTTCAATTGCCACAAATTGATTCCTGACTCATACATATCTTATATATATATAAATAAGTTGTTTCAATACAAAGATCAAAGTTACATAGCATATTTACAATAATTATTTATTACTTATACATATAATGCATAAAAATCAGGCAGTAAATTGTAAAAAAATACTTTTAATGAATTTGGAAATAAATGAAAATATAATATTTAAATGCACAAACTTCACAGTCAAAAATACATACTAATGTAAGAAAATCAATATTGAATACTTTTTCTCAAAAAAAAAAAAAAAAAAAAAAAAAAAAAAAAAAAAAACTGTCGGTACAAGACATATTTTATCGAGTCCAATCATCAGTGGAACTCCAGGTAATTGGTCTTTAATATGTCAAAATGTAAAACTTGAAATGTTCTTTAAGTTAATTTTTTTAAATCCATTCAGTTTTGGCTTATTTAAGTTTTACAGTATTTAACTAGATGTAAAAAACTATAAACACACATTCAAGCAACCCATTTGAAGGTATGTTTCCTGGAAATAAAAGTATACTTATTGGATTGAATTCAGCATTACACCTTGTACCTCATTTTCAAGCATTTTTCGATAACCTCATTAATGATGATACCTCATTTTTACCTAATTGATAATGATACCTCATTTTTAGGCATTTTCGATAGTCTTGAAATATCATAACTGGTAACATATCTTACTAAATTCAGTTCTTGCTAAATTATGTTCAGCATCATTTAGCATTTGCAGTTTTATAGCTAAATTAGATTTTGTACATCTATTACACTAAGTTATTTAGTATTATTTTCTTTACATTTCAGCAAAACAATGGACTTCTTTTCTAAGAATGCATACTGAACAATGAAAATCCCAGATATGATACTATATGGTTTACCAGAACTATAATATGTCAGTTAATAGTGATTTTATTGAATTTGATTTGATTAATTTGAATTGCTTGAATGTGTTTTTCCTGGAAATAAAAGTATACTTATTGGATTCAATTCAGCATTACACCTTAGAACAGGTGTGATTCAGCATTACACCTCATTGTTAAGCATTTTCAATAGTCTTGAAATATCATAACTGGTAACATATCTTACTAAATTCAATTCTTGCTATGTTCAGCATCATTTAGTATTTGCAGTTTAGATTTCAGTAGGTCTGTTACACTAAGCACTTACAGTTATTCAGTATTATTTTCTTTGCATTTCAGCAAAACAATGAACTTCCTTTCTAAGAATGCATACTGAGCAATGAAAATTCCAAATATGATATGTGCTTTACCAGAACCATAACCCCGTCAGTTAATAGTGATTTAATCTTCCTAGATAAGCATATACAATAGTCTTGAAATATCAGAGCTGGTAGCATATCTTAAATATATTCATTTCCTATTAAATAACGTGTTCTTCATTTAAGTTTCACAGCTAAATTATACGTCAATATCTTCATTAGAGTGAACCCACTTTTTCATCTTTATACTCTTTACGTTCTAATAATAAAATGAAGTTTATTTCTAAGCATATTGAATCCAGTAAAGAAATCAAATCACAGTTAATAATGCTGTAAATATTCAGATAGATATATATATATGAAATGTATTTTAAGGATGTCTTGACACACACTATGTTAATTCATTGCAATGGTAACTGGTGGGATTTTGATTCAAAATATTTACTGCATTAATTACTGACAGAAATTAGCACTTGCTTTCACTAACTTAACATTAACTTCCCTTGGTTTAATTCACGCATTTTATATATCAGATGATTTAAGTCATTATCACTTAAAAGTTTCTGATTATCAATATGCAGAATAATTTGTAAATCACACTTTTACATGCATCTTCCAGCTATCAATAACTTCCATCCGACTAGATCTAATTTTCTATTGCAACAGTAGAGTAATCCTTAATATCCCAAACAAACATTAAATCGTTATAGACATATATAAACGCATATATATAAACACTTTCATTACGAAAAACTAAATGTACATTCAAAGAACGCACTGCATAACTCCGAAGAGCGGAATGTAAACAAACGTCAGAAATGTGACATCACTTATGTGGGCGTAGTTAATGGTGACCCTCATCTGGGCTGTCATTGGCCAAATTCAAGCCGTTGTCCTAGCAGTGTACATTTTGCTTATATGCAAACGGGCCGTGCCCAGAGAGGAACGTAGTCAATGGAGATGAGAAGACAAGGTCTGTAACTTTTGGGATAAATTTATACGTCCTTCGACCTGTCCGGGAAGTATCCCATCTCTGCTGCCATTCTGCGTAAAGGTCGCCGCGTGTAATCTTTTTGAGATAAGAGGAAGGCAGAGGTAGAGCATGTTCTGGCAGGAAGATACCCGAAGTCGCTTGTTTTGCCTGTTCATCCGCCAGCTCGTTGCCGACTACACCTGTGTGCGCTGGTACCCAGCTAATGATGGGACGATAATTGAGTGGGAGGTTGACTAATGCCCTTTGTATGTTGAGTGCGAAGGGGTCTCGGTTGGCTGGTCCTTCTATGGCGTCTATGCTCGACAGTGAATCACAATAGATATAGACAGTTTTTCGGTGACTATATGAGAGATCGATTGCTTTTTTAATAGCTGACAATTCAGCTTGGTAGACTGTGTTGTTCGGATTGAGTCTACGATTCCAGCGGTATTTGATTTCTCCATCGATCATTGTGCATAAGCCGCATCCAGTGCCATCCTTTGTTTTGGAACCATCCGTGTAGATGGCTATTGAGTTCTGCCGACAGAGAAGTGTCTGCGTGTATATATTTTCCGCGAGGTTATGCTGGGCTGGGTGGCAGGGATAGTCAAAGATCTTGTGCATATACTCCGAGGTATGCAAGTTCCTGTTCCAGAGTTTATAGCCTTTCCCAAGTCGGAGAGTATTGCAGATGGCCGCCTCTCGCTCTGCCACCAAGTCTAGTGGTGGTATCCCTGTTAGGACTTGAGTGCCGCTGTTGAAGTTGTCCTGTATCCTCTGCTTATTTGCAAAAGGTGTGGGCGTTGGAGTGAGTTCAGTAGGCGCCTCTCTTGTACCGTTAGATGTTTTGCCCAAATGCCGGATCCGTATAAAACTATGGCCTGAGTAACGGTGAGATACCAATGTTTTAGCAGTTTCGATGAAATGCCCCAGGTTGGAGCCGCTGTTCTCTGCATGTAATTTTTAAGAGTGTCTGTTTTTATTTTTAGATACTGAAGATACGGAAGCCAGCATAACCTTGAATCAATGATTAAGCCCAAGTATTTGAGTTGTTTAACTATCTTGATGAGGTTGCCATAAAGTTTGATGGATGGATTCCTTTTGAGAGGCCTTTTGGCGCCTATGAGCAAAGCTTAGGATTTTGAGGCAGAGATCGTGATCTTGTGGTCCCTTGCCCAGTAGCTAAACTTGTCGAGGTAGAATTGCGCTGTCATTTCTAATTTGTATCTTCCATGGACTATAATCAAGAAGTCGTCCGCGTAGGCCAGTATGTCACAGTCCTGGATATTGTCATCAAATTCCTTGAAGATTGAGTTGGCAACTATCGACCAAAGTATTGGTCCAAGGCATGAGCCCTGGGGGCATCCTTTCTGTAGGTGATGTCTGACTATACCATCGTTCGCTGTATACTGGAGTGTGCGATCGCTGAGGTAACTATGAATTAGCCCTTGTAGTTCTGCCGGGCAGTTCATCTGAGATAAAGCCTGTATAACGTCTGGCCACCACAGGGAGTAAAATGCTCCCTGGATGTCCAGACTAATGATCAAGGAGTGGTGCCCCTTGCTTCTGTTGCACTCTATCAAGTTCATCAACATGGAGATGGCGTGTTCTGTAGAAAGTCCTCCTCGGAAGCCAAATTGCCTAGGGTCTATGGAATTGTTTCTTTGTAGGAAAAAATTTAGTCTTCCAAGTACTACCCTTTATAGCAGCTTGCGAAACGAGGGGATGAGACATATTGGCCTGTAGGATGTGGGTTGTTGTGGATCTTTGCCCGTTTTATGGAAGAGTGCTACCTCTGCATTTTTGGTCGATTTCGGGAAGTGTCTATTCTTCCAACAGTCACCGATGTACTCTTCGACTAGGTCAGGCGCAAAAGCATAAATCATGCGTATTGCGGCATTGTGTAGCCCGTACGGGCCTGGTGCCTTCTTTGTGTTTAGGTGTTTGACGATAGCCCCTATCTCATGCCTAGTAGGAGGGGGTTCGAAAGAAGTCTGATATCTGGTGAAGTTATTGAATGAAGTTCTTATTTCTGATTGCGCAAGGTTGTCATCTGTCGGTGGGTCTTCTTTGAAGAGTGACTTAAGTATGTAGCTGATTGCTTCGGTTGCACTAGTGGCTGTTGGGGCTACTGACAGGGGGATTTGTGTTGGTCTAAAGACCTTGTGGGTTGCAATCTTGAAAACCTTGTCGTATTTCTCAACGGTGCGAGAGCAGTATTCGCGCCAGGAGTCTTGCTTGGCTATAGAGATCTGTCGCTTATATTGCGCTTGTTGTATTTTGTAACGGGCGAAGAGTGTCCTGCGGACCATTGGCTCCTGTGTGGATTGAGCTTGCCGTCTCAGTTTTCTGAGTTTGCTCCGTTCCTGTGACAATTGGGGTGTCCACCATGAGGCTGATGTCTGAATTTTAATTTTCTTTGTCTGGAAAGTCTTGCGGCAGGCATCAGTGCATTGGTCAATTAATTGGTCATAGGCTCTGTCTAGAGCTGCTCTGGTCGTGCTATTCCGAAGTGCTGTTTTAATAGAGGGGATGAAGGAAGAAAGGTGTTGTTCCAGCTTTTGTGTCCCACCATATGCTGTCTTAAATCTTTGTTTAATTACAATGCTGCGTGGGGATTGGAAGTAAAATATGATAGCTTGATGGTCACTAAGAGAAGGGAAGTCTGCTACTGTCCAGGCTGCAATATGTGAGGATAGCTGTGGTGTTGCCAAAGAGAGATCAGGCCAGCCTCTGGCAAGTATTGTGTCAAAGGTGGGAGGGGAGTCGCTTTTATTGAGGATGACCAATCCATGAGAACTTATGAAATCTATGACAGGAAAGGAGCGAGGACTGTCTGTTGTGCGGGCAAAGCAAATGTGGTGCGCAATGCCGAAGTTGTGCGCGATGCCGAGTTTGTGCAATTCTGGGATTTTTTTAAGTGAAAATAGATCGATGTGCACATGGGCAGAGCAGTACAGACCAGGCTTCCGGCCTCAGGTATAACCAATCGGAATAGTGCCTGACCTGTAGAAATTATCTACTATCTACTTCCGCCACTGCCAGGGCGAGCCCCGCAAACCAGCGGCATTTATTGAGTCTAAGTCAGAAGTTACCGATTCACAGTAATGGTTGTTACAATGGCACCTTTGCAGACGTTGTCTGCTACATGAAAAGATGTAAGTGCTGTACTGAGCTGAGTATTATTCATACGCGCGTGTAATTACAATTGCTCTGATTGTGTAATGTTCCATCGGCAGCAATGGGTTAAGAGCACTGCATGAAATTTAGTACATTGAGTTAGTAAGGTGTCCGGACTTCACTACAAATCGTTATTGGTGTACTTGGCTTAATCTATGCTGCGTATCTGCCCGTGTCACATACTAAAGACATACTGTACATACATACATACATAGCATGATGATATACATAGCATGAAGATTACATACATAGCATGAAGATTATACATAGCACTAAAAATTACACATAGCATTAAAAAAATATACATTGCATCAACATTATTACTGTTTTGCTCAATGAACAAATTATATAACTTACTATCCGCACAAATATACTCATTAGTAGCTGTGCACACAGAATATTATAAACATTAAATAGGTCCTAGCAGCCACACGTTATTTACATATTACATAATATATGTGTTTCATAATATGCGCTTACATAATATGTAGAATTATAAGATAAATAATTAAATACTCGAATGCAGAACATTGCAAATTTGAATAGGTAAGTAAATGAATGATACTGAGATACATTAATAACGATTAATAGTGAGTAACTAAAGAATAGTATTTAATACTAAAGCTCATAAGTGCATAACAAAGTTCGCAAATAGTACTATAAGTTTCAAAATTTCTTAATTTAATGCAAAACATACAGCTGTGTTTCAGGAATTTTGTGCGGAAATCGAAATGATGCAACTATCTTATAACTATTAATACTAAGTAAGCGCATGATAAATTCTAGATTAGATATGCTTGCTTAGTAGGTTACACGATTTGCAATAAGGCATGATTACATAGCAGTAAAATAATAAAGAATATAGGGAAGTGCTATGGCTGACATGAATTAGTGCGCATTTTGATTACATGACACTTCTTGGTAATATGCAATAAAAACATAAGAGATAGAAATGGCAACATACTGAGATGAATGAGTACTAATAATGAAGTTTCTGAGTACAGTAAGCAAAGCACAGAATACCATGGTACAATGATTACACAAGCATAAAATTTTGTACAACTGGCAACACATATTATTGATACGCATACAGGATCTTGCTTACATTACTTATGGCAATGCTTAAATATACATAATATAATACATTCTTAAGATAATTTGCTTATGAAACATACTTATAAGTGTGTCAGTTCATTACTTAATGTTGATGGGAATCCACTTACATATATATACATTGGATCATGTATTTACTACATTCAATTTAAGTGGAAGGCATAAGATTACGATTATAATGATCAAATTAATATATTAGACACGTTAATGTGTTGACAGCATATACTGTAGTTACAAAATTCAGATTAAAATGAAAGCATATGATATCAATTATAATAATTAAGTTAATACTATAAACACATCGAGGATGATTATTACAATCAAGTAAAAGTCACATAAAGTGTAGTATTTAAGGTAATACGTTAAATGCATCTAACGAATAGGATAAGAGTATGATGAAAATAATATGGACATAACAGTAGTAAACAGATATTACTTATCTGGTAGCAGGGTTATGCGCTGGGAGGTATTAGGTGACAAATGAAATGTACCCTGCAGAACTTGATGATCTTGTGAAGCTTAAAGCATGCACCCCTCCGTTGTAGTAGCACTTTTGTCCATTGCCTAAATATCTATCTGAAGGAGGACGCATGTGGTGCGCCTCTGTCAATCTGCATGTAAATAAATGCATAATGGTCTGGCGTTCCGACTAGTCCACATTCACAGAGATCATAGTCTCTAAGTCCAAATCTGTGTAGGTAATCAGGAAACGGGCCGTGCCCAGAGAGGAACGTAGTCAATGAATATGAGTTGGAAAAGACAAGGTCTGTAACTTTTGGGATAAATTTATACGTCCTTCGACCTGTCCGGGAAGTATCCCATCTCTGCTGCCATTCTGCGTAAAGGTCGCCGCGTGTAATCTTTTTGAGATAAGAGGAAGGCAGAGGTAGAGCATGTTCTGGCAGGAAGATACCCGAAGCCGCTTGTTTTGCCTGTTCATCCGCCAGCTCGTTGCCGACTACACCTGTGTGCGCTGGTACCCAGCTAATGATGGGACGATAATTGAGTGGGAGGTTGACTAATGCCCTTTGTATGTTGAGTACGAAGGGGTCTCGGCTGGCTGGTCCTTCTATGGCGGCTATGCTCGACAGTGAGTCACTATAGATATAGACAGTTTCTTGGTGACCATATGAGAGATCGATTGCTTTTTTAATAGCTAACAATTCAGCTTTGTAAACTGTGTTGTTCGGATTGAGTCTACGTTTCCAGCGGTATTTGATTTCTCCATTGATCATTGTGCATAAGCCGCATCCAGTGCCATCCTTTGTTTTGGAACCATCCGTGTAGATGGCTATTGAGTTCTGCCGACAGAGAAGTGTCTGCGTGTATATATTTTACGCGAGGTTATGCTGGGCTGGGTGGCAGGGATAGTCAAAGATCTTGTGCATATACTCCGAGGTATGCAAGTTCCTGTTCCAGAGTTTATAGTCTTTCCCAAGTCGGAGAGTATTGGAGATGGCCACCTCTCGTTCTGCCACCAAGTCTAGTGGTGGTATTCCTGTTAGGACTTGCAGTGCCGCTGTTGAAGTTGTCCTGTATCCTCTGCTTATTTGCAAAAGGTGTGGGCGTTGGAGTGAGTTCAGTAGGCGCCTCTCTTGTACCGTTAGATGTTTTGCCCAAATGCCGGATCCGTATAAAACTATGGCCCGAGTAACGGTGAGATACCAATGTTTTAGCAGTTTCGATGAAATGCCCCAGGTTGGAGCCGCTGTTCTCTGCATGTAATTTTTAAGACTGTCTGTTTTTATTTTTAGATACTGAAGATACGGAAGCCAGGATAACCTTGAGTCAATGATTAAGCCCAAGTATTTGAGTTGTTTAACTATCTTGATGGGGTTGCCATAAAGTTTGATGGATCGATTCCTTTTGAGAGGTCTTTTGGCGCCTATGAGCAAAGCTTGAGATTTTGAGGCAGAGATCGTGATCTTGTGGTCCCTTGCACAGAAGCTAAACTTGTCGAGGTAGAATTGCGCTGTCATTTCTAATTTGGATCTTCCATGGACTATAATCAAGAAGTCGTCCGCGTAGGCCAGTATGTCACAGTCCTGGCAATTGTCATCAAATTCCTTGAAGATTGAGTTGGCAACTATCGACCAAAGTATTGGTCCAAGGCATGAGCCCTGGGGGCATCCTTTCTTTAGGTGATGTCTGACTATACCATCGTTCGCTGTATACTGGAGTGTGCGATCGCTGAGGTAACTATGAATTAGCTCTTGTAGTTCTGCCGGGCAGTTCATCTGAGCCAATGTGGTGCGCAATGCCGAGGTTGTGCGCGATGCCGAGTTTGTGCAATTCTTGGATGTTTTTTTAAGTGAAAATAGATCGATGTGCACATGGGCAAAGCCAATGTGGTGCGCAATGCCGACGTTGTGCGCTATGCCGAGTTTGTGCAATTCTGGAAGGTTTTTTAAGTGAAAATAGATCGATGTGCACATATGCAGAGCCAATGTGGTGTACAAGGCCGACGTTGTGCGCGATGCCTAGTTTGTGCAATTCTGGGATGTTTTTAAGGGAAAATAGATCGATGTGCACATGGGCAGAGCCAATGTAGTGGGCGATGCCGAGTTTGTGCAATTCTGGGATGTTTTTTTAAGTGAAAATAGATCAATGTGCACATGGGCAAAGCCAATGTTGTGCACGATGCCGACGTTGTCATAATAGTCATAATACAAGGAATATCCAATCCTCCTAGTCCCACTGGACCATATGACCGTAAAGAATCGACGCCCTCAAGACCACAAAAGGAAAGAAGAGAGAAAAAGAAGCTAATTAGCTAAAAATAATTGGAGGTTAATTAACGAACTAAAAATAAGGAAGAGACATATAAACTACGAAGCACAGCACGAAACATTCAAAATCCAAAAACAATTAAAAACCCCACGGGCAAAGAGAGTGGCGGAAACTCTCAAGAAACATTCATTCACATGAATTTTCGGAACAGGCACAGGCGGTCTAAAGCCATCGAGGAATTCCCAATTTAAATAACCTGTAGAAGGTCAAACCGAATTCCCCACAATATTACTTTAATAGCATATTATTTATGTAATCATAATTCTATTTAAACTATTAATTTATTTCAAAAATTTACTTTAATAGTCCTACCACTATCTGAATTCAAATGTATTAATTATCTTTAATAATCATAGAAAAGAAGCTCCAAGACTGCCAAAAACCAAAAACCAAACCAAAACCAAAACTGGAAAAACTTAAGATTGCCATGTATCATATTAAAACTTTAGCAATTACTCCATTAAGAACAAAATATAAGAAAAATTTTAAAACTTTAAAATTTCAGAACATTTTAAAATCAAAAACTACAATTTAAAATTTAAGAAAAAATATAAAAATTCGATAAAATTTAAAATTTAAAAATCAAATTCCTGAAACTCAAAACCACCATTAATTTCGATAATTTAAATCTGGTAATCCATCAGGATTCTCAACATCTGCAAGGCCATATCCATGAAACAATCAACCGCATCCCCTCGAAATATCACATGCACAAAACATCCACAATGCATTAAATAAAACAATACACAAAAAAATTTCAAAATTTTCGTAGTAAACCTATAAATACTCATAACTGAGAATATAATACATATAATCAAAAGATAAATATACACAATACTAAACAAATATTCCAAATTCAACTCTATTCGAATTAATCAAATTCATTGCACATTTAGAATATGTTTTTAAGATTTCCAAGTTCCATGACTTATCTCCCAAACATTTCTTTCTCAAATTTTCCAATAAGGAACAATGATTCAAGAAGTGATCTGCGTTACCAACTTGATGGCAATGAGCATACAAGTCTGAATTTTGTAAATTAAATCTCGAGAGGTACGCGGGAAATATTCCATCCGTGCTAAAAATGCCCCATAGAAACCAGTAAAACTTTTTATGGGTACCCATAAGATTTTATTGGTTTTTATTGACTTTTACTGGTTTCTGTTGGTCTCTGTGGGTTTTTCTTACTGGTTTCAAAATGGCCCATACAAAACAGTAAAACTTTCTACTGGTACCTATAGAATTTTTGATGGTCTCTACTGACTTTTACTGGTTTCTATTGATCTCTGTGGGTTTATCTTACTGGTATCACTTGACACCCATACAACCAACATCAATGGCAGAACTTTGTACTGGTTTGTATAGGTTTATATTGACTTTTACTGGTTTTCTTACTGGTATCAATATAATAATAAATCTTCTGTTGGTTTATATGGGTTTATGCTATTTTTTTTATCTGACGTTAATAGACTTCTTGTAAACAATAAAATTAACAGAATGAAAATATGATCTCTTTAAGACCACCAGAGTAACCTGGAAATGCAGGTGGTCGTTTTAGAGAGGGTTTTTACTAAATATGCTTATTTATTTGATTTAAAAATTGTTTTTCAGAAACAATAACAGTAATCATATACATCACACACAACGAGGTCTCTCTAAGGCGACCAGCCGCAAATAAAAATTTATCTTTGAAAGTGGTCGCCTTAGAGAGGCGATGCTCAATACCAATATATACTCACGTTCTCAGAGATACGGTTATCTTTTAGAGGTGGTCGTCTTAGGGAGATTGCATCTACGGAATGAATCTCTCTAAGGCGACCAGCCACACTAGCAGAATTTTCTTTGTGAATGGTCGCCTTACAGGGGGAATATTCAATGCCAAAGTATACTTATGTTTTCAGAAATACTGGTCTCTTTCAGAGGCGGTCGTCTTAGGGAGGTGGTTTTTGCTACGTGTTAGTTCTCTGAATACACACACATAAGCACTTACATTTCTGATATTACAAATAAACACCGGTATCAACCAACATCTCTTTAACGCGAACAAGTTCATTCACAATCGCAAAACTTCTCTCTGTTAACGCTGACTTGAAGAAAAAAATTCCCCCTGAGAGTGGGGGAGGCCCCCACTCTCAGAAGTTTCCCAAACAAGCAATATGGCGCCGCCCTAGTTATTGTTGTGCGATGGTGGTGTTATTTTCTTCGTGGTTGTAGTAATGCAATATATTATTTACTATGCTTTACTGTATTACAAATTTTACTATGTTTTACTGTTTAGAAATTAATAATAAATAATAAAATACCAGCACTGGCTATGAATATACCACTAAAGCCATGCACGTGTAATCGTGTCTAATGTTTGAGAGAACGTTGCTGATAACTGACTAGTTGTGAAATGGAGTTTCTGAGCGTGAAATTGATTTTCCATCTTTACTTTTATCCTGAAAAACAATGTGCTTAAAGACTGAAAAGTGATAATTTCAGACTTGATAATTTGGTTCAGTGTGCAGATGCAGAAATATAGTTTTTGCATTCTACTGAAATTGTATTTTGGAAAATTTATTTTTTTGATTACAGTTTAGAAATACTTTTTTAAAGCTTGTTCATGTAAATGCTTTATCATTTGAATATTATGTACTAATAAATTTGAGCATACCTTACTTAAAAATGATCTTGCATGATTCAATTTTCAATTTTTCGACTAATGTGATGTGGCCGAGCAAAAAGAATACTTTTTTACGTTTTAAAAAATGTACTAATTATATTTCGCAAGCAAAAAAGGTAAGGTTTATTAATGAAATAAACATTGAAATATTTAATGTGTTTATTACTTATTGAATGGGGTACACAAGACATACAAGCTTAAGGAATCTTTTTTCCACTACTAAAATTATGTGAAAATTTAGATGATCATAGTAGCTTACATTGTTTTTTCTTTTTGGTCTATTTTTCTTTACAAGTATGAGACTAGAACCACATTTTTACATTAAATATTTTGTGGTATTTTGTTAAAACACATATAATCATTTTTATGCATACTTTAATTTCCATTATTATTTGTTTGATGAAGAAAATTTCAAATGTGTTTTTCATAAATTGCTTTTGAAATAGAAATAGATTTGTGAATAAGATTTATGTAATATTAAATGTACTAGTTTTGGGAGTATAAAAAGTGAATTTTTTATTTGAAAAAAATTACATTAAGTTGAAACCTCATATAGTGGTTATTTTCTTAAATGACCACCTCTGGTAACGGCACATTTGTCAGGACAATAATTAAATAACAGGACTTAAAAAATCACTCATAGTTTTGTCATTATCTTGAATTGTGGAGTTGATTGTTTTAGGAACGTTTTGCTGTATAATCAATTGACTTCGGTGTAGTAATTTTTACGTGGGTATGAATTTTGCAGAGGTAATTGAAAGTTTTTACGAGACAATTAAAACCAAAGCTTTTCGGATCATGAGTCTTATAAGGGCACTGTTATAGCATTGCTTTAAAGTAGTTAGAGTAATATTTAAACATTATTTTCGGAAGCACTTCCACAGAGAATCCGGTTGCTCTCTGCGGATGAAAACCCACATAAATAAATCTTCTGTACAGCCTTATACAAATGCAGTTAAAATTACTGTCATTACAATTAAGCGAATATAGCTACATTTTTTTACAAAAAGTTATTATTGCTAAAGACTGCACTATATAAATTTCATTTGGCATTGTAATTTCAGAAAATGCTCAGCATGAGGTATTTTTATATTATATAATCTACTGTCAAAAACATTAGCTACCTTTTCAGTACTTTAAATTTTACTCTTTAGAATTTTTATGGTTCAAAATAATATTTCTAAGCATTTTCTAAAGTATTCTTTCTACAATAGAAATCTAAATAACTTACACCTAAAACACTGACTAAATGTATTCCAATAATGCATCGCTTTAATTAAATTTATGTTCCTTTGAGATGATATATGAAAAACCTTGTGTAATAATAAATTATTAATATATATACGTAAATGGTATTTTTATATATTTTTTCGGGTAAAGTGCATAATCGCCTACTTATTTATTTGGTACTTTTTACTAAAGTAAAAAGAATTGGATTTTTGTCAATTTTCTTTTGACTTTTTAAGTGAAAATAGGTCGATGTGTACCTGGATAAAGTCAAAGGAGTGCGCAATGACATTTTTGTGCAATTCTGGGATGTTTTTTTAAGTGAAAATACATCGATGTGTACATGGATACCGAGTATGTGCAATTCTTAAAAACACACCAAGCAGTAGGCGATTCTACACTTTCCCCATTTTTCTATAGGAATTTAGTTTCATTAAATTAGTTATTTAGTATAATTATTTGTATATGAGTATATTCATACTTATTCACAGTACGAAAATTTCGTACTTTACAGTACGAAAGTTGATCTTTTTTACATCAAGAACTACATATAGTATAAATACCCATTATATTATAGATTTTATTTATATAAAATCTGTGGAAGATTATATAGCACTAAAAGTGAGATACGGAATAAAACTTTATACGCTATGAGATATTTCCTTGATTCCCGAACTGTGCGTTGAGAATTGGTATTTGTTGAGACTTGTAAAATTTTAAAATTCGTTTCATTACAATATAATTTATTGTATTTTGGGTATTATTAAGTTTATTATATGTTATCTTCATGTTTCATTTATCTTTTGAGAGATACAGGTAACATTCAAAGTATTGTAATAAGGGGTCGACACAGTGTTTGTATATTATTATGGTTAATCTTTGGATTATGGTAACTTGGCGAAAATTTGGCGACCAACCCTGCTACAGCAACCTGCTAGTTTTGTTTTGGACGCCATTTTGTTTTCACGAAGTAAAGGCTTTTTTTTTTTTTTTTTTAACTCAACATTTTTTCCAACAATCTGCTAGCCAAATTACTCTTATACTAGAACTTTTATGGAACAAAAATGCTTAATCATTACGAAGATTAGGTGCGAAATTCGGAGACAGCGCAGAATCGCAAACTGCTTGCTGTGTTTTTAAGAATTGCACATACACGGTATCATCCATGTACACGTCGACCTATTTTCACTTAAAAAAAATCCCAGAATTGCACAAAAATGGCATTGCGCACACTCTTGACTTTATCCATGTACACTGCTAAAGTCCTAGCTAGTAACCTTTATCGCCTTACCAAAATGTCGCCAAACTACCTGTTACCATATTCCAAAGATTAGCCATTATTATTTCTTCACTACATTATATTCTAGGATTCATCCTTTCTTCCACGCAAAACATCTATGTGTATGCGTGTCATAATAAACTGTAGGGTGTTACTATCAGTGGTAAGCGAGCCTTAAGGGGATAGCAAGTATGCTAAATTTGAACTCTATGTTAAGTTTCTAATTTGCAAGTCCTGTATTCTTTTTGCTTGCTTGTTAATAATGTTTCTTTTCCTGAAAATTTGGGTTTCTTCTAATTTGTTTTTTAATTTGGTTTAGTGCATTGTAGGTAACTTAAAATTTAAGCAGATGCTAGAAAGTATCATCCTTTGGCAATACATTTCTCATTAGGTATCAAATTGTTAAACAAGCTGATGTGATTAAATACAATTGTTTAATTTCCCAATTAAAGAACTGAAATACAAATATATGCAGTGAGATACTATATGTATATATTTATAATGAAATCAATAATATATATACAGTCAAAGTAATGATTCGCAACCATCAGATGAAATGATATGTATATACAGTCAAAAGTCTTTAATGCGGACTCGTCGGGACTTCGGCGATTCCGGATTATCGATTTTTCCGGATTATAGATCATCAGTTTAAATCTGGTAAAATGGCATGCAGAAATTATAAAATTAAAAATATGAAACCGTAATTTATAAAATAATGAGCAATTATGATTGTGTGGTGTCTCTCTTCATGAGTCATAAATTCAAAGATCATTTCGTTTCAGGAGTCAAGGTTGGGAGAGCATTAGAATTTCAAATCAAAATTTCAAGAGTTCACGGAACATAGAAATAACATTTATTAACGATAAACTTATATTACTTCCGCTTATAGCGGCCATGAAACATAATCAAGCATCAAATATATATGACATGCGTCATTCTTCATGTTCAAGCGTCAAGTGATATATTTTTCATCGGCGCGCATCAAGAGCGCCACCTATCTACCAAAAAGACGGAACATACTCCGCCCCGATGAACATTGGTTCATTACAACATTATTATAAAAATCTTCAATTTTAGATTCAAACAAGTTTTCCAAAGTTCAACAGTATATCATATAAAATAAAAATGCATAATGACAAATTTAAATTGAATAACAACATTAAATTTAGCACAAAATTTTACAAATAAAACATACTTACAATCTCTAGAAGGAAAACAATATAATGAAACTGCTAAATTACCATAATCCACAATTGTGGTCCATTCTCTGAATCTGAAACATAATTGAATTAATAAAAATATTAAAGACACAAATTGTGAATATACAATTATTTTTTTTTTTTTTTAGAGTCTTATTCACTCAATGGTAAGCGGGAAAGTTTATGTATAGGACGCTTCATTTCGCCCAATAAAGTTTTTAGTTTCACAACACGAACTTTTCCATCAGCACCAGGATATAGTTCAATTACTCGTCCAAGTCGCCACTTTAATGAAGGCAAATTTTCGTCCTTTATCAAGACTAAGTCATTGAGGGCTAAATTTGGTTTATCCCTCAACCATTTGGTACGCCCTTGTAATTGTGAAAGATAATCTCTAGACCAACGTTTCCAAAAGCTCTGGAAAATTTGCTGTGTCAATTTCCATCTTTCAGCAGGGGTTAGCTTATTATTTGTAAGATCAGGTTCAGGAATTGCTGTTAATGTAGTCCCAATTAGGAAATGTCCAGGTGTTAAAGGATTAAAATCTTCAGGGTCAGATGAGATGGAAACTATTGGCCTGGAATTCAAACACGCCTCGATTTGTGTAATTAAGGTGTGAAATTCTTCGTATGTCAGAACCTGGGTTCCAATAGTCCGCTTTAAGTGAATCTTCATTTGTTTCACTCCAGCCTCCCAAAGGCCTCCAAAGTGAGGGACAGCAGGAGGATTCAAGATCCATTGAATATTTTCACCGCTCAGGTAGTTTTGAAATGCTTCTTCAGAGGAAAGTATAGCTTTGTATCTTCTTAATTCTCGATCAGCCCCAACAAAGTTGGTTCCTCTATCTGAAAAGATTTTCTTGGGTTTTCCTCTGCGTGACACAAATCTTTTAAGAGATGCTAGGAATGCTTCAGTTGTTAGATCACTGACTACTTCTAGGTGAATGGCCTTTGTGGTGAAGCATATGTAAAGGCAAACGTAACATTTATATCTCATTCCTCCTCTTCCTTTCCTAGCTTTAATTAAAAAGGGGCCTGCAAAATCTAGTCCTGTATTCGAGAATGTTCTATCCGGCAATACGCGAGAAGCAGGTAGGTCGCCCATTATCTGACTGGATGTGCTTGTTCGATTTTTAAAACATTTTATACATTTCCAAATTATTTTTCTTACAATTTCTCGGCCATTAACGATCCAATATTTCTGTCGCAGAGCAGATAATGTTAATGTGGCTCCTCCGTGAAGGTTCACTTCGTGAAAGTGTTTGACTATCAATTCAGTAACTTGGTGACTTTTGGGAAGAATGATTGGATACTTTGTGTTTTCTGAAAGATTCGAGTTACAGAGTCTACCACCGACTCTAAGGATTTCTTCTCTATCAAGGAAAGGATTTAATTTCAGGATTTTACTGCTAAGATTCAATTTCTTCCCTGCTTTCAAAAGTCTAATTTCTTCTCTAAATTCTGAATTTTGCATGATTTTAAAAATCAAATTGCTTGCCTTATCCAATTCTTGAACTGTTAAAAAACCCTTGAGTTTTAAAGATGTAGGTTTAATATTGTGGCAGAATCTTAAACACCATGCAGTTACGCGTTTCAATTTCTTCCAGGATGAAAACCTGGATGTCAATTCAAATTCAGCCTCTTGGCTAATAACAGAACATACAGTAGTTTGACGCTGTTCTACCTGTACCTCTTCCACCATAGGCTCGATCAAAGGATCAAAAAATGATGAAGGTAAAATTTTCTCTTTTAACCACACTGGTCCATTGAACCAAAGTTTATTTTCCACTAGATCAGAAGCTCTTAATCCACGTGAAACTATGTCAGCCGGATTGTCATTTCCCTTACAGTATTTCCATTGCGAAGGTGATACAACATCTTGTATTTCACGTACACGATTAGCAACAAAGGGTTTCCATTTATCAGCGGTACCCCTGATCCAGTGAAGAACAATTTTAGAGTCACTAAAACAAAATACATTATCTTCTTGGATATTAAATAATTTCCTTAAATATTTAACTATTCTTGCGGCAATAATGGCTCCCATAAGTTCTAACGAGGCAAGGTTAATTTTTTAAGTGAGGATACACGGCTCTTTGAAAGAACAAAAGACGTACAGCAAGAATCAGGATCACGAAAATATGCAACAGCTCCATATCCCTTGAGGCTGGCGTCACAAAAGACAAAAAGCTCTATTTTATCGAAATTTACACATTCATCATTTAATATGTATTTTCTAGGGATACACAAGTTGAGAATAACTTCAATTTCAAAGTACCAAGTTTTAAATTTTTCACTCAAATAGCTGGGCAAAATTGTGTCCCAATCAATACCCAATTCCCATAACTCTTGTAATAAGAATTTTATTCTGATAACAAAGGGTGCAATGAATCCAACTGGGTCATAAATTTTTGCCACAATCTGTAATACCTTTCGCTTTGTAACGTGTTTCCAGTCAACTGGTTGTAAAAGTTCTTGTACATCTAATTTCAATGTGTCCTCATCCAAATCCCAAATTATTCCCAGCACCTTTAATGTTTTCTTATCCAAATTATCTTCCTTATTAATTAAACCAATATCTTGCCAATGATTTTTTAAAGATACGGAATTTGGTTCAAATTTTTTTAAGTTCATACCAGCGTCTTCAAGAATTTTAACTGCATCAGTTGATAATAAGAAAACTTCTTCAACGGAGTCTGCTCCATGGATAAGGTCATCAACATATAGGGACTTATTTAACATGTCAACAGCTTTGCTATATTTCTTTTCATAACCCTTAATATGATGTTTGATAGTGGCGGACAAAATAAACGGACTTGTTGTCATTCCAAACGGCACTCGGCACATTCGGAAAACCTTAAAGCCTAAACTATTGTCACTATTGTCGTAAGAATGATCAAACCACAGGAACCTTAAAAAATTTCTATCTTCACTATCAATTTGAATTTGGTGAAAAGCCTTCTCTATGTCTGCACAAAATGCAACTTTATGTACGCGAAATTTTAAAATTATATCCAACAAGTTAGGATTTAAATTAGGGCCTGATATCAAACATTCATTTAACGATTTAGCTCCTTCAGACTTAGAAGAGGCATCATAAACTATTCTTATTCTTGTTGTTACTTTTCCTTCACGTATAAAGGGCCTATGAGGCATATAATAACAGTTAGGTTCATTTTCAACAAACTTACATTGTTCAACAATCCCCCTTTCAACTTGTTCTCTAATTATATTATCATATTCATTATATAGGAAATCATTTCCCTTTAATTTATGCTTAAGTCCTAGAAATCGTTGTTTAGCAACGAAAAAATTATCAGCGAGTTGTGATTTATTGTCCTTCCAAAAGAGTTTTGTTTCGTATCTGCCGTTATTAAATTTTAAACTGTCGTTAAAATGCTTAATAGTATCCAAATCACTTTCCGAAAATGTTTTGTTTTCATTTTCAATTCCTATCGAATCCAATTTCCAAAATGACTGCAAATCAAATGTGTTTCCTTCAACGGCAGATAAAAACAACGCATTAATTCGAGTATTATTATTTTTTACTTTACCCATCACTGTGTATCCAAATATGGTCGGTGCTATAAACAAACCATCATTTATCATTGAATTACTTCCTGTTTGTATATACCAGAAATGCTCCGCGCCAAGCAGAATATTTATGTTCTCATTAACGGGACTTGTATCCGAAAGTTCCAAGCCCTTTTTAGTCATAAATTCTTTAATGTTTTGACATGTTGATGGCGCCTGGAATTCTATTGATGATATTAATTCTATCCCTATAGCTTCTACAACAAGGCAGCGATCATCGTCTTTATTTTTTATTTTTAGACTATATACATCAAATTCTTGCGAGTTACCGCGCTGATTTCCAAACGAATAAATTGTTAGAAATTCTTTTCTAATGACTTGCAGTTCCAAATCGCGCGCTAACTTGTGGGTGATGAAGTTTCGTTCACTACCTGAATCAATTAATAATCTTACGATTCTCGATTTATTTTTGCTTTGAGCAATAACAGAACATGTCTGTAAAAGCACACTATTTTCAGGTTTTAGAGTGTTACAGTGGGAAGTAGATACTAAAGTTTTATTTTGCGTATCTGCGGAGTTAACATCTTCCATTTCTTTCGATTTCAAACGGCAGAAAAGTTTATTATGATTTTTGTCGTTACAATTTTCGCATGGTTGTATATTTGACCAACAAAACGACCGCAAATGTGATCTCAGAAAGCATCTGTAACAGCGACCTTCATGTTTCAATTTCTTTCGTTTTTGTTCGTCGGAAAATTTCAAACATACGGCAGATGTATGTTCGTTTGATTTGCAGAATATGCAAAACATTTTTACAGATGTGTTAAAAGCAGAAGCTTGTGATTTGACTTTATAATTTTTTAACCCTTGTTTAGGATTAACCCCTGTGTATTTATTACCTTTTGAGCTATTAATCAAAATACTTGCTTCTCGGCATTCAGTTTCTATTTTAATGAACTCTATTAATTCACTTACTTCTATATTTTGGTTAGATGTTCTTTTTCTATGGAATTCAAGAGCTAAATCTTCAGGTAACAATTTAAGAATTATTGGATTCAATAACTGTCCGTATGAACCGCTAGTAACATCTAAACTACTTAAATTTCTAACGCAGATTTGTAACTGATCATAGAGCTTTCTTAACCCAAAAACATTTGAAGAACTTTTAACTGGTTCTAACTGTAACAACATCTGCATGAATTTTGATATAATAACATCTTTACGACCAAACCTCTCTTCTAAACTTTTAATGCATAGATCATAATTTTCTTCAGATAAAGCATAACCAGAAACACAATTATATGCTGAACCAGATAATAAACTTTTCAAATATGTAAAGTTATCTATTTTAGATAAACTTGGATTAGAATGAATAGCATTATCATACGAATTAAAGAATTCGAGCCATTTACTGGGATCACCAGCAAATTTTTCAATATTTAATTTAGGTAACTTTACTGAAGCACTACTTTTAACAACATTATTACCATTCAGAGTACTACTAATACCATTACTAGATGCAATTATACTTCTTTCAACAACTTCATTACTGTTAATTTTCTTTACTTTACTAACAATCTTAGCTTTAAACGTTATAATTTTTTCATCATATTCTTCACATACAAGTAGTTCGTTATCATATTCTTTTTCATCAATTATGAGAGCATCGATCTTTGAGTCAAGAGTTTTAAGTTTCTCATGGTATTCAATTAACAATTCATATGATGAATTTAAATCTTCTAGATGTTCTTTACTTAATGCTTCCGATAATAATTTCTCAAGTTTATTTAGAAGTGTAGTAACTTTACTACGTACAATAGCACGTTTCTTTTTCTCTTTTGCTAAATCATCCATCATGTTTCGTTTTCAAAGATCGATACCAAGAACAAATAAATCAAATTTCTTACCTTTCAAAAGGTAATTCCCCTTGTCGCGGGTTTCAGACACCAGAAAAAAATGTGTGGTGTCTCTCTTCATGAGTCATAAATTCAAAGATCATTTCGTTTCAGGAGTCAAGGTTGGGAGAGCATTAGAATTTCAAATCAAAATTTCAAGAGTTCACGGAACATAGAAATAACATTTATTAACGATAAACTTATATTACTTCCGCTTATAGCGGCCATGAAACATAATCAAGCATCAAATATATATGACATGCGTCATTCTTCATGTTCAAGCGTCAAGTGATATATTTTTCATCGGCGCGCATCAAGAGCGCCACCTATCTACCAAAAAGACGGAACAATGATCTAAAGGGTATCAAAATTTACAAAAAAAAGAAGCTTAATATTTATTTGTTTACTTTATTAAACATTTCTTTCAACGTGCGCATGCGTAAAGCATACCTTACGCATAGCCGAAATTAGAAAATTGCAACCACAAAACTATTTGATTTGTATTCGTGATAATTATAATGACGAGGAATTCGATTTAAATCATATCAAAGACGGAGTACATCGAGATTAAATACTACATTTAGTAAGGAATTATAAGCCGAATAAAATAAAAACATCTGCCCTGAAGATAACGATAGTGCTGACAGATCAACTTCCAGTTCATTGCGCGCCGTGACGTACCCCTCCCCCCTCCAGTGCAGAGCAGCGTGAAATTGATAAACAGATTTCGGAACGGTTAGATAAACAAAGGATATGCCTTTATCCATTTTTTGTAGCAATTCGTTTTTCTTTTGATGGACATCGAAACATACTTTCGTTTTCTAGATCCTTTGGGAGCTCCAGCATCGGAAATTCTATTTGACATAATCGAAAGTTCAAGCTTACTTTTATAAAGTTGCTCTTACAGTCTGCAAAAAATAATAAGCCGGATCCAATTCGAAGATTAAGGAACAACGCAATCATCAACATTAACTGAATTAGATAATTTTAGCTTATACCGTCCGTTATACATTAAACGCGCACGCAAAAACGTATTTTGCGCTTGCGCAGACGTAAAGGTCTTGCGCGCACGCGTAAAACGCCTATGCGCATGCGTCAATGAGGCGCATGCGCGGAAAGATTTTAGCTTTGAGGTCCGGATTATAGATCATTCCGGATTATGGGTGTCCGAATTAACGACTTTTGACTGTATATATATATATATATGTAATAGATTCTGTAGTCGAATACAAGCAGCTGAATCCGTAATGAACAGCAAGAATTTTGACGGCTTAGAGATGTTGAAACTCCAATCCACAATGAATAAGAAATTTGGCAGTCGAGGTAGATTTAATTCAACTTTTCTGTCAGCAAATATGTTGCAACCACAAAAAAGTTGGCACATTATTTATGCCTATTCCAAAAATTAACATTTTTGATAAATGTGTAGTAAGAAACAAGGAGCAGACAGACTGCAATCCAGCTAGGCCAAAGCGTAAAAAGCAAATACGTTATGTTAAGGGTGAAATCTTAATTCAGACCGAGTTAATTTTGGTTCTCGATGCATTTTTACTCGTATTTGATAGTTAATACTGCTATAAAATTACTATTGGCTGTTTGAGTTTTAGTTCCTTTTACAACATCAAATTATGTAAGAGTCATATGACATGAATTAATCTCGAAGTGATGCAGTGCAGAAAGATTACTGTTTTTAGAATAGAGAAGGAAAATTAATTTTATGCTGCTAATTTAATCTTTTGCTTAATCCTTATTTTTCTTACGTATATATATATATGTACATATATCATTCGATGGTTGTGAATCATGACTTTGGTTATTATTTTTCTCTTCATTTTATTTTCAAAATTATATAATGGTAGTTTAAAATTTTGTAAAGAGAATTTATACAAATATTTTGTAATATGTTTATAGATATTGACGTGCATTAAGGACAGGGGCTCGTAGGCTTCTAGATATTTAAAAATTTTTATTTGCATTGAATTTTATTTAAAATTACTTTACATGCTTTCTCAGCCATTTAGTTCTGTACATTTCAGTGCTAATTATGTACTTCTGCTGGTTTATGTTTTTATGGAAATTTGATTTACAGTTCTATTTTTGTGTATTGTCTTTTATAGGGATTCTATATATGAATACCCGTGGAAATTTGGCCAATGGATATGCATATAAAGTTATGATTTTTGGCTATGGGTTTTTACTGGGATTTTGTTTATAGTCCCTACAGTTCTACAGGTTTCTACAGAGATTTGGCCTACTCGTATCCGTACAATTGTACAGGTTTCTGTTTACAGGTACCCGTACAGCCATGCAGGTTTCTTTCTTTGGGTTTTTACGGGTATTTGGCCTATGGGTACCCGTACAACCGTACGGGTTTCTTTTTATGGGTTTTTACGGGTATTTGGCCTACAGGTACCCGTACAACCGTACAGGTTTCTTTTTATGGGTTTTTACGGGTATTTGGCCTACGGGTACCCGTACAACCGTACGGGTTTCTTTCTATGGGTTTTTACGGGGATTTGGTCTACGGGTACCCGCAGAGCTGTACGGGTACCCGTAGGCCGATTCCCCGTAAAAATATTTAATGGGTTTCTACGGGGCATTTTTAGCAGGGATGCCCAGTTAAAAACTGGTTTAAATCAATATTACTAATTGGTCGCATACCATTTTGAATTTTAATAGACTTCAAAAGACCCACACACCTCTCTGATTCATTCCATCTAGTATTCCAAATATCATCATAAAAATTTTTCATGTTTCTAATTGCATAACTTATCAAACCAGAAATTTCTATATATTCACAATCATCATTAGTGGTCGCCTCTTTAGCCAGCACGTCCGCCCTTTCATTTCCAACAAAGCCAACATGGGCTTTTATCCAGTGTAAATGAATGCACATATTCTGCATCAAAAATTTCAATAGACATTTAATATCAAATATTAATAAATTAGTAGGACGGGCCGAGGTCAAGGATTGAAGCAAAGACATACAATCAGTATATATATGAATAGAATTAACACAAGTCAAATTTTTCTTAACCCATTGAAGGGCTTTTAGTAAAGCACAGCATTCCGATTGAAATACAGAATTATAATTATTAAGCTTATATTTTTTATTTTCAATTTCAGTTCCATAATGATAAATCACAAATGCTGCACCCAATTTATCATCTTGCCTGGACCCGTCAGTATAAATATCCAATTCTCCAATTATTGGGAGTTATCATTCAAATTCAAAAACACATAAATCAGAAGGATGTACCAAAATATTATTAATTCTTTCAAACATATGCCTTGTAATCAAAATATCTTTATACAATTTAAAATCAAGTCTACCAGTTCTGAACAAAAATTTTTCAAAATATAATTTATGTAAAATTGAAAGAGGCGGCGTGCCGGCTAGAACGCAGAGCATCTCAGTTGAGACAGTACGGAAACATCTTGTAATCATTAAGCACCAGCTCCTCTGTATCGCATCGAGTTTGTTCCTCAACCTGACCAAATCCCCGGCTCTGGATCCCCAGGCACCAATTCCATAGAAAACTCTAGGGATAATTACATTATTCAAAATATCTTTAAGAATGCATGATTTGTTACAAAGTGTCTCACTAGAAAAAGATCTCCTGTAAAGCATTAACATATCATCTGAGAGCCGATGAATTGTTTTAAAATGATCTGCGAAGGTCAACTTGCAATCAATTTTGACTCCCAAATATTTAATAACATCAACGAACTTTATTCTTTTTCCTTGATATCTAAATCGTGGAGCTCTCACTTTGATCCCAGCCCGCGGGAAAATGATTGCAAAAGTTTTTTCTAAGTTCAATTCAAGACCCTCACCGATTCTCCAGTTTTCCGGTTTTAACATAACATTCTCAAATGATTTCTCGAGTTTTCCCAATGATGTACCATACATCAGAACAGCAAGATCATCTGCATATGCAATAAAGTTAACATCACTGGGGAATTCCAAAATAAGAAATTTGTTTAATATGATATTCCAGAGCAGGGGAGCACTGAGGGAGCCCTGCGGACAACCAATGAAAATCTCTAGTTCTATCTCTGCAGTTTCATCCTTAAAAGCATTAAACAAGATTTTGCGATTGTTAAAATAACTCCTATAACATTGAATCAAATTCCTTGGCAATTTAAGGTTAATCATGGTTTGTAAAATAGAGTTCCAGCACACTGAATCGAATGCAGACGAAACATCCAAGGACAGCAGCACTACGTGATGCGAACTCTTATAGCTTCTAATAAAGTCAATAGTATCATATAATTCATCATCTGTAGAACAGCCAGCTGTGAAACCATACTATCGCCGACTGAGTATCATTCTACTATTCAGGTAAAACTTCAATCTATCAACCAAGATTCTTTCATACACTTTTCCAAAAACACTCAAAAGTACAATTGGTCTATATCTGTCATTCTGCTTTGGAATTAAAACAACTCGACAGATTTTCCAATTTCTTGGAAACACATAAAATTTAAAACAGTAATTAAAAAGCAATATAAAAATATCCACATATGTAAAAATTAAAATCTGAACAAATATAGGATTAAAACAGTCCGGGCCCGGAGCGCTTCGACGCCTCATTTGTTCAACTGCACTTCTGATCTCTGCCTCTGTAATTACAGCGTCATCCAATGGACAATCAGAAAGTCTATCCTCATCTAATGAAATAGCCCACCAGCGGCCGAGCGGTAAAGTCGCTGAACACTGGTAGTTCGGTCCGAGGTTCGAACCCCGCGAACGGGCTGGCTGCATGGGCGTTTTCGTGGTTTTCCCCATGTGTAACGTGTATACGAGCCAGTTTCCTTTAGAAAGTCCTCCACGAAAGGCATCCCTCCCCTTAGGCAGATAGCCCTAGTGTGCTTTGCCGTATTCTCAATACACACACACAATACACACACATCTAATGAAATGTCCTCAGGTGCTGCCAATTTGAGTGATTGCAAAAGCTTTTGTCTATTGAGTTCAATCAAATTGTCAACGTGCTGAGGATTATACAGAGCAACAGCACGTCTCACTTTTTTAGAGGCAATTCGATAAAAACCATCATAATAATAAAGATTATTAAGAAAAAATTTCTTCTTAGTTTCAAATTTTGTCTTCCGAATTAGACGTTTATAAGTTGCCAATTCTTTTTTATATGCAATTTTCCTTTCATTACGTATATTGTCCGCTAAATTCAAAATTTGCGAACTTTTCCTCAAAGCACGTATCCGGCGTCGCATACAAGTAAGTTGTGGAGTCCACCACGAAATCTGCCTACTTCCCTTTTGTTTTGTTTGTAACTTCTTTTTAACATCGATAGACAGATCCTCAAAATTTTTTCAATCAGAGTCCTCACACTTCAATAAATCTAATTTAAATTTCTGCATTATCGGAGCAATTTTATAACAATATCTTGTAATCCGGTGGACATCTCTTGTTAAAACAATCTTAGGAGCACAATGAATATTTTCATCATAATTCAACTGCAAATAACGATGATCACTAAGACTCTCATCCATCAGAACTTGCAGAGCTCCAGAATTGATAGACAAACCTGGTGAGGTCATAACAAGATCAGTCCATCCCTCACCGATGGTAGATTTGAAAGTTGCAGGAAAACTCAAATCATTTAGTAAAATTATATTATTAGAGACGATAAAGTCAAATACCAATCGCCCTCTTGCATCAATATCTCCTGCGCCCCAGCTTGGATGTTTAGAGTTAAAATCACCGGTAACAATGAATTTATTATAATTTTTCATCACAGATTCCAGTTAAGAGAGATATTCCTCTATGTGCTCTGCCGCAGAGAAGTAAACTGTAATGATGCCCAGTCTGCCCGAAGACAAATAAATAGAAATAGCTGTAATAATATCAGTTTCATAGTCTCATGTGAAATCAACATCTGGTTTAGTTACTATAATTCCCGTTCTTCCTCCACTATTATATGCGGATCTCCATTCAGAATTTTGAAAAGCCAATTCATTCTGTACCGCATAGGGCTCCTGCATACAAATTATTTCAGGAGAGGAACCAATAATCTCTTTAAGTACCTGGAGCTGGGCTTGGGCGAGTGCGCAATGATTTAAGTTTATACTCAAAATTTTCATACCAGACTCTTTCATGATTAATCTCCAAAGAACAAATATATTATAAAAATTCAATAAAATTACAATAAAATTTTACAATAAAATTGAATAAAATTCAATAAAATAGAAAAAAAGAAAAACTTGGAACCCAACCACAAATAATTAAAAAAGTCTAAAACTCACAATCAGTATCTAGATGATCCTTCAGGAAATTTAACTCACTCAAGTAACATGGACAATTTTTATCCATGGCATTATGTTTCATATCAAAGTTAGTCTGAAATTTTTCATTAGAATAAGTACAATTAATGCAATTAAATTCTTTACTACTGCATTCTTTACTCAAGTGAGCCCCCGTACATTTGGAACAGCAAATTTCAGCTTGACAATTCTTTTTGGAATGACTAAACGAAAAACATCTTGTGCATTTTCTAGGTCTAAGAAACAGTTTTAGGTCATAATTTCTCCAACCTCGGTTAATACCTCTTGACAGTAATTGATCTTTCTGGCAAGAAGCGCTCACTAAGAATACTCTATGACTATGATTCCGATTTCTTGTTGGAAAATTGAAAAGAGGTCTAACGCAGTCTCCGGAACACAAACAATTTCTCTTTAAAAGAATTCCCGATTCCTCATTTGTAAAACTATTATCAACATCGTATACAATCACACGAGGCCTTATAAAGCGTTTCCTCCTAATAATCAAATTCTTTTGTAGGCCTTCATCATCAGCAATTGCTCTTTCCAGCCTCTTAACTTCCTCCCTATCTCCCAATTTCAATCTCAATTCACCTCTTTCTCCAAATGAAGACTTTTTAATATTAATCCCAATCTCTTCCTGTTTAAACTTATCGCAAATTTCATCATATGCGTTAATATCTGGAACCGCAGGTTTAATTACTATCTCATCCAATCCTTTAGCCGTGACCTTAGCATATGTAGGAGATCCATCTCCGTGCAGTTTTTCAAATTCGGAGGTCATTTCACTTCTCATTTTCATAATCTTTTCTCTCAAAGCAATTACTTCATTAGAATTTTCACATCTACCACACCCGGTAACTTGAGAGTTTTTCCTATCTCCAAGAACTCCAGCACAAGTCAAAATCATATTTAGTCCATATGTCAATTTTTCAGTTAAAGTACATCCAATTTTACGCTGTGCTTTGATTTTATCGACAACTCCATGTAAACTATTAACGATTTGCACAATGTCCCTTTCTTCATCTTCAGTTGTATTAACCTCATCTTCTATTTTATCATCTGCATTAGGCATAATGAAATTATATTAAGTGGCCGGGCTCCAAATATAATGTATTAAAAACACATAAATACAGTTAAAAACATTCAATTGCAATCTTTTATCAAAAGTATCAAAATTCCGCACACTCTGTAGTACATACAGACAGTTTAAAAAGAAAATAATAATATACAAATTTATAACACTACAAGAATTTACAAAATTCTAAATACGCAGAATACTAATTTGCACTAATTTCAAATCCAACTATATTTAAAGCTTAATAAAATCAAATAAAAAATATATGTTCACACAATGCACGCTATACAATCGTGCTATGATAAATTTAAAAATCTCTAAAAATCAATAAAATACCACAACATTCAAAATTTCCTATTTAAATACATCAATATTACATAAAAGTAGCACAATAAGCAAATAAACAAAATACCACAATAAAATTCCATAAACTACTTTCGAAACAGTCCAAAAAACATTCAAAATGCCTAAAATTGACTTCTACACAAAAAATAGAAAAATCGACCAACGGGCCGAAAGTTTCAAACGCTGGTGCACCATTTTATCAATTAGTTACTCCTAGAAAAACATAAAAAAAACAGTTTCAAAAGATTTTTCCACTTCGTAATAAGACTTGACCGGAAGGTGCAAAATACAAGGCTTTCAATTGTCAACAATCGGCATCCATTAAAATATAACACCACTCTAAGTTTTAAAACACGTATTTCTTTAAAACCAATAGAGCTAGAGCCGTCCTTTTTCATATATAGTTAGAGTAAGTAACAAGGTTTCTAAATATACAATCAGAAGTTATTTACACATAATATGTAAAAAGATATAAAGGATAGAAAACTTTTCATATGCAGATGAGCTGGTTGACCAACGCTGAATTTAAAAATCTTCATATCTTCAAAAATATCCAGCATCCAGTAAAGTGTAGCACCTTTTCGCAAACAGGAGCAACTAAGCAATCATTTAAAAGTGGTTTCACAAAGCAAAATTAAATATGCACGGAATTATAAACATTTCAAAAACCACACACCAACACACCACATTGTGAACACACACATTGTCATGCCGACGTTGTGCGCGATGCCGAGTTTGTGCAATTCTGGGATTTTTTTTAAGTGAAAATAGATCGATGTGCACATGGGCAAAGCCAATGTAGTGCGCGATGCCGAGTTTGTGCAATTCTGGGATGTTTTTTTAAGTGAAAATAGATCGATGTGTGATAGTATTTGTTTATAAAGCATAATTTTAAGTTTTAATATTTTGGCAACATTGAAATTAAATTGTAAAAAGAATGAGTTAAAAATGTATCTGGAAGAGAGTTTTTTTATTATTATGGTTTGGTAGAATGTGGTAAGATTTCTTATGTCTGATTTTCTTTAATAAAGTTTTCTTTTTGTATATTGCCATAATGTATTTTTATTAGAAGTGGATGATTCTTTTGAGAATGTTATATATATGCCAATCTTAAATAACCAACATTTGGTAGCAGAGCGGGGTTGCCCCCTCTGTTAATAAACTTTCAGATAGAACATCGATGTTGTTTAGGCTTAACAAAATAGCCAATTTCTCTAAGAGATAAATTAGACTTGTATTATAATTAGTGAATATAAATTAGAAAATATGGTATATAATATGATAAATTTGAGTCATATAGAAAAATTAAGTGACGATAATTATCTTATTTGGGCCAACAGAGTTGAAAGTGAATTAAGAAGTTTTAAGATATGGAGAAGTGTGATAGAAGCTGATGAACCACCAAAACCATATAAAAAGGATGATGTTAATTTCGAAAATGAAATAAAAACTTGGGAAATATGGGATGATAATAACGCGATAGCAAGAAATATAATGAATCAAACTATGACAGCTCCACAAGCGTTAAAATATGCGAATGAAAAGAACGCAAAGAAGTTATGGGAGAAAATCAAAAATGAAATGGCGGCAAGAACAGAAGATATTCAAATCAAATGCAGAATAGAATTAGCTCAACTGAAAATGAGTCAAAATGAATCAGTAGATGATTATATGAATAGAGCTGTTATTCTGAAAAGTAAAAGTATTCAAGTTGGAGATGAAATAAGAGATAAAGAATTAATTTACTTCATACTAGAAGGACTTAAAAAGGAATTTGAATTTGATGTTAAAATTATTAAAAGCAATAAAGAGAAAGATCTAGCTTCAATTAGACAAGCTTTAAAAGAAACAGAAGGAAAAAATAAACAAAGAGGAAAAGAAATAGAAGTAAAATCTCAGGCAAAAGAAAACTGGATAAAATCGAAATATGAAAGAAGATGCTTTAATTGTGAAAAATTAGGACATTTAATAAAAGAATGTCGAAACAATAATAATAGTATAAAGTGCTTTTGCTGTGGAAAATTCGGCCACAAATCAACTGAATGTAAAATGAAAACTAAACAAGAACACCAACAGCAGAGAAATGTAACAAATAAAACTTATAGAATGTCAAGCAAGGAAAGAGAATATGAATCAGCTACATGCTTATTTGAAGTATCTAAGAAAATAAAAAGCTCATATCTTAATCAAGATAGAAATGATGGAAAGAATAAAATAAATAAACAAGAGAATAGAAAAATTAAATGGATTATTGATTCAGGAGCCACATCTCACATGGCAACTAATAAAGAAATATTTACTAATTTTAAAGATGAAGAACGACAAATAATGACGGCTGAAAAAGGGGCCATGATCACATCAGTTGGTATTGGTAACATTAAAATGCAAACTGATAGAAATAAGAACATCTTGAGAGTAGAAAATGTTCTGCAAGTACCGAATTTAAGTGAAAATCTGCTGTCAGTATCAAAAATTGTAGATCATGATTTAAAAGTAATTTTTATCAAAAATAAAGCAGAAGTGATCAATAAACAGGGAAACATTCTATATATAGCTAACAGAAATGGAAATAAATTTGAAGTTGAAGGAAATATTGTTGAAGAAGCTAAAATTAGTTATGTTAATGATGTACTATGGCATCAGAGACTAGGTCATATAAATTATCAAAGGCTCATAGAAATGAAAAAACACTCATCGGTCATAGGATTAGAAAATGTAAAAATTTCTGAAAACAATTGTGAGCCTTGTACATTAGGTAAAATAACACGAACATCTTAGAAAAGTTTGAAATTTAAGCAATCTGAAGATATTTTAGAATTATGGCACATAGATTTAGTTGGACCAACTGAGAAATCAATAGATGGAAGTTGTTATTTTTTAACAGTAGTAGATGATTACAGTAATTTCATATTTGTGATAACAATTGAGAAGAAGAGTGAAACTTCAGAAGCTCTAATCAAACTTATCATTCAAGAAGAAAGACAAACAGGAAAGAAACTAAAAAGAATTCGTAGTGATAATGGTAGTGAGTTTTTAGCTAAAAATATAAAAGAATTTTTTGAAAAAATGGGAATTAAACATGAACTTACAACCCCTTATACTCCGGAAAGTAATGGAAAAGCTGAACGTTTTAATCGCACTATAATTGAATCTGCTAGAACTATGTTAATTGATGCAGAATTACCGATAAAATTTTGGTCTGAAAGCGTTAAAGTAGCTGTACATGTGAATAACAGGAGTCAAAAAAATGATAAAAGGTTTACACCATATGAACTATATAAAGGACGCAAGCCTAACATTACTTATCTTAAAAGATTTGGATGTGAAGCATATGTTCATATAAGACGAGAAAAACGTAGAAAGATGGATCTAAAAGCTAAAAAAGGAATTATGATAGGCTATAGCATGAAGAGAAAAGCATACAAAATTTATATCCCTGAACTAAATAAAATTCAAGAAGTGAGAGATGTAAAATTTGATGAACAGAAACTTGGATCACCTTTACTAAAAAAAAATTATTTAAATTTCGATAAAAATCAAATATTAGAAGAACTTATTATTTTTTATAAGGAACAGACTAATGGAAATGAGAATAATTCAGAAATAACTAAGAGATACTATAGAGAAGATAATACAACAGATGAAGAAGCTGAGAAAATTTTGCCATCCAATAGTGATGATGAACACGATGATAACAATTCATTGGAAAAGCCAACCGAGTATCCGCAAATAAATGAAGAACCTGGAAATGATAATCACGTAAATTCTGTACAGAAAAGACCAGCGCGAATTACGAAGCCCCCAGAAAAATTAAAAGATTATTTAGTATACAATACAAATGAAGGATTACCTAAGACGTATGATGAAGCTATAGAATCTGCTGAAAGTGAATTCTGGCTACAAGCAATGACAGAAGAATTGAGTTCAATGGAGGCTAATGAAGTCTGGGAATTAGTTGAAAGACCCATCGATAAGAAAGTTATTAAAAGCCGCTGGATATTCTCAAAAAGGGATGAAAAGGGTAATTTAGAAACAATTTACAAAGCAAGACTAGTAGCGACCGGATTTAATCAAAGAAAAGGAATTGATTATGAAGATGGATTTAGCCCAGTAATGAGACTTGCAACCTTTAGAACATTACTATGGATTGCAGTTTGCAAAAACTACAAAATAAGATTTTTCGATATAAAAACTGCATATTTAAATGGACACTTGGATAAACCAATTTACATGGAACAACCACCTGGCTTTATATCAGATCCGAACAAAGTATATCTTGTAAACAAAAGTATATATGGATTACCACAATCAGGAAAATGCTGGTATGATGAATTATGTAAAGTTCTTAAAGAAAAGAATTTAACCAGACTAAAGTCAGATCCGTGTGTTTATATTTATAAAGATAAGATCAAATATTTTATCATAGCAGTATATGTGGATGACTTTTCTCTTCATGGTGATTGGAAATTCAAATTCTGAGATAAATGACATCACCTCTCAACTATCTAAATTGTTCGCATTACGAGAAGTCACTCAAACACAAAAATTTTTAGTAACAGACATCCGGTAAAAATCTGGAAAATTTATACTCAGTCAAGAAAACGATATAACTAAAATCTTAAAAAACTTTGAAATGGATAAATGTAAACCTATCAAGACTCCAGGAATATTGGGTGAAAATCTTGATGACATAGCATCTTCACCACCTGTGTCGAAGACAAAATATCAAGAAGCATGAGGTTCATTGATGTACTTAGCAACAGGCACAAGGCCAGACTTAGCTTTTGCAGTAAGTAATTTGTCAAGATATAATCAAGATCCCAGACAGAAACACTGGAAAGCTGTAAAGAGGATATTTAGATATATTAAAGGAACACAAAATACTTGTTTAGTGTATACTTCAGACAATGGGAAATTAAATGCTACATCAGATGCAAGTTGGTGTACCACTGAAGATGGAAAATCATTTGGAGGTTATTTCATTAAATTAGGCAAAAATTTCATAAATTGGAAGTGCAACAAACAAAGAATAGTTGCTCTATCTACAATGTAAGCTGAACTTTTAGCATTCTGCGAATGTGCATGTTGTGGTGCTTCTTTGGCGAAATGAAGCAACTCCAATGATGGAACACAGCAATAACTTTTATTTAACACTAAAAAAATGGCGACATACAAACAAAAAGAGAAAACATATTCTAACATTTAAAAATAAATTACATTCTTCGTGCGAGAGTCGCACGAGGCACTCGAGTCTGGTTTCAAATATTGCCATTCACAAATACCTTAATGTTCATCTATTTAAATTATTTAAACTACAAGATTTTAATATTATTTAAAGCTGTTACAACCTCTCCCCCAACGGAGAGACTTTTACCGAAGGGAAAAGTTCTGTAAATTTCGAAAGTTTATAAGCTCGGCTTGCTCATTTGCTTAAAGAGAAAAGATAACTTCTCTCATAAGTTTCCAAATTTTCAGGCCGAAAATTTTTAATTTTAAACAAATATTTTTACACCACATTTAAATAGAAAATAGACAGTGTTCAAATTAGTCTTCCTTTTTTTCCTTGACGGCGCCTAGATCTCTTTCATGTTGGACCAGTTCCTCGGCTATAATTCTTAGCAAAGCCTTTCCTCAGTTCATCTGTGCCTTTCGGATAATATTCAATTGTCATTTGTTTTCGACAATTGTTTTCTTCGTCTATTAGTAGCGGCTTTTATATTAAATCAAAAACCGAAAGATGATGATAACGCTGCATTGCAAAATGATTCTCAATATTAATTTCTTTATCGTTTTTCAAATTTTCGTGAACATCTTCCACGTTTAATTCTGGTGATTTAACTTCTTCTTCAAATACATCTCTGGATGCTTTATTTTCTTCCTTCATCGGTTCCAAGATCTGCTCTTCAGATATTTTTCTTTTCCTTTGAGCTCTAGTTAGAAACGGCATTAAAATGGTATCACTAAGTTTACGTTCAAGTGATAAACTAATAAAATAAGGCAGTTCAGTGTTAACAGGAAGTAATAACCTGATATCACTAATATTACGTTCAGTGATGAACTAATAAAATAAGGCAATTCAATATCAACAGGAAGTAATAACCTGGTATCACTAATATTATGTTCAGTGATGAACTAATAAAATAAGGCAATTCAATATCAACAGGAAGTTATAATCTGGTATCGCTAATATTGCGTTCAGTGATGAACTAATAACATAAAGCAATTCAAAATTAACAGGAGGTAATAATCTGGTATCACTAATATTATGTTCAATGATGAACTAATAAAATAAAAATACGCGCGATTATTCGATCTCGGTCAGTGCCTCCAAAATAATTAAGACTGTAATGCTTCTTTGGCGAAATGAAGCAACTCCAAAGATGGAACACAGCAATAACTTTTATTTAACACTAAAAAAATGGCGACATACAAACAAAAAGAGAAAACATATTCTAACATTTAAAAATAAATTACATTCTTCGTGCGAGAGTCGCACGAGGCACTCGAGTCTGGTTTCAAATATTGCCATTCACAAATACCTTAATGTTCATCTATTTAAATTATTTAAACTACAAGATTTTAATATTATTTAAAGCTGTTACAATGTGAAGTTAAATGGTACATCTTTTTACTTGAAGAATTGGGTCAAGATGATCTAATTGACAAACCAATAGGAATTAAAACAGACAGTCAAGCATTAATAGATTGGATTAAAAAACCAAAACAAAGTAGCAGTTCAAGGCACATTAATAGAAAATATTTCTTTGTTAAGGATGAATATGAAATGAATCAAATCATCCCTCAGTTTGTGTGTTCACAAAATCAAGAAGCGGAGATTTTAACAAAGTATCTACCTAGGGTGAAATTAAAAGATGAACTATTAAAGTATGGACATGACTGACTGATTAAAATTATATCTTTAAATACAAATAAGGGGGGAATTGATAGTATTTGTTTATAAAGCATAATTTTAAGTTTTAATATTTTGGCAACATTGAAATTAAATTGTAAAAAGAATGAGTTAAAAATGTATCTGGAAGAGAGTTTTTTATTATTATGGTTTGGTAGAATGTGGTAAGATTTCTTGTGTCTGATTTTCTTTAATAAAATTTTCTTTTTATATATTGCCATAATGTATTTTTATTAGAAGTGGATGATTCTTTTGAGAATGTTATATATATGCCAATCTTAAATAACCAACAATGTGTATATGGGAAAAGGCCAATGTAGCGCGCAATGCCGAGTTGATGCAATTCTCTGATGTTTTCTAAGTAAAAATAGATCGACTTGCACATGGACAAAGCCAAAGCAGTGCGCAATGCCAAGTTTGTGTAATTATCTGAATTTTTTAATCTTATTTAATTGACTTCAAATTGTATAGCAGGCTTTTCTATACACTGTTTCTGGTATGCATAGTGACTGATATCTCTTTAAGAAAATATGTATGCACGCAAATAAATTTTAACAAATGAATCCTTCCCATGAATCATGTATTTTGCGAGAAATAAACTTCCATGTTTGAATGAAAATGTTGTAAATTTCTACGAGGTTTAAACCTCTCGCATTTGTTGTGAATTACACGTAGCGTTTAAGCGAAACTAATGGTATTTTGTGTTTTAAACTTAAATTTCAGATTTTATTTTGTTTTTTAATTTCATTATATTTGTTGTCTTTTTTTAATTTCCTATCGTTGACAATATTACTTATCGTAGCTTTAGATATCGAAAAGCCATGGCTTTCACAGCGTTTTTCAATAACTAGATACGAATAAATTTCTTCGGAGATAGCACAAATGTCCGAAGACAAATTGTCAAGTATCAGACGATAATTTATGTTTTCAAAAATATATACTTGGAGTTAAAAAGAAGTTCCAAGCAGACGATTTCTCTTGGAATTTTTACTTCGTAATTTGGGCAGTTAATTCAGTTGCCGTTTGAATGTTATTTGGTAGTTATCAATCGAGTGGTTTTTATCTGTGTGTTTTTAACATTTTTCTGCATATATTTCGTTAAATAACAGTCGCTATGGATTTATCTGTGATGCTGAGAGAGGTGAGTGATTGCACATGTAAATTTATTACTTTATTGGAAGTGCAAGGGAAACGTGCCGTCATTGAATGGTGTATGAAAGTTGGTTTGATTGCTACTTTTTTTGTTTGCTCGAAATGTGGTGAAAATATGCGTTTTCGTGAGGAAAGGGAAGTATAAATGGATTTGAATGGCGTTGTAGAAAGCAAGGAAAAGTGAATGCGCATGATGTTTGTAGGAGTATAAGGAAAGGTTCATGGTTAATCATAGCCATTTGAGTATATGTGATATTTTGAGAATTACGAGGTGTTGGTTTTTGAAAATGGGAAATGAATCTGTGATTCAAGAAGTGAAAGTGCATGAACATGCTGTTGTTGATTGGTTTATGTTTTGCAGAGAATTATGTATGACGACTGTGATAAATGATAGTGTTCCAATTGGTGGTGAAGGAGTAATAGTTGAAGTGGATGAGAGCAAATTCGGGAAAATGAAGTATGGAAGAGGAAAGCCTGTGGACGGTCATTGGGTAATTGGTGGTATAGAGAGAGGAACGAACAGATGTTTTTTTAGAGAGGTTGAGAATAGATCAAAGGAGAGTTTGGAGAGAGTGATAGTTGAATGGGTGTTGCCGGGATCAACTGTGGTTTCAGACTGCTGGAAGGCATATGGTGGACTAAAAAATTTAGGTTATAGCCATCTGACTGTCAACCACAGTCTGTACTTCCGTGATCCCGAGTCGGGTGCGCACACTAATTCCATAGAAGGTACCTGGTCTGGAATCAAACGTCATTTACGTCGAAATACAAACCACGTAGATGGCGAATTTGATTCATATTTAGCGGAATATATGTGGCGAAAATGGCACAACCACTCACTAAGTGATGAACATTATCGTGCCTTTTTAGCGGCAATCATAAAGATTTATCCGCCGGAAACGGCCGATAAAACTGAGTAAATTTTCTTAAAGACGGGGTTTAGGGAGGTTTTCCCACGACATAAATAAATAAATAAATAAATAAATAAATAAATAAAAACCTAAAAAAGACTTTTTATTTTCGTGAAAAGGGTAAGTGAAAATATTTTTTCTTTTTAAAATTGCTTATTTTTAATATTTTCTTATTTTCTTTCACTGTGAGAAATTAGATTTTTTAAATGTATTAATGTGTAGAATTCTAATACGAGATTATAGAACGTGGTTTAGGAACTTAAGAAACAGGGAAATGAAAGCTGTGTATGATGTTGATATTCAATCATAAATATTTTTCTTTTTTATTAACGTAAAGCTTAAAAATTTTTAGAAAATAATGAAGATTGTTTACTTACTAGTATGTAAGAGATGGTGTCGTTGCGTAGCAATAAGGTACTTTTGCAAAGATGATAAGTTAAAATGTTCCGCAATATGAAATTTAAAAAAATCTGTTTTTATTTGTATAAATACTAAAGCTTAAAAATATTCACCCTCTATGAGAGACTGCGACGTTGTTTACAGTTTTAATAATTGTTACAATTCACTTACCGTATTATAGTAGTTTGAAATACAAATTTTAGTATACTTATTTCTACATCTGTAGAGAATACATTGTGACGTCACAATCTTAGTCCCACCCATTTATGAACGTCACATAGCTCCGCCTTCGCAACTTTGTTTATGCAACGTATTCTGATATTTTACTGGCGATTTTCAAAAAATCGCGGCTGCTGAAAATCGCAAAGCACATTTTCACCTTTATTTGTTTACTTTATTAAACATTTCTTTTAACGCGCGCATGCGTACCTTACGCATAGCCGAAATTAGAAAATTGCAACCAGAAAACTATTTGATTTGTATTCGTGATATTTATAATGACGAGGAATTTGATTTAAATCATATCAAAGACGGAGTACATCGAGATTAAATACTACATTTAGTAAGGAATTATAAGCCGAATAAAATAAAAAAACATCTGCCCTGAAGATAACGATAGTGGTGACAGATCAACTTCCAGTTCATTGCGCGCCGCGATGTCCCTCCCCCCCCGCGCAGAGCTGCGTGAAATTGATAAACAGATTTCGGAACGGTTAGATAAACAAAGGATATACCTTTATCCATTTTTTATAGCAATTCGTTTTTTGTTTGATGGACATGAATCATACTTTCGTTTTCTAGATCCTTTGGGAGCTCCAGCATCGGAAATTCTATTTGACATAATCGAAAGTTCAAGCTTACTTTTATAAAATTGCTCTTACAGTCTGCAAAAAATAATAAGCCGGATCCAATTCGAAGATTAAGGAACAACGCAATCATCAACATTAACTGAAATAGATAATTAGATAATTTTAGCTTATACCCTCCGTTATGCATTAATCGCGCACGCGAAAATGTATTCTGCGCTTGCGCAGTCGTAAATGTCTTGCGCGCACGCGTAAAACGCCTATGAGCATGCGTCAACGCGGCGCATGCGCAGAAAGATTTTAGCTTTAAGGTCCGGATTATGGGTGTCCGAATTAACGACTTTTGACTGTATTTCTTTCTCACAAGTTTAATTTTTCCTTTCACCTTTTTTAACTTTATAATTCTTTTTTATTTTACAAAAGTAATATTTAATTTTGCAATTTGTAAATATTACACTTTCCATTTACACATTTTCCCTCATATTAAATTGTATCCTGCTTTTAAAATATATTCACGTTACATTTTTTATTCTTTTTCCCCAAAAATAAGTACGGACTTACACAAGTTTATTTATTGTAACATCTGCTGGCTTTGAACAAATCTTATAAGGAGTAATAAATTTTCATAGTATAAAGTTCACTCATTATTTTGTAAAACTGGGTTCGTAGTGTCAGTCATTTCTACCCAGCTTAATTCAGATACGTACCAACAGTATTTCATTTAATATTATTTTACTCTACAGACATTTTCACGAATACATTCAGAACGCTCCTTTTTATTCAGCAGAAGGATTCATAAGTCGCTTATTAAG
The DNA here is from genome assembly GCF_044657685.1 of Stegodyphus dumicola. NCBI lineage: Eukaryota > Metazoa > Arthropoda > Arachnida > Araneae > Eresidae > Stegodyphus > Stegodyphus dumicola. The sequence continues at coordinate 157,127,660 of NC_140773.1, forward strand.
TTTTACTGTAATCTTTAATTATTTAACTATTTTAATAATAATTAATTAATTTTATTTAATAAAATAATAATAGACTAATATTAATTATTAAAATTAATTTCAAAATAATTAACTACTTAATTTTTAATGAACTTAATAGTCATTTTATTTATTTCTTTACTTTTGTTTCTCTTTGCTGACGGTCTTCCATAGGGCTCAGGTATTTCTAATTTTAGAAATTAAGCCCGGTATATTACTAACATATTCGGTTAACTCTTTGAAATATTTTACAAAAATATCTTGAATTTTCTCGCACGCATCCTACTTAATTCACCAAACATACGCTAAACCTTGATTTTCTTCATGTGTAAACGTCTCTTGGATTCTGAATATGATTCCACCATTTATGGCAGAACTTCATAAACGCTGCTATATTTGAATTAATCACAGCAATTTCTTAACAAGGTATGGGATTTTGAGGTATGGGAGAAGAATATCCACACTGTAATGTATTATTTTAAATTTCAATTATAGCCATATTTGATTAACAGAATTTTTTTTAATGTGTCTAATACAAGTGGAATTAATATTTAGCTAGGAATTAGAAGTTTCTTCCTCTTTCTCCGAGCACGGAATATGTTTCTTTCAGAAAGTATCACCATTATTGTTAATAAGCTTCAAAGTTTCTCTTTTACATATCTTACTTTTATTCAATGGATTTGTCAAACAAATGCAAATTTGAAACTTTCTATTTACATATTTTTCCTTATATTTAACTTTTATCCTGCTTTTAAAACATCTTCCTATTATATTTTTAATTCTTTTTTCCTCCAAAATAAATACGAACGTATACTAACTTTGAATCATACCTTATAATAAAGCAATAATAAATTTTCATGGTATAAAGTTTTCTTAAACCAATACATATACATTTCTACCCAGATAGTAGTATGAAACGGAGAATTCTAGTTGGCGGCAGATTGTTTTGTACTTTTTAATCTTAGAAATTCCCAATATATTCTAATTTTAACTAATTTCTTATGTTTAGAAGCGTAATTGCTCAAATATATGCTTCGATTTCTTATATTATTTATTTTTAGATGTAGTTTTTTTTTAAACTTATTTCATATATTTTAACTATCGTAATTTCTAACATACTCTTAATTTTAACTTAATTCCTATATTTCCCGACCATATACATGACCTTTATTTAATTTTAGATGTACTTTTTTAACTTCCTTCGTACTCTTTAACGTTTATATTTTTCAACATATTTTTAATTTTAATGTATTTCCTATATTTTCAACTCTTTTGTTTTCAGACTTTCAGGAACTTAATTTATTGCATTAACCCCTTTTTATATTCTTAATATCTGTGGTATCAATCAGTTCTACACAGCCGCCGGACGGCATCACCTATGCGCCTGCAGGAAGATCGAGGGGAAAGACGAGGATATTATATAGTTAGATGTTGATTCCACGCGAAGGTCGTAACAAAGGAACTCTGTTAAAATAGCAACTGCGAGTAGGTGCTTAGTAGCTATTTAAAATACTTAAAGTCCTGCAGAATTCAGGTTTAAAGGCTAGAAGAGTTAAGCTCACAATTTCATAAAGATGGAATCTGCTTTTCCTTTGTCATGAAAATCTTTAAATGGGACAGCATTAACTGATCGACCAATTTTTCAGTCATAGTGAGTATGGTAAGAGTTAAAAGTGACCGCCTTGAAGTATAATCCTCTAAGATTTGCAAAGAAATGAGAAATCTACCTTCCTACATCCACGAAGAAACTTTTTAATTTGTCTGAAAAAGCTAAGAGGACAGGACATCATTTCTGAGCGTTCTGATTTGTTAAAAATGTTCCTATGTACACTGCGGGAAAAAAAAAAAAAAAAAGAAGAAGAAGAAGGATAGGGCCTGTATGTCCTGTTCTACTGGGCTCATTTTTTTTTCATTTTGCACCAAGACTAATTCATTTGGCGTAGTTCTTAAAATATAGCAACCTATTTTTCTTTCCCTTCTTACATTGTGCATGAGCGGAAAAAGTCACTTTGTTCCTACTTTCAAATAATTTTAGCAAAGTGCCAAAACCATATTTGATGTTATTATAGCTTTCAACAAATACGCTAAATTTCAAAACGTGCCAATATATAAATTTACGTATATCTTCGGAAATTCTGAATGAAAAATTCAAAATTTTTACAGGGACGCTTAGAAATACATTTACTTTAAGGTGATCGCAAAACATTTATGGATTATAATTCAAAATTCTTTTCTAAAATTTATAAAAATTATTTAAAAATACAAATTAAAGAAATAAATCATAAAAAATTGGCTATTTTGATTTGGAACGAACCTAAATTTCGAAATGTGAAAGGAAGAATCAAATAAGTTTAACAAAGAGAGATTAATAAATATATACCAGATTCAATTAACATCGAGTACCCAAAACTTTGACCACTAATTTTTTAAAAACTACTTGCACGATTTTTACAAAACTTCGCAGTTTGGCATAATTTGAGTCGTAGAATTGAAATATGGAAAAAAAATGGCATTTTATTTCAGAAAAAGTCCGATTATGTATCAAAATACCTATATTAGAATAATGCTATATATAAATCTAATACATATCCTAAGTCGCGCTTTCGAGACATGAAAAACGCAAGTTGAATTTCGTCAATTGGCCCAGTAAAACGGGAGGTATAGAAATGTCCTTTGTTTTAAGTCGAAAGGGGCCTTGTTCCAAGGGGCCTTACCTGTTCCCGAAGGATTTTTTTTTTCGAATTGCGATTTTGCGCTGAAAACTTTAAAAGGCTGTATCTCTTTTCAAATCGTTGCCACCAAATACTATCGCCCTGTATTATATTTGAAGAAATTAAATAATGAAGAATCTGCATAAATGTATGTATGTTTCTCGCATTGTGGTAAAACAATTGTACCTAGAACCATCCAATTTTGAATGACATAATTCTACTGCGAATATGAGGTCCTGAAAGCCGAAATTTGAAGTTTGGAATTTCTTTTATTATCGATTTCATATTTTGTAAAACTTTAACGAATTTTTGATTAAAACGAGATCACATACTTGTTTCATAGTATTGTCCAAAAACAGAACGTTCGTTGATCCCAGAATATTCTATGCGATGGCGAAAGAAATAAAATTCTGGATAGTGCTGCCATCTGTTGGAGAAAAGGGGAACGATTCCCCACAAGGTCTTCTCGTGATGGCCAGACTATAAACAAAGCTTTTGTTAATAATTGGCTGAGTCAACCCAGTGCTGCTAACCTCCCTGTCTTCACTTCCTCACTTGAAATCAGCTCTATCATTTCTAAATTTCACAACAGGGAAGCTCCAGGAAAAGATAAAATCTCTAATATAACGATTAAACACCTCCCCAGTAAAATTATAAACAAAACCTGTAGCGTCTATAACGCATGTCTTTACTTGAGCTATTTCCCGAAGGATTGGAAGCAAGCAGTTGTATTCCTCATCTCCAAGCGCGGGGAAAAATAACACCAAAGTGGATGGATTCCGCCTTATCAGCCTGCTCCCAGCTTTGCTTAAAATTCTTGACAGGATAATCCTTAATAGATTGCAGCCTGTTCTAAACACCCTCCCAAGCTAACAATTCGGTTTTCGAAAGGGGTTATCCACGGGCCGATGCTATTCGCATAGCCGCTTAAGCTATTCGCACCAACATTAACCACGCATGCGCATTAAGTTGTCAGATCCGTCAATTGAACCCAATCGAAAAGAAACGAATTCTACGTAGGCAAACTGTTGTAGTGAATCTTTTTTTTTTTTTTAAAAAGGCGGGTTTCTACCTTGGCGTAGTTTATCATTTTTTAAGCGTTGGCGACTTTCAAAAGTTTAGAAAGGAAAATGGGTTCCTTTTCTTATAAAAAGAAGGAACAAATTTCCTTTTATTAAAGTATATATAAAAAGAACAGATTTTTATGTTAGGAATGTTTATCCTTTTCCTGAACGGTTTGAATAGTTTAAACGACTGATTTGGGCCGGGCCAAAATCTTTTGTACTTCTTAGAATACATTAGTTTTAAAGATGTGTTTTGCGCAATCAATACTTTAGTTCATTCCTCTTTGAAAAATTTCGTCCGATAAAAGGTACTAAAAATTAGACAGAGGAGTTCTGTGTAGAAAATTTAGCCATGAAATAAGTTAAATAACAATTTCAACTATTAAATTAATTATTCTGTATGCTTATTTTTTTTATGGAAATACTTGGCATTTTCAGGTCACAAAAAGGGCTTCAAAGAACTTTGAATTATTAGTACAAACACATTAATCAATTAAATTGAAATAAATAATGGGATGCAATTTAAAATACAGAAATAATTTAATGTAAGAGATTTAGATTTAAAAATTTGCACACACAACTGATTTATCAGATTTTGTAAGGTTTTATTTCAAAAATAACTTTGATTTTGAATTATGGTATTTGAACCTATAAACCTGTGTGGATAGTGAAAAAGTGGGGAATATATAAGAATATTATCATTTTCAGTAAGTTTTCTTATTGGATAATAAATTCTGACAATCCTATGCTATAAGAATAGGATCTAAATTTGCATACAAATTCCTCTGTTAAATAAGAGAATTTAAGTAATTTCTGTAGCCTTTTTGTCAATACACTAAAGATTTTTTAACTAACTCGTCCTCGCTCTCAATTAGAACCATCATTAAATCCCTATTTTATCTAATCATATCCTGAACTTTATCATGTACATAGATTGACCTCGTCTTTGCAACTGATAATTATTACTTGCAAATTATTCTCTTGCTGGTGAACTATAAACAACCTTTCAATTGCTGAGTTAGGGTTAACAACCTTCGCTCTCACTACCGCCTGCCTTACGGAAATCGGCGTAAAATGCTGGTACCTGGGCTGATTGTGCGCATGCGCGAACGTAGGTGGTGTGAATAGCCTGTTAGCTATTAGCACCGTCGGTGCGATTAGCTACTGCGGTTATCCACTACGATGCAGCTAGTTAGGATTGTGGTATTTGTGAGCGCTGCTATACATAACAACTGCATAAGCACCAAACAACTACTTTTCTTAAGATGGACGTGGCAAAAGCGTTTGACCGTGTCTGGCACAACGGCCGCACTTACAAGCTTCATTTCCCGGATCTCCCTAGTGAAATGGTTAAGATCCTGCATTTATTTCTTAATAACCATTCCTTCTGTATAAGACAGGAAGACCACCTCTCTGAAAACACCTTAATTAAAAGTGGCGTCACACAGGGTATAATTGTCGGACCAATTCTCTATTTAATGTATGTCAAAGATTTTTCTATGCCTGACAACGCAAACTGTATCACTGCCTGTTACGCAGATGACACCTCAATTCTCCCCAGCTCTCTTAATCCTACACATGCCATCACAAAGATCTAGACATTCACACACGAGAACGAGGAATGGTGTCAGAAATGAAGAACTTCAATAAACGCATCAAAATCGAAACTTCTTCTAATAGGGTGTCGTAGAAGAAAATTGTCGACCTTGATATTACCCTATTTAATGAAAAAATCCCCAAAGTAAATGAAGCCACTTATTTAGGAGTCCGTTTCAACGGTTCGCTTACATGGAATAAACATATATCTGTTATATATGTAACTGTAACTGTATCTATTATTATCTTTAACCATAACTGTAATATAGGATAGTAGATGAGTAATGTAGAATAATCGATGTTTGTGTACATCTTGTAATCATCACTGAGCACGTACCCAACATATATAAAATACAGCAAATGGCGCAGCCCGTCGTTGATTAAAAAAGAAAATCTTTTTTGAAGAACCATGCAGCCTCGGTAAAGATGTTCTAAACAAAAACATCATGGGAATTTGTTTACTGTGAAATCGAAACTTATGTCGCTGGTAAGTGAGTTGTTTATTTTTATTGGAAGTGGCTAAAAATACGTATATATAAACTATTTAAAGTCCTAAATTAAATATGGATGGATTAAAGCCACCAAGTAATCTAAGTTTCGAAGGAAATTTAAGCGAAAATTGGAAGAAATGGAAACAAAAATTCCAAATTTATATGTTAGCGTCTGGTGGTATTACTAAATCACCTGAAATTAAAGTAGCTATTTTATTGCATATAATTGGTGAAGAAGCACTTGAAAAATTTAATACTTTTAATTTAAGTGAAGTAGATAAGAAGGATGTTGACAAAGTAACTGAAGCTTTCGAAAATTTTTGCATACCGAAAGCAAACGAAAGTGTTGATAGACATATATTTTTCTGTCGAACACAACATGTAGGTGAATCGTTTGATGATTTCTTAACCGATTTAAAGAAATTAAGTAGCAACTGTGGATTTGCAGAATTAAAAGATAGTTTGATAAGGGATAGAAGAGTAAATGGAATTCTAAATAAAAATCTCAAAGATAGATTATTAACGGAAGATCAGTTAACATTGGAGAAATGTATTAAAATGTGTAAAGCTTCTGAATTAGCTGAACTTCAGCTGAAAACTTTAACTGAAGAAAATAAAATAGAAGCTATCAAACGTAATAAATTTCGACCTTCAGAGGAAAAAAGTTAGCCTTGTAAGAAAGACTTTCATGTAAAACAAAAGCAACAAAGTACTAAAACTTCTTCAAACTATCAAGTAAATAAGTACAATAATCCAAAACCATGTAGAAAATGTGGAACTTTTCAGAAGTTATACAACTGTTCTGCTTATAATAAGATTTGCTTGTACTGTAAAAAGAAAAATCACTTTTCTAAAATGTGCACTTTTAAAAATGTTAATGTTGTACAGAATAATTTAGAGCATGAGTTACATAATAATGGTAATGAATATATTTTAGGGTCAGTAGAAGATATAAATCCATTTTCTAAAAATAAAACCGAATGGTTTGGAAAACTAAAAGTAAACATATCTAAATATTTATTTGTTAAGTTGGATACTGGAGCTCAGTGTAATGTGCTACCATTGCCTAAATTTAAACAATTAAATTTAAGAGAGAAATGTTTGACTAAATCAAAAGTCACTTTAAATAATTACAATGGTGCTACAATTGATGTAGTTGGAAAATGTAAATTATTATGTGAAACATTGAAAGGGGACAAGGATGAAATAGAATTTCAAGTTGTAGCATGTGATAAAACTGTTCCAGCTATTTTAGGTTTACCTACATTGCAAAAATTAAACCTAATACAAAGGATTTGTACAGTAAATCCTGATTCTAATGAAAAGTTACCAGAACTTTTTAAAAGGATATCAAGATTTGTTTAAAGGAACTGGGAATTTAACTGGATATACATATCATATTAAATTAAAACCAGGAGCTGTTAGTAAAATAGAACCCTGTAGGAAAATTCCACTTAGCTTATTAAATCCATTAAAAAAGGAATTAGCAAGAATGGAAAAAGATGGTATTATAAAGAAAGTTAACCAACCAACAGAATTCGTGAATTCATTAGTGGTAGTAAGGAAAAAGGATGGAAATTTAAGAGTGTTTTTAGATCCTCAGCACCTTAACCAAAATATACTGAGAGAACATTATCACATACCAACCTTTGAAGAAATTTCATCTCAAATGACAAATGCAAAGGTCTTTAGTATTTTAGATGCAAACAAAGCATTTTGGCAAATTAAACTGTCAGATTCAAGTTGTGAATTTACTACATTTAACACTCCGTTTGGTAGATATTGTTTTTTAAGGTTGCCATATGGACTGAGTTCATCACCAGAAGTTTTCCACAAAAGTTTTTCTGAAATTTTTAGTGATTTAGAAGGAGTTCAAATATATATAGATGACTTATTAGTTTGGGGTAAAGATAAAAAAGAACATGATTCAAGATTAAAGAAGTTGTTGGACAGAGCCAGAGAAAAGAATGTTAAATTTAATTTAAATAAATGTAAATTTGGGCTGAATGAAGTGAAATATATGGGACATATATTTTCTAAAAATGGTTTAAAACCAGATGAAGACAAAATTATAGCTATTCTAGATATAAAACCACCAAAAAATGTGAAAGAATTAGAAACTTTCCTAGGAATGATTACATATGTTTCTAGATTTATACCTAATGTATCAGAATTGACATCATGTTTAAGAGATTTGTTGAAAAAACAAGTTATCTGGAACTGGAATGCAACACATGAAAAAGCATTTAGAAGACTGAAAGATGTCTTGGTAAATAAACCAGTTTTACAGTATTATGATATAAACATGCTAGTAGTTTTATCTGTAGATGCATCTCAAGAAGGACTAGGAGCAGTCTTACTGCAGAATAATTTACCAGTGGCATATGCATCTAAGGCATTAACAGATACACAGAAGAATCATGCTCAAATTGAAAAGGAAACTTTAGCTATTGTATTTGCGTGTGAGAAATTTCACCAGTATATATTTGGAAAAAATATTACTACTGTGGAAAGTGATCATAAACCACTGGAATCAATTTTTAAAAAACCATTAAATAAATGCCCTGTAAGACTACAAAGAATGCGTATAAGATTACACCCATATCAGTTTGAGATAAAATATAAACCAGGAAAAGAACTTTTTATAGCGGATGCATTATCAAGATCATTCACTGATAAAGGATCTGATTTCTTTGAAGGAGAAATAGAAGCTCATGTTGGATTAGTTGTAAAATGTATACCAATGTCTAATGGTAAAATGGAAGTTTTTCATCTGGAAACAGAAAAAGATGAAGAACTACAAGTTTTAAGAAAATTAATTAAAACTGGATGGCCAGATGAAAAATGTATGGTTCCAGAACTGGCAAAACCATATTTTAACTTCAGAGAACTATCAGAAGCAAATGGATTAATATTTAAAAATTCCTGTGTTGTTGTACCAAGAAGTTTACGAAAAGATATGTTAAGCAGAATTCATTATGGTCATTTAGGAGTAGTAAAATGCAAGATTAAAAAAAGAGAAATGTTATATTGGCCAGGAATGTCCAAAGAAATTGAAGATTTGGTACTGAATTGTCAAACATGTTTAAGTTTACAAAAAGCTAATACTAAAAAACCAATGATATCTAAAGAAATACCTAATGGTCCATGGGAAGTATTGGGAACAGACCTCTTTTACTTTCAAGGAAGGGATTATTTAATAGTTATAGATTATTTTAGCAAATATATTGAAATTGGACATTTGGAAGATTTGTCAAGTGTAGCAGTGATAAAGCAATTGAAATCAATTTTTGCAAGACATGGTATTCCGAAAGTAGTATATTCGGATAATGGTCCACAATATAATTGCAGGAAATATAAAGATTTTGCAAGAAGATGGAATTTTGAAACCAGAACTTCAAGTCCAAATTACCCACAATCTAATCGAATGGTTGAAAGACATATTCAAACTGTCAAGCGAATGTTAGAAAAAGCTGTAGTTGACAACAGGGATCCATATTTAGTATTACTGGAATATCGTAACTCTCCTATTTCAGATGCAATTAAGTCACCTTCAGAATTAATGTTTGGAAGAAAAGTAAATGGATTGATGCCTATAAAAGAGAATTTCGTCCAAGCTAAACGATATGAAGACCATAAACAACGTTTACTGAAGAGACAAACCTTACAAAAAAGTTATTATGATAGGAATGCAAGACCGTTAAAACCACTGAAAACAGGAGATCATGTTTACATAAAAGAGAAAAGGAAAAAACTAAATGAAAAAGGGAAAATTATAGAAGAAGCAGAAGGACCACGTTCATATAGGATTATAAGAACAGATGGAAGAATTGTAGAAAGGAACAGAAGAGACCTTCTTAAAGGAACTAATCAGGAAGAGTTTGCAATACAAAAAAACTATGAGAATGAAGTTATAGATGAACCCGAGATACATGAAAATAGTAGGAGCACTACAAATTTAGATGTGCCTGTAAGTCCTTCAAAATCTAACAGAAGTGTTGTGTCACCAAATAGTGAAAGAGATATAGTATCATCAAATTTTTCAAATGGACATAACTACGTCACTCGATCTGGTAGGACTGTTAAGGAACCTTATTATTTAAAAGAATATGTTTAATTTTACTACTATTATTATTTTTTATAAAAAAGGAAGATGTTATATATGTAACTGTAACTGTATCTATTATTATCTTTAACTGTAATATAGTAAAGTAGATGAGTAATGTAGAATAAACGATGTTTGTGTACATCTTGTAATCATCACTGAGCACGTACCCAACACATATAAAATACAACACATATCCATGGCTCTTGGAAAATCCATCGGAGTTTCCAGGAAACTTAATTCACTTGTTAACACCTCGTCCGACGCAAGATACGTATTTACACCTGCATTCTAAAACCTATCCTCACATAGCCTTCCCTGCCTGGAGCACAGCCTCCAACACTGATATAAACTAACTCTAAGATTTCCAGAACAGTTATCTGTGTAAAATCAGAGAAGCGCCTTGGTTCGTTCGTAATGAAAAACTTCACAGAGATCTCAACTTTCAAAATCTGGCCACCTTCATAAACAAACTTTATAGTAACTTCTACATTAAAGCAGAATCCAGTGAAGACGTTAACTACTCGGACAATTTTAAATATGAACTTCTTGCAATAGACATAAATTTAGGACCTTATAATAATAAGTGGCGAAATATACGCCACTAATTATTTTAGGAACCTGGCATAATATTCAAAACAGCTTTTCATAACTTTCCCTACAAACTGAAGCAGCAATCCAGGACAAGCAGCCCAGATGAATGACCACACACGTGACTAATCCCCACGAATCAGAATCTGCATTTCCGAAGTTACTCTCGCTGTCCTAGCCACCGAATGTTCCTGAATCGTACCGCCCTATAAGTCTATTACTATTCTTCAGCAAGATCACGGAGGCTTTTATCCTGAAAAGAATCAACCAGCATATGGAGCTAAACAACATCCTGATACCTCACCAATGGCCGATGCTATTCGCACCACCGGTACGATTAGCCGCTTAAGCTATTCGCACCAACATCAAACACGCATGCGCTTTGAGTTGTTAGATCCGTCAATTGAACTCCATCGAAAGGAACGGATTCTACGTACGCGAACTCTTGCAGTGAATCTTTTTTTTTTTTTTTTTTTTTTTAAAGGTGGGTTTCTACCTTGGCGTAGTTTATCAATTTTTAAGCGTTGGCGACTTTCAAAAGTTTAGAAAGGAAAATGGGTTCCTTTTCTTATAAAAAGAAGGAACACATTTCCTTTCATTAATGTAATTATAAAAAAGGGTAGATTTTTATGTTCGCAATGTTTATCCTTTTCCTGAACGGTTTGAATAGTTTAAATGTCTGATTTGGGGGGGGGGAGATAAAATCTTGTTTACATTTTTTGTACTTCTTAGAATACATTTAGCTTTAAAGACGTGTTTTGCACAATCAAGACTTTAATTCATTTCTCTTTGAAAAATTTCGACCGATAAAAGATGCTAAAAATTAGACAGAGGATTTCTGTGTAGAAAATTTAGACATGATATAAGTTAAAAGCGATTTATCAACTATTAAATGAATTATTCTGTATGCCTGCTTATTTTTTTTATGGAAATACTTGGCATTTTCAGGACACAAAAAGTGCTTCAAAGAACTTTGAAATATTTGTACAAACATATTAATCAATTAAATTGAAATAAATAATGGGATGTAATTTAAAAGACAGAAATAATTTAATGTAAGAGATTTAGATTTAAAAATTTGCACACACAAATGATTTATCAGATTTCATAAGGTTATATTTCATAAATAACTTTGATTTTGAAATATGGCATTAGAACCTATAAACCTGTGTGGATACTGAGAAAGTGATGAATATATAAGAATATTATCATTTTAGTAAGTTTTCTTATTGAATAATAAATTCTGACAGTCTGCTGTAAAAATAGGGTCTAAGTTTGCATAAAAATTCCTCTGTTAAATAAAAGAATTTAGGTAATTTCTGTAGCCTTTTTGTCAATACACTAAAGATTTTTTAACTAATTACTCGTCCTCGCTTGCAATTAGAACCATCATTAAATCCCTATTTTATCTAATAATTTCCTGAACATTATCATGTATATAGATTGACCTCGTCTTTGTAACTGATAATTATTACTTGCAAATTATTCTCTTGCTGGTGAATTATTAACAACATTCGCTCTCACTACCGCCTGTCTTACGGAAATCGGCGTAAAATGCTGGTACCTGGGGTGATTTTGCGCATGCGCGAAAATAGGTGGTGTGAATAGCCTGTTAGCTATTCGCAGCGTCGGTGCGATTAGCCACTGCGCCTCACCAATTTGGGTTTCGAAGCCAGCACTATACGACTTAACCAACTTTATAGAGTGGTTGATATGATAAGTGAGGGAATGCAATGAAAGATGATTACTGGAGGCATGTTCCTGGACATTGCCAAGGCTTTCGAACGTGTGTAGCTGGATGCTCTAGTATACAAGTTACACAAACTGGGTTTCTCGGGATACATCACTAACATAATTAAATCCTACCTGACCGGTAGACACTTTGCCATTCAAGTAACAGGAATGCTCTCCACTCGCAGACCCATCCAGGTTAACGTCCCCTGGTGGTCCCTTCTTGAACCTAGACCTTTCAATATATACGTTAACGACACTGCCATTACACACAACACGATACTCGCAATGTATGCTGATGACACTGCGATCCTCTCTCAAAGTGCATTTGTTAGTCCAGCTATACAACGCCTACAAGATTGCATACATACACTTGAGACTTGTCTGACCATGTGGAAGATCAAAGTCAACGTCGATAAGACACAAGCTATACTCTTCGCGAAGAAAATAAGTTCAAACAGAACCTGCAGCTATATGGTTTATCTCTTCCCTGGGCCAATCAATATATACGTTATTTGGGTTATTTGGTAACTTGGGCTGATCCTCAGTAAAACTCTTTTATGGTACCCACTTAATACATCTATCATTAAAAAGTTTCGAGTAGGTAAATGCTCACTCTTCCCCTTAATTGCTCTAAACAGTGCACTTCTTATAGACAACAATTTACTTATTTATAAATCTCTGTTTCGTCTCCTACTTTGTTATGCCTGCCCGGTTTTGGGCGTACTCTTGCAAATCTGCCAGAAAAAGCTACAAACTGCCCAGAATTGTGCACTGCGGCAGATTACTGATTCTCCGTGGTACGTGAGAAATCTAAAATTACATGAGGAATTTCGCATAGAGCAGCTTAAGTCATTCTCTTGTTGCACTGCTCTTAAATTCTTTAATGATCAAACGCGAATTAATAAACCTGCCAGCAGGATATATGATTCTGATGTAAACGACCCTTCGTATAGTAAAAGACCAGTGGCCATACTTGGCAACTTACCAGATTAATGTACCTGTATACCTTAATTGACTTTTGTATTTGTAGTAACTTCACTTATTTATTTAATAGTTTTTGGTATTTATATCATGCATATGTATTATCTTCGCTGATTTTCATATCGCACCGCTGGGTTCACACTTGCTTAATAAGTGGTATATATACACACATGTGTGTTATTTCACAAGTTATCACCAGCGCGAAGGCTAATTTCGTAAATTTGCAGATTGCTTTTCACAACTCCTGAGATCTTTGCACGACCTACCTGATTATTAATTTAATTATCGATCAACTTTAGACTCTCTTAAAATTATTTAAAACAATTAAGTATGCCATGTAAACACGGGGTTATATATACATTTCTTGAACTTATTATGTACAACCTTGTGACAAGCCATTCGTAAACTATACTATTATTCGATATGAGGTAGGGTCTTGGACCCAGGCACCCTTGTGCTACACCAAAATTTTCTCTCCGTGCAAATCGTAAAATTACTTTTCTCACAACGATGAATTTGTGTTATTCAGATTGCAAACAACTAAACTTAGAATTTGAGAATTTAGTAAATAAAGATGGCACAAGATTGCAAAAACAAGGAATACGCGCAAAGAGATAAACATTATGCGAGTGAGAATTTTAAATCCAAAATGAAACGCGATAAAACATTTCAAACAAAGGTATTTCTGTATTTTTCTCATTTAAACAATGCTGGTTATTTGCCAAATGTTGTGAATTATTTTTTTTGTGCATACCTATTATTTTTATTATTCATTTTTTGTTTGAATTTAGGTTGTGATCAGACGTCTTCCACCAACTATGATCCAGGAACAGTTTATAGAACAGATCGCACCTCTTCCTGAGCATGATTATATGTATTTTGTGAAAGCTGATATGCGGTATTTTTATATATTAGTTTTGTTAATAATTTTGATAAATTAAACTTGAGTTTTCAGATCTCCTTTATATCAACGGACATGTAGCAACTGACATGTCCTACCATGTCCGTTGATGTAATTCAGAGGAGACGCTGTTTCAGCCCTCTTTCAGAAATCGAGTCACTAAAAAACGTTCTTGACAAATTGTTTGCGAAAATTATATCTTCATGAAAGAATAATATACAAATCAAAATGTTTCGCCATTGTTTTTTCATCAACTTACATGGATTAGAGTAGACTGAAGGGTAAAATCCTAGTATACGGTGCAGCCTTGGCGCGATTTTGAAAATTATCGCCAACACCAAAAATGATCCAAAGAACGTCTATATACTATACACTATGTGTGTAAATACATGGTAAAAGTTTACAATTGGGTGCCCCTTGTTTTTTGGAGATTCTTTTTTGACGGCAAGATCGGCGTCAGGAAGGCACAATTTCAAGATGGCCGCTACACAAAACCAAAATAAAAAGTCAAAGAATTGCATAAACTGTGTGTCCATGTACACATCGATCTGTTTTCACTTAAAAAAACATCCCAGAATTGCACAAACTAGGCATTGCGCACTGTTTAAATTTGTCCATGTACACATCAATCTATTTTTATTTTAAAAAGATCAGGATGCTAAAGCAAAGTTACACTATCATGGTAACCAGAAATACGATTTCATCGCCAAAATTTTACAAAAAATTGTCGCTAATCGAAGGGGCACCCAGTTCTACGCTAGAGCCAAATACATAATATATACTATATATAACTATATATATTCTTTGAATGACGCGTTTACTACTCATCGTTTATGTCCCGTTTTTACTGCTCATCATAAAGTCACCAAAAGCAGCCAAATCCCGTGTGCACCGGATACTAGGATTAAACCGACTGAAGGGTACCCCTTGTATTATAGCGAAGTTGTTTCATTTATTGCCTAGTTGTTTTGTTTATCGCCAAGTTGTTTCATTTATGGTAACCTGAGTAGTTGAATGTTCCGTAAATATACTTTTACTTTGGCCAAGTTCTATGTCCAAATATCAGTCTGAGAAGAGTTTGGCTAATCTTTGGAATATGGTAACAGGTAGTTTGGCGACATTTTGGTAAGGCGATAAAGGTTACTAGCTAGGAGTTTAGCAGTGTACATGGATAAAGTCAGAAAGAGTGTGCACAATGCCACTTTTGTGCAATTCTGGTATGTTTTTTTAAGTGAAAATAGGTCGACGTGTACATGGTTATTGTGCAATTCTTAAAAACCCAGCAAGCAGTTCGCGATTCTGCCTTTCTCCCAATTTCGCACCTAATCTTCGTGATGATTAAGTACTTTTGTTCCATAAAAGCTCTAGCATATGCATAATTCGGCTAGCGGATTGTTGGAAAAAAATGCTGAGAAAAAAAAAAAGCATGCCTTTACTTTGTGAAAACAAAATGGCATTCAAACGAAAACTAGCAGGTTGCTGTAGCAGGGTTGGTCGCCAAAAAATCGCTGAGTTATCATAATCCAAAGATTAACCAGGAGTTTTTGAAGAGGACTTTATATCATAAGTCACATAAATATTCTGATGTATTGGAAATGTAAACTTAATTATTGTTGATTTTTAAAATGTGTTTTATTAAGTATATTTGTGATTTATAATCTTTTCCTAAAGGAAATTTACGTAAGTTAATTATTTCTATACCAGTACCTTATTTAAAATGCAATATCTAATGTATAATAGATTTATTGGTATTGTTCTGTTATAGGGACTGGATTCAGAAATGTATGAATGTGTGTTTGAACTTGTGGTACAACTCTAATATACGCCCTAATTTCACCAAATGTGGCGATATGTGTTCTGCGCTGGTTTTGGGCGCGATTGCATGTTCTATGGCAACCCTGTTGACGTTGAAAAATCTTTCGCTGGAGCTCGTTGGTTCGCCTCTGTGTCTGAGAAGATGGAAGGGAAAGATAAAATGGTAGTTGTTGAATTGAAGTTCGGCAAAAGGAAATACGATTGTGGCTATCCTGTTGAGGGGTAGTGGGTATTTGGAAGTGTGGAAAGAGGGTCTGGAAGATTATGTTTAATGGCAGTGCATGATAGAAGTAGGGATTTGTGATTTTATTTATTTGTGAACCATAGTATAAATTTTCTGGATAGTGTGTCTGGCTGTCATGTAAATACGATAGTGATTACGTGGCGGCATGATAAAGGCGGTATGAAATTTATATTTCTGCTATTCGAAAACGCATTAATTCATGGTAAGTGCATTTTATTTTATTCTTGTTCTTATTTTGTAGAATGTTATGTTCATTGGTTCTTTAGTATGAATTTCTGTCGTTATTGTTGTTTTTTTAAATTGTTTGAAATTTATTTTAGTTTATTTTGTTGTTTAGTGTCTAGACTGTACAATTCGTAGATGTTTTTTAAAGTTGAAACAGAATGCTGTGTACATGGTATTATTTGAAATTTATTGTTGTTATGTTATTTTATTAAAGCGAGGAGTGCGTAGATCGTAGATTCCTTCCTTGCCTAAATTGTGCAATTCGTAGAATTTTTAAGTTTAAACAGGATGCTGTGTACATGGTATTCTTTGAAATTTATTGTTGTTATGTTATTTTATTAAAGCGAGGTGTGCGTAGTTTGTAGATTCGTTCGTTGCCTACATTGTGCAATTCGTAGATGTTTTTTTAACTTAAAACATGTCGCTGTGTACATGGATTCTTGTCAAATATTTTTGGTTAGAAACTTTACGTTTTTGCTATCTAAATTTTTTGTTTTTGTTTCGGATTTTTAGCTAAATTGTGTGTTCAAAACGTTTTTGCATGTGCAAAAACCGCGTTTTTGGAGACATTTTAGGCTAAAAGTTCAAAATGTAGACAAAAAATTTAGATAGTAATATAGCAGTGTGAAGTTTCTCGCCAAAAATATTTGGCGAGAAATTTGGCGACTTGAGGGCACATATCAGAGTAGTTCCGAACTTGTATGTATGGGTGTATATGTTTATATGTATACACACACGTGCATTTGTATTTATATATTATATATATTTATATGTATATACATTTATACTTATGTATTATGTACATGTATACATACATACATTTCTGAACCTGGTCCTGATAACAGAACAGTACCAATAAATCTATTATACATTAGATATTGCATTTTAAGTAAGGTACTGGTATAGAAATAATAGTACAGAACAGAACAATAATGATTTATGTTTGATTTTGGTACTTACGTATTAACGCAACCAGGCCAAAATTTGCATAAATTGCCAAATTTGGTGACCCTACTTACGGCAACCCTACGTGTTATACGTAGTTTTTGAAAAAGAGCATGTGGAGATTCACAAAATTTTCATGCATTTTCGTGCAAATTTTTGTAATTTATGAGAAAGTAGCAGTGTACATGAATAAAGTCAAGAGTGTGCGCAATGCCATTTTTGTGCAATTCTGGGATTTTTTTTAAGTAAAAGTAAGTCGACGTGTACATAGTTATGGCGAATACGGTTTTCAATCAGTGCTAAAAGCAATAGCCAAAAGATTTCCGCCGAAAAAATAATTCTGCAACTTATTCAAATTCGAAACCGGAAGGGTTTAATTGCTATTTTATATTTTAAAACAAAATAATATAAAAAACTGTATTAAAAATTATCTGTAATTAATAAATGTACATTTTCTTTCTATTCATACTTTTTTACTCAAACTTACAAATAGCTCCAACCTGGTTGCAATAATACGCAAGTACCTTGATTTTTCAGTTTCTAACATTCCTCCCTTTTTTTTTCTTTTTTCAGTATGGCTGAAATCTTTAAGTAATTTTTAGGCAATCCTTGATTTTTTTTTTTTTTTTTTTTTGCTTGGAAAAAAATATACGAGCCCTGCTACAAATTATAAAGATGAACTAAATTAAAAGTTATAAAGAAATAATGATTAAATGATGATTATGAATTTAATAGTAATTTAGGACCTAAGACTGTATAACTACTGTGCAATGAATTTTTTTTTAATAATTTAAAGTATTAAAATTAATTACATTCTAGTGTAAAGTATTTTTAATGACTTTCAATAATTTCATGACATTTTGATGTGCAAAATTAGTGACAAAAAAACTGGCTAGAACATTTCCAGCTTTGTTCTCCAGCTGCAAAAAATCGAGTTATTTTTATGTTGATGTCTTCATAAAATTTAACAAACTTCTGAGAACTTAGTGACTTTTTATCATGTAAAACTTCTTCATAACAAACTTAATAATTTTTCTATTACTTGTAGCTAGAATTCATTCCTCATTATGGTTAGTGTTTACAATTTTGGTGAAAGTTTACAATTGGGTGTCCCCCCTTTTGTTTTTGCGATTCTTTTTTGACGCCAAGATCGGCGCCAGGAGGGCACAATTTCAAAATGGCTGCTATAGAAAACCAAAATAAGTCAAAGAATTACACAAGTTCTGTGTCCATGTACACATCGATATGTTTTAACTTGAAAAAACATCCCAGAATTGCACAAACTAGGCATTGCGCACTGCCTTAAGTTTGCCCATGTACACATCAATCTATTTTCATTAAAAAAAAAATCAGGAAGCTAAAACAAAGTTAAAACTAACATGGTAACCAGAAATGAGGTTTCATCACCAAAATTTAAAAAAAAATTGTTGCTAATCGAAGGAGCATTCAATTCTACACTAGAGTCAAAATGTTTAACCCTCTGGCTGCTCATCCTGTGATTTCCAAGGGCAATTCAAATGTAGCAAAATCTGCTCATCCTGTGATTTCCGTGGGCATATGTTTTTCTTCCTTTATTGAGGAGCGCATCCTGTTTTTCCCCGTTTAACCATGGAATAAATTATATACAGTATTAGACGTTTAGTTTACGTTTTAGCTAACAGATGTCATTATTTGGCCACTGAATTGTGGCATCTGAAAGCACGTGGTATTACCGCTCAAACTTCACTTTTTGCTGCCTTTTTCTTACAGAAATGTCTGCTAGAAATTGTTTAGCGAGTAACAGAGAATATATTTCTGATGTCTTATCAGTATCTGAAAGCGATTTTAGTTTTGATAGCGATAGTGATATTGATTTTTCTGACTGCTCCTCAAACAGCAATGACTCTGATCATGATTCAGTAAACTTGCAAAGCATTAGGCATTGGTGCAAAATTGATATGAAGAATATTCCTCCTCCTCCAGTTGCTTTTTATGGAAATCCGGGAATTACTCTGAATATAGTTAACAATGCAAGTATATTGAATTATTTTAAACTTTTTTTTGCTGATCAGATATTACGAATGATAGTCCAAGAAACCAATAGATACGCTGAACAATATATCCATAAAACATTTTGTAAAGAAGGATCACACTGGAAAAAAGGGGACAGACACGAATGTTGAAGAACTAAGAATAAATTGAATTTAAATACAAATTTAATTAATTCTTTGCGTCATTGCTGCAAGGAATGAAATTTAAATTTTAACAAACATGTATATACGTAAAAAGCAAATTTAAAGTTAAAATAATTAAAAATGTGCAAACATATAAAAGATTTAGTTTTCGAACTAATCTACAATATCATTTAAATTCAGATTGCATAAGTAAATCAAGTGCAAAACCAAACCATGAAAATAAATTCACCAATTTAGCAATTAATCTAAAAAATTTTTTAAAAAATGCATAAGTCAATGACTGTTGAGCAGGCAGGAGACAGACTTATCAAGGGGAAGTTGCCCCCAAACCTAACTCTACAATCATTCAATTCGTGTTTCGTCATTCATGCAGGCAAGGGTAAAAGTCAAAACCAAAAGCAAATACATAGTGAAGAATGTCCAAAAAGAAATACCAATAAAGTGGTACTTGAGAAATTAGCAATTAAAATAAAGGTCTAAAAGGAAAATACCAATAATGAAGTATTATGAGAATTAAGCAATGTAAAGTCTAGTATTAAATTTAAATTTAAAAAAATTTAAATTAAATTTTTCAGAAAAATTACTTTACATTGCTTATTATGAGAATTAAGCAATGTTAAGTCTAGTATTAAATTTAAATTAAAAATTTTTTTTTTAAATTAAATTTTTCAAAAAAATTACTTTACTTTGCTTAATTCTCATAATACTTCATTATTGGTATTTTCCTTTTAGACTTTTATTTTAATTGCTAATTTCTCTACGTACCACTTTATTGGTATTTCCTTTTGGACATTCTTCACTATGTATTTACTTTTGGTTTTTGCTTTTACCCCTGCCTGCATGAATGACAAAACACGAATTGAATGATTGTAGAGTTAGTTTGGGAGCAACTTCCCCTTGATAAGTCTGTCTCCTGCCTGCTCAACAGTCATTATGCATTTTTTAAAAAAAAATTTTAGATTAATTGCTAAATTGGTGAATTTATTTTCATGGTTTGGTTTTGCACTTGATTTACTTATGCTATATGAATTTAAATGATATTGTAGATTAGTTCGAAAATTAAATCTTTTATATGTTCGCACATTTTAAATTATTTTAACTTTAAATTTGCTTTTTACGTATATACATGTTTGTTAAAATTGAAGAACTAAGACTATTTTTTTCAGTTTTGTTACTTCAAGGAGTCATAAAGAAGCCAGAACAAGAGCATTTTTGGTCTAAGCACCAAATATTATCCACACCAATTTTTGCAAAAGTAATTGGAAGAAACATGTTTTTATTGCTCATGAAGTTTCTTCATTTTACTAATAATGAGGAATTTGATAAAGACTGACGCCCATGGCCGAAATCGAATAGAATTTATGAAATAATGGAACATCTTCAATGCAAATTTCGAGAAGTCTATATACAAAGGAAAAATTTTAGTTCAAATGAGAATTTGATGTGATTCAAAGGCAGGCTCAAATGGAAAATGTTTATTGCCAAAAAAAGAGCAAGATTTGGTTTGAAGTTTTTCGTTCTTTGTGAAGCAGAAAGTGGATACATTTCAGATTTCCTCATATACACAGGTGATGGAACAGTGTATAATCCGAAATACAGACAATATCCAGTATCCACCAAAATTGTTTTATACTTGATGGATCGATTCCTGGGAAAGAGTTACTGTGTCACTATTGATAATTTTTATATGTCTCCACAGCTTGCAGACATCTGAATTACAGAAAAGCGGGACACGTATTGGACAGTGAATAAAAACAGAAAAAATCTCCCTGTCAATTTTTCAAAAGAGAAAGTCCCCAAGTCTGAAATTGTTGCTTACCAAAGAGGTAAAGTTATGGCCCTGAAGTGTCAGGACAAGAAAAGTGTCTGCTTTATGAGTACTATTCATGATGCAAGTTCTTATTTGGTGACATGCAAATCTAAAAAGACTCTTATGAAACCAGTTGTCGTTTGTGACTATAATAACACAATGGGCATCGTCGATTTATGACCAAGAAATGTCCTACTACCCTACGCTCCGAAAACAACAAGGGAAGTATTATGTCAAAATTTTCAGGCAGTTTTTAGATCAATCGTTGTGGAATGCCTATGTACTTTACAAAAAGCAAAACTCAACACAAAATATAAAGCTTTTGAAATATGAATGGTTGAAGAAAGTATCCAAAAGTATTCTGATAGAGATAAAAGCAGTTGTCCTAGAAGACTGAGTTCTACTCCGAACCTTTTGAGATTGGCAGCTCGTCATTTTGCAAGCCACATACCACCTAACCCCATAAAAAGAGAGCCTAGAAGACAGTGTGCTGTTTGCTGTTCAAGAAAAGATGCAAATGGGAAAAGGATTTGAAAAGAAACACGAAACTGGTGCAAAGACTGTGAAGTTGGACTTTGCCTTGAACCCTGTTTTGATCTCTATCATACTAAACTGCATTTCTAAAGTATTTTTCCCTCAGTGCTTTATATTTTCTTAAATTTTATACATATTACTTTTTTATATTATGCTATAAATAGAAATTAACTGTAATTCAATTGAAAATTATTAAAACCATTTTTTTTGGTGATAACATCTGAAATTGGTTTTTCTGACAACTTAGTTTCTCATGATAAAAATCTATGTAAAAAATATTTTGTAGAAAGTAAAAATGCATTTTTCAATTCTCCAATACATATAGATTCAAAATATGGGGGGGGGGGACATTTTTGAAGCAAGTTTAGTTTACAAATTGAGCAGTCAGAGGTTTAATCATTTTTCAACTGAAGTGACACTGTCAAGCTTGTAATTGTCATATCTTTTACTGGTGGATCTTTGTTTAAGGTGTAAGCTTCTTCAGTAGTCATGTTTTCACTCATTACTATTGATTCACTCATTACTACTTATTGATTACCACCATTTTGCTATGTATAATCATAATTTCTAACTCATGTTATCATCGTCATCTTCAGAATCTAACTGGCTGGTAAAACTTACAAATTCTTTGATTACATATTGTTACGAAATGTACACGCGTGGTGAGATGGCTTCCCCGCAAATCAGTTTCATGGTTGCCACATTCGGCGAGAAACCGCTCATTTGGCGACAAAATTGGCGATATCCCAAGGACGGTTGGAGAACCTTCTGGAACGAATTCTTACCGGTTTAGCCCAGAATGTTCTGGAACACAAGCCGAAAGCTATATAAACCCTGCTGGTCCGCAGTCAGTTAGAGGGCGAGTCAGTGTGCCTCATAAAGTACGAGATAGTATAGAGAGTACCTCCGCATAGAGTGCGAGACAGCGTGTCTCTCATCTAATTAGTCCGTGCGGAGATGATCGAGTTGACATCATCTCCATGCCATCATCTGACATGCCGAGTGGGTCGTCGAGTGCATCGAGAGAGTCTTTTAGTGCATCATTGAGAGAGTGTGTTGAGCTCTGGGAGCAACTGAACCGAAGAGTCAGGAGCTGTACTCTGTGTGTCATCAAGTGCATCACGAGTTGTAGCCTGGAGAGTCTCGAGAGTACGTGGAGTTCCGAGAACGACCAAGCAGAGTCGTGAGGTGTACTCTGGTGCTTTGCAGTGAAGCTGTCTCCACCGTGATAGCCTGATAACCTGAAGGCTGTGTTGCTGATCATGTCAGTGTGTTTATAGTAGTTCATCGACGACTGTAAAACGTGTTTTGGAGCTGTTCTGACAATATTGGCCAATAAAGTGTGCTTCGATACTTCATCAAGTAGTATTGTCATTATTCACTCCAAATCCTCACGAACCCCATATGAACGTGAAGGAAGAAAATAACGCAACAACTGGTGTCAGAAGAATAAAAAACGCAACAATATGAAGGATCTGAACTGTTGCTGATATTATTTTAATCTTACTTTAAAAAGAAATAAACAGTTTTTTTTTCAGACTCCATTCAAGTTTTTTCTTGAATGATTCTTATGACATCTAAAAAACTGAATAATGTACAAAAGTTGATTATTTTGTCTTATATATGTACAAATCACCATCTGGTGTAATAAACCTGGACAGTTTTGATGTTCATGTGATGTAATTGTCCTTGGTCTAATGATCTACTTAGAAGCTAGTTGTTTGTATCTGAAAGCAAAGACATCTGTGCTTGGGGTCCTTCAAGGGAGTTTAATTTCACCTCAGATGTTCAACATATATGTAAATGTTATTCCTAAGTCACCTAATATTGATCTAGCCTTATATGCAGACGATACAGCCATCATAATTCAACATTCCAATACCTTCACGTTAATTTCTGCACTGCAGAGTTATCGTTCAAGCCTAGAGCTATGGCTTGGACAGTGAAAGATCAAAATTAATGTTGCAAAATGTGCTGCCACTTTATTTATCCAAACTCCCCCCCAACTTACCTAACTTGCAATTCTTCAGAGAAACAATTCCCTGGGTTCCTGCTTATATAAGTATCAGGCAAAACTTGGCAACATCATATTCGAAAAATGGTTTCAAATGCGAAAGTTGTCAAAACCCAATTACTGCAATTTTCACTAGAAAAAGCGACCTGTCCACGAAAAACAAGATCTTGCTGTATAAATCAATGATAAGGCCAATTCTGACTTATGCTAGTCTCATATAGGGTTCAGCAGCAATGATAAGGCCAATTCTGACTTATGCTAGTCTCGTATAGGGTGCAGCAGCAATGATAAGGCCAATTCTGACTTATGCTAGTCTCATGTAGGGTGCAGCAGCAATTACTAACAGGAAACATATCCAGACATTGCAAAATATTATTCTATGGCAAATTTACAAAGCTCCTTGGTTTATTACAAATGAGAATATTCATAATGCAGCTAAAATTCTCCCTTTAAATTGCTTTATACAGCGACTTTCGGTTAACTTTTAAAAAAAGATTCCTTCGATCGAAAACCCCATACCCCATACTCTGCCTATCTATGATCCGAGAATTGCATCATCACGTAAAAGACTCAGAGCTACTTTGGAAACCGCATATAATGTGTTAACCATTTCCCAAGAGGCGTTGGTATAGAGACGAGGGGCCTCGAAGTTATCACTCTTCTCGTTCAACCCCCTCCACCTGAGCAAATTCGCTGTTCTTTCAGCTTCGCTCAGGCTCATTCTCTCTCTGTCCTGTTAAACAGGCAATCTTACTTCCTTCAATCGCTAAGCAGTTGTTAACTAATATTAAGCACTTTTTATTCCCTCCTCTAAAGGGTTCTCGTGCACTGATACTTTAATTAAACTTAATCGCTTTAAGAGAATTTTATGCTATTTATTTTATTTTACTTTTTTAATTTGTCATAACACTTAAAGCTATTAATTTATTTATTGTAAAGTTTTTCCTCAGAAGCAGTTCTAGTCATGTTTCTTTAAATCTAACTCATTTAACGAGTTCCCGCTTCCCCCCTCTCCCAGACCCGAAGCACATGCAAGGTGAAAGCTGTTTCACGAGTGTTTCCGCTCTTGTGCTGTTAACAACACAAGACAATTTCAATCAAGGAAATTTCGAAGCTTTTCAAAATTCATGATGTGTAACCCCTTCAAAATTGATTCTGCCCCTTTTTATATCTCAAAATTTACTAAATTAAGTCCTTCGGGGTTTTTTTTTTTTTTTTTTTTTTCACTATCAAAGGCAGTTTACCATTTGTTATTTTTTAACATTTAGACACCAAATCTTTACTTCTTTGCGGAACTCTCTTTTTGATGATAATGGTAATCTTTGATGATGTGGGGATAAATGCTCCAAGTCTAAGTGCCTCGTATATGAACCCTTCCTTGGTCTTTGGAAAGCAAAGAAACATCTTTCATGCATTATTCAGTATATGAAATTTGTCCCTACCCGTCATTGCAAATACAGCACTTGTAAATACATGGGAAATTATTTTTGAAGTGGGGTGTACAAAGTGTGAGGGAAAAATAAGCAATTATATAAACTGAAGTTCAGGCAGGTAGCATAAGGTGAGGTATTACTGTATTACCTGGAGACTGCCTACTACAGTACAAATTCCATAATCAGGACGTTCCTTATCCAGAATGATCTATAATCTGGACCTCAAAGCCACAAACTTTTTTTTTTTGTATGCTTTATGCATGCATGTTTAATGTATAACAGACGGTATAAGCTAGGCTAAAATTATCTTTACTGATTCTTAGGCATTTCAGTTAATGTTGCAGATTGCGCTGTTCCTTAATCTTCTAATTGGATCCGTATTATTATTTTTTGCAGACTGTTAGAGCATCTTTATGAAAATTAAGCTTGAACTTTGGATTATGTCAAAAAGAGTTTCCAATTCTGGAGCTGCCAAAGGATCTACAAAGCGAATGTTTTGATGTATGGTTCTAGATCCAGAAAATACTGCTTCCGATAGTGAAGAAAATGACTGAGAGGTTATTGAAAACAAAAAAAAATTTTGATTGACAAGTTAGTATTCTCGACACAGCAATTACAGGACTTGAACAGTGGAACTTAGTAACTGAACAAGAAATTATATCTGTTCATAGAATTAAAGAGAAAGAAATAATTATTTTCATGTTAAATGTAATAAACAATTGACTTACAAGCGCACAGACACGTAGATCAAAGAACATTAAGTGATCTGACAAGGGTATTCCCCGAGTTGAGTGGGATCAGGAAATATCACCACACAGCAACAGCCTGGCTTATTGCTCATTACTCGAGTCAATGCTCGTATTTGAGACAAATTTTTTCCTCGTATCTCGAATTTCTCATATATAGAGGTGGTCGTATCTCAAGGTTTCACTGTGTGTGTTGTACAGTCAAAAGTCTTTAATCCGAACGTCCATAATCCGGAATGATCTATAATCTGGATCTCAAAGCTACAAACTTTCTGCTCATGCGTAAACACAAAATGCGTTTACGCATGCGTGTAATACGTTAACGCATGCGCATAATACGTTTACGCATGCGCGTTTAATGTATAACGGATGGTATAAGCTAAGCTAAAATTATCTAATTATCTATTTTAGTTCATGTTGCAGATTGTGTTGTTCCTTAATCTTCTAATTGGATTCGGCTTATTATTTTTTGCAGACTGTTAGAGAAATTTTATAAAAGTAAGCTTGAACTTTCGATTATGTTAAAAAGAATTTCCGATTCTTGAGATGCCAAAAGATCTACAAAGCGAAAGCATGTTTCAATGTCCATCAAACAAAAAGTGGGATTGCTGCAAAAAATGGATAAAGGCATATCCTTTGCTTTTCTAACCATTCCGAAATCTGTTTATCAATTTCACACTGCTCTGCAGGGGGGAGGGGGGGAACGAACCGTCGTGGCGCGCAATGAACTGGAAGTTGATCTGTCAGCACTATCCTTATCTTCAGGGCAGATGTTTTTATTTTATTCGGCTTATAATTTCTTACTAAATGCAGTATTTCATCTCGATGTACTCCATCTTTGATATGATTTAAATCAAATTCCTCGTCATTATAAATATCACGAATTTTTAGATTAAAATAGTTTTCTGGTTGCAATTTTCTAATTTCAACTATGCGTAATGTAGGCTTTACACATGAGCGCGTTGAAAGAAATGTTTAATAAAGTAAGCAAATAAATATTAAGCTTTTTTTTTTTGTAAAATTTGATACCTTTTAGATCATAATTGCTCTTTATTTCATAAATTATGGTTTCATATTTTTAATTTTATCATTTCTGCATGCCATCTTACCAGATTTAAACTGATGATCTATAATCCAGAATCCCGACAATTGACTGTATGTGTCTGTGTGTGTACATGTAGTATGTGTGTGTATATATTGGGTTTGCAACTAAGTAATTTCGGATTTCACTCGTAGATGGCTTCAGTTGAATTTTTAGGGTTGCAGACGTAGTACAAATGTTAAACACATTTTGTTATTTGATAGTTGGCAATTCAGCTGTCAATCAGTAAAAAAAGCTTTTTGATCGGTTGCGTAGTTTTCGTTTGCCGTTCGCTGAAAAATGGAAACTTGAAAGAAACATTTTCGTCATATTTTGCTTTTTATTTCCGCAAAGGGAAGAATGCATCGCAAGCTCATAAAAAGTTATATGCTGTTTATGGTGACGAAGCCTTAAAAGAACGGCAGTGTCAAAATTGGTTTGTCAAATTTCGTTTTGGTGATTTTTCACTCAAAGATGAAAAATGCTCTGGTCGTCCAGTTGAAGTTGATGACAACCTAATCAAAGCAATAATCGATTCAGATCGTAACAGTACAACATGTGAGATTGCAGAGAAGCTTCGTGTATCACATACATGCATTGAAAATTACTTAAAACAACTTGGCTATGTTCAAAAACTCGATACATGGGTTCCTCACGAACTGAAAGAAACGCATTTAACACAACACATTAACAGCTGTGATTTGCTAAAGAAATGTAATGAAAATGATCCATTTTTAAAACGATAACAAATATAAATTCCCACATAACTGTATACAGGTACAAGCAGTTTTTCCCTTAGATTTGTATCAGTTCATTCTTAACAGTTCTATTTGTCTTTATTTCCATATATATCTGTTCATGCTTAAGTGACTTTCACACACTGAAGTCTACTGTGATGGTACTGTTGTTCAAACAAATCACAAGAATATAAATATAAATTTTGTGTCAAAGAAACAAAAATACTTTTACAATTTCAGTCTGAAACCTGGAAATCGTAAGTACATTAAAACTAGTCAGTCAGTTTGAAAGCTTTTATCTTTGTAGAAAAGATGAATTTCTTCATTGTGTTTCTCCATGGGGCTCATCTCTAACCATTAAATTCCAGATGGCACATTTTAAAAGCTACCTTTGTATCAGTATCTCGATTTCACAGTCAAACAATTTTGAAGTAAGATGTTCAAAATGGATTAGAGTAGCATTTGTGAAATATCACTGTCCATTGAGCTCCGAGAATATAAACAGTATGTAAAGTCTCTTATGTAACATACAATTCATTGTTCTAAGATAACACGTTGCCCATCTAAATTTCTGAACCTTTTTCTCTTAACTGATTAAATTGCACAGGAGTGTGGCGTTTCCATAGGATCATGTGATGAAATTTTGAGAAAGGACTTGAACATGCATCGAGTGTCTGCAAAGCTTGTGCCGCATCTCATCACTGAGGATCAGTAATTCCAATGACTTGCAATCTCATCTGATTTGTTTCAAAGTGCAAGCAACGATCCGGAGTTCATGAAGCTCGTCATCACTGGGGATGAGTCGTGGATTTACGGATATGTCCCAAAACAAAGCAGCAGTCATCACAATGGAAAAGCCCCGAGTGTCCTCGGCCAAAGAAAGCACGGCAGGTGTGAAGTCAGATCAAAGTCATGTTGCTTGTGTTTTTCGATGCAGATGGAATTGTTCATCATGAGTACGCTCCCCAGGGCCAGACATTGTACAAGGAATTCTACTTGGATGTCATGAGGAGATTAAGAGAAGCTGTTCGCAGAAAACAACCGGTGTTGTGGGCATCCTCTCGCTGGATGCTTCATCATGACGGAGCCCCAGCGCACACCAGCAATCTTGTGCAGCAGTTCCTGGCAAAACATGGAACAATCCAAGTAGCACATCCTCCCTACTCGCCGGACATGTCACCTTCAGATTTCTTCCTCTTTCCCAAGATCAAGATCTTAAAAGGACACTGGTTTCAGGACATTGAAACCATAAAACAGAATTCTACGCAGCAGCTCCATGCCATCTCAAAGACGAAATTCCAGAAATGTTTCGAGGACTGGAAACATCATTGGCCCAAATGTGTGCTACTGCTAGTGGAGCATATTTCAAAGGAGATTGACTCAAAACCTGTTTTGCATAATAAATTCAGTCTCAATACTTTCTGAACACCCCTCTTATAATATGGTATTGAAGGCAGCAACTAACTATTGTGTAACATTTTCCCCACAGGTTTTCAGAAACTATATATAACAAACTATTTTCCCTTAAATTTGAAAAACTCTCTGTATTAAGGAATTACCTTAATTTTGATACCCGAGGGAACCCCTTCCCTCATTGAGACTAAGAATTTAGTATAAAAACACAAATGGAATTTGCGTGGGAATGTGATGTCTTGAATTATGGTTTTTCATACTAAATAAGTTGACATTTTCAATGACTTAAATTCATTCTGTTATTAATACCTAAAATAAATTACCTACTAATTTTCAGTAAATGGTATAAAATAGTACATGATTAAATAATCCCTTTTTTCTATTTAAAAAAAGTATTATTGTAGAAAACAGTTTTGCAGTTTCTGTTTTATTCTGCAGATATTTTGGAAAAGAACTGAATGTAAATTGGGAGCACTTATGTAATTGGACATTGCAATACTAACAATCTACAATAAAATAAAATAATTTTTTATTAAACCATGTATATTCTAATTTGCTGAAAGTTTTCTCCTTAAATAGTACATTATCAAGCAGATTTTTAACAGTTATATAAAATTAAAATTTCATTATGCCTATAGAGCATAATTTTAACAGTTATACTGAACTTTAGTTTTTAATCATTTCTTTATCATTAAACGTTTATTTTTGAATTATTCCTTCTATGGAAAAAAGTTCAACGATATAGCGAAATTTGATAATGTATACCAAAACCAATTCAAAATTATAAGGAAATTTAAGAGTGAAAAAAAAAAAAAAAAAAAAAAAAAGACTGAGAGGAAGACTAGTTAAATTTTTAAATTGTCCATGAAATAATGAAATAGTTGAAATAATTTTGTGACATAACATTAATATCAAGATATGAGAAAAATAATTATTTTAAACACTTCCTAAAGACAGGTAATTTTGTAATGTAATTTAAAATTCAAACAAAATATTTATATAAACAAAAGAAACGTATATAATATGAAAAATGACATTTTCTGCATCGGTAGTTTACACATTTCCTTCTGCGTAGCGGCCAGTAGTCTCATTGCGGAACAACTGCAATATGAAAATTTCCCTTAATCACGAAAAGCATCTTGAAGTCTGGTCACTAATCCCTATGTTTCCTAACCTTTTGTGGCATAAATGCACTCCTCCGAGAATCCATAAAAATACACACAAAGATCTTTGTTGCAAATAGGAGGTGATTTCTTAAAGGAAGGAAAGCATTCGGTTCAGGATACCCCATCCTTTCAAGGCTTTTACAGCTGTGAAAGGCCTGGCCTCAAAATGATAAATCTGCATCAGAAGCCAATAAAACTTCTTTCATATTGAAAGGAAGTCATTGTATTCACATTTTTTTTTTAGGAAATCATCATGTATTTTGTTTGATGATAATGTTTTCATTTGTTTCAAAAAGGAAATTAGGCTTTTTTTTTTTTTTTTTTTTTTTTGTCTCACCTAAATGTAAATCTGATTAAAGGTTAATGATTCACTGTACTTCGGAATCTTAAAACTTCACAATAAGTCTGTTTTTTAAAGTTAGATATTTAAAAAGGTTTCAGGAGGTGTTAGATAATATCTGAGATATGTGCTATGTTGATGTGTCTAAATTTGCTGCAAATGCGAAAGTTTTGTGTTATTGCTGGTAATGCCAACTACATCACCCTTGAGTGAAAAAGATCAGTGGCCTTCAATCGTTTAGCTGTTTGGCTGTGTTGATCTGCAGTCAAGGTAAAGTGTGGGGAAGCAAAGAAATAAAATACTTCTTTGTTCTCTTTTCGTCTGTTTGGTATGCTGAAAAGGAGCCACTTGCAGAAAATTTTTGAAAATGCCCAGTTGAATATAAAGCAGAAGGTCAAGTACACACATATCACTAAATATACAATGTTTTTCACAGAGTCAAATACTTCTGGAAGTAAAAATTAGATGGTTTTGCATCGTATAACACCTTTAGCGAAAATGGATTTTTGTTTTTTTTCCCAGATTATCTAGAAAAGACTGAAGTGGCCTTGATCCGGCATGAAGGATTTTCGGTTGCCCGTTTGGGAAATTGGTTGAAGAAGATAGATTTAACACTTGCTGTGGATTTCCTTTATTATCTGCTGCATAATGTCAAGCTGTATAAAAAGTGCTTCTGAGTAGCAAGAAATTTTATTGCTGTGCAATTGAAGGTGTAGGTGACTCAGCAATTGTTTTAAGATGCAGGTGATTCTGAAGTTTTGTAGAAAGAATTGTCACTTAGCTATCAGAATAGTTGCTGATAATTTAGTTCATTAAATGTAGTTGTTAGTCTTTGGTCACCACTGGGATGATGGCATGATTCCATGTGGTAACTGTTGTGGTTGTGTTTGTTAAGGTTGTGAGTTACTTATTGCATATAGAACTAAAATCATTAAATATAAGTCTATAAGAAATAATGCATTACAACAGACACAGAAACAGTTGTTATAGGTTATTGTTCTCATTCTGTGATGACCTTTTTAGCTTCAAGTCTAGTTAAGAGTTTAAGAGAATTCTGAGTTTCTGCCGTATCTAAAACAGTTTGCAGGCTGAATTAATCATGCTGTTTTAATTTTTCGGTTATACTGTATGGCCTGTGATTTGTTACAGTTGAAATGATATCAGAGGAGCAAAAGGATCAGTGGCACATCAGCCTTCCTGAAATTGAGAGGCTTTCATGGTAAATGCACTAAAATCTGTTGACACTGACTGTGAAGTTATAATTCTTCAAATATCAAATGGAGCCATAACTGAATGAATTATTGCTTTTGCAATATCAGAGCCTGTCGTATCACACCTCCTAACAGTTCGATCACTGTGACCTATAGCGGAGTGCACACATGAATTTATTATCTTTGTATGGTTTGATGCACATACATCATTTGCCAAGAATTTAGACAAAATGTCAACATCCTTTACCTTCATACTTCTGATCAGGTATGACAGCTCGGGCAAACCATTCTTTAAATTTGTGTCTAATCATGCGAATCTCTTGTTTCCTTTTGTTTGGAGTTAAAAAATACTTCCACTGAATGTATACATGACTGTATGATTGAAATTAAAATTTATGTGGATTTTTTTAACAAATTTCTCCTAATATTGTATTTTGGTGTTTTGCATATTCATCATTTACATGGATGCTAGAAGATTCAATAGGAACTTTAATAAAATTAATCTTTTTGAAATATGCCTTGATAAATTATATGTTTTATTACCTCCTTCCAAAAAGATCAATACTTGTAAAGATCTAGGTGTTGAAATTTAAAGAAATGGCTGTGTGCTTGGACTGCAAATGAACAAGCAAATTTTTTCTGTGTGGAGGAAATGCCAGCCTCTATATAAGCATTTTTCATCAAACAATGAATATGAGGATTTAAAAGTTGCTTAACTTTTGAATTTTTAAAAGCCTGCTCTTGATGATCAGTATCTCAAAGGAATATTATGGGGTTTTTAAAGGCCTTGCATAATGTTTTGGGGGTTTATTTTTTGAATTTTAGCAGAATTTTTTATTTAAAAGTTTTTTTTTTCCCATGCACAATTGTTCGTGTTCTCTATTTTTTTATTAGAATTTGATATTTTTAAAATTAATTGTTAGTATTACATCTGATATAAAGTGCGAGCCTTATATAAAGATAAAAAAAGGTTATGACTGCTTATAATAGACACAGAAGTACACTGCACAAAAAAAGGGGGGGGGACAGTTTCTTCATTATTGCAGATTCTTCATTATTTAATTTCTTCAAATATAATACAGGGCGATAGTATTTGATGGCAACGATTTGAAAAGTGATACAGCCTTTTTAAAGTTTTCAGCGCAAAATCGCAATTCGAAAAAAATAATCCTTCGGGAACAGGTAAGAGTTGGCCTTAGAACAAAGGCCCCTTTCGACTAAAAAAAAGGACATTTCTATACATCCCGTTCTATTGTGCTGATTGACGAAATTCAACTTGCGTTTTTCATGTCTCGAAAGCGTGATTTAGGATATGTATTAGATTTTTATATAGCATTGTTCTAATATAGGTATTTTGACACAATATCAGACTTTTTCTGAAATAACATATGCATTTTTTTCCATATTTCGATTCTGCAACTCAAATTATGCCAAACTACAAAGTTTTGTAAAAATTGCACAATTAGTTTTTAAAAAATTAGCTCTCAAAATTTTAGCTCCCCTATGTTAATTGAGTTTGGTATATATTTATTAATCTCTTTTTTTTTTTTTTTTTATTAAGCTTATTTGATTCTTCCTTTCACATTTCGAAATTCAGGTTCATTCCAAATTAAAATTCACCCATTTTTTATGATTTATTTTTAAAATTTGTATTTTAAAATAATTTTTATAAATTTTTCAAACAAAATTTTCAAATGTAATCGATAAAATTTTTACCATCATCGTAAAGTGGACGTATTTCTAAGTATACCTGCAAAAAATTACAATTTTTTATTCAAAATTTTTGAAGATACATGTGAATTTATTTATTGGCGCGATTTGAAATTTGGCATATTTGTTGAAAGTGATAAAACATCAGATGAGGCTTAAACACTCTGCTAAAATTATTTGGAAGGAGAAACGATATGACATTTTTTCCGCTCAGACGCAATGTGAAATGGTAGGAACGAGGTGCGTTTTTTTCCGTTTCTGCATAATAGAAGGGAAAGGAAAATTGGTTGCTATATATTAAGAAGTTCGCCGAGTGAATTATTCTTGACTAAACTGAAAAAATTTCGCCAAGATAAATTTTTGAATTTCTCTGTAAATTTCACACCAAATTTTACAAAATTTAAAGCTAGGCATAATTCGAGTTGTAGAATTGAAATATGGAAAAAAAATTGGCATGTTATTTTGGAAAAAGTCCGATTTTGTGTCAAAATACCTGTTAGAATAATGCTATATATAAATCTAATATATGTCCTAAGTCGAACTTTCAAGACATGAAAAATGCAATTTGAATTTTGTCAATCGGCCTAGTAGAATGAAAGATATATAACTGTCCTTTCTATTTTTTTTTTTTTTTTTTGGCTCAGTGTTCATTGTAGATATATAATGCAGCATCACTATATTTTATTATCATTTTCTTTTATTGTTGCTAGTCTCTCATTGTGCATACCTCATCAATTAAATTTTAATGCATTTTTTGTGTTAGCTAAGATATTGCTTTACATACAGCATTTAATACTTCATGCAACCATCATATGTTTTAAAATACACTCTTGAACAAAAAAAAAAGGGGGGGGGACGCATGAAGAAGGAGTTATCCGAATGGGACGAAAATCGGTAGAAGTGATGTACGTGTATAGATTACAGTTTGAGAAAAATTGGATGATTTATTGAAGTGATAGAGCTTTGCAAAGTGAAAAAGTCAATAACACGTTTGCACAGCTCTGGCTCTTATACAAGCATTAATTCGGCTTGGCATTGATTGATAGAGGTTGCAGATGTCCTCATGAGGGATATCGTGCCAAATTCTGTCCAACTGGCGTGTTAGATTGTCAACATCCCGAGCTGATTGGAGGGCCCTGCCCATAACACTCCAAACGTGCTCAATAGGAGAGAGATCTGGTGACCTTGCTGGCCAAGGTAATGTTCGGCAAGCACTAAGGCAAGCAGTAGAAACGTGCAGTGTGGGTGCGGGCATTATCTTGCTGAAATGTAAGCCCAGGGTGACATGACATGAAGGGCATCACGACGGGCCTTAGAACTTCGTTGATGTAATGATAACCAAAGGGGTCCTACTATGAAATGAAATGGCACCCCGGATCATCACTCCTGGTTGACGGCTTGTCTGCCAGAAGACAGTCAGGTTGGTGTCACACTGCTGTCTGGGGCATCTCCAGACTTGCCTTCGCTGGTCATCGAGGCTCAGTTCAAAGCAGGGACTCATCACTGAAGACTATTCTACTCCAGTGACATTCCAGTGCGAATGAACTCGACACCACTGCAAGCAGGCTTGATGTCGCACGGAGGCCAATGTTAGTCGGCGCAAGGGACATCATGACCTCAGCCCCCTTTCTATGAATGGTCCTTGCGGTCACTGAAGCACTAGTTATACATACAATCGATGATAATGATGCATCTGGGGCTGTGAGTGTTGCTCTGACGATTGCTCGGTCTTCACGTTCTGTCGTTTCTCTAGGCCTACCGCTTCCTTCTTGACGCTGTGTGCGGCCGTGTTTCACCCATTCCTGCCAACATCGTCTAATAGTGGCATCGCTCCTGCTTAAATGTCGAGCTATTCACCGATAAGACCAACTGGCTTCTTTGAGCCGAACTACACGACCTCTCTCAAATTCTGAAATCTGCGCATATCCTTTGCACACCTGTATGTGAGGCATAGTTACTGTCTACCAGAGTACACAGAATGAAATTTGTGAAGAATTTTTGACCTGGAATCGTAATTTCTCCTCTTAAATATCCTGCCAGTTGCGCAGATCAGATGTGCTGTAGCGGCAACCGTTCATTCATTGGCCGCCGAAATGTAAAATTTTTCATCTTCCATCGAAACCTGTATGAATATCAATTTGGGTCCAATTTACTTCTAGCTGCGTCTTTTTTTTTTTTTTTTTTTTGTCTATGAGTGTAAATTAACTACAATTGCAGAGATGGTAATTTACAAATTGTTCTTTGAAAAGAAATCACTGGACATCTGAATTATTTAGCAGAGAATTATCATACAGCATGGTAAAAAACTGAAGATCTGAAAGAATGCACTAATGAAAATAAACAAATAATTATAACATAGTTTTGGCTGCAGTTGGTTTTTAATTTGGTGCTTATATAGTAGACAAATGATACATAATTTATCAGAGGGATTTTTTCGTGTTGCTGTTAACATATCTAAAGTAGAGTGTGTAGTTGGAAAGTGTAGTTGTTGTTGTGTTGGAAAGTGTAGTTAGAAATTATTCATTTTTGAAATTTGATAAGGTAGTGTGAAAGTATAACAAACATGAACTCTGTATGTACCATTTTTCAGACTGGGACCACATGCTTTTTCCAGGGCTTATATAAATTTTCTTATACCAGAAGATATATTTACCTTTAAAGATAAATTTGATGGCTATGTTTTCTTGGATAGTAAAGGTAAGATCAAACATATATTTATCACTATATATTAGAATATTCATGTGCTATTTCTATTCTAATGAAAGATATATACTATATTTCAATTCTTATTCTAGGTAATGAATATCCAGCTATTGTTGAATTTGCTCCATTTCAGAAAATTCCTAAAAAGCGAAGCAAAAAAAGGGATGCTAAGTGTGGAACAATAACAAATGGTAATAAATATCTTTGATTAGATTGAGTTTGTTATTATATGAGTTACTTTTTAAAATATAATGAAACAAAATTATAATTTATGTTAATTATTTTACATTTTAATAAAAGTTCATACAGTCAAAAGTCGTTAATTCGGACTCCCATAATCCGGACCTCAAAGCTACAAACTTTCTGCGCATGCGTCGCGTTGACACATGCGCGTAAGACCTTTACCGCCAGGGGCGTAGCTAGAGGGGGGCAAGGGGGGCATCTGTACCCGGGCGCAGAATCCAAGGGGCGCCAAACTGACGTTACGACATTTTAGAATTAAATGTTTTCCATCCTTGGTAAGCAGTAAGGGGCGCGAAATCTTCAGTTGTCCCTGGGCGCTGAAAACCCTAGCTACGACTCTGTTTACCGCTGCAAATTTGCATGCGCAAAATACGTTTACGAATGCGCGTTTAATGTATAACGGACGGGATAAGCTAAGCTAAAATTATCTAATTTTCTATTTCAGTTAATGTTGCAGATTGCGTTGTTCCTTAATCTTTGAATTGGATCCGGATTATTATTTTTTGCAGACTGTTAGAGCAATTTTTTAAAAGTAAGCTTGAACTTTCGATTATGTCAAATAGAATTTCCGATATATATTTACTAATATGTAAATGATATACAAAGTGAAAGTATCTTTCGGAGTCCATTAAACAAAAAGTGGAATTGCTGCAAAAAATGGATAAAGGCATATCCTTTGTTTATCTAAACTTTAACATTTGTTTATCTAAACTTTGTTTATCTTTAACGCCGCGGCGCGCAATGAATTGGAAGTTGATCAGTCAGCACTGTCCTTATCTTCAGGGCAGATGTTTTTATTTTATTTGGGTTATAATTCCTTACTAAATGTAGTATTTCATCTTGATGTACTCCGTCTTTGATATGATTTAAATCAAATTCCTCGTCATTATAATTCGCTTCCGATAGCGAAGAAAGTGACAGAGGTTATTGAAAACAAAAAAATTTCGATTGACAAATTAGTCGGTAGACACAGCAATTATAGGACTTGAACAGCGGAACTTTGTAACTGAACAAGAAATTATGTCTGTTAACAAATTCTTTAAATAGAATTAAAGAGAATGTATTATCACGTAAAAAACGAAGCAACTTAAACAACTTACATTGAAAGAAATGTTTAATAAAGTAAACAAATAAATATTAAGCTTTTTTTTGTAAATTTTGATACCCTTTAGATCATAATTGTTCTTTATTTCGTAAATTACGGTTTCATATTTTTAATTTTATAATTTCTGCATGCCATTTTACCAGATTTAAACTGATGATCTATAATCCGGAAAAATCGATAATCCGGAATCGCTGAAGTCCCGACGAGTCCAGATTAACGACTTTTGACTGTATCATAATATTTGCTGAAATGAACCATGGCGGGGGTACAATACTCAGCTGTCAGATTATGACATTTTTATAAGCTTTTTATTTCATTATACAGTACAAAGTCCATAATCCAGACTCGTGGGAATTTCGGCGATTCCGGATTAGGGTTTTTTCTGGATTATAGATCATCAATTTAAATCTGGTAAAATGGCATGCAGAAATTTTACAATTAAAAATATGAAACCGTAACTTATGAAATGAACAGCAGTTATGATCTAAAGGGTATTAAAATTTATATAAAAAAAGCTTAATATTTATTTGTTTACTTTATTAAACATTTCTTTCAATGTAAGTAAGTTGCTTCATTTTTCTGCGCTAATACTTTTTTTTAATTATATAAACAGACATAATTCCTTGTTCAGTTACAAAGCTCCACTGTTCAAGTCTTCAAATTTATCCATTTTTTGCAGCAATTCCACTTTTT
Organism: Stegodyphus dumicola; assembly: GCF_044657685.1. Taxonomy (NCBI): domain Eukaryota; kingdom Metazoa; phylum Arthropoda; class Arachnida; order Araneae; family Eresidae; genus Stegodyphus; species Stegodyphus dumicola. The sequence continues at coordinate 157,166,194 of NC_140773.1, forward strand.
GTTTGATGAACATCAAAACATGCTTTCGCTTTGTAGATCCTTTGGCAGCTCCAGAATTGGAAACGCTTTTTGACATAATCGAAAGTTCAAGCTTAATTTTTATAAAATTGCTCTAACAGTCTGCAAAAAATAATAAGGCAGATCCATTTAGAAGATTAAGGAACAGTTTAATCTGCAACATTAACTGAAATGCCTTTGAATCAGTAACGATAATCTTAGCCTAGCTTATACCGTCCATTATATATTAACGCTCATGCATAAATGCATTACACGTATGCGTAAAGGATACAAAAGAAAAGTTTGTGGATTTGAAGTCCGGATTATAGATCATTCCGGATAATGAATGTCCAGATTACAGACTTTGTACTGTACATATTTCTGCAATGGATATTATTAATTTCTTTTTAAAGTATGCTGATAGGAATTTATGTAATTTTGTCTGGTGTTCCAGAGTTTCTATTCTTGAAATGTGCATACTGCATAGAAATGTGTAATCTATTTTAATGTTCTTAAGCTATCCCCAAGGAAGAGAAAAAATCTTAAGCAGGTTTGGCAACCTTGGGCAGTGGCAACCGTGGGCAGGAGGTAATCCATATCTGGAAGTGAATTGTTTGCAGAAACGATAGCTGTTAAATTTTCATCGAAATATTTGTAGTATAGATTGTTTGCTTGTGATATTCATTGAATATGTCTGTACTTGCATGATAATTTACATATTTAGAAATAAACAACTGTAATATTTTTATATAACATTAAGAAATGTGCAAATATTTATTATTTTATTTCTCAAAGCAGAAAGAACTGATGATTCTACATGACACAATGCATTCCATTGTTGCGATTAGATTGTAATATACAGGGTTCATACGGTCCTTAAAAGTCCTTAATTTTTTCAAAAATGATTTTTGGTCCTTAAAAGTCCTTAATTTTTGGCCAAAATGAATAAACGGTCCTTAATTTTGCTCATTTGACATTTCTTATCATTTCTAATGATTGCCATTCTATGTGTGAATTGTGATTTCTCATGAATATGGAATTAAAATTGCACGGCTCTTAACCAATCTGTTGGCGGATTTGCGTTGCAAACGATAAAAAAAAAAAAAAAAAAAAAAAAAAAAAAAAATTAGCTACCCTAACGAAAATATTGGTGTCTGATTGGCTATTCACCCAATCTTTTGAAACAGGTGTTATCCATAAGTTTAGGCAGATTGTGACGAAAGCGTTAAGTCGGAAGTTAGGAGGCGAAAGTGATGATGAAGGTGCTCGAGAAAAAAAGGGGGGGGGATTCTGAAAATATTTGCCAAAATTAGAGCAATCCCAACCTGGAAGGCCACAACCCTTCCGACGCCAATAGGAACGAGATGCCTGGAAAGTGCATTTTCAATAAACTGTGGCTTCATCAAGCTGACTACAAAGACTGGATATTGATGGATTACAAACCTTATAAAGCTAAATGTGGTCTTTGTTTGAAACAAATTGAAATTTCTATAATGGGAGAGTCAGTGCTGAAAATTCACATGAAAATTAAGTTTCATTTTATCATTTCAATTTGTTTTTACACGGTTTTGCATAGCTTAATTTCTGTGTTTGTTTCAATTAAGCCATAAATTAATTTTTTTTTACCTTCTATGGAGTTTATTCTCTTTTTCACATACTATATGTATGGTATATCGGGATTATGAGTTTATTTCTGCAGAGGGTCTGTTATCGATTTTGCGGGAAATCTGTTGGCTCCATTTCGATTTTAGGTCGCCAAGGGCAAATTCGGTAACATTAGCCGAGAAAAAGTGAAGTTCGGAAATACGTTTTGAAGCTTCAATAGACAGTTAAGTATTTGGTTTAATCGTGTGCTGTTGATAGTAATGCATTATTTTTGCTAATGGCGATACAATTATTAGTTGAAAACAACTAATTAAAAATTTTTTAATATTTTTAAAGCTGAAAACAACTAATTGAAACTAATTTTCCTGAATTAACTAGATGCAAAATTAACTTTCATGAATTACTAAAAAGTTATTGGGTAGAAGTTTAACTGAAAATATACATTCCGTATATATATATATATATATATACAGTCAAAAGTCGTTAATTCGGACACCCATAATCCGGACCTCAAAGCTAAAAACTTTTTGCGCATGTGCCGCGTTGACACATGCGCATAGGCGTTTAAGCGTGCGCATAAGACATTTACGACTGCGTATATGCGTGTGCACAAGCGCAGAATACATTTTCACGTCCGCGTTTAATGTATAACGGACGGTATAAGCTAAAATTATCTAATTATCTATTTCAGTTAATGTTGATGATTGCGTTGTTCCTTAATCCTCGAATTGGATCCGGCTTATTATTTTTTGCAGACCTTAAGAGCAATTTTATAAAAGTAAACTTGAACTTTCGATTATGTCAAATAGAATTTTCGATGCTGGAGCTCCCAAAGGATCTACAAAACGAAAGTATGTTTCGATGTCCGTCAAACAAAAAGTGGAATTGCTGCAAAAAATGGATAAGACATGAAGAAGGTGACAGAGAGGTTAGTGAAAACGAAAAAATTTCGATTGACAAGTTAGTCAGTATTCTCGACACAGCAATTACGAGACTTGAAAAGCGGAACTTTGTAACTGAACAAGAAATTATGTCTGTTTATGGAATTAAAGAGAAAGTATTATCACATAAAATGAAGCAACTTAAACAACTTACATTGAAAGAAATATTTAATAAAGTAAACAAATAAATATTAAGCTTTTTTTTTTTTTTTTTTTTGTAAATTTTGATACCCTTTAGATCATAATTGTTCTTTATTTCATAAATTACGGTTTCATATTTTTAATTTTAGAATTTCTGCATGCCATCTTACGAGATTTAAACTGATGATCTATAATCCGGAAAAATCGATAATCCGGAATCGCCGAAGTCCCGACGAGTCCGGATTAACGACTTTTGACTGTATATATATATATATATATATTTTTACAGTACAAAGTCCGAGGTCGGGACTTCGGCGATCCCAGATTTGAGATTTTTCCGGATATTAGATCATTTTAAATCTACTTAGATGACACGTAGAAATTATAAAATTGAAAATATGAAATCGGGATTTATGAAATAATGAAGCATTTATGATTTAAAGGGTATCAAAATTTACAAAAGAAAAGAGCTTAATATTTATATGTTTACTTTATTAAAAATTTCTTTCAATGTGAGTTGTTTGATTTGTTTTCTCTGCTGATACTTTAGACTAATACTATAGACATATAATTTCTTGTTGAGTTATTAAGTTCCATTGTTCAAGTCTTGTAATTGCTGTGTCGAGAATTCCGAATAACTTGTCAATCAAAATTTTTTTCGTTCATTGACCTCTCTGTTACTTTCTTCACTATCGGTAGCTGTATTTTCTGGATTTAGAACCATACTACAGATTTCGCCTTCCGTTAATTCCTTGATGATTGGGGCATTGTCATCGCAATGAAAAACTTCTGTTTAACTTCCCTAAATTCTGCCGCCTGGTGCGGCCATGCGAGCTCTGTCGCTGGTTCTGGCTTTATGTGAATAACAAATCAGTTATTCTTAATTAAAATAACACTAAATATAATCGTTTGTCCTATGAGTATCATTAACAAAATCTATTTTCAGCATAAGGAAAGAAATTTCTGTTAAATCTCCCCTTGTCAACATTTTAGCGCATTAAACTTAAATCTGTTATCTGATAAAATTCTGTTATTTGGCGTCGCTGCATGAGTCATCACTCAAGTTGTCATTTGTTGATAAACATGCGGTGATGAAAGCAAAATACAATAAATAATGATTCGCGATTTCGGCATCAAGGATATAAAATATTAGTTGCTGTAAAATTAACAAATGTTTCAGTTTGAGATTATGCCAAGCAGATACGCAGCTATGGAGTCAAGTTACTAATCACACAAATTTATGCTAAAATAATTGTTTCTTCAATAATGAGATATTTTATTTAGCACCAAACTGAGATTAAGAATCGGGATTTCCGGCATGTTTTTTTATGATGAGGGAAAAAATCTAATGCGCATTCGTAAAGCATACCCCTTCCCTCCAAAAAAGCCCTAAAAATTGGTTGGTGGTGGCTTTGAGGTCCGGATTTTAGATCATTCCAGATATTGGATGTCCGGATCTCGAAATTTGTACTGTATATATAGTAAAAAATGTATATTTTCAGTATACATTTCTTATTATATATATATATTTCTTATTATATATATACATTATATACATATATATGCGATACTTAATTTTACTAATGCCTTGCACGTAATGCCCCTTTTAGCTGCAAAACATCTTTTCCTTCTCAACTGCAGAGTTTCTTCTAACAGTATCATGAATTTTGTCAAGTTAGAAGAACCATCTACTTCAGGAAAAGATGTAACTGCTAATTCAACATCAATAAGTGTAGAAAATAATAAAATAAATTCTTTTCTTTTCAAATCTGAAGTTACAGATGCAGAAATATTGTGGGCTTTTAAGTGCATCAAAAGCCACTATTCTTTTAAATCGTGCGACGATATTGGGCCTTTATTCACTAAAATGTTCCTGGATAGTTCCATTGCAAAATAGTTTTCATGTGGTGAAAAGAAATGTGCTTATATCTGTTATTTTGGTCTTGGCCCTTATTTTAGAACTTTGTTACTAAAGCGTTGTAAAAATGCTGAGTTTTTTACATTACTATTTGATGAGACTCTTAATCTGACAAATCAAAAGAAGCAACTAGATATTTATGTGAGGTACTGGCATCATGAAAATAAGGTCAGAACTCAGTACCTTACTTCTGCATTTATAGGGCATGCAAAAAGTGAAATTATTTTATCCAAATTTTATGAATGTGTTGAAAAACTAGACTTATCAAAACTCTTACAAATATCGATGAATGGTCCTGCGGTAAACTGGAAATTTTATGATTTATTGCAACAGGACTTGACAAAGGAATATAACATTCAATGCTTGACATTAGGGACATGTGGTTTACACATTCTTAACAATGCTTTCAAGCATAGGATGTCATCCACTGGCTGGGACATTCCATCATTCTTATCCTCCTTATATTGGATTTTTAAAGATTCTCCTGCAAGACGAGAAGATTTTTTAAGTATATCTGGCTTAAAAAAGCTACCTGTGAAGTTCTGCTTTTACCGATGGTTGCAAAATGTCCCAGCAGTTGAAAGAGCCTTTGAAATATGAGATGACTTGCTACTGTACATTAAAGAAGTTAAAATGGGGAAATTTAAAAAAAAATTCATCGAAATCCTTCTCAAATATTTTGGAGGCAACTAAAGATAAAACATTCCTTATAAAATTAAATTTTTTTCTCTCTCTGTCGAAAATATTATTGCCTTTCCTTGAATATTATTAAAGTGAAAGTTTTTTGCTGAAGATAACTTAAAACTTGTAAATGATTGTCTTCAGCACTTTAAAATTTTGAAACTAGAATATTTAAAAATAACTAAAGCAGAAAATCTTTATAATGTTTATAAAGTTTAAATCTTTATTTGTTATAATGATAAAAGTAAAGTTTATTTGGGATTCATTGCTGAGCAGTTAATGAATGATAAATGCCGCAAGAAGGACATTTCACAAGCTGAAAGTTTTGCATTGAAACAAGGTCAACAATGTGTCTTAACAATAGTACAACACTTAATGTCTAAATGTCCAATAAATTATTCTCTTATTCGAAATGCATCTTGTATAGACCCGCGATTGATGGTTAAAAGTCCAGAAAAAGCCCAGAACAAAATGAAAATAGTTCTAACGGTATTAATGCAGAATAAACGTGTTTTACAAGATGATTGGGATGAAATTCTGCTGCAGTTTGGAGAGTTTCTAGACAAAGTACTTAAGACAAATTAACATGAATTTTCTACTTTTGATCCTCAAAATCTTTCTCTTGACACATTTCTCACTTCTTATTTTCATGATTTTCAATATTCAAAAGTATGGAAAATAGTGAAAATGATTCTTATCTTGTCACATGGACAGGCCTCTGTGGAAAGGGGCTTCTCTGTAAATAAAGCAATTGAAATTGAAAATTTAAGTGACTCCTCATACATTTTTCAATGCACAGTATTTGATTACATAAAATTTTCTGGAGGTGTTCTTAATATCGAAATTAATAAAGAAATGAGATCAGCAGCAGCTTCTGCAAGGTCTAAATATATGCAGTATTTAGAAGAACAAAAATCTTTAACTAAATCTGAAAATTCAAAGAGGAAACGAAATATCATTGAGGAAGAAGTTGATTATATGAAGCAGAAGAAAAAATTTCTTCAAAGGGACTTAAAGATATTAATGAAGAAGTAGATGCTTTAGCAGATGAAGCTGAGACCAGCATGAACATTGATTTGTTTATCAAAGCAAATGAACTTAGAAGAATAGTTAAAGAAAAGGAAATAGACATAAATAAATTAGATGTTAAAATAGCTGAAAATATTTCAGGTTTAAAAAAAGCACAAATGTTTTGTATCTTTTATTGTACAGTTTATTATTCTAGTATCTTTCAAAAAACCAAGGAAATAAATTGTATGTTTACAAATCAGTTATTTTAATCTGCAAAATATTCTTACATTGTGATTATAATAGTAGTTGACTGTGTTTAAATAAATATCAAATAAGTTAATAATAATCATGTAAATCTCTAAAATAGTGTCTGTTATTAGTGTAAAATACACTTATACATGTTTTTAAAGAAATTATGTTCCTAATTTAATGTTATCTACATCATAACTTGTAGGGAGTTAGTTTAATTTTCAAAATTGTTTTATGGTAAGTATTAAAGTGAATTTAATAATAGTGCATAATACACACTTCTGTTAGTTTCTTAAAGTGAAATTACAAGCATGAAGTCGGTTGTATGGATAATTGCTTTATTCTTTTTGTTTGCTGATAGGTCCTTAATTTTTTCTTTGATGTCCTTAAAAGTCCTTAATTTTCATGTAAGAAATGTGTACGAACCCTGAATATAGCTGATTGTGAATTTTACATGCTACACAAGTATCTACAGTTCTTTTAATTTGTAAATCCCTTATATCTAGAAATGAACCTGATCACTTAGATAAGATTGTTAAGAAGTTATTTCGTTTTCATATACGACATCTTTGTATTGAAAAACAGTTTGCTGAGTAGTCTTATCTGAGTTCTGTACTGATTTGAATTTTGTGTAAGTAAAAATTGGGGTGTATAGTATTTATTGCTGATGGTTCAAGTAATTTAAGAACACAAACAGCTTATCCCTGAAGACTCAGTTAAATGGATTTTATATACTGTCTTCCAAAAGTTAAGCAGCATAAAATGCCAATAAGCAAATTTCGAAAGCATACCTAATTTTGAGTAGTTGAAAATTGCTGCAGATGTAGATGGCAGTATGCAAATATTCTAATCAATCATGACTGACTGTTCGAACATATGCTAATTGGGCAATCTGAAGACATCAGTATTCTGAATAGTTCAAGGAGGTTCATTTAAATGCTGGTACAAAATGTTTTTAACTTTCACAGACTAATTTTTGATAATATTAATGTTTCTATGTCTGAACAAAGACAATGGCAAGTAGTGAGCTCTGTCATGCTGTCAGATGCATTCAGTAGAACATTCAATCAAAAAAGCTGCTCCTTTCTTTGGCATTGATCATTTGATACTTTCTTGAATATGGGAACAGTTCCAAACAAGTCAAGCAGTTATCCTCAGATCTGTGCATGGTTAACCGAGAATTGCCGCCTTTTCTGAAGATTGGTGTATTGCTGTAGTAGCCAAGCAGAATTGATGAGAGACCTCAATAACTGTTACATCAATGGTTGCAACATCACTTGGTAACACAATATTTGCCAGTAATGTGCACCAAAGGCTTTACGTAAAGGAATTACAAGACCAAGTGTGTATATTCCACTAATCGCACAGTTCTAGGGGCAAAATTAAAATGGTAAATATTTGAGTCAATTTTGATGTTACAAAATCAAAATTGTAGCATCAGATGGGCAGCAAATTGTTATATCAAATGGCTGTAAATTTTTGTAAATATTTGGATCTGTTTAATGTTACAGAATCAAATGGACTCAAATATTTACTGAAATTTACGACAATATTATCATCTTTCTACAAGCAGATCATATCTCTTCAAAGTATCATATTTTTGTCTTCATGACACTAGTTAAAGGCAGCTTGCAGTTTCGATGAGTGCATTATTTCCATTGTCATCCATGTTGGAAAAATTTATTGATATTGTTAAATGTATTCACCACAAAAACAAGCCTTACACAAATTTAAATGCTTTGTGATCGGTCAACTACTATTGATAAACAGTGTCAGAATCCACTAACAAATGGTTCAATACAAAGGTTCTATTACAATTTTTGTAAGAAAATAAGAAAAACTTAATTACCTTTTCTTGTTTGCAAGGACAGTTGAATAACTTGTGATTATGTGTAATAAAATAATAATTGAAAGCTAAACTTTTTAAAATATGAACTACATTGATATTGGTGCATTTGTCCACCAGCACTTTTTATTCTGGTAAAGTGTGTCATCAACTCTTCTCCTCAGAAATCTTAAACATTACATAAATTCCTTTTCTGAACTTTCAAAGAGTAAAATTAGTAAAACAAAGGAGAAAATGCATGAATAAATATGGTACAGTCAAAAGTCGTTAATTCGGACACCCATAATCTGGACCTCAAAGCTAAAATCTTTCTGCGCATGCGCCGCGTTGACGCATGCTCATAGGTGTTTTACGCGTGCGCGCAAGACATTTACGACTGCGCATATGTGTCTGCGCAAGCGCAGAATACGTTTTCGCGTGCGCGTTTAATGTATAACGGACGGTATAAGCTAAAATTATCTAATTATCTATTTCAGTTAATGTTGATGATTGCGTTGTTCCTTAATCTTCGAATTGAATCCGGCTTATTATTTTTTGCAGACTGTAAGAGCAATTTTATAAAAGTAAACTTGAACTTTTGATTATGTCAAATAGAATTTTCGATGCTGGAGCTCCCAAAGGATCTACAGAACGAAAGTATGTTTCGATGTCCGTCAAACAAAAAACAAATTGCTACAAAAAATGGATAAAGGTATATCCTTTGTTTAACTAACCGTTCCGAAATCTGTTTATCAATTTCACGCTGCTCTGCGCGGGGGGGGGGACATGAACTGGAAGTTGATCTGTCACCACTATCATTATCTTCAGGGCAGACGTTTTTATTTTATTCGGCTTATAATTCCTTACTAAATGTAGTATTTAATCTTGATGTCCTCCGTCTTTGATATGATTTAAATCAAATTCCTAGTCATTATAAATATCACGAATACAAATCAAATAGTTTTCTGGTTGCAATTTTCTAATTTCGGCTATGCATAAGGTACGCATGCGCGCGTTGAAAGAAATGTTTAATAAAGTAAACAAATAAATATTAAGCTTCTTTTTTTTTGTACATTTTGATACCTTTTAGATCATAATTGCTCATTATTTTATAAATTACGGTTTCATATTTTTAATTTTATAATTTCTGCATGCCATCTTACCAGATTTAAACTGATGATCTATAATCCGGAAAAATCGTTAATCTGGAATCGCCGAAGTCCCGACGAGTCCGCATCAAAGACTTTTGACTATATCAGCCAGTTACATATTTTTTGCATTCAAAAAATAAAAGACAGACCATATTTTGCATTTGTTGGGATTTTCAATCTTTTAGTCTTAGAATTTTTAGGGGAAAACACGATATTCTTGCTAATGTATAAAGAGTACTTTTCGATTATGCACCTGCCACACGTTTTAGCGCCTGTGAAAGAGAAGCGAAACGCCATCATTATGAGTGTGTTTGTGTATCTATTAAACTATTCTTGTAATTAGAAACTATTTATAATTAAAAAAACCTGCCAAAATGTGTGGCAGGTGCATAATGGAAAAGTACTGTATAAAGGTTTGTGGTCACTTTTGTAAATAAATTTTGCAGAGGAAGTTTATTCTGATGCTTGAATTTTATCATGAAACTACGTTTATTATATAGCCTTAAAATATTAAGCAGTGAAAATACATAAATATTAAAATTTTGTTTAGATCCTGATTATTTGAAATTCTTGGAGAGCTTGAAGAATCCAGATGAAATAACACTTCCTTCTGCTGAAGTTTATCTGGAAGAAATAGAATCAAGAGAAAAAGAGCTGAAAGGTACTTTTCTCATAAGGATTATATTTTGTAATACTGTTCTGCCCTGTATTTTCTAATTTTAGCTATCCGCAGTTTACCATGCCACGCCGCCCTTCCATTTTGAAAATTAAAACAAATAAATGGTTTGTAATTACACTAAGTGAGTAGAGCAAGAACATTATTGAGAAACCACAACCCAAATGTGGCAGGTATTTTCCTATGACTGATTTAATTGTAATGCATAAATATATATGCTCATTTTAGGCTGTTTTCTCTGTATAGATTTTATTGCATCATTTTTATCATACTGATATCACTTATAACTACACATGGCATTGTATGGTACTTTTGGTACTATCTTATTGAAGGCACCAAGATTATCGATGAAGAATCAATGCAAACCATTTTCAAGTAGCCTGCAGTTCTAATGATGATCATATATAATTTGTTTGTGACAAAAAGAGCTCAATCAATAATATATTATTGTAGTTTCCTTTTCCCTATAAATGTTAGCTATAAATTATGATCATTCATAATTCTGTCATCACAAGAAGAGCACTTAAATATTCCACATGGTAGTATGCTATTTAATTTTATTTATTTTATTTTTTTAAAGAAATGTTTGAATTACCGAGAAGTAATGAAAATGTTATTTCTTTCTTCCAAGAAAGATACATTTTCCCTCATATCTGAATATGTCAAAATAGCCATAAATAAAATAAAATTACATGTATATCAATGAAAGTATTTGGAAGTCAGATGTGAAAATTTGCAGGCGAAGGAAAAACATACTTCTTAACAGCTTATTCACTGGTTTCAGAATACTGTTGTAATAACATAGCATTTTAACAGCATTTGTAACATATTTTCCATTGGGCAGAGGAACTAATATTGACTATAGTCCGTTACTTTAAAATAGGAATTTCAAGGTTATTTTCTGCTGCCCAATTTGACTCAAAACGATGGTAACAATAAACTGCAGAAAAAAATCGGCTCATTTAATCCTTTCTGACATTTAGGCATACCCAAAAAATTCCCTCTGTACACACAGAAAAATTGAAATGGAAAAGGCTTTATTATCGGTTACTACTTTTTCATAGGTTACTTTCTTTATTTATACTAGATGGCGACACAACAGAAACTACTAGTCCATACATTTTAGCCATGTTTGGTTTTTAAAAACCCTCATTTTTCAATTTTTTTTTAAGGATATAAAAAGAATTGTTTAAAAAGAAATTTCTATGCTGTTTTCTTGGTGTTGTATGCTATTCTCTTTATTCTGTATTAGTTTTAAATTTTTACTTTGAAATCTTGCCTTAAATCGGAAATGAACATCTGGTGTGCCCATAGCGGGATCATTGAAATATCAGGACCAGACCAACAACAGTATTTTGGTTTCACAGAATATTTTCTTCAGTGAGCTCTTTCAGAATAGAAAGGTGGGTGCACATTTGTGTCTCGTTTCCTGTTTTTTTTTTCTTTTTTTCCACCCTTCTTTTTTTCCTTTCTTTTCTTTTTCTTTTTCTTTCTTTCTTTTTTTGAAGGGGAGGTTTGGTTATCAACTAAGAAAACATTAGGGTGTTTTTCTGAAGGTGAGGTACTTTTCTCAGTTAGCTCTTTGATTTTTCTTTCACTTTTGTTGAAAGAAGTTTTGTTAGCTTTACGTTCTGGAATTTTGGATGAAGCACGACCCACCTTGATAGTTAAACATAATTTATTTTTGAATGACGAATTTTTTAGCACATATCTTCATAACTGGTAGAAGATAAGGGGGGCTAAATGTGCCTCATAATTTAAGATAAGCCATTATATCATAGATAATGAAGAATAGCTAGCAGAGGCTAAGCGAGACGTTGTCAGCAGGAAGGCTAAATAAAGAAAAGAGAGAGCGACTATGCAGTTAGTAGCTATTTATATTAGAAGTTTTGCTTTAATCTGATTGGCCGAGGAATTATGTGCAATGTAGAGGTTACAGAATTAATTTCCAGATATGAGCTGTTTTCAAATTAAAAAGGGAAATTAAGAGAATTAAGAGCTAATTTAAAGTATAATATAAAGTTAAATTTTTAAAAAAATTTTACATATTCCGTTCCTTCAAGAAGAAAAAGGCTTGGTGATAGCAGAGAAGAAAATTTTGTATAATATTCACAATTCTGTTGATTAAACAAATGATTTACTGCAAGATTAATTTAGAAATCTAACGATTTAAAAACATGTTAAAAGCAATTAAAAAAATGTAATAAAATATTACATAATCTGTGAATTAAATTTAGAGTCTAGTTTTGAAGATAAATTTGTAACGTTCTTGAGGTGGCATAAAGATCACATAAAAATTTTTTAGTCTTGAGAAAATCTTTCATAAAGTGTATGTAATCAATATAAAATCAAGATATTCCTTTTAGACATCCATGGAACTTACATTAAAGTTAATATTTGCTTACATATTTTAAAACAACAGACACTCTTATTGCAGAGCAATGTAAGGATTAAAGTGGAATATGAACAACTACAATAGAACAGAATAATAAAATAAACTATGATTGAAATGGGCAGTTCCTCAACAAGTGAATCAGCGTGACAACTTGTTGATGGCTGTTAGATGCTTAAATACAATAAGACCTCAAAGTCTCCTTTTTTTAAAAAAAATTTTATAAAAGTAACTGGCTTTTAATATTGTATGAAAAACCAAATTTTTAATTAATTTTTATGGCCGTAAGTAGCAAATAAAAACTTTGATTTTTTTTTTATTTTATTTTATTTATTTTTTTTTTTATCTGCAGTGCTAAAAGCCAGTTACTTTTTATAATAATCAGTGGTTTTCATGTATGATTGAATTTGAGCATCGCACAGCCATCAACAAGTTGTTATGCTGATTGGCTTGTAGAGGACTTTCTATTTTTCATCAAAGATTGCATTTTGTTTGTTTTTGTATATTAATTAATACATTGCTCTGCAATAAGAACATATGATTTTGTTTTAAGTAATAAAAGCATATGATTTTGTTTGATTTGGGTATATTATTTTAATAAGAACGTATGATTTGTAAATAGTACTAATTTTACTGGAATTTTATGGGTATATGCTTGAAATATTTTGATTTTATATTGATTATAACATATTATAACATTATTATATTATTATATTGAGTTTCTTGGAAAGACTTTCGAAAAACTATTAAAATTTATTATGTGACCTTCAAGCTACAATTCCTGAAGAATTTTAAAATTGAATTATAAATTTAATTTACAGAATAATGTTTTTTTCCAGTATTTCTAAATTACATCTTGAAGCAATTTATTTGTTTTATCATTGAAGCTGTGATTATTCTACAAAATTTCTCTTCCTTTACTAACACATTAATGCTTTCTTCTCAAAAGTCTTTTTCTCACCAAGACCTTTCCTTTTTGAAGTAGGGGAGTATGTAAGATATAAAATATGTAAATCAAAATTATAAGTTAAAAAACTTCTTAATTTCTCATTTTTAATTACCTTTTTAGAATAACTTTCTTGAAACTGTGTCATATCTGAAAACTAATTCTGCTTTATGGCATCTTCATTGCGTAGAAATTTTCTGCATTGCGTAGAAATTTTAGCTAATCAGATTAACGAAAAATTTTACTATAAATGCTGTTACAGTCCAACTACCCTTTCTCTTTCTTTGCCTATGCTTGCTAAATGAAGGATATCTCTTGCTTTGTTGCATCTGTTAAAAATGTTATGTGTCATCATCAAAATTGTGGGGTGCAAAGTGGCCCCATTGTTATGTGCCATGCCATAAGGCAATCATGAAGTAGTGAGATATTTGTATTGCCATGTGATTTTGTGACTGTTCAAAAGTTCTCCACATCTTCTACTATGTAATTGATGTTTTCAGTGATCTTCTAACCTCAATCCACTCATGACTGCAAAAAATTCCCTTCTCTAGTCAAGCACTTATCATATATCAAATTACTGCGAGAAACAAAATTATATCATCACATGTATGTATACATATAAAACTAAAGAATAAAGATTTAAATAAGTATTTATTTTAAAATAAATGTTTAGTATTTGCAATTTGTAATGTAAGCATTTGGATCTAGCTATAAATGTATGCATATTATTTCATTTAAAATAATTTTATATATATATTTTCCCTTATTTTTAGCTAATAATGGTGTTCCTAAAATGACAACTCCTCTAATTGAATACTTGAAAGCTCGAAAAATGGAACAACAAGTAATTTTTATATTATTTTTTAAATAAAGGAAAAATATTAAAATTTGAGATTTATATTAACATTTAATAAAGTCAAAACACTTACAATGATATTTGTTTATCTTTGTGGTATAATTCTCTTTTTTCTGTCATCTGAGATGCATTTGGATTTGGAAATTAAAAGTGTTTTGTGTATGTGATCTCAGTGCTTAATATAGCAATAGCTCGTTTGTGTACCAGTACCAGTCAGTAGCTAATTATACCTATGACCATAATACCAGTTAATAGCTTGTTTGTGTGTATTATAAATATTGTGTTCAGAAAAAATTCCCCTTTTTTATTAGTTTTGTTCTTTGTGAATTGGGAGAGGAAAATTATCTGGGTATATTATTTTTGAAGGAAGAGGCTAAAGAAAAATTTAGCAAATAAAAAAGTATGCATGGGTACTAATATGATTGTATTTTATATGTTAAAGAAGGCAGTTGCAATTGTTATGCTCAGTACTATACTTTTTATTTACACATTGTACTCCATGATTTTTATGTTGCTGCCATAAATCAGAAGTTCCTAAATCATATGCTGAAATATATGATAGGGAGAAATCTTTATGCTGAAAATGAATGTTATATGAAATCTATGTTTGATATGTAAGATACTTAAAATCATTTTGTAAGTAATTAGTCTGCTTCAGCCAGCTGAGTGGAGCTACTGCTTCATGCAGTAGCTGAGTGGATAAGACCATCAGGTTTGAATTCCAGTGAATTAATTGCTGTATGGGCATTTTTATGGTTTTCTCCATGCATTGTATGAATGTGAGACAAAATTCGTGAGAAAGATCTTATCTGGTCTGAGATATAAGAAAGAACATAGTCCTTGTGTGGTTTAACTTGATTAAACAAATAAGTTGCTTCAAAATGTTAATTGAAACTGATTCATTTGACTGAAAACAAAAATCTTGATAAAATACAAATGTATGAAGATAAAACCATTTTGCAGAGATGACTGTTATTTAGAATTGAAGCACCTGAAGTAATTTTTGTGCTTTGCAAAAAAGTCGCAGTGGATCATTGCGACTTATTTTTAACTACAGTTTTTTTCTACTCGATCATTGCAGCTGTTTTTTCTAATGTATTATGAGTGTCATTAAGTGAACATCATATTACACTATGAACATCATCAAAATATTGTAGTAAAGTTATTGATTTACTTCAGTATGAAAATCAGCTCATTCAGTTTGAGCTTGATGTTTGTGATTGATAATGGATAAGAAGAAATCTCTGCTCTATTCATCTGCAAATTGTGGTAGGATATTCAGAATGTAATCAATTTGCTTTTGAATATTCAGCAATTATATTTCTTTCTTCAGTCAATCTGATTTATTGGCAAGAATCTTGTGGACTATGCATTTTTTTTTATTTAAAAAACGTACTGTATAGAGGAAATTATATAAAATCATATATATTTGTATGTGTGTGTATAAATTTAATTATTAATTTTACATTTATAATTATCTCCTAGGAAAAGAAGTATAAAATATTGTAAACTGAAATTTGGAAATGTTTATTTTTAATATAACTGTGAAAAAACTATTAAATACTTCTAATAAACATAGAAGTTTAAAATTTGTATGGTATGCATCAAAAACTTTTAACCCTTTAAAATAAAATAAAAATGATAGTATATACATAGAAAAGGTAGAATAGTACATAAAAAATTATTGTCAAATTGTATGTGTATATATATAATGCATGAAATTGCTTTCCATGAGAAAAATAATATGCTGTTAGGCATCCAAATTGTAAGAACATAAAAGTGACATGTAAGAGACATCAAATTTATATGAATTACATTTACTATTTGCTGAGACATGCTAATGATAAGTATTCCAATGCATTTGCACCAAACAGGTATGAAAAATGCCATCTACATTGTGTGTATAAATGGAAAGATTGCACAGCGGATTTCTCATTTGGAAACCACATTTGAACTTTAAAGGTTGTGTTATGCTTTGTATAAGAAAAATATATTTATATCAGCATCTGGTATGGAGGGCCATTGGGTACACATCCTGGTTACATCTTGTTTGCATATCTGTGAACATGGATAGCTGATGCTACATTTCTGATTTCTTAAGGCTTGTCACTGTGGCGATGTCTGTGGCGCCTACATTTCATCTTTCAGCAAGATATTGCACAACCACATGTTGTCTGTGCTGTCCTTCCTCGATATAGAGTGTTTTTAGTTGTTGCCTTAACCAATGCATTCTCCAGATCTCACTTTTTGAAAACATCTGGTCATGAATTGCTGATAGCATGCTAGCACTTTCCAGCTACTACAGTTCATGAATTTTGGCATAGAGTTGAAGCAGCATGAAATGAAATAGGCATATCTGTCACCCGAGCTCAATATGATTCAATGCCTAGCAGGATTACAGTCATAAGTGCTGCCGGAGGTGGCAGGTTTGCTTACTAAATTCTGCATGCTGTGTACGTCAGACCACCAGCAAATATAATCATGTCTTCCTGCCACTATACTGTATATATAATATATAACAAGTAAATTTCATTCCTGGTGTAACAATTTTAATGGCCAATAGTATATTTTGTATTGTTTCAGGCATACCACAGTTTTTATTTTAAAGTGTTTTCTGTAATATTAAAAATTATATAAATTCCTATATTCTTCAATGTATTTTAAGTTTTCCTAATTTAAATGTTCTATATCTAGATCAATTTTCAAATTGTCACTTGTTGTTTGTTATAAATGTAACTACTTTTTTGGGGGGGGGGTAAATTATCCCTTCCTACTATTTCCTTTCATTCAGTTTTTCCCCCTTTCTTGTAAATTGGGGTTTCGAGTTTCTAAGTTTGTAATATTAAATTTTTGGAATTAAAAAAGTTTCTTTTAACTTTTTGTCTGGAAAACTGTTGTTGAGAAATTTCTTGCTGGTCTAAGCATATATTGGATTATTTTTTTAATTTTACTTGACAGAAAATTAGGGAAGAGAAACGGGAAGAGCGAAAGAGAAAAGAAATGGAGAAAAAACGAATACGAGAAGAAGAAAGGCGAAGGCGAAAAGCTGAAAAGGACAAAGAAAGAATTAAAGAAAAATTTAAAGAAAAGGAAAATTTATCTGAAAAAGAGGTGGCAGACGACATTGAAGAATCACCAGTAACAGAAAATTTCAAGCCGATAGAACCTATAGTGCAGGTGATTAATTTTATTTTTATTTTTATTTGATTCTAGTTTATTTTCTTCACTCATTTACTTGAAAGTAGAATGTGGTATTTGCGAGTTATCCATAATAAACAATAATTGAAGTCTTCAAAAATGATAACATCACTGGAAACATATGCTTCGCTTTTGCAACTATTTTACAGCTACATTGATGTATGTAGTAAGTAGAATAGCAAGTTGTGTACTTTCAAATTTCAACAGTATAATCACGAAGCCATGTAAATTACATGCCTAGAAGTGATGAGTTTGGAACCCAATACAGCAGATAAATATTGTCACTTCCATTTACTTGTCGCTTCCATGGTGACACTCATTTTTAATCTGACGCTGCATTATAGGTGATAGCTAGGATATACTATTCCCAGAAGTATAAAAAGCAGATTGATGCTATAGTTACTCCCCAGCAATTGAAATAATTTATACTAGAATTTTTCCCAATATTAAATTTGTGCTTATTGCAAGAGATACATGAATTAAATTTTGAAATTTTTATTTTATCATATTCCTAATGCACTATGAATTAATTGTCAAATAGTTTTTGTGTTAAACTATTAATTTACTTAAGACTGAATCATTCATTCAGTATGATTTTGTTGTTTCTGATTGAATGAAATAGTGCTTTGAATTATTCTGATTATGGAACTCTAATAAGATATTTATCATCTAATTATATTAATATTGAATGTTTTGCAGTTACTTGTTTGACCTCTGAACTTAGTTATTGCGATTACTTTAATTAATGAAAACTAAGTGTCTTAAGATATGGTTTAAGGTTTTCTTTTAATTTTATATGCATGCTTCAACAAAGCATTTTTATTTATTTTGTGTGAATGTACTTGTGAACAAAGTATATTGTACAAACAAAGTATATCTATGTGCATATATATATATATGTATTTTTGTATTTATGTGTGATTGAGAGTGGTAGTTGAGAGTTGACAGGAAATGGCTCTCCTTTCCTCAGGACACCATTCATAGTCTCATTGACTCTGTACCTAGATGTGTTGCTTCGTGTATCGCCGTCCAAGGTGGTCCTACAACCTACTGAGCTGGCAGTAGAGTCTGTATTATGCATGCTATCTCTCTGTTTGTCGAGTTTCATCTCTTGCTGGTTTCTAGGTGCTGCATTTTCAATGTCGGGTAGTGTATATATGTGATTATAACTTGTAAATAATCATTTTCAAAAATTAAAAATGTTAGAATATAAAATTATAGATACAGATACTGTTTTCAAAGTGATATAACTGTAGGCACACATACTGTTTCAAAGAGATGATTTGTTTCATTGAAGAAAAGGAGAAAAGACTTGTGTTTATTTTATACACATTATGATGACTGCATGGAAAACAATGATTATGTACTGAGATATATAATCTACCAGGTGTACAATTATGAAATGCGATAATTCAGAAGAATGATAAAAAGTGCTTTATTTAAAGTATGCTCCATCACTTGTTATACATTTTTCCCAACTTTGGGGCAATTTGTGAATACCACACCAATAAAAATCTTCCCATTTTGCTGCAAATCATTCACTGACACATTTTTTCACATCACTTGCTCAGCAAGTGTGTGACCCATCGATGCAAACAAGTGATAATCGGAGGGAGCCAATTCTGATGAGTAAGCCGCATGGGGTAGAACTTCCCAGTTGAGTGCTTCCAACGTGAACCAGCTTTGCCATATGTGATGGAGCATTGTCATGAAGAAAAATAAGTTTGTATTGCCTCTTTCAGAATTCTGGCCTTTTTTCAAGCAGCAAATAGTTCAAATCGATCAATTGTCATTGGTAACCTTTAGTATTAACCATTTCTCTAGGTTTCAAACGCTCATAATGGACCACACCCCTCTGATTCCAGCAAACACAGAAAGCAATTCAATCTTGCTGTCGATGTAGGGGATGCACCTGGGTCTACCCATGACTATTTGTGCTCAAAATAAACCACTTTTCATTCCATAAATTTCAAAATTTTCATTTCATAAATCCATTTTTCACAAGCCATTTTACTTGATGCTTTTTTTTTTTTTTTTTTTTTTTCTGTGCCAGGTATCAGTAATTTAATTTAGCTTCTTTTCTGGTAAAATTGTCTTTATAGCTAATGTTCGCACGCAAAGATTTTCGTTTAACTGGAATAAATTTTACAATTCCTGATTTACCAAGAGATGACAAGGGGCTGTTTTTTTTCTTCAAGAAAGATATATTCTTTATATTCTTTATAAAGAAAGATAAATGTTTTGCTTGAATAATTACTTCATGAAATTATGTGACTGGAAGTCAAAATGGTCATGCAGCCTTTGTTCATGTCAGAAAGAAAAAGATGTGTGAACACATGTGGTTTATTGAATTCAGCATTCCTATATTCCTGTCGTTACTGCCGTTTTATTTACTTATGATATCAGGAGTTATCTCCTGAGTTTTCGAAACCAGAGCTTGCTTCTAATAAATCATAACACAGTGGTTGATTGGAATAATTACATGAGGAGGAAGTGACAATTCCTTGTCCTAACATTAAAATCAATGAATGCTACTGAATTTTAAAAACTTTTTTTTGATGAATGCTTATTCTCACACACACATGCATATTTGCTTTGTTTTGTCTAGTATTGAGCCAAAGGTGAATGGGAAGAAATAAGTCAACATATCAGGATTGGTGTTCCTCCTTACTTGCTTTGGAAACATTAACTGTCCTGATTCGGAACAGGGAGCTTACTGAAGCTATGTTCAATAAATTGTGAAGTAGACAATACACACAGGAAGGGTATACGAAACCCTTTATTTTTCTCTCTTTACAATGATTTCCGGAACTTCGGAATACAGAGACCAACCACTAGTGGTCTGAACGTAAGAATATAAAAAAATATTAACTAAAACTCTAACTAAACTAACTTTGGATTAATAAACAAGTGACTAACTCCAAGATTGGGCGTATATTAACAAAAAGCCGTATGTAGTACAGAGAACTGCTAACACTACGATACGTTTAAAATTATCACGAGGATTAAACCTCTGGCCTTGAAGACAACCAGCAACCGAGTAAAACTACTATGGCAAGCGGCCTGCTTCTAATAACTCCTTCCTCTCTCTTGCTTGGCAAAAAGCCACAACTTAAGTACTTGGCGTTAGCAAGACAAATTTGCATAAATAAGTTAAAAGCTTTTAATTCTGGCCGGAAGTAGAAAATAAGAAGTGATAGTAAAGATTTAAAATAAAATAAACATTAGTAAAACTTAGGATCCTTACATACTTCCTGCCAGAGTTAATTAGTTTGAAAGAGGTCTAAAACGACCTTGTTGAAAACTTTTAGCTCTAGAATCTAATGCGAGGCCAATCTTTTACAAACATTTCTCACTAGAAACTAGAAATTTAAAAAAATCGTTTTTACATTATTAACTCCATGGACAAGATTTTTCATCTGTACTGCATCTAAACAGGAGTTCTTAGTTGAAATCTGGTTCCTTCCAGACTAGTTTAATGAAATGTTACACAATCAAATGGCAAGTAACATGAATACATATATTTCTGTTTTAACATTCTTATTTCATTCATGACATTATTTAATTATCTCCCCGTGCTCTCTGACATGTGTTGTAAAGGAAAACACCAAACACGAACGTGTCTATGTACAAGTGTTCAACACTACCGCCTGCAATCAAAACACTAACGTGTTAAAATTCAACATAACAAGACCTCAGAACACACCTTATATATTCATCTCTAAACGCTGAGGTACTATTCTGAAAAGTGGCTAACTCTGAAGTGTAGCGTCAGAGAGCCTAACTACATTCATTCAACCTTTAACACATATTCACAATAATTTGCTCTTTTTACAGTCACATGAATAAGTTAAAATTTTTGGCATTACTTTCACTTTTAACATATCACAGTATTTCTTAACGTTTAAAATAACAGTTCACATTGTATATAAGGACATATTAACATGCAGTTAATTTTACGCATTTTAAAACATACATTAGTAGTACATTGTTAACTTCTATTCTTTTCCAAGCAAGTGCCAATTCTTCTACATTGAAATACTACATTTCAAAAGTCTTTCAGACTAAAACTTCTTTCTTGCCAGAATCTTTTAAATAAAATTTTATACAATAATTTTTTTTTTTTTTTTTACAATTTTCTTAAGGTACTTTCTCAAAGATTTATCAATGCTTTTACAGTATTCAAGTATTTACACATTCCTATTATACATTAATTTTAGTTTTACTCGCGAATAATTGAAAAACATAGTACCAAAATAGGTAACAACTCATTTCTCGCCTTTTTGGCGATAAAGGTAGGCCTCACATGAGGTAAAACTTTTTGAATTCTGCCACTTGTAGTAAGAATGAAAAATTAAGGTTTCAAAGTAACATAAAGTTTTACTTATCTTTGTGATATTCAGACATTCTTTTTTCTGCCCAGTCCTGGAAGGTAACGAAGGCTACGGTTTGGTTTATCTTCCTTCTTGTGCGGGTTCGCCCTTCGGTTCCTTCCTCTATGAGCTTTCTTTTTCTTCCAGTGCGGTCACCCTTGAAGACCTTCTTTTTAGCCTTTGCCTGTGGTCTCGGCCGTTTGATGGCAGCTGGTCTTGGCGGAACCGGGACACTTCTCTCTTGTTGTTGCCTGGATCTCGTTGCTGGCTGTTCAAATTTTTCTTGTTTCTTTGCCTCTGCAGCTGGTGTTCCTTCATCAATTCGTCGACATTTGCTGCGTAGACTCCTATCCGATGGGTAGATCTTCCGTTTTGAAGCCGGGTTATAGTTGCCATCATTTCTCCTGGCTTTCTTTGCATTCGTCGTACTTCTCCCTTCTTCATTCTGGGAGTGGTCGTGCCCTCTCTTTTCTGGTCGGCGGAACGGCTTCTTTTTCTTGTTACCTTCAGTTTTCCAACGGGGAAACTTTCTTTTCATTTGCTCCTGCCTCCTAATGGCTTGCCCTTGTGATTGTCGTTGTTCCACCTCTGGAGCTTGTGCCTGCCGTGCCGGATCCTGCAAAAGATCTTTAAATATTGGCATTTTATTATGATTATAGAATGGTTTTATCTGGTCAACGTTTGCGGTGCATGTTTCCCCATTCCTGGCTTTTAACACCACTACAGCCTGAGTTATTTTTTCTATGACATATGGTCCTTCAAATCGTGGATAAAATTTGGCAGTTTTATCTTCTGGTGCTGAAGAAAGTGAATGCTTAATTTTTAACACTTCATCTACTACTTTATAAGTTACTCCCCGTCGTTTCATATCATAATAAAGTTTCTGCTTTTTCTGTGCTACTTCAGTGTTCTTTTTTGCTTCTTTCATTAATTTTTCTATATCGCCCATTTTAAATTCTGGGGCTCTTTGTTGAACATAAAATAATTTATCTAACGGCGTTATAATCTTTCTGCCTAAAAATAACTCAGTAGGAGTTTTGCCTGTCGTATCATGTTTTGCGGTCCTAAGGGCGAAAGCTAATTCATTGACATAGTTATCCCAGCTTTTATGAAGATTTTTAACATAACTACGGATAATTTTCACTATATTTCTATTGACCCGTTCCGCTATATTTGATTGCGGCCGATACGGGACCATTTTTAAATGACGTATGCCCAGTTTTTGGCACATGTCTTCAAATATATTACTTACAAATTGAGGACCATTATCCGATATAACTTTTAGGGGTGCCCCGTATTTTAAAATATATTTATTTAAAATAGAATCAGTAACTAATTTCGTGGAGGCTCGTTTTAAGGGAACAATTTCGGTCCACTTACTAAAATGATCAACCATAACAAGGATATACCGACTTTTATTTAACTGACTTTTTGGGAAAGGGCCCAATAAATCGATGCCAATTATTTCATTTGGAAATTTGGATTTAATGCTATTTAGAAACCCGGCTGGGCGGAAATTAATATAATTAACTGTTTTACATGTTGGGCAGGACTGGACATACGCCCTTGTTAACTTTTGCAGTTCAGGAAAATAAACTGCTTCGCATATGCGTTGGATAGTTTTTCGAATACCAGCATGAGAAGCTAAAGAGCAGTCGTGCAACTCCTGCAGGATATTTAATCTAAGACTAGCTGGGATAACAGGTCGAAATTTGTTGTTGGAATTTGTAGTTTTTGTATAAAATAATAGACCATCTATTAGTTCGTAATGGGCCGCCCTATTTCTTATTGCCACAGTATCTTGGTGGCTAAAATTTTCAGGATCCTTTAAATACTCATAAATGTTTTTAAATTCAGGATCCTTACCTAGTTCGGTTATTACAGTTTCTCGAGAATGTATCGTACATGCTGTGAGCATTGCCACCTTTACAGTATTACCTTCTTCATCTATTTTTATTCTGGATAGGGCATCTGCTACGATATTTTCCTTTCCGGGGGTGTGTTTGATTACCAGATTATACTTCTGTAACTTGAGTGCCCATCTTATTAACCTCGGGGATAAGTTTTTCCCTGAGTACAATCTAGTTACCGCCGCATGATCAGAATACACTGTTATTGGCGCCTTTTCCAAAATAGACTCGGAACCTTTGCACTGCTAACAGAACTGCAAGTGCCTCTCTCTCAGTCGCGGAATAATTTCTTTGTGTTTGATTTAAAGTTCGACTAAAAAATGCCACGGGCTGCTGATTTTGCGAAAGTACCGCTCCTACCGCATAATCCGAAGCATCCACTGAAATTTCTAAATTCTCATCATTTTCAGGAAATTTCAAAACAGGGGCTTGCGTTAATGCTTGCTTTTATTTTTCGAAAGCACTATTGGCTTCGGCCGTCCACGTGAATCTTGCCTTTTTCCTTTTTAATTTTAACAATGGTTCAGCAATAGCTGCAAAATCTTTTGTAAAGGACCTATAATATGAACAATATCCTAGAAAAGAAGAGAGCTTCTTCGCCGTATTTGGCAGCGGATACTTTTGCACAGTGATTATTTTTGATTCGTCTGTCTCGATTCCTTTCTGAGATATTTTGTAACCTAAGTATTTTAATTCAGGGGCTGCAAATTTGCACTTTTCGACATTAACTTTTAGAGTAGCCTCATTTAATAATGAAAACACCTGTCTTAAATCCTGTACATGTTGGTCCAGATTATCACTAGTAATAATGATATCGTCTAAATAGATAAATGTGGTCTTTCCAAGAACCCCTGAAAGGCCAAACAGCATACGCAAGAATGCGTAAGTGCCAGACTTGGTTATAAAAGCAGTCTTAGGCACATCTTCCGGTTTAACCCCTATTTGAAAATAACCAGTCGTTAAGTCTAAAGTAGTCATATATTTGGTAAAAGTTATATTCCTTAGAATTTCTTCAATAATAGGTAACGGATATACCGGATATTTAGTCATGGAGTTTAATTTACGATAGTCAATTGCAAAACGCCACCTTTTCGGATGTGTTACCGGATAGTCATTATTTTTCTTACATAACACAATCGGGCTAGCATAACTACTTGAGATGGGCGTTATGATCTTTTTACGTAACATATCTGGAATGTGCCACTCTATAATTTTTTCTTTATTCTTATCATATCGATATGGTTTGTGGCGAACTGGCAGTGAATCTCTGGTGTCGATACTATGGTTAGTAACTTGAGTAAATCCGGGAATATCACTAAATAACGAAGCAAATTCACTTACCACTTGTCGAATTTTTTGTTGCTCTTCCTTAGGCAGGTGGTCGAGGTTTAACGTCGGTGGTTCTGTTTTTTCTTCTCGAACTGGTTTCATCGTCAGCTTAAGGGACGCTTCGTTAAAATCCAGCGTTGCTTCTGCCTCTGAAAGAAAATCTATCCCTAAAATGACATGTGCTTGTAAATTCTTTACGATAAAAAACATAATCTTTACTTGCTCGTCCTTGATACGAATGTATAACGGTAATTTACCTATGCACTTGCATCTTTCTCCCTGCGCAGCTAACACTGTCATATTATCTGAATTATATATGCGGTATTTACGGAAATACTTCCTAAAAAATCTTCTGCCACACAGGAACACTGCGCGCCTGTATCCAGGAGTGCGGTGGCTGGGATGTTATTCACCAAAACTTCAATCTTTGGAAGAGTCAAATTTTTCACCATAACTGTATTTAACTTGAAGGAAGAGGAGTTTTCTTGGCCTTCGGATTTCCGCACCCTCCCGTCAGCAGAACTTCGTTCTAGTTTAAATTTTGTTTCTTCCTTTCCATGCCTTCCTTCTTTTTCCGCTGGCCTTCAGACTTTTTTTCTGGCTTACTATTGAACTGTCGACGTTCGCCGGTTGTTTTTGGATACTCGGGTTTCCTTGCCCACTGATTCACTTTGCTTCCGTAGCCGTTTTCTTGACTTTGCTGTGGCCTTGGCGCACCAAATTGGCTTCGTTGCTCATACTGGCATCTTCTTTCAATGTCCGCCGTTCTTCTACTTTCAAACTGGATTGCTAGCTCAAATAACTTTTCCAGTGTTGTCGGATTCCTTAATTCAATAAAGTCTTGTACTTGGGGAAGTAACCTCGGCAAAATCACTTGGATTATCTCAGGATCCGGATGGTTTCCATACAAGAGTTTAAAGACGTGAATTTTTCTTAAAATAAAGGTGGAAAGATTTTCTATTCATTGTTGGTATATGCTGAAGAGTTCCGTTTCTAATCTTGCACGATCTCTTACGACAGGGAAGGCTTTTACTAAGCCAGTCTTAAAATTTTCGTAAGTATAGGTGTGACTTCCCGCTTGACCCAAGAGGCTTCTGCCTATACATTTGAACCAATTAAGCGCTTGGCCCCTCAAAGCGCTGGTAGCTAAGGTGACTTTCTGGAACTCATGTACTAGATACAGTATGAAGTGGTCATCCAATTTTCCCAAAAAACTGGTTACCGGTGAGTTTCCATTAAATGTTGCTTCTGGTTTCATCGATGCGCGCATGGTGTGTACGATGTACCCAAATCCTTCCAGGGCGGCAGCTGGCATTTCTGGATTATGAGCCGCTTCTGCAGGCACCACAGGTTCTTCTTGAAACTCGGCCATGGTTATTCTTCTTCGTTGGGTGCCACTATCAGGACTGGTGTTCCTCCTTAAGTAGACAATACACACAGGAAGGGTATACGAAACCCTTTATTTTTCTCTCTTTACAATGATTTCCGGAACTTTGGAATACAGAGACCAACCACTTGTGGTCTGAACGTAAGAATATAAAAAATTATTAACTAAAACTCTAACTAAACTAACTTTGGATTAATAAACAAGTGCCTAACTCCAAGATTGGTGGTATATTAACAAAAAGCCATATGTAGTACAGAGAACTGCTAACACTACGATACGTTTAAAATTATCACGAGGATTAAACCTCTGGCCTTGAAGACAACCAGCAACCGAGTAAAACTACTATGGCAAGTGACCTGCTTCTAATAACTCCTTCCTCTCTCTTGCTTGGCAAAAAGCCACAACTTAAGTACTTGGCGTTAGCAAGACAAATTTGCATAAATAAGTTAAAAGCTTTTAATTCTGGCCGGAAGTAGAAAATAAGAAGTGATAGTAAAGATTTAAAATAAAATAAACGTTAGTAAAACTTAGGATCCTTACATGCTTACGAATGCGAATTCACCCGGCAATTATCCTTACAAACATACCACAGAAAACATGTGGCAGGCTTTAATGAGGAAATACCATTTAAGATATCAAAAAAGAAACGTTAAGGGGAAAAAAATTAAACTTTGATTTGAAAAATAGTTGACGTAACAAATATTTTATATTAAATAAATTGGATTAAATTGGATTTATGGAGAATAGTTAAAAATAATTTTCAATATATTTCATTAGTGCAAAACATTCATTTATCCGAAAATTCCAATAATCAAAGGTATTTTTTTCTATTCTTTCTTTCTGAGATATATGTTTTGTGAATTTTGAAATTTTCAGTGAAGGAATATTAATGTGTTGGAATATTGGACTCCTTGAAATAATATGTTTGACTGCTATCATTGGAATGAAATGTTGTCTAAAATAGAGTGTAAATTAAGCTATAGCATTCTAAATACGAGGGCCATCCAGGAAGTAGATTACGTTTCCGTCTGTGTCCGCTAGGGCCGGGGCTAGCGCGGCCATCTTGGGGTCAGAGCGTTGCGCAGCTCAGTCTGCATCTAGCCGTGCTAGTGAGAGGTTCGTGCTGTGCTCCGTTCAGATACTGTGACGGTTTGAAATGTCTGCGTTAATTGAAAATCCCGCGAGGTGCGCTCAGTAATAAGGTTTCTGACTGCAAAAAACTGTAAACCGATAGAAATCTATCGGCAGCTTCGTGAAGTGTATGGGGACAACATTATCACTGAAGGTGGAGTGCGTCAGTGGGTCATAAGATTTCAAAATGGCCGAACCAATGTTCACGACGAAGATCGAAGTGGGAGACCCAGCATAGTGACCGCCGAACTTCTCGAAAAAGTCGATGCTAAAGTCCGTGAAAATCGAAATTTCACAATAACGGAACTTTCTTTGAGTTTTCCACAAATTTCGCGAAGTTTGTTGCACGAAATCATCAGCGAAAAGCTTGGTTACCACAAGTTTTGTGCAAGATGGAAGGCAAGAAGAGGTAACGAAGTGGTTGAAGGCGCAGGCGGCCGAATTTTTCGACGAAGGAATTTCCAAGCTCGTACATCGCTACGATAAATGCCTTAATTTGTATGGTGACTATGTAGAAAAGTAGTATTTGAGTGTGGCTTTCATCTGTATATAATAAAATTTGTTTCCTATACTTTGTTTATTTTTTTATTCCAAAACGTAATCTACTTTCTGGATAGCCCTCGTAGTTTCTTGTTGTAATTGTACCTTATGCTAGGAAAAACTGATTTGTATTATTAAAATCATTGATTAATAATTACAAATTTTTTCAGGTGCTGAAAAACCCAGAGAGAGAAAAAGATCAAAAAGAACATCCTGTTCCCAAGAAAACTAAAGAATATTTTATCTCCTCCAAGATCATCAAAGATAAAGAAAGACCGAAAAAAGAGTGGGAAAGAATTCGCCCAAAAGAAAGGCAAAAAGCGCCTGAAAGATTGGGATATTCTCGAGATAAAGATAGAAGTCGGCGTGACAAAACAGATTATAAGTTAGTGAAATCCTCTTATGATTATCTCAAAGTTTTATGTTATCCCTATCAAGTAAACCACGCTTTTTTAAAAATGGTTAAAGGATAATTTCTGTTATTAAACCCAAAATTCTGACAGATTCTTAACGGCTATAATTTCTATAGATAGGGCTCGTACAATCCTTAAAAGTCCTGCCCTTAGGTTTGTGGAAAGTATTTTTGGTCCTTAAAGGCCTTAATTTTGATGAAAATTTGCAAACGATCCTGAATTTTTCTCATCTGACATTTTCATCGCTTTTCTGTGATTGCTTTTTGGTGAGGGAATTAGCATTTTGGATGAATGTAGAATTCAAACCACGTAGTACATAACGAAGCCATTGCAAATTGATGTTGAAAGAATAAGATGGTCATCCTGGAGCAAAAGTTTCAAATTTCTGGTTTTCCACGCATTCTTTTTTTCAGTTCTTTCAAAATTAATGTTGTCAACAAAGTGCCATCTTATTTTGCAATGAAAAAAAGTTTCCTTAATTTTGATTTTAACCTTACGGATATGTTTTGAGCTATTGTGATGAAAACATAACCATTAAGAAGGTCAAAGTTTGAACTTCATAAAGCTTGTACTTCCATTCACTGTTGTTGGGAAATTCTTTACGACTAAAGACCAAAGGCATGAATAGAGCATTTCAAAAAGGGTGAAGATAATGTGAAAAAACTCTGCTGGATGAATTAAAATATATAAATTTGGAGTGAGCCACTTATTTTTGTAGAGAGTTCATCTACTTTATCATTACTAGAAACAATGAAGATCATGTAGAGCAGCTCTTCTCAACCTTTTGATTAACGCGAACCATCTAAACAAAAATTGAGAAACTTTCAGTACCACCACTACATTTTACAATGATTATTTTTCAGTCTCTCAATAGAAATACTATGCTTTTAATTTAATTTTTCCTTTTACAATTGAAATTTTGTTCTTCATGACGATTTAATTCCAGTCCACGTTAAAACATTTTTAACATTACTTTCAAGTTACTTCACAACATCTTTCAAAATATAACTTACTAGTATGGATTCACTCTTTTAAAATAATTCTACTTTAATTAAACTTAGGAGATAATATAATCAATTAATCAATATTGTTTAGAAATATATATTTTACTATTTGCACAGCCTCTTGGCTATTTGTATTAAATATGCACACGTAAAAATATTGAATTAAAAATTGGTTACCATTTTAATTATCAAATTCAAGTTACAATACTTTAATTCTAAAATTTATTGTGAAATTTGGGCCTGTTTAAGAGAGATCAATTTCTTTATTTTTGGACATATTTCACTTACCTTTAACCGTAAATTACGATCTTTTTAAAATTTTGTTCTGTATTTTCCCCCCCCCCAAATACAACATGGAAGAAAACCGTTGTTCACACAAATAGGTTATGCGAAAAGGGAATAAAAGTTTAATAGCTTTATTTGAAATGTCTTTAAATTCTTTTTTCAGTTCAGCTTAAACTTAAAAAGTGTGTTATTTTTGAAATCTTCAGTTAGAGTTCAGTCGCAGAAAATTTCTATCAGTTGTTCTTTTTCTTTACACAAGATTTTTGAATTTAATAGTTAAAAATACTTTGTTTCTTTGCGTTACCACCTTTTTATTTTGCGTACCACCAGTTGAGAATCGCTGATCTAGAGCATTCTTGTAGAAGAAAAAAATTACCATTCAAATAAAAATAAGTTAATAAAATAAAATAAGGTAAGGATTGACTATGGTGGTTAACTGTTAAGACAATTTTTTCTGTCAGATTATAGCTTCTAGCAAAATTTAAAGCATATCTATTAATTTTGATGAATTTTTTCATAATTTTTAGAAAAACTGTGTTAATTTTAAGATCTTATGTGCAAAATTAATTTTTTATGAATTTTGCATTTTTTCCAAAGGCACTAAAATTTATACTAGTTGCCGATTTGTCTCCAGATTTGTTTTAAAGCATATACTTATGTCAGAAATTTGGGTTACTATTTAAATCTGACCTCTTTATTGTGAAAAAATAGCTTTTTTCCTTTTTGGTCAGGTGATGAAGTCACCTATGTAAGCTCATGGGCTATATCCTATTCGCTGTGTACCACATAGGAAAATTCAAAACCATAACTTTGATAAGTATAGCATTCTTATCAAAGTTATTCATATTTGTTGTGCTTTTTCTGCCACCCATTCTGTCTGTCTCACCTGCTAGATTCTCCTTGTGATGGGAGGCAGCTGATTGGCTGAGCGCTGCCAGATACATGACAACCCCCCGTAAGATTGTGCTATGCCAAAATGAAGCAGAATCTGAAAATTGAACCAGCAAATGAGTTCACAAACTTAAACACTGTATACTCCATAACCCAGTACTTAATAATTAATACACTTATAATATTTAAATCTTCTCATATTGAAATAAACAATTAAGCAATTAAATGACTATATATAAATACTTTTACAAATGTAATACCAATATTTGCATGATATCTCATTATACTTTTTTTTTAAGTGCCAGATAAATTTAAAATATATGTCATGTATATATGACATAATAATCTACTTTGAAATAAGTACAATAAACATTTATTTCACAGCAGATCAATGGATGCCTTGATACCATACCGGAGTCCTGTAATAAGACATATATGCAATACTATTTCAGAACACAATATCATAATAAAACATTAAATGAAAAACTGGATATTCAATCAAAACAGCCAACACTTGAACTTTTTTAATGACCACACCACATAAGCCTCACGTTCAATAGTTGACCAATTCTGCTGAGTTTTTGTGTTTGACTGGCAAAGATGATAAGATGCAAATTGACTCTGCTGTCTTGTTGTAACAAGTATGCACCAACACCATATGAATTAGCATCACACCGTATGGTGTAAGGTTTTTTTTTTTGGGCCTGGCATGTAAAATTTTGGTGCTTAACACAGTCGACGTTTTAGATCTTGAAATGCTGATTCCTCAATATCAGTCTATGAAATTATCTCAGGAATTTTCTTTTTCGTAAGTTCCGTCAATGGGCAAGGTATTTCTACGTAATTCTTTATGTAATCACGATAATAGTTAAACAAGCCTAATGCACTCTTTAGGGCAGTCTTCATTTTAGAACTTAAATAAATTCTTATAATTTTGACTTTAAACCATATAATTTTGATGGCTTGTAATTTTTTAGGATCGGGTTGATGTCTTCCAGCTCCTATTATATGTCCTAAATACTTCATCTCTGAACATGCAAAAACACATTTCTTTATGTTCACTGTAAATCTGAGATCACTTAATGTAGTTAGCACAGCATCTAAATGTTTTAGATGCGAATTCTAGTGTGGTGAAAAATAGCTATATCATCGATATAGGCTTTGCAAAAAGCATTATGTTTCCTTAAGGCACCATTCATCACTTGCTGAAAAGTATAAGCTGCGTTTTTGATCCGAGAGACATTGCTTTTCAACGGTATTGCGAAAGATGTGTCTTGAATGATGTTAAATCATGACTTTCTTCTGCTAAAGGTATTGCCCAGTAACCTTTCAAAACGTCTAAACAAGTGATAATTATTCGTGTGTCCAATTTTATTGATTAGATTAGTCTTCTGCATTAGAAAATCAACAGGCTTGGCTATTTGGTTCAACAATCTGAAGTCAATACATAAGTGCATACTTGCATCTTTCTTGGCACTACATACAACTGGGTATGTTATTTCAGCTTCACTTGCCTCAATGATACCCAAATTCTCTTAATTCTTCAATCTATTTATTTACTCCAGGTTTCAAAGATTCTGGTATCTTATACATGTATGGTTTTTTTTCCTTTCAGCTCTAGGTAACAAACAAATTTTATGTTCACTAACACTGCTATTTGTATTTTACAAGAAAATAATGCGATGTGTGTTCCGGTTTGACTAGAAACTTTCACTCTGCCGATGTTCCGGTTTGATTAGAAATAAACTTTTCTCTGCCTCAGAATGGCAACAGTGAGAACTTGACTTTCGATTGTTATGACGCAGGTAGAACGCTGCTCATGAGATGTAACATTAGATTTGATTCTAGATTCTAGATTAGATTAATTGTTTAGTATTTAATAAATCCTTTAAAACTAGATTTAGTATTTGATCATAGAATTATAGCTGAACCACCGCTTGCAGAAATTTAGATGTGGCATTTAGATACGTCATTAGATTCATAGTTAAATGCGTAGGCAGCAACATTCCTTGATTCGATTAATGTACATTAGTGCGTACATAAACATTTTTTGGTGCATCGGCCGGGAAGCCGGCTAATATTTGAAAATATGGATTCGTAAATATGGATTAGCATGGTGTGAAGTGTGCGAAGCCTGCAAACAGGTAGGATAAGTTTTCTATTTTAACGTAATTATGGAAGATCCTGTCGCTAAGCTTAAATTGAAACACAAAGTATTAAGGACTGCAGTGTCCAAGGTACTAAAGAAAATTGAGACGGAATTAAGCAAAGATGACGTTAGTATAAATGTAATAGAAGAAACTTTAGACGTATTAAACAAAAAAGCAAAAACTCTGAGTGATTTAAACACTCAAATAGAAAGGGATTTGAAGGTCGCAGAGAATGAATTTGAACTTGAAGTTTCTTCCGCTCTAGAATATCAAGAAAAAAATCCATCTGTGGCAATTTAGAGCAAGAAAAAAATTGAGGGAATTACACAAACTCGAAAATTCGGATAAGGAAAGTATGAACATTCCTAATGAAACTGCTATAGATTCCAAACTTGAAAATAATAAATTTATTTGCCTTCCAAAATTGACTATCTCTAAATTTTTTGGTGATTCTATCAATTGGCAGGAATTTTGGAGTCAATTCGAGGCAGCTATCCGTAACAATGACTCATTATCGAAAGTAAATAAGTTCAGTTACTTAAAGTCATTACTAGATGGGGTAACTTATAATGCCATTTCCGGACTTTTGCTTACAAATGAGAACTACAATTCAGTTATAGAATTGTTAATTACAGGTTTGGGAGAAAATATTTGGTAATAAATGCTCACATGAATAACTGGTAATCCTTTTTTCCCCCTGTTAGAAATGTAAGGGATATAGAAAATCTTAGGAATTTATATGACCAGTGTGAAACTGAAATTAAATGCTTTGATAAATATATGTTTTTTTTTCCTTTCAGCTCTAGGTAACAAACAAATTTTATATTCACTAACACTGCTATTTAGATTTTACAAGAAAATAATGCAATGTCCTTGAGTAAAAGCTCGTGTAATTCCTTTTCTTTATTGTCCTCTAAATGACTAATATCCACCTCGATGCCACTTTCAGTTGCTGCACAATCCACTTTATTTGGAGTCGGATGAATTTCCCCAAGCTTAGAATCATCTTCAAATATTACTCCTGCAGTTTGTGCTTGAACATAAAATTTTCTT
Source organism: Stegodyphus dumicola (assembly GCF_044657685.1). Taxonomy (NCBI): domain Eukaryota; kingdom Metazoa; phylum Arthropoda; class Arachnida; order Araneae; family Eresidae; genus Stegodyphus; species Stegodyphus dumicola. The sequence continues at coordinate 157,200,247 of NC_140773.1, forward strand.
ATTTTGTTAACACGACCATGCCACATTTGTAATTTAACCTTAAAATAATGAGGATTAACCCTTTCAACAATTTCACCTGGACCTGTCCACCTAGCATATAGCTTGCTGTAAGAGTCTCGTATAAGTAAGTATACTAGATAACCATTTAAAAATTCTTTTATACTTTTGCATCGGTTAAAATAATACGCATAAACTTCTTGTTTGTCCGCGGCAGATAAAGAAGCAAGATCAGCTGCTTTCTCTAAATTCTTGTAGATAATCAACTGCTGAATTACTTAGATCAAGAGGTAATGGTATTTCACCGAACCATGATGATTTTAACACAGCTAAGGGACCTCTAGCTTCACAACGGTACATGAGCTTTAAATGGAGATAAACCTGTAGTGCAGTTTGGAACTTCATGATGTGCAAAAAGTAGATAAGGTATGTGTTTGTCCCAGTTAACAGGATGTGTGCGAATTGCATAATATAACATTTGTTTAAATACATGATTCCACTTTTTTACGGAACCGTTTGATGCAGGGTAACCAGGTGACGGAAAACGAGGATGAGTTCCTAATCTTTCTTCAAATTTGTGAGTTAACTGTGAGGTAAAATTAGTGTCTTGATCACTACAAATTATTTCTAGAATACTGGTTCTCATAAAAATTAAAATGATTTTTTAAAGGTATGACTTCCGACCATTTTGAATAATTATCTAATTATCTAATTATTTAAACATAGGCAATATTTATGTTTCCTTACTGAAGGCTGTGAAATTTCACCAATAATATCTATATTTACTGTATGAAATGGACATGGCACGTGAACAATAGGAGTAATTGTAATTTTGTCCGATTGTCTTTCCGGTCTTTTTAATTGATATTTTTTGCATGTTCTACAATAATTTTCTATATTTTTGGATATGTTCGCCCAATAAAATAATAGATTAATTTTTTCTTTTGTTTTTTCGCATGCCTAAATGATTTCCAGATATGGAATTATGAGTTAATTGAAGGACTTTATTTCGATAATTCTCTGGCTTGTATGTTTTCACCACAAATTTTTTCTTTATGAAATAATAATTCATCCTGTAAAAAGAAATTATTCTCCCCTAGTTCTGCATCCTTAAAAGAATTTATTAATGGTAATAAATTTATTCAACTTCAAATACTTATTTAGACTTTCATCATCCTGATTCGCAATTGAGCTATAAAAAAGATTTATATTTGACAGTTCAACGGCATCAACCTTAAGTTGCTTCTGTTTTTGCATTTCCAGTTTTGTCTCAGCCATGCTGGCTAAACTTGAAATTTGAACTCAGGTATAAACACCCTACTGCAAGTTCTGCAGATAAGTCTCGTCTGCCACTCACTCTGTCTGTCTCATCTGCTTGATTCTCGCTGAGATGGAAGGCAACTGATTGGCTGACTGCAGCCAGATACATGACACTATTGATGTGGAGCACATACGAGATGACAAACAAATGTGATTGAAAGCTTTCAGAATTGAGGGATTAAGGGTGGTATCAATTTATTGGAAAGTAAAGGAGCTACAGGTCAGGTGACTTGAAGGAGCTAGGAGATTTGAAGATAAGGTATAAATGCAGTTAGTCTATTTGCAGGCAAATTGGAGGTGGAGGGTTTTCAGAGCCATATTAATTTAGAATGAGTGAGCATAAATAGAGGGAGGGATTAACTGCAGAAAAATATTTCTAACAGATAAGTGAGATTATTTAGGCAATGGAAAGAAAATAGTAAGAGACAAATTAAAAATACAATTGAGTCAAAAATGTTAATTAATTTAAAATAGAAATAAAATAGATTCAAGTCAAAGCCTCAAAAACAAACTAATTTAGTACTCTTAATAATGTGCCAGGTCTTTCGTTGTTATTTAGTTTATTATAGTCATAATCTAGAGTAGAATGCACTCATTGTTAGTTTTATAGATATAAAAGAATCTTCTGGCTAAATTTCCTGTGTAGTGTTTAATTTTTGGTAGTTTGAGTTCCTTGTGTTTTGCATTATTACAAATTAACCATCAGCTATTCATGATGTGTCTTAGTGTAACATTTTGCGTAATTTTAAATTTATTTGCTGAGTAGGAATTCTTTTGTTGTGCATTGCTATGTTTGGAGATTAATCAAAATATTGCCAATTTTGAGACAATTTGTCAGCAGAAACTTAGATTTGGTTATTTGTGAATTTCATGATGGTTATTTTAACAAATATAAGAATGTTATCATGATGTCGTAAAAATAACAGCAGCATATTAAAATGTTATTTTTTTTTTATAAAAATATTATCAAGTTATTTTTATTGCCATCTGGCATGTTTTAAAATGTCTTTGCCTTTCATATTTGCGATTTTGGAATATCTTGATTCTGAAAGTTAAACAAGGTAATAAATAGTATGAAACAGAATTTCTGAATTTTTTTAGCAAAAGCAAAAATGCTAGTATTGTAATTACATAAAACATGATTTCATTTATCTAATTTTTTAGAACTGTTTTTTCCTCTGTAATTCTTTCAAAATATTCAGATATGCTTTCTCTGTAAAAGTCATTTTTTGCTTTTTTTTCTAAATTGTTTTAAAAAATCTTCTCATTTTTCTTTTACTAAGTTGATTGATATTTGAATGATTAAAAGAGCAGAAGTCTATGAAGGAATGAAAAGTGTATTCCTGGTGTTTGTTTTGCAGTAAGATTATTATGGGTTTCTCATATTTGTTAGAGAATCTTCAGTAAAACTGAATTATCTGAAATTTTTACAGTATTTTTAATTATTTAACAATATCCATTATTTAAACGGTGGTAAGAATTATCATGGTAATTGTGGCTACTCTACTCGGACAGAACTCTTCTTGTATCAGGTAGACTATAATATACTGTAGATCATTTGGCCATGGTTTGTGAAAAGATCCAAGTAGAATTACTCCTTCAGTGCAATTTACTAATACAGTCAAAAGTCGTTAATCCGGACTCGTCGGGACTTCGGCGATTCCGGATTATCGATTTTTCCGGATTATAGATCATCCGTTTAAATCTCGTAAGATGGCATGCAGAAATTCTAAAATTAAAAATATGAAACCATAATTTATGAAATAAAGAACAATTATGATCTAAAAAGTATCAAATTTTACAAAAAAAAAAAGCTTAATATTTGTTTGTTTACTTTATTAAACATTTCTTTCAATGTAAGTTGCTTCGTTTTATGTGATAATACTTTCTCTTTAATTCTATAAACAGACATAATTTCTTGTTCAGTTACAAAGTTCTGCTGTTCAAGTCCCGTTAATTGCTGTGCCGAGAATACCGACTAACTTGTCAATCGAAATTTTTTCGTTTTCACTAACCTCTCTGTCACATTCTTCATGTCTTTATCCATTTTTTGTTTGTTGGACATCGAAACATACTTTCGTTTTGTAGATCCTTTGGAAGTTCCAGCATCGGAAATTCTATTTGACATAATCGAAACTTCAAGTTTACTTTTATAAAATTGCTCTTACAGTCTGCAAAAAATAATAAGCGGGATCCAATTCGAAGATCGAGGAACAACGCAATCATTAATACAATTACAACGCAATAACATTAACTGAAATAGATAATTAGAGCTTACACTGTCCGTTATACATTAAACACGCAGGCGAAAACGTATTCTGCACTTGCGCACACGCATATGCGCAGTAGTCAAGGTCTTATGCGCACGTGTAAAACGCCTGTGTGCATGTGCCAACGCGGCGCATGCGCAGAAAGTTTTTAGCTTTGAGGTCCGGATTATGGGTGTCCGAATTAACGACTTTTGACTGTAAGAAGGCTCGTAGTACTATTGATATAATAGGGGCCATACTCATAATCGCAATTCTCTTGATATAGTTTTGTGATTTTTCCCGATTCAAAAATAAGGAGGACTGCAAAAGTGATTTTGGATTCTTTTTGCATGGACAGGTATCTGTAGAAAAAAAATTCTCTTTTAATAAAGATACTGAAAATTAACAATGTAAAAGATTTATCTTATGTATCTGAATGCAGAGTATACATTTCACGAAGATTTCTAGAGTTATTTTCAGCACTGAAACTACTAAAGAAGATCAGCAACTTTTTCTGTGTTCACGCAAAGTTGAAAAATGTTTTAATAAAAATCTAAAATTTCAAATTTGCCATTTGAAATAGTTATTTTTTGTTGCAATCTGTCACTAGATCGCTGAACACGAATGAGTTAATGTTATGTTATATGGCTGTTGCAAACCTCTGAATGAATGCAAATGGCATATAGCAAAAGTTTGTGAATATTTTTGATTTAATCATTTTTATGTTTTTCATATTTTTTTGTAGAATTTCTTCAAGTTCTTTAATGTAAATGTTTCTAACCCTTAAAGTCATGTATGTTTAGGCTATTAGGATAGCAACAAGCACCTTTATGTTACTGTTCTTTTATCTTAAGCCACACTTTTCTCTATGTTCTAACCAAAGAGTATTTGAGGCAGGTGTGACATAAAATTTTTGGAAAACCAAGACACACAATAAACATCTTCCGAGATAATGCTGCATTATGAAGTGATGATTTGTAATTATAAATGCTTATTTTAGAGGAAGATATATAATTCAAAAGAAGGATATAACTATGATTCTTATGTTAAGTATTCTTATGCTAAATTACTAATGCATGTGGAAAATGAAATAGATCAGAAAATAAATTAAATAATTATGTGTAATAATTATTGTTATTAAATCTTTATGTTTTTAAATTATAATCATTATTCTCTCTTTCTTTTCTTTTTTTTGGGGGGGGGGTTTGAACCTAACAATGATTTATGATTCATCCGGAAAATTTCGTACTTTTTTTTTTTTTTAAATAATCCTCCATCTTTTTCTTCATTAGTTTTAGCAAGCCAAACTTTCAGTTCCTTGAAGTTAGTTCTAATGTAATATGACTGCATATAAATTAGAGAATATATTTATGTAGGTGTTTATTTACTAAGATTTTAAAGTTGCATTTAAAAAAGAAACATAAAAAGCCTTATTTTCTGTTTTGTTTTATATTTTAATTTAAAAAAATAAAAATATTTTCCTAATAATTTTGTTCATGCTGCAGTGTTTTCTAGTATAGAAACTTTTGCAGTTTATGATCAGATTGAGTTTTAATATTTAGATCTACCATTTTATTTTGATTAGCAAAAGTCATTGGAATTATTCAAGGCTATATGTTTAAAATTTCTGGTCTTAAAATTCGTAAAATAATATTTTCAGTGCTGAAACATTATCTGTTTAAAGTTACAAGACATATTTTTACAATCTTTGAAAACTGACATGAAATGAGAATAAGATTTTGAGAATTTTTATTCAAATTTATTCAATTCACTAATTCGTTAATGGGTATTCCTTAAATAGTGTATATTAAAAATGTTAGAAGTTAATTTAACAGTATTGCTGAGAATAATGTATATTATTACATGCACTAATATGTGTTTTTGTTCAGGTTGTTTGTAGGGAAAAAACCGTCAGAATTAGATTTATCTCCTAAAAAACAAAAGGAATATGAGATTAAAGAAACAAATTTGTCATCTCAGGAAGAGAGTACTTCTGTAAAAAATACTCATGAAGAAAAAGAAGAGGCACTTTCTTCATCTTATAACCAGTGGTCTCCAAAGGATAAAAGAGATAATAGTTGTCCTGGAAATGTGGAGTCGTTAGGCAGCTGCAAAGACAAAGATGAAATTGCTTATAAGTCTTACACCAATTCATCTAAAAGTGTTACAGGAGATGATACTATGGAAACAAATGAGAATTCCAAGAGTGATAGTGGTGGAGTTGATTATCAGGAGCAAAACAAAGATCCTAGGGTTGAAAGAAGGATTAGGAATAAGGTAATTTTAACTTTCAAATTTTGTTTAATTTTACGGTTGTTGATACTAGTTCCAACACAAATTATTAGTCTAAATATGTATATTCAGAAAGACCTCACTTAACACTGTTTCAGTATTTCCAGAAATCCGCAAAGCTTAGGACCAGAGGTTGTGCGGGTTTTAGGATTTTGTGGATTTCAAGACAGAAAAGATAAAGCATAATATTCAGACTAAAAGTGCAAAATGAATAAGGCGTATTAGATACATTTAATTAAATTATTATATACATTATTGCAATAATTTATTATATGCATTAAATTATTATTACATATATAAAATGATTATATTATTCATTGTATTATATGTACACAGCATTGAGATTTGCCGATTTCGCCTCGTGCAAAGATTTCCGGTTTCAGATTTCGGTGTTAGAATCACTGTTGCTGTAAAATTTCAACAGCTTTTTGTTATTTTTCCGTATATCGTACACAATCGTGTCACAGTTCCATACCATTATGCTATAAATCAAGGAGTAGCACCTGCTTCCATCTTTTGCAGAATTTGCACTTTTTGCATTACCGTCGATGCAACGTGTTTACGTTTTTCAATGTTGGAAGCAGTAAAATCACGAGTACTTTTCTTATCTGTGACTGTATTAAAAAGGGCAGAAATTAAAAATATTCCTAATTTATCCACAAAATGTCCGAATAAAAAAAAAGGCAGCACTAAACAATCTCGTGAAATGAAATAACAAAGCTCAGAAAATACAACGTGAATCGGGAACTTGAACAAAGAGTTGAGTGAATCTTCTGCTTTTTTACCTCGATGCAGATTAGAGGGGGAAAAAAACTTATCTTATTTATTTTATCTTATTTTTTTAAACTTTTTTATATCAATAATTTGGTATTTCTGATTTGACTCATTATCATTCAGTAATTATGACGTCATTATTCGGTAAGTATTTTTTTCTTCGATATTTCGTACTCAATGTTGCGGTTTCCGGAACCTATAAACGGAATGTTTATATTCTGAGAGGCAATGCGGATTTCAGGTCGGCGGATTTTCAGTATTTGACTGTATTGGAAATTCTCTGAATCACATGTGGTATTGGTATTGGTGGATTAGTTTTTCCAGATATTCAGACAACTTATTGGTAAAATCAATGAAGAGGATAAACAATCCATCAGAGGTTTTTGGAAAAACTACAGTATCAGGGATGTAGACTACAACAATCCTTCCTGGAATGAGGTGGCTGAGAATTATTTCAAACGAGTATGGAAAAATGTATGGCTGGAGCTAAGGATGTTGACACAAGAAAATCTTTTGTTGTTGTCGAGGCTACTCTCAAGCTAGCTAATGAAACAGAGCTGGGTAATATAAATATGCAGTATCTTAAAGAATTAGTAGAACCAGTACGTGAAAATGATGAAATTAGCATTTTTAAAAAACAGGAGCAAAACAAACTTTCATTGAATTAAAAAAAAAAAAAAAACGTTAACCCATTTAACAGAAATTATGGATCAGTTTATATAAAATAATTTAAATTTGGTAGAAGTTCAATGGAGTGCCATTAATGTGATATATTGCTATCGAAGAACAGAAAATATTGAGGAAGAACCTTCCTTCATCACAAGCATAGCTTCTTTACTCAAGCTAATTTTTTTTTTCATTTTCATGTATGTTTCATGAATAGAAATTGATACTAGCAATAAATAAGTGTATAATTAAATGTTATAAAAAGGTATTTAACAATAAATTTTACACACACACACACAAAACGATAGGTTTTTTCTTATTCTCTATTCTACTTATTTCCATTATTTACACGTTAAGAAGATCTCATTTAGCATTAATTCGATCAGTGTTGGAACACATTGAAATGCATCTTTTGCATTAAGTGAGGTCTTACTATATATGTATATGTAATAATAAAGCACAAATTTGGGAGCATTGATTGAAGAACACTGAGACATAGAAGTACAGAAATGCTGATGGCGTAGATAGTTGGTGCTTAGAGCGTCCATCCATTTTGAAGACGAATGGTCCAGCCGAAACCAATTCCACATTTATTTACATTCACATTTTGTGGCCACAATTCACTTTGCACTCCAGTCGTGCCTGCTTTTAGAACAGTTCTGATACTATTGTGATATAAGTGATCATTGCAGCACATAGATGATTGCAGCATCTTAACAGGATGAAGCATAAGCCAGAAGGGGGAGAGTGTTACAGTAGTAATGCAAAGGAAGAAGGAAGGGAGACAAAAGTTTCAGTTTTAAGTTTTGGTTTACAATTTAGTGATTGGTCAAAAGGCATTTGCATTAAGCGTTATATAAGATTGCATGGTTAATTTGAATGATGCAGTTTTAGACTTGCACTATTTCTACGACAGAGAAAGGAAGTCCCTAAATTAAATAAAACTAAAAGAGGTTACAGTGAATTAAAATTAGAAGTTTACTTTCATATTTTTTATCTTGCACAATTTCCCTTTTGTAAGATAAAAAATATGTAAATCAAAATTGTAATTTAAACTAACAGTGACCCTTTAATTCTCCCTCTCTGTTCTAAAAATTGTAATAACTTCTCAAGTTTCAGAAGCACAAGGCCCTGCTTCAATTGAAACACAAATTAACATCTTTTAAAATGTTTTTCACTTTTCAGACTTTGCAATATGCACAGGCCTGTGTATCTTTTGTCTGCCTAGCAAAGTGTTGACATGTTAAGAGTAAAAAATCGCTGTGTTTCAAAGTACCATGCTATTCTTTACATGAAATGAAAAATTTTTTTTTCCCATTAATGCAAAGATCATTGCGTTTTCAGTTGACGTCTGTTAAAATCACTTGACAATTATAATGGGGGAAAAATTAAAATTAGGAGAAAATGCCTGTTGTGTGTGATTAAAGTTCACTTCCTAAATATACCATATAAATTTTATATACTATAGCAATGCACTTTCTTAAATACTGAACAACAATTTTTTCTTCAATTGATTTCTTTGTTTAAAAATAAATATGCTAATTTAAACATGAGAAATTCTTATTATTAGCTTCTATTAACATATTCGCCAACTACGAGTTATCTCATAGGTCGAAGTTTGTGTTTAGTCGTCAGCATGAGTTAATTCATAGAACATTTTTGTTTTACCTACGACACATACAATCAAACTCATGGTATTTTCTGTTCTTTGAAGGTATCTGGCTTTTGGGGATTAGGAAAAAACACAACAATTTGGTGCAATTCAAGAGATTTCTTGTAATTAATATAAGTAATTATAAAGTAAATAACATAGGAACTGTAAAAGTAATCAAGCAATTTATAATAATGTTTGTTACAAGAATTGTAAAAATAACCATTCTTTGTTATAAACAACTGCCAACTACGAGTATACTCATAGTTGGCGCTGTTATAAAACATTTTATTGCAAAAACCGATTACAATATAACTCATATAATTAATAAAGCAATTAAAAATTATCCAAATTCAATATCTTCCTCATAAATACATGTTTTGTATTTTTATTTTACAATTAACTAATTAAAATTTGTTGGCATGGTGGAATTATTTTTGAAAATGTCACTCATCAGCAAACGTGTTAAGTATAATTTTAAAGTGATATAAATATTTATTTGCGATTCTTGGAAAATGTATAAGTAGTTCTTGAATATTTCTGATATGCAGATCCTAATTATATGAGGTTTAGCCATCTCTGCATTTATTAAATTATGTAGATAGTTTTTATTAAATTATGTACTTTTGCATTATGATTTGCTGAAATAGACAATGTAAAGAGAGGTCATTGAATGGGGATTTAGAGTTAAAACAGTTCATAAGAAAAATCATGGAATAATTTAGAATTTACTAATTAGGCTGTATAATAATTTTTATGAATTAGACTTGAAGTATAATAATTAGAAAATGTCATAGATTGACAATGATCATAGAATGCGAATTTATATAGCTTTCTTAGTTTTCAAACCTCGAGAAACAATAGAAAGAGTACTGCTATACCAAAGGTCTAGTAATCTGATAAACAAAGCACGTTAATTTCTCCAAGCATATATTTTCGATTCCAAAAATGATTTGTGGCATCAGCCATGAGAGTGGCAAAGAAGTACTTTGATATGTGTTTAATCCGTAGTTTATACAGTACAAGTCCAAAATCCGGACGTCCATTATCCGGAATGATCTAAAATCCGGACCTTAAGCCACAGACTTTTTTTTTTAAATATGCTTTACGCATGTACATTTGATTTTTCCTTCCATAATAAAACATGTGGAGATTTTCACTTAAAAATTCCGATTCTTAATTTCATTTACACACTAAATAAAATACTTCGTTATTGAAAAACAATCATGTAAGATAAATTTGTGAGATTAATAATTTGGCTCCGTTGCTTAGTATCTGCTTGACATATATCTTAAGCCGAAACATTTACCTATTTTATATCCATGACGCCGACCTAGTGAGTCATTATTTATTAGATTTTGCTTTCATCACCGCATGCTTGTCAATACATGACAGCTTCAGTAATAATTCATGCAGCAATGTCTAAATTTTTTTTTTATATTAGGAATTGAATAACGAGTATGGCAACCTTTTATGCTGACATTACACTTGGCGATGATTATAGATTTTTAAAAGTTCTAAGAAATGTTGACAAAAAACATTCAACAAAAATTTCTTTTCATATATTAAAATAGATTTTGTTAATGACACCCATAGGCCAAAAGATTACCTTTAGTGATATTTTAATTAAGAATAACTAATATGTTATTCACCATAAACCCAGGAGTGGCGGCAGAATTTAGGGAAGATGAAATTTGGAGAAGCACCGAAGCAAGTTTTTTATGATTTAGGGAAAGCACTGGGATCCAAAGTTTAGGGGCGGAGAAAAGTTAGAACTTAGAAAGGCGCTTTGTAGCTGAATTTAAGACCCGTAGAGATTGCACCAGGCACTATCTAGCACCTGCCGTAGGTAAAGCCTTAGTATATGTGGGAGTTTATTTATTCAGGATTCAGATTAGTTTTAAACATGTGCAAGAAATAAACATAGGTATAGTAAATAACTAAAATAATACAATTCAGGCTTAATTCAGTACACAATAGGAGAAAGACAAAATTTAGCGAAACAACTTGGCTTTCGTCGCCAATCTTGTGATACACAGCCAGTAAGGTATAACGGATGCTATTAAGCTAGACTAAAATTATCTTGACTGATTCTAAAGCATTTCATTTAGTGTACAAGACTGCTCTGCTCCCTAATCTAATTTGATCCAGCTTATTATTTCTTGCAGACTGTTATTATTATGGCAATTTTATAAAAACTAAGCTTGAACTTTTGAAGTCGTCGAAAAGATTTTCCAATTCTGGAGCTGCCAAAGGATCTACAAAGCAAAACCATGTTTCGATGTCTATTAAACAGAAAGTGGAATTGCTTCAAAAAATGGATGAAGGCATATCTGTCTCAAAATTATGCGAGGAGTACAGCATTCGAAAGTCCGTTGTATATGACATAAAAAGAAAAGGGAACTTTTTGCATTTTTTGTGGAAGCAACTTAAACAACTGACATTGAAAGAAATGTTTAATAAAGTAAACAAATAAATATTAAGCTTTTTATTTTAAATTTTGATATCCTTTAGATCATAATTGTTCTTTATTTCATAAATTACGATTTTATATATTTAATTGTATAATTTCTGCATGCCATCTTACCAGATTTAAAATGATGATCTAATGTCCAGAAAAATCCCAAATCCGGAATGGCCGAAGTCCCGACAAGTCCAGATTTCAGACTTTGTACTGTATTGCATTTAGGAAAAATTATTTTGATTATTTATTGCACATGAAACAATATCTGGTTGTATTTTTTAAATTTTGATAGTTGTGTTAGCATTTACTTACTTTATTCAAAAACATTTCCGTCAAACATTACTGTTCAAACATTAATTGTTAGATACTTGCTTTATTCAGAAACATTGCCGTCAAACATCACCGCTACATTTAAAATAAAATTAATGCATTGCGTTTGTGTTTGGGCATCCTGATTTAGTTATGACCTTGGAACATTAAGAACTTATACTTAAAAAATTAAAACTGTAATATTAAAATTGATAGTTCGAAAATCTTTAACTGTTATATAGATTCACCGTCATTTTCTTTTTCCATGTCCTAGTTTTAGTAATATGCAGCACGTTGTTATTGTTATCCCCAGCAACACTAATGCCATCACCATCATCATCATCCTCCTCTGATTCAGCTTGACACTGCCATGACTTTAATTGGCTTACATGAGCTGTCGTACTAAAGAAACGCCCTTTCACCTTCTCTTCTAATTGAGTCACTCTATAAGTATCACTTGATAAAACTTTTGTAACTACCAAAGGTCCTCGATACTTTTGTTGTGTTTTGGTTGATTCTCCAGTTGATTTAGGTACTCTTCTCATAACTACTATTTCTCCTCGTTCGAATATTAAAGGATTGCTTTTCTTCATGTCATAATTTGCTTTCATTTTCATTTGCATATCTTCAATTCTTTCTTTAACTTATAAAAATGTTTCCTTTTTAGATACTGTCTTTTACCAGTAATTGCTTTTCTAGGAGATCTGTCTATTCCCTCATTTATCTTAGATTGCTTTACTGATGGATTTACATCTTCCCAAGGTTTATTTCCTTTTGCAATATCTTTCTTCGTTTGTCTTTTATTTTGTTTCTCAACAATCTTCTTTCATTTTAATTTTGTTTCTTCACTAGCAAAATTATATACTACAGTTTCTTTTTCTGAACTTTTTTCTTTCCCTGTATTAATCTCTTTCTTAAGTGGTGTAATTTTACAATTCGTGCTATATTTCTTAAGCTTTTGCTTATAATTTTTTTTCTTACATTCTTTAATATCATTGATATCATCACTTCTAGTTTCTTCTTTAGGATATTTATTTTCTTCACTTGTATTCTGTTTAACGATTTTCTTTGAAGTCCTTTTCCTTTTCAGTGACTTTTTACCTTTGGAATTAGAGACTTTTACAGTATTTGGATTTTCAAACGTTCCATTATAGTCCTCCGATCCACTTATTAAAACATAACCGTTATTTACTTCAGAAGTTTTAACTTTCACGAAATTAACTGTATTTCTTTTGATTTCAGTTTCTTGGGAAGCCTTCAGTTTAATTTGCAGTGTTTTAATATCATTTTGCAACTGTGAAAATGGACAATCATTGAAGCATTAGCATAGCGTATGTGCAAGGTATTACCTATCTTGGCATATGCAATATGTGGTAAATCAGTCCATGTTCGACCAACTAATAAGTCGCATGGTTGCGTTTCATCTCCTACAATTAGAACTCTAATGTCCTTTCCTTCCACATTATCAATCTCTAAATTAACAGTTACTTTTCCCAATGTTTTAGCGGCTGCTTTACTTTGGTTTCCAAAGCCAAACAATTCCTCCACATCAGGTTTTATAGTAAGATTCGGTTTCCTAGCCACAGAGTGTTTCAATAGACACAAACTAGAACCTGTATCTATGATTGCAATAATTTCTCCATTATTGATGCAAGCATACTTTAAATATACAGTTGGTGAAACACCTGAGTTCTGGTTCACGGATAAATTATTTTTAACATTTGTCAAGTCTGAACTTTAAGACATACACTTTTTAAAAGTATGACCCTTTTCATTACATTTCCTGTAAATAATTTCTTTTTTAGGTTGAGGACAATCCGTCGCTATATAATATAATCATTACAATTGAAGCGTTTTGGCTCACCCTTTTCATTGCGGATGCCAGACTTATATTCCCTTTTCCTCTCGTCTATTTTATAAAATTTATCTCTCAAATTGTATTTATTATCAAAACCATTTTTAAAACCCACTTTGAAATTACCATCTGTCTGCATAGAATCGTTAACATTTCTGGGTCTTGAATACTGATTATAGGATCCCTCAGAAAATTTAGAACCAAATTTAGGCTTAGGATTATGCCTATAAGTTTTGTTTTCTACTTGAAGTACTTTTATCCCTGCCCGAATATTTTCGTATTCATCTAGTTTTTCAGCCAACTCGTCAGGATTAATGAATTTAGACCAATCATCAATGAAATTATCTTGTATAGCAGCGAGGACCCTTTTCTTTAATTGATTCGTAATAGTAAGTTGTTTTAAAGAGTCAAAATCTGTTACATTTAATCCAGCAAGCCACTCTTCAAAATAATTTTATAATTCAAACGTGAAGTCCCTCCACGTATTACGTAATGTTTTAATATGATTAAGGAACTTTTGCCGAAACTGTTCAGGGCTTAACTTAAATTTTCTCAATAATAGTTGTTTAACATTCTTATAGTTGTTAGCTTTTTCTTCTGATTCACGGGCAATTGAGTTATTTCATAAGGCAATAGACCCAACAGCTGAGAAACCCAATTTTGTTCTACTAACCCAATACATCGTGCCTGTCTCTCAAATAAGACTAAATAAAAACTTATATCACATTCATTCAAATCATACATATGCATTAATTTACTCTTATCACAAAAACTACTCTTACTAACACTAGAAGAAACGGAATCATTTACATTATTATTTCTGATTTCCGGTTCTATTTTCAATTTTTCAAGTCCAAATGCTCTATGCTTATCTTTTTCTAAAATTTTCATCTTTTCCTTTTCGAGTCCAAATGTTTTTTGCTTTTCTAAAATTTCTAACTTTTTCCTGTCTAAATGATCATTTATAATTCTATGTTTTATTTGTTTAGTAAATTCTTCGTTATAGTTCTTACTATTCAAAATCATATCCCTTAAGCCTACAATTTTAATATCAGAAGGGGCATCTACATTAAGTTCCAAAGCAAGTTAAGTCACATTTCTTGCCCCTTACCAAATAAGCCATCTTAGACTTCAATTTTCAAATAATGATACAGTAATTATACTTAAGTTCTTTCCATTTAATGCTTAAACATAACATAAACAGTTTATAAATGCACGTACCTTTCTACCTTCAGTTTTGGCGAGCTTCCGCATTCAGTTTAGGCTTAACATATATTAAGGCAATACATTGTTAAATCCTAGGTAATAATTCTAGTTAATCCCACTTCTGAAATGTTAGCATTCACTTACTTTATTGAAAAACATTTCCGTCAAACATTAATTGTTAGATACTTGCTTTTTTTTTTTTTTTCAGAAACATTGCCGTCAAACATTACCACCCCCCCCCAAAAAAAACCTGTTGTTGCCACTCAGAAAAATACATTTAAAATAAAATTAATGCATTGCGTTTACAGTTGCCTCCATGTTGACAGTTGTACTAAAATGGAATAACTTTTCATTAAGTAATTATCATGAGCAACCTTTTCATTAGTAATAGTTTGAAAATTTATGATAATTATTAATGATATTTCAGAACTCTGCTCCCATTCTAAGTCAAATAATTAAATATTGTAAATATAATACTGGTTATATTAAAATTTGAAATAGATGGGTAAATATTCAGTAGAACATTCGAAATAAATTCAACATTCAGTAGAATCACTCTGCTTTGGTGTATTTTCGAATATACACCATGCAGTTAAGAAGTAGTAGAGCTAGTTTTATTCTTACTTCCATGGCATATGCACAATAGCCAATCCTGCGTATGCATACTATACATGTGTTTTAGTACTTGTGTATGATACACACGTGGATTTACATGCTTTATATTTAACTAAACAGTATCTAATGGCTGTAAAAATAAAATATTGGACATAGAGATTTTTATTATTTCAATGCATGTAAAATTTTATTTTTCATATAAAATGCTTCTTTATGAACAGAATAAAACTCATAAGACATAAAATTAGCCAAACAAATCTTTCTTACCAATTTATAAAGGTTCCAGTGGGTTAGAAACTTTTCATTGGGGTAAGGGCAAATAGTCAGAAAGCGTTAGTGAAGATATAATCGTCTGAACTTCTCTAAAGCTGAAATTTTGCGATGACTCATATGTTAGGGAAAGTTTAAAATTTCTTATTCAAAATTTTTAAAATTATTAATCTTTTTCATGGTTCATTAATTTTAACTGTATAAGATGGGAACTAGCCTTAAAAATGTGGTGCCATTAATGCTCAGATTTGAAACAACAATGTATATTCTGAATACTAAAACAACAATTATGAGAAATCCAGTTATGTTTTTTGGCCACTCTTATGACTCTTGCCAACTCTGTGAAATTTTATTGCACAATAAGTGATCTATTATTATTACCATATCTATGTGCTATAAATGTATGGCAGAAATTCTTATTGCAGGGAGTGGCAGCATTCATCTTTGCTGTACTATATATGTGCTCGCCCATAGTGCAAGGATAAAAACTGAAACTTTTTCACCAATAATATCTACATTCTTCTCACTTTTTTTTTACCTCTTCATTGCCAATGTTGACTTTTGTGTGTTAATGTTTAAATATTTAGCCTCTTGCAAAATGCAATTTCCTTTTTTTAATGGTAAATAAAGTTGGTTTTAAGTGTAAACTGAAGTTTTGTGATTCCTTCTGATGACCTTCAGATAGAGTCTAATGGCAATAAAACATCACCGTACATATACTTTCTTCAGGAACATGTATCTTAGTACAAGCTATTCATTCTAATAAGATTTCCACCTTAGGTATGTAATCTATTAACATTTCATTATTGTTTTTTTTATAGTAAAATCTTCACATGGCACATATCAGCTTCTTAGTGTATTTGGAGAAGTTTTTAAATGATGTTTTCTGCAGAATTTTTAATCATCTATATTCTTTTGTGGTCTTTCATACATCTTTAGTTGGATGGATAAAGTAATAGTATGTCATGTCACCTAGGTCACTATTTATCAGGCATTTGACTGGAAGGATAATTATTTGAATTCTGATAAATCCAGTGGCCTCAAAGACCCCCCAAGCCTCATTAATTTCAGATAGGGTAATACTGAACGAAACATATCCATCAGTCCTGAACAAACTGCTAAAGTGAAACTATTAATGTTGCAACTAAATAAGTTGACAGTTCCTTTGATAACATTTCAGTATATAGTGAGACTTTTATTTTAGAGTTCGTTATGTCATTATTTATGGTAGAAGAGGACCAACAGTTTGCTAGAAAAAAAAATGTCTTAATATCTTTGTCATTCAGTATATGTAGATTTTTATAGTAATTTACTGTTGTATTTGCTTGATAACAGCAAAAATGAAATTTATGACATTTTTCTCCTTGGCTTAAGTTTAGAAGCCGATAAGTTTGTATGCACTAATAGTTTGCTCTTACTAGTTTAAAATGTCTTCTAGCTCATTTTGTTAGTAATCAGTGTGTTTCTAAATAATTACTGAAATATAGTGCATGGCATAAGTATTTTATTTTACTGCTTTTATTTGATAATGTTTTGCATCTAATTTTCTCTCTGTGTGATTATTAAATTTGTACTTAACTCTTGTAGGATCGACCGTCTTTAGAGATCTATAGGCCAGGAATGAGACGTTTCAGTGCCCAGAGAAGTAGCCCTCAGAAAGAAATTTCCACATCTGCCAGTAATTCTTCTAGTCCTAGTCCTACTCCTCCTCTAATTACAAATGTTAAGCCACAAGTTAAAGATGGAGAGAAAGCTTCTACAACACAGTAGGCATATTTATTAAGGGCACTTCTCTGTATATGCTGAATTATATGTAAATAGAGATGAATTAAATATATTCAACTGTTATTCAACTTTATTTATAAATCTTTATTTACTGTTATTCAACTTTATTTATAAATCTCTTTTTGTTTTACTCTAACTATTCTTTCTCCCCCCTGACTCTCTTTCTTCTTTAGAAATGATAATGCAAATAGTATAATGAATGTAAAAAAAAAATTCATAGCAACATTTTCATGGTTCATGATTTTTATTTATTTATTCTGAATAAATTTGCAATGTGTTTTACAGTTATGCTGGTGACTTTCATAATGTTTTGTTATAAGAATATGCAAGTTTTATGCTACGCCTCTTTTGTCTCGGCACCCAGTCACTTATACACCTGTGTGCGAGGTTATTTTTATTTCTTTCAAGCGTGTTAGGTTAGTAATTCAGCCTATTTTGCAATTTGGCAAAAAGCGCACATATTAGAACTTGTAGATTCGCCCTTTTAAGACTTTGTCTATAAATACTGTAGAAACATGCTATGGTTGCTCAGATTGTAAGCTCCCTTATAGTTTAGTGCCATGCTTCAAAGTCTAACACACTATCTATAATTTAAACTAAAATTTTTGTACATTTTTCCTATACAGATAAATCTTATTGCAAAAATTCAGAATTATTCCAAAATTATTATTATTATTATTATTATTATTTGTATTCATTCTTAACAAAAACTCATTAGTTTATTCGATAACTATTTACCATTTAATCATAAAACTATTAAAAATGTAAAAAATATTTGCAAAATCTTTTGTGTCTTGTTGCACTAATTAAAAGTACATAGTAAAAAAATGGATAATTTTTGCATGGAAAATGAGAAAGGGTTAGTTAAGGGATTAAAGAAACAAAAAAAGTTGTCTACACTTATACAAATTTTTTAATTGAATTATACATTAAATTTTGTAAAGGATTACATTATGTACTCTCCTTTTTAGATTATTTCTATAAACTTAATTGTATGGACAATTTTAAATGTTTTAGGCTTAAGTATCACATTATTTTAACATATAGTGGTACCACAGATACAAAAATTAATCATTTTTCAACTACAGAAAATTAAAATGATGAGAAAGATGCAAGCTGTGCATAAATAATAAAACACTTTCATGAATTATATATATATATATATATATATAATGATTTCAAAATACGTAGATGAAGGCACTGTAACTTTAACAATTTTTGATATTGCGTAGATGACCAAGAAGACCGTAGTGGTTTGAAGGTGGCAGAGTGGAAAGCATGATGGCGCAATTTAGCACAACGTATCTTGAAAAATCACAATCTTTATTTTTTTTTACGCATATCAAAGCATCCTTTTTCAGACAAGATGTTTCCTAATTATAATTTGAATACAGAAGTTGCATTTTAAAGTACGGAGTCATTTTAAGCAAGTAAGCGGCAGCAGCATGCATTAAAAACATCTTGGCAGCAGGAGAGCTTATGTAGAAAAGGGGGAAGAGTTATAGTACTTTCAGAGGAAGAAGGTTGGAAGTGGGAAAGTTTCAGTTCAGAGTTTTGGTTTACAATTAATTTGATTGGACAAGAGGCATCTGCATTAAAATGTTGCATAAGATAGAAAAATCTGGAACCTGTGGAAAAGATGAATTTAGGGGCAGATTATCAAATTCAGAATGTTAATTTTGAGCTCGCCATTTTTTTTTTTTTTTTTTTTTTTTGAAACAGCTATCATATTTTGTTATATCTTACATATCCCCCCCTTCAAAAGAAAGTTTAGGTGAGCAGGGTGGAAGAAGAAGCATTAGAGCAGCAAAATGTAAAAGATATAATTTTGAAAATACAAAACATATTAACTTAACAAAAATTATCGTCATAAAATTTTGAATTCAATAGTAATTTTAGACACTGTACTCTTTTAAAACAATAGCATATTTTAGAGTTCTGAGGTAAGAATGTCCAATGAAATTTTGTAAAGTTCTTAATAGTTCCACACGGTAAAAGTTCAAATTTTTTCACAAAGTAAATGTTCAAATAAATGTCTTTACAATTTTTGTTGATAAAAATATTTCGGTTATATTACAGATTAAGATGCCAACTTTCATGTTATTTATCAGAATTTTCATAATTATGTTTTTAAGGAAGACATTTTAAAATATAAAAATTTTGTAACACATCATTCATAAAGACAACAAATTAAGACATTTAAAATTTACTTATTCTTTTCAAAACTTGAAGACTCCAGAACTTTCTCTAAATACTAGCATTTCCATCATATTGGTTTATCAGTTGAACAAACTGGTGTTTATTCTTCACCAGTGGCCAAAAGATTTGCCAAATTAGCAGTTACTGTAGGAAAGACCTCCATTCCTTCGATAGGGGCAACTGGCCTTTTTCGAACTGCTGTCATTCCATTATAAAAATTAAAAACACACTCTATTTTATGAAAAAATAAAAAATACAGCGGTACCTTGACATACGAGTTTAATTCGTTCCTTAACCTTGCTCGTATGTCAAATTGCTCGTATCTCAAAGCAATTTTTTCTATTGAAATTAATTGAAATGCCATTAATCCATTCCAGCTCCCAAAACACCACCTCAGTTGTTTTTGAATGAGAAAAATGTATTTACAAGAAGAAACATTTATTTATAAATAATAAATACATATTCTATAAAAACATAGTTGGGCAAGTTTCGTTGAACAACTCCGATGCATGACCAGTTGCAACTTTTTCGGGGTGATTTTTATCCACAAACTCTACAACTTTCTCCCACATTCCCAAGATCTCCTTTATATCTCTTGTAGGGATAACCTCCTTCATCTCTGACTCCTCTTCAAAACTAATTTTTCGTTGAACCACCATATGCTGCTGCGAATTTAGATTGTGTAACTCCTCGGTTGTCAGCTCCTGAGACTGTTCCTCGATGAATTCGTTCACTTCTCTCTCATCCACCTCCAGACCCATGGATTTTTCCAGAGAAACAATCTCCTCTACCACTGACACTTCAGGCTCCAATCTTTCGAAGGCCCTTTCAGCTACAGCCTCAGGCCACAGCTTCTTCCATGCAGAGGTTAAGGTCCTCGTTGTAACACCCAGCCAGGCCTGATACATAATTCTTAGGCATATCACAATGTTAAAGTGGTCCTTCCAGAACTTGTATCTCAAATCCTGCTCTCATCTCTAAGTAAAATATCGCTCGCTCGGCGGCTCGTATCTCAAAACACTCGTATATTAGGTAGGCATACCTGCCAGCTTTTACGAAAATGCATTTGTCTTTGCGATTTTACGATCGTAATCCATTTTTTATGATTTTTTTCCTTTTTCAAGTGTTTTTAGTGATTTTTGTCGAAATTTAGAATTTTTCGCCAATTCAGCGATTTTTGCCAATTGCATCGTGTTTTACCGCCAGCTACCGATACTTCAAATCCAGTAACCTGCGGTTTCTCCCAAATCGCCGCTTAACCAGCCAATCCAATGCGCTGAACTTGTTTCTCCCACTCTTTTCTTTGTGGGTGCCAGATTATTTTTTTTCGCGTTCGCTTCAGCAGCAAGGGAATTACTCAGCTCGGACTCAGCGAGCATGGATTGTCGCATTCTTTCTTTCTTTTTTTTTTTTTTTTGTTTGCACGTGCTACGAATTTTCTTAATACGTTGTTGTTACGAAATGAGTTCAAAAAAACCGTATTCTCAATATTTTCGGCCTGCCTACAAAGCCGAATTTCCAACAATTAAAGAATCCTTCAAAGGAAATAACTATGCATTTTGCAACGTGTGCGTGTGTGACTTCATAATAAGTCACGGTGGAAGAAGCGACATTGTGAAGTATGTTAAGTCTAAAAAGCAGGAAGTTAATGCTTCGGCTTCGACAACGTCGAAGAAAGTGGATGATTTTTTTTTTTTTTTTTTTTTTCCAAATTCGGCTACGAATTCGGATGCCAATGTCATTTTGGCAGAGTGTTTGTTTACTGCATTCCTCATCGAACACAACGTGCCGCTAAGCGCTGCCGATCAACTTTTCAGACGGATGTTTCCCGACTCCAAGATTGCTCAGAAATATGCTGTGCTCGCACAAAAACATCTTCTATTGTGAACAAAATTGCTTGCGATGCACAAAGTAAAACGATAGCTGCATTCCAGAATTCAGCATTTTCGGTGTCAATCAATGGCAGCAACGACAGCGATTGGAAGCTTTACCCCATCGTTGTCACATATTTCTGTGATGTTTCTAATGAAATGAAAACTCATCTTTTACATCTTCCATTGTTAAATGGAGACGCTACGGGGGAGAATATTGCCTCCTTGGTAATTAATGAGTTGAAACAACTTAACATCCCAATATCAAACTGCATTTCATTTGGTGCAGATAATGCTCATGTCATGGTGGGTGACAAAAAGGGTGTAGCCTCTTTCCTCAAAAAAGAACAAAATGAATTAATTGTTATTGGATGCCCATGCCACTTAATTAATTTGGCAGCAGAAAAAGCTGCAGCTGCTTTACCATTAAATATTGACCAGCTTCTGATTGATGTGTTTTTCTATCTGGAAAAAAGTGTAAAAAGGAAAGAAAACCTAAAGAACTGTGCTCTGGTGAAACGAGAAAAATTCTGAAACATGTATGCACAAGATGGTTATCCTTAGGCAGAGCGCTAGAAAGGTTTATTGAACAGTGGGATGCATTGCTAAAATATTTCCACGAAGAGACCAAAACGAAACCACAGATCCCATCAAATTTTTCGGCATATAAGATTCCGAAAACCAACTTTGCTTCTAATCAAAATGCTTTAAAAGGGAAAAGCCAACACACAGAATCAAACCTTTTAAAAAGAAAATGCTTAGAAGACTCCTCAAAGGTCAACTTTGTTAAAGAAGTTGAAGGGAAGAAGAAACAGTCTTCTATTAGCCGGGAGGAAAAGATTTTCTATCTTCTTTCTTCGGATTTTAACAAAGCATATTGTAGTTTTGTGTTAAGTACCATTAAGATTTTTGAAAGTTAAATACCCTTCTACAATCAGCTTCGCCAAAATCTCCCCTGCTTATCCAAATTCTTAATGATCTTTTGAAAGAACTTTATACTAAGTTTGTAAAACCGTCCGTTGTGAAAAACAGTGTGTTGATTCGTGTTGCCTATAATAGTTTGGCAAATCAAAAGGATGACAATGATCTTATAATTGGAAATCAAACCAGGGAACTTGTAAATTCTTTGAAAGATCATGAGAAAAAAGAATTTTTTCAATGTGTTAGAAAGTACTTTTCCTCAGCCTGTAATTACATTGTACGGAAGTTTCCTTTGCAAAATGAAGTTCTTTTAAATGCTGAAGTGGCAAATTTGAAACAAATTGAAAATTCATCTTTTGAAAAGACTCGTTTTTTTATTGATAAATTTCCATTTTTGTTAACAATTAAAGAAAATGAATGCCATAATGATGCTTTAGATGAACTACAGAACCAATTTTCTGCTGCATAGTTTTTAAAGACTTTGCCAGTTCTGGAGAAGATAGACTTGATGTCCTCATTGGTACCTTAAAAAGAACAAAAAGATCTGATGGAACACCAAAATATGATAGACTAGCAAGAGTTTTATGTGCTATTTTCGTAATTCCACACAGTAATGCTGAGTGCGAGAGAGTCTTCAGTGTTATGAAGAAAAACAAAACTATGTTTCGTTCTTCAATTTACTAAAAACTCTAGAAAACATTTTAATTGCTAAATGTTATGAGGAAACTAATTGTTATGACAGGAAATTTTCCAAAGAATATTTGGCTAAAGCCAAAAAATGCACTCTAAATTCATTGCAATAATTTTTTTGTGTAACATTAAGTTCTTGTTTTATGTTTCCTAATAAATTTTTTAGTTACTACTTAATTGAGATTTACTAATGTAAGTACAATTTTCTTTTTTCTATTTGTATAAGTTGTTATTTTTTTAATATCAAAGCACAATATTAATTCTTCGTGTTCTTCTGAATTTTGGAGAAATCTGAATTTGGGGAAGAAATCTTCTGAATTTTTATCTTTAGAGGTTGGCAGGTATGGGTAGGGCACTCGGATATCAAGGTACCACTGTACTTAGATTTAATAAAAAAAAATATTTTTTCATAAGGTGAGAGCCTTCAACGTTTATCTTGAAAACATAAAAGAAATACCTACAACTCAAAAATTTCAAACAATAATTTCATTCTTAATATACAGTAAAAATTAAAAAATATAAATTCAAAGAAACTTAAACAATAGTACAAAAATCTTATTCACATTAGGAACCTTAAGTAAAACGTTCAAATTCCTTACCTAATTTTTATCAAATTCAGTAATTTTTCCTTTTCCAATTCAGAAATACAAAACTACTTTTTAAATAAATCATAATATTTTTTTAATTATTAACTTTGATTTTAAAATGATTTAAGCAAAATATTACCATCAATAAATCATAATACAATAACTTGTAAATTCAAAGTTTTTTTTCCCCTCTTTTTCTTTAAAACGTAATTTACTCATTTTGGAACTTAATACCACTTCACTATCACATTTGATGCCTTTTGAAAATACTGCATTCTTTGAGCATGAGAATTTGCTGAATAAAGCACTAAACAAGCAAAAGAGCACAAAATACTATTTAGTATTTCACATTTTGCTGTTGAGGGTGCTGACCTTCAAAGCACTTTGGATGTTTAATTTTCTTTTTACTCGATGATTGGAAATGAATAAACATTGTGAATATTCAAAGCGAGCGAGAACCAATAACTATATGTCAGCAATTAATTAGTTCCTTTATTAAAAACACATTCCGTCAAACATTAATTGTTAAATACTTGCTTTATTCAGAAACATTACCGTCAACATTACTGCTCAAAAACTTACAGTTCAAAATATTATCGTTCTAAAAAAACTGTTGTTGCCAATCGGGAAAATACATTTTAAATAAAATTAATATGTTGCGTTTACATATATTTCTTCTAAACACATTCAATTTCTGAACTTACAGATACTCGATGATTTTCAAAGCACTTTTTGAATATGCCGTTAAATCACACACCAGAAACGAATTTGATGATTCACTGGAAGTTTGAGGCAGCAGAGTTCGAAAGAGCATTGGGGAAACTTGCTCTGGGTTAATCCTGTCTTAACTTTATATATATATATGTGCGTGTGCATGCATGTATGTTTGCCCTGTTCTTAAGTGAAAGAAAAAAACACTGCAATGTTTTTTAAATGTCCTGTCAGAAAAAATACTGCAATTTTTTTAGACATACTTTTTATACTTCATGAACATTCACTTCAGGAAATGAGTGAATTTTAGAAATCCATATGGCAATATCTTTTATGCCATATTATGTGTAGCATTATTATTATTATTACTTGGATATCAAATTGCAGAGATAAATAATAAACATGTTCTTTTATGTATGTGGGAGGGGGGACATTGATGATGAAGTGTATCTTAGTTATCAAACTATACAAAATTAAAAAAGTATAATTTTGTATATAATGTAATGAGGAATTCCCCCCCCCCGAAGGAAGCGTGTTTTTGCCATTTTAAGCAACTTCAACTGCATATGTAGTGTCCTAATAATAATTCTAGAGAGCATCAAATAAACTGAACTATCTCAACACTTTCAATTAAGAAAAAAATACAAAATCTCTTTTAATGCATGATTCATGAATACAGAATAATGCATGATGTATATTTAATTAACACTGAAGAAAATCAATGAAGTGTTGATAATTGTTATAAATTAAAATTATTATATGTAAAAAGTGTACTGAATATACAATTATGGCAAAACTGTGGATTTAAAAAACATTTTTTATATATATTATATGTATTATTTATTACCTTGCAATTACTAAAACAAAATCAGCCATTTTTAAAATTTACCTTTAAAATCTTTTTTTATTGCTATAAAACAAATATAAAAAAAAATTTTAGACAAACTTAAACATAATATTAGAAGATGCCATTTAAAATTGGGTATCTTTACACCGGTGATTTTAACTTTTCATTGCACTTGCAGCTTTCCCTTCATAAAATTATATACATATTTACAATTACAATGAATAGCTTCTGCTGCAAGCTATCCTCGCACTGTTGAAGGCTGGCAGGTTACTGGATTATTTGGATCACTGGATGTTCCACCAGGTCCTTGAGAGGGTGGCCTATAAAAAGTAAATACAGGATTATAATTCAATGTATTAGGAAAATAAAGGCAAGCAGATAAATATACTATAAATCCCAACTTGAATATACATAGTTAATGCAGAAGGGTTAACCTAAATATCACAAATAAAATTCAATATGCTTTTATTGTGTGCCGAACAATTTAGTGTCATTTGGAAAGTTCTGTGGTTTTTTTTAAAATTTAAATGATAAATGCAAATTAAACAGTACAAAAACATAATTTCATTGAATCACTTAAGCACCATTTTGTTCTATGACTTTTTGTTGTTTTTCTGACAGATGAAAAATTCCTTGGGAAAAAAAATTATTTGGTTTATTTGTAAGGAAGTTAGTGCTGCTTCACAATCTCCGAATGAACTTCAGGCCATTTAGAGAATTTTGAAGTAATCTGAAGAGATTAAAATCCCAAAGGGAGTTCAAGGTCTAATGAATATATGATGTGATATGAAAAATCTCAGCCATGTTCATTAAAACTTTGTCTGACATTCATCGAAATGCGAGGCTGAGCATTGTCATAAGACAATGAATGCTTCAACAATTGGCCAGCTCTTGGTGCTTAGCTTCAATATCTAATTTTAAAACTGCCATTTGAGAACACCATTTTTCTGAATTTATAACCTGATTTGGTTGGAAAAAGTAGTATACAAATTACTGTAGTCCCACATGCATAAAGAATTATTTTTTGAAATGCAGTCCCCCCTCTCGATGTTACTAGAGTTTCTTTTGCCTTATAGCTTGATCTTTTCCATGTAACATTATTATACACAGTATCTACTTCACAGCTGCAATGATGAGCCATTGGGGGGGGGGGAAGAGAGTTCCTGAATATCTTTTTAGCAAAGAATCACATGTTGAAACTTGAACATATTTTCCTCTGTTAAAGTATGGGGTACCCAAACAGTGTATCAGCTTACATGCACTAACTTCTTAAAATGATTGTGTACTGTTTGAAATATTTACTCTGCCTGATACTTCCTGAACTCTATAATGTAGATTTCCAGGGTGAGCTTCTGTAAATAGGTTTTTATTTACAGAGAGTAGTCGTTCAGAGCAGGCATTACCTTCATGGTTAAACTTTTCAAACCACTTTTGAATTATGTCATCAAAAACAGCACTTTTTTCAAATGAGTACAAATTTTACAAGCAATCTGTCCCCCCTTTTTTAATAAAACCATATAACAGGAAAAAAATAAACTTTTGTTTCTCCATTTTTCACAGTACATTGGAAAACAAATTATACTATAAACACATGCTAGAATTAAGCAACAGGAGTAGAAAGAAGCATATTTAAACATCCATTTTCAATCAAGGTCAATTCTTTTCAGCGGTAACAAAATAATTAGAAGAAAATGTATTTCAATATGGAAAACCATACAACTTTCCAGAAGACCAAATGCATTAATCATAAACACCATTATGACAACACCTTATCTTTTTCTTTTTTTACTTTTCCTAGTAAAGAAATTTTTAACAAATTTAGGCGATTTAGTTACAAATGAAGAAAGGACTGCAACTGTCAAATTTCACAGGATATGAATATAACATACTATATTCTACAAGAAATCATCCATGAAAAAAAAAAAAAAAAAAAAAAAAATCTTTGAATCAGGTAACCATTAAATTGGCTCATCATTGTCACTTGCCCTTTCAAAACTTCTATTTTTATCATACCTTTCCTATATTTCATAAAATTATTTTTATGCTCACAATTAAAAGCAATGTATCTGTATTAAATTAAAACCATAACTGGAATATCTGAATGACAACAAACTAAAATATGGTCTTCTTTTTTGGAGGGAGAGGGTCATATGCATGTTGAATGAAATGAAGAATTTTAACATGTTCGTAGACATTTATAGACAGAATAGGAAATTTTTGGCTTACCTTTTGGCATTTCTTATGCTGGCAGCATTTAAAAATGATCAGAAGGGGGGGGGGAAGAGGAGGCATTTTTAAATATGATATAGAAACTAAGATCCATATAATTTTCTGGTTATTCAAAGCATCTTAAAGAGAGGGTTTATTTATTTATTTATTATTATTATTCAGTACAGTCCCCTTGTATTTCAAAAACTCTTAACACCTTCTATTAAAAGTTAGAATTTAAATTTGAATTAAAAAGAAAAGTAATTTGAAGATTTATTAGCAAACTATTTTATATCTCCTCTGATTAGAGTTTAGAGAACACATCCTAGTCAAATGGGCCTAGATCTGGATTATAGCTGGAAAAGTCATAGTCACTTGGAGCTAGATCTGGATTATACCAGAAATGCGAGGCTGACCTGAAACTCATGTTTCTTTACTGCTTCTCTGGCAATCGGCATATCTATGGAGCATCATTATATTTACATGGAGGAAATGACTCATAGACTCAACATTGTGTACTTTTGAATTCCATTATGCCGTTTTTGTAAAAGTTTCTATATTATTCATTATCATGTTCCTTGCTTTAAAGTTTTTCATAACACCCACATGAAAATCCCACAGTGTTGCCATAAACTTTTTTTTATTGATTATTATCTTTTCTTCGTGGTACTTCATCTAGTTTTTTTCCAATCCACACATACCCTTTTTGAATAGAATCATTATATAGAACCATGGTTTCATCTTTACATAGCCTTAAAAAAGCTTTCTCTGATTTTTGTACTGTGAAGCTGCAAAGCCTATCTTAAACTTATGAGCATGTTACTGTTTTTGAATTCCTGACTGAAGTGTAGGCACCCATCATGCATCTTTGTTCATGTTAAATTTCTTCTGTAGAATGTGCAAAATTGCTGTTTTATTAGGATACATTTATGCTGCTCTTTTTTTTTTTTTTTTTTTTGGTTTTTAACATCTTGTCACTCAGCAGTTTTCCTCTGATGACAGTAATATTTTCTGATGTAAGAGTCTCAAAATTTTTTCATTTCATTAGGATTTAAACCTTATTCAGTTAGAAATTGACTACACAATGCTCAATTTTAAACATTTTAGGAATACTTGCAAAGCACTTTGTATTCAAATAATTGTCATAAGAAAACTAAAATGGTTACATTAACAAAATTTTCAACATTACTTATTCAGTGCTGCTGTTACATGTGCATGAGAAATTTATTCCCACAAATTTTCTACCTCACCAGCAACTGAATAGTAAAGTTGCTGAACACTGGTAGGTCAATCCGGGGTTTCAATCCCGGTGAATGGGCACTTTTATTGTTTTCCCCATGTATAATGTGGATACCAGCCAGTTTCCCTTAAAAGTCCTCTCATAGAGTATCCCTTCCTTTGACGAATACCATTGTGTGAGTCATCATAATCAATTAAAAAAACAGGCTGAAACATTTGGATCACACTATATACATAGAATTTTAATTGTTTTCTTTCTTCAAAACCTTTGACATATTTATTTTTATAGTAGAATGGAATGTTAAATATTTGATATTTGCAGCAAAATTACATGAGTTTTAAAGCTTATTTTGATTAATGCATTATCTCATCACTCTGATTTTTATAAACAGCAAACTGGCAATGGGTATAGAAAACTATAAAGTAACAAATTTAGAATTAATTTCAAAAGTGGTCTTGTGTTAATAGTGTGTTCAGCTGCCCAAATAGGAAGAATTAAAATTTTTGAATTTGATAAAAGAAAAACAGGTGATTGCATGACATCCTAGAACAGTATCTCTAGAGCAACGTGGCTTATGGATTGCATATATAATCTGTATATTGTCCAAGAATAAGCAAGTGAAACATGTATCGACTTCACATCATTAATGTTAGATACTGAAGGAGCATGTAAATGCAGTGTACAGTATCCCACATAATGTTCATAGTGCCACAATCTAACAAATTAACTACATTATAACCAATAACAGCTATATATCCACAATACTTGTTGCAAGTCATCAATGATAGTATATTAATGGGACACAAGTTTGTTGAACCTGGACTGCAGATTAATGCTAAAAAAAATTATTTGACAGATTCAGATTTCAAATGCATCAGGAAGAATGACTGCATGCATATATGCTAATTACGATTGGAGATTATGGCAAATGCATTGCTCAGTGAGCATGTACTGATGGGGAAGATTTGATACTATTGTGTCAGGCATGTGAACATAACTGTGGGACAAGTTCATTCATTTATGTCAGCAACTTATGGTTATTATTATAATGAAATTAACCATGCCATATTGCCAGAGCTGATAAAGAGTTGTTTGAGGAACATGAAGAAGAATGCCATTTAAAACCGTGGCCTCCAGATATTCAAGGCATGAATTACGTCAAGCATTTGTGGTTCCAAAATGTATAGGAACATTATGTATATTATGCATCCAAAATTTATCGATGGCCTGTTATTGAGGCATAGTATCTGTATATTGTCGTTTAATGTTATTAGTACAGTACAAAGTCCGTAATCCGGACTCGTCGGGACTTCAGCGATTCCAGATTAGGGGCTTTTCCGGATTATAGATCATCAATTTAAATCTGGTAAGATGGCATGCAGAAATTATACAATTAAAAAATATGAAACCGTAATTTATGAAATAAAGAGCAGTTATGATCTAAAAGGTATCAAAATTAACAAAAAAAAAAAAAAAAAAAAAAAAAAAAAAAACACCTTAATATTTATTTGTTTATTTCTTTCAATGTAAGTTGTTTAAGTTGCTTCATTTTTTGTGCTAATACTTTCTCTTTAATTCTATAAACAGACATAATTTCTTGTTCAGTTACAAAGTTCCACTGTTCAAGTCCTGTAACTGCTGTGTTGAGAATACCAACTAACTTGTCAATCGAAATTTTTTCGTTTTCAATAACCTCTCTGTCACTTTCTTCACTATTGAAAGCGATATTTTCTGGATCTAGAACTATACTACAGATTTTGCCGTCCGTTATTTGATTGATGATTGGGCATTATCGTCGCAATGAAAAATTTCTGTTATATTATCTTCATTTATTACCGCTTCTCCACATTTCTTTACAAAATCCAATAACTGGAAAATTTCACCTTTAGTTTGTGATGTCCGAAAACCTACAAATTCGTGGCTATCATCTTCATCGTCCTATTTATGGCCAGCCACCATGAAATATGGTAGCTGGCCATAAATTATGCCAAGCATTTTTTAACATATTTGGAGACACATCCTCCCACAATCTTGCGATGCACCACACAGCAGATTTTATGCTAAAAAATTTCAAAAAGTCTTGACTAGTCTTGCTATTGTTTAAGAAATTTAACATAGATTTTTAAAATGCTACTTTATATTTGCATTTCAGCGCATGCACAATTTCCATATCCATAGGCTGAATGATTAGACGTACAATTTGGAGGGTAGAATAATACGGATACATTATCTTTCACTTAAAGTTTAAGTGAAGTGTGTGCCGAACAGTTGTTAACAATCAGGACTATTTTTGAGTCATCAGGTAAACCAACCGAATTAAAATGTCACTGAGCCTCGGGTTTAAAATGATTTTCAAACCAATCATTCATCAACGCTTGTGTCATACGTGCTCTTTTTTATTTGCGCAATATATAACGGGGAAAATCATTACTCCTTTAAATGCTTGAGGTCGTGCATATTTTCCAATTACGAAAAGCATTTGCGCATGCTAAAATTGTTAGTATCGCTGTGGAATCTTTGACACCAGCTGGAGCCTTTTCTGTAGAGGCTGCCAAGGTATTTCACAGTATAGTATATTGCCAGAAAAGACCAGTTTCATCAGCGTTGTAAATTTGTTGAGATTCACTAGTAATGTTCACTAGTAATGAGTTCAATGAATTCATTTGCAAATTGTTCAGCTGAAGCCTTTTTCACCTAAATTTTTAATTGTCTTATACCAAGACGATTTTTAAATTTGGTTAACCAATCTGTTAAATATGTGCATTCAGTGTTTAAGTTCATTTCTTCATGAAATATTTTAGCTTGAGCCATTAGCATTGGACCCGTCAATGGCACACCCTCACTGCGATGCTGTCTGACCCATTCAATCATCACTTTGTCATGGTCGTCACTTTTAGCATAACGAACCCTTTTTCTGTTATTCATTGCAAGTGGGGTGTCGGAATCCACAAAAAATTCAAAAAGTTTCTTTTTCTTTTTGCCTATGTCATATACAGTTGACTTTCCAATGTCATACTCCTCGCATATTTTTGAGACAGATATGCCTTTATCCATTTTTTGCAGCAATTCCACTTTTTGTTTGATGGACATCGAAACATGCTTTCGCTTTGTAGATCCTTTGGCAGCTCCAGAATTGGAAACTCTTTTTGACATAACTGAACGTTCAAGCTTAATTTTGATAAAATTGCTCTATCAGTCTGCAAAATATAATAAGACAAATCCAATTAGAAGATTAAGGAACAGCGCAATCTGCAACATTAACTGAAATGACTTACACAGCGATACTAACAATTTTAGCATGCGCAAATGCTTTTCGTAATTGGAAAATATGCACGACCTCAAGCATTTAAAGGAGTAACGATTTTCCCCGTTATATATTGCGCAAATAAAAAAGAGCACGTATGACACAAGCGTTGATGAATGATTGGTTTGAAAATCATTTTATACCCGAGGCTCAGTGACATTTTAATTACAATCAGTAAAGATAATTTTAGCCTAGCTTATACCATCCGTTATACATTAAACGTGCATGCGTAAAACATACAAAAAAAAAAAAAAAAGTTTATGGCTTTGAGGTCCGGATTATAGATGATTCCGGATAGTGGACGTCTAGATTATGATTATTGTACTGTAATAATTTTAGTTGTTAAGTTATTATTGTTGAATTTAGTGTTAAACTTTTAATCTAAACTAAATATTTAAGCAATATTTTCTATATCATCCTTTTGTTACGATGAAATTTCACTAGGAGAAGTGGTTTATTTCTTGTTATGTCTAATTAGTAAAATATTATCCTCAAAATGTAATGCAAAATAAAATGGTATTTTAAATTGAATTTTTAATTAATATTTATAAATAAAAATATTATTTTAAGATATATTAGTATTAAATATCCTAAGATATCTACTGTCACTTATTGAATTGATACCTCATAGAATTGCTGATATTTTTTGGGCTAAAGGAATTTCTCCAATTGTACTTCTGCATGTGTCTTCACATATTGTTTTAAATATATGAATACAGAAAATTGATTTAACATCAAGTTGTTTGTAAAAATGAAAAGTTATTGCTATTTTTTTAAATAACTCCTAACACTGATTATGTTATTAGTAATAATTTTAGTTGTAAAGTTATTATTGTTGAATTAAGTGCTAAACTTTTAGTCTATAATTTAAGCAATATTTTCTATATCATCTTTTTTTCAGGACAAAATTTTACTATGAAGTGGTCTGTTTCTTGTTACAGGGTGATCAGCGAATAAGCCTTGATTTCAAAATTAAATATCTCTACAACAAAAATCGATAGAATTATGCAGTAAACTGTACATTTATTAGCAAAACTGTAAAAATGGTGTACAAAAGTTTAGAAAATTTAGTTACAAAAATCGTTAACAGATGGCGCTCTGCGCTGTAAACTCTTTCTCTGAAAGGAGTCAAAACAAAATTAATTAAAAAAATAAAGTGAAGCAGCCTTTGCAATCAAAATACAATTTTTTCAAAATATTCACCATTCAAAACAATGAGGTGGCGCAAACGAACGATGAAATTTGAGATAATGTCTTGCAATGTCTCGACGGAAATGGAATCACATGCAACACCAATAAACGATTCAAGCTTATCTAGAGTAGCAGGATTGTTTCGATAGACAGTGTCTTTGCGTCCCACAGAAAGAAGTCACAAATACTCAGATCAGGAGAATATGGAGGCCAAGCTATTCCTGTGTCAGTAAATTGAGGATAATCTAACGCAATTACTCTATTCCCAAAATATTCATGAAGTAAGTGAAAAACTTTATTTATTCGATGTGGTCGCACCCCCATCTTGCAGGAACCAGTCGACACTTGGTCGATCCTTCAACGCTAGTTGAGTGCTGACAAATTGTTCCAAACTTGTAACGTAACGTTCAGTAGTTATCGTTTCTCGTACGAAAAAGGATCCGATAATGCCTCTGGCATGTATCGCAGCCCATGCCACGAATGCAGTGTTTTTTCTTCACACAAATGAGGATTTTCGGTACGCCAAAATTTCCAGTTTTGTTTATTAACGATTCCATTCAAATGAAAATGTGCCTCATCTGTGAACCAGATGCAGCTCACATCAAATCTCTCGTTGTCGATTGTTGTTAGAATCTGATTCGCAAAGTCAACCCTTTGTTGCACAGCTTTCATGGGTATGATCTGATGACTTTGGATTTTGTATGGAAACAGCCGTAGGCTATTTTTAAATATTTTTTGTGTTCTCGTGTACTTCAAACCTGTCTCTGATGCAATCCGTCGGATGCTTTTCATAGGATTTTGCTGAACAAATCCAGAAACTTAGGCTGCATTTTCAGGAGTGACTACAGTTTGCTTAGGCCAAACATTTCTCTTTCGATCATCAGCCACGCTGCCAGTCCATTACAATTTCGTGAAGAGCATGCGAATGGTTTTCGCATCAGGTCCAACTGGAACATTGAATCGGTTTTGAAAACTACGATGTGTTGCCGTAAGACTGTGTTCTAATCGGTAAAATTCCAAAACCAAAATACAAGCTGTTGAATGGAATACATTATTTCACTTTCTGCGCTGAGCTCTTTTTACTAGCCAACAGTTGTACTGATCACTTTCGACTTCGAAGCACATTTTAAAGGCTGTTGATAGGTCATTGCAATTAGAGCGCCATCTGTTAACGATTTTCATAACTAAATTTTATAAACTTTTGCACACCATTTTTACAGTTTTGCTAATAAACATACAGTTTACTGCATAATTATATCGATCTTTGTTGTAGAGATATTTAATTTTGAAATCAGGGCTTATTCGCTGATCACCCTGTATATCTAATTAGTAAAATATTATTCTCAAAATGTAATGTAAAATAAAATGGTATTTGAAAATTGAATTTTTAATTAATATTTATAAATATAAAAATATTATTTTAAGATATATTAGAGGGATACTAAAGGAGAATATAACAAAATATTATTGCTTCCCTTACCTTCAAAAACAGTATTTTAAATATACAGTGCATGAATTTGATATCTGATTTAAATTTCAATCAAAGAAGAAATTTCATCTAGCATATTAATTAATTATTGAGAATGATGGGGAAAATGAGTTCTGTGCAAAATTTTACACCCCATAAAAAATACACAGTATTCATGAGCATAAAAGTATCAGCATTATGTTAAGTATTTAAAACTTAACATATATAAATTTCCAATAAATATTCTTTCTTTCATTACCTCACAGCTTTTTCTCTTAGATACTGAAAATATAATATGTTCATCACACATATTAATTAGGTTACAATTCAAATGACAATACATTTAAACTAAAGAAAATAAGTACACTTTAATGCTATAAATGTGAGGTTTTCTTATGCAGTTTACTTCAAAGTATTTTGGTAACTTTGTTTCAATAATGTATGACTTAAATAGAAAGGGTGGAAGCATGTAATTTTCTTTCACCTGAAAGCTGCAATTAAAAAAATATTTTTAATTTTAATAGCTTTTCTTTATTTGTAAATGGTTATTAGAATATGTTAGCAATGATTATTGGATACACTAAACAGAGGAGTAAGTTTTATTATTATTAATTTGCTAATTAATTTTGGTTAAAATCTCATAGGCTTCCAGAATGATGTTTATGATTACGCATTTCTCTTGACACTCCTAAACTATAGCTACAAATAATAATACAAAAATTATTGTTTTAATATATCATTTTGAATAAAGACATATATTTTCATCTACTTGGAGGGGGGTATATGTGATTATTATTATTATTTTTTTTTTTTTTCCCTCTTTGGCAGAGTTAAATAAATTTTTTTCTTGAAACAAATTAAGAGAATGCAAAACATCAAATTGGAAGAGCTATATATGTGGGTTGGACACCAGAAATTCACCATTAGTCATATACACTGGTGAAATAAATTAAGAGAATTTGTATATTTTATCGAATTGAATGAAAAGAACTGAACTGAAGGAAAAACCACTGCTTCTAGGTAAAAATGCAAATCTTGTACAGCAAATACATAAGTGTACACGTGTGTGTAGGGAAAGCCAGTCGAAAAACGGGCTTTATAAGCGTGTGGAGGGTAACACGAATTGCATTCGCTAGCACACCTCAACGAGTTTCTTGGTGGTGTTTTGCAGCAATCGTTAAATTAACATCGGAACAGTAAAAATGAGTAACCACCAACGTTTAAATGATGGAATGAGGTGGTGAATTGTGGGGAGGCTAGAGGCACGCCAATCGCAAGTCCACATATGCAGAGTTGGTTGTTTGCGAGAAGACCAACTGTTTTTTCCCCACTCACGTCTACAGACAGGAGAGTCCAATTAGAATAGTGATTGGAGTACGGTGCCATGGGCGACTGTTCTGTTCACCGGCGAGTCCCGTTTTAGCCTAAACACTGATTCTTGCCGTACTTTCATATGGAGAGAGGCAGAAACCCGCTACCTACCCTCCAATCTTCGCGAAATCAACAATTATGGCGGTGGCGATGTAATGGTCTGAGCCAGCATCATGTTGGATGGCCGCACACTCTCCACGTCTTTGACAGAGGCTCTGTGACTGGTGTGAGGTATAGGGATGAGGTCTTGGAGCCCTATGTTCACCTTTTCCAGGGTGCAGTGGGCCCCGAGTTCATCTTGCAGGACGAAAACGCGAGTCCACATAGAGCTCTTCTGGTTGACAAATTTCTCCAGAGTGAGGATATTTGCCGGATGGATTGGCCAGCCAGGTCTCCAGACCTCAACCCTATAGAGCATGTCTGGGACGCTCTGGGGAGGGCAGCTGCACCTCGCAGGCCCCCTCCAAAAACCATCCAGGAACTGAAAACAGCGTTGCTGAATGAGTGGGACTAATTGCCACAAGAACTGATAAACTGCCTTATTTCTAGTATGACATCACGCTGCCTGTATGGCTGTAAGAGGAGACCATACGCCCTATTAACCCATTTCTTTTGTGTTTTCTGCAATGTTGCTTCAAACCTTCAGACTCCCATGAGGATTTATTACACACGAGCATGTGTCTCTATTATAACTGTTGAATGTTTATTTTGTTTGTATTATATCAACCTATGTTCACACCAAATTTTATTAAAATCTGTTCAGTAGTTCTGGAGATCCTAGATCAAATATGTAAATTCTCTTAATTTATTTCACCAGTGTATGTTGTAGGAGGGGTGGCATTGTGAAAGAGAAACTGGCTGTTTCATGTTACATGTGGGAAAATCTATGAAACAAACCGAGGTCAAGCTATCTGCAATTATAACTTCTCGACTGGAAGACAACTGAGATTGCAGAGAAGAAAATTATGTTATTTTATAGATAACTGTTTTAAATGTGCTATGAGACTATGATAAACATAACTTTTGAGGTTTTAATATGCATTTCTTGATCAAATATTCACAAATAATTCCTAAAAAATTGTGCACATTTTTCAAACAAATTTGTTATTTCTGTATTTAAAAGGTTTTGTTGCTTTCAAACATTAAATTTTCATGTTTCAAAATTGTGAATGTAGGAATTGATAAAAAGTTAAAAGTGTAGTATAGCCCCACTACACTAACTTTGCAATTCCATCCCAATTTTGAGGGAGAAACCCTGAGGGTCCAAGGATCTCCCACTTCTCCTCCCCTATACCCAACCTCGAGACGACTTTTGGCTCTTCGTATATTACAAGTGCCCCCTTGTCACACAGACGCTTAGAAAAATTCATACCTTCTCTGGGATTCGAACCCGGGCTCATTGGTATGACAGTCAGCATCACCGACCACTATACTGAAAGAGCTATAGAACTTGGACACATCAAAACAGCATACTTGACTATATGTTAATGAACTATAGTTAGCATAATGTGCCATTCTTTATTACGTAGTAGTGGGAGGGAAAAGGATTTGGTTGGAATTTCCTATCACTAAATTCTTAAAGTAGAATACGGTACAAAGTCTTTAATCCGGAGACTTCGGCAATTCCGGATTAGGGGTTTTTCCAGATTATAGATCATCAATTTAAATCTGGTAAGATGGCATGCAGAAATTATACAATTAAAAATATGAAACCACAATTTATGAAATAAAGAGCAATTATGATCTAAAGGGTATCAAAATTTACAAAAAAAAGCTTAATATTTATTTGTTTACTTTATTAAACATTTCTTTCAATGTAAGTTGTTTAAGTTGCTTCGTTTTTTACGTGATAATATATTCTCTTTAATTCTATAAACAGACATAATGTCTTGTTCAGTTACAAAGTTCCGCTGTTCAAGTCATGTAATTGCTGTGCCGAGAATACCGACTAACTTGTCAATCGAAATTTTTTCGTTTTCACTAACCTCTCTGTCACTTTCTTATGCCTTTATCCATTTTTTTGCAGCAATTCCACTTTTTGTTTGATGGACATCGAAACATGCTTTCACTTTGTAGATCCTTTGGCAGAATCGAAAATTCTTTTTGACATAATCGAAAGTTCAAGCTTACTTTTTATAAAATTGCTTTAACAGTCTGCAAAAAATAATAAGCCGGATCCAATTAGAAGATTAAGGAACAACGCAATCTGCAACATTAACTGAAATAGATAATTAGATAATTTTAGTTATACCGTCCGTTATACTATAAACGCGCATGCGTAAATGTATTATGGACATGCGTAAACGCATATGCGCATGCTCAGAAAGTTTGTAGCTTTGAAGTCCGGATTATGGACGTCTGGATTAAAGACTTTGTACTGTATATTGTTTCCACATATTGCTTAACCACAATACAAATAAAGTAAGTGCTTTTTAATATTATAGGAGGAAAACCCCACTTTTTTAATAAAAATATTAAAGGGAGTACATCTATGCAACACTGTTTCATAAATGAAAGGCCAAATTTCTTTGCTAAAATGTATATATAAATTAAAAATATATTTTGTAATACAAAATGTATGAATAGAAACATGAAAATTCAAAGATTGTTTAAAAAATAAGAATATAAATGCATTAAAAAAATTAAACATATTATAATGCTATAAAAATTGCATTATCTAAAAAAATCTTGAATATATTTTCATTAGACAAAACCTTCTAAATGAATAAGTTTTCTTACTTAAATTATGGTTAGGAAAAGGTTTCTGTTTGCAATAAGAACTAGTATGCAAATTCTAGGAGAATGTATATTGAAGGTTTTAAATATGCGTTCTTCAGCTTAAAAGGTATTTCTCCCGCCTTCTTAGCATGCCTTCATGGTGTGGTGGTCTGCACGCTGAGCGCGTATTCCAGAGGTCCGATGTTCGGTTCCTGGTGAAGGCGTTGCCTATTTTTCATCTTGCCTGCTTCCAAAATTTACCCAATGTCTCTACAAGCTATTTACAAGTGAATAAAATATATACTTTGAGGAGAGAAAAATATTACAACAAAGTCAGGGATCAAATTTAAATAATTTAAAAACTAGTTCGTCACCCAAATTAATATGCTAATTAAATAAATTGCTTAAATTAATATAATTTGAATTACAGGTTCTCCTATGGGTAAAATGAATATTAGCCAGATTCTATCAAAAATCTTTAATAAGCGTTTAGCTATAATAATCAGTCCAATACAATGCCACATATTGATGCAAACGAGAAATTTTTATTGATATAGAAAAGCCTCCAAAAATTTAATCCAACAGAAATTTGAGTAATTTTGATAGCAGAAATTGAGAAATGAAGGGAAGGAAACCCATCAATAACAGTGATGGGCTATGGTTGATTTGTTCTTTGCATAAATTCTGAAGCTTGTCTAATATGATTGACATACTGTAAGCCAAACTAAAAAGGACTGGAGTAAATATCCTAGAAATTCATATGTGGAACATGCTTTTTAAGAACTGAACTGCTAATGTAGGAACTACAAACATGAAAAAACAACTCTGAAGTTAAATATATGTAATTTTATCACTAATCAAAGGAAAGAAGGGAATAACTCGTATTATAATTATCTGAAGTAGAAGAACTTTTTTTCTTATCATAAATTAAAATATTTTAAATTTTAATCAATATAAAGCAAAAAGTTTCTACCAGTTAAAACAACTTTGAATAGTTGATTATAAGAAGAAATAGATGGGAAAACTTAAATGTGAAATAGTAAAATAAAAAAGGAGTTAACTTTTTCTTAGCAGAATAAAATTTAGCATATGGAGGAAGACTGATGGTAAACTTTAAATTAATCTACTATAAGGAAAAACGTTGATGGACAGAAAAGAATTGGATGTCTTTAATATTAAATATAAACTGAATGGCAGGATCTATTAAACTCATTAATTGATAGAACTTTCATTAAAACTTCTTTATTGCAATCAAACACAGCAAATATCTGCTCTTTCTGACTTCAATAACATCTTAAAGACGTATTTGTTGCAATTAATATATGTAAACCTTTTCAGCCATAGATATTTTTGAGTCCTGGCAAAAAAAGTCTGCAAAATATTGTTTATAGTTGTTAAAAGAAATCCCTTGTAACATATTAACTAATTCCTACTACCAAATCTTTCAACAAACAAATTCATATGTGGAAATGCAAATATCCACAAGATGAGTGGGAAAACACATGCAGTGCAGTGAATAGTAAAAGTTTCTACTACCTAAAATCTGTTTTATCGCATTTAGACTTATATATATTTGTTCGTATTTCAGTTTATTGATTTTCTATGCAAACAACTGATGAGCAAATGTGATTCTGGAACAAAACACCTCTTTCCTATTCTTCCTTTACATTACTTTTAAATGGCATTACTTGTGCTTATGATGCACACATGCATTGTGTTTATAATCATTTGCATATCTTACCATGTTTTACATGTCCTACAAATTCCTCGCTGATTTTTCTTTGTGATAATGCAATTTTAATAACTTATAACTTTAGATCCATTAGATTATACCTGTGTCAGAAAACTGAAGAAATTCATACTGCCCTCACTGGGATTTGAACTCTGGACCTTCCAAATACATGCAGTATGTGCTTCCAATACGTGGAAAGGGTGGAAAAATATCTTATAACATACTGTCCCTTTTAAAGGGCAGTTGGGGATGAGGTGACTCAGTCGGCAAATCCTGGTGGTGAAGAATTA
The DNA here is from genome assembly GCF_044657685.1 of Stegodyphus dumicola. Classification (NCBI taxonomy): domain Eukaryota; kingdom Metazoa; phylum Arthropoda; class Arachnida; order Araneae; family Eresidae; genus Stegodyphus; species Stegodyphus dumicola. The sequence goes on from NC_140773.1 coordinate 157,241,048, forward strand.
TCATCCAGCACCTTTTAGTTTGGACACAATTTGTAAAGTCTTTTTTAATTAGAATTTTTGAAAGGAAGGAAATCAAAGAATTCCACAGTGCCCTCACTGGTATTCAAATACATACAAAGCTCCGGAATATATGCTGAGCGTGCCTCCAATTACACCATGAAGTTCTATGGAAAGGAGAGAAAAAATACCTTATATATACTCTCCCTTTTAAAGGGTGACTGGAAATTAGGAGATCCAATTGCCAAATCCTAATGGTGATAAATTATTGTCCACCACCATTTAGTTCTGGTGCCATTTTTTTTTATTATTTTATTTATTTATTTTGAAGAATTTTTCTAAATCAGGAAACTGAAGAAATACACAATGCCCTCATGGGATTCAAACTTCTGACCTCACGAATATGCATCTAACATGTTTCCAGTTGCACAATGAAGGCATGCGTAAAGAAAGGAGAAAATACCTTATAAAGCGGCAGTTTAATTTTAATCCTTGGTAGGGAGAGAGAGTTCTGGAAGACAAAATATAACTTTTTATATACAAATTCTAATCAGCATAATTTTTACCTTCATTATTCATTTAAGAATGAATATTTTCTTCCATGTTTGTTATTAACTTAAAATGTACACTTCTGTGCAAATTTAGGAAGCAGCTATAAAACAAAAATGCTCATTTTAGGAATCAATATTTTTGTCTTGAGAGAAACAGCATTTAATATTACATTGGAGGCTGCTAGTCATTTTATTTTTATTAAGCTAATCTTGAGCAATTTTTTTTTTTTACCTGCAGACAGAATATTTAAAAGCATAATGATTAAAACAGATAAACAGCTTAATAGATTAAAACTTTTATTTCATTAAAAAAAAAAAAAAAAAAAAATTGTTCTACAGGATCAACCTTTCCTACATTCTTGAAGTTTATTTTGAGAAACTTTACAACTGGAAATCTATATCTAAGATCAAGATACAGGAAATAAAATGATTGACATTATCTTCAATATTTTGTAATTCTAATTCTAAAGGCTTCAGAGTAACATTCATGTTTTTAAAATACAATGAAAGAAGCAGTTTTCTGTCTTGAAATCTAAAACTGATTGTATCACAAATAAAATGTTTAATTTTGAACTTATTTCAAGATTATGGAAAATATCTAAACTTGGAGTGAATCTAAAATATTGCCATTAAATTCACCCCACTTATTATGTCTTTTTTTAAATCCAAAAACTTATCCCCTTATTTTATTTATGTAATGAATAGATATGCAGATGTAGAATGCAAATACAAAATTATAGTATGATTTAAAAAGCTAGCTATTATTTTAATTTACACTGCCCTAATTTTATTGAAACTGAAGGTATTTTTCAGTTAAGGGACACTAGTTGCAGCTGTGCACTGAAGCATCAAATGTGATAACCTATTTATTTCACCTTACGAGTGGCTAAAATGACATCACTGCGAAGAAACAGAATTTTCCTTCAGAGATTTTCAACTGCTTTTTCGGTGAAGTATAAAATTCTTGAAAGCCAAAAGTATCATACATTCTGAAAGTCTTTGTCTGAAAAGCTGCAAAATAAAACAGTATTTTACCAAAACACTAAAATGGGTTGCAATGAATGATCATGTCATGAGAAGAAAGATTTCCACAGCAAATACTGACTGTAATGTTCATGCATTCTGACAGCTTTGTGTTTTTTTACTTCTGGCCTACAAAAATCCACATTAGGAGAAGTCTGTCAATTGCAAGTAGCAGTGAATCAATATATAACCGATTACTAGAATAAGTATATGTATTCTTATTTCGGAATTTATATAACAGAGAATTCATATATTTTTATGAAGCTGTATACACCATTAACATTGCAATACCTATACCTAGTTAATTTCTCATCAATGTTATGCATGTATGTCTATGTACGCCAAATGTAATGTATTAACTAAAAAGTGTCAAGCTGAATAATATTGTGTTCACAGGAAAAACCTTGAGGCTTGTGTATAACTTTTTTTTTCATGTGTTAAGCAGGAAAAAATTACAATTAACTGTACAAGTATTTCAAGCACAGAATGTAAGCTTATGAAACTTTAAAAAATTTCTCTTCATCTTTTTCTTTTACTCGTTTTTTCTTATACTCCTCATAATAATGATTTCTATCAGAAATTGATATAGTTTTGATTTGATTGTGGAGGAACATATGCCAAAGCTTGAAGATGTTCTCCCTTCCCCCCCCCCCATTAAAAAATTGAGATTACCTTTTTATTTACTTTTTGAAAGTTATAACTTTTCTAGATAAAGTATTTTCTTAATCAAGTTAATATCCAAATTAAATGACATACTTTCCTAAATAAGCAATAAAAACAATCCACTTTTTTGACTTTTTTTCTTGTTATAAATAAATAGCTGCTGAATTTATTGGAGGTTTACTGACCAGAACTGACTGTATTTTTAAAATTAAATTGTTATAGTGTATGTTATTGCAGTATATTTCAAACTTTTTTCATTACACAACATTAGAACAAATTTTGGTTTCTAGATATAATAAATGATAACACAGACTTATTAGAGAAACTAAACATTTGTTCTAATTTTTAAATTATTACCTATAAAAGAAACACTTTTACAATTTTTAAATTTACAAAAAATGACATATAAAACTAATTAAAGTAAACAAATAATATAAAAAATTTAAAATTTTAGTTTTCAGTGACTTTGATGTGTTTCAGTCTTCGAAAGTTCTTTTAATGTTAGGAGCAATGTTAAAAACATGAATTCTTGTATCAGATGCAGGATCAAGTGTTTCTATAGATGGATTTCGTCACAGCATAACATGAAAAATCGTCCTCGCATATAAACATATAGATATAAATTAAATATAATATAAATAAAATAAAGTAATATAGAAGTAAAACATAAACTTATAGCAAAATTAACAGTCAGTGCTGGAAAATATATAAACAAGGCCAACAGTTGAACCATTTTTAATCCTAGTTAACAAAAAATGTCAAATTTCTGACACAACTTAAAGGCCTTTTAATGCTAGAAAAGGGTTCTTGAAATAACAAGTGACATAGACTTTTCTGGTGATCTCCATAGTAGAAAAGTACAATATTAATTTTTTAAAAGAATGGTAATTTTAATGTTAATAAACATTACACTTGTTATGGCTAATCCCACTTGTCTGACCTAAACAGAACAAGCCCACATATTTTATTATGGCAAGAAGTGAAAGATTGTTGTTAGCATCAGCTTTGAACACTATTTAGGTGACAAATATTATGACCTATACATCATTGTATACCATCAAATCATCATCATTATATACTATATAGTGCCCAGTTCCACCCCAAAATTTTGTGGTGATAAACAGACAGATACCAAAATATATACCACCAAATATTGGACAAATATACTGCCCAGTTCCAACCTAATTATGAAGCACAGCACTCCGGGAAATAAGTCTCAGGGTCTCCCACTACCAAACCACTCGAATAGGTTTTCAACTTGTCATATATTTAGAGTGCCCACATGTCACACAGACATTATACATTTACAAACATCAATGCCTTTTCTAGAATTCAAACTTGGCCTTTTGGTATGGTAGTCAATGTCACTAACTGCTTATACTGTCTGGCCAGCTATTACACTTACTAGCTAGTATAAATAAAAATGTTACATTTACTTACCAGTTTCAAAAAGAAGATTAAAAAAAAAGTAATAAATACAAAGGAAAATAAAATAAAGTGGTGTAACAGCTTTAGTGGGCCACGGCCTGCAGTGCCCTTTTTCTGCTTTCTTGACCTTTGGGCCCCGGACTGCATCAGCATATGCCCTGGGCAAGTGGTCAGCTTGTCGCAGGTCCCCCGGTGTTTACTCCTCAAGCAAACTTAGTACTCATTTTATCGACCCACTTAAGGTATGAAAGGCCAAGTCAATCTAGCCCAGCCCAGGGATCAAACCCGTTATATACTAGAACTTTCATGTAAAGTAAATAAACTAAAAGAAAACTAGTCGTTTTTAAATATTACAATGACACTGAAATAGTACTACTTTAATTCTGAGCATAGATTAGAGGCATAACAGAAATGCATTCTGCATTTATTTTATTGGCAATGTATGACATCTGTTGTCATGCAATATTACTAAATTTATTTTGAACGTTATTATACACAATTTTATTTTATGCTTTCTGTTTAAATTTTTCTTCAAAGTTCTTTTAAATTGTGCTAAATACTGAAAGCAGACAATGTTTCATTGTTCCTAAGATCAGCTTAATAATTTTTTACCAAAGACTTCGCGACTGTTTGCAAAAAGCTGTATTATTCCAATCATGTTCCTTAAACAGCCGTTTTAATTTTTTTGATAAAAATTCATAGTACTGGTACTAATATTTATACTTAATTTTAATACTTTGAAAACAAAAAGTACAAATCTGTATCTCTGTAGCATTTGTCAACAGGATGCAAAAATTTGTATTATTTTCAAAAGATGCAAACAATTTAAAAATTAAATTTTAACAAACACAATTATATTCTAAATCACCATAGTATTTGAGCATTATCTCACAGTAGTAAAACTTTTCATTTTTTGTGCAGAACTAAACAGTTGTACTTATCAAAGAATATTTTATTTCATTTTTTGTTTTAGTGGTTGGTATTGTTAATATTTGTTCATAAATACTCATAAAAGTACATCTTTTACATGAATGCCAAAAATTAAGATATGAGAAACCTAGCCATCTAACAATTACATGCTGATAAATCAAAATATACATTAAGGAAGTGCAAAATTCTTTTGTCACAAAAAGTAAGATGCACAGAATTCAATGAGCCCATTTTTAAATAAAATGTGTTTCATTAAACATGATTTAAATATAGTTAAATGAAGTTATAAATTCTACTATGAAAAGCCAATGCTAGCAGTGTTATAATAACATTTATTCATTAAAAGCAATTTATTTGATAAGCAAAACAATTTACCTTTGCAATCTTTTAAAAACCTTCACTTAACAGCTTTGTTGTGTAGTTTTAGTAGTATGATTAATTTTAAGTGGTTAACTTTCTTATGCTGACATAAGAAAACATTTATGCACATAATTTTTAAAGTTGAGTTTCAAGGAGAAAATATTATATAAAACTGCAAATACATATAACACAGAAATTCGATAAATTCTTCGTATAAAATGTTATTATTCTTTGTCAGAAAGTTGTGTTAAATCATAGTCATTGTTAGTATATTAAGTTTTTTTTTTTATTGTGGTGAAATAATTAAAATACAAACATAATATATTGCAGAGGAATTTAAAACCTAAGTGGCTTTTGAAAATTTGAGATTATTTTTTTCTATTAATTATTCTATGTTGAGATAAGCTGTCTTAATTTTTATATTTTACATTTCCTTCTCCTTATAAAATTTCATGTTTTATGTGACTTGTTAAAAATTACTTTCATGGATAGTCCATTTGTGGTTCAAATTAACTCATTTAATATCAGTCTTTGACCTGTACTATCTACAGATACAAAGGCAATAATGTATATGCCCCTCCTATATATGGTATTTGAGTATATGAATAAAATATAATTGTCTGAAAATTCTATAAACTGTACTTTCTACTCATTTGATACTTTAAAAATATTGATTAGGAAATAAATTTATTTTATCTCTAGTAAATTTTTTAAATTTTTAATTCAAAATATTTGGACCAGAATATATTAAATTTTTGGAATACTACCATCTAAAATATTTTTCTGAAACAAGTTCATTTTCCTTATTATTAAAAAACAAGCTTAACATTTTGAAGGAAGACTGCTTGCTTTAAAGTGGCATGCAGTCCGCTGAAGAAATATTTTAATAAGTATCATTTCTTTAGATACATTTTTTGTAAAAGGATTTACTTAGAAATTCTGCAATAAAAATAAATAACTACACCATTCAGTACAACAATAAATCGATCATCAATACAAAAGTAATTCAAAAATTTTCTCTGCTTGAAATATCTGTCAGGGGTCGAAATTCATTGAATGCTTTCAACACAATACACTGCTCTATCACAGAGAAGCCTGTATGAGTAGACTGAGAATTTTGAATGTGATGAAACAAACATGATGCATTAAGAGGGAGCAGGATGCCCATCATCTCTACGACTGACAAGAAGATTAAAAAAGATGAGAGATACACACAAAACAATCTGCAAATCAAGAGGTGATACACGCAAAACAGCAAGTAATCATGAATGAGGTGGCATGTTTTCTACATATTTATTAATTCTGATTCATTACTATTGAATTATTGATTCAGCTTCCATAAAATCTGTGTAGATAGGTATTAAGACAGCATCAGAAAGCACAAGCATAAAACCATTGAAACCATTAAGCAGTTGGTTTCAGCACAAGTATAAAACCATTGAAACCATTAACCAGTTGGTTTTGATGTGTTGAAACATTATCTGCAGCCCAGAACTAGCCTGTATGAAATTAATTACTTGCTACAAATTGCTGAAAACAATAGATTTCCTCCCGATTTTGTAAAAAAATTTTTTTTAATGCACCAACAGAACCAATAAACAAGCTTCTTCACAAATTTCTCAAAAATTACAATTATTACTGATGTTATTGAATGTTATATCAAATAATAGTAAATTTATGTGAACTTTTCCCTCTTATTATACGAGGGCCATCCAGGAAGTAGATTACGTTTCCGTCTGTGTCCGCTAGGGGCGGGGCTAGCGCGGCCATCTTGGGGTCAGAGCGTTGCGCAGCTCAGTCTGCATCTAGCCGTGCTAGTGAGAGGTTCGTGCTGTGCTCCGTTCAGATACTGTGACGGTTTGAAATGTCTGCGTTAATTGAAAATCCCGCGAGGTGCGCTCAGTAATAAGGTTTCTGACTGCAAAAAACTGTAAACCGATAGAAATCTATCGGCAGCTTCGTGAAGTGTATGGGGACAACATTATCACTGAAGGTGGAGTGCGTCAGTGGGTCATAAGATTTCAAAATGGCCGAACCAATGTTCACGACGAAGATCGAAGTGGGAGACCCAGCATAGTGACCGCCGAACTTCTCGAAAAAGTCGATGCTAAAGTCCGTGAAAATCGAAATTTCACAATAACGGAACTTTCTTTGAGTTTTCCACAAATTTCGCGAAGTTTGTTGCACGAAATCATCAGCGAAAAGCTTAGTTACCACAAGTTTTGTGCAAGATGGAAGGCAAGAAGAGGTAACGAAGTGGTTGAAGGCGCAGGCGGCCGAATTTTTCGACGAAGGAATTTCCAAGCTCGTACATCGCTACGATAAATGCCTTAATTTGTATGGTGACTATGTAGAAAAGTAGTATTTGAGTGTGGCTTTCATCTGTATATAATAAAATTTGTTTCCTATACTTTGTTTATTTTTTTATTCCAAAACGTAATCTACTTTCTGGATAGCCCTCGTATCACCCCATGCATCTGCTCTATGTTAAAAAGATTTGATCATAAACTTGCCAACACCCAGCCCCATCCCATCTGAAAATTGCTATTGATCAAATAAAACAAATGTCACCTCAAGAGATACTTCTGGTATATATACTATCCTGATTCGCAATGAAGATACAAGCACAGGGACTCGAAATTCAGAAAACTGTCAATAAGAATTGCCAAACTTAAAAAAAGATATCTTCATGCTCTTTGCCAACCAGTTCATCCATGAAAATAACCCATTTTCAGTCAAATACTTTGCCAGCAACCAACCTTAATAACTCAATGGGACAAGGCCAAAAATTGGCATAAATTTAATCTAAAAATTAGAGAAGCACTTGAAATCACCACCCAGCCATGTTCCAAGAGACCTTCCTTTCAATCTTCTGTACATCTGAATGACAATTCTCAGTAAAGCAACCTAGATGAAACCAATAAAAGATAACAAACATGATGAAACTATCAAACAGATTAAGCATAAGGGCAATCTGCAAAAACTCCTAAACTTTTATTTGTGTTTTAAACATAGTTCCAGGGTGTCAATTTAAGAGTATTTTATATAATTTCTAATTATATGGATTTAGTTTCACAGTTGTTAGTCTTCTTAGTTTCATAGATATTATTTTTATTGAGAAGCAAACTGCTTATATGATTTGTTTCAAACATTTTATTAAAAAAAAACATTACGGGAAGCTCTTTTTTGATGTTATGTACTGTACACTGAAGTGTTCAGGTTGCAGTTTTTCAGCATTCTAAAAAAGTTAAATATTTCATAATGAGAATCATCTGATGAAAATGCCTATGTGTGTTTGATAACAAAAAAGACAAAGTTATAATAGAATTCAGTATGAAACAAATTAAGTTAGGAGTTTTTTGAGTGAACATCTCCCAAAATGTTCTGAAATACTTGTCGTAATATATTTTAAAATGATAATTCATCAGTAGAAAATGTGAGTTCTTGTCTTAGAATGTACACTAAACCATATAATAAACCAATGTATGCTTAACACATCGTTCAATAAGTCCCAGGACTAATCGACAGATGGTGCTAGTAATGTTGTTCGAAAAAACTAACCTTCAAATGACACGTCTAATTTTCACGGCATTCGGACCAGAAACAGTGAAGCTACTGTGGTGAAAGCAACAGTACCTGTGCATTTGTGGACAAAATGGGAAAAAAAAAAAAAAAAAAAAAATTTCGAGTGTTGATCAAACATTGTTATTTAATGGGCAAAAATACCATGCAAGCTCAGCAATGGCTTCAAAAATGTTATCCAGACTCTGCTCCATTGTAAACAACCATTTGCCATTGGTATGTTAATTGCAAGCGTGGTCGCATGGATACAAATGATGCGGCATGCTCGGGTAGGCCACATGAAGCAGTCACTCCGAAAAATGTGAAACAAGTGTTGAAAAATCGTGATGAATGACAGCAAAGTGAAAGTTCGTGAGATTGCTGAGATGTTATACATATCAAGTGGAATTGTGTGTACGATTTTACATAAAAAGTTGGGCATGAAGAAAGTATTTTCCAAATGGGTAACGTGTGTGCTCACAGTGAAACAAAAGCAACAACGAGTCGACGATTCACAAAGCTGTTTGTCACTGTTTATTCACAATAAACAGGATTTCCTGCATCGGTATGTGACAATAGATGAAACATGGAGCCACTATTTCATTCTGGAGTCAAAGTGGGAGCTGAGTGGCATGCAGTCGGTGAAAGCCGTCCGAAACATCCAAAAAAGCAACAGTTAGCTGGCGTCAGTGTTTTGGGATGCTCAAGGTATGATTTACATTAACTACCTTAAAAAAGGAAAATCTATCAATAGCACCTATTACAGTGATTTATTGGTGTGTCTGAAGGACGAAATCAGAAAAAAAAAAAAAAAAACTTCCATGAAGACAATACCCAATGCCAAGTCAATGCAAACACTGGTTACATTGAACGAGTTGGGCTTCACTCTGCTTACCCATCCACCATACGCTCTAGATCTAGCCTTCAGTGACTACTGGCTGTTTGCTGATCTCAAAAAGATGCTCCAAGGAAAAAGATCTGGCTCGAATGATGAAGTCATCACTGCACTGAAGCTTATTTTGTGGACAAATCATTTTACAAGTATGGCATCGAAAAGTTAGAAAAGAGTTGGAATGATTGCATAGCTCTTGATGGTCATTATGTTGATGAATAAACGTGAATTTTGTGAAATGGATGTTGTTTTCTTATTTAGTCCCAGGACTTATTGAACGATGTGTTACTTAAAGAACATTCATGCAGGGATAATGAACACACTGTCTTAAGCTAAATTGAGTTTAAACTTGTTCATAATTTCTTATTAATTGTGTATCATGTGCATATGATTAGAAACACAACTTTAATTTGAATATTATTTCTGTATCAGAAACCATTCAAGAATGCAATACATTTTTAACTGATCTGAAATCTAAAAAATGATCCCCCCCCCAAGACTGCACTTGCTCCATAAACAAACCAGTCACTTCAATGGCATTTGCAAAGGTATACAAAATATATTACTTTATTGTAAATGTTTCCTGCTTTCTAGCACAACATGAAAGCAGTTTTATCCCATACTCTGAAGCTTTGCACTAAATTTCACCAGAATTAGAGAAAGGAATTTTTTTTTTTTAACTGATAAAAACTGGATGTTAGTTCTGTCATGTAAACAGAACATTATTTGCCTTCATTTAATATTTCTTATAATGAGTAAGAGTACTTATCACAGATTTATAGATTTTATAATTGTATTTTCTTACTTAAATGCAGAATAGAAACTAAACTCTTAAAATCCATTACTCAAATTGCAGTCAAAAACAGGATAGAGTATAAGCAGCTAGATTCTTAAAATTTAATTTTTATATTATGCAAAAAACTACCAAAATGATTTTGATCTTCTGTGAACGTGGTTGCTTTGGTGAACATGACTACTGGTTATAATATGAATGTTCTCGGATATACTGCCCACATTTAGAGGTGTTCATCATGACAGGCTTCACTGTATTTATTACTGAAACATGTGTTGGTGCAGTTTGTTCTCAGTAAGCAGAGTTCAGTTATCATAGTTCAATCGTCTCAAGCGCAACCCTGGTTGGCATTCCGCCAAAACACATAGACTTGCCCAAAGAAGGCGGGTATTACTTGCTGCGACGTGAAAGGTCTTCTCTTCTCTGGAGAAAGCTATGCTGGAGGGAAAGAAAGTCCCCATCCTTCCATCCTATTTTGAGAATAATTGGGTCTGAATGGCGCATAGGTGTTTGCGCTCATGGTCGTGGATGAGGCGGTCGAACTATAATGTTACAAATTTGAAAGGAACCAAATTGTTCTGATTACAGAAAAAAAAGAATCTAATTCCATTTTATTCATTTTCTGTTTCATCTACAGACAAATGTTTAATTTTTCAAGTATTTTCTATACATTATTTCATTTAATAATTTTGCTATCAGATGATTGTCCTTTGCCAAAATAAGTCAAGCTTTCCTCCTCATGTTTATATTCTACAATATTTTCAAATGGTGATCCACTTAAAATTCTTTAGATGATTTAACTTCACTGTTTCCCTAGTATGAAATGTGTTGATCTAGAAATAGGGATATTTTTTTAAAAAATCATCTTTTATGTGCACCTTCCGAGTTCCTTAAAACATATATCTAGGAAACATAATTATATAATTATTAAATATATTTTGGATCACAAATGCATTTCATGCCCATATGGAATTGCACAACAAAATTCTTGCCATCTGTGTTTATAAAATCTGAAACACCTTCCAGGACTTATCATAGAAGTGAGACATTGCACTGAAATGCAAGACTGTCCCATGCAATCCATTAATTGCATTTTTAATGTTTCTAAAACTAACATTTTTCTCTTTTGCCCACAAATAACTTTTTAATTATGTTATATATTTTATTGCCAATTTAACATCTCAGTTTCTATATTTAATCCCCTAATTGCATGATAGCCATTATGCAGTCAATTTTTGTTCCTTGGCATATATTAGCTTATAATACATTTTAAATTTTCTTTATCATATATCATTTCTTTTTCATCATCTTAATAAATGGAAGTGCATGAAAACAGAGATTACAAAAATACACAAATTTAGCTAATAGAAGCTGTTTAAATACAATTCTTCATGAAAGAAAGAAATAAAAAAAAAATTGTGCCACTCAGAAGGCTAATATAATTCATTAGCACATTAGGAATTCCTCTGAATTTCTTAATCACTAACTAAAAAAAAAAAAAAAAAAAAAAAAAAACGACACTTAAAAACAAGGTTACAAATGGTAAACTTTGGTTTAAGATTGCCTTCACATAAAACTCAAAATGCTACATCTAGTGTTTTGTTTTCATTAGAATATTTATACATAATTTACTAATTTCACATTTTATTATTTTTTTACGTAGGTTGGGGCAAAAGTCATGGCAACTATTTTTTTTTTTTTTTTCCTTGAAGATACTAGTCCAGTTGCAAAATGTAACATATACAGAGGAAAGGACAAGGTCTTAACTACATGTGTGGACAATGAATAGCACTGAAATATCGTAACACATGAATTTATTACTGTAGTATACAGAGCAATATAGCCTTCACCGTGCAAAAGAAGGATAACACAATACACATAAAGTTGACATGACAAACCTGGGCCTAAAGACCTTCAATGTAGTCCCCAGTTACTATCACCACATGCTGCCGATGATGTGGGAGGCGCTGAATACCATCAGCCTCAGCATTTGCCGCAATATGTGTGAATTGGGTCATCTGTTGGCGCACAGCATTAGCAATGTCCTCCCGTGTTGCAAACCGCCCACCACATATTGGTTCCTTAATCTTGGGAATGTGATCAAAGCCACAGGGTGAAAGATCAGGAGAGTACGGTGCATGCTCCAATTCTTCCCATCCCCAACGTCGGAGTAGCTGCCGTACACACTCTGTTTTATGTGGTCTTGCATTGTTGTGCAGAATTATTGCACTGTCCACAAGATCAGGACATTTATCCCGAACGCCACGTCGTATCTGTCGCACCAGGAAGTCCCTGTAGTACTTTGCGGTCACTGTTCTGCCATGAGGAACAAAGTGGCAAACAAGGACAGCCCTGACGTCATACGCGACAATCACCATCAATTTGACTGGAGAAGGATTCTGACGATAGCTCATTATGCAATATCCTGTGGACGGTGTGTTTCTCGATGCCACTTGCCCTCTTTAACTCTAGTAATGTCCATCGTCTGTCTTCATCCACGAGGTGCTCGATGACGGCACGTGCTAAGTTGGTTCGCACACTCACCGGTCGTCCCGAATGTTGCGCATCACTGGCTGACACACGTCCTTGCTGAAACTTTTCTACCCACCATGCTACTGTACGATATTGTAGGGCATTAATCCCAAGTGCTAATACTAATTCACTGTGACATTCCATCGCATTTCTCCCTGGGAGAACGGCTATTTTGATGTAAGCATGCTGTTCAACACGGGTTACTTCCATCTTGCATGCTACTCACCAACTGACTGATTTCAGAGCCCTCGCTACCACAGAGCCATCTGTGCTTCTGCATACACACTATGCCTGCAGAACTTCCATGCGAAACATATACATTTTGTGATCCATTCACATATCTACAAGAAAAAAATAGTTGTCATGACTTTTGCACCAACCATCGTATATTTGTAATTTTAATTATCACCTTTTTATGTAGTGTATCTGCTTAATTTTGCATGCCATGTTTTTTTTAAACTTGTGTTTTGAATCATGGTGGGAGAAATATTAATGGCATAAAAATGCTCAATTTTCCTAATGTTTGATGTTTTTTCTATATAATGATTTTTACTTCCAAGTAACAGATGTTTTTTGCTTTTATTGGATCCTACATATTTAATTTCCTTACTATATGCTTTTTACTCAGTGATTATTTTTTACATTTCCTTTCTGGAATACTGTTCACATGTTCTGAGTGAAAAGTCCAGGCCACGGCCTCAACTTTCAGAAAATCTGTAAAACATCTCATAAACTTTTTGTTTCTCCCATGGAGGAAAGAGAGTGCAGGGAGGGACCCTGAAATGACACTGTGAACATATTTTTCTACTCTGCCACATAAAACATACAACAAAGTAATTAATTTTTAGCCATGCTAAATTTCTCTCTTTGTAAGTAAAAGTTACATCATTTGCAATCCCATATATTAAAAAACTAACATCTGATGGTAATTTGAGTTAAAATAACATGCTGAATAACAATTATTGGAGGAGATACAGCAGCAAAAATAAGCATAATATTCAAACATTTGCAGGGCTAATTTTGAAAGTTTAAATATGGAAGCTTCTTCTTCAGCAGCATAACTGCATATAGTTTATTAAGTCCTCCAACAAGACAATAATAATTTAATGTACAATTTAAATGGCATGTTCATATCCTTGGCCAGTAATACACAGTACATGAGTAGATGATGTGTAAATGCACATTCCTTATTTTTTCTTGTAGTAAAATTTTTGGCAAATATACATGAATTCTAATAAAAGAGCATGACTGATTTAATATACAACTCAAGTAATAGTATATCAGGTATTTTTTATATTAATCCATTTTGTCTTGAGGATAGAATTTTCATATGTTTTAGGAAAGAGGAAAACTGTTATGAATCAACTGTTTGGAGTGAGAAAAATCATACTTATGTCTGTTACAACAACAGAATATAAGCCAGTTAAATGTGCATGCTGTGCACAAGAAGTTAGAAAGAATTCTGAAACAGAATGACACACTAGTGTAAATAATACTTTATTGTTTACAAATATGGCACAGCTTCAGAAAATCTCAGTTTTTGTATCACAGAACATTTGGAAATAAAGTGACTACAAAAAAGCACCATATTAAGGCTATACTGATGCAGATATTCCTTGCACACTGCAGGGATGCCAATTTCACCAACTGAAAAGCGAGAAGCAAAAGAGACTAATCATGTACTTAAGGGTGAAAAAAAAAATGAGGTACAGTTAAGTGACTTAATCCTGGTTTTACACCCTTTACTAATAAAAATTACAAATACAGATAGTTACACTTTTTCTTTCAGAGAATTAGAACTCACTAAGGTGTAGAATACACACACAAAAAAACACATTCTCAAGAGATTAGAAAGAAGATGTACACAAAATTCAATACTACAGAAGATGCACACAAAATTCAACACAAAAATTACAATAAGTTTCTTTCTCCAAAATTGTAGAAAGAATCAAGTGCAAATAAACACATTATCAAGAGGTAAAAATTAAATAAAATTATCGGTGCAAATATACACAAAATTGAACACTAACATAAAGACACTAATAAATTAAAAAATGATACTTGGATTACAATCACCAAGTAAAATTGACCAAATTCAGGTCAAATAAATTCCAATTAAAATGAATTTCTTGAAAACATAAAAAATTCTTTTTACAATAAGATGCGCTGGAAAAAAATTAATTACAATATTTCAGGATATCATAACAATTTGAAGACAGCACAAAAGTGAAAACACTGAGAAAGAAAAAGCAACTGGCTACACATAACAAAACATTTAATAAAAGAAATGAGCAGTAACACAGAGCTCTCAATCAAAGAGAGAACAACTTGTAAGTAATTTTATTTTTCTCTACAGTGTCTGTGACCTTTCTCATTATTTATATTTTTTAATAACAACTTAAGCATATACTATGTAATGTAAATTTCATTTGCAAGCACTGCTTTGTATTATTTCTTTTATTAATTTTAAAAAGACTAGTACAATTCAATTTTTGTATTGCTATTCATGTTATGAAATAACTCGGTAATAATTAACTTAATTAAATAATTTGGTACATGATTACAAAAGAGAGTTAAATATATAAAAATAACCTGATAATAATATGTAGGGAATTTAGTTTTCATGCCTCAATAGCTCTAAAATAAATATAAATAAATATAAAGTGTTAAATTTTGTTCTTTTCACTTATTTTATAAGAACATATTGCATTAACATAGTACTTAAGAATATTTAAAAATTACTGGTTTTAAATTTAATCAAATCATTTTTGGAAAAGAAACATGAGTGGTATTTGAAATATGATACATTCTCAATCCAAATTTGTCACACAAGATTTGCTATCATCAAACAAACAAAAACAAAAAAAAAAAAAAAAAAAAAAAAAAACATTAGTAGCATTAGTGCAATGTTTCATCCACAATACAATGTACATGGCCAATAAAAACATTCCAGTAAGATTTTCATAATACAATACTATAATAATTTGATTTTTAATTGATAATTTAATTACATAGTAATTTTGTGTTAAAATATTCCAAAGATTTTTTTAATAGTTCTGCTACTATTCAGAAAATCTAGTACAGATTTTAAAAGGGTACTTTACTTGATTAAATGCACAATTTTCATTGGTATGGTATTATTACGAAGGCTATTATGGAAAGCTAACTGTTATATTAAAAGGTGTGTCTTATAGAAATTAATTTTGACTCCCTATAACAAATGCCTTCGTACCTCTCCTTCTGTTGCTAGTTATTCCTAATAACCCATGAAAGAAAAAAAAAATTGTTTTAAATAAATATTAATGCTTTAAAAATTCTTACAGTACAAAGTCCAAAATAATGAGGATTTTGGCAATCTGAAACATTTCTATAGTTTAGATCATCAGTTTAGTATGATATGTAGAAATTTTAAAATAAGAAATATGAAACAGTTATTTCTGAAATAATAAAACATTTATGATCTTAAACAAAATTTATAATGAAATCTCATTTCTTTCCACATAAGATACTTAAGCTGTTAAGTTTTTTGTGTTAATACTTCCTCTTTAATTTTAGAGACAGACACAAATCCTTAAGCTGTTACAAAATTTCATTGTTAAACTCCTGTAAATGCCATGTTAAGAATTCTCATTTGATCATAATGAAAAGATTTAGATTATCAATCAAATCTTTTCATTCTACATTACTCGTAACAATATTTTCTACATTTAAAACCATACTAGATGACAGGAAAACTGTCATCATAATAGAAAACTTCTGTTATATTATCTTCATGTATTAATTACTTCTTAACAATTTCCTGGATGATTTTGCCTTTTGCTTGAGACATATGAAATCAAATTTGAGGCTAACATAATCATCACCAAGAAATATGGCAGCTGAGCATAACTTATGCCAAGCATTTTTAAAAATATTTGCAAACACAACCTCCTTGCAATGAATGCCCCAAACAGCAAATTTTGTGTCAAAATATTCCAAAGATTTTTTAATAGTTCTGCCATTATTTAGAAAATCTAACACAGATTTTAAAAAGGGTACTTTATATTCCCATTTCAGCACATGCAGAATTCTAAAAGCCATTAGCAGAATGATAGATGTATAATATGGAGGAAAGAAAGATGGAAATATTTTTACTAAAATTTTCTGTGAAATAACAGTCAAATGTCGTTAATTCGGACACCCATAATCCGGACCTCAAAGCTACAAACTTTCTGCGCATGCGTAGCGTTGACGCATGCGTGTAAGACCTTTACAGCTGTGAATATGCTTGTGCGCATGCGCAAAATACGTTTACGAGTGCGCGTTGAATGTATAATGGACGGTATAAGCTAAGCTCTAATTATCTATTTCAGTTAATGTTGCAGATTGCGTTGTTCCTTAATCTTCGAATTGGATCCGGCTTATTATTTTTTGCAGACTGTTAGAGCAATTTTATAAAAGTAAGCTTGAACTTTTCGATTATGTCAAATAGAATTTCTGATATATATTTATTAATATGTGAAGGATCTACAAAACGAAAGTATGTTTCAAAGTTCATTAAACAAAAAGTGGAATTGCTGCATAAAATGGATAAAGGCATATCCTTTGTTTATCTAAACTTTAACGTTTTTTTATCTAAACTTTGTTTATCTTTAACGCCGCGGCGCGCAATGAATTGGAAGTTGATCTGTCAGCACTATCCTTATCTTTAGGGCAGATGTTTTTATTTTATTTGGCTTATAATTCCTTACTAAATGTAGTATTTCATCTCGATGTACTCTGTCTTTGATATGACTTAAATCAAATTCCTCATCATTATAATTCGCTTCCGATAGCAAAGAAAGTGACAGAGGTTATTGAAAACGAAAAAATTTCGATTGACAAATTAGTCAGTAGACACAGCAATTGTAGGACTTGAACAGCGAAACTTTGTAACTGAACAAG